>NC_089843.1:146052534-148452534 GCF_035609145.1 Eleutherodactylus coqui
ATTATCCACTCGTTAGGTTGCAGTAGAGACTGTCCATAGAACATGTCTGACTCAGCACTGGTGTTTGAGAATGCAGAGCTACTCGATGGGGTCAGCTCTTCCAATCTGAAAAAGTCAAGTCCTGTAGCAGTGCCACCAAAAAACCTGCACCCTCCCAGACAACCACACTTATTTCTGCTCCTCTTGTTCTTTACATTGTCATCAGGCCAGAGGAACCACAATCTAGATTGAAGATAAAAAGGTGAATTAAAGAGACTAACAAAACCAAGTTCCAATTAAGTCACAAATGTTTGATTTAGACAGTGGCATTCCCAGAACAGCTTCTTTAATGCCTACGAGTTCTCTGCATAGAAACCGCCTTTTCCAGCAGCTCTCCACTCTGACTAAAAGCCCATTTAGACAGCAATTATCGCTCAAAATTCGCTCAAAAACCATCTTTTGAGCGATAATCGCTGTGTCTAAATGCACCCATTGTGCACTACACGTTCATCACTGACTTCAAGCCAGCTTGAAAACAGTTGTTCCTGCTTATCAGGACCGCACGCTGAGTTCTCCGCGGCTAGTGCTGATAGCATTCTTTCAGCTGCAGTCCTGCTGGCGAACAAGGTCGCTAAATGCAGATAACTGACCTCCAGCTGTTATCTGCATTCAGTGAAAACCTTTATTTGCACGCTAATAAGCGACTAAGTAGCTGAATACCTACTTTACATACAGCTTTAGGTTTCCATATGTTTACTATTGGCTACAAGGTTTACAAAAAAAAAAAAAAAAAAGAAAAACAAAAAAGCAACAATATATTCCAAGCATATGTTAACTTCATCGTATATGTAAGGCCTCCCTCACACGCAGCTATTGAATGGCTGTGATTGGTGCATCCAGCGCTGGCTGTGATTGGCTGAGAGCGATGTCACTCAGCCGATTCAGCCAATCAGAGCAATCTCTTGCTGGGAGGCGGGGAATTCAATATTTGTTACTAGCAATAGATGCTTTGCCGGCTTGACAAGTGCCTGGCAGCCGTCCCGAAGCTCCAAAAACATCGGCGGGGACCCCGACTGCACCTGCAAGACAAGTTTTTTAAATTTATTTTTCTTTTCTCAGATAGTGTAGCCAGGGCGTTTAGCGCTGCCAAAAACGTGGTACTAAGTTGTGCCGGGTTTTCGGCAGCTCTGAAACCGCTGCCCATTCATTCCAATGGGCGATGCAGGGCTGAAAACGGCCAAAGATACAACATGCATCGCTGTCAAAGCTGCGCTTTGATGCTTGTGTGAGCAGCCCAATTGCAATGAATGGGAGCGTTGTACAGCATTTAGCACTGCACTAAACGCTGTAAAAAAAAAACTTGTGTGAGGGAGGCCTTAGTGTAGTACATTATGCTATATCATCCCACAAAAAAAAAAAAAAAAGAAAGTAAACAATGCGTAAGGAAAAGCAGTCTAAAGTATGCACTTCTGAGCTATATTTGACCAATTAGAGTACATCAAACAATACATCAATACTTTTTTGCCTCAAATGTGCCCCTTACCTGTCCTTGTCAGTTACCTAGTCCCTATTCTACTAGCAGATGTATGGATTTATCACTAGCTCTTCAATGATTGACAGCCCTTTGGCTTGTCTGTCTAGTCCTGACGCTCCCTTCCACAGACAAAATGGCCTTATTTGACTCATGTAAGATGTTACAGAAAACGTATAAACAAATAGCGCAATAAAACGGTCTTGCCTCATGTAATACAGTACAAAAATATGACATTTATTAAAGATACTAAACAAACCAGACTACTTGGAATGCTTTCAGTCCCCCAATGCCAAGATATCTTGTGTTTGACTCACCTTTTAGTCCTGCTGTCATGAGTTTCTAAAAAGTGCCTTTGGACCTCATGTTTGGAAGAATGATCAGCAGCTAGGGCGATATCCGCTGTGATGAGCCCTAAAACCACGGAGCCAGTTTCCAGCCAGTAGGCTCTGCGTAAAACGGCAGGCTGGAGTCCCAATCTGCTACCGTCCAGCTGTTCAATGTATTGTCTCAGCTGAACATCCTGAATGGCCGCACTAATACCTTCCCCTACAGCTTGGTTGTGGAGGTTACAATTTGCAAGTCGGATTGCCCCCATCTGTTAAACAAAAAACACAGCGGTATAAAATAAACCAAATGTGAATAATAATCTCATAGCTGCAGGAGTGATCCTCAACTCTTACAAGTAACCAACTAAAAGTTCACAGAATTTAAGGCCTTGATACCACATGGTCATACCAGATACTGCAATGGGGTTAAATGGGACCAGTCTTCTTGAAAATGCAATCCATTCTGCAGGCAGTGTCTTGTAGAGCAGAAGGAGCTCTGTGAGAAAAGATTCAGTAGAACTTGTATTGTATTCATTCACATCAGATCTCCAGTGGGTGGAGCTATCAGTGATTGACCGCTATTTCTTTATGTACAGTCATGCACAGACAGCTGTCCATCACTGATAGCGCCACCCACTGGACTGCTAAGCTCAGAATGAGCAGAGATGTGAATGAATAAAATACAAGTTCTACTGAATCTTTTCCCACAGAACTGTATATCAATCTACTCAGCTCCTCCTGCTCTATAAGATGCTGCCTGCAATTTGGACTGCATGTTCAAGCGAACGCATCATTTTAAGCCATAAAGATGCAGCACCTTAAAAAACCAGGTTATGAAAGTTAGAAGAGCAGGTTTCCATTGGATTTCCTGCAAGTTTTGGAGTGAAGACACCGCAGACCCTACATTCTGTTGATTGGTGGGTGCAGTTATATCTGTGTAACAACCTGTTTTTAGCAATTGTTGCTAAACACCTAAAAGGATCTGCAAATCTCTACACAACACATGCTGTTCAGAGATAAATACACATGAAGACCCAGTACGGATATAAAAATGCTTCTTTGTTCTAGGTATGCATCCATGTGGTCCAATTCTCACACCACACAAATCAGAGGCTAATCTACAACAGATATTTAATTGCAACTTCTATAAATACTTAAAAAATATATATTTAAAAAAAAAAGCTCTGCTCAGATTAAAAGGGTGAAAAACAACAGTTAGCTTTGGGCAGCGAGCACCTTCTAGAATTGTGAAAAGTTAAAAAAAAACATTCTAAGAATTTGGTTAGAGTTAAGGTGCCTTCACACTCGCCATTTTTGTGCAAAGCGTTTTTAACATTAGAGAGTCCTATTGACATTTGCATAAAAAAAATCCCAACAATATCTTGATTGCAAGTTTGTAGGTGGTCTGGGAACCACCCCTGAATGTACAGCATATGTTTTTGCATATTAAAAACACTTTTAAAAAAAATTGCATTACAAGACTCATAACATTTTCCCACTCCATCAACAGAACTGTGTAAGGCCTTTTTTGGGGTGGGACAATCTGTAGTTTTTACCATTGGGGGCTCAGATGACTTTTTGATCGCTTCTTATTCTGTTTGTTAAAAGAGTGTTACAAAAAGAAAAACTTGCTATTTTTTTTGCTTTTCTTGATCACTATGCAGCATAAGGCCTCAGTCAGATGAGCGGCGATCCGCACGTATTTCAGCGCGGAAAAATGTGTGCACCGCCGGTGTGGACGAAAATCTGCACCTGTCAAAGAAAGAACATATAGGTGGCAATGGATGTAGTCATGCGGATTTTCGTCCACACATGCGGTGCGTTTTTTTTCCGCGCGGACAACCGCACGTGTCCGCTTGTCTGACTGAGCCCTAAATGACATTTTCATTTCATTCATTGGGTCACTACAATTGCAGCAATGCCAAATCTATACAGGTTTTATATATATTTTACTACATATAGACCAAAAAAAAAAAATGGTTTGATTTAAAGAAAAAGAACACTTGGTATTCCAAGCACATAACATTTTTATTTTTCCACCAAAAAAGGTGTATGGGATCTGGTGTTTTGCCGAACAAGCTGTACTTTTCATAGACACCATTTTGGGTCACTTACGCTTGGATTGCTTTTTATTGCATTTTTTTGTGAAAAATAGCAATTCTAAATTCTGCTGTTTTTAATTTATTTAATTTTTCACGGCCTCTACCATGCAGGAGAAGTGACAAAACATTTTATTATTCAGGTCACTACGGACACAGAAATACCATTATGTTTTTTTCTTAATTTAAAATTTTTTGTGTGCATTTTGTGAATTTATTATTTTTTACAATACATTTTTAAAAATAAACTTTATTGAACTTCCTGTGACAGATGGAAGAGACTGCTCCTGTCACCCTATGATTCAATTGTGAGGTTGCGGTGGATTTCCATGGCAGTCAGAGGCCTGACTAAGACTTGGCCTATCAGACCAATAAGTGATCATCCAAGTCCTCCAGAACAATTCTTATTTCTAGTTAATACTGAAGGAACCCCCTCTATGACAACCATTTGTTCTACTTGGACATTTGGAATGTTGTTGTCAATACAGCCTTTTTTTGCTTATTGTACTTAATGGTCATGGTTTCCAATAGCTTTGCATTCGCACACAAATTCACAGAACTTACTTTGATGTTTGTAGCACAGCCATGCTCAACAATGTAAATATCAGCACCATCTGCTGAGACACGAGTCATTCTATACTTTAGGTCATCAGCTGGAAGGCACGGCCCCGGATAACAGCTCAGCTTTGGAAAGAAAAGAAAAATCTATTGTGAACAAGCAAGACGACCGACTTTTAAACAAACATTCACTTCCACCTCTGTTCATACCTTTCATTCAGGATTTGTTTTTGACTAATCAAAAAAATAAAAAGACAATATGCTGTGTTATTCTACTCCATGTATAAATGGACAAAAAACCGAGACCTGATGGACCCAAGGAAGAGGGAGGAGTAGAGGCAGATACAATGGAGCTGATGCAGTATTAACAGAGCCTTAATAGAAATCAAATTGTGTTAAAACCAAGGAATTGTGGGTAAACCCCACTATTATACATTTCCCACCGCTGTAAAGCTGCCAACAATTACAACAGTATTCCACCACATTCAAAAACTGGGTGAGAACTGAAAACGTATGGTCACACCATTGAGATCTAACAAGCTGCTTAAGGCCAGATTCACACAGCCATATGCGGGAAACTCTGGCACAACTCACATCAGACCCTCCATGTCCTAATCTTGTCTGCACAATCAATTCATGTGAAAAATCAGTCATGTGATTAAAGTCATAGACAAAAGTTTGAGACGGACACAAATTTTAGTTTTCACAAGTTTTGCTGCTTCAGTGTTTGTAGATCTTTTAGTCAGATGTTTCTATGGTATACTCAAGTTCAATTATAGGTATTTTTGACAACTACATCAAGTTCAAGCAAAGATGTATAGCGTTGATACTTTTTTTTTTTCAAGATTTCTGCAATTCTCTCTGGCATGCTGGACATCAGCTTCTGGGACAACTCCTGACTGATGGCAGCCTATTGTTGCCTTATCAGTGCTTTGAGTTTATCACAATTCCAGTGTTTTTTGTTTGTCCACCCAAGTTTTGAGAATTAACCACAGGTTTTCAATGGAATCGAGATCTGGGAAGTTTCCTGGCCATGGACTCAAAATTTCAGTGTTTTGTTCACCAAGCCACTTGGCTATCACCTTTGACTTGGTGGCATGGTGCTCTATCATGCTAGATAAAGTCTTATTCATCACCAAATTGCTCCTGGATGGTTGGGAGAAGTTGCTCTTGGAGGAGGTTTAGATCACAGTCTTTATTGATGCCAATGTTCATGGGCAAAATCGCACGTGAACCCACTCCCTTGGATGAAAAGCAACCCCACAAATGAATGGTCTCAGAATGATTTACGGTTGGCATCCACAGGACTCAAGTTATCGCTCAACTTTTGTCCTCTAGACAATCATGATGTTTACTGCCCTTCTTGACACCAGGCCAGCCTCCAAAAGACTTTGCCTCACTGTATGCACAGATGCTCTAACACCTGCCTGCTGCCATTTCTGAGCAAGCTCTGAACTGGGGCAATCCAATAGCCGAATCCTCTTTAGGAGATGGTCCTGGCACTTGCGGGACTTTATTGGGTGCCCTGGAACCTCCCTCCTTGAAGTTCCTCATGATCCAATAAATGGTGGATTTAAAAACAATCTTAAAAGCAATGTCCTTCCTTGAAAAGCCCTTTTGGTGCAAAGCAAAAATGACTGCACGTTTCCTTGGAGGTAACCACGGTTAACAGAAGAAAACAATGGTTTCAAGAACCATCCTCCTTTTAAAGCAACCAGTCTGCTCTTATGCTGTAATTCAATCAGCATGACAGAGTGAAATAGGCTGCCTAGTCCTTTCTCCTGAGCCACACTGACATAATATTAACAGGTCATTTTGTAGACGCTGAAATTTAATGGAACCAAGTTTTTGTGATCGTGGCGAGGAATGACTTTGCATTAACGCGCTTGTAATGAAGAGTGATCAGATGAATTGGAATAAATTGCCACTGTAAAAACTGAAGCAGCAAACTTTGTGAAAACCAAACTTTGTGTTAGTCTCAAAACCTTTGATCATGATTGTAGTCACATAGGCTATAAGGGGCTTTGTGAGGTCTTGCCAGCCATGGAATACATGGACAACACAATTTCTGAAAATACAGCTGTGTGAATTGACCCTCCATGCATAAAGAAAAAAGAATCTTTACATATTTGCATATAATTTGTCATACCTGCTTTACATCTAGCTTTCACACAGTAGTGCTTTTTATTGCCAGACTTTGGTAACTTGTCATCAACTAGAGAAATACTCTAGTTTTTTTTTTTTTTGGTTTGTTTTTTTTTAAAGAAAGCTCCACCTCAAAAGCAATATTCAGGTTTCTAAAACATAATAAAATATTTATCTTCTCAGCTTGTATGGCTTAGGCTGCTTTCACACTTAAGTTGCGGCACAGTTCAGGCTTTGTGTCTCTGCTCCGCGTTTAGAGGAGAAAAACTAAATTCAAAACTAAAACTGAAGTGAAAAAAAAAAAGGAAAGACTTCCGTTTCTTTCAATTCCGTGACGGAAGACTTGCACTCCTCCGGTACTGTGTGACAGCACAGCTGGACCTGAGGACATGACAACAAAGTGTAACCCCCCCCCCCCCCTTCCCGCCCACACACCCCCCAAAAAAATTCTGTGTATAAGGAATAGGAGTGGCTTGTCTTCCATGTGAATTGGTGTCCAACAGAAGAAGAAACCGGAGTGCCATCTACAGAGGTAGAGTTAATGTAAAAGCTGGCCAAAAGCTACAAAAAGGGTTTCCGTTTCTTCTCATCATCTCAAGAGATTGCACACTGTCAGTGTTCATTAGTCAAGAATGATCAATTTGTAGCCTTTTACTCAGGAGCAACTGACAGAATTTAAATGGCATATAGGAAGTTTCATCAAGACTAAACCTACGCTTCAATGATGAGGTGTGTCACTGTATGAAGCAATCAATTGGCCCGTTATGATGCATTTACTTTCCTATAAAACATATCGAAAGGACATGGTAACGGGCTAAATTTAAAGGTACTGTGTCATCAGAAAGTGCCTTATTGTTTAAATCAAGCTTTTAGGTTAGGCACAAGTCACATCTGCATTTTGGCTTCAGTCATAATTCTGTTCTGCTCAGTTTTTGGAGCAGAGAAAGTGAATTCAGAGTGTGTTCTTTGGGCGCACTATCCACGCCAGCCATACGCAATTACATGACGAAGCAACGGCACAGGAGATTCTTTAAAAAAAAAACAAAAAAAAACAAACACACAGGTGGACTGCGCATGACAGCGTGCATAAGATATGCTGTCACTGGCAGTACAATTTCATATGCAGAGAAGCTGGGTTACTGGTGGCTCCACAACTCTAAAACACTTACGGAGTGCGAGGCTGGCCTTAAGATGATCTTATCCAGATCTGTGTCGACTCCAGCAGAGTAAAGAATTGGCGTGAATCTTGGGTTCTGTTTGCCTACCATGCTGTTTTTATTGGCTTATATAATTAAGTCTAGGAATCTATCCTAAAGGTCCATTTACACACACAGATGATCACTCAAAATTAGTCAGGAACTGACAGTTTTGAGCGATCGTTTTGCATTAGCTACTAATGAGTTAATCAGCCCATTAGTAGCTAACTAGCTTCATCTGCATGTATTTAGAGAACAGCGGATGGTCTGTTCTTGAAATACATCGCTATTGTTCTCCAGCGGGACAGCAGCTGAAAGAATGTTATCAGCGCTGCCTGCAGAGAACTCAGCATGCGGTAACTATTATCAGTCCCGATGAATTTTAAGCTGAGCTGAAATCAGCGGTGGACCAAAAGTGCACGATAGGCACACATTTACACGCAACGATTATCGCTCAAAAGATGGCGTTTGAGCCATAATCATTGTGTGTAAAAGGGCCTTAATACCAGAACACTTCTTTGTACAAACTTAATAGTCTGCCACTTCCTGTTCCGTACAGTAGCCTCATGGACTATATAAACCGTAGACAGGAGAATCTACGTTTATGAAAAAGTGTGTTAGAGGGGTGCTCTGCGATCTGTGCAAAGGTCATTGTGCAGGGAGGGGGAGGAGGTGAGCTTTGACTATCACCTATGGTGAACAGCGAGATCCTGTTAGCTATATATAGGTGTCATCTTTCATTGTAATCCTGCCTGTGATAATGAGACAACTGCTAAAAAGTTTCCTCTACAGAACAGGAAGTGTCAGACTATTATTAGGCACGGTGCTTAGAGTGAAAACTGCAAGACTTTAGGATTTTTGTTTCCTAAATATGCACAGGAACATGGAAGATTTATAGAAAAAAAAATCATAAATTAAAAAAAACACAACACACATTTAATATAAAAACCTGATTAAAACAATATGTCATTTTCTCATGACACACTGCCTTAGGGCTGATTCAGACGACCGTATATCGGCAACGTATTCACGACGGCCGATATACGGCGTCCCTCTCTGCTGGGGGAGGAGGCTGGAAGAGCCGGGAGCAGTGCTCTGAGCTCCCGCCCCCTCTCCATCAACTCTCCACCCTCTCTGCCCCTCTACACTATTTGCAATCAGGGGAGGCGGGTGGGAGAGGAGCTAATCCCCGCAACTTAGACCGCCCCCGCTCATTGCAAATAGTGAGGAGGGGCAGAGAGGGGGTGGAGAGGAGGCAGAGAGGGGGCGGGAGCTCAGAGCACTGCTCCTGGCTCTTCCAGCCTCCTCCCCCTGCAGAGAGAGACGCCGTACATCAGGCGGAGTGAATACCCGGCCGATATATGGTCGTCTGAATAAGCCCTTAAGGCGCTATAAGTTCTGGTATACAACTTTCTGAAAGCTTAAAAAAATAAATAAATCAGAGAGCAAACTTAATTTGTCATTCATTTTGGAAATATCAACAGTCTATTTCTTTCTTGAAAAAGCTGTAAATTTGAAATACTAACCTTGGAATCACAAAACCTCCGATCAATACCATGCTGGCATATCACCACAGACTTGGGCCTCTCCAGCTGGAACTCATTACACACGACATGGAACACAAAGGTCTGCCCCCAATCCAGCAGGCACACCAGCTGCAAGACGGCAGGTTACTTATTGTTATTACCCATTACATTGCCATTGTCCTTAACACACATTACAAAAGTAACAACATATTGGCACAGCTTGCCGATTAAAAGGAGATTTATCCTTTAAGCTATATAATCTACACCCCCCTGGTTTAACCACACTATTAGATTTTATAACTAGTTGCAATTTGCAGCTTATACATTTGGACTTGCAAGACCAAGGGCTTAAAAAATAATAATAAAGCTATATATTTATTCCCGTTTATTAATAGCAACTATTTGATTACTCTCTGGTTCCCAATGTTCTGTGGTCACCTGCAGCACAGCACTTGCTGATAAGTAAGAAAAGTGGGTTACATTCCTCTTCCCACAGACTTTTAAAATCAATTTTCATCTTCTTTCAGCCAATTTGTGGAAAAAGTACACAGCAGTGATATTTTGAAGCACAATTTAAAAGTTAGATGTCGGCTTCAAAACACACACACACAGAAAGGTTCAATATTCCATTAGTAAGGGAAGACTCATTACAGTGCATAAGAAGTGCCATGTGCAAATTATATAGAACTGCTCAAAGAAGAAAATAAGCATCGGTTTGTATCAACAGAGCTGTGAAACTAAATGTAACTGTGGACAACAATGTAACGGTGCTTGTTTCTGCAATAAATGCAGTAATAATTTAAAGTTCTCCATTTCCCGTATCGCCCACGTAAAAAAAAAAAAAAATCCATCTTCAATGCATGGCTACTCTATTCTGCAAAGGAGACACAACTATTACATAAAGTAACATACTAAAAATAAAAGTATGAGACGTATGTGCCACTATACCGGTTATTGGCCAAGTGAAGACACATAAAGCTCACTATTAATATGTAAAAATGGGACACACTCAACTTATCTCCGGAGGAAATAACGGAATCGGGGGCTAGTGCGCCATATTCAGGGATGAATCGGTAAGTTGGACTGTTATTTTTGGTTACTGAACATTTAGGACTTTACAAACTAATAAAACATGTATTATGTAGGAACAATTTTGGGCACTTTTTACCCTATGTAATAACCGTATGAGAGGCTTATTATAGCCACACGATTTATATACTCAGGTAACGTTTATGATCCCGGGGTGCTTTTTATTAAGGTTCTTCTTGAGAAGCTGCCTATCCATTGTATTTTGACAGAGGCTTGATTAGGGAAGCGGGATATTACTATTTAAAAAAAAAAAAATTTATATATTATATATATATATATATATATATATATATATATATATATATATATATATATATATAGGCAGATGTTGTATAGGGCAGGATACAGATTGGCTTTCACTTAAATACATGTACTTTGGCCTGACCAGCAATTTTGCAATAGGGTAAATAAAAATATTGCACCATTTGCGTTCTGCAGCTTCTACATATCAATGTACGAGGGGGTGCTTAGAAGTCTTTGGCTTTGTGTTCTTTTTTTGTTTCTATTCATGGGAGATGAGGAACACAACTGAGTGTGTGCACTTCACGGTTTCTGTATGTACAGCACCATAGATCATCATGGAGCAGCAAATCACACGCTTGTTCTAGCAAACCAACAAGGGTTTCGGTGTTCAGGCTCTTAATTTAAATTTGGCACTTATCATATGATTAAATGGTAAACGCTCTTCATCTATTGCATACACACGCACACTGTCAAAGAACAAAATCGCGCCCCTAGGAGGAGTTGTCGTTCTTCTGCAAAACTCGGCATGCAGTTACATCTCAGGCAGATATATGCAGATCACTAGCGTTGTGATGTGATTAGATGAACGGTCTTGCCACCTGAGGCCCTAAAAGTGCGGGGATAAGGAGGTATTTGTCTCTTAAAGCAGATAATACAAGAATTTTAAGGAATATTTTGTGATTAAAGTTATGACTTTTGGTTGGAGAGCATAAATTTAGCATGATTTTATGATTTTGGTGGAATATAATCTTTTTTACAGTGATGAAATAAAATCAAGAGTACTTGTGGAATGCTGTAATCATGCATGATGATTAAGTGAGAGAACCGAGGAGGTCATTTAGGATATCCTACAATGTAATATTTTTAATATTTAATAATATTATTGATTTTATGAAACTAGAGTCCCGCTTATTACCTGGTTTTTGTTTAGCGGTTTATATAGATGCTAAACAATATTGTTAGAAAAAATTTGGGGGGGAAATCCTGATAAAAGTTTGTTGAAAGTTCAACGACTATTTAAACTCCGAGATCGGCAGACTTACTTGTGGTGTGGTGACCATTGCAGTGAGAGCACCGGCCTGCACATCAATCAGCCATGCATATTCCAGAGTATCAGTACCTAAGGGTAGGCCTTCTGCAGAGAACATTGCATGCGCACGGAGCTGTAAACCTGAGAGGCTAATGTGGCCTTCTCGAAGCATCCCATCCACTGCTGGCCTCTAAAGCAAAACACAGTAAGCTAATAAGACACTTGGTACTAAACCAATGAAATTACAGTAGAACAATGTAAATAACAGATAAACATAAGGCAAGTGATTTGACAATCCTTCCAAACAATGCCATAATAAAAAGAATTCAGATAAATGTTGGCCAAACCCAACAATTTAGGTCAGACACATTCAACCATCTAATGAGTATGTGGATGTCCCAACCTCCTGCCATATCAAATCCCAATGGTTACTGTAGGGGAAAATAAGGATCGGGCAGGTTGGATTCTAGTGTTCTCTGAAGGGTATCTGGCAGCAGCCTATTCCCCTATTCCCAGGTAGGGGGGAATAACCGAACAACCAGTGAAGGTGTATGGTCACCTTTGCTACAACTAGCCTCCCAAACAGTGGCCCAAAGTCATAGTGATTTACAATCAACTGAATCACCTTGCTTCATTAAAATTTAAATCATCAGCTGATTTCATAATACATCTTTATTGGGGTTCATAGGGGTTGGAACTATATTTTTCAGATACTTAGCTCCAAATCCCTTGCTTCCTTCATAAAAAGTATAAAGCTCAACATGTACTCTATGCAACATTGAGTCTATTCTTTTACATAATTTTACTGTGTACTGTGCAGTTTCTCCTTAATAAAGAAAATAAATTAAAAAAAAAAAAAAAAAAAAAGTATAAAGCTAATGAGCCATTTATTACCAGCCTTACTTCTATGCCATGATTGGTGGCTATGAGCAACTCCTTGCCTTTTCATTTTGGCTAATTTTGACAAATCTTTAATATTAAAGCAATTGTGAACTAACATATCACTGCAAAAAGATTCCCATATTAAAATACAATACTGTAATCAAAGATACTTTAAAAATTACACCCCAATAGACCAACACATAATAATAGAACAGAACTAATGTGTAGACACTTAAAGGGGTTGTCCCGCGCCAAAACGTTTTTTTTTTCTTTTTTTCAATAGCCCCCCCATTCGGCGCGAGACAAACCCGATGCAGGGGTAAAAAAAAAAAAACCGTCCAGTACTTACCCGAATCCCCGCGCTCCCGTGACTTCTTACTTACCTTAGTAAGATGGCCGCCGGGGTCTTCACCCACGATGCACCGCGGGTCTTCTCCCATGGTGCACCGTGGGCTCTGTGCGCTCCATTGCCGATTCCAGCCTCCTGATTGGCTGGAATCGGCACACGTGACGGGGCGGAGCTACAAGGAGCAGCTCTCCGGCACGAGCGGCCCCATTCGGAAGGGAGAAGACCGGACTGCGCAAGCGCGTCTAATCGGGAGATTAGACGCTGAAATTAGACGGCACCATGGAAACGAGGACGCTAGCAACGGAACAGGTAAGTGAATAACTTCTGTATGGCTCATAATTAATGCACGATGTATATTACAAAGTGCATTAATATGGCCATACAGAAGTGTATAACCCCACTTGCTTCTGCGGGACAACCCCTTTAAGTTCTAGGGCTGAACAACAGTTGTATTAGGAGTACCTAAGGGTGCAAATCATGAGTACCGTATGAACACCTTCTGTTCAGCCCTAGACCTTAAGTTTATACACATTACAAACGGCTTCTATTCTTACATGTAATTTTTAAAGTACCTTTAAAGTATTGTATTTTGATAGGGGAGTACCCTTTTGTAGTGATCTGTGCTTTGCTGTTGGCGTCTGGTGCTTTACATATGACTATTGCACTGCTGAACTTCTACACAGATTTACTTTACATGTATTATAGTGATCCGTGCTGACAAATCTCTCATCATATACTTTTAACTATGTACAGTAGAAGAAATGACATGATCACAGGCTAATCTGGCAGTACCAGAGGATTCTACTGTTTTCTCAACTGCCCCATTTAGGAAATAGCCTAAGAAAGACACTAGACTCAGAGCAAGTAATTACTTCCCCACAGGTCCCTTGATGTTTCTGTACATTTTTTTTATCTTCACTTCAGAAAGCACTAATTGCCTTGTTTTCAAGACTCCTTTTTCTCCTGTGTCCACTCACTGCACAATTCCGCAAATGACCTAAACATAACTGCTCATAATTATATGTTCATTTATCTAGATTCACCCAATTTAATAATAAAATAAATGTTTTTTTGGCATGTAATTCCTATATTCCAAGAAAAAGGATTTATAAATAAGTAGCCCACTCTAGATATCATGCGATCGGTGAAAAAAAAAAATACAGCACCATCCTTGCTCAACAACAAGTCATTTACATAATATAGTGAAAGGGATTGGAGTTGGTCACAGGTCCCAAACCAGCAGAACGGGACAGCAGCTGTGTGCTTACAGGACCTGTGCTTATGTCACAGTCATGTGATCAGTCACTGGGGCTCTGAGCTCCGCCCCTGACCACATGATGGTGACATCACAGGTCCTGTAAGCACACGGCTGCTGTCAGGCTCTGCATGTTTTAGGCCCTGTGAGGACGTCACTGCCATGTGGTCAGGAGCAGAGCTCAGATCTCAGGTGACATCATCACATGTAACACACAGTCACTTAGACAGGTAGTCGATAGTATGTTGTTTGCACAGCAATAAAATGAAGCATATTACAGAATAAAATTTCAGAAAATATAAGATTACTATACGCTAGGTTGGTTGTATTTCTGCTTGATATTTCAAGTATTAAAAAAGTGTAATAAACAAACATCATAGTCTGTGGCACGGCATCTTCCTATTTACTTGCAAAGAAAGGTATATTTGTTGTCTTTGCATTACTATTGTCATGATGTTGCAGATGACAGATTATGATAAATTGTATAGACTTGAAACGTTGATGCCAGATAACGATCCCGTTAAGATTATCAGGCTTTCTTCCTAAAAACGCTAGCTTGCTGAATGCAGAGGATATCCATCAACTAATGCAAAGGTTACTGTTCCGACAGAAAAAAAAAAATACAAATCTTAAAATCAATTTCATCACCTTAAGCTTATGCCAAGCACTGTGATGCCCGTGTACCCAAATCAGCCACATTCTTACATTAGAGCATGTAAAGATGCATTTCCAGTATGGGGCTTCACTCTACATTGCAGCTCCTGGCCTGTATGAACAACATATCCATCCACAGACTCGCATTCACACAATGGAGGCTAAAAGAGCATCCTATCAGCCTTCATTGTAAAAGTATACATCAGCATACCTTTTTATGCTGGATAAAATAGCAGATTCAACTTCTATAGCAAGATATCCAGTTAAAGAAAAGTATACTGCACAGTGTATATATAATTTTCTTTTAAATATCAAAGCCTATAGGCAATGTATGCTGGAGAAAAACGCCCAGCGTACAGTGCAAACACAGTGTGAATGCGCCTTATGCCTTGGTGTTATACAGCCACTTAACAAAAAAAAAACACAATAGCCCCTTAAGGACATTGCCTGTTTTAGCCCAAAAGGACACAACAATTTTGGGGGGATTTTCAGCTACACTTTTTAAAAGCCATAATTTTTTATTTTTCCATTGAAATTCAACAAGCTGTAGTTTTCATTGGTACCATTTGCGGGTACATACAGCTTTTTTGATCACTTTCATTGCTCTTTTTTTTTTTTTTTTTTTAAAGGCAAAACAAGGGTTTATGTTTTTTCTTTCTCCTCCCACCCAAGTTTTTATGTCTCTGTAGAGAACTTGAACCATAAAAGTTACGATCGCTGTGATAATGCATCGTAGTACTACTGTACTGCAGTGAATTATTGCTCACAATATTGATCGCAGGACATGACCGGCACGGACACCAGTGTCTTCCATCCGGTTGCCATGATTTGTGCCGATGACGTCACACAAAGGGAGCGTACACCCTCTGCGAACCCCTTACATGCCGCGATGCACATCGATTACGGAATGTAAGGGGTTAAGAGCAGGGATCAATGTTCTAATCAATCCCCACAGTTGCAGCAGGAGGCTGGCTGTCAGTCACAGCCAGCTGCAGGCTAATTTCTTAACCCGCACCATACACAGGACATAAGTTTTCATCCTGTTGCGTTAAATACCTCCCAGCTATGACGTAAACTTTCATCCAGTGGCATGAAGGGGTTAAAGTAATCCTACACTTATTTCAGTATTAGGGAAAATATTTAGTGCAAATGTGCAAAATACGTATTATACTACTAAATTTTGTCTCTTTTAGTGAATAGAGACTATTCTGATGATATAGCAGAGAAGAGCAAAGAATTAATTCCCCATGGTGTTCTTGCAGTCCTTCAGCAGACACAGACAGCGGCCGCTTTATGATCATATGTAGCTGGGGAAAAAAGGCAGATTGTATCCTGCTAATGGGCTCACTAGGTGATAGTCTGCACTGATTCGGACGAGGGGAGACATCTAGACATAGTCGCATGCTGTGAAACAAGGCGATTACAAAAAAACCCTGAATATACCTGATAGTTGTCATTTACAAATATGTACACGGGGGACAGAACAAGCTGAAGCAAGGTTTCTCTGTACGTTTTCTTCATCTCAAAACAAAGTCTCTCAAGAAAACTAGTTGGGCAATCTGGTCCATCGCTACCACAGTGCTGTGAATAATACAAGATATATTATATGTTAAGTAATCGAACAACATAATAAAAGGTGACTATACAAATCATACACGTCTTTATATCACTAATCTACATAACTAATCGTCAAACTATACCAATGCAAGGAAAAATACGAGATGCTGTGATATCCGCTTTCCAACATCCAGTAAATGAAGGTCATGCAAATTAAGTTGCACAATATCAAATCACCACAACTCCATTTTCTACATTTTAGAACAATCTTGGCTTGTTTCAGTATCTACTAATAATCTGAAGAAAGATAAAAACTTTAGGTTATACCATAGAATTATAAGAGGAAGGGAAATGGAAGCAGGTGACATAGTGAGGGTGTAGTTCCACCTTAACCCCCTTACTAATTATTCCAATAAGGAAGAAGGAATACCTCTGCAGTGCCACCTATTGGAAGGCAGCATTTCTGCAAGCCAATGTTAGAGACTCTTTATACAAGCCTTATAACAATGGATTGGGAATTGAAAACTAAAGCCAGAATCCTTACACAGACAGCTGTTTTGGGGTGTTTGTCCCTCATCAGTGTGCAGTAGGTTTCTGGCTTGGCTAGTGGGAGGACTATGACGTGGTTCAAGAAGGGTATATTATTCCAAGTTATGCTCAAGCAAAAAGAAGACTCCAATGCTGTTAACTTCGCGAGCGCAGGAAAAGCTGATAATTGCAGAGGTTTTCCTATGACTTAAAAGCTAGGTACACTTCAGCACTACTTTTTTTCTTTAATCAATGGGTCTTTGGAAATGAAGACTTTTTTGTAATTGGTTCATTAAAAATGTTTGATTTGTTTCTATGCTTGTATTGTCTAAGGTACTGTAGACTGGAGGACTGACATACTACTCAAAATCTGTCAGTAAGAGTAAACTACGGAGTTACTGATCACAAGATGTGATGTGTCCGCTCTGGCTAACACAGTGATTGTTCCGTTTGTGTATGTATATATGGGTCGATATGCATGGGTGTTTAATATATATAACAAGATGTTATTGGTAAGAATGAAACGGTCAAGTCCAAAGCAACTCCCATTTACCTTAGAATGCCAATACATAAACAGTTTGTACTGAATACATTAACCAGCAGCATAGCCAAATATCCCATACACACTAATAGTACAAAGGGTTCATTATAAAATAAAGCAATAATGACCAGCCTCCATAACACAAAATGATTACTGCTACTAACCCCCTGCATAGACCCTTACCACTGGGAGTTTGGCATGAACTTTGTAGACATTGACAAGTACAGTGATATCCCATGGTCTCAGCGTCAAAGGATGGATGCCTTTAGCTGTGTGATCGTGGTCTCGTTTGTCATTCTCCATACCGACTGCCGTCCAGCCAGAACTTGAAGATGTGGACATAGACAACACAGGACTGGATATGACTTCTTCAAAGTCAGTGTACATATCATCCTCTCCAAAGTAATTTTCCTATGGAGAAAAAAAAAAAAAAAAACAGTATAAACCATGACTGTCATTTAAACACTTGCTTCAAGCAATAACATACCCGGACACACTGAAGGGTTTAGCTGAAACTATTGATCAGTTGGTATACTACAGAGTTACCCTGAAAAGAAGACCTACCCTGATTTTTAAGGTTGCTTGAAATATAAGCCCTAGCTGCACTACATTTTTAAAAAAAGCAATACTTTACCTAGCAGGCGCTGTCCGGGTCCCTCCCGCTGGTCTCCAGAGCTTCGGCGCACTTGCTTTAGGCCTCAGGCGTCAACAGAAGATCTCTTGCTGGTAATGGGGTTCCTAAAATCTGCCTCCAGCAAGCGATGGCTCCGACTGAGCCAATCAATGCAGCGCTTGAAGAACAAATCACAGCCATCGAAATGAACCAATGCGATGGCCATGATTGGTTCTTGACTGACGCTGCATTGACCGACTCAGCAGCGGTGCTTGAGAAACAATTGGAGCCATTGATTGCTGGAGGCGAGGTTTTCGAACCCAGTTACCAGCAAGCAATCTTCTGTCGGCGGCTGAGGACTGAAGCAAGAGCGCCGGTGCTCCAGAGACCAGTGGGAAGGACCCAGACAGCGCCTGCTAGGTAATGATCCTAAGACATTCCCTGAGAATAAGACCCTGTGCCTCTTTTGGAGCCAAAATAATATAAGACAGGGTCTTATTTTTGGGGAAACACGGTACAATTGTTACCTGTATGTAACATCCAGCAATGGTAAATGCAACAAATACTAGGTAAAAACAGAAATGTGAAACTACTGCAATAACAAACACTCTAATGAATAGGAAAAGTAAAAACATATTTTATATGCACAACACTAAAAAGTCACAAAAGTTACTTGAGGACATCCTGTGGTGATTAGTATCCTGCTGCAGATCTATCCACCGTCAGACAAGGACTTGCTTACTGCGTCACGGTTTAAGTTCTGAATGCCAGACTCATTACATGACGAGCGCCTGCAGCAACCAACAGAGCCCAGTGACGTCTAAAGGGATCCATTGAGTTTTGCTATAGTGTCTGTCATTTTGCCAGGAAGAACAAAGCTACTTGCACCTCTACTCTTCCCATTAAAAATGATGGAGTCTGCTCCTAACCGCGCCTCAGAGGGAGACTGAACCCAACGAGCATGCAGTAACTTGGCTATACAACATTCAGGAGGAGGTAGCGCCACACATTTGTCCTCGGTAATTAGAACTACATTAGATTTTGACAAGCTACATAAGATCTGTGCTCTCCATGGAGTGTGGGGACTGAAAAGCAATAGCCATGTTATTTCATATCCAAGCATATGATCTACTAAGACTTAACCCCTTAAAGGGGTTGTCCCGCGCCGAAACGTTTTTTTTTTTTTCAACAGTTCGGCGCGAGACAACCCCGATGCAGGGACAAAAAAAAAACGCACAGCGCTTACCTGAATCCCCGCGCTCCGGTGACTTCTTACTTACCCGGTGAAGACGGCCGCCGGGATCTTCTCCCTCGGTGGACCGCAGGGCTTCTGTGCGGTCCATTGCCGATTCCAGCCTCCTGATTGGCTGGAATCGGCACGTGACGGGGCGGAGCTACACGGAGCCGCTCTCCGGCACGAGCGGCCCCATTGAGAAAAGAAGACCGGACTGCACAAGCGCGTCTAATCCGGCGATTAGACGCTGAAAATTAGACGGCACCATGGAGACGAGGACGCTAGCAACGGAACAGGTAAGTGAATAATTTCTGATAACTTCTGTATGGCTCATAATTAATGCACAATGTACATTACAAAGTGCATTAATATGGCCATACAGAAGTGTATAGACCCACTTGCTGCCGCGGGACAACCCCTTTAAGGACCAGGTTGTTTTGTACCTTAAAGACCAGATACTTTTTAGGGATTTTACCCATGTGGCGGTTTTACTGCTCTATTTTTTTTCCTTTAGCTACCGAAATTATTTTTGCTGCGTTTTTTTCCCTGACATATAGGATTATTTTTTTATATCTTTTTCACTGACACTTTTTTCCGTTTTATAGTTTTATTGGGGGTAAAAAGCTAAAAAAAAAAAAAAAAAAAAAAAAAAGCTTTTTTGAACATTTATAGTTTTTTTAAAAATTTTAATATTTATACTAAAATAAAGTATGGTAATGGGTTCCTCATTTTGTTTTGGACGTTTTGATATATAGTATGTATGGTTTACAGGGCGCATACGGCAATGGTTTTTGTTGGCGTCGGCTTTGTGTTATTCTCTTTCTTATGCATGTATTGTTGTTTTATTCTGTTATTTTGTTTTACTTAAGTATCTAATCATGTTTTTACTATCTATCTATGTCCCTCATGACGTCATATAAGACCTCTGAGGGACATTCACATGTTTTTTTTTCTTCTTTATTTGACACTTTCCCACTGTAGCTGGGGCGTCCATAGGAGCCCTAGTTGCAGGGGAAAGCAACCCCTGTAGTGACATTAGTCACCTGCAGAGCTGCCAGGGTCTAGTTTGACCCTCCAGCTCTGCAGTAGCAGGGAATCCCGGGAGGTCACATGAACCCCCTGGGCTCCCGTAGTGAAAGTGCATGTTACTTTCACTTTCCCCACACAGTGCTCATTGAGCACTGTGTATCGGGGAAGCAGAAGGCAGAAATGGTTAAAAACCCCTCCTGTGACTACAATAGACAAACTTTCTAACAATCTCTAAACGAAAAGAGTTATAACAACCAACCATCTCTCTGACTAAACTTCTGTAAAACTTTACTAGATAATATGATGAGTTTTACATACATACTCGTTTCCATATTGTTTGCATGTCAACTTAATGAATAGCGTTTCATCAATCAACTAACAGTTAATGACTATATATCTGTAATACTCCAATAGACAATGTTTTGAGACCCATATATACATTCTTGCCTCACATCATTTGTATGTCAATTTTGTATGCACGCTTTACTCAAAACCAATAAATAATCTGTGTTTTGCTGTAGATTAAAACGTAAAATTGAAATAGTGAAAGGAACGTAACTGCAATATGCTGTCAGCACTGTTGTGAATTGGTTAATGTTTCTTATAATGCTAAAGGTAAAATAAAAGCTGCACTGCGATTGGTTGCTGTTTGTTCTACTGTTGAGGTAAAATAAAAGCTGCACTGTGATTGGTTGATAGCAACCAATCACAGCGCAGCTTTTATTTTCTTTAAACTCTCAATTCATGTCAATGTGACTTTGGTTCAATATGTAATCCCGGGCAACACTGGGTATCCCTGCTAGCTTAATGATCGCATACATACCGCAACGACATCTGCCCGTTTGTGTAGGCATAGCTTATGATGCGCACCCCCGTCCCTTCCGCCTGGCAGCAGCGGAGGTGCGCCTACACATCACCAATTTAACCTTTCTTGTCGCGCTCCCTAGAGAACGCTATACATTTCCTAGATGCAAGCTATCTCCCTGCGAAATTTCGTCAAGATGGCTTCAGCGATCCAACCGTGAAAAGGTAAACAGACAGAGTCACTTTAGCATTTATATTATTAGTATGGATGCATAGACAGTTTGTAAATGAGTACACTGGCACAGTCAGATACCATGACAAGAACATGTATAAAATCAAACACTTGGGGTTGAATGTAACCCCTGTTAGTTTAGAGAACAATGCACCGTCTCGTTACGGTTACTTTTTCATTTAAAAAAAAAAACACAACTAGTGAGCAAAAGTGTCAATTTTCAATGATTTTTACAAGCGAACTTTAAGTGAACCTCCTAGCTGGATTGAAGCCCCATTTACACGCAACGATTATCGCTGAAAATCCGTTCAAACAATGGCTTTTAAGCGATAATTGCTACATGTAAACTCTTCCATCCTTTATTCTTTGGCTGAACGATGATTTTTAGGTGAGCATAAAATTCATCTTTCAGCCAGAGAGAGATAGTGGAGACGGCACACTGTGTTCTCCATGGGAGCAGTTGATTACATTGTATTAAGCCTACAGCCCATGGGAAGACAATCCAGCTGAGTGCAAAGACCAGACCACATGCTGGGATTTGCAAACAGCTGCTAGAGGCTCATTTACATGTAAATGAAGGTAATAAACTTCTAATGGAGATTAGTGCCCATGAGCAGTTTCTGCAAAACAATCACTAAAATTGTCAATCTTTCCATCGTTTGAAAGATTGTCTTTGCGTGTAAATGAGCCTTTTTGCTAACTTTCATAAATGCAAATAGGAAAATCTAGTCAAAATGATCTTTTGATTCCATAGATTAGTGTGAAAAACAAAAACACACCGGTGAACTCTATCATCTTGAATAATCATCGTTTTCCAAAATGACAGCCTATAAAATACATAAAAACCTTTTGGCTCTGCTGATAGATTTTCGCTACTGGAAAGCTGACATATTTGTCAACCACAGAGCCAGTGATTTGAATGACATTGGCTTAGAACTTCTATTACGGAATGTTCAGTAAACATTCTATGAAGAATGGCAAATGCAACAAACCTATTCACTGCCGGGGTTTTTGAACTACATGCTGGTAGTCAGGACAAATTTACACACATTTAACATGTTCAAATTAAATCTAAAAAAAAACAAAAAACACACAGCATCATACTAAACCTCCACACACATTTTCAGATGGCAGGCATATGACACATTGTCAAACATCACTCAGCACCTTATGCACAGAGGCGTCTTCATGCAATTTTACATCAGTGCAATTACTAAAAAAAATTATATTAGTGGCTAAAAAGTGCGACCCAAGCAGAAAGTTAGGAGCACATTACCACCAGCAAAACCCAGCAGTATCACCAAAGCAAAACGAGAGCTGGCCACACATATATAATGTTGCTGCTGACAGTAATAGCCCAGCGCTACACTTGCCTATTTTCTTCAGCCCCACTGAAGTGGAGCGGCAGTGCCCATGCGCAACCAGCTCTCTATGCAAAGTGACATCACTCAGGCCGAAGCTGCAATGCATTAACGACCAGAAATGGGGTAAATATGACCCCCTAATTCTCAAGATCAGTGGTGGTCTATAGTCAGACCCTCAGAGATCATCGAATCATCACCATTCCCATGGGCATATTAGCCTTTTACTCCCCACTTCTACACCTAAACAACCCATGTCCGTGAATCAGCCAAATCAAATAACCAATCACTGTGAAAGAGTAAATCCAAACAACCAATCAGGTTGCGAAGGGTGTGCATTTGGGGAATAATATAAATATATGCTTCCTATGGATAGGGGATAACCTTTTGTTACTGGAATACCCCTCTAATGGTCCAGTAGAGGTTAGTGATTTACAGATGTAAACAAGCTGTCAATTAGCGAGTAGAACCGCCCAATTGACCTCTAAAGCCCAGAATGAGCAGATGTACTGTAAATAAATAAAATGCAACTTAAACTAAATCAATATAACAGGAATTGCAAACCATGAGATTTAAATGAACCCCTTAACCCTATATACTTCTTGAAAGCAGAAACCTGTATGAATGCCGATAGCCAGGTCCACCTTCATGTAATTTTCTTTAATGCATTAAGGCCTTGTGCACATGTGGCAAATTGAGCAGCGGATCCCACACTTGTCAGCAGGCACGGGCGATCTGCTGCTCAATGTGCCCATTCATGTGTGTGGAGATTCCTCTCTCCACGCACACCAGCGGATTTTATTTGCGGCCGCTATGTTCCAAAATAAAATAGCAGCATACTGTATTTTCCTGTGGATCCTGCAGGGACAGCTTCCATTGAGTTCAACGATGTATGCATTGGCTTGAGAAAGGTGCCTGTCGCACCGAAACGCGTTGCCTGCCTGTAATTTAATTTTATTTCACAAATAAAATTGGAAAAATCGACCTGCCTGCTGCAAATAACATCCGCGATCGAGAGGATCTAGAGGAGTCAGCACTTAAAGGAAGGGGCTTCTTGTTCAATACACCCCCCTCCTCCCGAGTAAGTGCCATTCTATTTCTTTTCCTTTTTCCACCTAACGGACTTCTTTATTTTGTTTATTTGCATTTTCCAGGAGCGCATACTTTTTTACTTAAAACTTGCTGTTTGTTCTCTATTGGGGGACCACTCTCCTGGTGAGAGCCCCCCACATTGTCATTGCAGCTCTCCTCCTGTACGGAAGATAGGAAAATAACATACCGGAGAACTCGCTCACTATCCGTTGGCGCTGTCTGAACTGTTGTTTTTCTAATCATAGGTTAGTTTATGGTGCTTTAGGCAAGTGACCGGTTCCCTTTACTATTCGCTTTTGTCAGGTTGAACAGAATCAATGGTATAGTAATGCCCCCCCCCCCCCCCATCTCCCTCCGATCTAGCATATTTAACCCATTATAATAACCTTCCATTACAGGCTACACGCACAGTGTGGAGCCTGAGACTTTAGACTTCACCAATGTGATTTCTCGTATTTATCACATATCAGAAGTTCATTTTGAGTAAAGTTCCCTTTAAGAATACCTGTGATCTAGAATACAAAGCTAGCAGGTTTTTGCTAATGCTTTGTGATAAATCCCACAATCGGTCACAAGCCATCACCGTAGCGCTATTTGAAGACAACACCACTTGATCTTGATTCCTCATCTCTACGGGGACTTACTCAACGATTCCAGAGTGTTCAATGCGCTCCAGCCTTTTGAAAAGAATTAATTAGAAACATATTCCACAATAGCGCCGTGGTCTTCTGCAGATCAATCACTTGCTGCCCTGCGGAGGGGAGCTATTTTTGACTGTAACAACTTTGCCAAATATTGTTAACAGCTGTAGTTTCGAAGCCGAACAGAAGTCAGTGGGACAAACAAAGCAATTTAGGAAGAAAAGTCCCAAAGCTGAATAATGAAAACGCAGCAAACCAACCTATAATCGTGTTTCCAGCTACAAGCCCACCAATTTTAATTCAACTCTTTAGAATTATTCTCAGAAATCCAGCAAGCATGTTAAAATAGAGCAAGCGTTCCCTACAGAGCCTGTAAAAATGGATTTTAGGACGAATATGAACAATGCTTTTAATTAGCCCAACATGATTGGGATGGAAAGAAACCTTCATGGAGGTCATCATGCGCACTGAAAACAGACCCCAGAAAAACACTCATTCAGCAAAAATAGAAAATCAATGGTAGGTCAGAAAGATATGATGTTCTATATCCAACATGACACTTTCCGAAGACTCCAAACCATTTACAGGAGAAAAAAAAACCGCGTGCCGATCATGACTGCAATAAACCGTCAGCGATGGATGTCAACTAAAATACATATTGCCAAGCTTATCTTGAAACCGTTCACACATGAAAGCATCAGTCACCTGGCCCCAGATAGAACAGAGATGTTTATTAGAATAGTAATGGATTTACATTTAGCCCCGCCGGTAAAGAAAGGACAGAAAAAGATGCAGCTTGCAATTCTAACAAATGTATGAAATCAGGAATGAGAAGGCAACGGAAAAGCTGCTGGCTAAAAGCATTCACACAGTATGGTGGGAACACTAGAAGCCTCAGTCAAGAGATCCGGCACAAAATAGTACGGCATACTGCGCTATTGTCTCCAGTAGGGGACCAGGTGGCATGACAGAAGTCATGAGGATGCTCTTATAATCAACGGGGACCAATGCCATTAGTGCTGAATCCACCACTTCAGGGATTTTATGTAGTTTGGTTCTTAACAGAAGCTCACACTTTCTTTTTTTCTTCTTAAAAACATAAGTCACAGACATAGATTGACTGTCAGAAGATGACCTATTAACCCTTTGCAATCCAACTTGTATATTGGTTTTCCTAGGAGGCTTACTCTTTCTTCTGTTCTACAATGGCGCTATATGCTGGGTAAAGCCAGTACTGCATGAGGTGACACGTTGGATAGGCTCTGACAGCAGAGAGGCTGGCCATATGCAGTAAGAGAACCCCGATAGAGGTCTTCCAATATCGGACCTGTTCAGCCTTAAAGGGGTTGTCCCGCGGCAGCAAGTGGGTCTATACACTTCTGTATGGCCATAATAATGCACTTTGTAATATACATTGTGCATTAATTATGAGCCATACAGAAGTTATAAAAAGTTTTATACTTACCTGCTCCGTTGCTAGCGTCCTCGTTCCCATGGAGCCGACTAATTTTCGCCCTCCGATGGCCAAATTAGCCGCGCTTGCGCAGTCCGGGTCTTCTGCTCTCTTCAATGGAGCCGCTCGTGCAGAATGCCAGCTCCGTGTAGCTCCGCCCCGTCACGTGCCGATTCCAGCCAATCAGGAGGCTGGAATCGGCAATGGACCGCACAGAAGAGCTGCGGTCCACGGAGGGAGCAGACCCCGGCGGCCATCTTCAGCAGGTAAGTATGAAGACGCCGGACCGCCGGGATTCAGGTAAGCGCTGAGCGGTTTGTTTTTTTAACCCCTGCATCGGGGTTGTCTCGCGCCGAACGGGGGGGGGGGGGGGGGGGGGGGGGGGTTAAAAAAAAAAATAATCCCGTTTCGGCGCGGGACAACCCCTTTAAATCATAATTTCTTAAGACATCAGACAGTTGGTTGGAAAGGGTTGATTGAAATAGGGCATTTTAAGGAGCGTGCTCTGTACCCTGTGCAGCGAGAGGAAGGAGGTGAGTTGTGACCATCACCTATTTGGAATGGTGGATATTGTATTTATCTGCCTTTAACTTTAGAACATTAGTGTTAACTTTCATTGCAATGCTGCCTGTGATTGGTGATCAGATGACTGCTGAGCGATGATCTCCACAGAACAGGAAATGCCGATCTATTATGAGTTTCAATGAGCACAGTAAAAACTGCACGATATCTGGAGGGTTTTTTTTTTTGTTTTTTTTAATACAGATCGTGACATTGAAAATAAATAAAAAAGACAATTAAAATGTTTAACATAACTTAATTGTCATTTTTTAACACTGCATTCCCCCTTCGAGGAACATGTACATGAGATTATAACTAAACAGTTTTTAAAGCTTTTAAAAAGGTAAGCATTTTCAGATACATACAGAGATATTTTCTACTACAGTATTACAAACCAAGACAAACAAACTGACTTAAGGCCCTTTTACACGGGCTGACAGTCTTTTTAAACAACGACACTAGCGCCAACGTCACTGCTAAAGTTGTCAGCGCTCGTGCAGAGCATTCAAACTGAAAAACTTGCCGCCAGCTCACTGGCTTCTTGCTCAGTGCTTCACCTCCTATGGGAAACGCTGAGCATGGAGTGTTTAGACAGGACCAGAAGCCCGCGAGCCAACGAGGTTTGTTAACTTGACTGAAAAGTCAGCTATGGCTGCCTGTCCACAGGCGATTGTTCATTTCGTTACCCGTGGCGATAATTCACGCGCTGTTATGGAAAGTGCAGCCCCCTGTCCATGAGCAGAGAATCATAGCGATTCTCTGCTCGTGGGATCTAAATCACGGCGTGCCGCAATTCTCCGAGGTGAGCCTATCTGTCAGATAGGCTCACCACAGAGAACCGATAGCGGCCCCCCCTCCCCCAACACGGCGGAATATCACTGGTGATATTCCGCAACGGCTATGAACAGGGGGCCTTAAACAACCATGAATGACAAGTAAGCGTTTTTTTCAAATTCACACTGAATGATTATCACTCAAGTTTGTTCGTTTGAATGAATTTTGAGCAATAACCGTTACGTGTAAATGAGCCTTTAGATGGGGTTTTCCTAAATGAACACTGGCCATAGAAATAAAACTAAATTGGAAAACTCCCAGTAATTCACTCCTTAATCCTCTGCTTCCCTTTGATCTTATTTTGCAATTAAAAGAAATATAAAAGAAATTGAGGCGGCCGCGGGATTCCTTCCAATCCCCCGTCTCACTAATACTACACAAAGATAATTAAGCCACAATCTGTCATTAACCCATCTCCTCTGCTTTATTACCTGCTTAACATGGAAGAGATCGGTAGGAAGGTTTCTGGTCTCTGCAGCATTTCTATAAGTGTCTGTTTCAAGAACATGCACAAAAAAGCTGAAGAATGGCAAACAACTTATCTATTTACTTCCACCATTCATTTTTATATATGGTATGTTCCTTTACCCCCCTTAAAAACGCAGCATTTTTTTTAGTTTTGGTTTTTCCTCCCCACTTTCAAAAAATCATAACTCTTCCGTAGCTGTCTGAAGGCTTGTTTTCTGCGTGACAAGTTTTCTTTCAATGGAACTATTTAAATGTACTAAAAAAAAAACAAAAAACTCTTACAAATTTCTAAATGGAGTGAAATGAGAAAAAATGCAATTCCAATCATCTTTGTGGAGGGGTGGGGTGGAAGGGGTCCTTGTTATTACAAAAATAACAAGAACAGATAACTATTTGTGGGACGTCCTGTAGTTTCGTTTGGTACCATTTTGGAGTTCATATGACTTTCTGATCACGTATTGCATTCTTTCTTGAAGATGCGGTGACAAAAAAAAAAAATTGCAGCTCAGATATATTTTTTTCATGTACACTGTGCAGGATAAATAACGCATTACTTTGATAGATCAGACTTTTACAGACACAGCAGCAATCTTCATTTATTTTGTGTTTTTTTTAATTAAAAAATATAGGAAAGGGTTTTTTTTTTTAAACTTTGAATACCTTTTATGTTTTCTAATTAATAAATATTTTTACGATTTTTTTTTAGTCACCATAGGGAAGTTGAACTTTCATTATACTGAATGAGCGATAGGATCACAATACTATGGTATTGCATTATACAGCATTCTGACATACAGTCTATGAAGACACAGGCATGACTTGATAAGGCAATCAATCGTGGCAGCCCTGGGGGCTTTCAGAAGACTCCAGGCTGCCACGGCAATAGAACAGCACTCGCAATCTCATTGTGTAGGGGCTGTTCAGGGCTCTGACAGCTGATAAGGGGATTTAAATGCCTCTGCCAGAATTGACAGTTGTTTTTATAGGGTTAACAGCAGAGATAAGCGTTCACACTGATTGAGGCCACAGCAGGTGAGTGAATGTCAGCTCTCAAAGACAGTCGGCGCCCACAGTGTATGGAGGGAGATCGGCTGCTCATCTTGCTCCATACAAACCCCACGCATCCAGGGCATGTCATGGGGCATGAAGGGGTTAAGCAATGCAAGTAAATAAATAATTCAGCAATGTAAGAAATAATACCTTTATAGACAGAAAGGCCTTCAGGAGGGGTCCATAGAAAATAACTTGGGAGTCTGGAGAGAGCTCTAGCTCCACATGCAGCTTATCTGGAGGCAGCTCAGAAGGATCCACCGCAGGTCTGTTTAAAGCAGTAGGGGACGTGACCCTCTCCGATGCTCTCTGACAAGGCCTCAGCATCGAAAGCATTGATTCTTCCATCTCAGATACTGGTAGCAGAAAGAAATGGAGTTCAGGACAGTAAAAAAGGAGTGGACTTTTCAAGCACTGAATGTTTAATGGCAAAGAATAAAGAGAAATAAACTGATGAGTGAACTTACATGACTGCTTCAGTTGTTCATCTGCCTTTTGGGGATATATTGGATGCCAGGTATAGTCAATGTTCAACAGGACCGATGGAACCGTCCAGCACTCCACCCAGCCAGACCTTTACAACAGAACACATTAATATACATGCGTTAAGGGGGTCAATAGCAAGAAAATGGCTAAAAACAGAGAAGCATATAACATGGGCACAGAACGTAACTTATAAACCCTCTGGCGATAAAACTAGTCTCACCCAGCTTTTGTCACATTTCTCCATTTCGGTTTGCAGTTTTTTTGCCCACTTTGATTCTCGGCTGAGCTGCAAGTATCTGGACTGGTTTTACTTAAATGAGTGTCTTTCACCAATGTAAGGAGTGAATATTTACTGGGATGGCAGTCGGGTAAAAACAAGTGCAGGTCAACATCTCCTCCCTAGAAATTAAACAGTACAAATAGAACATTTTCTTCTGGGTAGCGATGAGTTAAAACATTTTGTAATTCATATTTACAAGCACATAAGATTCCTATATATTGTAAAACGTGATGTTTGGCCTTATACTAAAGAACAATAGCTGCATTTACTGGCACCGTGTAGCATGAATAGGTCTGTGAGTGGCCAAGTTATTACACTTACTACTCATTACTACGCTTTATGAAGTGGGGATTTTTAAACAACAAATACATAGATACTGGAGTGCTTCCCACTTGCTGTGCTCAGTCATCCAAGCCAAAAACATTTTTAGGTCAAACTGCTTGGTAGGCGAATTTTACGGCAATGATACTTACTCTTAAGGAAAACCTAGTACTGCATGTACTTGGAACAAAATCCGCAAATGGCAGCGCAAAATCAATGTTTAATGTTTCTCCACAGGCAGCCAGATATACTAGGACAGAAAAAACAAACAGTCTATAAGGTGAAAGGCAAAATCTATACCAAGATATTCAGGGCAGGAACACTGGGTGTAACAAAGGAAACCCTGTTCCCATATACACCACAGTAGAGGTCATCGGCTGCTATTGATTTACCACTTTTCAGCTCTACTTTTCAGAAGCCATAACTTTTTTATTTTTCCGTTGACGCGGCCGTTTAAGAGCTTGTTTTTTGTGTGGCGTTTTTGAGTGCATATAATGTATTGTAAGCGGTTTTTTTTTGAGAGCAGGGAAAGAAAACACATCAATTCTGCCATTGTTTTATTTTTTTTACATAGTTAATTATACAGCATAAATGACAATACATTTTTTTCTGCGGGTCAATATGATTATAACGATACCAAAATTGTAATAATTTTTTTAGGGTTTTCCACTTTTGCACAATAAGAACCCCTTTTTTTGGAAATCATTATTATTTTTACATCATTGCATTCAAAGTCCCATAACTTTCCTATTTCCCATGGACGGAACTCTGGGACGGCTTGTTTTTTGTGACACGAGCTGTAGTTTTTATTTGTACCATTTTGAGGTACAAGTGGCATTTTGATCACTTTTATTGCAAAGATGACAAAATAAGCATATTGCCTCCGTTTTTTTTACGGTTTTTGCTGTGCAGGATAAATCGTGTGCTCAAATTATAGTATAGGTCATTTTGAACACAATGATACCACATATGTGGGGGGTTTCTTAAGTGTTTTTATACAAATACAGGAAAATGAGTAAAAAAGGTTTTTTGTTTTACACAATTATTTTGTTTTCTTACACTGTTTATGAAGCATAGCAGCTATGATAAGGCATTGCAGGACTTGTGTCCTGCAATGCCTTATCGCTTGTAACAGTGATCATAGTCCATGAACCCCTGCTGTTGCAGCGGGAGGCCAGCTATTAGTTACAGCCGGCTCCCGCTGCTGGATGTCGTGGCCTCGGCTTCTAAACCCGCGCCACCCACAGGATTTAAGCGGACGTCCTGCTGCGTTAAATAACGTGCGGCCAGGACGTAAACGTATGCCCTGTGACCTTAAGGAGTTAAAGCAAAACCTACATATTTCATGACAACACAAAGAAAAACACTAATAAAAGAGAAATAGTGAAAAATTTTGTTTTTGAGTGATTAAAAAAAAACAAAATCAACTAGTAGATAGCTTGTCGCAGGACAGCAACTAAAGGAAAATGCATCCAGTTAAGGGTAGAGTTCATGCCGGAAAGCACCACCTCACTTAGTATCGCCCACATCACACCGCACATCCTTGTATAGCGCTTCCATGTAGGCACTGAATACAGCAGGAATGGGCAGCCAAAGGTTACTGAAGTAGAATCAGCTGAGCCACATGCGAAGATTAGTGAATTGATGGAAATTCTTTTTGGTTGAGATTTTTTTCTTTTTCCACAGACTCCTCCTACCTCTCCAAAATACTGGGAGACAGAACAATTCTGCTTCCAAATTAGGATTCAGCATCCTCAAAGCTATAAAGTTAATGGTTTTCCAGGCAAAATTGATGACCTCTCGTTAGGATAACCGATAAGTCAAATGAAAATGCTATTGTGAAAATGCCGTCCCTTCAATTTTACGGGTAAGTACGATCACAGAAAAAAACCTAATTACCGTATATACTAGAGTATAAGTCGACCTGAATATAAGCCAAGGCACCCAAGTTTACTACAAAAAACTGGGAAAATTAGGTGCCTCGAGTATAAGTCGGCGCCCCCCGCAGTGATTTTCAGGGAAGGGCTTTAAAGATAAGCCCTTCTCTGAAAAACATCCCTAGTTGTAGTAAAAAATAAAAAAAAATCTAGATGTGCCGAGCAGTGGCGGCGAAATATAATTTTTTTTCTTCCGGGACCCTCACTCGAGTACAAGCAGAGGGGGGCTTCTTCAGCATAACAAATGTGCGGAAAAAGTCGGATTATACTAGAGTATATTTGGTAAATGGTGAGTTAATGTTTCGCTATTTTTGCACAATAAAGACAAGCAAATAAAAAAAAAATCTTATGTCACAGGGCTTATTTTTTTTTCTTTTTTATTAATACTATTTTGCGGTATTTGATATATTTTTATTCCATTTTTCTGAGAAGTGGGATGAGCAAAAACCAATAGGGGACTGAAAACGGTGCCTCTAAATAGAAAAAAACACAACTTGATCTACAAAAAGACAAGCGCTCACTTGGCTACATCAACAGGTAAATAATAAAAACATGGCTTTTAAAATGCGTAGATGATAAAAATGGGGAAAAAAACACTGTCACCAAGCACTAAATTAGGCTGCATCCTTAAAGAAGCTGTCCTACTTCTAGCGGTTTTGCTGCAGGAAGCAGGCAGCTCAGTACATCATGTAGTGGTCCAGGTTGGTACTGCAGACTGACTCCTATTCACTTCAGTAGCCTGCAGTACCAATCTGAGTCACTGCGTAATGGACAGAGTTGTCTGCAAAACAGCTAGAAGTAGGAAAACCCCTAAGGAGTTGTTAGTAAACAGCAAGCCATCCGCATTTCAACTGGATCATCGCCTTGGCTTTTGTGTCCTGTAAATACATTTTAAGTAGCAATGTCAAAATAAAAAGCACAACCATGTGTCATCACTGTACATCTCCCCTTCTGTGTAGATCAATTACTTTAAGCCCTTAAGGATGAACGTGTTTTAGTCCTAAAGGACCAGACACTTTAGGGATTTTACCCATAATGTTGCTTTAAGGCCTATTTTCTTTTTCAGCTAGCAAAAATAATTTTTGCTGCTTTTTTCCTCTTCATAACAAGCTCATCATCTTTTTCCCTGATTTTGTCCATTTTTTGTCTAATTAAAAGGTAAAAAGTTATTTAAAAAATAAATAAAATGTAGTTATTCTTAAAATTATATTTATGCTAAAATGAAAAATCGGATTAAAGCCCAGGACCAAGCGTCCCATAGTCAGGGCGCTTGGTCCTTATCGGGTTAGTGGCTAAATCATCAAGTATATGCTCAGTGATTAAGAAGAAAGAGCTCACCATTTTCCTGTTGCTTTGTTGAGCAGTCGATCCAATTGTGTTGATTTGCCGCCCAGATCATCTCAAACTGATGAAACATGATCTTTAAGTTCCAAGTATATGGGACAAAGGAAAACAGATCTGGTGGACTATCACTGGACCAGTCTTGAAGGAGATCTATAATGGAAGTGGGGATATATAGCCAAATATTAAATCTCTAGTATAGGAGTAACAATCTACAGTGACTGAGATATGGCACAAATCCACAGGGAATGCCATCAGATGTAACAAGCAGCTTACAAAGCTAATGCGGTCAGCACCAGGACAATATTCAACCCGTAGCAGCACAGGTCTTTTCTTCAATCACTTTCTCAAGAATGTACCAGGGGTGGCTGCAGGGTTGCATTTCTTCGTGGGGGCAGAAAGCTTCAAGGACCTATTACACAGACCAATGATTGGGAGCAAAAGTTCGTAGGAACGTTTTTCACCCGATCACTGCCATGCGTGAATGCAGGTGACCAGCCAACAAACGAGTGTACGCTTATTTGTCAGGTGATCACATCTTCTATGCAGCACACCATCTCCTGGTAGGTTATCCTATTACGGTTTAAACAGAATAGGGCAATCACCTATCTAACCCATCAAGGCAGCTCCACAGCCATGTTAAAGAAGACAAGCGCACATTCCAGCTCTCTTGGCAATCCACATCCCCAGGAGTGAAAAACTGGATCAAAGAGTTTCTCACTTGAGAATAGATCAACCCAGAAGAGTGGGCACTCCATCACAAGATAGCCAGAGAAATCGATTGCAGGTGGGGTTTGCCATATATGGACCTCATAGCATCCAGACTCAACCACAAACTGCCTGAATTTGTATCCCAGACACCTGTTCTAGCGACAGACTCCATGGACATACTGTGGAACCAGTTCATGTTGCCGTACATCTACCTACCACACCAGTGAATCTTATAGCTCCAGAATTGTTCTGTCAGACCTGGTACACCAACCTCATCACTCTACTGGCTGACATGCTCTGGTGTCTCCCCTTCCTAGATCTCTCTGAGGCCAGATTCTTCCACACGAGTTTAGCTAATCTTTTAGGGTGTGGTAGTGTTGAGGATGCCTTTATCAGGCTGGCTTTAAACTGGCGAGGGCAATATCGCCCTCGCAATCCATGTAAAACCCCTGCCGCTGGCCCCATTGAAAATATGTGGAAACCCTCCGATATGAGGCGTTTTTACATGGAAACAGCATCACATCACTGCAGGGCTAAATGGAATCCCCGCTGCGGCTGCCACAGCAGAGGATGGCAGAGTTCTCCCAGGGCCGGCCCCATTGAATACAATGGACGATATTGCAAAAAGAAAAAAAAAAAAAAAAAAGACATGCTGTGTTTTATTTCACACAGCATAGCAGGAGTAAAAACATCGTAAATGAGAATGAAACAATTGAAAATCATTGGTTTCATAATCATGAGTTTTCACTCACTCTCACATCGCGAGAAAATCATGCGATTTTCTTGCCAGTGTGAAGTCAGCCTCAAGAGTCTTTTAAAGACAAGCTGATTCTTGTTGGAATGAACGGGTGACATCACCACTAACTCGTTTGCTCCCGTGCAGCCTGGTTAGACAGGCAAATACATCGTTGGCTCATTCAAATGAGCATCGTTAGATACCTGTATAAGCAAATACAGGGGACTGAACTGTTGCTGTCTAAACTGAATAATAAGTTAACGAACCAACGTTTATTTTAATTTCTGCATAAAATGGCCAAACGAAAAGTGAATAATTATTGTTCGTCATTCACTCGTTGGGTTATGTTTAGACTGAAGATTTTCGTTCACTTTGATAAATCGTTCTGTCTAAAAGCAGCCTAAGAACACATTGTTTCTCTGATCAAGTCAACCAGACCACACTTAAAGGGGTTTTCCTGGACTTAACTACTGATGACCTATCCTATAGTTGATCGGCGGTAGTCCACTTCACAGGTCCTCTGCCAATCAGCTGCTTGCCACTGACAGCTCTGTTCACATTATAGTGGCCTAGGTTGGTAATGCAGGCACAGCTCCCATTGCATTCATTTAAAGTCTAACTATCATTTACACTTTTATTAAGAAACAATGTGACCATAAGGCAATTTCAGGATTTTTTAAATTATATTTAATTAAATTGAGAGTGCTTTTATATGAAAAATCTGTGAAAATGCCTTTTGAATAGCAGCTTCTATCCTGCTTAGTGATGCAGCTGCCCAAAGCAAAATCTGGATTGATAACAGCATGTAAGGTGTTAAATGGCCTGGATCATGCAGGTCTCCAATTCCAGCCATTAACAGATATCCATCTGTCAATCACAGCCGAGCTCCTGTGGTGATCACAGCGGTACAACACTTCGGCTCAGTAATTAGCCTATTGCAGTTTTCTTACCTTTTAAAAAGATGTCATCTCTCTAGGATGCGAAATCAATTTACCTGCTGGAAAGTCCACAGAATTTCCAATAGCAGCAAAATGCATGAGATTTTACCACATCTGATCCACAAGCAGTGGAAAAAGTCAGTGCAGAAAATCACTTTTAGGTACATATTTAAAATCTGTAGCATGTCAATTTATACTGCAGATTTTCACCCCTTGCAATGGAGGAGGCGAATCCACAGCAAAACCTCATAGAAACCCATCTAAAACACATGTGGATTTAGCCATAGATTGCGTATTTCTTTCACAGAATTGTGCCTGTGGTGCGAAATCTGCCCGGTGTGCCTGGAGCCTTATGACGCTGGGTGGAATGCTGAACCCCTTTCGCATTTTGCTATGGACACAGCACCATTCTCACTCAAGTATTTGCTTTAATAGGGCAGACCTGCAATACTGGGCACAGCCTATAGATATGATCTGTGAGACTAAGAAGCTGTGACTTTCCTGTGATGAAACTTCCAGTAATCAAGGGACATGTCATTAATTTGAAAACTACTCTAAATTAAGAATTGCGACAACTGCAAAACTTGGGAGAGGTAAGAATGGAATGTTTCGTGTGACTACAAATTCTAACGTATAATATGTATCTCTTCCTTCCATGTGTGGTAATATCTCATTTTTGGCTTTCCCAATAGGACAATGTTATTTACCTGTGAAGAAGTTTTTCTGAGCAAAAATAAAGTGGTATGTTGCCTTGTACACCTCAAGTTCACATTGCCATGTCTGGGGCATATTCCACACCCTGGGATAGCTGGCATTTATATGAAACTACAGCGAAAGAAGAAAATTCAGGATTAACATTTTTAAAGCAAATACAGATTTACAAATCTATTTTGGGCAGATCCTTACAAAAACTGGTTCAGGCTTATGTTAGCACTGTCAAATGTAAATGTTAGGTCACATTAGCCATATTAAAGAAAACCCGTCAGCCCTTCTGGCCGTTTAGTAAATACTTGCATCCCCCATAAAGAGCACTCCTGTTACAATTAGGTGTTGTTCTTGTGTTCCACCTGGAAATTTATCAATAAACTGACATTCCTCTTGTAAGGGCTCCTGTCCACGGACAGATATTTGCTGCGGAATCCGCACAAAATAGCATGCTTTGGGAAACAGATTCTTCCCGCACACTTGCGGAAACCAATTGCGGTTTCCGCAAGCAGAGGAAAAAAAAAAATCACAGCATGCTCCATTTTTTTCATGGAATCCATGTGGATGGCTTCCATTGAAGCCAATGGAAGCTGTCCGATCTGCGGCCCTTCCACAATCACATTGCAGAAAGGTAGACTATGACATGGGAATTTAACCCCTTAAGGACCAAGCTGTTTTGTACCTTAAAGGGGTTGTCCCGCAGCAGCAAGTGGGTCTATACACTTCTGTATGGCCATAATAATGCACTTTGTAATATACATTGTGCATTAATTATGAGCCATACAGAAGTTATAAAAAGTTTTATACTTACCTGCTCCGTTGCTGGCGTCCTCGTCTCCATGGTGCCGACTAATTTTCGCCCTCCGATGGCCAAATTAGCCGCGCTTGCGCAGTCCGGGTCTTCTGCAGTCTTCTATGGAGCCGCTCGTGCAGAATGCAGGCTCCGTGTAGCTCCGCCCCGTCACGTGCCGATTCCAGCCAATCAGGAGGCTGGAATCGGCAATGGACCGCACAGAAGAGCTGCGGTCCACGGAGACAGAGGATCCCGGCGGCCATCTTCAGCGGTAAGTATTGAAGTCACCGGAGTGCGGGGATTAAGGTAAGCGCTCCGGTAAGCTTTCTTTACCTCCCTGCATCGGGGTTGTCTCGCGCCGACCGGGGGGGGGGGGGGGGGGTTTGAAAAAAAAAACCCCCGTTTCGGCGCGGGACAACCCCCTTTAAGGACCAGACTTTTTAGGGATTTTACCCATGTGGCGGTTTTACTGCTCCATTTTTTTTCCTTTTGCTACCAAAATTATTTTTGCTGCGTTTTTTTTCCCATGACATATAGGACTATTTTTTTTTAGATCTTTTTCACTGACTTATTTTTCCGTTTTTTAGTTTTATTGGGGGTAAAATGCTAAAAAAAAAGGATTTTTTTTAACATTTATAGTTTTTTTTTAATTATTTTTATATTTACACTAAAATAAAGTATGCAAATGGGTTCCTCTATTTATTTCGGACATTTTGATATATAGTATGTATGGTTTTGGTTTACAGAGCGCATACGGCGACGGTTTTTGCTGGCGTCTGCTTTGTGTTATTCTCTCTTATGTATGTTTTGTTGTTTTATTCTGTTGTTTTGTTTTACTTATTTATGTAATTGTGTTTTTTCCCGTAGAGAAAGGACTTCTTACTTTCACTTTGCCCATACACAGCTCATTGAGCACTGGATATCGGGGAAGCAGAAGGCAGGAAGGGTTAAAAACCCCTCCTCCTGCCTTCTGCTCCGGGTTGTCAGCTGTCACTAACAGCTGATAACCTGTTCCTGCCTCTGACTGATTGCAGAGGGCAGGAGACTTAGAGCACCGCCGTATTTTTACTATCGGCGGTCCTCTAAGCCCAGGACCAGCCGCGTATATATACAGTGGGTGGTCCTAAATGGGTTAAAGTAGTAGTTAAAAAAAATCTGTACAGCGCAATTCCAATGACTCGCTGTGCAGACCATCCGCAGTAGAGAAGAAAAAGAAAAGCGACAGGTACGCGTGGACGCCGCTGCTAGAAGAACCGGATTCCGCAGCTGGAATCCGACTCTGCAGTGTGCGGGTGGCCTAAATGGGGATTGTCTTATTGCTATACAGTCTGCATTACGCAATGAGTGCTAATTGTGACAGAGTGTAAGGACTTAGCCAATTGATAATGAGAATGATAGTGTTGTACAGTATGGGTTTATTTTTGTTGTTTCTAACATTCAATTAAATGCCGAAGAACTTCCTAGGAGTTGGAGCTCATGATGTACACAGATGCACATTAACAAGGTAGTCTCATTCGCTAGCATTAATGAGTGTCATCATGGGTATGGATTAGATATACTGGGTGATTCAAAAGCCGGCGCCACCCAGATCATCATCTGAATGAAAGGAGATAAAAGTAGAACACTTAGATGGCTGAGGGAAGACTCTTTGGCAATATGGTGGTGCCCGCTGGCCAAAGTGGTGGCAGCCATCTTTGACTGAGCCCAAGAAACTTCAATGGAAAGGGGATCATGAGATACATGAATAAAAAGTAGATTTTCAAGTTATGGATCATATCACATTGTGTAATAATAAAGTCAATAACATCCAGGAAGACAACCAGTGAGTCCACAAACGGTCAGGAAACAGATTCAAAAGTCTAGATAAATGGCCAGTGTCCAGGACAAACTCAAAAGTGGTCATCTGTGCAGATCGTGCATCTTGTTGACATATTAGCAATGCCCACTAGCAGAATCTCAAGGGTCTGTCAGGGTCATCTTCACACAACTTTTGCAGCTGCAGTTTTCTATGGGTGCCACTTTAGGTCTTGCATATCCTTACAAGAGTTGGTTGGACTTAAGGTGCTTCTACACGAAACAATTATAGTTCAGATTACCCCGATCCAGCGCGAATCTGAAAGATTAGTTCGGTGTAAATGCAAGCATCAACTGGACGGTGGATGACAAGTCTTTCACTTCTCCCTCATTGTTCAGTTTCTGCATGCAGTAAACTGAACGGTGCATCGTTCCGTGTACACAGGCAGTCACTCACTTATGATCGACTGTCTGCTTACTGGGAATAGAGGCGGTTCACCCGCCCTCCATTTGTTAGCAATGCTCGTTCCTGTGTAAAAGCACAGGAACGATCATCACTGGGACGACCTGCAATGCACCTGTTGCCCGACAGACCGTCCCCCGTAAAAGCACCCTAACACAATGCTCCAGTGCCAGTCTACTGCTGCTTTTCTGTGGACTCTTCCTGATAACAGCTAGCACAGATATCAACACCTCAGGAACAGAAACACGGTTGGATGACCAGTTCTCGGTTTGTCCTGGACACAACAGCAGGCTTCTCCAGATCAGATGGTGGACACATATTGGTATTGATTTGTTCTTTGTTTATATCTTGTCTTTTGATGGCTTTGTATATCTTTTACATTTTTTTATCTGCTAATGCCATCTTTTTATGCCTTGTATGTTTCTGATGTTGCATCTTTTGATAACTTTAGGTCTCGTGCCCACTTGCACACACGGATTCCACTGCTGAATCCTGCAGTGAAATCCGTACGTGCTTGGGGCCATGGAGAGGGAAAAGACATTTTTCTTACCTCTCTGGATGCTGCAAGACTCTCCGACCCGCAGGGAAATGGAGCATGCTGCGATTTCTTCCCGTGCGACCAACACGCCAGGAAGAAATCTCATCGGCATGCTTTCAGCTGCCCTATGAATGCTAATGCATCCCTATGGGAAGCAAGACACATGGATCTCCCATGCTGGAGCCATGCACGGATTTTATAAATAAAATCTGCACGTGAACATTGGGCCTTAGACATCTTATGTTTTTCTTCACTTACATAAACAAAACAAACTATCTCAAAAGGGTGTATACAATTCAGGAAACCTATTTTAATGTGCTTGAAATCACAAAACAATGCTCTCACCCATAAGAGGTTTATTCCCAAAATGCCCCATTCTCTTGATATCGCAGCTATTGATTCCTAAGCCCTCTGGTTGTTTGCTACACACTGCCAGAGAAAATGACCTCTTCTATGGAAAGAAATAGTAGCTGTTGTCGGGAAGCTAGTGCACATTCACTCCCGAGATCCCGGCCACCAGCTCTGGATGAAAGTAGCAGCCGAGGTGGTCGGTTACCCTGGCAGCAAGCAGTAAACAACCAGAGGGCAGAGGAATCAATATATGGGGAATGGAGCATTTGGGGGGAAAAATATGAATGAGAGCACGGTTTTGTGATCTTGTAGACATTGATTCCTGAAATAGAAATACCCCTTTAAGCCCCAATTACAAAGCGCAATGGTCAGCTAAATGAACATTCGTAGGAATGTGTGTTCCCATCATTACCCTATGTAAATATCCCTGGCCTATAATGTCGATCGGTACTAGTTACGGAAAGATATATCTGCTTGTATAAATGGTCCCTTAGCAAGTGTGCGTGAATGGATTGTCACAATCCTTGAATCCAGTATAAAACAAACATCCAGTTGTCAATTTATAGATTTCCAAGAGAAATGGCATTAGAATAGTATAATGCAGATTTGTAAGAAGAAAAAAAAATTACATTTTTAGGTGAAAAGGCAAGTCTTTTTTTTTTTTTATTAATGCAGATGAACTAAGTGGCTAACCCACTTCTAGCTATTGAGGACCCATCCTCATGATGGCCCATCAATAGAAGCTTGATGTGGGTCTGTTGTCTGGGCAATTACCTCCAGGCTGGTACCAGTCTTAGGCTGCCTGTCCACGGGCAATAGTAATAGCATGATCCACGTCAATAAATCACCTGCGGATCATGCTATGAAATCTTTCCATAAGCAAACTATGGAAAGCACAGCCCGACATCTACGAGTGGAGAATCACAGCGATTCTCGGCTTGCGGGATTAAAATCGCGGCATTCTGCGATTTGCCAGGAGATTCTTCGCAGTGAGCCTATCAATTATATAGGCTCATTGCAGAGACCTGTCAGTGCTCTTCCCTCCCTCCTTGCGGCGGAATATCGTTAGCTATATTCCGTCACGGCCATGGAGAGGCAGCCTCAGTGTATGGATTAGTTTGGTTCCGGAGGCAGACAGCTCTGTACGCTGTACAGTGACCTGACTTGGTACTGCAAGCTGAGTCCTATTTACTTCTATTGGACTCAGCACGTAGCACCAACTTGGAACATGGAAAAAGAAACAGAGCAGTCTGCTTCAGACAGTAAAATACCAGCCAGAGGGTGTCCAGGAAGAACAGCTGCTTGTTAGGTTCCCAGGCTGTGGACCCCTAATGAATCAGCTATTGATTGCCTATCCTGAAGGATACGTCATCAGTAGCTAGTAGGGGGACAACCCCCTTAGCACAAGAGTAAGAATGTATTCGTCATTGTTCGTGATGTGAAACAAGCCATAAGGAAACTACGAGTTAAAGGTCATCTTGAAATATGTAAAAATTATGAAATGAAAGATCATTTAGGCTTACTGCAAGCATCTCTGCTTCAAGTAGTGTCCTGTACTGCATACTAGTAGTGGTGTCAACATGTAACAGTTGGCCTTTGATTGTGGGAGAATAACCTGGAAAAAAAGATCAATTCAACAATTAAAAATACATAGCAAAAGCAGCAAACCGTGTAAAGAGTGGGCTTGTTTCCAGCAATAAGACATTTGGCACCACAAGAAGATACTGTACAATTACATCAATGTTACAGTCTAATGATGGTTTTTATACTCCATACATAAATGCAATCCGTCTAAACAATATGGCCGGAAGCATGTTGTAAATGTGATGCGCTCCATGAGTTACGTCCAATGGCTTTAGTGGTGGACATGTAACGCACAGGACAAACATTTACCACACATCACGGCTGACAAACTGTTGGGTTTGCAGAGAAGTATACTGAAAAAAATGACTCATTTTTGCTCATGTATCATTGCATCTTTAGGCTTATGTAAACGTGAACAAGATTGTAAAAGAGGACTGCAAAAAAAAAAAAAAAAGACAGCTATGAAAATGGGAATACATGTAGTTTAGAAACATCACAAGACTGAAAAAGGTCGACTCGAAATCCTGCAAAACAAAGCTTCTATTCAGACATACTTGCAATTAGGTGTAGACTGCACCAATTTATGCAAATGACTGGAATAGGAATTACAGGAATTTCGGCTAAACCTGCCAATTTTGGGGAGATCAGTCTCCTATCTCAAGCACTTGGCCTATAGCTGCTGAACATGTATGGGCAGGTGCTGATCCTGTGGACAGCTTTCGAGGAGCTCTGAATGGGAAATATGCATGTAAGGGGCTCAACCTTATTTCCTAGCATTGCTAAGAATGAAAGACTTCTTAGGTTTTCCTTTTTCTCTCCACTTGGAACCTAAAGCGGTTTTCCATACACAAATTAAAATTCAGAAAATGCTGATATCTAGAAGATGCAGCCAAGTAGCAGCAACCTGTACTTTTTATCTGTCGCTCGGTACCCCCTTCTTCCTCCCGTGTAGCCTCCGATCTGCGCCGGGTTTACATGCATCATTGGCACAATATACACAGCAACAGACTGTTACCTACAACTCCCAGCATGCATACAGCTGGTTTACCGGTCAGCACTGTAGCTCCGCCTACAGCTCACCGATCCTACAACTTACTAGCACCAACCTCCCTCTCACCAAGTGCCAGAGAAAGCTACTGAAGCAGACAGACTGGACCATCCAGCACATGAGCAATACAGCACAGTGCTGACACTCCTGTCCTCCCATCATGCACTGCTCACAGGATATTGGAGGCTATGAACAGGGCAAGAAGCATTAAATGCGGATAAGATGTCAGAGGAAGGGGAGACATTTTTCAGGCGGTGGGTCACATGACACAGGTAGAAAATGAAGAAAGTAGCTAGACCGGGTACAGTCAATTACAAAATGACTTGCAATGATGTAAAATGTTACTCTGTGCCCAGAATACCCCTTTTAATTAAAAAGTGAACAGTGAAACAAAGCGGTATCTACAGTTATGTGCAATTAATAATACAGCGTGCCCAGTTAATGTATTTGCCAGTTATACTTCCAAGTTTGCTGCGTTCTCTAGACACAGATTGGGCAGAAGTTGTGATGCTCACTTTAAATAATGAAGTGGAAAGAACAGTGGAGTGCCCTAGCTCCTCATAACGGATTACAACATAAGCTCTACAGCAGACACTACGGTACTTGACAGTCAGCGCTTCTGCCCGCTTTACTCATGTGAGCGGCTTCCAACATGATCACAGTGATGAAGTAGATCAGAAAAAAATACAACTGCAAGCGCCGTACAATATTTTTCTCATAACTGGACATACATTTTAATATGCAAGGCATCATAAGCTTGAAATTTGGGCTAGACAAGATTTCAAGTGAGACTACAAAATATCTAGTTCTTAGTGGCTTCTTTTCTAACCAAAACAATCCGATACAAAAGTGAGCATTGGCAGAAAAAGCAACTAATAACTCACTAAACGGATATGAAAACAGCTCCAAAAACACAAATGAGTACGTCCATACTGTAAGCATTTACAATCTAATAGGCAATATGTATACCATGGGTAATTAGAATACTACTAGAATAGTCTAATCAGGTTGAGTTTACACTTTCAGTTTAATTATATTTTGGTAGCATATTGCAGTGTAGCCTCAGTTCACATCTTTATTATGTTTTCTGTTCTCCCTTTCCATCCAAGGAACAGAGAAACAGAAAGCTGGATCCTATGACAGAACCGAACTGCAATTCAAACTGTTATAAGAGGTCCATCCGATGTGATCACGCACTCATTTTCCCGGAGGAGCTATTACATTCAGAATTTTTGGATGCATCCGATGCAGAGGAGAACGGATATTTTTAGTTGTGTATTCCTAAAACAGATATAAAAAAAAACAAAAAAACATGCAAAATAGCTTTCCTAAATCATAACATTTAGATGCATTGGAGGAGCGATGACTGTAAAGAACTGAAGCCTTTTAGCAAATGTCTGAATCATTATTCTATCCGTCGCTGTGCAGATGAGTTAGGCCGCCTGCAGATGGCCGGGTCGGATCCGGCAGCGAGAATTCTCGCCGCGGGACCCGACCCGAGCCCCTGCAGAGAGCAGAGCGTACTCACTCACGCCCTGCGGCCCCGGCTCTTTCATGTGCCGGCTGCCGGCGGATGCGCAGACCGGAGCCAGCGGCGGGTGAGCACCGCACAAAAATAGAGCATGCCGCGGTTTCTTTGCGGCGCAAGATTTCGCGCGGCCGTCTGCATAGGATTTGTGTTTGTTAACGTAATCCTACGCAGGCTTCTAGCGGTGGAAAACCCGCGGGAAATCCTGCCGCGGAATTTCCGCCCGTCTGCAGGCGGCCTTACTCTTACTAGCCTATACACAGAATACAGAGGACGAAAGGATGAATAGTTGAAGACTACATACTTGCTTGGCTAAAAACGGTTCTTTCCAACCTCCCACCCTACCTTGCTCAGCCAAGCCCATTAATGTGTTCTATAGGGAGCAGAGAGTAAACCGCTGCCGGATGTGTGAGAGGTGGTGGCAGCTTATCCCTTGTGGATAGGGGGAAGAACATACACATGATAGTCAAACGATTCTGACAGGATTTGGTGGCTATACATATAAAGGTAAATGTGTGCAAACCCAAGACTGCAAGATCACACATCATACACATGTAACAGTAGAAACACGCCCTAGCCCAGAATACCCCTGCAATCTGAGTCAGCCTATTAGTGCCTCCTCTACACCCCGTTTAACAGGAAGCAGCTCAAGTGAAACCATGAGATTGGAAGAAGTCTGTAGAACAGGCAGATATGAAGGTGCCCAACTTCTAACCATCCCCCATCCCCATATACAAGCCTCGTGTATCCTCCACCCCCCACCCCCTTTTTTCTCTTCTCCTCCCTTTTCTTTGTTAATGTTTTGGCAGTCATAATTCTGGATAATTATTTCTTACGACTATATTTTTGATTTGGATAAAAGGAAGTAGTTATTTATATCTTGACCAGGTACGACTGACCTAACAGGATTAGAAGTTTCATTGATGTAGCCTATACTCCATGTTGATCAAATAAGGACTGCTTTGTTTACATATGTTTTAATGTATTATTACTCCATTCATATAAAAGTTATGAGAACTATAAAACAGTAGAAACACAAAGATCTGCAGCATATAGAAAAAATGTAAATGGGAATACCCCTTTAAACCCCCCTTAAGATCCCTCATTGAGTGCTATGTAGCATGGAAAGGAGAAGCGGTTAAGAACCCATCTCCTCTGGGTCCTCAGCTGCGCCTGACAGCAGAGAACTCAAAACGGCTACTGCTTGATTGCAGGAGCTTTAATACCGAGCCATACTTCTGCCATCGGCAGGATTAAAGCCCAGGACCCGTATATTTACCACGCTTGGTCCTTAAGGGAATAAGACTGTTTGCAAAGTGGCTTATTTTTTATTCTAGGTGTACTTGCTTTTAATGGTTATAGCAAACTACTGAACAACTGTGGTAGGGAGTGTATTAGGATTTTTTATATATTTTAACACACCCCTGAAAATGTGCCTAGGCACAAGATTAATGGTCTGCCATTTCCTAACGCAGTTTGGCAAAGCTAAACCATGGCCTGAATGGCTGCTATGAGCAACAAATAGCTGGTCTATTTTGTGCCTTGTGAATATAATTAACAATGGCATGGCACCCAAGTGCAAAGACAAGAAAACGATATCCTGTCCAAGGAACAGCTCTGCCGATGTGTGCAGTGGGTGTAAGGTTTAATGTCTCATGACTCATTTAAAAGATTACAGGATGGCATGGAATTTCATTCTGCAGCACAATGGGAGAGGTGGAAACACAAATACATCCACAGCAAATAAAACCTAACCCAATATTTGATTAGGCCAAAACTGGAAAGACAGGCAGATACATAGTAAGCACAGACAGAGTTTAGCCTGCAGTGAAAGAATGGTTTTAATATCTGGCACTTTCCCGCAGTTTTAGCCGCAGTACTTGGAGAACGTCTTACCATTTTCAGTGACAGTCATAGGGATGTTCACTTCCAAGTAGGATCCTGCCCACACATTTACATGCACAGCATTTGTTTCCTGTATAAAAGGAGAGCATTAGCTAATGCAAACTACACCAAATGACAGTAATTCGTGTTTTGTTATTTACTTAAAAGGTCTTCATAGGATACAAGAACCCTTTTAAAAGGCTGTAAAGGAAACGCTTACGTAAAAAGAAAAAAAATGACACTTAGCGATAATGTGACTTTGTAGAACCCAAGGCTGCACCAAAGAGTGGATCTACCTCAGAACACATACAAAATAAAAATGCTGGGCCCCTCTTCATGCCTCAGTGGACTGCAGTACATGAAAGGTCATCCATGTAACCTCATACTACAGATTGGAGGGTTTTTTGCTTGTACAGTTCATGAGAAGAATAGACCTCCCATAACCAAGCCACAAACAAGAAGGGAACAAAGAGGGATGGGATCTGGACAATTAAATTACCAGTTATTGTAACTAATTTTTCTTCACCCATAGCTACACGAGAGTGAAAGAGAGAAAGTAAGTAGCACAGGAACTGCACCCCTAGGGAGACCATTGCTTGTAAAACTTTACAGCTGAAGGAAATAAAAAGATGAGAAGAAGCACTCAAGTTAACTGGTACTGATTAAAGAAGGAAGACGTAAAAAACAAGCATCAGCCTTTCAAATCTGCTTAATAGAAGCTTTAGTGCTTTCAGTCCAGAAGATAGTGAGAGCCATGGTGGAACAGGCCTTCAACCCTACTGGAGCAGTCAGTCCTACTGAGGGGCATGGATGCTTTTAGAGGAGCTGATCACGGTGTGAACTAGCAAACATCACCGCTGGCTCGTTAGCTCTCGTGCAGCCTGTTTAGACAGGTAGGTTGGCTTGCTCAAACGAGATTTGTTTCTGCTGTATTATTAAAAGACTAAGCCAATTAGAGTAACTGAATGATTGCAATTTAAACTGAATGAACCAACAATGGTTTTTATGCCTGCATAAAATGAATGGAAAGTTAACGATTATCGTTCATTGTTCAGTCTTTGGCTCGCTTTTAGACCGAATCATTATCGTCCACTTCAGCTCGTTAGATGAAACGATTATCATTAAAAAAATCGTTCAAAGAGCACCTTAAGCCAGAATAGACATCGTAATCTACTTAGCTAGGGAGGCCTTAGTGGCTGCATCATCCTCTACTGCGACCCAGAAATAAAACAAATAATTAGTCTCCCTCCATGCCAAGGTGGATTCCATATATCTTGAAGAGATCTCCTAATATCGAGGCAATGGAAATCAGCTTTTTTTCTTTAGAGATCGTGGATTATAACAAAAAGAGGAAAGGACAATTTTGTGACCAACGGGACTACCTTAAGAAGGTAAAGTAGATCTAGTTTATAACCACCCTGTCTCACACTGTTGTGAAATAAGGGTTCATAAAAACACTGTAGACTGCAACTCACTAGGTTTCCTGGCCAAGGTCATTACAATCGGAAGAATGGTCTTAAAAGATTAACCCTTTCCAATCCACTGTCTGATGTCTGAAGACATTATGATTTAAGGCTGTACAGCTCTGATGTTGGAAGACGTCCGTCAGGATTCTCTTACTGTATATATTGCCAGCCTCTCTGTTGTCGGAGCCTATCCAACATGTCACCTCATGCAGTACTGGCTTTAGCCAGCATATAGCGCCGTTGTATAACAGCAGAAAAAGAGTAAGCCCCCTAGGAAAACCAGAATAAAAATTGGATTGGAAAGGGTTAACATTTTAATGAAGACAGAACTTATAAAGACTCAGAGGCTTGGTGGGCACTAAAAACTACATTAAAAATCCAAAAATGTAGAACTTTAGTATTAACAACAGATCTGGAGCTAAAGAAAACTTTTACAAATATAAAAAGCCAGTTATGGTTGGCCAATATGCCATCAAAGTCCCAACATTCAAAATGCTGATGAACAAATTGGACAATATCCAGTGAAGACTGGATACCTCGGAACTTAGAATTGGCCACCGAGATGCTATCCCAATTTGCACAGACCTGTTCCTCAAGGAGAGATTTCTCTTTCATTCGCATGAGAATAAAACACTTTTTCTGTTTTTCTTTTCTCATACTTTGATAGAACAAATTGACAAGCACAGAAAACATCTTCACTTGCTCTCCTCAAACATGAAAACCTGCACAGATCTAGGTTCCTCGGTGCCTTTGATTTCCATTGTTAGCCTAATTGCCAATTTATTTGTGTCCTCTGCTGGGATAAATGGCTTCCCAGTGAAGAAGAGGAAGAAAAGTCCGAATACAGCTCTCCACTCCGAGACCTCTTCCTCTGAAACAGATACTAAGGTCACATCACATTTTCATGAAGACGTACTTGGTGCATCTGTAGAACAATGAATTCCTTTAACAGATTCCTCACTCAGAAATTATTTTTTTTCCAATACAGGTTTGGCATAACTTTTTCACATTAGCAGAGAAAAGATTGCACCTGCATAACGCACATTCCTTATTTTTACTTCTTCTTATAAATGAAAAAAACACAAAAAAAATTTTAAAAATGTAAAAATAGATCTATAATTATATAATAAGTCTCCTCTAGTTACATTTGTGTTCTCTATAATGCAAGTAACAGGAATTGTACTTGTGTCTCAAGAGGCCTTACAACATAGTGTCCTACGCGGTCCAATTTGTGCCCACTCTGAGACCACTTCCAGGGCTGGATCTGTAGGGCACACGGTCGTCCTACCACAACTCCTCAGCGCTTCTCGACAGCCAAAACAGGACACCACCACCTACCAGTAATGCCGTCTACATTGCTCCCCCTGCCAGGAATGCCTGCTACTGTTCCAGGTAAGCAACCACCACTCAAGTATAAAAAGGTAAGAACTCTGAAATCAGGCCATCATTCTCTTATTTTGTCCCCTGGCGCATCATGGCCTGTAGGTCTCCCTACCAAATACAGGAAACAACTGAAGCATAGAAGAGAGGCTGCACCTTTTTATTCTATAGTTTTCCTGTCCTTAAGGATGAATATTCTCTCTCCTAGATGCAGTCATGGGTGAAGGGGATAAAAATATTCGTCTTTGCCCAACAATAGTTATTTTGGGAGGGATTGGGGGAGGGGTGGGTCCTTAACACCACCAGAATTTCAGCAAAATTGTGGGCAAGCATGTTCATCACAACAAGAACATTAAGGCCACTCTCACACATGCACTTTTTACCATGATCATGGCAGCGTTTTGAACACCGCGGTATAACACTCCCGTTTCAACGGGGCCTCACAGACATGCGCTCTAATGTCGGGATGTTTGAGCACTGTCTGCTCTATTTTACCAGGTTTTCAAGCTTTTTAACGCACCTCATCATCCATCACAATGATGCAGTGCGCTAACCTGCGTCCGAAAACAGTAGTCAAGTCGTGGCTCTTTGCTGACGTGTGTGAGGGTGGCTTAGGTATAAGAGGGGTAAAGATGTATTTGAAATTTGCCTACTTGGCATTCCCTTTGAAAACATTCATTAGAAAGTCTGTAATACTTAGAGGGAATGAGTCATCAGAAAATGACCTATTGCTTAAAGCAAGTATTTAGGTTGAAGGTTATTTTGTTTTTTGCAGTTTTTAATTCTTGGAGTTTTTATGTCACTATGTATATTTACGAAAAATATATATCTTACAATTTTTCAGCTTTCACATTACACTTTATTACAACAGTGCTAGTTCCATCCTCCATGTAGCGGTATCAAGGTGGCACAAGGTGGTATGCGTTGTCTTGTCTCCTCCCCTCACCCTAGCATGGCCTGAAACTCTGGAACATCCTAGAAGGATACCCACAGTCCCCAGGAACCCAGTTCTAGGTTAGGAGAGTTTTCCATTTCCATTTCCTCGATACACTAAGAAATTCCGGTCATGAATGAACTCCAATACTGTTGGGGGGTGGAGGCTCCGCTAGTGGCGGGGGGATCACTGTTCTTGCTGCTGTCAGAACGTGTCCAAGCAGCCCTCTTTATCTGAAAGAAGGACCACGGAACGATGGATAGTAGGGCCAACTAGGGGATCACAGCTACTTATTCCCATGAGACTTTCTCGTATATCTGGAAGACCGTATCTCAACAGTTTTGAAGTGAAGGGGCACTCCCACCATATGTGTAGCATAGATCCACTCTCAGCAGGAGTTCGGTATCGCAGAATAAATACAGTGGATGAGGTCAGGACATTTGTACCACCTGGTGAGTAACTTCTAGTTTTTCTCTCGTGCCGCACATGCTAATGGTAGATTATAGGCAGACCCAAATTGGAATGGACAGCTTTCTCTCCCATGTTCTGGCAAACTGGGAGTAACCTATTCTAGCAAAATATTGTCAAGTTTTGAGAGAAAGTGAGCAGGAAGGGGATCTTTTTGAGGAACATTTCCTCAATTTAGGGCGGGGGCAGGTGTAACAAAGATACCCAACGTGGCCCTTAAGAAAGAGGATAGCTGTAGGTACTCAAGCCAGGAGATTCGTGTCTCTGGGTGTCTTGCTTAAATTGTAGCAAATGATGCTAGGGAAGAACTGGTGGTTATGCCCCAGAAACCTATATCCTCCGATTCCTGACAGCCTAGGAAATTGGTTTTCTTCATTCCTGAAAGAGGGGGAACAGTGCTACTACTCGGATGGAGAGGTCACCTTTGCTAGTGATTCTGTCCCATAGCTCTAGGCAGTTGGCTGTTACCGAGACATTATATTCTTAAGGGAGCAAAATGGTGGTCAGTCAATGTAAGAACATATACATTTTAAATATTATGTGACACCGGCACTTACTTTATTTTTTGTAAAAAGCAGGTCTATAGTGGCATTTGCGATTATGTTCATTCTTAATTCAAAAGCCTGTATTTGTCTTGGTTTTCCAGGTTGTGGAATATCAGAAACTTTTAAGACCTGATAATCTGGTGGGAAAAAAAATTTCCACAAACACTCCCTGTCAGAGGAAGCAAGAGGAGGAAATTAAAAATATTGTTCTAACAGTTTTAGTACAATCATATCCCAAAAGATGAAGCTTAAAATAAACGACTGCCTTATCAAGAGACATATCTGCCTGCTAAACAGCCTATTTTTGGATGGTGGTTAGAAATAAAACTACATAGCACTATACTTTTTTCAAAAGAAAAATTCATAAACTTTGCTCTGCTATCTTGTGTGCAGGAATAAAACAATTATATTTATGTCATTTGACTATGGGTGCAGTCACACTAGCGTGTGCCGTACATGGGCACTCACAAAACCGCATACCCACATACGTGCACAAACACACGTGAATGCAGGTCCGTGTCCATTGCCTTCAATGGGGCCGCGGCTGCTGAAATCAATGAATGGCCAAGCACTGCCTATGATGGGGTGAGTGCTGTGACCAATCACAGGCAGCACTCAGCTGTCATTCAATGAATGGCTAAGAGCTGCCTGTGATTGGCTGAGCGCTCAGCCAATCAGATACAGCCCTTTCAGCAGGCAGGGATTTTAAATCCCCACCTGCTGAAAGAGCTTCAGAGCAGTGCAGGGAGAAGACCGCCTAGCCCTGGCAGCTGAGGGGAGCCAAGTATAATTTTTTCTTTATTTTTAACACATTCTAGGGATGATTTTCAGAGAAGGGCTTATTTTTAAAGCCCTTCCCCGAAAATCCCTGCAGGGCTTGCTAGCAGCCGATTGCTTTCAAAGGGACTGCAGAAGTGCCGGTCCCATTGAAAGCAATGGGAGAAGATCGCAATCCTTTGCCACAGCAGTCACAGCTGTGACGGGATTCTTTACTCTCCGTGGGGAGTTCCCTTTCCACTGAACAATGTGACAGTGCTGTCACAGTGTTCAGTGACAAGGGGACTCCCCACTGGGGAATATTAAGGCGCACCACGGACCTATGGTGCACGCATGCCCTATGTTTTGCAGGTACGTGCATTTGTGCGCCTGTAAAATACGGACTGTGAACACACCATAGGAAACCAAAGGTTCTAATAGGCGCGTGTTTTTGTGCGCATAATTTTACACACAAACAGACTCGTGTGAATTCACCCTGTATCTGCAAAACACAACATTGATATTTTAACATATAGGTTCAGTTCACACTGAGTGGCTGTGGCACAGCAGAAAGTCTCACCACCATCATACCACAAATACAGTTGTGAGAAACCCATGTTACTACATACATGTGATTTGTAGTACGGTTTTGCTGTGACTACAGTAGTCTTTATTTTCAACAAAAGGGTGGTAGTATTTTTTAATGCAGGTTTTAATACACTGGTTTTTGAGCACCGACTATAACGATACCGTAGCACGTAAACCCAGCCTCAGCATAGAAACCCATTTTCAATGTAAACACATTCACTGAGATCCACATTTGAAGCACATAGTCCATAGCCTACATTGTCATTTCCTGCAAGCATGTCCTGATGGTAGATTCCCTACCTCTGTCTATCTGCCCAAGGGCCATAGTTAAAATCGGTTCCCTTTCCGCAGACAATGTCCAATCCCCAACAAGGCGGTAAATCTTGCAGTTTTGAATCTTCTGTATTGCTTTCATCCTCAACATTTTCTCCAGAATCTTCAGGGACAAGTCCTTTGAAAGAAGAAAAAAAAAACTGGCAGCTTCCTTTACAGAAATACTAGAACTACACATAGGAAAGTCACAATTGGTGACTTTTATGCCTGTATGTGGACAATGGTCACATCAAAAGAAAACTTCTCTAAAGAAGGTCAAATGAATGCCCTTCCCTGACACGTGGTAGACGTCTGATCTCTAAACCGTTTACCCTTTTCTACAGGCCACAGGCAGCTTCTGATGTGATCTCCTTGACAAGGACTTTACCAGTAGTCCATGCTGGCTAAATCATAGCAACCATATTAACTCGCTAGTCGTGCTACTCCACTACGCAGCACCTAGATGCAGGGCCCCTGGAAAACAGTATATGAACAATTCACCTAGCATACAGGCAAGCAAGTCCTCCAAATGCTGAACTGCACCGAGTGAGTCCAGAAGTCCTCAAGTGTCCCCTTGCTGTAAACTGGAGAAGAGACTTGAACCTTCCGAAAGCCTCCCTGATGCATAACGCTATCCATCGGAATTTAGAAACATCCCTACTATAGTCCCCGACAGAATGGCTAAATATTTCCTACCTAGATATTATCTCTGGCTCCATACCATTGATTGCTCTGGACTGTTCCGATATCACTAACGGATAATGATCTGGTGATGTTTTTAGGACTGATGCTACCCAAGTTTAGACCGGTACCACCTGGTTTATAGGATTATGTAGCAGTTCACAGGAGGTGGCCCACACCAAATTATATGGATGTGGCAAACATTATCTAAGCTTGTTTTGGCATTTTTATCTCTAACAAAAAAAAAAAAAGAGTTTAAAAAAATAAATAAATGCGACAATTTTTATTGAATTTGACAAGACCTGATGATACAGCAGGAATCAAATGCATCAACATTTGTAAAGGTTAAACTGACCAAGTGGAAAAAAGATGCTGTATGACCACAAACATTAGGTTGACGCTAACCATAGACAACAGTGGAACACATTGGATCTGACAGAGAAAGATTACATTCAGCCCTTGAAATGAATTAACCATGGAGCTAATTGCTTCAGTCTGCCAGCTATTTCTAGCCCCCTGCTGCAGATTACCTGGCTCATCCATGTAGTAGTAGATGTCAACATCATTAGACTGCATGACCACAAATCCTTCTCCCATGAGTCTAGGCGGCCTTACAAGATAAAACAACAAGATGTAGACATTTCAGTAACACTAACGATATTAAAAAGGAGGAAGCCTCTAGAGCTGAAGTTTGACTGGGACATTCTGGTAGATGGAAATCAGAAAAAGTAATGTTTTTGTTTTATTTAGTTTGAAAAACCATTTAAAAACTATTTTACTTGAATTGTCCTTTTCTAGTCCTGATTGTGATGTACTGGCAGTAAGTTAAAGCCATCTTGTATGTTTTGTCTGTACTGCTCCTATACCTATCCATCTTTCCATGGTAATAGACAAACAAGCCCTGTGTAGGAATAGCACTATATCTGGCCATTTTTTGACTTGTATACTGTATTTTTCCCCATTTTGTCCGATGCAGGGTGCACATCTTATTCTCAGTTCTCTCAGAGCTGGTGGGAGGAGCCTTTCTGCTGTGCTGGGTTTTATAAATTGTGCAGGGAACTGCAAATCCTGCTTTCTAAATGGCTAACACACACAGACATAAAATCATGTGGTAGTGCACATTAAATTTGACAAAACAATAGAAAGTTTTCACTGACTTTTCAAACAACTTGTGCTTTTATCATAGATAATCTGAGAACTGCCAAAACTTTAAGTTAATTTAAGGTTAATAAAGTTTTTGTGCTTTAAAAATACCCTAATGTGTTGGCTATTAGGCGGACTACCTTCCTTCTAACTAACTGTACATTATTGTCAAGTGATGCCCATTTCAAGAAAGAGAGTTGACCAAACAAAAAACAGAAAGTTCAGCAGGTTGATGACTCGTACTGCCCATAGAAGTTTACAAGAGAAAGGCCCTAGGCACATGGGCGGAAGTTCCGCAGTGGGATCTCCCGCAGAATTTCCGCCCGTGCCTGCCTGCATAGGATTGCATTGCAAAACGCAATCCAATGCAGACAGACACGATTTGTCCGCATGAAAATACACGCGGAAAACAAATCGCAGCATGTTCTATTTCTGTGCAGGTCTCGCAGAGGCTCACACACCAACACGCTTACAGCCAATTGGTGAGTGATTTACGGTGTTATAGATGTCCTGAAAGCGTACTGTCTCCTCCAAGCTTATGTTAGGTCTCTGTGTGTTGTACAGGGAACTACAGAGCAGAATCCACGGTTTTCTCTGTGCACAGTGCACAGAACATAGCAAAACAGTTAAAACTCCTTCTACCATCTCAGAGAGATCAGAAGACGAATAGGTGCAGCCCGAAAATAGGAAAAAGGGTGAACAATGCAAGATACAAGTCATAACAAGCAGAAATAGCGTTAAACCTCATGTACACACTGCAGCATATCCTGAAGAGAGAAGAGAATGACACCATCTTTTAATAAAATTTATTCTCAGGAGGAAGAAACAAAAACGTCTCTGTTCCTTCATTTATTGAACGTATCTAGGCAACATCAAGCCAGTACAAGGAAAATACAGCAAAGATAGAAATTTATGGAAAGAACCGATCTGCCAGACAAGAGAATTTAAATGAGCCACATGTCCCTTTATTTATCAGATTAGAAGAATAGTTTCCTGTCCTTTCTTAAAGTCACTGTTGAGAGAACAAATACTGGCGTTTGAGAAGAGAAATACTCCGCTTTTAGTTACATCAGATTGACAGGAACGAGGAATATTACAAGCTAATTCAGGTTTTCTCCAGAGTCCTGTAAAGACCTACTTACAAAAAAAAAAAAAAAATTGTATCTCTATTTTCAAGTGCCCCAAATTCCAGCTTTATTTATCTTTTCTCACATGTTCCGGGACTCTTAAGCAGTGAGGGACAACCAAGCTGATTATAAAATTAAAAAGGCAAAATACTCATGATTGACAGCAAGCCTATTTATAAAACGTGTTTCATTAGGATAGGAGTGCTCTTCCAGGAATGCATTAGGCACGCGTTTGGTAGCTTTATACCATGCACAACTGATTAAAGCACACACCAAGTGGAAACTTTATAAGCCATGTAAAAGATAAAAAAAAAAAGGTAAAAAAGGTTTTTATAAATACAAAAAAACTGCATACACACTTACTCATCATTTTGAAGTCCGACATATCTTGGGCTGGGAACTAGCATCACCCTTACATTCTCCAACTTGCCCTTCAGGATGTGCATGAACTGGTCCAAGTGACTTGATGGCGGCTTCGTTGTGTAAGTGAGGAAAGCATCGTCAAAATTTACACACAGAGTTTGAGGCTGATAGTGATTTCCAAACGCTAGTCGCCCCTACAATTAAAAGTGAATGATAGATTCATTAAGGCATTGTGGTGCTTTCCCACTATCTACAATGTTTATGCACTCACTAAATAAAACAAATATTGTAGGCTTAAAGATAAGACTATTAAAGGGCAATTGGAATTATGAACAAAACAAAAGTAAACTGAAGTTATAGTTAAGGGCAGTGTGCATTCAGAAAACTACCTGTTGTATAGAGTTTTTATGTTAAAGGGGTTGTCCCGCGCCGAAACGGTTTTTTTTTTTCAAACCCCTCCCCCCCCGTTCGGCGCGAGACAAACCCGATGCAGGGACCTAAAGAAAAATCCGCACAGCGCTTACCTGAATCCCTGCGCTCCGGTGACTTCTTACTTACCGGCTGAAGATGGCCGCCGGCATCTTCTCCCTCGGTGGACCGCAGGGCTTCTGTGCGGTCCATTGCCGATTCCAGCCTCCTGATTGGCTGGAATCGGCACGTGACGGGGCGGAGCTACACGGAGCCCCATTGAGAAGATAAGAAGTCTCGGACTGCGCAAGCGCGTCTAATTTGGCCATTAGACGGCGAAAATTAGACGGCAACCATGGAGACGAGGACGCCAGCAACGGAACAGGTAAGTGAAAAACTTTTGATAACTTCTGTATGGCTCATAATTAATGCACAATGTACATTACAAAGTGCATTAATATGGCCATACAGAAGTGTATAGACCCACTTGCTGCCGCGGGACAACCCCTTTAAACATTTTTAAAGATTTTTTCGGTGGTTTTTCCCCTCATTTTCAATGTCATGGTCTAGATTTAAAAAAAAATAAATAAATAAAAATCATAGAATCCTGCAGTTTTATGCTGACTAGTAAGCCTAGTAATAGTTTGACACTGCCTGTTCTGTATACATGAGTTCTAAGGCTGGGGTCACACAGGGCGTAGACTTTCTGCACAGAAATTGCGCCCGCGGCTTTTTATCCCAGGATTAGCCAGCAAAGGACGAGATTTGCAAGAATTTCATCCACACGCTGCAGCCCATCAGTTGCGGCCAAGATATCTATCTATCACACACAGTAAAACCTCTTCTTGCATTGGCAACTACTACGGCAGATTAGGAGTAAGGCCAGTTTTTTAAGGCAGTCATGTGATCTAAATGCTGACAACCTCAGATTTAATTGGAAGTTAGGTGCTCAGTTCCTAGTCAGTTTCTCAGTCTGTGTGATGCTATTACATGGAGCCTACCACAGAAACTACCAAGAGGGGAACACAGACACTTCCATCAGTTACTGAGGATGATCAAAAAGTAATAGAGGAGATCACAGTTCATTCTCCTGACTGTAGACCTATGATCTGTAGCTTATTTAGGTAAATACAGAATATAATGGCAGTGTTTTCTCTGCAGCAGATGTGAATCTTCATGTGATGTTGTACTGATGCATTATGGGAATAACGTGAAAGTAAAAGGCATCAGACAGGAGGCTGCAGTGCATGAAAGAAACTGCAATATACAGGGGTGTCCACCAATCAGGTGAGGGAGGCGGAGAAGAAAAAATGCGTTTTTGTTGGAGTGACTAACTAAATATGCCATAAAGGTGTGATGATTTTTGAGGCTCGAACATTTGGACACCTACAGTACAAACACAAGAACAAAAGGCCCAGGGTCACCCCAGTATCATAGTCCATCTGTACCATTAATGCAGAACACAAACAGCAGCCTCTACTTAGAGAAAGGAAAGTACGGCCTCTTGTTATCAATATTTATGAGCTTTCATGTAGTCAAAACTCCACTTTTTCACAATTTAATTTGATATAAAAGTATCAGGTGAAGACCCAGGTATTTCTAGGCATGAAAAACAGGTAATTGCATGACTAAACAAGCATCCAAAATACAAACGTGATTTGTTGTTAACCTCTGGGCACAAGGTGCAATCAGTATTCACTAATCTTGCCGTGTATGTTGGACTGCACAGCGTGATCCAGGTCATGTGACTTCCCTACAGCCTCCCTGCTTCAGCGCTACTTACAAAGAGCAAGTGGAGGATGTAAACATTTATAAAGCTACACCTTTAGGGCTCATGTCCACGGGCAAAATGACATTTAAAATCCGCAGCGGATCTCCCGCATGCGGATCCGCACCCCATAGGGATGCATTGACCACCCGCGGGTACATAAATACCCGCGGATCGTCAATAAAAGTGATTTAAAAAAAAATGGAGCATGAAAAAATCTGGACCATGCTCCATTTTCATGCGGGTCTCCCGCGGGGACGGCTCCCGCGGGCTTCTATTGAAGCCTATGGAAGCCGTCCGGATCCGCGGGAGACCTAAAATAGGAATTTAAAGCATTTACTCACCCGCAGCGGGCCGCGAAGCTCTGCTCTTCCTCACGGCTGCATCTCCCTTGCTTCGGCTCGGCGGATGTGCCCGGCGCATGCGCGCGGCACGTCGACGACGTGCCGGCGATGTGCTGCCGGCGTCAGGAATTCATCCGCCGGCCGAAAATGAAGATCCGGCCGTGAGGAACAGCTGATCTTCGCCGCCCGCTACGGAAAGGTAAATGCTTTTAAATTGCTATTTTCGGCGCTCATGTCCGCGGGGCAGGAGGGACCCGCTGCAGATTCTACATGTAGAATCTGCAGCGGATCTGATTTTCCCCGTGGACATGAGGCCTTAACTGCCAGAAACACTTCTAAAAACATCGTAACTTTAAATAGCTGTGAACAGAATTAAAAAAGCCTTGGATTTTGGCATCATCTGTGCCTGATTGATGACCCTGACATACATGTACGTCAGAATTTGGAAATTACCTCCCATTGCTGGCATACATGTATGCCCATTACCCCAAAAACCTGTGCTGGAACCACTTTCACATCTGACATACCAAAAAAAAACCTAAACACATATTACACCAATAAATCAATTTATTTTCTGTAAGTAGACATCTTGAACTTGTGAAAATACCATCCAGCACTTGTCACTCATGGGCACCTTCTATGCAATTTTGCATTAAATGTAATGGTTAGAAGAAAAAAAAACACTGCATAAAAAAATGGGATGTCTTTGGCTACAAGCCAAATCCAAGCAGAGACTGAGATGAACGCCACCTCCTAAAAACATAAGTACAAGATGTGCAGAGATCACATATGCTACTTATCCTAGTATTCACCAGAAATGAAGACACCATAAATCTCTGTGATACAGGTGCTGGTGTAGCCCAGAAGGTCCTACAGGATGTCACACAGTCACTAGTTCTTAAAAACTCCCGTTCATGTACTCCTTAGGAGACTTTTCTGGGGTTGTCTGTCAGAAATACCCCAATTTTCCCCTTTTAACACGGACAACGTCCTAAGCCGCCTGGCAACGTCTGTCTCCTGATTGGTTTCTGTCACTCAGATCGTTGATTGGTAGAGGGAATCCAAGCCAGGAAAAGAGAGCAGTGCAAGTGGGGATATGGGGAGGAGTAACAGTTTTTGAGTCAGAGTAGTTTGAGCGGGAAGTCAGTCAGAGCAAAGAGCGGGAGAAGAAAAGTCGAAGTCAGTCAGTGAGTCGTTCTGTCAGAGAAAGTTAGTGAAAGTCTGAGGAGAAGGAGAGCCGTAATCGTAAGGAAGGAAACGCACAATATGTCTCCATGCCAGTGCAGTGTGGAGGAGAATAGGTTGGGATCCTTCTCTAGCAACAGTGAGTGTTACGAGCCCCTTTTACACTGAAATACCAGAGAAAGCACAGCCTCACCCCTGGTCTCCATTACAGCCACCGACTCACTCCGGCCTTTATTACAGGCACTGCCTCGGTTTTGCAACAGAAAGACTGTGGACTCATCTCCATTATTTTCATCTCGTCTGTCAAGAGTTCACCACCTAAAGGTACTGGCGTCACCCGTGTCAAAACCCCTCGACATTCGTCCCAAATCCAGTTAAACCGACCTCGCACATAACCCAGCCATTTTGTGGAGAGATTGAGGAGCCACCCGTGACTGCCATCTTGTTTTATGCCCGTGGTCTCGCCCGCAGCTGGCTCGCCTTCCTGGTATACATCCAAGTAAGGCCTAATGTCCACGAACAGATCGCTAAAACGCTATAGGTCTCCCCGTAGCGTTTTACTGATGTTTAGAATAACAGATCTGCCAGTAGAGACCACATATGGCTGCAAGTACACTGAGCATGCCCGAGTATCGCACGCACACGAACATGTGCAGGGTGATATTTTATTTTTTTAAACTTCCCTGCTCTGTTTCATAGCGGGGTTGCATATGAAAATGCTGCCCATATTTATGTAATGTATTGCGTATGGACAGCGCTTGCATACGCTGCCTATATGAATGTATAGGGCTCACGCTGCATGGTACGCAGAGAAATAGAGCATGCTGCAATCGATTTCTCATGCATATCAATACACAGTGTCTACACGCCGGTGTGCATGGATCAATGAAAGCCCATTGAGTTTCATTGACTCCATTCACCACATGGAGCCAGGCAATGCATGCGTAATACGTGGTGAGAACACGGTCATGGACATGAGTCCTAAGAGAGTCAAAGGAGAGTCTAAATCACAGGTGGCAAATAGATAAAATAAAAAGACTGGAGATAGAAATCCATGAGCTGTTCACCAGCTTGTTTTTATGATTTCTCAGATGTGTGGTTAGATGACATTTTAGAAACTTCAGATAAACCTTTTGTGGGGTTTGTTGTTGCAAACTAGAAGAAACTTTATGCTATTTCATTATATACTTACTGTGCTGATATTCACTTTAATCACTGGTATAAGAGACCTCCAAGATGAGGACGGATCCGGGGATTCTATTTTGACATTTCCACTTAAACACAAAAATAACACAAATAAGGACAGTAACAAACTGGATTAGAATATTACAAGATTAATGGGTTATTATAATGTAAAAACACAAATAGTTAACACACCTTGAGTGAAAGGAGAAAACAACTTACTAGTTCATCTCCACATCCCTAGGCCCACATTAGCAAAACATAGGACATTTTAGGTAAATACTTTGTTCTAGATTAACGAAAAGTTCCTCAGGTCATCTTTTAAAATGCAAACTTGTTATCGTGTATACTTTCACATACATCTGAGAACTTAGTTTTACTGGTCTTTTATACAGTGGATTAATTTCTCAAATAAAAAAAACTAATTTTCGAGTTTTAAGACAGGAGGAGGCAAACGCCATTTTCGGCAAAGGGTCCATTTAGACAGGACGATCGTCACTCCTGTGTGCCCTAACTCTCATATTCCTGCACGGCAGCTAGTAGTGCTGGCTCGCTCACAAAGCGGCTAGCAGGTGGCGGGAAGGCTGCAGTAGATTTCTCTCCTCACGCTCATCCCACCCCTCTCCATTGACTTAACATAGCAGCCATTCAGTACTGAACGGCCGCTATTTACACTGAACGATGAGCGATCAGCTATTCATCCATGCTGCATAAACAATGGACGATGAGCCGATTGCCCATCGTTCAGTGTAAATAGTGGCTGTTCAGTACTGTGCAGGTGGGCAAAAAATTAAATGGATTACACTGTAGGCGAGGGCCCCAAAAAATTGGTGTACCAACAGTACTAATGTACCTCAGAAGAATTGCCCATGCCCAACCAAGAGGGCAGGTGAAACCCATTAATCGCTTTGGTTAATGTGGCTTAATTTGTAACTAGGCCTGGAGGCAGCCCAGTTAAAATAAAAATTGGTTCAGGTGCAAGTTTCAACGCTTTAATGAGCATTGAAACGTATAAAAATTGCTTAGAAAAATTATATGACTGAGCCTTGTGGGCCTAAGAAAAATTGCCCGTTCGGCGTGATTACGTCAGGTTTCAGGAGGAGGAGAAGGATGAATATTACACACAGATTGATGAAGCTAAAAGGTCCACATTTTTGATGGTGATAGAGAACAATGCTTCCATCCGCGGGTGCAGCCTACGTATTGTTTAGGTATCGCTGCTGTCCGCTGGTGGAGAAGAGAAGTCTGGGGAAATCCAGGCTTTGTTCATCTTGATGAGTGTAAGCCTGTCGGCACTGTCGGTTGACAGGCGGGTACGCTTATCTGTGATGATTCCCCCAGCCGCACTAAACACCCTCTCTGACAAGACGCTAGCCGCAGGACAAGCAAGCACCTCCAGGGCATACAGCGCGAGTTCAGGCCACGTGTCCAGCTTCGACACCCAGTAGTTGTAGGGGGCAGAGGCGTCACGGAGGACGGTCGTGCGATCGGCTACGTACTCCCTCACCATCCTTTTACAGTGCTCCCGCCGACTCAGCCTTGACTGGGGAGCGGTGACACAGTCTTGCTGGGGAGCCAGAAAGCTGTCAAAGGCCTTAGAGAGTGTTCCCCTGCCTGTGCTGTACATGCTGCCTGATCTCTGCGCCTCCCCTGCTACCTGGCCCTCGGAACTGCGCCTGTCGGATGGGAATTTTACCATCAGTTTGTCCGCCAGGGTCCTGTGGTATAGCATCACTCTCGAACCCCTTTCCTCTTCGGGTATGAGAGTGGAAAGGTTCTCCTTATACCGTGGGTCGAGCAGTGTGTACACCCAGTAATCCGTAGTGGCCAGAATGCGTGTAACGCGAGGGTCACAAGAAAGGCATCCTAACATGAAGTCAGCCATGTGTGCCAGGGTACCTGTACGCAACACATGGTTGTCCTCACTAGGAAGATCACTTTCAGGATCCTCCTCCTCCTCCTCAGGCCATACACGCTGAAAGGATGACAGGCAAGCAGCATGGGTACCCTCAGCAGTGGGCCAAGCTGTTTCTGCCCCCTCCTCCTCATCTTCCTCCTCCTCAACGCGCTGAGATATAGACAGGAGGGTGCTCTGACTATCCAGCGACATACTGTCTTCCCCCGCCTCTGTTTCCGAGCGCAAAGCGTCTGCCTTTATGCTTTGCAGGGAACTTCTCAAGAGGCATAGCAGAGGAATGGTGACGCTAATGATTGCAGCATCGCCGCTCACCATCTGGGTAGACTCCTCAGAGTTTCCAAGGACCTGGCAGATGTCTGCCAACCAGGCCCACTCTTCTGTAAAGAATTGAGGAGGCTGACTCCCACTGCGCCGCCCATGTTGGAGTTGGTATTCCACTATAGCTCTACGCTGCTCATAGAGCCCAACATGTGGAGCGTAGAGTTCCACCGTGTGGGCACGTCGCACAGCAGTCGGTGCACTGGCAGATGAAACCGATGTTGCAGGGTGCGCAGGGTGGCAGCGTCCGTGTGGGACTTGCGGAAATGTGCGCAGAGCTGGCGCACCTTTCCGAGCAGGTCTGACAAGCGTGGGTAGCTTTTCAGAAAGCGCTGAACCACCAAATTAAAGACATGGGCCAGGCATGGCACGTGGGTGAGGCTGCCGAGCTGCAGAGCCGCCACCAGGTTACGGCCATTGTCACACACGACCATGCCCAGTTGGAGGCTCAGCGGCGCAAGCCAGCGGTCGGTCTGCTCTGTCAGACCCTGCAGCAGTTCATGGGCCGTGTGCCTCTTATCTCCTAAGCTGAGTAGTTTCAGCACGGCCTGCTGACGCTTGCCCACCGCTGTGCTGCCACGACGCGCGACACCGACTGCTGGCGTCGTGCTGCTGCTGCTGACACATCTTGATTGTGAGACAGAGGTTGCGTAGGAGGAGGTGGAGGAGGAGGAGGGTGGTTGAGTGGAGAAAGCATACACCGCCGCAGATACCACCACCGAGCTGGGGCCCGCAATTCTGGGGGTGGGTAGGACGTGAGCGGTCCCAGGCTCTGACTTGGTCCCAGCCTCCACTAAATTCACCCAATGTGCCGTCAGCGAGATATAGTGGCCCTGCCCGCCTGTGCTTGTCCACGTGTCCGTTGTTAAGTGGACCTTGCCAGTAACCGCGTTGGTGAGGGCGCGTACAATGTTGCGGAAGACGTGGTCGTGCAGGGCTGGAACGGCACATCGGGAAAAGTAGTGGCGACTGGGAACTGAGTAGCGCGGGGCCGCCGCCGCCGCCATCATACCTTTGAAAGCCTCCGTTTCCACAACCCTATACGGCAGCATCTCCAGGCTGATAAATTTGGCTATGTGCACGTTTAACGCTTGAGCGTGCGGGTGCGTGGCGGCGTACTTGCGCTAGCGACGGCTGGACGGTGCGCTGAGAGACATTGGTGGATGGGGCTGAGCACAGTGGAGGTGAGGGTGTGGGTGCAGGCCAGGGGACGGAAGTGCCTGTGTCCTGAGAGGGGGGTTGGATCTCAGTGGCAGGTTGGGGCACAGGGGGAGAGGCAGCGGTGCAAACCGGAGGTGGTGAACGGCCTTCATCCCACCTTGTGGGGTGCTTGGCCATCATATGTCTGCGCATGCTGGTGGTGGGGAGGCTGGTGGTGGTGGCTCCCCGGCTGATCTTGGCGCGACAAAGGTTGCACACCACTGTTCGTCGGTTGTCTGCACTCTCAGTGAAAAACTGCCAGACCTTTGAGCACCGCGGCCTCTGCAGGGTGGCATGGCGCGAGGGGGCGCTTTGGGAAACACTTGGTGGATTATTCGGTCTGGCCCTGCCTCTACCCCTGGCCACCGCACTGCCTCTTCCAACCTGCCCTGCTGCTGCACTTGCCTCCCCCTCTGAAGACCTGTCCTCAGTAGGCATAGCAAACCAGGTGGGGTCAGTCACCTCATCGTCCTGCTGCTCTTCCTCCGAATCCTCTGTGTGCTCCTCCCTCGGACTTACTCCAATTACTACTACCTGAGTGATAGACAACTGTGTCTCATCGTCATCGTCCTCCTCACCCACTGAAAGGTCTTGAGACAGTTGCCGGAAGTCCCCAGCCTCATCCCCCGGACCCCGGGAACTTTCCAAAGGTTGGGCATCGGTCACGACAAACTCCTCCGGTGGGAGAGGAACCATTGCTGCCCAATGTTGGCAGGGGCCCGAGAACAGTTCCTGGGAGTCTGCCTGCTCCTCAGAATGTGTCATTGTAATGGAGTGAGGAGGCTGGGAGGAAGGAGGAGCAGCAGCCAGAGGATTCAGAGTTGCAGCAGTGGACGGCGCAGAATTCTGGGTGGTCGATAGATTGCTGGATGCACTTTCTGCCATCCACGACAGGACCTGCTCACACTGCTCATTTTCTAATAAAAGTCTACCGCGTGGACCCATTAATTGTGAGATGAATGTGGGGACGCCAGAAACGTGCCTCTCTCCTAATCCCGCAGCAGTCGGCTGCGATACACCTGGATCAGGAGCTCGGCCTGTGCCCACACCCTGACTTGGGCCTCCGCGTCCTCGCCAGCGTCCACGTCCTCTAGGCCTACCCCTACCCCTCAGCATGCTGTATTACCAGTAATGCAGAAACAGAACGCTGTAATTAAATGTGCCGCTTATTGGCCTGTGGTTGGAGGCTGACTTCCCTTACGGAACGCACAGCAGAGCCAGGAAACAATTTTGCGCATGCCTGTAGTGAGACGTAGGTGCGTATGACTGAGCTAGTGGAATTCACAGCGCAGAAGCAGTCAAGTGGCCAAAGGCCAGTAGTAGGCCTTAAGTATTTTGCTTCTATTTTTTAAAATGCTGAGCTGATACAGCAGACAGATACTGTAGGCAGCGTATAATATTATGTATACTCTTTCCCTCTGGCGGGATGACGACGATCATGTAACAGAGACAGCAGATCCAGGAAACAATTTTGCACAAGCCCGCTCTAACGCTTAGCTGCGTATTAATTAGGACTACTACCCCCAGCAGATATATACTGTAGGCAGCGTATAATATTATGTATACTGTTTCCCTCTGGCGGGATGACGGCGCTGATGTAACAGAGACAGCAGATCCAGGAAACAATTTTGCGCAAGCCTGCTGTAACGCTTAGCTGCGTATTAATTAGGACTACTACCCCCAGCAGATAGATACTGTAGGCAGCGTATAATATTATGTATACTCTTTCCCTCTGGCGGGACGACGGCGCTGAAGTAACAGACAGCAGATCCAGGAAACAATTTTGCGCAAGCCTGCTGTAACGCTTAGCTGCGTATTAATTAGGACTACTACCCCCAGCAGACACGCAGTAAACTGAAGACGGTCACAGGCAGCCCAAATATAGTATTTTTCCCCAATTTTTTGGAAAAAGCCCACTGCCTATATAGCCTGAATATCTCTTTCCCTGCCTCACCAGTACTGGCCCTATACTCTGTACAATGACTGCAGACTGCGGACGCAATGCTCTGCACGCCAGATATACAAAAAAAATAATTGTGCAACACTGCTAAAAGCAGCCTCAACAGTACTGCACACGGTCAGATGTGGCCCTAAGAAGGACCGTTGGGGTTCTTGAAGCCTAAAATAACTCCTAACGCTCTCCCTATAGCAGCTCCGGCACCAGCAGCACTTTCCCTGATCTCTGTCAGAATGCATCTGTGGCGAGCTGCGGGAGGGGCAGATTTAAATACTAGGGTGACACCTGATCTCCCCAGCCACTCACTGCAGGGGGGTGGTATAGGGCTTGAACGTCGCAGGGGGAAGTTGTAATGTCTTCCCTGTCTTTCTATTGGCCAGAAAAGCGCGCTAACGTCTCAGAGATGAAAGTGAAAGTAACTCGAACATCGCGTGGTACTCGTCTCGAGTAACGAGCATCTCGAACACGCTAATACTCGAACGAGTATCTAGCTCGGACGAGTACGTTCGCTCATCTCTAGTAAAGACCATCCTAAAAGTACTGTCTGAAACGATGAGTTTTACTTTAATAGTTTAACAACTCCAAATACCTTTCAAGTACAGATTGTGCTTTTTGCTTTCCATTCTCTCGAACTTTATCATCATCCTTCCTGGGAGGAAATATAGTTGGGTCTAAGCCAAAAACTTCCTGGAGGTGCCCGTACAAATGAGAGCGATTGTAAACATGGAACTCGAAGTCATTTACTGTGATGTACAGCCTGGTTTCTGCCTTAGGATCTAAGAACAAAACAAGTATAATAATGCATTTTATAAATTAGTTATGAATTGATCATGAGTACAAGTCATGTACGATACTGATCAAAGCCTGAAAATAGGAAGTTCTACATTATAAACAATCCATTACTTTATCTTCTTGCTCCATCAGCTAAACCGATCCACATGTAAAACTAGCTATCGTTTATCAAAAGTGATCGTGCACACAAAAAAAAAAAAATTTAAAAAATAAATAAATCACTGCCGCCTTTAGCGGTAGTCGCTGTACATTCGAAAATGTCTGCACACAGTACTGTACATAAATGTTGAAAACTAAGAAGGCTTTCAAAAATAGAAGTGTTAGTTTATTTTTGTCAATTAACAAAATGCAAGGTGAATGAACAAGACAGAAATCTAAATCACATTGATGATATTTGGTGTGATCACCCTATGCCTTCAAAAGAACATCAATTCCTCTAGATACTCTGGCACAAAGTCAGAGATTTTGCAGGATTATAGTCAGGTATAAGATTAAAGGGGTTGTCCCGCGCCGAAACGGGTTTTTTTTTTTCTCAACCCCCCCCCCCCCCCCCCCCCCGTGCGGCGCGAGACAACCCCGATGCAGGGACGTACAGAAAGCTTACCGGAGCGCTTACCTTAATCCCCGCGCTCCGGTGACTTCTATACTTACCTGTGAAGATGGCCGCTGGAATCCTCTTCTTCCGTGGACCGCAGCTCTTCTGTGCGGTCCATTGCCGATTCCAGCCTCCTGATTGGCTGGAATCGGCACGTGACGGGGCGGAGCTACACGGAGCCGGCATCCTGCACGAAAGGCTCCATAGAAGAAAGCAGAAGACCCGGACTGCGCAAGCGCGGCTAATTTGGCCATCGGAGGGCGAAAATTAGTCGGCACCATGGAGACGAGGACGCCAGCAACGGAGCAGGTAAGTAAAAAACTTTTTATAACTTCTGTATGGCTCATAATTAATGCACAATGTATATTACAAAGTGCATTAATATGGCCATACAGAAGTGTATAGACCCACTTGCTGCCGCGGGACAACCCCTTTAACCAATTTTACTAAACAGGTGATAATGATCATCATTTTCATGTGTAGGTGGAAACAGTCATTAACTGAAACAGAAACAGCTGTATAGGAGGCTTAAAACTGGATGAGGAACAGTCAAAACTCTCCTGCAAAGTTGAGGTTGTGGAAGACAGTTTCATGTCACAGGTCATACACCATGGCACGCTTGAGCACAGCAACAAAACACAAGGTAGTTATACTGCATCAGTAAGGTCTCTCCCAGGAAAAATTTTCAAAGCAGACTAGGGTTTCAAGTTGTGCCGTTAAAGCTCTTTTGAAGAAACAAAATAACAGGGAACGTTGAGGACTGAAGACGCAGTGGTCGGCCAAGAAAATAGCGTAGCAGATGAGAGACACATTATGCTTACATCCCTTTAAAATCAGAAGATGTTCAGCAGTGTCACCAGCTCAGAACTGGCAGAAACCATTGGGACCATCCATCTACCGTTCAGAGAAATCTGACCAGAAGTGGTCTTCATGGAAGGACTGCGGCCAAAAAGCCATGCCTTTGACGTAGAAATAAGTCCAAGTGACTTAACTATGCTCAAAAACATAGGAACTAGCGTACAGAAAATGGCAACAGGTGCTCTGGACTGATGAGTAACAAATATGAAATATTCTGACTGTAAGGCCGCCTGCAGACAGGCGGAAATTCCGCGGCGCGATTTCCCGCGTAATTTCCACCCCTGGAAGCTGCCATAGGATTGCGTTAACAAACGCAATCCTATGTAGACGGCCGCGATCTGGCCGCGCGAAATCTCGCGCGGCAAACAAATCGCGGCTTGCTCTATTTCTGTGCGGGGTTTGCAGGCGGCCTAACAGAAGTGTGTTTACCAAAGGGCTGTAGAACACTACAATAATGTGTCTGCAGGTAACAAGAAGGCACGGTGGGGGTCCCTTGTAACTTTGGGTCTTAATTTCAACAAGTGCAGTTCGGAATTTGGTCAGGATTTTGTCCTCCATGCTGAGAGCTACAGGCAGATGCTTATCTAACATGCAATACCATCAGGCAGGCAATTGATTGGCTATATGTTTAGGGGCGTCATCCTGCTGCAGAAGACATTTGGAGCCAATGTCAATAAGTACCATCTTCAGTGTAAAGAAGAACAAGGAGCCCTGGAAGTGATGATATAACCCCCACAGACCCCTGATCTCATCATCCAGTCTATTTGGGATTACATTAAGTGACAGAAGGATTTGAGCAAGTCTACATCCATAGAAGATCTGTGGTTAGTATTCCAAGATGTTCAGAACAATATCCCTGCAGAGTCCTTTAAAAATAGCATGCAAATGCACCTAGAAGAATAGTTGCCGTTTTGACAGTAAAGGGTGGTCTCACAAAATATTGATTTGATTTACATTTCTCATTTGTTTACTCACTTAGTTTATTTTTGTCAATTAACGAATTACAATTGACACTTCTATTTTGGAAAGCATTCTTACTTTGCAGCATTTTTTCCACACTTGCCTAAAACTTTTGCACAGTACTGATAAGAATATCCTCCAAGTCCTCAAAAAAGGTTTTTCTTTTTAAAAATAATTGATGGGACGAAAAAAGTGATTTCGATTTCAAAAGGTCGCCCTTAAAATGCTTCATTTTTATCTCTACGTCCGTAGGAAAGTCGGGATATCTGATGGAAGACAGCAGTATATCTGAAATGGCACAAAGATCCTGGGACCTGCAGCTTCACCACCATGTGCATTCTGTCCATTATCTCAGTAGCAGATAAATAGCTTAAATAGAGTAAAAGCTGTTTACTTTCAGGCCATCAAGATACTAGCACTCTGTTATTTAAGTTACTCTAAAGGCCCATTAACACGCAACTATTATAGCTCAAAATTTGTTCAAATGATGGCACATGTGCGATAATCCCTGCATATAAACGCTGCCATCGGTCACTCTTCGTGTGAAATATGATTTTAAGGCGAGCTTAAAATCCATGGCTCAGCAGATAGACAACAGGGACCGCGCATGGTTTTCTCCACGGGAGTCGGAGATCACATTGTATTCAGCTAACAGCAGCCCATGCAAGAACAATGGAGCTGTGCGCAGAGCTCAGACCACACACTGGGATCTGCGGACAGCTCCCAAAGGCCCTTTTACACACAAATGCAGCTAATAAAGTGCTAATGGACATTATAGTGTCCATTAACACTTTACGCAAAATGATCACTAAAATGGTCAATCTTATACCTGAGCTCCGCCTCTGGAATAACCCTGGTCTCACCGCCCTACAATCAGTCCCAGATCCACAATATTGGATGGCCCGAGGGGTACATACAATAAAAGACATACATGTAGACGAAACATTTCCTACATTCATAGAGCTACGCGACAGGTTGCAGTCCCCGCATCTTCAATTATTCCGTTTCTTCCAACTAAGACACGCTTTGAACTCCCAATTTCCACCCGTCTCAACACACATATCCAAGTTCCCCACAATTGGCATCCTCAAGTCCCAGGGGCCTAAGGGGCTAATCTCGGCCCTATACACACACATCTCCTTTCGGCTAAAATAGCCCTCAACCCGCCTTCAGCATATGATAAATGGAAACAAGCCATCCCATCCCTCACACCCGAGGAATGGCAGGACATCTCTGAATCCCATTTGGCCGTCTCCCCCGCCGTAAACAATAAATTAATCCAACTATACATAACGCACCAGGCCTATTTTACCCCTAGCCGCCTATACAAAATGGGCACAGCGTCTTCAAATATTTGTCACAGATGCCGCCAACCAGAGGCGAACTTCTGGCACTTGATATGGGAATGCCCTCCAATTAACGAATACTGGTCGGAAATTACCGACCTCATAAACGCACTATTACCTCCCCCACTGGCTATTGACCTGGACCCCAGGGTGGCGCTGTTTGGCCTACTGGAGGAGGTGTGGCCACACCATACCCGCACCTTCTTGGAAAAGGTGCTGTTCTTGGCCCGCAAGGCAATAGCCATGAGGTGGATAGCGGTGGAAACCCCTTCAATCCTACATTGGACCCAACTGGTAAATACCGTAACTTCCTACGAGAAAATCATCTACCAAAACCGAGGATGCCCGGCCAAATTTAGGAAAATATGGGGGATATGGATCGACTCCCATTCTACCTTAACCATGGAATAAACCTCGAGGCCCGATATATACACTCTCCCCCCCCCCCCCAGACAAGTGTCAGCAGACCCACACTTTAGTCTCTCCACTAAGACCGCAATAAGTTAGAGCAGAACCGGTTGGAAAAAAAGTTGTAAAGTTTATTGTTAAGTTATCTAGAAAATACAGTAATAAGATTTACGTTGACTTATGCACAAGGAAATGTATACATGAATAAGGATGCACCTAACCAAGTTTTCTTCATTCTGTATTTTGCAATGCCTTTTTCAAAATAAAACGAATTTAAAAAAAAAAAAAAAAAGGTCAATCTTTCAATTGCTTGAAAAATTGTTTGTGTGTCTAAATGGGCCTTAACAGAAAATAAAATCAGGAAGTCATGATAAATAATAATCAAGAACATTTAAAAATTCATAAGAAATAGATAATGAGATTTACTTACCCCCTTATCTAGAAATAAAATATTGAGAAAACAGTGCGTACAATTACAATCATTCAGCAGGAAATAGAGGTTTGAAAACTACAAGTTAAAAGATAGTCAGTCACAATTATTATGCAATCATAACTTTGTATGAAGGAATATTGAACACAATTATAATTCCTTCTGTGTGCACACATAGGAGGAGATCTTGTAATTATCAGATTAGCTGGCCAAATATTATGAACCGGAAAGGATAAAAAAAAAACAAAAAAAAAAAAAAACACACACACAACACGCTCCAAGTTCAGTTGAGCTGGCGGGAGTCTCTGTGCTTCCACTGTACCGTGGATGCTAAAATAGGATTGCAGTGATCTGAAATGGGAATACAGCTTTTGATTCTTTTTTCTATGCATGGCTTAAGAATCTATTTCCTGGTTTGAAAAGACCCGAAAGGCATATTTTTTTGGTGTTTTTGTTTTCTAAACTGGAATTTACTGCGCTGGATAAATGTAAAAATGTTTAGCTGCCACGGTCAGCAATGACTGCAGCATTTGCAGGGTTAAACAGCATAAAGAAGTGATTTGATGAGCATCTTCTGACTTATCTTTAGGAAAAAGACCCCCCATATGTAATAGAGAGCAAATATGTTCAATGTTTGATAAGGGGGGTGATGACATCAAGAAAAGTCCATGTTACACCTTCCCTGGGAGAGAGAACAATGACATCAGTCTACGCTTCTCCTCCCTTCTCTGCTCTGCACACATTTCTGTATTCCCGATCCTACTTCAAAAGGCTGTAAAGCTCTGGTTCCTTTAAATAGCATACATATTCCCCAACACTGTACATCACTTTATACTGGGCCTGTACCCATTGGGGCTCACAATCTAAATTTACCTTTTAGCATATTTTGGAGTGCGCAAAAGTGTATCAGAGTAGCTGGAGGAAACCCACGCAAAACCCAGAATGGAATGGCTAAAAGTGCTAACCACCTTAGCAACCATGCAGTTGTTTTAAGAACTGAAAAGATAGAACTAGCGAAAACAAGCATACCACCACCCATGGTTATACAGTTAGCAGTTTGTCAGTTGCTCACCACCGGCATCTTAGCAACACAGTTTGAAAAGCAATGTAACAAATTTAAAAGCATGCGTTTTTGTTACTTACTTTTTATAAGCGGTTGGGTCCATGACAAAAATTAGAATTTTACAAGCAGCCCCATATTAATAATTATTTAATATTGTATAGCATGTCAGTTCACACAATACAGTGAAACAGGAAAGTAAAACACTTAATGAGGGAGAGGAACAGAAAGTTGGGCTATTAATTAGGAGTATCTCCTTCAAGAGACTCTGATCAATTATACATGGAAAATTAAAGCAGACCACGGTCCACCAGGGACACTGTCAAGCTATCACTAACAAGAAGATGATTGAGTTTTTTCTCTATGATTTAATCCTCTTGGGTAGCCATTAGGCCTCATTAAGAGAGTAATCCTAAATTATGTAAGACAAATCAGACAGGTTGCATTTAACTTGCAGTCTTTAGTATTTAATAAAATAAAACAAAATGCCTCGAGTCAAATAGACAGCTCTGCGCTGACATACACACATTACGTCCTGCGTGATAATGAGCTGACAATCTATGCAACACATAACTCCAACTATGACCATCATTTAGTTTTCATGTCCAAAATCCTGTGCCGATAAACCCCACTATATAGGCTTACAGAGGTCAGAGCTTGGTTTTGCCATGACCGAGCTGAGAATCCCTGCTGGGCAGGCAGACCTTGAAATAGTTGAAGCTTGTATTCCAACCTAAGGCCGAATGCACACAGGCGGGTCAGATCCCGCATGCAGAATCCCGCAGCGGAATCAGACCATGCTTGTGGCTGGCATCTGCGTGTACCTGCTTTTTCTTTTTTGTACTGCGGATGGTCCGCACAGTACAGAATTTATTTTTTTTTAAAACAGGCTGCTTTTCCCGCGTCATCATCGATGACATGGAATCCACAACCATTCCACAATCTCATTGCTGAAGGGCAGGCAAATCAGACGGCTGCCATTCACTTTAATGGAATCCACGCTAAAATGGGAATGCTGCGATTTTTCCCTCCGAGCGAGGAAAAAAAATAAAAATAAATCGTAACTGATTTCTGCTAGTGGACATGGAAAAGCGATTTTGCATAGCATATCTATGGGCAGTATTTGCTGCGGAATGCAGAGGCGGGCGCCCGCAATGCAAATACGCCCGTATGCGTTGGGCCTGACACCCACTAAAGTGGGGTGTACAATCTTCCTACCATTCACCAGCAACCCCTAGATGGAGGTTTGGACTTAACCAATCAGATCCCCAGGCCACAGTCCACCAAATAAACACCAGAAATGGCAGAGAAATGTGTCAGCAATGAGGCACAGAAGGGTAAGACAGGCAACAGCCATTGGTCAGGTCTAGCAGGTAAGGAAAGATCATCAAATCCAAAAGGAGGAGATAGAGGCAGTTCAAGCCAAATATCCAATTGAAAGGATAAACAAACATCAACAAATCCAAAAAGGGGCAAGACGAGCCAGAGTTAAGGCACAAACTAAAAGGGCCAAGCCGAAGAATAACACGTAGGCTAGAGGTAGCATCCAGGGATGGCAATTGACACTCGGGCAAGAATCAAGAGGCCCTTGCCTAAGTAGGCCACCAGAATTAATTGCCGACCAATTCTGATGGCAACAGGATGCTCAAAAAGGTGACATTATCAAGTGCCTGGTTCCAAGGCAACACAGTGCACATATAAGTAAGACAAGATGCAGTGGTGATAGAGTTGCGAGGTATACAACCATCCCATTTGCTTTCACTCAGCCATACAATTAAAAGAACCCCGTCACCATCATCTCTCCCCTAAAACTGACTTAATTCACCAGCAGGGGGTTGAAAAATCAATCACTTCCTTCTCTTTTCTTTTCAGCCCATGGCCCTCCACAACTAGGTTCAAAAATTATCCTGCACCATAAGCAAATCAGGAGAGAAAAGTTACACAGATTCACCAACTGTTAAGCTAACCACAGCCCTTTTTACCCCAGGGCGTAAATGTAGAAACTGTTTAGGTAAAAAATACAAGGAGAGAACAACAAAAAGGACACCATTATAAGCATTTACTTGAGGTCATATGGACAAGCAGAAGATATGAATGAAGTCTTTCTACATCAGATGACTAAGTTCCAAAAAAAACATTACATGGTGATCACAGGAGATTTTAACTATCCAGACATTTGTTGGGAATCTCTCTCAAGGTAGAAGAGAGAACAAGTGGATCTGCTACTTTGGACCCAATTCTTCTTCTTCACATGTTCAAAAAAGGAAAGAAGCTGGGCCTAGGAAACTACAGGCCTGTGAGCCTGACTTCTATACCGGGAAAGATCTTGGAACAAATTATTAAACAGCATGTATGCAAGTGGAGTAATTAACCAGAGCCAGCATGGGTTTGTAACAAACAAGTCATGCCAGACTAATCTAATTTCCTTCTATAACAGAATTACCAACTAGGTTGATCAGGGAAATTTCGTAGATACAGTATGTTCTGATTTTGGTAAAGCATTTGACAAAGTATCTCATGCTATTCTTATTGAAAAAAAAGACCAAATATGGGATCTATAAGGCAACTGAAGAGAAAGGGGATTCAAAAAGATCTGGACAAGTTTTAACAGTGAGCGGCAACTAACAGAATACATTGCTTCTTGTTAAATACCAAAGTACTACACCTGTGCAAGAAAAAGGGAAAAAAAGCATATACAAAATGGGAGGAATTAAGCTAAGCAGCAGCACTGGTGAAAGAGACTTGGGTATAATAATAGATCATAGACTGTAGATGAGTCAACAGTGCGACGTAGCAGCAAACAAAAGCAAACACAATTTTGGGATGTGTTGAGAGAAAAAGTCTAGATCTCATGAGGTTGTTATTAAGAGTGGGCGTTCACCTCCGTTTTCCGCAGCAGATACTGCCCATATAAAAGCTATTTTAAATAGCATGCTATGTCCACGAATGGAAATAAACAGAAATTTTCCCGCTTGCAGATGGAAAATTGCAGCATGCTTTATTTGAGCACAGATTCTGCACGGGTGGCTTCCATGTCAATGTAAGCCGTCCAATTCGTGGCCCGTCCTAAGCTGATACCGCGGAGGCGCCGTGGAATCCGCATCATCACAATCTGTACTGTGCTTGCGCCCGGCGCGCTGGCCGGCACATCCGCAGCACAGATCCAGACAGGTAAACAGGGGTCTCTAGCTGGACCCAGCCATGTGCATTTGGCCTAGGAGACATGTACCTCAAAAATGGTGCCAACATTACAGCTCGCCAAGCAAAAATAAAGAGTTCTGGTGTCACGTCCGTGCGGCACAGGCGCATCCTGCTCAGCACGGATGGAAGGTGACGTTCACAACCACTGCAGTTGACAATACCATGCACTGTAGAACAGTGCGCACCACACTATGCTGAACAGTAGCACCACTCCTAACCTAGCATGGCAGTGAAGGGTCCCAGCCTAAAAGCGGAGTAATCGCCTTGATAGAGGCGTCCCCAAAGTTTTGTTCCTGGGTCCCGATTGGTTCATCTCTCCAGGGGAACCCTATAGGGACAAACAGCAAAGCACAACAGAAAAGAAAACAAAAATACGACTGAAAAAGTAAACCGCAGAAACTTAACTGAAAGTAGCACAGAGGAGCTCCTGAGGTCTGGCAGAGCAATTAGAGAACACACCTCCAACCTTCTCCCAGCCATGACTAATTCAGCATGCATCCATGTAGCAAAGAGAGACAGCACTAGCAGTCTCTGCACATGGTGCATTATCCTTTGTCCTGCATAACAAGGCGATAGGTCTTAGCCTGCGTCAAGGCCACCATGCCACGACCGACAAGCCGCGACATCTGGTTCTTGAAAAGTAGAGATGAAAAAAAAAAAAACAAGACTGTCTATAGGTCCAAAATACACCATGTTACTAAGGGGTTTTACCAATATATTTCAATCAAATAAAGCTTTTAAGCTATATTGAAAAAAAAACTGTACATTTCTAATATACAGTTTATAACTATTAAGATCTTAGTCAGCGAATTAAATCATTCTTGTTTACATGGAGATGCTAAAAACCGCACCGGTTGATTGCAGAAGTGTATTCTGCAGCAAGTTACAGTATAATACATCCACTGAAAATATCTGCAGGGGAAAAAAATATCTGGAGCATGCTTAAAAATTTTGAAATCTGTGACATATTAGGACGCAGATTTGTCCTAAATTTCCATGACACACTTCACCCCCTTCAGTGTGTAGGGGTGAAGTTCATGGTGAATTTGTCTGCAGTAGAACTTGTCTGCATACACCCTATGGGCTCAACGAGCGCATTAGGTCTGCGTTTCACATGCGTAATGTGCAGTGCTGAAACACCATATTTCACAGAAACAAAATAGAATAAGAGACTCTATAAATACTAAAAACTGACTGCGTGTGTCAAATGTCTTCATGCTTGAAGCTCCCAGCTCAAGCGCTCATACCTTATGGGATTTACGGGTAATGGGGAGAATGTGAAGGAAATTCTACATCGGTAATGTAACAATAAATCCTTTTTAAAGCCGGAGCTGCAAATACGATTACACTCTAGCACTTTCATTCTTTTCCGTGACAATTTTGTTTTCTCCTACAAATGTGACAAAGGTTTCAACTGCAAGCAAAGCGTGGATTTAGTGCCGCTGTAGGGCTATGTACTAGTCAGAGGGCCATCGGTTTTGTGGTGATTTCTAATGACATTCACACAGTTAAACATTTTCTATAATGAGCTACAAATAAGCATTCAATAAGACACCAGTTCTGGAAACAAAATAGAGAAAACGCCAGTGTCAATCTGGAAGCCTTTCTGCCATCTCCTGACACCAGCAGAAGTAACAGCCGGCTTGGTCTCCGCGGCGCAAGGAACAGCGAGGGAAGAGATCTGCTGGGGCACACAGCCTCCTATACTAATTCACTAGTTATTTAAACAGCCATCGTTGTGTCAACAGATTTATGTTAATATGATAAGGTCATAAACAGCAAAATGCCTGAAAATGAAGTTTTCTGGACAAAAAAAATCACTCAGAAGTCCTGGACACTAGGGGTCTGCCTTCTAATATGCTATCCCCTCTCTTATCAAATGACGCTCGTCACTAGCAACAGAGACGGGTAACAGGATGTGGGGTCGGGGCTTAGCTACTGTATTACACGTTAGTGTGTTTTCTGTGTTTTTACTGTAACACGTTAGTGTGTTTTCATATCGGCGCTGGAACCTCCAGTCAGAAGTTCCATTGCAAATCCAGCACAAAATGCGAGTAAAAGCGCTGCACTCACAGGTTGTTCTGTACCGCATGCAGCGCTTTTTCCAGCTGATTGGAAAGCCAATGGACCCCATTATAGTCAAAGGGGTCCCATTTGTGCTGTTAGTTTCATCCTAAGATGGAGACGTTCAGCCAGAGGATTCCCCTTTCCTGCTCCCGAAAACGGAACCCTAAGTGCAGGTGGGAAAGCAACCTAACACAACCTGTACATCCTGCTTTCGTCAGCTACTGTACCAGCTCTCACTTCTCAACTGTGTACAGTAAGTAGCCATCAGTCCTCTGATCAATATCCTGTCCTCTTACAAGCCTGCTATGCTGTACAAATACTTCAGCTCTTACAAGAACCCTGCGGAGCTCCTGCATCCAGTAACAGATGACATTGTGCTCTGCAGTGTTCAGAAAGACTGATAGACAGTTGCTGACAGTCACTAACAAATACTACTACTTTACTGTGCAATTACACCATGCGGTAAAATCTTGTTTTTTTTTTTTTGCAGTGAACACCGTGGAATAACGCACTATTTTAGGGCCCGACCACACTGTCTTCTGCACCATCTGTTTCCCGTACGGAGTGCAGAAGTGTGTTCCAGCCTGACCAGGGGTATCCTGAGCCGAACTCTGAGCCTCTTCTGTACGTCGGATGCTCCAGGTTTGGGTCCCGAACTTGCAGCAGGCCGGGAGACACTTCTGCATACCTTACGGGAAGCAGGTGGTGAGAAGACAGTGTGGTCGAGGCCCTTACCGCGAGGCATACTTGCACTAAGACTTTAAAACGGCTGTGAGCTTCTTCTGGCGATCTATCTGCACAATGCAGAGCCGTGTTATCAGACGGAGCACAACACCATCTGTAACTAGCTGCAGGAGTTCGGTAGGGTTTACATGAAGATCTTGTGATGCTATTGCTGCACTTCGCCATTATTACTGGGACAATTTATGTCACCTTGGCTTGGAAGATTAAAAAAAGTGTTCACATCTTGCTTTTGGCTACATCAAATGCATACATCAGGAGTATCCCCAGTGTGTCCATAAGTCCTCATGTATCCAAAGTATTTCAAAAGAGCGCCCCTTTTGGTATACCTTTTCCTCCCCACAGTATAGGAAAGCATCGTCTACTGAATTTTGCTATATAGAGGAACACATTAGGGAGGAAAAAAAAAAAAAAGACACCGTGCCTTTAAAGTGGCATGCATCCAGTCCAAGGTTTGCGTCAAGTATTCCAGATATATATGTATAACTCCGATACAGCCAAAAATAAGACGTGACCAAAGCTGAAGTACTTAACTCTTTCTTCAGTAAACTGACACTCGGGTTTCAGCACAAAATTCTGTCCTGAAGCAGAGGAAGGAGGGGCGAGCATATTACCTGCAGTAGTTCTTGATGCCCTCCAACTCACTGGTTCCAGGCTCCATTTTTAACTATCCAAGATGGCAGCAGCAGTTTTCTTACCACCTAAGGCCCCCTGCTCACGGGCGGATTTGAATTGCAGAATCCGCAATTGGCACCCACGCGGACGATCAGCTGTTAAACTCCCTCATAGGAAAGCATGAGCTTCCACAGCTCCATGCACAATCGAATTCCAGATGCTACAAGCGGAAAATAAATCGGAGCATTCTCTATTTTAGCACAGATTCCACGCGGACGTGCTCCACGGATCTCTATGTAAGCATCTGATCCGCAATTGCATTGCAGATACTTCTCAGGTTGCTTGAAGACCAAGAAGGGAAGTGAAGGAAGGCATCATTGGACTTGCGGATGATCCGCTGTGCATCCACGCGGAAAGACTCTCGAATCAGTGATCATCCGCAAGCATTTTCATTTCATTTCCACAAAGAATCGCAGGTCTTCCATGGCGGAAATTCACACGCAGAAACCAGACATGCTATGTGCGAGAGGCCTAATGCACGCGCTCGACTGCTCTCTATTGACCAGTGCTGTTCACATGACCAGTTCTGGCAATCAGAGAGCTGACAATATATTGGCAGTCAAACACTAGCAATGCACTGTGGAGATTAGGCAGTCTGGAGATGGCAATGGTCATCTTGGATGGCTAAAGATTAGTGGGTAGGAGGTACGGTAGAAAAGAATACCTGCAAGTAATATACCCTCCGTCCGCCACTCTGGGATAGAATTTTGTTCCAAAAATGAAGGGTCGTTTTAATTGTTTTTTTCCCCCCCTCAATAGCACAACATATGTTCTGCAAAGTTCACAACAGGGGAAATAAAGGTAAGATAATATTGTTACTTATAGGCCAAATGTCCATGGGGGGGGATTTGAATAGCGGAAGATCCGCAATTCAAGCCGCCCATAGGGAAGCATGGGCGTCCGCATTGTAATTGCAGCATGCGGATTTGTTTTGTGGACCTTTTGGTCTGGAAAACAATCACAGCATGCTCCATTTCAGTTAGGATCCTGCACAGACAGCTTCCATTGAAGCCAATGGAAGCCATCTGATCCATGGACCCATCCGCAGTAGGCTGCAAATCCCGTGGGAAAGCAGTGATTTAGAAAAAAAAAAATCTGTGCTGCGCATGTCCGACAATGAGCCATGCGGACCATCACAGTACATATGTCCCAGCAGAAAAGGTCTGCGCGGACACCCCCGCCCGCACAAGCACACAGGGTCCTTGGTCGCAGACTCCTGCACGCGGAATCCAACCCACCCATGGACATGCATGTGTTGTTAAAGTAGAAATATAATAGAGCCTTATTTCCCATGTACTCTATAATCCATATAAAACAAAGATTCTGTTAACTAATAAAACCCATAGCATCATTTTTCAGTTTTGCTCAGCTGATTTTATGCAGCACTCGAGTCACGTGTCTAGTTTCCAATCGTTAAAGAGCAAACATGTAATAAAGTAGCCATTCAATGTTGATGCTGACTTAAGTGTGGGTTGATAAGGAAGCTAAATGGGTAAAATCTATTTTTTTAAATCGAGTCTACCTCAAATATAATGTTATCTTAAAATAGATGATTTATTTTAATGTAAAAGTTAATTTAAAGGGTTTAGTTCTCCAATGGCCAAGAATTCATCTACATTAGAGATGAGCGAGCGTACTCTAAGGACAGATACTCGAGCGAGTATCATCCTTACTGAGTACCTGCCTGCTCGCCCGCAAAGATTCGGGTGTCAGCGGGGGGAGATTTCCCTCTCTCTCTCCCCCCACTCCCTCCTGCTAACTCCCGCAACACAACGCTCACCCCCGCCGGCACCCGAATCTTTGCGGGCGAGCAGGCAAGTACTCGGTAAGGATGATACTCGCTCGAGTATCTGTCCTTACCGAGTACGCTCACTCATCTCTAATCTACATTAATTTCAAATACTATTATAACCTGAAATTGTGGTTCAGAATCTTCAGTCTTAAAACACAAATCAGCAGAGTTGGAGCAGCAGAGGACATCCCGTCAGACAATGCTTCTGTACAGACATTGGCATCCAATAAGCAATTTGGTATTCCCCTAATTAGGATACTATGAAATGACTGTTAGCCGCCAAGGGTAATGCTCAGAATTTCCCACCAACTGTCAGGCTACTCCGGGCCTTACCATTCTTTCAAGTTTCAAGTCCAGATGCAACCTGACATTTATTGGTAAAGTGCGAGCATTACTGGCGCCGATGAACATACCAGCACCCTTTCACTGCTTTCACAGTTTTACTCTATGTTAATATAAGGGCTGACTCACAAGGCCGTATTTTCAAGGACGACACATGGCTTATTATAGTCTAAGAGGTTATTTAAACACTGGTCCGCGCAAAAGAAAAATATTGCTAAATATTCTCTCCTCGCCCATTTTCATGGACCAGAATACGACATGTACATGTGCAGTCCGATCTCCTTGGACACAACACTCTGCAAGCGTGCTATCCAAGGCGAGTTACACCTGGGGTCTCAGGCCTAACTTGCCATGTGAATTGAGACTAACTTGAGACTAATAAATGGTATTTCAGGCATAATAATAAAGACGTATACCCACCATGTTGTTTCTGTTTTGGGTTATACATTTTCCACCATCGAAATATAATAAATCCATCCTGTATTCTGAAATGCAATACGGAAAGACAAATTGATTTTGTTATAATTAATCTCCTATTTTCTTTCTTGCCTTAATTGTAACAGCAAGTAGTTAATTCCTCAGAATATTAAATAAGACAAGACCTTCAGCACAAGGCAATGTACTGTGGAGCTTAACCAGCAGGACAATAAGATTATATGACCTCATGATTATGTGATTAAACAAATCACAAATGGGCAGCCAGCCTATGTGGCTCAGTATTAAATAGGAGCAGGAACATGCGAAGCTGCGGCCCAACCGTCGCTTTACTTCCAGCATTCGGCTAATAGAAGCCGTTACATACCCTTCAACAAACTCATGAGAAAACACAGCACAAGTCATTGGTGACATTTGGCTTCACGCCAAGGTACAAAATGTTATCGTTTATTGTATTATAAAACAACATTTCAATCAAAGTCCTCTGTAAAAGGGTAGATGCATTTTAGATAAAAGAGCAAAAAGAAATCTTGAGACCAGTAAATCAGATTTTAGTTCTTACACTTGAGAATCCATCTTCTTCCCATATAGCATGCAGGGCCAATACTCCTCTATGGAGCCATTGACACCGGCATATTTACTGATCACCTAAATTGAACTTTTTTTCCCTAATAGTTTAACACCTTAAGGACGCAGCAAGTCACGGTCACCATCTTTTTACACTCTTCTCTGAGGGCAGCACAAGATAGTGACAGTCACACCGATTACAGGAGTCTGTTAAGTGGATCTGTACAGTAGTTTTTGAGAAACTTGTATTTTGTAAGTTGCAGCAAATACATAGAGGACTACTTAAAGGAAATCTGTCACCATCTTTTTCCAGTCCTCGCTGAGAGCCATAAGGCAGTGCGTGTCACACCGATATGTCTGCTGTGTGGATCTATGCGGTAGTTTGGGAGAAACTTGTATTGTAGCAAGCAGAGACAGAACAAGCCATGCATGTTCATGAGCTGCAGGCTGGCCACAACCACTCCACCCTCCAGCCAATGATTGGCAGCTCTCAAGGCACAGTCATAGACAGTCAATCAGTGACTGGAGGGTGGGTGTAGCTAGCCTGCGGCTCATGAATATTCTCTATTATAGAACTAATGACCTAGTGATGATTGAGAACCAGGGATAATGCCTCAGCGAATCACTTCCCACAGCAATAAAAATGTTATGGGTCTTCAAATCCAGAGATGCAGATTCAATTGTTGCTATTTTTTTTTAAACATCTTTACTGTGCAGAAGTAGTAAAAAATAAATAAAATCTATAAAAACTTGGTATCGCAGTAATTGTGCTAATCCAGATAACTTTCTTATCACTTTTTTTACCGAATGGTGAGCGCTATAAAAACAAAAAAAAAGGCAAAATTTCTGGGTGATTTTTCATATCTCCTCTCAAAAAATGTGATAGTTATACGTCCTATGTACCCCAGAGTGGAGGCATTAAAAAAAATAAAATAAAAAAAAAATAACTTGTCCCGAAAAAGTAAAAAAACACAACTAACTCTCACATGGCTATGTCAATGGGTTCTGGCTCTTGCAATGGGACAATGAAAAGGTCTTGGTCCTTACGGCAAAAAGTAGGTTTGTCATAAGGGGTTAAGCTGGTCATACACTCGTTTGCTTATGTGGGAATTGGGAGAGATTGCCTGCAAGTTTATTTCAATTGCAATTTTGAAGTCCAACAGACCTGCTCTCTTTTTCAAGTCTAACATTCAAATATTTGAATGTATGGCCGGCTTTAGTGATCTGCGCTGGTAACTGCAGGCACAGCGCCTACTGATTTTAATGGGGGGAGCACCTGCAGTTTCCAGCGCGAGCCACCACATGACTTGGAGCGACTCGCTTCCACTCTGTACCCTGGTGTTCTGCCGATGACAGCTGATTACCTGGATTCTGAGCGCTGGACTCAAGCCGATCAACTATTCATGACCTATCCTGAGGTCAAATTTTATGGAAGAGGATAGGACAATGGAAAATCCCTTTTATTCTAAGAAACTGTGTCTTGTTGTAGAACCATTTCCTATACGTTCTGATACTGATCTATTTTTTGGTCTAACAGCGCAACTGCCAAAGCAAATACTTCTAAAGATAATGGTGCCATCAGCTCTTTTGTTTCCAAGGACTCATTAGTTTGTTAGCTGTGCAGACCCTGCAGAATTCTGGGGCTATTTCCTGTCAGCAGTTTGCAGAACTGTCCACTGCTATCTAGACAAAACTCATCTATAACCAAGGAAGGGGGGAAAAAGATAAAAATGAGAAAAATACCTAATTGACATGTCCTCTGTAATGTAATAGATTTCTCGCAGCATAATCTTTCCAGAAAGGATGGAGAAAGAAAATGATCCTATGAAGATATAATGGGGAAGAAGAATCACAAAACATACCAATTAGCAAGCAGCTTAATATACACTCTCCCCCAAATTACATATATCTCTACCAATGACTGTAGGGTTTTATTGTGCCTTTGGTAACTCACTGCCCGAGATACCAAAACAGCGTAAATAGGGTACATTTTCCAAAGGTCCACCAAAAAAAATAAATTTTAGATGATTAATATATCTGATACTATTGGGCATAGAACGATCAGCAAAGGGTCATTCTCTTCATGATATGTAGATTTATAACTTTTTTTAACACTGTAGTTCTGATAAACGTTAAAGTAAAAATGGAACAAAAACAATTTTTTCGGGAACTGACCCACTCCAATGCACTATAACACAATACTATGGTATTGCAATATACTGTATATACTGTACAATCAAGCAGCCGCAAGCAGAGAATTTAGTAAAATTTCTAAAAATATACTTTTTCCGTATTTGTTAAAAAAAAATAAATTCATATTTGCAGAGTCCATAATAGTCTGATCTATAAAAGTGTGTATGTTGTAAAAACAATATAGCCCCACAGATGGTGGAATTGTGTTATTTTTCCATTTCACTCCACTTTATAAGTTTTTCAGTACATTATATGGTAAAGTAAATTGTACCATTGAAAAATACAACTTGTCTCATAAAAAAACAAGCCCTCAGACAGCTACACCAGTGGGAAAAAAAACGTTACCACTTTTTGAAAGTTGGGAAGAAAAAATAAATAAAGGGCCGCGCCCTTAAGGGCCTAAATCTCATCCACTTAGTTTGAATTGTAATCCCCTATGGATGTTTTGCAGGAAAAATCCACAGTGGAAAATTTGAAAACCAAAAGAATGAATGTAGGGGGGGAAAAAACGTATAACATGAGAAATACACACAAAAACTTGTATTCGCGGGCTGTATAATAAAATGTACAAACACATTTCAGAATGATGCAAGTACAAGTAATGTTTATGTATTATGACAGCGCTAAAATAACACCAAGCCAAATCAGCAGCTCCCCACAGCCTACTTTTTGTGAGATACACCACTTTGGTGGGAATAAGCATTGACAGCGTCTACGGGTCTTTAAATGATGAAAATACAAGTGTTTAAGCACGAGTACTCACCGATATGAATGTATCCATCTTTGTACAATCTATTTAATACCAGTGTTAGAATGAGTCCTATATTGCGGGAATTGTAATAAGTTAGATAAATAATCCATCCACAGGATAAAATAGTAGCTGCAATGAAAGAAAAAAAAAAATCTGATAAATTACACAGAAAAATGCTATTTAATTGCTCCCGGCAAAACCTGGGCAGGTCCCCAGAAACAAAATAATTAGAATGCATTTATAGATAACTAAAGATTCATTTCCACAAGGTACATTCTGCCTTCCTACAATATAGATTGTAACCAAGCAGCCAAATGTCCCCTCCATTAGGCGGGTCCGCATGGGCTGATGTCCAGCAGAATGTCTGCATTCAACTGCAGATCAGCCATGGAAAGTCTGCACCACTTGGGGTGGGTTTGAAGTGAGTTTCATTACAAATCCCTGTGCGGAATTCTGCCCCTCATTGTGGAGGGATGAACACCACAGCAGAGATGGCGATGCAATTGGCATGAATTCCACACCACAAGTCAATTTCTGCATGGGTTTTGTGCCGGTTATTTCTGCAGCTTGTGGACGAAACTTTCAAAATCTCATCCACTGTGCTCCTACTGTAAATGCAGCAGAATTTCCATCCTGAGGGTCCGCAAGGAAATTCTGCTCTGTGTGAGCCCTCCTTAAAGTACCCCTCAACTGCTAAGGCTTCCACATATCCACAAGAGAAACAGTCCTCCAAACCCACCAATGATCGGATATTCAGTGGTGGCCTTCCAACGCTAACCTATTATACAGCGTCAGGGGAAAAAAAGCTTGGGCATGTTAAATTTCAACTTCTGACATTTTTTGTTCTCGGGAAAGATAAGAAGCCATCGCGAGTCTGGTAGTGACTTACATCCCCCATTTGTCCACTGAAAATCCACGCGCAGTGTGTACGGGGCAACACAGTTATTAGCTATTGAAGTATATGGGCATCTTGACTCGGATTACCACCTGATCTTCAGACTAGGGGTAAGGAGACGCAACTACATGCTGGGCAGTAGGACATGTAGGGCCATGCTCACACAGCAGAATGATCTGGTACTTCTGCACATTGAGCATTGTGGAGTTGCCTCGGCCACTGTACCACCCATGAGGTTGTCTCTCTACACATCTCACCTGATGATCAGATGGGAGAGTAACACCAGAGGCATCCTTTAAATTTAGAATCAGGTCATTTTAGGTCTTTGATTTTTTTATAAACGGTTATAGATTTAAAGGGGTTGCCCTGCGAAACAAAGTGGGGTTATACACTTCTGTATGGCCATATTAATGCACTTTGTAATGTACATTGTGCAATAATTATGAGCCATCCAGAAGTTATTCACTTACCTGTTCCGTTGTTAGCGTCCTCGTCTCCATGGTGCCGTCTAATCTTCAGCGTCTAATCGCCCGATTAGACGCGCTTGCGCAGTCCGGTCTTCTCCCTTCTGAATGGTGCCGAAGAGCGGCTCCTTGTAGCTCCGCCCCGTCACGTGTGCCGATTCCAGCCAATCAGGAGGCTGAAATCGGCAATGGACCGCACAGAAGACCTGCGGTCCACCGAGGGTGAAGATCCCGGCGGCCATCTTCACAAGGTAAGTAAGAAGTCACCGGAGCGCGGGGATTCGGGTAAGTACTACCCTTTTTTTTTTTTTTATCCCTGCATCGGGTTTGTCTCACGCCGAACGGGGGGGCTATTGAAACCCCCCCCCCCCCCCCCGTTTCAGCGCGGGACAACCCCTTTAACTGTACAACCCAACATGTGCACTGCTTTATTTACAATGAAGTTTCTCATAAAATTTGAAGGGGTTTCTCAATTTAAAAAAAAAAAATCTATACTTGCCTATTCCTCCCCAGACAGTCTTCTTACTGCATCTTCACCTCACCGATCTTCTCTTGACTCCTCCAGTTCCCCCCAAGTTACGTTACCTCCACCCGGCTGGATCCTATTCTTCCTGTGAAGAAGCATCTATTGCCAGCATTGTGCTTCCCGCAGGGCAATTTACGCTACGTCACTAGTGACATAGTGTTCACTGCCTGGCAGGGAATGCCGAATGTGCAGCAGCCTGCTTTGGCAAGACTGCACATGCACAAAGTTTCGCCACTAGTTTTTCATATACTATATGAAACACTAGCAGTGAGATAATGCGCATACACGCTAAAGCAGGCTGCCGATGTTTCGGCATTCACTGCCATGCAGGGAGTTAACTGCAGCTTCATAAACAGGAAGAAGAGGAGCCTGCCGGGTGGAGGTCAAGTAACCCATGTGGACTGGAGGAGCCAGCAGAAGATCGGGGAGAAGATACAGTAAGAAGACTGTCAGGGTAGGAAAAGGTAAGTATTGATTTTATTTTTTTTCTAATGACAGAACCCCTTTAAGAAAGTTAGGTTTTCTGTGCCATTTCTATTCATCAGCTAGGGTCCGCCACTAGGGACCCCAGCCAATCAGTTGTTCAGGTGCTAGTAAATGCAGGCATAGCATTAAATCAACAATAGCTGCACCTGCACTTACCAGCGCCAACCACTACACAGAGGTCAGAGCTATCTGCTTCCACTCTGTACACAGCATTATGATGCTGATAGCAGGCACCTGAACAGCTTGTCAGCCAGGGTCCCAAGCGGTAGACCCCAGCCGATAAACTATTGATGACCTACCCTAAGGATATGTAATCAACAGAAAACAGCCCAGAAAACCTCCTTCAACTGTGAAGAAATTTGTATTTTTCAAGCTTCTCGCATCAGTTTAGAAGTGTCTGTACTGTTAAAAATGGCTTTAATGTATTTCAAATAAGGCGTAGACACAAAAAAAAGTGTCCCATATACATTAAATCGGCCTGTAAGTAAACATTCATATCATGCAAGCACAGTTTAAATGCAGAACTACGCATTGGGTTATAAGGGGTTTGATGTCTCCTTTTGCAAGCTTCAAAATTGCAAACGAAAGTTCAAAAACCAACAAAGATGACTGATTTAAAGGGTACAAACGGCCCAAAGCTAAATATCTACCATGTAGCAGCTGTCTAATTGGGATATCTTGCCAGAATGACAACTTCAGGCAGAAACTAGAACGATCTAACCATCACTGCATTCCGTACAGTCTAAGTTTAAAGTGACAACCTGATTATCATGCGATGCGTATAAATCAAGAGACTTGGAACAGAGGAAGGCTTAGAAAACACACCAACATTCCTAGAACACAGCCTGTGCGTAAAGCGTGTTATCTCCCCGCAGCAGCGCAGCCAGGGGGCCACCACACAGACAGCCCCCCACTGCTGGAGAGCGCAGATCTAGCCTCTTGTCCCCGCGCGATTCGTAGGCAGGATTACACATACACTTGGAAACATTGACACATCCTTTGTAGCACTGAACATTTCTCCACACTCACACTTTCCTGAAGGCTCTTGATAGAAAAGCAAAGAAAAAGCTCTAAACAGATAAACAATCCACCGAGTCATGTTACCCAGAGAAGACGGACGAGAGAACGGGATACTGTGCTAAAGAACTTACCAACAAGCAGCCATACCACATTGGAATTGTGTTCAGTGAGATATCCTTCAAGTTCCGTGATCGTAGGGACAAAGCTCTCATTAGTAGTGTCCATGTTGACTCACTGCCTGCAACAAGAAAGCACAGTTAGCCGCCAATAACTAAGGGGGTTTTACACAGGACAGATGCCCTACAGTCGTCCCAGCGATCAATGTTCTTGCGCCTTTTAGCATGGGTGAGCACCGCTGACTGACTGCAGGCGGGGATCGTTCCCGCTCGCCACCATTCACAGTAAGCAGGCAATGGTTCATAAGTGAAAGACTTCTCATTCGTTGTTCAGTCGCTGCATGCGTTTACACGGAACGATCATCACTCAGCCTCCCCGCTCCTGACAGCTCCCATCTCCATTGCTGGAGACACGGCTGCTGGCGAGTGGCTAGCTGCCCTGGCGACCCCGCAGCTGTGACACTCGCATCTGTGCTTACGACCCACTCCGCAGCCTGGTGTCAGTGTGGCTGCTATGGTCCCACTCTCAGTGTCCCCGCTAGGGAAGCCATCGGTGGCTGTGAGGCATCAGCAGCGGCTGTGGTCGGGGGCCACTCTGACTGTCCCCGACGATGGCATCTGCGATTGGCAGTCACTGTCCTCCTTCTATCCGCCGGCCTGTCATTATCGCCAATTGCCCCACAATCACAGTCCCTGCCACCCTCCGATCTCTGCTTCTGCCGGCCAAGCGGTCAGTGTCCACGTCACCCTCACCACTGTGCTTCTGGCTGCGCTGTCACTCTGCTCCCCGGCCGGCGTCCAATGCATGGGACGGAGGAGCGGCACCCATAGGGGCGGGCAAGCGTCTTCTCTAGAAGGCGCCGACGCTACCAGGTAATCGGGACAACAGACGAGGAGGCGGCATGACAGCAGTGAAGGGAGCAGAAATTTTGGTCAGCAGGGCAGCAGAGTGGCACGCGCTGATCGAGACAGCGGAGAATACTGTGGGCCGCAGAACTACAATCCCTAGTTGGAGCCCAGGAGGCAGCAGAACAGGCCTCGTACAGTTAAATCAACTCCTGGGATCACAGCCAACAGCAGCTAATCCACAGCTGGGGGCGTGAGCAGGTCATCCCCTGTCACTGATGCTGGCCAACCCATGTCTCCACCCACACTTCCGGTGGAGACTAGATGCACCAGTAATGGGAGGAACAGCATCAGCTCGCCAAAATAAGCCTACCATCTCAAGTCCTCGCCTCTATACTGGATTGGAGCGGTCAGGACTCAAGAGGACAGGGAGAATAATCGCTGCCGCACGCTGACCCATCTCATCTACCCACAATGCAATAGCCTAAATTTCATAATTGCACATGCTGCCCCTCTTCACTATACAAGCATTTGCCAGGATATCTAGTTTTTAGGAAAAGGAGCGTCTGTAGCGATTTTGTAATCTGTGACTTACCAAATCAATTTTGCAAGCAAAGGTGGTATTCCAGCCTTGACCCTATCTAGAGCTAGGGGTGTGACTAGGGCGTTCCTCCTGTCAAACCCCTAGCTTCCGGTGGCGTCAACATACAATAATACCCCTCCGGTGACACTAATCGCTGCAGCGTGTGCATTGATTTGTGCTAGTGCTGCAGCCTTAGCCTGAGGGTTACTTGTCTTCTTAGGCGTACATTAGATGTTAATGATGCCATGTTACAGCGGTGACATGGCAGCATTTACAGCTTATAATGTATGCATAAGAAGAACACTAACCCTCAGCCTAAGGCTGCAACGCTGCCAGTCATCAATGCACACTCTGCTGCTAGGACCTTCCAGCCTTGACCCAATCAGGAGCTAGGGCTGTGACAGGGGCGTTCCTCCTGTAAAACCCCTAGCTTCCTGTGGCGTCAACATACAATAATACCCCAAGCAAAATGATGTATATACAAGTGGGAAAGTCTTATAATGTTTTTTGTAGTTTTTTTAAGAGCTGCTGGATAAGCCCTTTTTTGCAAGCACATACGTGCTCTTGTAAGACATTATCCATGTTCAATAAAACAGCATTAACACAAATGAAAAGGCATCACATCCAAAATTCTTCCCTCATGGCCATAAATGTTAAATGCTTGTGACTAATAAACAGAAGCAGGATGGGGTGCATTACTAATAAGTTACACAACAAACTCCACAAGTCTAAGACTGCAATAAGGAATTATCCTTGGTCTGTGCAATGCAACGTTAAAATCAATGGCTGAAAGAGCCAGGTCATGAATTAGAGATGCAGACAATCCAGCCTGGCACGAGCTACTGACTGTAATCAGATGATACCAGGGACTAACAAAATCCTACTTGCCAATGACCTCTACATCAGACAGCGGAACACTAGATGCTCTCCGTTGTGCCCAACAATTATTTCATCGCTGGCCAACCATTCACCCATACAGAACACAACGGTGTTGCTGCAGGGGCCCAGAATGCTGTGGAATGGCAAAAGCAGACCCTGGGAATTTCATCTTCCGCATGGCTGTCCTAAATTCTCAAGTTATTCTGCGAGACTGCATTACGATGAAATATTAAAGTTGTGGAAATAGTTAATATGTGAAAAATATATTAAAAGTAATGCCCAATGCTTCTTGGGTAGAACATCGCCTTAATGGAGTATGTCATCAGTTCCAAGGAATACAGTAGTTCCATGCATTAGGTCACATCGTATAAAATGTTCTCACGTGCCATTAAAAAAGACCAATACAGTCCTTTTCGAAAATATTCTATTCTATAGGCTACAATAAGCAACTCCCCCTTGTCACGTCCAGCCAGGACACGCTGGAACCGTAATCAGCAGATCTTGCACATAATACACACAAACTGAATCAAAACAATAAACCAAAACATGGGAACTCTTTCCCTATCTAAATAACCTCAGGGACAGGGACCTGCCTAAACACAGGCCATTCGCCCTGACAGGGACGTACTTGACCTCATACCTCGAGCCTTAAAGGGGTTGTCCCGCGCCGAAACGGGGTTTTTTTTTTTCAATAGCCCCCCCGTTCGGCGCGAGACAAACCCGATGCAGGGGTTTAAAAAAAAAAAACCGGATAATACTTACCCGAATCCCCACGCTCCGGTGACTTCTTACTTACCTTGCGAAGATGGCCGCCGGGATCTTCACCCACGGTGGACCGCAGGTCTTCTCCCATGGTGCACCGTGGGCTCTGTGCGGTCCATTGCTGATTCCAGCCTCCCAATTGGCTGGAATCGGCACACGTGACGGGGCGGAGCTACGAGGAGCAGCTCTCCGGCACGAGCGGCCCCATTCAGAAGGGAGAAGACCGGACTGCGCCAGCGCGTCTAATCGGGAGATTAGACGCTGAAATTAGATGGCACCATGGAAACGAGGACGCCAGCAACGGAACAGGTAAGTGAATAACTTCTGTTTGGCTCATATTTAATGCACGATGTATATTACAAAGTGCATTAATATGGCCATACAGAAGTGTATAACCCCACTTGCTTTCGCGGGACAACCCCTTTAACCCCTTAATGACACGGCCTATTTTGGCGTTGAGGACCAAGCGATTTTTTGGTATTTTTCCATCTCCATTTTTCAAAAGCCATAACTTTTTTATTTTTCCGTGGACGCGGCTGTATAAGGGCTTGTTTTTTGCGTGGCGAGCTGTAGTTTTTATCGGTGCCACTTTTGGGTACATAGACAATATCGTAAAAATTTTTAATTTTTTTTTTATGATAACAGGGAGAGAAAACGCATCAATTCTGCCATAGATTTTTTTTTTTTTTTTTACAGCGTTAATCATGCAGTATAAATGACACACTAAATTTTTTCTGCGGGTCGGTACGGTAACAACGATACCAAAATTGTTATATATTTTTTTAGGTTTTTACACTTTTTTGCAATAAAACCCCCTTTTTTTTGGAAATCTTTTTTTTCCTCTATAGCTGCATTCAAAGTCCGGTAACTTTTTTATTTTTCTATGTACGGAGCTCTATGAGGGCTTATTGGTTACGAGATGAGCTGTAGTTTTTATTGGTACCATTTTGGGGAATGTACGGCTTTTTTGATCACTTTTATTGCATTTTTTGGGAGGCAAAATGCTAAAAATTAGCATTTTGCCTCTGTTTTTTAGCGTTGTTTTTTACGCTTTTTATCGTACAAAATAAAAAGTGTGTTCAACTTTTTGTACACTTCGTTACGGATGCGTCAATACCAAATATGTGGGGGTTTAATTTTTTTTCCCTTTTTTTATGCTAATATTAGAAAAAGCATAAAAAAAAGGTTTTTTTTTTATTTTTTTTTTAAATTTTTCTTTTTTTACACTTTTCTTTTCTTTTATACTATTTGAGTCCCTCTGAGGGACTTACAACACTATGCCTATGATCGCTGTGATAAGGCATGGCAGAGCTACTGCTCTCCCATGCCTTATCGCTTATACAGCGATTATAGGCACAGGCAATACAGGACGCCAGTGTCTGGCGTCCTGTTGCCATGGCAACAGGTCGGGCTCTCGCGATGACATCGCGAGTTCCGGCCGGAGACACAGAAGGAGCGCGATCCTTCTGTGAACTCTTTCCCTGCCGCGATCTACTTAGATCGCGGCAGGGAAGGGGTTAACAGCGGGCGGCGCATCTCCGATGCCCCCCCGCTGTGAGTGACAGCCGGCTCCCGCTGCGGGAAAGCGCGGGATCTTATGTGATCCCGCTCTATCTCCAGGACGTACCGGTACGCCCTGTTGCGGGAAGTACCAGGCTCCCACGGACCGGTACGCCCTGGAGCGGGAAGGGGTTAATTAACCCTACAGGGGACAGGGGAATGATAAAAGACAAAATAGAAAAGAAACATCAACTTAGCTTAGAAAAGCAGCAGGCAACAGACTGATCCAGAACCAAGCAATGACTGGACCAACAGTCAGAACTAGAATGAAGATTCAACGGCAAGTCATTCCAGTATCAGCGAAACTAAATAGCCCTGACAATTACCCACAAGTGCGGCTAAGCATGTCTCACCTAATACGACACCCACCAGAGCCATAAGATGGTGACCCACCTACAAAACCAGACCCACCTACAAAATCAGCATGGCAGCAATCCCAGAACCGCTGCAACAGTACCTCCCCTTTTAGAAGGGGCCACAGGACTTTTAGGACCAGCTTGATTTGGATTAGCTCTGAAAATTTTTCACAAGCCGATCCGCATGGACATCAGCAGCTGGTTCTCTCCTCAGGACATAATCACGCCAATGTACTAAATACTGTAGGGATCTCCTAACTATGCGACTTATCTCACATTGAATATCTCCATCCACCAGAACCAAGGCTGGTGGAGATGAACCATTTCCTGACTCAACAAACTTCTTTAAGAGAGATTTGTGAAAACACATTAGCTATTCTCATAGAACTAGGAATCTCCAAACGAAACGATAATTACAAAAAGGGTAACGATCTATTGTTAAGTACAAATTCAGCCAAAAGCAGGGGCATTAACATTGCAGCATGTCCTGTCTTTGGTCGTTCTCTCGGAACGCCTCGCATCGCCCATTGTTTTCACTATGCAAATGAGTTTAATTAGTTTTATATGTGCCGTTTTCTTGCACAATACACACAACAATAGGACATGCTGTGTTTTTTTATGTGCGCACAAAAATTGCAATTGCGACCCAATCCATTCCAATCAATGGGTTCTATTCTCCGTATATTGTGCGTGCAAATTGTACACTCGCAATTTGTAGCACAAATGCGTTATTGTGAATAAGCCCTGATTTGTTATACTAAGCAACACTGTGTTAGCCTTTTAATGTACCAATTAAGTCGCCATTATGTGAAGTCCCTCCAGTTTTCAGTAACAAGAACTATTGCCCCACCTTCATATATCTTTCAGCCTGACTTCCTACATAACAGACAACGCCTTATCCGCATGGTGTACATCCAGAGCCACAAGTCACACCAACACAACTGCTGGAAGCAAAGTGTCCGGATAAACTAAAGCAAACCGCCATGCATCGGCCATTGTTTTCAATGGGGTCGGTGGCAGAATCACACTGAACACAATGGGAATCACTCTGCGATCCTCGCGGCGGCTGATCACTACTTCCTGAGGTGAAGCGGTTTTCATACAAACATGTCTTGCGTCCGCGGCAAAATCTCATGTTGGAGGGTGTGATATTGGGCTGAGTTTCACTGCCCGATATCGCACACGCCCGTGTGAAATTAGCCTTATGGGCACGTTTCAATGTACATTAGCTAGAGATGAGCGAGTATACTCGCTAAGGACAATTGTTCGATCAAGCATTGCCCTTAGCGAGTGCCCGCTCGGGAGCAAAGATTCGGCTGCTGGCGGCGGGGAGCTGCGGAGGAGAGCGGGGAGAAACAGAGGGGAGATCTCTCCCTCTCTCCCCACCAATCCCCCCTGCTGACTGCCGCAACTCACCTGTCACCCGCGCCGGCAGCTGAACCTTTTCTCCTGAGCGGGGAGATACTGGCTAAGGGCAATGCTCGATTGAGTAATTGTCCTTAGCGAGTATGCTCGCTCATCTCTAACATTAGCTCCACATTTTGGTCCCCTTAACACAGACCTAAAATAGAGCAAAACTATGCTTGTCTTAAAGCAGCCTAAAAGGATGAAATCCACAGTAAGCAGTTGAGCTGCGGACCTAAACTCCGCACCGCATGGCAAGTCTGCGTGTACCATCTCTGTTGCGGGCGCATGACATTGGTTTCATTTATTATGGTTACGTACGCTGCAGAAGGCATGCTCATTATAATCCCATCTGCTAGGTCAAGGGGGACAAGGATCTGACAATATCGGTGCTGTAGGGATCATGTGGTTGTGGTTGTGGGGTGCCCTGAGACCCCTCATGTTTACACACTACAGTGGGGATAGGCTGGACCAGACAATGGCACTTACATTCGGAGAACCCGCAGCGGCACAGTAAGCTAAAGGGGTTTTCTGGGAGTAAACTACTGACTACAACTCTTAGGCCTCATGCCCACGACCGTGTGGGACCCCGCCTACGGAATATCGCAGCGGAGTCCGACACAGCACCCCACAAAGACCCCATACTCACCTCTCTCTGGATCCGCCGCGAGAGTCCCGTCCAGTGAGCCGTCGCACACGCCGGCGGTGGGTGGTGACGTGTATTCTCGCGATACTTCCGCTGTGCTCACAGTGGAAGTATCGCATGACGGACGGCTTCTATTGACTACAATGGAGGCCGTCCGCGCGTTTTCCGCAGGCAATTAGAACATGCTGCGATTTCTTTCACGCTGCGGAATTCCGCGGCGTGAACATTGCGAGGAAAAAAGCTATTCGGTTCAATCAGCTGTAACCACGGTGCTCCGGTGAGCGACAGTCTCTTCTCGAGCCAACGATCTTACATTCATTAATCATGTGGTTGGAGAGCAGCTCAGTCCTATTCAGGTGACTAGGATTGAGCTGCAATACTAAGCACAGCCACTATATAATGTATGGAGCTGTGCATGGTATTAACTGAAGGGCCAGCGATGCTCACCCAGAGTGCCGCTATCACTTCAATAAGCTATTCATTAAGGATCCCAAGTGCTGGACCCCCACCGATCAACTATTGATGACTGACCCTGAGGATAATAGTTTACTCCCAGGAAATACCGGGGGGTTCAGGACTTTCCAGGAAGTCCGCCAGACCATTACTGTGATCTAGAAGACGGTAGTGCAGGATGTGGGAGCTTGCTGTTTACAACAGTACTTCATCTTCTGGAATCTACGGAGAGATCTGATACACTTCCTGCGTGGTATGCCAGCGGGCGGGTGGACCGCCAGATCAGCGGTTCGCCACCGGCGGGTGGATCGCCAGCTCAGCGGTATGCCACCGGCGGGTGGACCGCCAGCTCAGCGGAATGCCAGCGGGCGGGTGGACCGCCAGATCAGTGGTTCGCCTCCCTGCTCTATCTGGTAAACATGACCCCCAGAGTATAGATCTGGCCGCCGGAGACATCGTGTCCCACGTTCCTCACACACGCCGCACTGATGGAACCAACACTCTCATCCGATGCCATTCTTTACACGGCGCCCAAGAGGAAATCACTGCGTACGTGCCACACACCTGCCCCCCCGCCCTTCTCCAACATGTCCGTTTCAGGGCGTCTTTACCCAAGTGTAATTCGCGGCATGCCGACCACATGACAGTCGCGCGGCACATACATTCTGCGAGCTGCCGACTGCCATACACTATCTCGGCATGCATGCAATACGTGTCAAGAATGAACATGCTGCCATCTTTCTTGCGTGTGTATATCGCGCTATGCATGTGAGCACAGCATGGGAGCTGGTGGCGCAAATCCCGAGTGCGGAATGGGCTGTAACCACAAGAAGCCCGTAGTAAATACTTGCACTCCATGAAGCAGGTCTGCAGCGCCCCTTTGGCGGGCTCACACGAGCGTAATGTAATAGCGAATTACGTGCGCAATACCCGCGGCGAGTGGAGTCCACGAATCTACAGAGATGCTCATTGACCCGTTCACACTTATTGATCAGAGCGCGGCGTGTTCTATCTTACCGCGTATTATACGTGATAGAGCCCCGCTGTTCTCTACTGGCGTGTAATAAACCCGGTACATACGCAGTGTAGTTGTGTACGTGCGCCATTTATACACAACATCGCTACCCGACAGAGCCGGACATTTTTTTAAAAAAAAAGAAGAAACAAGTCGGCCTGCGCACAGCGGCGTGAGACACGGGCCTGCGAGGGGAAAATGGCTGCCACACTCTGCGATGCGCGGGCTGACCCGCGGTAAGGCGCTGCGTTATACAACACGCTCCGATAAGCCGGTCTGTCTTGTGTCGTTCCTCTGTTATTCCTCCTGACAGCTGGGAGTGTCCTTCACTCCCACGTTGTCCAATCAGTGCTGTGTAAAGGCACACCCCCCATGAACCCAATGGGAGCTGTGCCCGCTGCCAGGAGGACCGCCGGTTGTGAGGGGTCCGAGCCGCGGATCTGATGACATTTGGGAGGTTTGGCCATCAGTAGCGTAAAGGTGGACAACCTCTTCAAAAAAAGTTGCGCCATCCCTGCCAGTCAGCTGGCGTCATTCACTGTGCCAATACCGTGCCAAAACACGGACGTCACCGGTGCACAATGTCCGCAGGCTCCGCTCCTGCGCCATCCTGAACGCCGGCGCCACGGGCACAAGTTATAAACGTGAGCACCCAACGCTGTACGGTGAGGAATATGGCGCATGCACCGCCAGCACTTACAGAAAGGTGAAAGCTGTCAGCAGCTGGCACATAGGCTGCTCTGCACAGGACAGGGCAGCACCTGCAGGGCTACCACACACATGTACCAGCACCACCACACTATACATACAGCACAGCCGGCAGGAACACGTCCGTCCCGCTCAGCTACAACACACTGCCGCTTCATGTGTCTCACCGGTCCCGCTGCCGCCTCATCCCCGGTAGTAGTCACCGGCTCCCCGCCGCACCCGGCCCTGACAGGACGCCATTTTGCCCAGTGTATAGGAAAGACACTCCCGGGGTGTGACGTAGGAGGCGATCAGGGGGCGGGCGCTCGGACGGGTCATCCAATCACACGTTAGCAAGGAGGAGCAGCAGCCAATCACGTGCTGCCTGACAGATCATAACAAAGGCCGTCAGTGCAGCGCGAGAGCCGCCGTGGTGACTGGAGTAGCGCTGCTGTACCTGCCGGGCGGTCACGGGGCCGGTCACACCGAGCTGCCCGGGCAGCCTGATCACACCGGCAGGTACATGGCTGCTCGTTCACACCAGACATTCTTCAGCCGTTATCATTGGCTAGATAAGGGCAAAAACAGACGTCCGTATGCGCACCTGTGCTCACCGCTGCGGATGGAGTCGCGCATGACCCGTTCATGTGAAGAAGCCCTAGAGCTGCGTTCAGACGGGACGATTACACTGTGCAGCACAATTTTTGTCACTGACAGGCCCTGTGCACACGGGCGGAAATTGCGCGGCGAGAATTCCCGCAGAATTTCCATTGATGGCCGCTGCCATAGGATTATATTAGATAATGCAATCCTGTACAGACGGGCGCGATTCGTCTGCGTGGAAAATAAATCGCGGCATGTCCTATTTTCTGTGAGTATCTCGCAGAGGCCCGCACAGAAATGTCAGTCACGATGGGCCAGCTCCTCTCTGCACATGCGCCGGCAGCCGGCACATAGCAGGAAACAGAAGACGCCAGGAGTGGTTGAGCAGCAGGTCTCTGCAGGCCACGGGACCGCATCACGCTGCGAGAATTCTAACAGCGAGATCCGACCCGGCCGTCTGCAGGCGGCCTACAGTAACTTTAGTGCGCTGAATTCAGATATGATATCCGTTTTTTTTCTGCCAGTAAGGTTTTCTAATTATGGGGAATAATATAATCCGATTGCCATTGTATTGTATTTTTTGGAAATCTGCCTCTACAATTAATCCAGTCGGCTCGCCATTAACCTGCTTAATAAAGAATAACAAAAGTGATTGTGCAACTATTTGGCAATCACTGTTACACACCGTGCGGGCTGAACCCTATAAGGGTAGGTTTATGTAACATATAGGGTATGTTTCCACTTGGTGTAAACACTGCAGATCATCCATCAGCAAGATGTAATTAATGAGCTGTGTTTACAGGTTATTGGGTAGACTAAACAAAAGAATCCAAATCATAAAACAAAAATACATGTTTGGTATCGCTGCATCCGTAAACATCCGATCTATCAAAGTAACTCATTATTTACCCCACACAGTAAACGATGTCTGAAAGAAAAATTTAACGACCACAGAAATGCGCTTTTTTTTGTCATTCTGTCTCTAAGAAAAAATGCAATAAGAAACGATCAAAAAGTCGTATGTATTCCAAAATGATACCAACATAAACTACAGGACGTCCCGCAAGAAGTGAGGCCTTACACAACCATGAGGACGGAAAAGTAAAAAATGCATTGCTCGCAGAAGATGGTGGCAGGAAATAATAAAAAAAAATTAAAGTAGTACAGCAAAAACAAAACTATACAAGTTTGGTATCACAGTAATCGCACTGACCCAGAGAATAACATTATCTTGTCATTATTGTTGCAGTTTGTGCGCCGTAGAAACAAGGCGCACAGAAAGATGGCGGAATTTCAGGGTTTCTTTCCATTTCTCTCCACTTAGAACTTTTTAAAAGTTTTTCAGTACATTATATGCTACATTAAATAGCATCATTGAAAAATACAACTCGTCCCGCAAAAAACCCAAGCCCTCGTACAGCGATGTTAATGGATAATTGAAGGAGTTACGATTTTATTAAAAGAATGCTTGGTAACTAAGGGGTTACATAACTTGAAAGTGAGACGCGCCGCTATTATTCAGATTTACCCGTGTAATCAGCAGGTTTCAATTTAACAGAAATATATCAATTACTTTCTGTTGTAAAGTATTTTGTAAACTCTGTTGCACAGTGTTATCGTTTGGGCTAAACGCGAGCCAACGACTGAATAACGAACAAGAATCATTCACTTCCTGTTCGTCATTCAGTTTCTGATGTAATAAAAATCATTGTTGGCTCATTCACAGGTTGAATGGGAAACACTGAATGAGAAGTGAGCAATTGTCAAAGATGAATCTGCCATAACTCTTATTTATTCATCGACGTCGCTGTATGAGGGCTTGTTTTTTTCGGGTCGAGTTGTATTTTTCAATGGTGCTGTGTAATGTACCATATAATGTACTGAAAAACTTCCAAGTGGAGTGAAATGGAAAAGAAACTAAATTCTGACGTCTTTCAGTGCGTCTTGTTTCTACGGCATACACACTGCAACAAAAATGACATGATAGCTTTATTCTATGGGTCGGTACGATTACTACTATATCAAATTTATATAGTTTTCTTTCTGCAATGGCAGCACTAGAGCCTTTTAGAAGGTCCCCGGCTGCCATGACAACTGCACAGCAACCAGCAGTCTCATCACGGGGTGCCGTACGGGACACCCAAACAACAGTCGTGGCATCTAAATTTAAACTGCTGAATATAAAAGGTTAACAGCTCCGATGAGCAGCATGGCTTATCGGAGTTATTGTGGGCAGGTGTTGGCTGTAAGAAACAGCCGGCACCCGCATTTTTATGAAGCGGGATCGACCTTCGATCTCCCTCCATACATACCCTGAACCTGCAGCACATAACTGTACGTCCTGTAGTGTTAAGAAGTTAAACTGAATGATAAGTGAATGAGCCAACAGTTTTTATTCCAGTTTTTAAAATAAACACAACCCCACTGCACATGTGCGGCGGCGTGCCGCCGGCACTTTCGCGCGTATCCGCAGTCAAGACCTGGACGTGTAAGTATAACACCCACAATGTCCATGGTTAGGGTCGGATTCCGTTGTGGGCTCCGATCCGCCCTTGGACAGTGGGCCTAATACTTAGGTTCTACGGTCATTGTGCCGACCCTACGGTCATTGTGCCTGCTTAGCGGCGATCGTGCCTGCGCTGCAGCTTATCAGGTATTGCATTTTTGGCTCCTTTTCCAGTGAAATATGTTTTTTTTGTGTTCCCTCTCACCTCTGTGATTTCAATATGTACTACCCTGTTTCCCTGAAAATACGACATACCCTGAAAATAATGCTGGTGGGAAAATCAAGTACATCTAACATATGGATGGTACTTTTGGAATTGGTGACACAAAAATACCCAGAATAAGGTCTAAAATTCAGGCACCATGAAAAATGTTTGTTTTTTTTTGTTCCGCAGTGTTATCGTTCCTGGTTCGTTTGTTGGTGTGCCTTTACAACGAATGATCATTCACTTTCGCTCGTTAGAACGATTTCTTGTTTCTATCCAAAAGGTTCAAAACCGTGTCACAGTATGCAACAGTGTAAGCACAGCGAGCAAGGCCAAATGTCCACAGCCGGATCGGATTTGCGGAAGATGCGCAAATTAAGCTGCCCATAGGGATACATGGGCATCTGCAAGTGAAATAAAGCATGCGGATTTGTTCTGCAGACCTTTTAGTCCGGAAAAAAAATCACAGCATGCTCTATTTCACTGCAAATTCCCTGCGGACGGTTTCCATTGAAGTCAATGGAAGCCATCCGACCCATCCACATTTGATTTGCAGATTTCGCGGGAAACCAGGAATTTAAAAAAAAACGAAACGCTACTGAGCATGAGTGGCGGGGTGCCACCAACGCTTCTGCACTTATTCGCAGTAAAGAGGATGAAAACCCGTACGGGTAAGTATAACACCCGCAGTGTTTTCGGCCAGGGTCGGATTCGGCTGCGGGCTCCCACCTGCAGAATCCGATCTGCCCGTGGACATTGGGCCTATTGCAAGCATTGGTATATTGAGTGTATGTCTTTTAATGCCTATTTACACGGGACGCATTTATGCAGGAATTTGAACGATAATCATCCCGTGTAAACGAATGCAACGACTGAATGATTGAATGAAAATTGTTCACTTTGTGCATGCAGAAAACTCAATGATACGATTTTCAGTGTACGCAGCAGTCGTTCAGTTCTTAACAACTGTCTGTTTTAAAGTGACATGAGGCGGGCGGGAGGAGAGCGCTTTCCGACCGCCATGCTGGCAGCCCATGAGCAATGTCAGCAGCGATAATCGCTCCTATGTAATAGCACAGGGAAGAGAAGCACTGGGACGAGTGTTGGACATCGTTTGCCAGACAGCTTGTCCCCTGTAAATGGGGCATTATGTCCACCGTGTGGGATTAATATATTTTTTTGGGCATTATGCATGTAATGTCACCCATCATGCGTAGTTATATTTAAATTTTTACATTTAATGGATCGGTAGGAAGAATGTGGACTTTTAAATTTTTTTTTCTTTAAATGAGAGTTTATTGATTATTTTTTCCTCAACTTTTTAGTCCCACAAGTAGGGTTGCCACCTGACTAGTAAACTCCCCGCCCGTCCAGTAATCTACTCTAGAGGTCAGTGCCGGTATTTTTTTTTTTACTTGCCATATTAATGACCGATAACTAGAGATGAGCGAGCATACTCGTCAAGGCACAGACATGTGGTTAATTTGCACTTAAAAGAATACCACAAGAGGATGAGTAGAGCAATAAATAAATACTTAAATAGTCTCCTGATAAAGATGTGAAGGTTTTATGGTCCCTGAATTAGTGTTAGTGGGTCACCAGGCATGTGTTATCTCTGCTATAGATTCTTCATACTTCCTAGTCATGCATGAATTCTTTTGAAGAATTTAGCCCTCTGTTGAAAGTGTCAAAAGTTGTTATACATTTATACTCCCAAATTCTTCTATGGCTTTGTGATTTGAAATTGCCTTTAAGTAGAACAACTTTCATGTTGTCTATGTTGTGTCCATGACTAAAAAAGTGCTTAGCCACAGGGAATTCTATCTTTCTTTAATTGTGTAGCGGTGAGACCTCATCCTGGCTTTCAGTTTTTGTCCTGTTTCTCCAACATAAAGCCCACAAACATGACAAGCTTGCTCATAGATTAGAGCAACATATAATGGACGCTCAGGAGACAATTTTATTTACATGGACATATTGTGACTGTGTGAGGTGATTGGATTCCATCATGGAAATACTGAATTTTTTTTTTCTTTTTTACACTTTTTTTTTTAATTTAACACCAACACATTGGTATGGGAAGCAAGCAGAGCATCTAGAGGAAATCCAGGCATACCCTAGAAAATCATCCATGCAGATAGCAGAGCCTAGGCTTTACTATCCTCATGCTTCACAGTTTCTCAGTTTGAGATCCACCTTTCCACAATTCCCTTTTAGTTTGGTTATATCATGCTTCAATGCATATGTTCTTTCTGCTTGCACTTCTTTACAAAGAAACACAATTAGCAAGTTTGGGTTTCTATATTATCTCTATTCTCATGATACTGCTTCTCCTTACAAGAAATGCATCCTGCTCTGGTAAGCAATGCAGGCATCTGTCTCTTCTTCCTGACTGAGAAACACCTATCCCCTACTAAAAAGAAGTATTTGGTTTTATACAGAATTATGCAAGAATACTAAAATAACGACTTCTTGACTCTTTGTTCGCTTCGGATCTTAAAAGTCTTTTTATGACCCTTGCTGTAAGGATGCTCTGTATAGATGGGTTCTGCAGTATGTGTTAAGGTAGAATTATGGTAGCACCCATGCAATATACACTATGGGTTGCTGTTTAATTACATAAAGCAGAGATCCTAACAAATTCTGAGGAATTGATAGAGAACATGGGAAATTGTATACCTTTTAATTGTGGATTGTGAGCGCTCACAGCTAGGGTCATCTCTTCTGTGCTAGCCTGTCATTCATTAAAGGAAACCTGTCAGGTCCTGTACACTGCTCTGGCTGGGGCAGTACAATTTAGTGACAGACACATTGATTTCTTCTGTCTGTTACTTATGTGGATAAGTAAAGCAGTTTTGGAGTAGTTACATGTGAAACTTTGCAGCCTGTGGCCAGCGATGTTTCTAGATGAGTATATTGATATTTAACATATGTGGATTCCCTGATTGACAGGTCTCTCTGTAGTTTAAAAACTACTTGATTTTAACTCTTAAGTTAGGAAGTTTTTACACAAGATGATCTGTCAGCCAACAGATGCCCAGAAGGTCATCCCAGCCATAATCGTTCTTGAGCTTTTACACAGGAACGAGCATCGCTGACTTAAAGGGGTTGTCCCGCGGCAGCAAGTGGGTCTATACACTTCTGTATGGCCATATTAATGCACTTTGTAATGTACATTGTGCATTAATTATGAGCCATACAGAAGTTATAAGAAGTTTTTCACTTACCTGCTCCGTTGCTAGCGTCCTTGTTTCCATGGAGCCCGCCTAATTTTCGGCGTCTAATGGCCAAATTAGACGCGCTTGCGCAGTCCGGGTCTTCTTCTTTTCTCAATGGGGCCGCTCGTGCAGGATGCCAGCTCCGTGTAGCTCCGCCCCGTCACGTGCCGATTCCAGCCAATCAGGAGGCTGGAATCGGCAATGGACCGCACAGAAGCCCTGCGGTCCACCAAGGGAGAAGATTCCGGCGGCCATCTTCAGCAGGTAAGTAAGAAGCCACCGGAGCGCGGGGATTCAGGTAAGCGCTGTGCGGTGTTCTTTTTTAACCCCTGCATCGGGGTTGTGGGGTTGTCTCGCGCCGAACGGGGGGGGGGGGGGGGGGTTTGAAAAAAAAAAACCCGTTTCGGCGCAGGACAACCCCTTTAATGGAGATGGTGTCCCGGCCCATCCGTCTTCATTTACAATAAGCAGTCAGTCGTTCATAAGAGACAGTCTGCCTGTTTACATTCATCGTTCAGTCGGTGCAGCATTTACACTACACGATAATAGTTCAGATTCTCGCTGGATCACAGGGATCCAAACAATAATCGTTACGTGTAAAAGCACCTTTTCTGAAATCAGGACAAAGCTTGACAATGTCCATAGGTCCGATAGAGGTAGAATGTGAGCATGCATGCTTAACCGCTCCTCCATTCATAGAGGGGACCCCCATTCTCTTGCTTGGTGGTGATCAGAAGTCAGACCCCTACCAGACATTTAACCACTATCCTGTCGAGAGGGGATAAATGTACAATCTCTTTAAAGGACGGTGTGTTATGCAGTACATTAGTGCTCTAAGGTACTTTCTGTGACTAGATAAGTGGTCTCCAACAACTGGCTCAGGAGCCACATCTGGCTTGTGGCCCCCTGATGTGTGACTGTCCATAGTATCCTTGCGTTATGGCCATATGTGACATTTACACTAACAATATTACATACAGAACAGTGGCAATTGGATGGTGCAATAAGTGTTTCAAATTGCAAAATTAAATGTTAATCTGCAAATCGATATGTTATGATTTCGGTTTTTTTCTCCAATTGAATATGTTAACACATTTTTCTTGAATGTGGCTCTTGAACATAACTCCAGTTTGAATGTGACTCATAAGTAATGTTGAGCGAACCGAACCAATCAAATCCTGATGTAGGGTCGAATTTTGCTAAAAGTTTGGAGCGATCCCTGGAGGTTTGTCCTGGCCAGATCCACTAAGAGAAGGTCATAAGGATCCAGCAGTTCATACTGCTGCCTTGCAGCTCTGGGGGCCTAGCTTCAAATCTAACAACATTTGCTTGAAGTTTATATGTTCTCCTTGTGTTTCATAATACTCACTCTTATATACGTCACAAATGGGAAAGTGGAAACTTTAGGTGAAGTTTCCCCTATCACAGAGGATTGGGCTGGTGAAGTGAGGCACGCTGCTTCCATAACGGGGACAAATATTTCTGTCTGCACTAGAGCTGTATGGTTATTGGTGTCATCATGGCCTTGTCTGTGCTAACCTGTATCACACTCAATAAGTTGTCATTGCCTGTCTCCGGCCAGGATAAACCCACCTTTGGCCAGTGTCGCTCAGCTTCATACATCACTCTAAGCATGGCGATCCACCAGATGTTTCGGGACGAATCCTGGAAGGAAGAGACTCATTGTGCTGCTGAACAAACTTTACTAACACAGTGTATCAGTATAATAGAATGGAAACAGTTCAAACTTGAAAGCCTTACTCAGACAGCAAATAATGAAAGGCTTTGTTATAGTAGAACCTTTTCTTCCTCTTCCTCAGCTGGTGGTCCCCTTTGGGTCAGCTTCATGTGGGCTTAGGGTGCATCACTCCACCACTGCTCACGTAAGGAGGTTATCATCAAGTGTACATACAAGGAACGAGCAAACAATCATGATACAGAGCCTAGCTATCTACACACATACATATATCTCAAGTGATGTAAATTCTATAAGCAGTTTATATCAAATTTTCTGTCCCTATTGAGGCTCACAATCTATATTTAATAGTAGTATTCACAGGGCTCAAACCCACGACCTCCTATGCTTGACCTTGTTTCCAGATCCTACTATCCCTTCTGACTACGCTACCAGCCTCATCCATCTGTACTGCAAACCAAGACCTCCCACTGCTCACTTTTGGCTTTGCTACCCACCTCATCCATCTGTACTGCAAACCGAGACCTCTCGTTGCTGACTTCTGGCTTCCCTTCTAACTACGCTACACGCATCATTCATCTGAACTGCAAACTAAGACCTCCTGTTGCTGACTCTTGGTCTTTCCTTGACTACTCTCCAGACCTTTGACTGCTACAACTGAGGGTCCACCCTAGTGCCTGAAACCTTTCTTCGTTTGCTCCTCAATAAATGTGTGTGCTATCTACGTAAAGGTTATTATTATGAGGAATAAACCCACCCAAAACACAGGGAGAACATACAAACTCCATGCAGATGTCCTTGGTTGTTAGATTTGAACCTAGAACCCCAACACTGCAAAGTAACAGTCAGGAGGATGTCATCAATAGTATTTACCTCTAAAACCCCTTTAATGTATAGAATATGTGCCCTAAGAATTATAAAGGGCTGTCCTAGGGATGGGAACTGAATTTTCTTCCACCAAAGGGGTTCATCCAAAATTGTAAATTACAATGTCCTCTCAAAATATTGACATGTGTTAGAACTAATGTTACCAATTACTTGCTTAAAATAGGTTTTCATTAAAGACACATTAAATAAATTATTATACTAGTGTGCCGCCAGATTTTGTGCCATCACTTGGTTTAGTCCAAGCTTACACCTCCACTTCCCTTGAGAACGCTTGTATGATGTTCCTATGAATATTCTATGACACTAGTGCCTGATGTTTGAAGCCCTCAGTAGACTCAACTTTTCAGCTATTCTTTTTTGGTATAATATTAGTTCTCTCCTTTCATTCACAGGAGTCTCAGTAATAATCTTGAAAGACAGAAATGAAGTGTTAAAGTCCTCACTCTTTGCAAGAGGGTGTGGAGATTATAAATGAGTGATATAAATGTTCTGCCAGCTTAAATGCAGCGTGTTAAAATGATGTGCGAGCAGAAATACAGGATGAATGATCTCTGAGCTGCATCTTTCCTATTCAGATTCCAACTAAAATACTACGTTAGCTTCAGAGAATTATTTTAGCCTTTTAGCTTCTACAAGAAATAGGAGTAATATCAGAATATTACGGGTGCCTTGATTTTAGATTTCAAATTTTATGTTTTCTATTATAATGAACAGTTCATATTAAACAAAGAGGGAAACCGAATTACTAATACAGAACAATTGGGGGTAAATAAAATGTGTAGTAACCTTAACCCTTTAATGAAATGGCCTATTTTGGCGTTGAGGACCAAGCGATTTTTGGTATTTTTCCATCTCCATTTTTCAAAAGCCATAACTTTTTTATTTTTCCTACTACGCGGCCGTATAAGGGCTTGTTTTTTGCGTGGTGAACTGTAGATTTTTTTGGTACCATTTTTGGGTACATAGACTACATTGTAAAACTTTTATTATGTTTTTTATGATCGTAGGAAGAGAAAACCCATCAATTCTGCCATAGATTTTTTGTTTTTTTTAAAAAGCCTTAATTATGCAGCATAAATGATACAACACATTTTTTTCTGCGGGCCGGTACGGTTACGATACCAAAAATATTATATTTTTTTAGGTTTTTTTCACTTTTCCACAATAAAACCCCTTTTTTTTTAAAATTCTTATTTTTTTCTAAACTCATTGCATTCAAAGTGCTATAACTTTTTTATTTTTCCATGTACGGAGCTCTGTGAGGGCTTATTTTTTGGGAGACAGGCTGTATTTTTTATTGGTACCATTTTGGAGTACATCTGGTTTTTTTGATCACTTTTATTGCGCTTTATGGGAGGCATTTTTTTTTTACGCTTTTTGCCGTGCAGAATAAAAAGCATGTTCAATGTATTGTACGCGTCATTATGGATGCGTTGATACCAAATATGTGGGGTTTTTAATTTTTTTACATTTTTATTTTTTGAACTTTATTTTTCTCTTTTTTTTACAACACTTGTGTCCCTCTGAGGGACTTTTACTATTACACTTCAGATCGCTGCGATAATGCATGACAGGGCTTCTTCCCTGCCATGCATTATCGCTTACTATAGCGATCATAGGCTATGGCAGTACAGGACGCCGGTATCCGGCGTCCTGTTGCCATAGCAACCAGCTGGGCTCATCGCGAGAACCCTTTCCCTGCCGCGATCTAAGTAAATCGTGAAGGGGTTAACAGCGGGGGGGGGGGGGGCGCATCTCCGATGCCCCCCCCCCCCCCGCTGTTGCAGCGGGACGCCGGCTGTGACTGACAGCTGGCTCCCGTTGCGGGATAGCGCGGGATCATATGTGATCCCGCGCTATCCCCAGGACGTAAGTGTACGGCCTGTTGCGGGAAGTACTCCGCTGCCAGGACGTAAATTTACGTCCTGCAAATGGGTTAAAGGAGTTGTCAGTTGCAAACTATTGATGGCCAATCAATAGCAGACAGACTAAGATCTGTTGCCTGGGACCTTCACCGATTAGCGGTTTTCTTTCACTTCTAATGCCCCTCTTTCCATAATTAGGTTCTGAAGTTATCCCGCACCATATGCAAATGAGCATAGAAGAGTTATCTAGTCAAGAACTTGCAGATTCATGAGCTGCCAAACTAACTACACCATCATTCTCTTGCTAGACAGCTTGATAGTGTGCTGTGCTAGGCGGTTTTTTAACATCCATTCACTTCAATGGGAGTTACGGAAAACGTGAAAGGCTGGCGCCTGAGCACACGGGCAAGAAGCCAGCTATGGCTTTCTCACCTCAGCCAGGAAAGCTGAGATGGGAATATCCAGTTAAGGCCTGCTTCACACTGCATAAGTGTATTTATGCGTGTATTTGTGCAATGCGTGTTGCGTTTTTGAGCATATGTACATATTTTACTGTATTTTTTGCGCATGCATGCCCTGCGTATTTTCACGTGAAAAAACATGCAAGCATGCTCCATTGATTTCAATGGGTAATTGCATTTAATATGTGCTATTTTCATATGCAATACGCACAAGATGGACATGCTGCAGTTTTGTTTTGCAACTGAAATGCGCGTACAAAACGCACACGTGACCAAATCCATTGAAATCGATGGGTTCTATTCACCACATATTACCCCTGTAAGTTTTGCACACGTTATACACAGCACAAATGCGTTCGTGTGAATGAGCCCTGACTATCTGACTTATTTCAGAGCTACGAGCTCTGTCATGTATTTGTTTGGTCGGTGGCTGAAAGAAGAAAACTAATTCTAAAATCCGTCTTCATTATGAGCGGTGTCATACGCTGTCAGCGGCGCCAGTGCTGTGGTCTGGAATTAAGGTCAAGTAGTCACCATCCTGCTCCAGCTCATCACTGTCCTGTCAGAGGGATGCTGCTATGAAGCATCGGTCAAAAATGGGTTAACAAAGCACATCTGTTGGGCCAGATAAAAGTAATTGAGAGATGTGACATTCTAGCTCCGTGTCTTACAGTAAGGAAGATGGAGCTGAGTGCCTGGCACATTTTTACGTGAAGTCCAGAATTCATGACTGTATGTCACATGTCTCTACCAAATCAGCGAGGTATTCCAACTTTTAATAAAAGGAATTACTAGTTTTAGCTAGACTGCTTTATGTTGAAACAGGGTGTTGACTTACATTTAGCGTTTGTCCCCTAGCATAAAATCCAGAGAAACCCGGCAGCGCCATAAATTCGTGACCGTATATACTTGAGTATTAGCCCACCCGAGTATAAGCAGAGTCAATAAGTTTTACCACAAAAAACTGGTAAGACTTATTGACTCAAGTATAAGCCTAGCTATACTCTAGTATATACTAAGTAAAAAAAAAAAAAAGCAAATAACTCACCTCCCTACCGGGGTCTGTGTTCCCGGCGCGATGGTCTTCCTGGTGGTGCGGCAAGCTGCTTGAGAATTCTCCCCACTGTCATCTCCCTGCTCAGCTTTGAATTCCCCTGCCGTCAGCGCTGTGTATGTAAGCGCTATGATTGGATCGAGCACCAGCCACACACAGCCGATGCTCGATAAACCAATCACAGCCATTCAGTGATGTCATTCACTGAATGTCTGTGATTGGCTGGCGCTCAATCCAATCACAGCCCTTACTTACGCTGACGGCGGGGGAATTCAAAGCCCATCAGGGAGATGACAACGGGGAGAGTTCTCAAGCAGCTTGCCGCACGACTGTAGAGACCATCGCGCCGGGGACACGGACGCCGGCTAGGAGGGGAGTATTGCAGGTTTTTTTTTTTACCTCACTCGAGTATAAGCCAAGGGGGGCTTTTTCATCATAAAAAAATGTGCTGAAAAAATCAGCTTATACTTGAGTATATATGTTACTAGCTGATATACCCGGCTTCGCCCGAGTTAATTTGGTACTGGTGTTTATCTGGTGTTCACACGGAAAATCTTATGAAGTCGTGGTTACTTTAGAGATACTGAGGAAAAAAATATGTTCACCATTTTGCATAGTTCTCTGCGTTACTCAGGAAATACCACTGGGAGGTAACCATGCGACGTTTCCTTTATATAAAATGACATCAGAAAGTGAGAGAATTAGATTACATACATAAAATTTGGACACTAATTCTTTTGCGCTTAGAATTGAATAATGGAGTTGGGACCTATTAGCTTTTCCTATTTATGACATATTCAATGCTCGTGCCAAATTTCCCGTTTCTATGACACCGAAAAGTGAGAAAATTACATTCCGCACGTAAAATTTGGACGCTAATTCTTTTGCGCATAGAATTGAATAATGGAGTTGGAACCCATTAGCTTTTCCTGTTTATGACATAATCAATGCTCGTGCCAAATTTCCCGTTTCTATGAGACCGGAAAGTGAAAAAATTACATTCCGCACGTAAAATTTCGACGCCAATTCTTTTGCGCTAGAATTGAATAATCGAGTTGGGACCCATTAGTGTTTCCTATTTATGACATAATCAATGCTCGTGCCAAATTTCCCGTTTCTATGACACCGGAAAGTGAGAAAATTACATTCCGCACGTAAAATTTGGACGCTAATTCTTTTGCGCATAGAATTGAATAATGGAGTTGGAACCCATTAGCTTTTCCTATTTATGACATAATCAATGCTCGTGCCAAATTTCCCGTTTCTATGACACCGGAAAGTGAGAAAATTACATTCCGCACGTAAAATTTGGAGGCTAATTCTTTTGCGCATGGAATTGAATAATGGAGTTGGGACCCATTAGCTTTTAATATTTATGACATAATCAATGCTCGTGCCAAATTTCCCGTTTCTATGGCACCGGAAAGTGAAGAAATTACATTCCGCACGTAAAATTTGGACGCTAATTCTTTTGCGCATAGAATTGAATAATGGAGTTGGAACCCATTAGCTTTTCCTATTTATGACATAATCAATGCTCCTGCCAAATTTCCTGTTTCTATGACACCGGAAAGTGAGAAAATTACATTCTACACGTAATATTTGGACGCTAATTATTTTGCGCATAGAATTGAATAATCGAGTTGGGACCCATTAGCTTTTCCTATTTATGACATAATCAATGCTTGTGCCAAATTTCCTGTTTCTATGACACCGGAAAGTGAAAAAATTACATTCCGCACGTAAAATTTGGACGCTAATTCTTTTGCGCATAGAATTGAATAATGGAGTTGGAACCCATTAGCTTTTCCTATTTATGACATAATCAATGCTCATGCCAAATTTCCCGTTTCTATGACACCGGAAAGTGAGAAAATTACATTCCGCACGTAAAATTTGGACGCTAATTCTTTTGCGCATGGAATTGAATAATCGAGTTGGGACCCATTAGCTTTTCCTATTTATGAAATAATCAATGCTCGTGCCAAATTTCCCGTTTCTATGACACCGGAAAGTGAGAAAATTACATTCCGCACATAAAATTTGGACGCTAATTCTTTTGCGCATAGAATTGAATAATGAAGTTGGAACCCATTAGCTTTTCCTATTTATGACATAATCAATGCTCGTGCCAAATTTCCTGTTTCTATGACACCGGAAAGTGAGAAAATTACATTCTACACGTAATATTTGGACGCTAATTATTTTGCGCATAGAATTGAATAATCGAGTTGGGACCCATTAGCTTTTCCTATTTATGACATAATCAATGCTTGTGCCAAATTTCCTGTTTCTATGACACGAGAAAGTGAAAAAATTACATTCCGCACGTAAAATTTGGACGCTAATTCTTTTGCGCATGGAATTGAATAATCGAGTTGGGACCCATTAGCTTTTCCTATTTATGACATAATCAATGCTCGTGCCAAATTTCCTGTTTCTATGACACCGGAAAGTGAGAAAATTACATTCTACACGTAATATTTGGACGCTAATTATTTTGCGCATAGAATTGAATAATCGAGTTGGGACCCATTAGCTTTTCCTATTTATGACATAATCAATGCTTGTGCCAAATTTCCTGTTTCTATGACACCGGAAAGTGAAAAAATTACATTCCGTACGTCAAATTTGGATGCTAATTCTTTTGCGCATAGAATTGAATAATCGAGTTGGGACCAATTAGCTTTTCCTATTTATGACATAATCAATGCTCCTGCCAAATTTCGAGTTTCTATAACACCGGGAAGTGAGAGAATTAGATTGCGTACGTAAAATTTGGACGCTAATTCTTTTGCGCATAGAATTGAATAATCGAGTTGGGACCCATTAACTTTTCCTATTTATGTCATAATCAATGCCCGTGCCAAATTTTAAGTTTCTATGGCATTGGGAAGTGAGAGATTTAGATTATGTTCGTTAAATTTTGACGCCAATTCTTTTGCGCTAGAATTGAATAATCGAGTTGGGACCCAATTACTTTTCCTATTTTGGAGATAATCTGTGCTTGCGCCAAATTTCATGTTTCTACGACATCGGGAAGTTGGAGAACGTTTGGCGAGTCAGTCAGTCAGTCAGTGAGTCAGTCAGTGAGTCAGTGAGGGCTTTATATACATAGATATGGAAATAACATATTAAAGAATACAAGTGACAGTTTAAGTAAAAAGTTCTGTTAGGGCAGATTCAGACAAGTGTGGTTTTGTCCCCTTATGCGGCCATGATAATCACGGCAGTATAACCGAACAAAACAAACCACCGATATCAATGGGATTTCTGTGGTTTCGTTTTCACCACCTCTTCACAAATCACGACTGGGAAAACATAGGACCTGCCCTATCTTTGCCACACAGTTAAACAACATGCTGGAAAGAACGGGCGGCACCTATCTTCCTGCTGTTTTTTTTTTCTTTTTAAACCCCTATGCTTTGGAAAAGCAGATGAAGGGGTAGGGATTCTCCTCGTTCTGGGGAGACTACGATCCGTGCCACAGAGCATAGTTGTGCTTACGGCAGTGGGAATAAGCCCTAAGGCTATATTAGTACGAGTGAGCATGATGCGTTTTGCTTCTATGCACTTTGAGTTTTCCCCTCACATGTATGAAAAGATCGCTAGTGCTTCCAATAGATTTTAATGGTAAAAATCACACCACACTTGCATGCAAATCGCATTGTATGCAAGTGCGATATAATTTTTAAAAAATATCCCATAGGAAATAATGGTTGATTCCTTATGAGGAATCACACAAAAATAGGACATGCAGCAACTTTTCAAACTCAAAGAATTGCTGCAAATTAAAAATTGCTCCTGAGTAAATACATTGACATCAATATGCTATTAACACGTGAGAGTACCGTCTATATCGCCATTGGACAGAACCCGCTTGTGTGAATGCACTCTTAAGCTAACTTTACATGGGCAAGTGCAATATCGGGCCGAGAATCATGGCCCAATATTGCGCTCACCAACATGCGATATCTCCGTGGATGCGAGACGTTTTTATATGTAAAAAGCAGGATCGTGGCGTTTCTTCCACTGTTTTCAATGGGGAAACTTTGCATCGCACCACCTCGAAATAGCACACAGAAGGCACCCAAAGCTGCGGCTGTAAAATAACATGCCAAAATCTGCTGGTCTAACTGCAGATTTTTCAGGTGGAATTGCGGGCAAATTTTACACCATTTTCAATTTTGCATCAAAATCCACAGGTAGCCTGCGGACTGCGGATTTTGTTACGGAATTTACAGCAGCTTGTAGTGCGTCCTGTGTGCTAATTTTGGCCCATGTGAAAGGTCCCTGAATAGAGATGAGTGAGTATACTCGCTAAGGGCAATTGCTCGAGCGAGCATTGCCCTTACTGAGTACCTGCCCGTTTGAGACAAAAGGTTCGGGTGCCGGCGGCGGGCAGGAAGCTGCAGGGGAGAGTGGGGAGGAACGGAGGGGAGATCTCTCTCTCCCTCTCTCCCCCCCGCTGACTGCCGCTACTCACCGCTTCCCCGTGCCGGCACCCGAACCTTTTGTCTCGAGCGGGCAGGTACTCGCTAAGGGCAATGCTCGCTGGAGCAATTGCTCTTAGCGAGTATCCCCACTCATCTCTATCCCTGAAGTGAGCACTCCTGCAATTGATTGCTTGCGGAGTACCGCCTATCACACAAGCGTACAGAGCCCATGTAATATGCGGTTAACATACGCCCATGTGCAATGCCGTCCTAACAGCATTATGGGCCCCCGGGCAAAGCAGTGTACTGGGGCCCCTACGATAACTACTCATAGGGGGGGGGGGATGCGGCAGACATGGGATGACATCGAGAAAACTCAGGAGGACAAGCAGTTAGTAACCGGCGACCTAGACCGAAGAACCGGAAGTCTACATCTCTAGGGTCCATTTTGCTGTTGCACTGTAGACGTTTCTTTGGTCACAGTGCCAGGCTACTTTACACTAGAAAGTAACGAGACGATGTACAATGCTTCACAAGATAATCCACACATCCATTCAGCGGGAAATGTCTTTATTATAGAAATTATGGATAATTTACAATAGGAATGAATAATTTACAAAAGGAATTCTGGGTAATTTGAAAGTGAAACAGAAAATGACAATTAAAGTCTTCACACATGGCATAGACAGATTGGAGCCAAGTTCATATCCCGCCACAACATTATCATATATGATACAAGGTGTATTGAAATGTAAACATACATAGATTAGTATGGGACCCCTATGCTTGTGGGGCACCGGGAAAGTACCCATCAGGCCCATGCGTTAAGATGGCATTGCCCGTGTGAGCCCTACCTCACAATCACACATAGAAAGCTTCATTCAATTCCGACAAAGTCTTCTAGGTGTTCTATTTTTTCTGACAATGAGTGTATATTGGTTGTATTTCTTATTCCTCTTGTCATTTGCTATCCTCTCACACGTCTTCCTGTGGCAGGATGTTGTTTTTCCTGCAATGACACTGTCTGGCTGGTGACTTATTGCATAGGAACAGTAGCCGTATAATAAGCTTTAGCTTGTATTTGACTAAGAAACCATGATCGTTTCCAATATTACAGTATATTTTTTACTCTTACCAGGGATAAGAAGGCCGGTCTCACACAACCGGATATGAATTGCAGATTTGACTATCACCTTCCAAACGGATGATCCACGCTATTACCCCAATGTTGATCTAGAGGAACCAAAAAAAAAGAAAACATTAAAAGGTAGAAGCCAATTTTCCCTATTTAAGGGCGCCTACCCACTTGCGTTGCCGATTTTCGCGCGTGAAAAATGCGGCATTTTTGCGCGTTTTTTGCAGCACTCCATTGACAATCATGGGTGCATTAAGAGAAAAATAAGGAGACATATGCAACTGACAGTTCCTATGTGAAAAAACCCCACGAAACGGAAAAAAAACCCCAGATGGACAAGAACACATTCTGTACTAATTGCTCTTGAGAAAAAACACAAAACATCACAGGAAAAAAAATCGCAAGTGGGTAGGCACCCTAAGGGTAAAAATTTCTTCTTGACATCTTGAAGTTTGGCACCAAGTCATGGAAACAGACTGTGCTGACTAGAGATGAGCGAACGCGTTCGTCCGAGCTTGATATTCGTGCGAATATTAGGGTGTTCGGGATGTTCGTTATTCGTGACGAACACCATGCGGTGTTCTGGTTACTTTCACTTCCTTCCCTGAGACGTTAGCGCGCTTTTCTGGCCAATTGAAAGACAGGGAAGGCATTACAACTTCCCCCTGCAACGTTTAAGCCCTATACCACCCCCCTGCTGTGAGTGGCTGGCGAGATCAGGTGTTCGCCTAATATAAAAGTCGGCCCCTCCCGCGGCTCGCCTCAGATGCGGTGTGAGTTAGATGAGGGACAGTGCTGTTTATACCGGAGCTGCTGTAGGGAAAGAATTGGTAGTTAGTGTAGGCTTCAAGACCCCCCAAAGGTCCTTATTAGGGCCACTGATAGCTGTGTGTTGGCTGCTGTTAGCAGTGGGATTTTTTTTTTCTCAAAATCGCCTCTGCAGACCGTTGCACCTGGCATTAGGGACAGAAGTGCTGCATAGGCAGGGAGAGTGTTAGGAGTGAGTGTAGCCTTCAAGAACCTCAACGGTCCTTTCTAGGGCCATATTTATCCGTGTGCAGTACTGTCCAGGCTGCTGTTGGCTGTGCTGCATTTTTTTTGGGCTTCTCAAAATCGCCTCTGCAGAGCATTCCACCCTCCATTGATACTGCAGGGAAAGAATTGTATAGGCAGGGCCACAACACAGTTATTATTCATAGAATATACACAGTGCTGCCTGTTGGTGGGAAAAAACTGAAAACAAATCTATTTGTCCAGCCTCTGTCCGTCCTTACGGGCGGTGGACACGTGCGAGCTGCGTGAAAAACATTGCTAAATCATACGCAGCCAGCTACGCTTTACTGCTGGGTTCGCCATTTGCTTTCCTTAATTGGGAAAAAAAATACCTGCTCTCCAAGAGTTATAATAACTCTGCTACCCTCACGTTCTGTGACACATAAGCAGGGACACAGCACAGTTATTAAACTTCTCAGGTTCATTGAATATACGCAGTGCTGCCTGTTGGTGGGAAAAAACTGAAAACAAATCTATTTGTCCAGCCTGTGTCCGTCCTTACGCCTGTGGAGACGTGTGAGCTGCGTGAAAAACATTGCTAAATCATACGCAGCCAGCTACGCTTTACTGCTGGGTTCGCCATTTGCTTTCCTTAATTGGGAAAAAAAATACCTGCTCTGCCACAGTTAATAACTCTGCTACCCTCACGTTCTGTGACACATAAGCAGGGACACAGCACAGTTATTAAACTTCTCAGGTTCATTGAATATACGCAGTGCTGCCTGTTGGTGGGAAAAAACTGAAAACAAATCTATTTGTCCAGCCTCTGTCCGTCCTTACGCCTGTGGAGACGTGTGAGCTGCGTGAAAAACATTGCTAAATCATACGCAGCCAGCTACGCTTTACTGCTGGCTTCGCCATTTGCTTTCCTTAATTGGGAAAAAAAAATACCTGCTCTCCAAGAGTTATAATAACTCTGCTACCCTCACGTTCTGTGACACATAAGCAGGGACACAGCACAGTTATTAAACTTCTCAGGTTCATTGAATATACGCAGTGCTGCCTGTTGGTGGGAAAAAACTGAAAAGAAATCTATTTGTCCAGCCTGTGTCCGTCCTTACGCCTGTGGAGACGTGTGAGCTGCGTGAAAAACATTGCTAAATCATACGCAGCCAGCTACGCTTTACTGCTGGCTTCGCCATTTGCTTTCCTTAATTGGGAAAAAAAAATACCTGCTCTCCAAGAGTTATAATAACTCTGCTACCCTCACGTTCTGTGACACATAAGCAGGGACACAGCACAGTTATTAAACTTCTCAGGTTCATTGAATATACGCAGTGCTGCCTGTTGGTGGGAAAAAACTGAAAAGAAATCTATTTGTCCAGCCTGTGTCCGTCCTTACGCCTGTGGAGACGTGTGAGCTGCGTGAAAAACATTGCTAAATCATACGCAGCCAGCTACGCTTTACTGCTGGGTTCGCCATTTGCTTTCCTTAATTGGGAAAAAAAATACCTGCTCTCCAAGAGTTATAATAACTCTGCTACCCTCACGTTCTGTGACACATAAGCAGGGACACAGCACAGTTATTAAACTTCTCAGGTTCATTGAATATACGCAGTGCTGCCTGTTGGTGGGAAAAAACTGAAAAGAAATCTATTTGTCCAGCCTGTGTCCGTCCTTACGCCTGTGGAGACGTGTGAGCTGCGTGAAAAACATTGCTAAATCATACGCACCCAGCTACGCTTTACTGCTGGGTTCGCCATTTGCTTTCCTTAATTGGGAAAAAAAATACCTGCTCTCCAAGAGTTATAATAACTCTGCTACCCTCACGTTCTGTGACACATAAGCAGGGACACAGCACAGTTATTAAACTTCTCAGGTTCATTGAATATACGCAGTGCTGCCTGTTGGTGGGAAAAAACTGAAAAGAAATCTATTTGTCCAGCCTGTGTCCGTCCTTACGCCTGTGGAGACGTGTGAGCTGCGTGAAAAACATTGCTAAATCATACGCAGCCAGCTACGCTTTACTGCTGGGTTCGCCATTTGCTTTCCTTAATTGGGAAAAAAAATACCTGCTCTCCAAGAGTTATAATAACTCTGCTACCCTCACGTTCTGTGACACATAAGCAGGGACACAGCACAGTTATTAAACTTCTCAGGTTCATTGAATATACGCAGTGCTGCCTGTTGGTGGGAAAAAACTGAAAAGAAATCTATTTGTCCAGCCTGTGTCCGTCCTTACGCCTGTGGAGACGTGTGAGCTGCGTGAAAAACATTGCTAAATCATACGCACCCAGCTACGCTTTACTGCTGGCTTCGCCATTTGCTTTCCTTAATTGGGAAAAAAAAATACCTGCTCTCCAAGAGTTATAATAACTCTGCTACCCTCACGTTCTGTGACACATAAGCAGGGACACAGCACAGTTATTAAACTTCTCAGGTTCATTGAATATACGCAGTGCTGCCTGTTGGTGGGAAAAAACTGAAAAGAAATCTATTTGTCCAGCCTGTGTCCGTCCTTACGCCTGTGGAGACGTGTGAGCTGCGTGAAAAACATTGCTAAATCATACGCACCCAGCTACGCTTTACTGCTGGCTTCGCCATTTGCTTTCCTTAATTGGGAAAAAAAAATACCTGCTCTGCCACAGTTAATAACTCTGCTACCCTCACGTTCTGTGACACATAAGCAGGGACACAGCACAGTTATTAAACTTAGATAATTCATTCACTAGAGGCAGTGGGGCCTTTCGTTTTCCAAAAAGGGCAAAAATTATATTTGGCCTGCAGTCTTGCGCCAATTTATTTCCTGCCTGGGAAATCTAATCACTGGTAATACAGCATGCTGAGGGGTAGGGGTAAGCCTAGAGGACGTGGACGTGGACGTGGCCGAGGACGCGGAGGGCCAAGTGAGGGTGTGGGCACAGGCCAAGCTCCTGATCCAGGTGTGTCGCAGCTGTCTGCTGCGCGATTAGGAGAGAGGCACGTTTCTGGCGTCCCCACATTCATCGCCCAATTAATGGGTCCACGCGGGAGACGGTTATTAGAAAATGAGCAGTGTGAGCAGGTCCTGTCCTGGATGGCAGAAAGTGCTTCGAGCAACCTATCGTCTACCCGCAGTTCTGCGCCGTCCACTGCTGCCAATCCGAATCCTCTGTCTGCTGCTCCTCCTTCCTCCCAGCCTCCTCACTCCACTACAATGACACCTGCTCAGGAGCGGGAACACTCCCAGGAACTGTTCTCGGGCCCCTGCTTAGATTGGGCAGCAGCGGTTCCTCTCCCACCAGAGGAGTTTATCGTCACTGATGCCCAACCATTCGAAAGTTCCCGGGGTCCGGGGGAAGAGGCTGGGGACTTCCGCCAACTGTCTCAACAACTTTCTGTGGGTGAGGAGGACGATGACGATCAGACACAGTTGTCTTGCAGTGAGGTAGTAGTAAGGGCAGTAAGTCCCAGGGAGCAGCGCACAGAGGATTCGGAGGAAGAGCAGCAGGACGATGAGGTGACTGACCCCACCTGGTGTGCAACGCTTACTCAGGAGGACAGGTCTTCAGAGGGGGAGTCAAGGGCATCAGCAGGGCAGGTTGCAAGAGGCAGTGCAGTGGCCAGGGGTAGAGGCAGGGCCAGACCGAATAATCCACCAAGTGTTTCCCAAAGCGCCCCCTCGCGCCATGCCACCCTGCGGAGGCCGAGGTGCTCTAAGGTCTGGCAGTTTTTCACAGAGACGCCTGACGACCGACGAACAGTGGTGTGCAACCTTTGTCGCGCAAAGCTCAGCCGGGGAGCCAACACCAACAGCCTCACCACCACCACCATGCGCAGACATATGATGGCCAAGCACCCCGCAAGGTGGGACAAAGGCCGTTCACCGCCTCCGGTTTGCACCCCTGCCTCTCCCCCTGTGCCCCAACCTGCCACTGAGATGCAACCCCCCTCTCAGGACACAGGCACTACCGCCTCATGGCCTGCACCCACACCCTCATCTCCGCTGTCCTCGGCCCCATCCAGCAGTGTAGTTCAGCGCACCGTTCAGCCGTCGCTTGCGCAAGTGTTCGAGCGCAAGCGCAAGTACGCCGCCACGCACCCGCACGCTCAAACGTTAACCGTCCGCATCGCAAAATTCATCAGCCTTGAGATGCTGCCGTATAGGGTTGTGGAAACGGAGTCCTTCAAAAGTATCATGGAGGCGGCGGCCCCGCGCTACTCAGTTCCCAGTCGCCACTACTTTTCCCGATGTGCCGTCCCAGCCCTGCACGACCACGTCTCCCGCAACATTGTGCGCGCCCTCACCAACGCGGTTACTGCCACGGTCCACTTAACTACGGACACGTGGACAAGCACAGGCGGGCAGGGCCACTACATCTCCCTGACGGCACATTGGGTGAATTTAGTGGAGGCTGGGACAGAGTCAGAGCCTGGGACCGCTCACGTCCTACCCACCCCCAGAATTGCGGGCCCCAGCTCGGTGGTGGTATCTGCGGAGGTGTATGCTTCCTCCACTAAAGCACCCTCCTCCTCCTCCTCCTCCTCTGTCTCACAATCAAGATGTGTTAGCAGCAGCATGTCGCCAGCAGTCGGTGTCGCGCGGTGTGGCAGCACAGCGGTGGGCAAGCGTCAGCAGGCCGTGCTGAAACTACTCAGCTTAGGCGATAAGAGGCACACGGCCCACGAACTGCTGCAGGGTCTGACACAGCAGACCGACCGCTGGCTTGCGCCGCTGAGCCTCCAACCGGGCATGGTCGTGTGTGACAACGGCCGTAACCTGGTGGCGGCTCTGCAGCTCGGCAGCCTCACGCACGTGCCATGCCTGGCCCACGTCTTTAATTTGGTGGTTCAGCGGTTTCTGAAAAGCTACCCACGCTTGTCAGACCTGCTCGTAAAGGCGCGCCGGCTCTGCGCACATTTCCGCAAGTCCCACACGGACGCTGCCACCCTGCGCACCCTGCAACATCACTTTAAGCTGCCAGTGCACCGACTGCTGTGCGACGTGCCCACACGGTGGAACTCTACGCTCCACATGTTGGCCAGGCTCTATGAACAGCGTAGAGCTATAGTCGAATACCAACTCCAACATGGGCGGCGCAGTGGGAGTCAGCCTCCTCAATTCCTTTCAGAAGAGTGGGCCTGGTTGGCAGACATCTGCCATGTCCTTGGTAATTTTGAGGAGTCTACCCAGGTGGTGAGCGGCGATGCTACAATCATTAGCGTCACCATTCCTCTGCTATGCATCTTGAGAAATTCCCTGCAAACCATAAAGGCAGCTGCTTTGCGCTCGGAAACGGGGGCGGGGGAAGACAGTATGCCGCTGGATAGTCAGGGCACCCTCCTGTCTATTTCTCAGCGCGTACAGGAGGAGGAGGAGGAGCATGAGGAGGATGAGGAGGAGGGGGAAGAGACAGCTTGGCCCGCTGCTGACGGTACACCGGCTGATTGCCTGTCATCCTTTCAGCGTGTATGGCCTGAGGAGGAGGAGGAGGAGGATCCTGAAAGTGATCTTCCTAGTGAAGACAGCCATGTGTTGCGTACAGGTACCCTGGCACACATGGCTGACTTCATGTTAGGATGCCTTTCTCGTGACCCTCGCGTTGCACGCATTCTGGCCACTACGGATTACTGGGTGTACACACTGCTCGATCCACGGTATAAGGAGAACCTGCCCACTCTGATTCCCGAAGAGGAAAGGGGTTCGAGAGTGTTGCTATACCACAGGACCCTTGCGGACAAGCTGATGGTAAAATTCCCAGCCGACAGCGCTAGTGGCAGAAGGCGCAGTTCCGAGGGCCATGTTGCAGGGGATGTGCGTAGATCGAGCAGCATGTACATCCCAGGCAGTGCAACAGTCTTTAAGGGCCTGGCCAGCTTTATGGCTCCCCACCAAGACTGTGTCACCGCTCCCCAGTCACGGCTGAGTCGGCGGGAGCACTGCAAAAGGATGGTGAGGGAGTACGTAGCGGATCGCACGACCATCCTTGGTGACGCCTCTGCCCCCTACAACTACTGGGTGTCGAAGCTGGACACGTGGCCTGAACTAGCCCTGTATGCCCTTGAGGTGCTTGCTTGTCCTGCGGCTAGCGTGTTGTCGGAGAGGGTGTTTAGTGCGGCTGGGGGAATCATCACAGATAAGCGTAGCCGCTTGTCAACCGACAGTGCCGACAGGCTAACACTCATCAAGATGAACAAAGGCTGGATTTCCCCAGACTTCTGTTCTCCACCAGCGGACAGCAGCGATACGTAAGCAATACGTAGGCTGCACCCGCGGATGGAAGCTACGTTCTCTCTCACCATCCAAAACGGGGACATTTCTGCTTCATCAATCTGTGTCTAATATTCCTCCTCCTCCTCCTCCTGCTCCACCTCCTGAAACCTCACGTAATCACGCTGAACGGGCAATTTTTCTTAGGGCCACAAGGCTCACTCAAATAATTTTTCAGAACAATTTTTATAAGTTTCAATGCGCTTAAAAGCATTGGAACTTTAACTTGAACCAATTTTTCGTTACACTGGGCTGCCTCCAGGCCTAGTTACCACTTAAGCCACATTAACCAAAGCGATTAATGGGTTTCACCTGCCCTCTTGGCTGGCCATGGCCAATTTTTGGGATGTACATTAGTACTGTTGATACAGCAATTTTTGTGGGCCCTCGCCTACAGTGTAATCAAATTAATTTTTAGCCCACCTGCATTACAGCTGACGTTACCTCAGCTGTGTTGGGCAATGCAATGGGATATTTCTATGTACCGCCGGTGGCTTCCTGGCACCCACCCAGGCAGTGGGTCCACAGGGAGTTAAACCTACATGTGTCCACTTGTAAAGAATCCCAGTCTGACTGGGGCATGCAGTGTGGGCCGAAGCCCACCTGTATTACGCACGACATTACTACCTCAGCTGTGTTGGGCAATGCAATGGGATATTTTTGTGTACCGCCGGTGGGTTCCAGGGAGCCACCCATGCTGTAGGTGCACACTGAGTTTTTAATACATCTGTACACTTCTAAAGAACCCGTCTGACTGGGGCATGCAGTGTGGGCCGAAGCCCACCTGTATTACGCACGACATTACTACCTCAGCTGTGTTGGGCAATGCAATGGGATATTTCTATGTACCGCCGGTGGCTTCCTGGCACCCACCCAGGCAGTGGGTCCACAGGGAGTTAAACCTACATGTGTCCACTTGTAAAGAATCCCAGTCTGACTGGGGCATGCAGTGTGGGCCGAAGCCCACCTGTATTACGCACGACATTACTACCTCAGCTGTGTTGGGCAATGCAATGGGATATTTTTGTGTACCGCCGGTGGGTTCCAGGGAGCCACCCATGCTGTAGGTGCACACTGAGTTTTTAATACATCTGTACACTTCTAAAGAACCCGTCTGACTGGGGCATGCAGTGTGGGCCGAAGCCCACCTGTATTACGCACGACATTACTACCTCAGCTGTGTTGGGCAATGCAATGGGATATTTCTGTGTACCGCCGGTGGGTTCCAGGGAGCCACCCATGCTGTGGGTCGACAGGGACTTCACAATAGGGAGTTGTACCTGCCTGTGTCTATGAATTAAAAAGCCCGGTCTGACTGGGGCATGCAGACACCTTGACAGAATGAATAGTGTGTGGCACATAGGTTCCCCATTGCTATGCCCACGTGTGCAGCTCCTGATGGCGGTGGCACAGGATTCTATTTCTCATTGCTTCTGTACAGCATTGTGGGCTATCGCTCCGCCACTTTTAAAGAGGGTCGCTGCCTAGCCGTGCCAACCTCTGCAGTGTATGCCTGCGGTCCCTCGTCATGGCAGACGCAATTCTAAATAGACATGAGCGTGGTGTGGCATGAGGGCAGCTGAAGGCTGCGCAGGGACACTTTGGTGTGCGCTGTGGGGGGGAGGGGGTGCGGTTGGGCAGCATGTAACTCAGGAGAAGTGGCAGTGGAGTGTCATGCAGGCAGTGATTGTGCTTTGTTGGAGGTAGTGTGGTGCTTAGCAAAGGTATGCCATGCTAATGAGCGCTTTTCAGAAGTAAAAGTTGTTGGGAGGGGGGGGGGGCCCACTCTTGCCGCTATTGTGGCTTAATAGTGGGACCTGTGAACTTAGGATGCAGCCCAACATGTAGCCCCTCGCCTGCCCTATCCGTCACTGTGTCATTCCCATCACTTTCCTGAATTGCCCAGATTTTCACACATGAAAACCTTAGCGAGCATCGGCGAAATACAAAAATGTTCTGGTCGCCCATTGACTTCAATGGGGTTCGTTGTTCGAAACGAACCCTCGAGCATCACGGGAAGTTCGTTACGAATAACGAACACCCGAACATTTTGGTGTTCGCTCATCTCTAGTGCTGACCTCTTCCTGCCCACACTATCTGCAGTGACCGCTCTCTTCCTGCTTAGGTATTGGGAGAGTGTTGTAAGTCTGCATTATGCGGGTGGGGAGAGGTCAGCACGGGCTGCCCCTGTGACTTGGAAGTCAGGTCCAAGTCAAACTTCAAAGTGTGTTTATTCATAGATGTGCCACTACCTCTTTACATGCAGAAATTAAACAATGAGCAAGAAGTGAATGAACTCAGGGCATGCATTTGCACTGAGATAATCGTTCAAATTCCCGCTGGAACGATTTTTTGGCCTGTGTAAAAAGGCCTTGACCATGCTTTACTAGAGTGGAGAACTACTGGAGGAAGTGTTCAGGAGCAACCAAAGGTAAACAGGGTGCAGCGATGGGATGTTATGGGTGAGAAGTCAATATTAGTACATTTTTTCATAAAATGGGTGTATTTGTAAAGTTAAATTATTCCGGATCGAGAACACACTGACCAACCAGTGGGATCTTGGAAATGCCCCTTTAAAACAATTTAAGGCTAGGTCTACACAATGATTAGGGCAGCAACTGGCGTCATGCAACCAAAAGCACTGTGTAGCGCATCAACAGCACACGGTCATTGAACTTTATAGTCGCAATGTGAGTTGTAAGTTGTTGCAACCATTATGTCGCGATCACAACCCTTATGCATTTTCTTTGTAGCTGTGAGGGCTTAAACACACAACTGTGTTTGCGGGGGTTCGTGTGGCCGTGAAAATCGGGGCCACAAAAAATGACGAAGTGAAGCCATTGATTTCAAAGACAGGTGTGATACTCGCATAATATTCCTCTGCGCAAGAAAAGATAGGACTTGCACTCAATATTGCAGAGTGTGAACAGTTAAACCAGACTTTTAACTGGTTGCTGCGAGCGTATTTGCAATTTTGTCTTTTCCGAACAAAACTCAGAGTTAGGGTGCACTGAGTAAGGCTGCCTGCAGACGGTCGGGTCGGATCTGGCTGCGAGAATTCTCGCAGCAGGACCCGACCCGAGCATCTGCAGAGAGCAGCGGGTCACTCACCTGCTCCCGCGGCCCCGGCTCTGTCATGTGCCGGCCGCCGGGCAGCCGGCGCATGCGCAGAGCGAAGCTGGCAGCCGGGGAGTGACGTTCCTGTGCGGGGCTCTGCAAGCCCCATACAGAAAGAGAGCATGCCGCGATTTGTGTGCCGCGCGAGATTTCGCGTGGCCAAATTGCGTCCGTCTGCCTAGGATTGCATTTGTTAACGCAATTCTATGGCAGCTTCCAGGGGCGGAGATTCCGTGGGAAATCCTGCCATGGAATCTCCGCCCGTCTGCAGGTGGCCTTAGGCTGCTTTCACACAGCCAAGAAAATCGCATGAGATTTGTGTGTTGCTAGATTTACAAATCTCACATGAATTTCTGCATGAGAGATCGTAGCATGATCTAACTTTTCCCATTCCTTGAAACGCATCACCGATTGATTTCAATGCGACCTTTAATTCCTCGCATGGCTCTCGCGAGGTGCTTGGAAGGTTTCCATCAAAATCAATGAGAAACTTTAGAGAATCGGAAATTTACCTACGCATTTTTGCCTGAAAATGCCTTGCATCCGCAGGTACCTTGCATGTTCATGAGCACAAAACCGGGCCAAGTTATCGTACTTGCCAGTGTGTAGGTCGCCTTAAAGGGGCAATCCAGGATTAAAAAAAAAAGAAGAAGAGTGCCACATTTGTCTGCAAGTTGCTGAATGGAGCTGAGCTACAAAAGCACATTGTTAGAGCCGAGCTGCAATACCAGAAGTAATTCATAAATAGGCGTGAAGCTGTTAATGGAAGAATGCAGCCATGTTTTTCTAATTCTAGACTCCTTTAAGAAGCATGTTGCCAACTTGCTGTGTTTTTTCAGTGCTTGACTTACAGGCTGAAGCTAAACTCCAATGCACTCTAGACACTGGTATTAAAAATTGATATCATTATTCCTGGTAATGTTATTCTGTGCATTTAATTTGCTTCTCATTGCAATATATAATCTTTCCCTTTTTCCGATATCAGTTGAATAATAATCATGTACATACCGTAGTAGTCAATGAGCAGAGCTGGGATTTCTCAGTGGGAATAGGCAATTGGAATATGACCTTATAGATATGAAAACCACACATCTAAAATGTCATCGTATGCTCTTTAAACCTGTGATCACACCTTCAGTAACAGCAGAGAAATTTAAGCAGGGTTTAAGCCTGTTGCATACTGTCTCCATACATTAGCATATTTCTTTATTTCTCAAGGCACTGATATATTCTTCTATGTTAAAATGACAAAGGCAGCATAGATTTCCATTTTTTACATTTTCATTTCAGAAAATCACGCTTTTAACCTCTGAACATTTTATTAATAGACATGACCTTTCAATATTGGCAAACAAACAAGCTATGACTCTCCTGGAAGTGGATTTTTGTCACGAAGGCTACTTGTAAGTATACTTATAAACATTCAACTTCCTATATAAAATAATAAGATTTCTATTAAAAGAGGAATATGTGCAGAAATAATATACACCCTAACTCTGCAGAATTAAATGTCTTTTATTAGTATATTTTAAAATTGTGGGCTCACATATAACACTTCTTAACGATACAAAAGAAAAGGACAAGTGACATATAGACAAAGAATAGGCCCTAGTAGAAATATGTAGGGTAACGTATCTCTCAGATAGATTTTTGGAGATTGATACCGCACAAGGATGAGGAGGAGGATAAAGGTCCAGATTTTTGGAAATCGATACCGCTCATGGATATGGAAGAGGATAAAGGTCCAAAAGAAAAAGGAATATTATCCAACTCCAGAAAATATGCGTACCTAGGTATAGATGCGGTACGAGAAAATATGCGTACCTAGGTATAGATGCGGTACGAAGAGTAATACCTCTTTAGGGCACAATGTTGTAATGTATATTACTGTTGCTAATACAATTTTTCGTAGCCTCTAATTGATAGCACAGTTGCCGCATATACGGGTGCTAATTGTATAGGCTCATTACAGGTCAATGATATTGACCAGCACGTAAAAACGGCTCGCTCGACGCGTTTCCCTGCCCTTGTAGGGGGCAGTTCCTCAGGAGCACGGGTAATGGTTGCCCGTAGATGCGTGTTTCTAAGGTTGTCGCATATAAATGATAGAGCAACAGGATTGATGCGTCAGGATGTAGTCCTGCTATAACTTAGTCCTGCTAAGATAAACCTACTCGATGTTTCCCGTTACTGCTCCTTACTAGTCACTTCCGGCGCGGCGCTTGTATTAGTGCCGCTGTCGGACTCTCTGAATAATTGAGAGAGAGAGAGGGCCTTTCACTTAGTCTGGTGTACACCGTGAGATATGTCAGTATATGACTATCTCAAACAGCGCCTCCAGATACCAAATGGCGACCGCTATTTCAGCTTAGTTATCAGCCACTAAAGCGATGCCCGGAGGTGCCCTCTTGGAGGATTCCTGCACTATCTATTCGGGTGTTCGCATTGGTCAGCACATTGCAATGACCGATGTGGATTGATGCGACACCCAGATAGAGAAGGCTCTGTCACTCGATATTAGTAAAAACGAGTGTTCTTCTATGGTCCCTGGCCGACCCTTTTAACCTAGCTGGTAGGCATCCCAGCTGTGTTATACCCAGGTCAGGCGCCTTCACAGGTGAAGCTTAATTAAATAGCAGTATGTGCCTCAGGTAGATTAGCTTCAGATGAAGTGCACCAAACTCGGCTACATTTGGGGGATAATACCCCATTCAGAGTTCTATCATAAGGACCAAGAAAGACAGAGCCCCTCTAGTATCAATCCTAGCTGGATTGAGCAGGGGTAAGAAGCAGGGACAGAGTAGGAGAGGTAGCGCCTGCGGCTCTGATGGTGAGCGGCCGGCTATGAGGTGTCAGAGCTATTGACAGCGTTTAAAAGGAGTATAGCTCCTCCTCTTAGGGAGGAGTTATATCATCCAGCCTATTGGGACTCCAGGGGGCGGTAGTAGTTATCCCCAGGAACACCCATCTCCACATTCTGTCTGGCCTGTATACTTCCACACAGTAAGGCAATCGTGTAGTGGGGCAGTGTTGTAAGGCCTTTCTTGATGATCCTATCTATCCCATCCGATCATCAGAGGCCTCAATACGATGTCTTATAGCGGGCATCTGTTCCCGAGCTTCCGCGTTCCACCGTGGAACGCATGACGCGCTGCGCGATGACGTCATCGCGCAGCGTGCCTCCCGATTGGTCAAAATATCGGGACGGGTGGAGCATCATTCAGATGTACCTCCCATGTCAGGGGGACCGCGATGGGGACATCTTGTGCCCCATCCTACGCTAACGTCTACCTGGGCTGGTGGGAGGAAAAGTTCATTTATTCCAACCCCGAATGGTCAGACAAGATCCTGTTATGGCTACGTTTCATTGATGATGTCCTGATTTTCTGGAGAGGCACCGAGAGATCCTTCAAGAGTTTTGTGGACACACTAAATGTAAATAACCTTAATCTGAAATTCACGGCAGAAATAAATAAAAACTCGGTGACCTTCTTGGACCTGCAGATATCCAAAGAAGAAGACGGGTCGATTGTTTCCACGCTTCACCGCAAAACAACTGCTACCAATAGCCTTTTAAAATGGGACAGTCACCACCCGTTTGCTCTAAAAAGGGGTATTCCGAAAGGACAGTTTCTTCGCGTTAGAAGAAACTGTTCCGATAATCAGGACTTCAAACTAAAGAGTGTGGGTCTTAAACAGAGATGATCGGATGGGATAGATAGGATCATCAAGAAAGGCCTTACAACACTGCCCCACTACACGATTGCCTTACTGTGTGGAAGTATACAGGCCAGACAGAATGTGGAGATGGGTGTTCCTGGGGATAACTACTACCGCCCCCTGGAGTCCCAATAGGCTGGATGATATAACTCCTCCCTAAGAGGAGGAGCTATACTCCTTTTAAACGCTGTCAATAGCTCTGACACCTCATAGCCGGCCGCTCACCATCAGAGCCGCAGGCGCTACCTCTCCTACTCTGTCCCTGCTTCTTACCCCTGCTCAATCCAGCTAGGATTGATACTAGAGGGGCTCTGTCTATCCGGAAGCTCGGGAACAGATGCCCGCTATAAGACATCGTATTGAGGCCTCTGATGATCGGATGGGATAGATAGGATCATCAAGAAAGGCCTTACAACACTGCCCCACTACACGATTGCCTTACTGTGTGGAAGTATACAGGCCAGACAGAATGTGGAGATGGGTGTTCCTGGGGATAACTACTACCGCCCCCTGGAGTCCCAATAGGCTGGATGATATAACTCCTCCCTAAGAGGAGGAGCTATACTCCTTTTAAACGCTGTCAATAGCTCTGACACCTCATAGCCGGCCGCTCACCATCAGAGCCGCAGGCGCTACCTCTCCTACTCTGTCCCTGCTTCTTACCCCTGCTCAATCCAGCTAGGATTGATACTAGAGGGGCTCTGTCTTTCTTGGTCCTTATGATAGAACTCTGAATGGGGTATTATCCCCCAAATGTAGCCGAGTTTGGTGCACTTCATCTGAAGCTAATCTACCTGAGGCACATACTGCTATTTAATTAAGCTTCACCTGTGAAGGCGCCTGACCTGGGTATAACACAGCTGGGATGCCTACCAGCTAGGTTAAAAGGGTCGGCCAGGGACCATAGAAGAACACTCGTTTTTACTAATATCGAGTGACAGAGCCTTCTCTATCTGGGTGTCGCATCAATCCACATCGGTCATTGCAATGTGCTGACCAATGCGAACACCCGAATAGATAGTGCAGGAATCCTCCAAGAGGGCACCTCCGGGCATCGCTTTAGTGGCTGATAACTAAGCTGAAATAGCGGTCGCCATTTGGTATCTGGAGGCGCTGTTTGAGATAGTCATATACTGACATATCTCACGGTGTACACCAGACTAAGTGAAAGGCCCTCTCTCTCTCTCAATTATTCAGAGAGTCCGACAGCGGCACTAATACAAGCGCCGCGCCGGAAGTGACTAGTAAGGAGCAGTAACGGGAAACATCGAGTAGGTTTATCTTAGCAGGACTAAGTTATAGCAGGACTACATCCTGACGCATCAATCCTGTTGCTCTATCATTTATATGCGACAACCTTAGAAACACGCATCTACGGGCAACCATTACCCGTGCTCCTGAGGAACTGCCCCCTACAAGGGCAGGGAAACGCGTCGAGCGAGCCGTTTTTACGTGCTGGTCAATATCATTGACCTGTAATGAGCCTATACAATTAGCACCCGTATATGCGGCAACTGTGCTATCAATTAGAGGCTACGAAAAATTGTATTAGCAACAGTAATATACATTACAACATTGTGCCCTAAAGAGGTATTACTCTTCGTACCGCATCTATACCTAGGTACGCATATTTTCTCGTACCGCATCTATACCTAGGTACGCATATTTTCTGGAGTTGGATAATATTCCTTTTTCTTTTGGACCTTTATCCTCTTCCATATCCATGAGCGGTATCGATTTCCAAAAATCTGGACCTTTATCCTCCTCCTCATCCTTGTGCGGTATCAATCTCCAAAAATCTATCTGAGAGATACGTTACCCTACATATTTCTACTAGGGCCTATTCTTTGTCTATATGTCACTTGTCCTTTTCTTTTGTATCGTTAAGAAGTGTTATATGTGAGCCCACAATTTTAAAATATACTAATAAAAGACATTTAATTTTAATCTATATCTGTGAAGGGTTTCTGCAAACAATATATAGATTTTCATACCACTGTGATTTGGTCTAACTCTGCAGAATATTGAATTTATGAAGATGTTAAAGAAGGGTACATGTTATGTAATCAGTACTCCAAGCAACTCTAGCTGTAAGCTATAGCTCAATGAAGAGTAATGCCAATGCCCAACTGAAGATTCAATTATTTAGGAATTAATAGTCAAATTATTCAATCCTAGATCTATGCACTGGGACGTCAAGAGTAACCAGCATTGGAACAGAAATAATTTGCTTGCAAGTGAAGCAATCAGTGATAAGTGACAGTCACCAAATGAAGACATATTCCAATCTATCGGTTATTTTTACTACAATAACTATTAGTCTTATTGAAAAGAACTGTCTAACCATAAGGGCTTATTCTCACGTCCCTATATAGGCCGGGATTTCACACAAGGGGAAGAGGGGGGTTGGGCCAGGAGCAGTGCACTGAGTTCCCGCCCGCTCTCCACCCCTCTCCACTGTTTGCAATGGGAGGGCGGGTCGGAGCTAAGTTCCGACCCATCCTGCCCCCTCCCATTGCAATTAGTGGCGAGGGGCAAAGTGGGGCGGGAGCTCAGTGCACTGCTCCCGGCCTGCCTCCTCCCACTGCAGAAAGGGACACCAGTGAAAACCCGGCTGACATACGGACATGTAAATAAGCTTTAAAACTTGCCTTGTTACCCCAAATCTGTTACAGTTTAGCTTTTATACCCTAAAGTTCTTTGCAAAAAATCTATGCTACAAAACTGTTGAGTTTTTTGCGAGCAATATGAAACATTTAATGTAAAAGTGTATACACAGAAAAACTGTCCAAGTTTTCCATTTCAAGTTTTCCATCTACTATATAGAATAAGGGCTTTTCACCAGATATGAACTACTTGTCAGAAAGTTGGGATGCTGCTTTCAATGAAAATCCATAATAGAAATTCACCTGGTCACCGTGGATTTCTGATGAGGATTTTCATTTTCACATGACATGGATCTGCATGCAGATTATCTCTATCCAACATGGCTATTGTGCATGCAGAATTTCCTATGCAGATTCTGCTTCAAAATTGAGCATGTCTACTGTGTTTTCTCCATGGCACAGATTTTAAATTCAAGTTCATATGGTGCAGATACCCACTGAAGTCAATAGGAAAGTAAAAAGAGGTGTGTTCCAATTTGAAATTCACTATTTGACATGTGCAGTCTCTGCAATAGCTCGGCACTCTGTGCTAGGCTGTGAACTAGTGACGTAGAGTACATTGCTGGGCAGGAAAAAGAATGCCTGTGATTGTATGCTTCATCACAGAAAGAAGATTCAGCCAGCTGGAGAAGATGAGGTACATAGACTGCCTGGGGAGAAATAGATAAGTATAGAATTTTTTCATGACAGAACCCCTTTAACAACAACCCCTGCCATTGCAGAGGGACACCAGCTTTCAGTCACAGCCGACTCCCACTGTGGATGGTGTGGGCTGAGCTTTTGAGCCCGCATCATCCATATTCTGTAAATGTACAGCATTTCATGGGAACCCATCCCCACCGGTGATGTACATGTACATCATAGGGTAGGAAGGGGATAAAAAGGTTTTCTGGAACTTTAGTAACGATGTTCTACCCTTAGGATAGGTCATCAATATCAGAATGGTGAGGCTCGACATCCGACCTATCATCGAACAACTGATTGAAGTGGCTGCAGCACTTGGGTAAGAGCTGTAATGTCTTGTTTACCAGACACAACTCCACAGCTCCATCCCATCGTAGCAGTGATGTCTGGTATTACAGCTTACTGCAGCTCAGTCCAGGGGCGGAATTACCCCCATAGCAGCCAGAGTGACTGTTGCGGGGCTTGTGTCTCAGGGGAGCTCGGGCTACTTATGTACCCAGACACTGTGATTACTAAAGTTATTGTGGAAAATGGGAATGCATTTATCCACTTTGATTAACCAATGGGAAATGGAGGGGACAAATGAAGACTTACACAAGGCTAGATTACATGACCTTGATTGTGTTAATTAGGTGTTTTAATATGGATTTCCACTATGTTCTCATTGGTATATCAGAGAATTTTAGGAGGATTAGAAAGGGATCTTTCGGCAAGTTAACATGTAATACTTCCCATGCACTCTCTTCCAGAAATCTCCCAAGCATGAGTAGTCTCAGATTTGCAAAATAGAGCCTTCCATCAAACTGCAGTGCCAGCAAATGGGAGAGATGGAAGAGGAAATCGTGTGTAGCTTGGAAGGAACATGGTACCATCTACAGAGTAATTTATTACCTGCTTCTTGAAACTTACTGGCAATAGAAGACTTATGTGCAAATTCCAGAATCTTAAACACCTGGGAAGGTGAAAGCACAAAGCCCAAGTCATTTTACCATTTCGCTAAAAAAGGTAACTTAAAATCTGGATACAGGGAAATAAGTAGGGAATAGATGTGAGAAAATGAAGAAGTCTATTTTTTTAATTGGACATGACATGGAGAAAAAAAAAATTGTGTGATGGAGGCCTTAATCATATATCCTTTGTTAGTTTCCCCCTTTATCCTTAGTAAAATATATTAAGGTATGAAGCTCTTAAACCCATTATGACCCAGATCGACAACTTGTGCCTCCATATAGTATGCTCATGTCTCCAGTGATATTAGTACATATACCGTAAATATCTGTGTGTGTATATGTGTATCCTGATATTTATATTGGCATCCTGATATTTATAAGCGTACAAGATCATAAATGTACTACCTAATGTTTTTTATAACATTACTATAATGTTTGATCATTTTTTTAACCAGTTTTCGGTGGGGATTTCCTAAACCATCAAGTAACAGTGGAGTGCATTTCTAGAATATATGCCTGTCATATCAGTAAACCTATACAATTATTGCAGTGGGGTGTATGTTTTTCTTTTGGTATCAGGCTAACATGGTTAACAACAATGTGACAATTTGTGTTTTGATTTCAAAGTAACCATGAAAAAGCAAACATGACTCCATACCAAAATCTATACAATATAACACATTTTCATATAAAATTTTATATATATGTATATATATAATTCATCTATAACAGTGTTTCCCTTAATGATTGTACAGTCCCATGACATTATTAAAGTAATTTTGACATGAGAAGCATCGTAGCCGGAAGAGGTGGGTAAGAATTTTAAAGGGGTTGTCCCGCGGCAGCAAGTGGGTCTATACACTTCTGCATGGCCATAATAATGCACTTTGTAATATACATTGTGCATTAATTATGAGCCATACAGAAGTTATAAAAAGTTTTTTACTTACCTGCTCCGTTGCTAGCGTCCTCGTCTCCATGGTGCCGACTAATTTTTGGCCTCCGATGGCCAAATTAGCCGCGCTTGCGCAGTCCGGGTCTTCAGCAGTCTTCTATGGAGCCGCTCCTGCCAGAGAGCGGCTCCGTGTAGCTCCGCCCCGTCACGTGCCGATTCCAGCCAATCAGGAGGCTGGAATCGGCAGTGGACCGCACAGAAGAGCTGCGGTCCACGAAGACAGAGGATCCCGGCGGCCATCTTCAGCGGTAAGTATTGAAGTCACCGGAGCGCGGGGATTAAGGTAAGCGCTCCGGTAAACTTTCTTTACTTCCCTGCATCGGGGTTGTCTCGCGCCGAACGGGGGGGGGGGTTGAAAAAAAAAAAAACCCGTTTCGGCGCGGGACAACCCCTTTAAGTAAAGTCTAAGGTTCTGTAGTAATTTCTCGCACGGACAGCAACCCGTCTCTGTCCATGAGGTTTTCCATGAATACCTCTAAAATTGCCATGTTTCCACAGGGATACATCTGGTGCTTTGCAATTCGATTCAAGTAACGCTTACTGTTTTTCCAGAAGGTTAGAGAAAAGACTCTTAAATCTTAATGTTCTGTACTAATGTCTCATAAGAACAAGAACCAGTCTCTGTCCATGAGGTTTTCCAGGTTGGATATACAGTTCCTTTTCATATCAGTAGTCTTTAAAACCACAAGATTTGCAAGGTTTCCATTGTCCATTATAGAGTCTAGAATTGCCACGTTTCCACAGGAATACCTCTGGTACTGTGCAACTCCAATCAAGTAACGCCTACAGTATTTCTAGAAGGCTTTTAAGGAAAGTCTTAAGGTTCTGTAGAAATACCCTGTAAGGACAACATCCTATCTCTGTCCATGAGGTTTTCCAGGCTGGATATACAGCTCCCTTTGCCTTTAGTAATATTTAAAGGGGTTGTCTCGTGGCAAACATCAAAATTTTACATTAGCCCATTCCCCCTGTCACCCCCTGGCATAAAATAGCAATTTAAAGCAGTTTTTAAACCGCTTGCTACTCACCGATCTGACGAAATATGAAGTTATAAAAATCTTCTCCCTAAGATGGCCGCCGGTCCTTTCCCAGGGATGCACTGCGGTTTTCTCCCATGGTGCACCGCGGGTCTTCTCCCATGGTGCACCATGGGCTCTGTGCGGTCCATTGCCGATTCCAGCCTCCTGATTGGCTGGAATCAGCACACGTAACGAGGCGGAGCTACGATGACGACGCGGTGACCAGCTCTCCGGCACGAGCGGCCCCATTCACCAGGCAGAAGCACGGACTGCGCAAGCGCGTCTAAAAACGCCAGAAGACGTCAGAATTAGACGGAGCCATGGAGACGGGGACGCTAGCAATGGAGCAGGTAAGTGAATAACTTCTGTATGGCTCATATTTAATGCACGATGTATATTACAAAGTGCATTAATATGGCCATACAGAAGTGTATAACCCCACTTGCTGCCACGAGACAACCCCTTGTCCCGCGCCGAAACGGGGTTTTTTTTTTTCAACAGCCCCCCCGTTCGGCGCGAGACAAACCCGATGCAGGGACCTAAAAAAAAATCCGCACAGCGCTTACCTGAATCCCCGCGCTCAGGTGACTTCTTACTTACCGGTTGAAGATGGCCGCCGGGATCTTCTCCCTCGGTGGACCGCAGCTCTTCTGTGCGGTCCATTGCCGATTCCAGCCTCCTGATTGTAAACCGGATTTACCGCAGCGGATTAGCCGTCCCGTGTGGACGAGATTTCTGAGAAACCTCGTCCACATGGCTGGCTAATCCCGGGCTTAGCGGCCGCGGGCGGTTTTGCCGCGGGCGGATCTGCTGCGGCAAAACCGCGGCAAATCCGCCCTGTGTGACCCCAGCCGGATTGTCTGTTATACAGTCAGTGCTGTTCTTGATGTACTTTTAAACTTGTTGTGAGGTGTGGCGAGATCCATAACTGAGTCAACCCCGTAGCAACTAATCATCCATGCTTGGAGAGTCTAATGGTCCATCTGGGATTAAACTTTATGCTGGTAAAAATACAAGTACTTTGTTTAGTATAAAGCTATTGCCATGTATTAGATCTATCACTCCCGTTCCACCTTCTAGTCTCCCCATAAACAATAAGGCATTTGTTACTCACCGTCTCTTCAGTTTTGGATTCTGTATTGCAATTCTGCAACAAGATAGGAGATATATGTTGGCCTGGAGCTGTTGGAGCTCATCGGATTATTCCGGAGGATTCCAGCAATTCCTGGATCCTTCTCACCGTTTCATCTTGTGCAGCTCTATCCCTTAAAAACATCAACCAGTCCATTTCTGTGGAGCTGTAGTTGTGTTTGGGTCCTGCTGAGCTGTCATGATATGAAACCTGGCAAAGGAAAACTCCAGTCAAATGTGGATTGACTGTCATATGATGTGCGTTCCCTAATTATGCATCATAAAGGCTTTATTTTGCCTGTAACAAGCAATATGTTAGCCATAAATTACTTACCTTTCCCAGGTGTCAAGTATACACAGCCGCAACAAAGGGTAACTCTAATCACAGGCAGAATGTAGCCACATTAAATTATGAATGGCTAAGAGCTGTGACCAATCACAGGCAGCGCTCAGCTGTCATTTAATGAATGGCTGAGCACTGCCTGTGATTGGCCGAGCGCTGAGCCAATCAGACAGTCCTTTCAGTAAGCGGGGATTTTAAATTGCTGCCTGCTGAAAGAGCTTCAGAGCAGTGCAGGGGGACCAAGCGGCTTGACACTCCGAGGTGAGTATATATTTTTTAAATTTTTTTTACACATGCTAGGGTTGATTTTCAGGGAAGGGCTTATATTCAAAGCCCTTCCCTGAAAAATCATTGCAGTGGTTGCTGGTAGCCCATTGCTTTCAGTGGGGCCGCCGGCAGCAGCGGCAGCCCCACTGAAAGCAATTGGCAGGGGAGTTCATTCTCGCGTTTTTCAGCACATACATGCAGCACTGTTTTGCGCAGCACTGATGCGGGCAAAACAACGATCGTTTGAACGAGGCCCAAGGCCTTATTCATGCAAGCGTTTTTACGTGACTAATTTAGCCACGAAAAAAAAAAAAAATCACAACCATCTGAAGCATTGGATTCCAATGTATTCGTTCACATTGCTGACTTTTAGCCACGTAAAAACATTGCGGCTGGGCTAATAAGACATCGTCATCTAAATACTGCGCCCGATTTTATACGCGGCCGGAAAAGCTAGGTCTTGCCCTATCTTTCAGCCAATATACGCTGGCGGCTCCCGTAGACTCCTATGGGAGCTGCTAAAAAAGGGTGGGGGAGGAAGTTTAGCAGTGGCCAATGCTGCTAAAACATGTCGGCTGGCTCTGTTGAGCCATTAGAAGTAACAAGGAAGTCCAGGGCTGTGGCATATATATGCCGCGCCTGGCTGTGTGAATGGACGAGAACATGCTAATTTTAGCTACAACTCTATCGTGGCTTTTTCTCATACATGTATTTTTGGGCCATGCGCAGGAGCACATCACCTGTGTAAATAAAGCCTAAGACAGAATGTCCACGGTGGATCAGATTCCTCATGCGGGAACCTGCAGCGGAATCAGACCCTGCCAGTGTCCGAGGACCCTGCGTACCTGTCCAGGTGTGTTTTTTTTTCTCTCTTCTGCGCATCTGCAGTAGAGTTTTTTTCTTTTTTTTTTTCCAAACCCCTGCTTTGCCGCGGAATCCACAGCTCATCCGCAATTCAATTGTGGACAGGCAGCAGATTAGACGGCTTCCGTTGACTTCAATGGAAGCCATTCGCACCAAAAGGTCCGCAAACAAATCTGCATGCTTTAATTCAGTTGCAGATGCTCATGTTTCCCTATGGGTGGCTTGAATTGCGGATCTTCCATGCTGGTGCCCCACCTGTGGACATTGAGCCCTACTCTGAGGCATGGATCTAGTGAAGATAACTCCCTGTAAAGATGCCCTAAGGCTGCTATCAAAAAATAAGGGGGCTAAATGCCGTGTGGAAATTAAAGTTGAAGCTACGACTATATGAGCATTTTTCCTTCTAAGGGAACCGGTCATGCACAGTAAACAAAGTTCTGCACCCAAGGAATCTGCTGCTATACTTTTTATATACTTACCAGGCTCCGCATTCCTGCACTGTCACCCCAGGAAGTCAGCGCCATTCTGTCAGTGTGATTTTTTACTACCGTCTCACACACTGTTCTCTGAAGAAGAGATTCACTTTGACAAACTGGATGCCAACTTCCTGGGGTGACAGCACAGTAATAGGGAACCTGGTAAGTATGAAAAGAATTTCCGAAGACTCCTCAGCCCTTGACCTATAAGCACCATAACTTAGTTTATGGCACTTGTGTCAGGTTCCCTTTAAAAGGGTATTCCCATCTGAGACTTTCATGATTTATCCACAGGTGGGAGTTACGGAAACAGTGTTGCAAACTCCAATGTTTCCCTTAATGTATTTTTCTGCTGGACCCTATGAACAGTAGAAAAAAATCCTTGTGGCCTGCCTGTAAATTTACAGATGGCTAGCAACACAGGCAGCAGATGCTCTCCAGTAGTTTGTGATTTGCTTTGTAATTAAATACACTAATACTCACTTTATTCTCTTTTATTAGTCAGCCATGTGCTGTTCAATTAGCTTACAGGAAGTCTGCTGTGCGCAGGGATATCTCCTCGCCATGATTTACTAGGAACATGATTTGTGAATTATTTGTCATCTACACACAGCACTAAATAATTCAGGTAGGATGATCATCCGATAGCAACACACCTGCGCCTCTGTGCCGATGGCTCAGTGCTGGCTCCACACATGCACAGTGAAGACAGTGATGAGGACCTGCTCTTCTAGTCCTTCAAGCTTCTCCTAGTATGGCTTCCTTCTGTTCCCAGTGCTCTGGCTGCAGGTTAAGCATGTACAGTACCTAGTTGAGGAGGGCGCAGCTAGCTCTGGCTCCGTTGAAGGCTTGGTTTGCATAGTGCAAATACCTCGGTATTAAGACATGTGCCCAAAAACAAAAAACAGTAAATCCTAATGCTCAAAGTGTAGACAAAAGAAATGGTACTAATACCAAATGCAGCACTTATTTATAAGAAAGGTTCAAAATTAAGCGCCCCCCCCCCCCCTCCTCAGAATTCGTCTGTATATAGTCCAGTTCAAATCTAGAAGACCTTTTCAGGCATAGAGACCATAAAGCCAAATTTATCAACAACCAGGAAATGAATGCAACGCGTTTCAGGGGATATATGGATATTCTTTGTCAAACATATACAGTAAACTAGGTCACTCATCTTAAATAAAAGAGTTGTGATTAGAGATGAGCGAGCTCGCTCCTTTAAGCCAGATGCTTGAGGGAGCATTGGTCTTTTCCAGTAACTGATTATCTCTCACTCCCCCCCCCCCCCCCCCGCGCCCGCCCGCCCGCCCCACCCCCATGGTGCTCGGACGAGTAATCAGTTACTCGAAAAGACCGATGCTTGCTCGAGCATCAGCCTTAAACAAGCGTGCTTGCTCATCTCTAGTTGGGATTGTATGAGGTTCCCACCGCCCTGGCAGAGTGTGCTGTCACCTGAAACGGCTGTGTCTTATCCATAGCCCGGTAGGCCTCAACCAGCACCGAGCGGTTTCAGCGTGAGCTCACGACTTTTAGAGGCCGCGAGACCACAACTCGGACACTCCAAGAGAATCAGAGCGTCGAAATGACGAAGTCTGTTCCAAATGCATCTTCAGAGCTTGCACTAGGTCTAAAACATGTAGAGCCAGTCCCCTTCATAAACATGTAATCCAAAATTCTATATAGGGTATAGATAAAAGGCATAAAATGCATTTGCATGATATAGTATCAATCATATAAAAGTAAATCCAAAATTGATGTATATGAAATATATATTAACACTAGAGATGAGCGAACACCAAAATGTTCGGGTGTTCGTTATTCGGAACGAACTTTCCGCGATGCTCGAGGGTTCGTTTCGAACAACGAACCCCATTGAAGTCAATGGGCGACCAGAGCATTTTTGTATTTCGCCGATGCTCGCTAAAGTTTTCATGTGTGAAAATCTGGGCAATTCAAGAAAGTGATGGGAATGGCACAGAAACGGATAGGGCAGGCGAGGGGCTACATGTTGGGCTGCATCTCAAGTTCACAGGTCCCACTATTAAGCCACAATACCGGCAAGAGTGGGCCCCCCCCCCCCTCCCAACAACTTTTACTTCTGAAAAGCCCTCATTAGCATGGCATACCTTTGCTAAGCACCACACTAGCTACAACAAAGCACAATCACTGCCTGGATGACACTCCGCTGCCACTTCTCCTGGGTTACATGCTGACCAACCGCCCCCCCTCCCCCCCACAGCGCACACCAAAGTGTCCCTGCGCAGCCTTCAGCTGCCCTCATGCCACGCCACACTCATGTCTATTTAGAAGTGCGTCTGCCATGAGGAGGAACCGCAGGCACACACTGCAGAGGGTTGGCACGGCTAGGCAGCGACCCTCTTTAAAAGGGGAGGGGCGATAGCCCACAATACTGTACAGAAGCAATGAGAAATAGAATCCTGTGCCACCGCCATCAGGAGCTGCACACGTAGGCATAGCAATGGGGAACCTATGTGCCACACACTATTCATTCTGTCAAGGTGTCTGCATGCCCCAGTTAGACCGGGCTTTTTAATTCATAGACACAGGCAGGTACAACTCCCTATTGGGAAGTCCCTGTGGACCGACAGCATGGGTGGGTGCCAGGAAGCCACCGGCGGTACATAGAAATATCCCATTGCATTGCCCAACACAGCTGAGGTAGTAATGTCGTGCGTAATACAGGTGGGCTTCGGCCCACACTGCATGCCCCAGTCTGACCGGGGTTCTTTACAAGTGGACACATGTAGGTTACACTCCCTGTGGACCCACTGCCTGGGTGGGTGCCAGAAAGCCACCGGCGGTACATAGAAATATCCCATTGCATTGCCCAACACAGCTGAGGTAGTAATGTCGTGCGTAATGCAGGTGGGCTTCGGCCCACACTGCATGCCCCAGTCAGACTGTGGTTCTTTAGAAGTGTACAGATGTATTAAAAACTCCGTGTGCACCTACAGCATGGGTGGCTCCCTGGAACCCACCGGCGGTACACAAAAATATCCCATTGCATTGCCCAGCACAGCTGAGGTAGTAATGTCGTGCGTAATGCAGGTGGGCTTCGGCCCACACTGCATGCCCCAGTCAGACTGGGGTTCTTTAGAAGTGGACACATGTAGGTTAAACTCCCTGTGGACCCACTGCCTGGGTGGGTGCCAGGAAGCCACCGGCGGTACATAGAAATATCCCATTGCATTGCCCAACACAGCTGAGGTAGTAATGTCGTGCGTAATGCAGGTGGGCTTCGGCCCACACTGCATGCCCCAGTCAGACTGGGGTTCTTTACAAGTGTACAGATGTATTAAAAACTCCGTGTGCACCTACAGCATGGGTGGCTCCCTGGAACCCACCGGCGGTACACAAAAATATCCCATTGCATTGCCCAACACAGCTGAGGTAGTAATGTCGTGCGTAATGCAGGTGGGCTTCGGCCCACACTGCATGCCCCAGTCAGACTGGGGTTCTTTAGAAGTGGACACATGTAGGTTAAACTCCCTGTGGACCCACTGCCTGGGTGGGTGCCAGGAAGCCACCGGCGGTACATAGAAATATCCCATTGCATTGCCCAACACAGCTGAGGTAGTAATGTCGTGCGTAATGCAGGTGGGCTTCGGCCCACACTGCATGCCCCAGTCAGACTGGGGTTCTTTACAAGTGGACACATGTAGGTTACACTCCGTGTGCACCTACAGCATGGGTGGCTCCCTGGAACCCACCGGCGGTACACAAAAATATCCCATTGCATTGCCCAACACAGCTGAGGTAGTAATGTCGTGCGTAATGCAGGTGGGCTTCGGCCCACACTGCATGCCCCAGTCAGACTGGGGTTCTTTAGAAGTGTACAGATGTATTAAAAACTCTGTGTGCACCTACAGCATGGGTGGCTCCCTGGAACCCACCGGCGGTACACAAAAATATCCCATTGCATTGCCCAACACAGCTGAGGTAACGTCAGCTGGAATGCAGGTGGGCTAAAAATTAATTTGATTACACTGTAGGCGAGGGCCCACAAAAATTGCTGTATCAACAGTACTAATGTACATCCCAAAAATTGGCCATGGCCAGCCAAGAGGGCAGGTGAAACCCATTAATCGCTTTGGTTAATGTGGCTTAAGTGGTAACTAGGCCTGGAGGCAGCCCAGTGTAACGAAAAATTGGTTCAAGTTAAAGTTCCAACGCTTTTAAGCGCATTGAAACTTATAAAAATTGTTCAGAAAAATTATTTGAGTGAGCCTTGTGGCCCTAAGAAAAATTGCCCGTTCAGCGTGATTACGTGAGGTTTCAGGAGGAGGAGCAGGAGGAGGAGGAGGAATATTAGACACAGATTGATGAAGCAGAAATGTCCCCGTTTTGGATGGTGAGAGAGAACGTAGCTTCCATCCGCGGGTGCAGCCTACGTATTGCTTACGTATTGCTGCTGTCCGCTGGTGGAGAACAGAAGTCTGGGGAAATCCAGCCTTTGTTCATCTTGATGAGTGTTAGCCTGTCGGCACTGTCGGTTGACAAGCGGCTACGCTTATCTGTGATGATTCCCCCAGCCGCACTAAACACCCTCTCCGACAAGACGCTAGCCGCAGGACAAGCAAGCACCTCCAGGGCATACAGTGCTAGTTCAGGCCACGTGTCCAGCTTTGACACCCAGTAGTTGTAGGGGGCAGAGGCGTCACCAAGGATGGTCGTGCGATCCGCTACGTACTCCCTCACCATCCTTTTACAGTGCTCCCGCCGACTCAGCCGTGACTGGGGAGCGGTGACACAGTCTTGGTGGGGAGCCATAAAGCTGGCCAGGCCCTTAAAGACTGTTGCACTGCCTGGGATGTACATGCTGCTCGATCTACGCACATCCCCTGCTACCTTGCCCTCGGTACTGCGCCTTCTGCCACTAGCGCTGTCGGCTGGGAATTTTACCATCAGCTTGTCCGCAAGGGTCCTGTGGTATAGCAACACTCTCGAACCCCTTTCCTCTTCGGGAATCAGAGTGGGCAGGTTCTCCTTATACCGTGGATCGAGCAGTGTGTACACCCAGTAATCCGTCGTGGCCAGAATGCGTGCAACGCGAGGGTCACGAGAAAGGCATCCTAACATGAAGTCAGCCATGTGTGCCAGGGTACCTGTAAGCAACACATGGCTGTCTTCACTAGGAAGATCACTTTCAGGATCCTCCTCCTCCTCCTCCTCCTCCTCCTCCTCAGGCCATACACGCTGAAAGGATGACAGGCAATCAGCCGGTGTACCGTCAGCAGCGGCCCAAGCTGTCTCTTCCCCCTCCTCCTCATGCTCCTCCTCCTCCTCCTGTACGCGCTGAGAAATAGACAGGAGGGTGCCCTGACTATCCAGTGGCATACTGTCTTCCCCCGCCCCCGTTTCCGAGCGCAAAGCAGCTGCCTTTATGGTTTGCAGGGAATTTCTCAAGATGCATAGCAGAGGAATGGTGACGCTAATGATTGTAGCATCGCCGCTCACCACCTGGGTAGACTCCTCAAAATTACCAAGGACATGGCAGATGTCTGCCAACCAGGCCCACTCTTCTGAAAGGAATTGAGGAGGCTGACTCCCACTGCGCCGCCCATGTTGGAGTTGGTATTCGACTATAGCTCTACGTTGTTCATAGAGCCTGGCCAACATGTGGAGCGTAGAGTTCCACCGTGTGGGCACGTCACACAGCAGTCGGTGCACTGGCAGCTTAAAGTGATGTTGCAGGGTGCGCAGGGTGGCAGCGTCCGTGTGGGACTTGCGAAAATGTGCGCAGAGCCGGCGCGCCTTTACGAGCAGGTCTGACAAGCGTGGGTAGCTTTTCAGAAAGCGCTGAACCACCAAATTAAAGACGTGGGCCAGGCATGGCACGTGCGTGAGGCTGCCGAGCTGCAGAGCCGCCACCAGGTTACGGCCGTTGTCACACACGACCATGCCCGGTTGGAGGCTCAGCAGCGCAAGCCAGCGGTCGGTCTGCTGTGTCAGACCCTGCAGCAGTTCGTGGGCCGTGTGCCTCTTATCGCCTAAGCTGAGTAGTTTCAGCACGGCCTGCTGACGCTTGCCCACCGCTGTGCTGCCACACCGCGCGACACCGACTGCTGGCGACATGCTGCTGCTAACACATCTTGATTGCGAGACAGAGGAGGAGGAGGAGGAGGAGGAGGGTGCTTTAGTGGAGGAAGCATACACCTCCGCAGATACCACCACAGAGCTGGGGCCCGCAATTCTGGGGGTGGGTAGGACGTGAGCGGTCCCGGGCTCTGACTCTGTCCCAGCCTCCACTAAATTCACCCAATGTGCCGTCAGGGAGATGTAGTGGCCCTGCCCGCCTGTGCTTGTCCACGTGTCCGTAGTTAAGTGGACCGTGGCAGTAACCGCGTTGGTGAGGGCGCGTACAATGTTGCGGGAGACGTGGTCGTGCAGGGCTGGGACGGCACATCGGGAAAAGTAGTGGCGACTGGGAACTGAGTAGCGCGGGGCCGCCGCCTCCATGATACTTTTGAAGGACTCCGTTTCCACAACCCTATACGGCAGCATCTCAAGGCTGATGAATTTTGCTATGCGGACGGTTAACGTTTGAGCGTGCGGGTGCGTGGCGGCGTACTTGCGCTTGCGCTCCAACAGTTGCGCAAGCGACGGCTGGACGGTGCGCTGAGCTACATTGCTGGATGGGGCCGAAGACAGCGGAGGTGAGGGTGTGGGTGCAGGCCAGGAGACGGTAGTGCCTGTGTCCTGAGAGGGGGGTTGCATCTCAGTGGCAGGTTGGGGCACAGGGGGAGAGGCAGGGGTGCAAACCGGAGGCGCTGAACGGCCTTCGTCCCACCTTGCGGGGTGCTTGGCCATCATATGTCTGCGCATGGTGGTGGTGGTGAGGCTGTTGGTGTTGGCTCCCCGGCTGAGCTTTGCGCGACAAAGGTTGCACACCACTGTTCGTCGGTCGTCAGGCGTCTCTGTGAAAAACTGCCAGACCTTAGAGCACCTCGGCCTCTGCAGGGTGGCATGGCGCGAGGGGGCCCTTTGGGAAACACTTGGTGGATTATTCGGTCTGGCCCTGCCTCTACCCCTGGCCACCGCACTGCCTCTTGCAACCTGCCCTGCTGATGCCCTTGACTCCCCCTCTGAAGACCTGTCCTCCTGAGTAAGCGTTGCACACCAGGTGGGGTCAGTCACCTCATCGTCCTGCTGCTCTTCCTCCGAATCCTCTGTGCGCTGCTCCCTCGGACTTACTGCTCTTACTACTACCTCACTGCAAGACAACTGTGTCTGATCGTCATCGTCCTCCTCACCCACAGAAAGTTGTTGAGACAGTTGGCGGAAGTCCCCAGCCTCTTCCCCCGGACCCCGGGAACTTTCGAATGGTTGGGCATCAGTGACGATAAACTCCTCTGGTGGGAGAGTAACCGCTGCTGCCCAATCTAAGCAGGGGCCCGAGAACAGTTCCTGGGAGTGTTCCCGCTCCTGAGCAGGTGTTATTGTAGTGGAGTGAGGAGGCTGGGAGGAAGGAGGAGCAGCAGACAGAGGATTCGGATTGGCAGCAGTGGACGGCGCAGAACTGCGGGTAGACGATAGGTTGCTCGAAGCACTTTCTGCCATCCAGGACAGGACCTGCTCACACTGCTCATTTTCTAATAACCGTCTCCCGCGTGGACCCATTAATTGGGCGATGAATGTGGGGACGCCAGAAACGTGCCTCTCTCCTAATCGCGCAGCAGTCGGCTGCGACACACCTGGATCAGGAGCTTGGCCTGTGCCCACACCCTGACTTGGCCCTCCGCGTCCTCGGCCGCGTCCACGTCCTCTAGGCCTACCCCTCAGCATGCTGTATTACCAGTGATTTGATTTCACAGGCAGGAAATAAATTGGAGCAAGACTGCAGGCCAAATATAATTTTTTCCCTTTTTTGAAAACGAAAGGCCCCACTGCCTCTAGTGAATGAATAATCTAAGTTTAATAACTGTGCTGTTTTCCTGCTAATGTGTCACAGAACGTGAGGGTAGCAGAGTTATTAACTGTGGCAGAGCAGGTATTTTTTTTCCCAATTAAGGAAAGCAAATGGCGAAGCCAGGAGTAAAACGTAGCTGGGTGCGTATGATTTTTACAGGTTGCAGACGCAGCCGACACGTGTCCACCGCCCTTAGGACGGACAGAGGCCGGACAAATAGAATTATTTTCCGTTTTTTGGCACCAAAAGGCAGCACTGCGTATATTCTATGAACATGAGAAGTTTAATAACTGTGCTGTGTCCCTGCTAATGTGTCACAGAACGTGAGGGTAGCAGAGTTATTAACTGTGGCAGAGCAGGTATTTTTTTTCCCAATTAAGGAAAGCAAATGGCGAAGCCAGGAGTAAAACGTAGCTGGGTGCGTATGATTTTTACAGGTTGCAGACGCAGCCGACACGTGTCCACCGCCCTTAGGACGGACAGAGGCCGGACAAATAGAATTATTTTCCGTTTTTTGGCACCAAAAGGCAGCACTGCGTATATTCAATGAACATGAGAAGTTTAATAACTGTGCTGTTTTCCTGCTAATGTGTCACAGAACGTGAGGGTAGCAGAGTTATTAACTGTGGCAGAGCAGGTATTTTTTTTCCCAATTAAGGAAAGCAAATGGCGAAGCCAGGAGTAAAACGTAGCTGGGTGCGTATGATTTTTACAGGTTGCAGACGCAGCCGACACGTGTCCACCGCCCTTAGGACGGACAGAGGCCGGACAAATAGAATTATTTTCCGTTTTTTGGCACCAAAAGGCAGCACTGCGTATATTCTATGAACATGAGAAGTTTAATAACTGTGCTGTGTCCCTGCTAATGTGTCACAGAACGTGAGGGTAGCAGAGTTATTAACTGTGGCAGAGCAGGTATTTTTTTTCCCAATTAAGGAAAGCAAATGGCGAAGCCAGGAGTAAAACGTAGCTGGGTGCGTATGATTTTTACAGGTTGCAGACGCAGCCGACACGTGTCCACCGCCCTTAGGACGGACAGAGGCCGGACAAATAGAATTATTTTCCGTCTTTTGGCACCAAAAGGCAGCACTGCGTATATTCTATGAACATGAGAAGTTTAATAACTGTGCTGTGTCCCTGCTAATGTGTCACAGAACGTGAGGGTAGCAGAGTTATTAACTGTGGCAGAGCAGGTATTTTTTTTCCCAATTAAGGAAAGCAAATGGCGAAGCCAGGAGTAAAACGTAGCTGGGTGCGTATGATTTTTACAGGTTGCAGACGCAGCCGACACGTGTCCACCGCCCTTAGGACGGACAGAGGCCGGACAAATAGAATTATTTTCCGTTTTTTGGCACCAAAAGGCAGCACTGCGTATATTCTATGAACATGAGAAGTTTAATAACTGTGCTGTTTTCCTGCTAATGTGTCACAGAACGTGAGGGTAGCAGAGTTATTAACTGTGGCAGAGCAGGTATTTTTTTTCCCAATTAAGGAAAGCAAATGGTGAAGCCAGGAGTAAAACGTAGCTGGGTGCGTATGATTTTTACAGGTTGCAGACGCAGCCGACACGTGTCCACCGCCCTTAGGACGGACAGAGGCCGGACAAATAGAATTATTTTCCGTTTTTTGGCACCAAAAGGCAGCACTGCGTATATTCTATGAACATGAGAAGTTTAATAACTGTGCTGTGTCCCTGCTAATGTGTCACAGAACGTGAGGGTAGCAGAGTTATTAACTGTGGCAGAGCAGGTATTTTTTTTCCCAATGAAGGAAAGCAAATGGCGAAGCCAGGAGTAAAACGTAGCTGGGTGCGTATGATTTTTAAAGGTGTCACACGCAGCCGACACGTGTCCACCGCCCTTAGGACGGACAGAGGCCGGACAAATAGAATTATTTTCACTTGTTTTACAAGCAAAAGGCAGCACTGCGTATATTCAATGAATAATAACTGTGTTGTGGCCCTGCCTATACATTTCTTTCCCTGCAGTATCAATGGAGGGTGGAATGCTCTGCAGAGGCGATTTTGAGAAGCCCAAAAAAAATGCAGCACAGCTAACAGCAGCCTGGACAGTACTGCACACGGATAAATATGGCCCTAGAAAGGACCGTTGAGGTTCTTGAAGGCTACACTCACTCCTAACACTCTCCCTGCCTATGCAGCACTTCTGTCCCTAATGCCGGGTGCAACGCTCTGCAGAGGCGATTTTGAGGAAAAAAAAATTGCCACTGCTAACAGCAGCCAACACACAGCTATCAGTGGCCCTAATAAGGACCTTTGGGGGGTCTTGAAGCCTACACTAACTACCAATTCTTTCCCTACAGCAGCTCCGGTACAAACAGCACTGTCCCTCATCTAACTCACACCGCATCTGAGGCGAACCGCGGGAGGGGCCGACTTTTATGTTCGGGTGACACCTGATCTTCCCAGCCACTCACAGCAGGGGGGTGGTATAGGGCTTGAACGTCACAGGGGGAAGTTGTAATGCCTTCCCTGTCTTTCAATTGGCCAGAAAAGCGCGCTAACGTCTCAGGGAAGGAAGTGAAAATAACCAGAACACCGCATGGTGTTCGTTACGAATAACGAACATCCCGAACACCCTAATATTCGCACGAATATCAAGCTCGGAAGAACACGTTCGCTCATGTCTAATTAACACCATGAATAAAATATGTAATACTTATATATGCGCACAATTGGGAGTTTAGGGTCAAGGGATAGGCACAGAATCGTCACATAATAAATCCATGATACAAGTAAATTAAGAACAATGGCTGTTTTAGCTCTGAGAAAAAGGACTAAAACATAGAGAAAGGAATAAGGCAAATAAAAGGGTCAGCTATAAAAATAAGGCAATAGGGCAGCGTGGGAGAAATTGGGGAGAGAAAAAAAAGCTACATTTTTTCACGCACCTCATACCATTGGAGATCAGAGTATTAAAGGGGTTGTCCCGCGAAAGCAAGTGGGTCTATACACTTCTGTATGGCCATATTAATGCACTTTGTAATGTACATTGTGCATTAATTATGAGCCATACAGAAGTTATCAGAAGTTATTCACTTACCTGTTCCGTTGCTAGCGTCCTCGTCTCCATGGTGCCGTCTAATTTTCAGCGTCTAATCGCAAGATTAGACGCGCTTGCGCAGTCCGGTCTTCTTCTTTTCTGACTGAGGCTGCTCGTGCCGGAGAGCTGCTCCTTGTAGCTCCGCCCCGTCACGTGCCGATTCAAGCCAATCAGGAGGCTGGAATCGGCAATGGACCGCACAGAAGACCTGCGGTCCACCGAGGGAGAAGATCCCGGCGGCCATCTTCACCAGGTAAGTAAGAAGTCACCGGAGCGCGGGGATTCAGGTAAGCACTGTGTGGTTTTCTTGTTTAACCCCTGCATCGGGTTTGTCTCGCGCCGAACGGGGGGGCTATTGAAAAAAAAACAAAACGTTTCGGCGCGGGACAACCCCTTTAAGTCAAAAAGTCCAAAACATCTCCTTAGTTTTATTTTTTTTTAAGAACTCACCATGAGGGATTTTTCTAAAGGTGTAAGGTCCATCTGTGAGGAGTGTTTATTATAATGGGTTAAAAAGTGTTTGGATACACTAGACTGTAAAAAAAGTTTGGAATGCTAGAACGGTTTTGTTCACCCTAACCCGAAGGGTGTGGTGGTTGGCCCACATATTTAAGGCCACGTGGGTGATCCAATAAATAAGTAATACAACTTAAACTACAGTTCAAAAATTCTTTGAAATAAAAAGGCTTGTTTTTTGACTATAAAAATCTCTTTTCTGTTATGGTGGATATTTATACATTTAAATAAACCCTTGTATTGAAAGGAGTATTTTTTTGCTCATGTAAGCGAGAAGGGGATAGAAATGTTTAAGTCTTTTATTTGAGAAATATAACGAGCTCGTTCTGGGTTTTTTATTAGTTAAAAAGATATTCCCTCGTGAAATCCCCCAAGGTTTTGATATAATGGCTCTGATAATAGGATGTTGGGAATTAAAATGAGTCCAACACAAAGTCCTGGGGTTAGGCCTCCTTCCCACGAACGGATTTCCGCCGCGTAATTCGCGGCGAAAATCCGCTGCGTTGCCCGCAGCTATTAGGTTCTATTGAACCTAATAGCACAATGCTCACGATGCGTAATTCCAGCGCGGAATTACGCACCGCGATTTCTCCCGTCCTCACCCGCAGCATGCTCTATTTTCTGCGGGTGAGGACGGGCTGTACGCACTGACGGCTTCCATTGCAGTCAATGGAAGCCGTCCGTTCACGCTATCTCCCGCTGTAACCAGCGGGAGATAGCGTGAAAAAACGCTTTCCCGCCCACCGCCGCGCGTCATATGACGCCAAATGACGCGTCCGGCCGCGTCACGTGACACGGCCGGCCGTGCACGTGACACGGCCGGTGACGCGGCGGTGACGGGCGGTGACACGGCGGTGGTGGGCGGGGAAGCGATTTCACGCTATCTCCCGCAGGTAAGTATAGGGGCTCTGGGGGGCGCCGTGACGGGCTTCACTGCGTAATATTACGCGGCGGACCCCGTCACGCTCGTGGGAAGGAGGCCTTATGGCTTCTATTTTTTATAGGCCCCTGCAAGCATGAAGTTTGCATTTGGAATTGAACCCTCGAAAAAGCAGACTGTATTGTTTCATGTATTTTTCTCTCTAAAGCGATGTATTAAAATATTGGACCGGTTTAAAAATGCTTGGTCTGAGGTACAATTTCTCCTGATTCCCCTGAACTGGACATGAGGAATGTTTGATTCCTATTTTCTTGCAGGGCAACTAGAAAAATCCAGAAAGCTTTTAGAGTCCACTCTTTTAAAATAGATTTATAGTTGTGTGAAACAAAAGATCGAACTCACACAAAAACCTAAGAAAACTATATAGTGGGATGAACTATCCCTGAAAACTCCAATCCCCATGAATTCTTAAGGTGATAAATAAAATCCAGCAAATCCTTAGAGCCATCCCAAATAATTAAAATATCATACGTAAACCTTTTGTAAAGAAATAATGTGCAAGTCAACAACATGTTCCTCAAAGTCCCTGATTTATAGATTTACATAGCTAGGTGCAAATTTAGTGCCCATAGCATTACTCTGGTCTGTTAATAAGATCTATTGCTTTAAGTAGAATTGTTTTGTAAAGCCAAATTTATTGCCTCTAGAATAAAGGTTCTCTGGTGATCAGACATAAGGGGATCTTGGTTTAAAAAAGGTTTAAATCGCCATAATGCCAGTATTATGAGGAATATTTGCATAGAGGGATTTGACATTTAAGGAGGCCGAAAGAAAATAATCTTTCCATTTTATGCTTAATCAATTTTTATTGGAAAAAAATTTGTTTTAACAAAACTAAACAGACAATTTTCCTGACAAATATATCCAATATGTAACATTTAACATATCACCTATTATATCAGAAGCCAGTCTATTGATTAGATGCCAAAGGTGATAAATTCCTCATTAGACTGCTAAATCTCAATAAATTTCAACATCCATTGAATGAACCAAGAATTGTACTTCTCTAAACCCAACTCTGAGCTTTCCTATATCCTAGCTCCTAGTACAACTACCCAAATTAAAATATCCTAATAGGGAGAGGGAGGGAAGGAGAAAAAAAACAAACCACAAACCATCCACACACCTTACATACATCAGTGGAATAGGGGGGTTACTTAATATAAGGATAGATAAAAGGGGGAGATATTAGTCCACGACCATTAAGAATTATCCCTCCTCAATCACTAATGTACCAATCCTAAACAACTGCCTGAGAGTTTCCAATAAATCTCAGACATACCAGGAATCTCTGGAATAGTATCCAGAGACTCCAAATGCCTATAAACATCTCCCGACCATCCCTCTCCTCTACCACCAACTCCTGCATCCATTCTAACGTTGTCGGGATCTTTTGTGCTTTCCAATTTCTAGGCATGACTGAGTGTGTGGCTGTAAGAAAGAAATACAGCAGATCTTTTTTTGATGGTGGACACTGAGCCAAGTAGCATAGACAGAAATGCCATCTGCAGAGAGGCAGTAATAGAGCATTTCATAATCTCCTTGTAAGTGGAGAACACTATATCCCAAAAAGGCCCCAAAAATTGTTAGGACAATTCCACCTAGTATGCAGCATGGTTCCTATTTCCCCATGTTACTCCCAATGGGGAGTGCCTGAAACAAATACAGGAAGTAAGGGACAACATCCAGATCTTTCCATTTTATGTCTCTAGTCATAGTAAAAAGATGTCCTGTATCGTCAAATAAGATGGTATATACCTGACAGATCATTGAAGCTGGCGATCAGTGTATTTGGCGATCAATGTAACAGGGTACTCAATGATTTCAAAACAGAAATGTAGATTACATCATAATTTAAACTGGAAACAAATGAACACCATAAAACAATTAGCAAACAGTAGAAAAATAGTCATTAAAGGTGTTGATAAAGGCGGAGGACTAGGGTCCTTTTAGACGAGCAGATTATAGTTTTCGTTTGCAAGAGCAAATAATGTCGCTCACTAGGTCCTCAGAAATGCGTTCCATGTATTTCCTGCTTGTTTGTTATTAATAAACTTGGCTTTATGGTCTCTATGCCTGAAAAGGTCTCCTGGGTTTGAACCAGACTGTATATAGGCAAACCCAGAGGATGGGGGGCACATACATTTGTTAGTTTGGGAACCCCCTTAGAAGTAAGAATTACATTTGGTATTTGTGCCATTTCTTTTGTCTACACCTTGAGTGCTGCGATTTACAGTTTGATTTTAGGGGACATGTCTATGGCACGTATGGCCTTGTTCAGCACTTGCACCCTAGATGCTAGTGATGGCACTGGTAGAAAGTTAGATACTTAAAGGTGAAATTGTATATTGTTCTTAATCCAACTGTGTATATCCACAAACTACACAATCATCCCGTTTGCAAAATGAGCACCCTAAAAACAAAGCTCCTTGCAAGCTTACCCATATCCTTTCACAAACTACAGCACAAGCCTCCCACTTTAAGCCATACCACTAGGAATAACGCACATGCCACCTATCCTATACCCACCTGTAGCTACAAAACTTTACAAACCACTGTTTTCATCAATGGTAACCATATTTCACTCTAGTGTCCAAGGCTTCTCCCATGCTGCTCCTCTTTGGAATCTAATCATTACTGCAGTCAAACTATTCTAGTGTGTCCCATAACCATTGAAATCACAGCTCATTTCAACCATTACCACTATCTAACTTCTACTCATTCATTGACACCTTTCTGGATATGAACCGTAATCTGTCATATCCTATTCTATCCCCTATTAAAGGGAACCTGCCACCAGGTATGAGCACCATAAATTTAGATATGGTGCTCATTCAGTAGATTCCCTGGAGTCAGGGGAGGTATTTCTTATACTTACCTGGCTCCCCGAACCAACATTGTTACCCAAGAAAGTTAGCCTGGAACGTGTAGCTGGACTTCTGGCTGCATGTTGTGCTCGCAGACTCCCAAAGCAATAAGGTTCCCTTTAAATTAAACTATTCCTTTTCATCCCAACCCATGTCCTGGTAATTCAGAAGTTGGAATAAACATCCAAAATCTCACCTTGGGCCTTTGTAAACTGCACAAGAAATTCTTCTCCAGGGTCAAAAACATTCCTGGCAAAACCAACCCACCCTAAACCACCAGTTGCATCCTATACCAAAACAGTAAACAGATCTCATATCAACTATCAAGCCTCCTAGAGGGGCAAGATCCAGCCCAAGCACTTTCTACTCTGCTTCAGAATTTGTGGCAATAAGCGCTGCAGAATAAGTTGGCGCTATACAAATAAAGATTATTATTATAAAATCCGTAAATCATTTGGATTTGCAGTAGGGAAATCTGCTACTTGTGAACATACTCTACAGTACATGTTGACTACTAGCTGTATATTTGTATTTAATACTGATAAAATATTATGTTATAGTCTACCTCAGTAATATACTATTTTGAGTAAGCTATCAGATAATATTCATATGGTAACTTCTACTTGCAGAGTTTACAAGTCCTTTATGTCAGGGTTAGCATCCTGTCAAACGTTGAGAGGGTCCGAGTAGATTGCAAGAGTACAGTCAGTACTGCAGAAGAGTAGAACTCACCACCATTGAGTTCTCCTTCAATGGAAGTCTTCCAACAAAGGCTGGACAAATATCTCCCTGGGATGATTTAGTGAATCCTGCACTAAGCAGGGAGTATGACACGATGACCCTGGAGGTCCCTTCCAACTCTACCATTCTATGATTCTAAGAAAGTTGATTCTGCAGTACTGATTGTAGCGTAATATCACTGCAACTGTTGGCTTCCCAGATGTTCCTGTAACTTGGCTTGTTCAGGTACTTGTGGCCTACCATTGGTTCTTTTGAGAAAATACAACACTTTCAGGACATGCTCGGGGGTTTCCTCCCTTTGAAGGGGGTGAGGTTATACGCACATCAACATATAAAAAATTGCTATGGCACATGACTAGCCCCTTTTTCCATTCTTCAAAATTCAGTGCTCATCAGCCAGCTCCATAGAATCTGCTACATGTTTCAATAAATAGTTTTTTTCCTGGAATAGGAGGCTTTTATATTATAGAAAGATTTTCAGCAACGTTAAAAAGAATACAAGACGTGTTGTAGTAAGCAAGCACATTGTAATAATAATTATTTTAGGCTCAGCAGGGTTTTCTGAAAACCTGCATATAATATATCCAACTTGCACACCATTCCCCCCTTGATCCTGTAACAACTCGGTACCAAATCACATCTCAAGACCCCCTGAAGTTACAACAGCAGATCTCTTCCTCGCTAAGGTTGTCTAACCCTGCATAGCACTTGAATTTCTAGTATAAAATAATATTTTAGTTCCAATTGAAATTATCTGCAAATTGTGTTTCACATTTCCCAATCATGGTAATTGCAATCAAGGAAATGAATCCTAAATATCATTTCCATGTATACTGATAACCAAGTTGTAATAAAGTACACATAAAATCCAAAGTTTTAAAAGTTACTGTAGGAAATAAAATACACAGTAAAATATGGTTAGCAGGGGTGTAATTATAGGGGATGCAGAGGATGCAGTTGCACCCGGGCCCATGAGTCTTGGTGGGCCCATAAGGCCTCTCTTCTCCATATAGGGAGCCCAGTACTATGAATAGAGCATTATAGTTGGAGGCCCTGTTACAGGTTTTGCATTGGAGCCCAGAAACGTCAAGTTACGACTCTAGTTTAGCCTTAATGCTCATGTACACAGCAATAATATGTGCATGGACCCTGTGGCATAAGAAGTATATATGCATCTGTATTTCATGAACTGCCATGTCGTCATTTCAGTGGGTCCCCCATATTCTCCACATGAAGAAATGCTTGCAGGGGTGAGTAACTAAAACCCATGTGATTGAGTATGCCACAATACTGTAATTTCCCACAAATTCATATCTGTAAAAAAAAGGTATTATTTGACTCCATAGTAGGTTGTATGCATAAGACTTGATTGTAATGCATAAATGGGATAACCAGTTCTTTAAAATTGATGGCCTATCTTTGGGAAAGATCATCGATATTAATTTGATGGGGGTCCAATTCTCAGCACCCTTTCCTAACAGCTATATGAAGGGGCCCTTCATAGCTTCCTTATTTTCAGTATCTGGTAACACAAATGAGCCCCATTCCCTTCAAAGGGATGATACTATAGTAAACTGTAATACCAGGCACTGCTACTACCGTACTAAAAGTTTGGAACTATACCTCATAAGCAATGAAGGGACCCCTTCAAACAGCCGATTGGCAAGGATGCTGAGAATTGGACTCCCACTGATTTCATTTTGATGGCCTATCTTAAGTATAGACTATCAATTTTTGGAGAAACAGATAGCCTCTTTAATAGTCTATTTTCAGTCCAGTGGTTTTTAAAGCTGTGCAACTGTGGTGTGAGACTGTGGACTTGTTTGCACATCATTCCTTGTTCTGAGATCAGTAGGGAAGGCATGGTGTAGCAGGTATTGCTTTCCCTGCAGGGTTCTTCTCTCTTAACCCCTTGAGTGGCACGCCTGGAAATTTTCCGGGACGAGCTCCTCTGCCCATAGTGACATAGCCCGGAAGATTTCCGGGCTATGTATCACTATGGGAGCTGCAGAGCACAGTGCCACAAGCTGTGACAGTGTGCTCTGCCTGCACAGACCCACATAGAGCAGTGCAGGACTTTGAAAAACCAGCAGAAGATATTGCCGATGTGCCGGCAATCTGCTTTGTTTACAGGTTGCCATAGAGACCATCGGCTTGTCAGAAGCAAGCCGATGGTCTCTGTGGCAGGGAGAGCTTGGTGCTTGTCTGTCAGAGGACAGCTAGGTACTAGCTCTTACAGCAGAGATCAGAGAAAACCTCCGATCTCTGCTGTGTTAACCCTTTACATGCTGCAGTCTATGTGACTGCAGCATGTAAAGGGCTGTCACTGCAGCATGTAAAGGGCTGTCCCCATCGGACCCCCAGAATGTGATCAGGGGGTCCTGATGGGTCCCTGTGGAAGTCCCCTAAAGGGACAAAAAATTAAAATTTAAAAAAAAATTAAAAAAAAAAAAAGTTACAAATTATAAAAAAAAATAATAAAAACACTTGTCTCCCTTTACTTTGTAAAAAATCAAAAATACAATCACACATGTGGTATCCATCCGTTGTAATGACCCAGAGACGGAAGTTAATACATTATTTAACCCCTTAATGACATGGCCCCTTTTTTCCCCATTTCTTTTTTTCCTCCCTCCTGTTTAAAAAATCACAACTTGTCCCGCAAAAAACAAGCCCTTATATGGCCATGTCAATGGAAAAATGAAAAAGTTATGGCTCTTGAGACGCAAGTGCAAAATTAGTTGAAATTCAATGATTAGACCATTTTAAAAAACCTGCCCTGGTGGGCACGACAGGGTGGTAGGAAACCCGCCACTCAAGGGGTTAAAAGTAGAGATGAGCGAACGTGTCCGTAACGGACACATCCGCACCCGGACACCGGCTTTAGCGAACACTGGAGTGTTCGCGCGTAAGTGTCCGGGTGCCGCCGGGGGGCGGGGAGATGCGCGGCGGCGCGGGCGGCAGTAGCGGGGAACAGGGGGGAGCCCTCTCTCTCTCCCTCTCCCCCCCGCTCCCCGCCGCACCCCCCCCGCGCTGCCACGGCGGCCCCCGAACTTTTTCGCCCGAACACCGAGGTGTTCGCAAAGTTCGGTGTTCGGGCGAAAAAGGGGCGGGGCCGAACGTGTTCGCTCATCTCTAGTTAAAAGGCAAATACATGCGTGCTATGTAGTTTCTCAAACATATTCTTTCTTATATAGGAACTACAGCTACACAAGTGAACATGAATAGGTGAAGCAGCCTGCAAAAAACAAACCACCAAAGGACTTTTATTTCTAAGATAGAAAGATAGATAGATAGACTTTGCAAAACATATTTGAGAATTGCTTATACACCACTGCTGTTAATGGAATTGCTCCCATTAGCTATGGTAGTGCGAAAATTCTGCAGAGCTGCTAGAAAGCTCTGAAATTCCCAGTAGGTGTTTTTAGTGTCCGCCAGCATAGAAATAGGATGTAAAATATAAATTGCTGCAAAGCGGCCAGTAGCCCAATTATGTAGCATATTATGCAGGCCAGATTGAATGTAATACCCCCAATTGCCTTACAATATTCTTGGATCACACCCTGTTAGGATTTAAGAGTTAGGGCTTATTCAGACACCAGTATTTTATAAGCCAAAACCAGGTGCCGATTCAAAATACAGAAGAAATGAAAATCTTTCCATTATATGTTCTCCCTGTATATTGCACTCCTGGTTTTGGGTTACAAAATACGGATAAAAAAAACTGACGAGAATAAGCCCTTAGGGTGCTTTTACACGAAGCGATTTTTTGTTCGCACGAGTGAAAGAGTGAATGGGGGGAAGAGTTTACCTGTTCGCTCGTGCACCCTGTTTACACAGGCAGATAAATTGTTCACCTGCAAATTGTTCAGTCACTGTACAAGTGAATGGGAATGACTGAACGATCAGTATTTAAACCGAACGATTAGCGAATGAGTCAACGATGATTTTCATGCTTGGATGAAATGAACGATAAGCAAATGAATTATCGATCATTCGATCGTTGGCCATGTTTACACAGTGATTATTGTTCAAATTCAAACGATCGAGCAATTTTTTGAATACATTTCATGTAAAAGCACCCTTAAAGGCCTCGATCACACGGGCAACTTTTCGTGCGATTTGCGCAAGCGCATGCGACCGGCGATTTTATTGAACCATTGCTTTGCAATGGTATCGGGCACATGGGCGCTTTTTATGCGCTTGTCCGATAAATTATAGAACAGAAATCGCAGATCGCGCCTATCTGCGATCTGTGATTCCTTGTGTTCTGTATATGCGCTCAATGGGGCCGGCGGCAGCAGCGCTGATTGAATTGAGAACATATACTACACAAATCATTCTCCTCTGCCACAGCTGTAACAGCTGTGGCAGAAAAGAATGATGTTTGCCCATTGAATTCAATGGAGCCGACAATACAGCCGGCTCCATTGAAAGCAATGGGCTGCCGGCGAGCGTGGGATGAATTTTCGGGAAGGGCTTAAAAATATAAGCCCTTCCCTGAAAATCATCCAAAAATGTGTAAAAATAAAAAAAATATATATACTCACCTTGTCCCCGCAGACGGAGTTCAGCAGCGGCCGGCCGGCAGTTCTCCTGAACTGCTCTGAGTAGTATTCAGCAGCCAGGGATTTAAAATCCCCGCCTGCTGAATGGGCTGCCTCTGATTGGTCAAAGCCCTCACCAATCAGAGGCAGCTCTCACTCACCCATTCATGAATTCGTGAATGGGTGAGTGAGTGCTGCCTCTGATTGGCTTAGCGCAGGGACCAATTAGGAGCAGCTCTCAGCTGTCATTCAATAGCTGAGAGCTGCCTCTGATTGGTGAGGGCTGTGACCAATCAAAGGCAGCCCATTCAGCAGGCGGGGATTTTAAATCCCCGCCTGCTGAATACTACTGTATTGCCGGTTCCATTGAATTCAATAGGCTGGACAGCGCTCCTGTGCTCCGGCCCGTTTCAAAGGAAACGCAGCAAGGAGCAGATTTTCCCGCGATTTTTCAGCCCCGGTCACGCGATTTGTGGATGCGCATCCATCATGCGATCCGCAAATCGCGGCAAAAAATGCCCGTCTGACCGAGGCCTTAGGCTGCACCTTAGATAGCGGTCATTCATTCGGCAGACAGTTATCTTGCCCAATAACTACGTCTATATCCATATGTAGCTCGGGCAAGCATGCATGTACTGTGAATATGGAGAGGGGGGAAGCTGCTGCTAGGCACCTTTATTATCCGTTTATCTCCAGAAAAATTTTTGGATCGGGCAGTTGAAAGCCAAATGCCCAACGCTCATCTACTTCAACAGTCAAGTAGAGTCAAGAGGCCCCCCATGCAATTTAGATGGTTCGCCATTATTGCTAAAAACTGTTGGTTCAACCGATCTACATCTTAGATAAGGTGGCTTCACACGAGTGTGTGCATACATAGGTGCGTAGATAAGTTTGCACCCATGTACGTGCACGGATACGCGTGAATGCAGGTCCATGCATTGCCTTCAATGGAGCAGCGGCTGCTGCCGGTGGCCCCATTGACGGCAATGGTCTGCCAGCACCCATGAATTGTTTTTCAGGGAAGGGCTTTACATATAAGTCCTTCCCTGAAAAATAAGAATTTTAGTGTAAAAAAAATTTTAAAATATGTGTCCGCAGCTGCCGTGTCCCTGCGGGGATGAAGAGCACCTCAGCCAATCACAGGCAGCTCTCGCTGAATGACTGATATCCGAGAGCTGCCTGTGATTGGCTGAGCGCCTCAGCCAATCAGAAGCAGCTCTTTTAGCAAGCTGAAAGAACTGTTTTGAAGAGGCGGGGACAGCACAGAGAGGACGCTGCTGAGCCCCGGGAGCTGAAGGAAGGAGTATGATTTTTTTTTTTAACAGAACTTTTCCTTTTTTTTTCATGGAAGGACTTATATTTAAAGCCCTTCCCTAAAAAACAATTACAGGATGAGGGCAGCTAGATTCCCTACTGCAGCTGTCATGTGTGTCAGCTGTGGTAGGGAATTCTTTATTCCCTGCAGGGATGAAGAATTCCTTTGCTCATAGATATGGCAGGTGCAGCAGGGAATTCTTTTTCCTTGCGGGGATGAAGGAAACATCTGCAGAATTTTGGTGTTTAGGAAAAAAAAAAAAAAAAGTACTTGTTTTTCAGGGAAGGCCTTATATGTAAAGCCCTTCCCTGAAAAACATTTCAGGGGTGTCGGCAGACCATTGTCTTCAATGGAGCCACCGGCAGCAGCCTCAGCTCCAATGAAGACAATGTGTGAATTCCCTGTGGTGCACGGATGTTCTATCTTTGCAGGCACACAGACATGTGCACGCACCATAGGGAATGCATTGGTTCTAATAGAAGCACAAAAACACACTTGTGTGAAGCCACCCTTACCCTAAGGGCGCCCACCCACTGGCGTTTTTTTTCCCTGCGAAATTCGCAGCATTTTTTTCTCTGCAGGGGTCTATGGGACTTGTAATGTTAAAATCGCGATCGCGCAAAATCGCGATTTCGCGGTAAATTGCGATTTTGCGCTATCGCGATTTTAACATTACAAGTCCCATAGACCCCTGCAGAGAAAAAAATGCTGCGAATTTCGCAGGGAAAAAAAACGCCAGTGGGTGGGCGCCCTTAGTCTCAAAAGTCTAAGTCTTCTGAAAGAAATTAGCTGGTCGCTGGCTAACAGGTGATGTCACTTGGCAATCCTATGTGTTTGAAAACAAATGGTTTGAAATGTGGATGAACTTATGACGTAAGTTTTTTTTCTTTAAGGATTTTTCCACAAACAAGATGACTTGTGTTGCATGGATCAGCAATGTGCAGGTTTAACTTCTACTCCATACAAAGTACTCATCACTTAGGTCATGCTGGTGCAAAGTACTGGTGGATCTGGAGCCCTGGTACTAGTGATCAATGGCTGACTATTTCAAAGGTTGATTAATTTTTCTGAGAAAAACCCTTGAATGAAAGAGTTGTGTTGCTTAGGCCACCAGAGAAATGGTTGTGCGATAAAACGGATAAAATAGGCTTCTTCTAGATGGATATTTATTAATTATTCTTTTGAGGAAGGGAAGGATTTCTTTCATTTAATCAGAAATAAAATCAGCCTATGAATGATAGATTAAAATGTTTTGATTTAGTGGGATTTGGATTTATTGGATGAATCTTTTAATTAGGAAGTGGTATACATGTTCTACAGAATTAAAAGTAAACATCTTTAATTAAAAATTAAAGGGGTTGTCTAGTTGTAAAGTATTGATGGCCTATCCTTAGGATAGGTCATCAATCATCAACAGTACATCTCTGGGAGTCCTTAGTCAGGACCCACGTGAACCAGATGTTCTTTGGGCCAATGTGCTCATGAACAGGTGATTTCTGCAGAAACTTTATTTCCACTGCAGTGGCTAGGCTTGATAATGTAGGCCAAGTTCCCATTGAAATTAATAGGAATTTGGCCTGCGGTACCAAGCCGGGCCACTACAATAGGAACAGAGTAGTCTGCTAACTGCACAAATCAGCAGAGTGCGCAGGCCTAATTAACAGCTGGTTGGCAGATGTCCCTGCAATGGAGATGCGCTAGGCTGAGGATAGTCCATCAATACTTTACAACTGAACAACCCCTTTAACCTTTAAAAAATGCCCTGGGCATTCATTTAGCTACTTCAGGGAGTATCAACATTTAAAGAGGATATTGTTGGTTTCAAATGCAGTTGCAGGTCTTGAAGTACCAGATCTGGTCTTTGGTATTAAACCCAAGCAGGTCTCACTGTGATCAGTGCAGTTAGACTGTGTACCAGAGTATTGAGCACAGAACATATAGACAATAAATAGTGTTAAGAAAAATAATGTATACAGCACCCAGATAAATACGGCACACAATTTCCAAATAAATGACAAAAAAAGGTTTACTAAAAAAGAAAAGAATAGCCGATAAAATAGTCATGTCCCCCAAAAATCTAATATGCAAATGGGAGACGGTACATAGACAAATGGCCTTATACGTGTACTCACACCTACTAGGTGCTTTCCATGAAGAAAATGTTACCCCTCCTGACCCACATCATAGGCCTCTAACCTAGCAAGCCAGCAATCTGCTGTACACTGATGAGGGGCAAACCCCCCAAAACTGTTTGTCTGTACATGGTTATCTTTTCCTTCTGTAGAAGATTCTAGCTTTGGCTTATATTCCCAGTCATATTACAAGGCTTGTTTAATGGTCAGACATTGACTTGAAGAAAGGCTACCTTCTAATAGGTGGCGCTGTAGAGGCATAATTATCCCAGGGGATCATGTAAATCCTTATAAGTCTCCTCATATGTACTAGGTACTCCACATGGTGAGCACCTCTCCCGACCCAAAAAATCTCTCATAGATCTTCAGTAGATAGTAGTTTGGTATCTCTATTCTTTTTGCCTGGTTTGTTGCTTACTGGATACACTTTACTTTGGAGGGACTATGGAGCTGCAGGTACAGTATAAAGCTAGAACACAAGGAAATAGCAGGAAGTAACGTGGCCATCAAACTAGTTATGGAGCTGAAGCTGTCTCCAGCACACATATGGACAAGGGTGTTGGTAAAGCACAGCATGTAAACCTAGATCAGGATTCATCCGAGTACCTATGCTGGAGCATGGGGGATTGAACAAGTGGCTATGTTTTTGTTATTTTTTTTTTACTATTCTGCTGGAAGTTTTTTCTTGTTAATTTTTGGAAATACCTTTGATTCTCTGCTGGCTCAGAACCCACAACCGTTTAACCATATTTGCACGTTTTTGCGCGTGAAAGATATATGCGTGCAAAACACCAAGAATGGAAACCATTGATTTGAGTGTGTTTTGTGCAGAAAAAAAGTAGGACCTGCCCTCTCTTTCTGTGTTTTGCACAGCAAAGGCCCCCATAGTAGTCTATGGGAAGTGCATAAATACACAAGGGCATGTGTTAAACACTGCGCAAAACGGCAGGGAAAAGAACACATCGGGACCTCAATAGGCAAATAGCCTTTTAATCCACAGAAAAGGGTGTGTCCTGCACACGTGTGAGCTGGCCCTGTGTGTGCAAAAAGTGTAGTGCGGCGAGTGTATTTGAGCATATGGTCATCTATATAAGCCCTTAAAAAAAAAAAAATCATGTGCAATATATTTGTGTGAACAGTAGAGATGAGCGAGCACACTTGGATAAGGCAGTTACTCGAGCGAGCATCGCTCTTCTCGAGTAACTGCATTCTTATCCAAGTAGGCTCGGGTGGGCGGCGGGGGTGAGCGGGGGGGGCGGGGGGGGGGGGGGGGGTAGCGGTTGGGGAGAGAGAGAGATCTCGCTCCCCCCCCGAGCCTGCTCGGACGAGAATGCAGTTACTCGAGAAGAGCGATGCTTGCTGGAGTAACTGCCTTATCCGAGTGTGCTCGCTCATCTCTAGTGAACAGGTATGAGTGTCTGATGTACTGTGTGAATTATACCTTTTTATGTTACTTTATATTTTTGGTGATTTATCATTTCTTGATGTATTCTGTAACAATCGCATGTTTACTAAAAATACATGTATTTATTTCCCAAGACTGAGGAAAGTCTACCAATAAATATAAATAAATGCTTTCCACTTCAAAAATAGGCTTTGAAGAATATGTATGTATCGCCTGAAGATTACATTTTAAATTGCAAATGTTGTTGCTATTTTATTCAGATGAAATATTTATACCACATTTTGGATACAAGCATTTTGATATTGCCTAATTTGCAACACAGTAGCATGATGTGTAGAGCTGCAGCCTGGAAAATTATTTGACGGATGCTAGTATTTTTTGTCTGTGCTTTTTTAGGTTTGCATCTTAACCCCATGGTAGATTTTTTTTAAATTCTATTTCTATGTCTTCACACACACAGAAACTGTACATACAGATAAAGATATGGTTTTTTCTACAAGTAACTCAGATTACAGATATATATATATATGTATATATATATATATATAGTTTGTTATCTATCAAATTGGAAATGTTACAACTAGAGATGAGCGAACATACTCGGTTTGGGTGTTTTTGCACTCGAGCATCGCTTTTTCTGAGTAACTGACTACTCAGATGAAAAGATTCGGGGGCGCCGGGGGTGAGCGGGCGGTTGCAGAGGGGAGTGGGGGGGGGGGGGAGAGAGAGAGCTCCCCCCTGTTCCCCACTGCTACCCCCCTCTCCACCACACCGCCCCCCGAATCTTTTTGTCCGAGTAGTCAGTTACTCGGAAAAAGCGATGCTCGAGTGCAAAAACACCCGAACTGAGTACGTTCGCTCATCTCTAGTTACAACACATGACAGACCCAAATTGCTGTGACAAACTGTAAACTAACTTGCAGATGACATAATAATCAACAGAACAAACTATTTAGAGTCTCTAGTAAGCAGCTCATTATATTTGTACCATTAGAGTTTCGCTCCACTAGAGATCTTTATATGCTTTTGGTAGGACTGTGCTGTTGATACATTTACAAAAGCATATTGCTTTAATTTAGAAGTGCAGAAGGTCGGCCCTGTACAGGACACGTTATACAAGATAAAGGGCTTCAGTCTGTGCTGCTAAACTTTTTTCTAAGATTTCTCAAAAGTTTTTTGTACCATCCATATCTATTAAAAGTCTCCAGACTTTATACTAGAAATATTACTGTGCTTGCTAAATAAAAGGAAAATGTAAGAGCATATCCCACATTTCTTGAAAATGACTAAAAGCCAAAGAAATCCATGTGGAATAATGAACTGGTTGCCGAGATTTAAATTATACTAATACTTGTGCAAATCTGCTGGCTAATTTGCAATTGAAATCTGTATTTCAGCCTTGGATTTCTCCAACAGATTTGCCTATGGCAACTCCATGCTGTGTGAACATGCACTTAGGCTTCTCAGCACACTAATGATCCTGAAGTTGCTTCATCTCTCACATGGCTCATGTTATCAGGGAAGACATTACAGCCTAGAATGGTGACAGCCCGATTCTTTCCATTCCCTATGTCTAGAACGATGGACGGGTTTAGACTTGTTGCTCCTCAAACAATCTTAGTCACATGTCTATCCCTGAAGCAGAAATAGTTATAGAATACAATCCACAACAGTGCTTCAACAAATGACCTTTGTGGGTCCAGTGATATTCTCCTTGAAATGTTCGTACTGACGCAATTTCCACATCATGACAGCATATGTTGGAGGAATACCATGATTTATAGGTGTGCATAGCTGGCGACAAAGTAGGTCAAAAGTGACCCTCTCAAGATAATGCCCATCCTGAGCTTTCCCAGGAAGTCTTCTGTGTCCAGAATAAAGGAATTGGATTTCCTAATATAGGGAAGCATTATTTTGTCCTGAAAATAGTTAGTGCCTGTCACAGTCCCCAGATGGAGGCAGCTTGCATCTGAAACATACATTGTGTGGGACATTTCCAGACTTCCTTCAATAGGTTTAGTATCATGCCTACATTTTTGATATGCACTTGCAGCAAGGGAAAGGCTTATATTTAACCCTTTTCAATCCAATTTGTATCCTGGTTTTCCTAGGGGGCATACTCTTTTTCTGCCATTATACAACGGCCTATCTGCTGGCTAAAGCTAGGAATACATGAGGTGACACCAGAGGCGTAACTTGAAGCTTCTGGGCCCCAATGCAAAACCTGTAACAGGACCCCGAACTATAATACTTTATTCGTAGTACTGGGCTCACTATATGGAGAGGAGAGACCCTATGTGCCCCCTGAGGCTCCTGGGCCCGGGTGCAACTGCATCCCCTTCACCCTCTATAGTTACGCCCCTGGGTGACACGTTGGATAGGCTCTGACAGCAGAGAGGCTGGCAATATACAGTAAGAGAACCCCGACGGACGTCTTCCAACATCGGAGCTGTACAGCCTTAAATCATAATGTCTTCAGAGGTCAGACAGTGGATTGGAAAGGGTTAAAGCCCTTCCCGACAATCACTGCAGGGGTTGCTGGCAGGCCATTGCTTTCAATGGGGCCTCCGGCAGCAGCGGCGGCCCCATTGAGAGCAAGGTTCTTAACCCAAGTTTTTGCTCTTAAATCAGAGCAAAAATTCGGTAGAGAGCCTGCTCTCAAGTCAAAAAGCTTGTAAGCTGAGGCACTCTTAACCCAAGGTATCACTGTATTGTTAATACCTTGGTGGTTTGCACTTTTGTTGGTTTGGTTCGGGTGGTTTCACACTTGCACTGGTAATTTTGTTTTCCTGCTCTGTTCGAACAGTGCTGGGCAGACCCCATTGACTATAATAGGGGCTGCCTGCTTTCTGCCCAGCTGCCCGGTTTTGGGGCGGAAGAAAAAGATCTTCATGCAGTGCTTTTTTCCCTGGTATTTGTAGCCGAATCTGCGATGGAACCTCCTACTGGAGGTTCCAACAGATGTTAAGCCACCCTCACTGGTACAGCGTGCTTCCGTTACAGCTCACATGCTCCTGCAGCCACGAGGGGTTGCTGTCGTGCTCCTGCTGCTCACTCCCTGAGATCAGCATGTAAGGCTCATGCACTCTCACCTAATCTCTTAAAGAGCTAGTGCACACTCCCAAAACTCATCCCCCTAAATCCTATTCCTGCACTTCTACAGTATGCATCCACAACCTAGGGGGTGGATGTGTAAGCAATTGGTCTCATTAGCCATTGTGACAAAGCCTCAGATTCTGTGTGTATTCCTGGTTCTGACCCTTGCCTGATTATTGACCATTTTGTCTTCTATGTTCCCTGACTTCAGCTCTGTATCCTGGATTCTGCTAACGCTTGCTGCTTGTCCTGACCTACAGCCTGGCCCTCGTTTATGCACCTGTGCCACCAGGTCTGATTTAAACCTGTTCCACTACACTGCTGTTCACACCATCAGGTACTGCGCCTCGACCCAAGCATCAGCTGTGTGCAAGGTGGTTGGTATTGCCTAATGTTATCCTATTTGATATTAAATGTTTAGCATGCTGGAGGACTGTGCTATCACTGAGGGGAGACTCTCTGCATTGGATAACCTTTTCCACTTGCTGTCACTGCGATGGTACCTTGCTCTGTATTGGTGTCCGTTTTGTGATCTAAAAAATGCCATCATCGGCATTGTCAGAGTTAGATATATTATTCCAGCGTGAGGCCAGGTATCTGGGTCAAAGTTCCTTGTTGGGTAGTAATAGTAGTCCCCTTGGTGATACCCTAGTACTCTTCTGGAACTACCATTTGTATACTTTCCCCATCATGAAGTTAACTCCAACACTTTTCCACTTGTCACATTTGGTATTCTCAGGGAATTCACAAGGTTTCTGTAGGTTGCTTTTAATTAAGTCATTAATTCAGATCAATCTCACATATACTTTCCAGACGTTTGGATTCATCACCTATGCATTTCTTATGCATCCCTGCAATCTCCACTTGTAAATATTCAAGGTGCAGCAATATAATGTTCAACAAATATTCATGTGAAATCTATACAAACCAAGCACCGCACTAGGTATAGTTTGGAAGTGAATTGGGCATGATAGGAGATCCTCTTGGCCTTGTAGTATGCTGCCTAAGTCCATAGTTGGGTTGGTTAGAAAAGACTAAAAAAGTGAGAAGAATGAAGGTTCTTCCTTCATAAAAAAAAATTCCTATATATTTTCTTGCACGATGTTCCTTGCAATTATGGCACCATAAATCACACCTCCATGGATGCAGGAAGCGGTTAAGTGCAATTTTATAACTGATTGGAGCAAGAGCTAAAAATAAAAAGCCAATGTGTTTATATCTCTGTCTCTCCTGAGAAATTGCATACTCTAAGCTTCAAGCATATCATTAACAGATTCCTGCATTAATCAGACATAATTCTTTTCTGTCCATGAGAAGTTTCTCTCATTCTTTTTTTTACTCGTGTTTCATAAGAGCGCAGTGGTAATTAGAGGGTTGTATTGTAGCAAAACTCCAAGTCCGCAGTTGTTACTCTGCACTTATTTTAAACATTCTAGCGCAAATTTATTAATGGATTTCTGTCTCAATGTGGTGCAAGAAAGCCACAAATTAGGGTGCATATATTTGCGCAACATTTTGCAACTTTTCATCCCTCTTGACTCTTTTCAAAATCATGAGAAAAGCAGTAGTGATTAATTGGAAGAAAGAATGGTCTTCACTAGACTAAGGGCTTATTTACATGAGCGTATGTCTGCCTTCGTTTTCACGCCTGGCCGGCATACATTACGATCTGATGCATTGGATTCCAATGCATCAGATCACACAGGTGTATTCCCGCGGCGTAAAAGTGCCCGACTGGTCAATATAGCGCCGGGCGCTTTTATGCCAGGCAGGATAGTTCTAGAACTATCTTTCTGCCCGGAATACATCAGTAGCTGCATAGACTCCTATGGGAGCCAATGACAGCGGCCAGAGAAGGGAAATGGGAGGAAGTTGAATGCTAAACTCCCTCCCCCTTCTCTCGTCCCCTCCTCTCCGGCTGTTTGCAACTGGAGAGGGGAGGTGGAGCTAATCTCCGGCACTCAAAGTCCACAAAAATATTCAAAGCAGCATCCAGGGGTGTTTCAAACGATATCACTCACATATTTCCGTGAAGATCATCTTTACTGTGCCCAGAAACGACAACATTTCAACCGCAAGTGCATCGGTCTTTGTCAAGTCCACTGCACTCGCGGTCAAAACATTGTTGTTTCTGGGTACAATAAAGATGGTCTTCAGGGAAATATGTGAGTGATATCGTTTGAAACACCCCTGGATGCTGCTTTGAATATTTTTGTGGACTTTGCATGTTTATATGGTTCAGGATCCAGAACCTGGGAAAAGCACGCATCCCTCACGCTTTGCTATAGAAACCTCCCTCATTTATGAGTTTAATGTGTGTGCTGCTGCTCATCCAATATTGCTATATAATCTCCGGCACTCCCATTTCTGGCTGCGGAGAAGGGGCGGGGCGGGAGTTTAGCTGCTCCCGTCTCGCTCCTCCCATTGCAAACAGCCGGAGGCAAGGAGAGAGGTGGTGAGCAGGTGATGGGGAGGGAAGAGGGAGACAGCTTAGCAGAGCAAACTGTCTCCCCATGCCCAACGGCATTGCAGCCTCGGCATATATACACCGGGCCTGTGCCGTCTGAATGGGCGCACAAACATTAGATTTGTGTTCCCATTCATGCGTTTTTACGGCACCAGTGGGCAAATGTAAAAACGCATACGCCCGTGTGAATCGAGCCTAAGAGCTAGAATCGCTTACACCAGAAATTATTACACTTTATAGCGCAGATCTATGCGCATAGATTTGGATTTTGGATCTATGCACAGCTAAAGAGGATCCAAATTTATTAAGATATGTGCACCTATTAAAGGGCCACTCCAACAAACACACATTTTTCCAACCCATCATATGATTTTCTATCACACTTCCATGGAGTGCAGCTACCTGTCTGATGTTTATCAGGCACCACACCTTGAAATTTTGTGCTCAAAAGCTCGTTTGTTAATCCCTTACATGCGCGCTTCCTCTGTGATGTCTTCAGCATGGCACAATGTCATTGTGGAGGGACGATGGGCTGTCATGGCATCTGGGTCTATCATGGCATATGACATACTGCAATGTGTTGTCATAGCAATCATATGATTGTGAGTTGAAGTTCCCCTCTGGGATTTAAAAAGTTTGTAAAAAAAATAAACGTGTAAAAAAAAATAGTGGTAGACACCCATGTTTAGTATCTCCGTGACTGTAACGACCTTTACAGTAAAGTGAATGCACTATCTTGCACAGCAAAAAAATCTTTAAAAGGGCCTAAAAAATGGAGCCAACATGCTTATTGTTTATTTTGCTTCCAAAAACTACAATAAAAGTGAACAAAAAAGCTGTATGCACCCCAATATGGTACCAATGAAACAACAGCTCGTTATGCAAAAAACAGAGCTTTAACGGAAAAACTAAAAAGTTATTGGACTTTGATTACAGCAATGCAAAGAAAAATTACTTAAAAAATGCAAAAACAATTAGTACCCTGAACCAGAAACTCCGTTGCTCATTTCCACTAGAAAGCAGGAGCAGCGCTATTTCATCCTGTAAATTCCAGTAAAATGCTGCACTACTCACCAGAAATCAAATAGGCCCCTATTACAGTCAATGGGGACGCTGCCCAGTGCTATTTAGTTCCATCCATGGCAAGCAGGAAAACAGAATCCCTTAAGGCTGCCCGTCCACAGGCGTTGCGAAATCCCACGGTGGATCTCTGCCGCGGGAGCGGCAGCCGGGAAGCAGGAGCTGGCAGACCGATCTCCGCTGTGAGCCTAGATAGGCTCACCGCGGAAAAACGCGGCAATTCAAAGCATGCTGCTAATTGCCGGCGGCGAGCCGAGAATCGTTATGATTCTCCGCTCGTGGACAGGGGGCTGCGCTTTCCATAGCAACACTATGGAAAGCGTTCACTGCATTCCCCGCAGCCGGATTATCGCTGCGGGGAACGCAGTGAACATTCGCCCGTGGACAGGAGCCCTAACACGGATATGAACAAGCCCTTACAAAATCTCACCGTTATTGATGTCCTATTCACTGCTGTGTGAAAAAATGCAGTGTGTGTAATAGAACTAATAATGCCTCATATACAAAGCATAAAATATTACAGATCACCCTCGGCTGCCATCAACTTTGGATGCAATGTTGGCATCATGCAGTGCCTCTCCAGCTGCTACACTACATGAACTATTTAATAGATGAAAATAGAAAGTGATACAGTATATACCCTCTATCCATAAACAGTTCTTTCTAATGATACCACAGCAATATATTAACTTCCACAACTCTGTCAATGTAATGCTTCACTTACAAGTATGAACCACACATCAGAAATGGTGTTTCTTCCGGAGTGCAATTTCACAACATGGTGAAAAACAAAATCAATGAGAAACAGAATTAAATACAGGTTGAAATATTGAAAAAAATGATACATTTTCAGTAGTTTAAGCAATCATCCATTTCCTTATATTTTGGGAATAGATTTAAAAAACATTACCGGTCTAAGGCTGGTTTCACACAGGCGATAACGATATAGCCGTGAGAAAATCACGATAATATTGCAATTTTGCTCATGAGATGTCTGAGAGTCAGTGTTGGTTTTTCTCGCAAAAACATAGCTGCAGCTTGCGTTTTTTGTGCAATGTGAAGCATTTTTAACATTAGAAAGTCTTTGTCGCAAGAAAATCGCAAGTTCGAGTGTTACGATAAAACAAAGGTTCCATAGGGAAACATGGGCCCAGGAGCTTCACAGCTGGGAAGAACTGGTTACCAGTAATTAAAACAATAGCAATATTAGTGCAAAGACGTGTGCTGAAAAGCAGCTGCAGAGGTTCTATGAGAGCACATAGATCAGATGCAACAGCTTATGTTGTACATGGTAAGTAAATCCAGGGAAATCACACAGTATAATACGTATCTGGCGGCCCACGATGACGGTAGTTAAGCTTTTTATAAGGCAGGGAGGAATTCACATACTACTCACAATTACGTGCCATCACTCTTCTGGCTCGGAAGATCATCTCTTGGAACTGCTTTTGAGCAGGAACAACTGAAGTGGGCCAAAGCATCCCAACAGGCATGACCTGGGAGTGAGCTGGACAGGAACACCAATCAAGAGTCAAATAACTTGTGCCAAAAATCCTTGTATATAAGAATACTGCCAAAGTAAATAAAGAAGGATCCCAACTCCACTTCACATTTAGGACAGATCTCTCTCCTAACAGGACAAAACTTGGCACCTCTAGACGTGGTCATATAAGCCTGATGGAGGATGTACAGTTGTGTAGCCTACTTGGGACATTCCAGTGAAACTTTTTGGGTACTGCCAAAATGTCTTCCCATTCACTATAAGTAATACCCGCCAAGGGCAAGTACCATTTGACTATACTAGAACTTAAAACGTCTTGACGGTATGGCATGAGACCATTATATGTATCAGGAATGCTACCTCTAGGACTACCCTGCATTAACATTGTAGGCAAATAAATATAAGGGTACTCCAGGGGCTTAGCCACGTGTGTGGTATATATGGCATGGCTGAATATAACAAAAGAGCATATTATTGCGCAGGTCATATACCTCTTTAGGAGTTTGGAAAGATTTAAGACCTGGGTGTTATCGAACCACAACGGTACCGATCTGATGACCTCGTTGCCAGGTGCCAAATTGGTAGATATGGAAGCCCGTGATGAGAAGATATTGCTAGCATTATCTATCAATAGCATGAAATCACTCCATGTTATGTCAAGACACCTCCCGTGAGAATCAATGAATTCTACTTTATTATCAACATTGCCAACTCTTATACAGAAAGAATGGGCGTATCCAAATGTTGCCTGGTACAAAGATTAGTGTTACGTAGCTTACTGGTACAAAGGTGAAAATACTTAAGACTTATTGACATCTACCAAATAGTCTCAAAGCTCAGACACAGAATTACCTAAGTCAGGATATTGCTGCTGCATTAGACAATAGTCAGAGAATAATTGTGTGTCTTCTCTGTTAACATAGCTTAGCCTTATTTAATTTGTCTGTTGACTTCTTATCTTAAAATCCTAGTTCCTGACACTACAAAGCATAGGTTTTAGTCTTCTATTTAAGGGTCAATAGTCCAATACAAGGTAAGAAACATACACTTATTGCATTCTGAAACTTAACACTTTATATTCCATGACATGGGCTATTTGACCAAAGTATTGTGTACCATATTGAAGCCATACTGTGGGATTGGGAATGTGAATAAACTTTGCCGTTCTTAAATTATACCATAGAGGAGTACAAGCATGAAAAGAGGCATTACAATAGTGCATTAGAACTTGCTCCCAAGATTGTTAAGCTTGCAAAAATATATAATTATCCACAATAGTAAGAATAGATACACTAGTTTTCGTGATGAAGATTGCATATCTAAGGTTTGAAATGTGGAGAGGAGCAGATTGTCTGTCATGAGAGCTTGTATGTGGTGATGCCCCTGCCTAACGTGGGGCGATTGTCCAGACAGGGATGACCCCACATTCAGTTATGTGGTAACAAATGCCAGAAACAAAAGCAGGACCACTACTAAGATATAAATCAATACACAATCCACTTATCTTGATCAGGATTACAGCACCTAGAGAAAAAGGACTAAACCAACTTCAACTACAAGAGATGAATAATCAGCTTCTTCTAAAAGCAGGGGTTAAAAAATATATAAACCCCCCTCAAATAGATTGGTCAGCCAAGGAAAACACAAACTATCTAGGGGAACTTCAACATAAAGCTCCAAATGACCCTTTTAATAACGATGGGGTAATGCAAGGGGATAACAAAAGTAAAACCACAAAACTGTTATAACGTGGCTCGGACTGACCTTCTACCGCCAGTCTGTTTCCACATTGTGGCTGGTATACTATGGCCCTGTCATGGCTGTCGAGCCATGGTACCACATCAATGAATAATATGTGAGTGCTGCACCACAACATAGTATTGTTGGGTATCAGGGACCTCCATTCCTCCCCCATCCCACTAGTTCTGCATGGTTTGTCAAGACAGCTTAGCTCTACTGGATTACCATACAAATTATTTCAACCAAGAATTGATCTTCTGAAATATAGATTGTGGGAGATAGATGGGAGCTTGCTGGCCAAATATGGAATTTTGGGCGTGAGGACCATCTTGACGAGATTGACCCTACCCTTTACTGACAACAATAGCTTTGCGCAAGGCTGTTTTAGTTTGAACATAATGGAGCTGGGGTGAAACATTCAGCATGTGAAAATCTGGGATATGATGACAAATCATCACCGCAAGATATTTGAGGGAGCTACACCACTGTAGGGGCAAGGTCACTTGCTCCAGCATTTATAGGAAAGGATCCAGAGGCATGATGAGGGATTTAGTCCAATTAACTGTTTGGCCAGATTACTCTCAGAAGCGGTTGATAAGGTTTAGAGCCCATTGCAAAGAGGAACCAGGATCTGCCAGATACAAAATCATGTCATCAGCTTGTAGGCCCACCTGTTCTTACAACCTATGTTTCCATAGACCTTGTATGCATGGGTCATAATGTAGACTTTCAACTAGAGGCTTTACTGACAGTGCATAAATGAAAGGGGAAAGTGGACATCCCTGGCATGTACCATGGCCTAGTCGAAAGGGCTCAGAGAGCAGACATGAGACATGAGAGATAGGAGCATGGTAAAGAAGACAGAACCATGATTTGAAATGTATCCCAAAGCCAGAGGCCTCTAAAAAAGTAGCCCACAAATGGGGCCATTCAACTGAATCAAAAGCCTATGCGTCGTCTAAAAAAAACTACTACCCTACGCTGTCACAAAATATAGATCTTGCCCTATCTTTGGACCAAAAACTGCTGGAGGCTTCATAGACTCCTATGGTAGTTTATGGGAGCCGTCAAAAAAAGGGAGGGCGTTTAGCAGTAGCTATCGCTGCTAAGGCCATTTTAACATGGCTGACAAAATCATGCAATTTTCTCGCAATGCGACAGTGCTACAAATCGCATGTATGTGAAGCCCATACTTTCCAATGGGTTCCTTCACATTAGCAATGTTTTGTAGCCTGCAACATTGCGAGAAAAAAAAATTGCAGGTTGCTAAATATTGCCTATATTAGGAGTCCTAAAATAAGCCCTAGCTGCATTAAAATAAAAAAGAAATACATCACCTAAGGGGCGCTGTCTGGCTCCGCTGCACTTCTCCCAAAGCTCCCCGACACTTGTTTGAAGTTCTCCGGCATAGCTTCCTGGTCAGGAGTTTGAAACTGATTGGTTCTCTAGCTCTGCGGCTCAGCCAATCACAGCCATTCACTGAAAATTGCGCCAAATTACCCAGAGATTTTGGATCAATTTTTGGCGCAAACTAAGCCAACTAATGGGTGGTTTAAACTAAGGCTAGACTGTCTTAAAATTCAACAGACTTCTCATTCAGTAAAGCTATTGTGATAAATCTGATGCGTTCAGATCGTCTAGTTTAGGTTTGCACAGTCTATCTTAGACAGTATACACACCCACTGTGTGTATGCATGTGCTTTGAATGAAGAGATGAGTCCAATGCACACACCAAACACTAGCTTCACAGGTGGACATTGGGGAGCCAACAGAGTATAAAAAGTACACTCCTGAACATTGTGTCACTGCTCAATGGCCACAACAGGTCTGTAGTGTACCGGCTGTGAGGCAGAAACGGAGTGGTGGTACTACTGAGCCAAGTTATTAAATTTTGTGGTTGTACATTTGTTATCACTTTGGGTTCCCCGTCATTGGTAAAGGGTCATTGGAAGTCTGTGTTTTCCTTAGCTGGCCAATCTATTTCAGAGGGGGTATAATTTATATACTGTATACATGTAAAACCCCCTGCTAGTACTAGTTGCTGATTACTCATCTCCTGAACTCCTGTGGTGATGTTGATTGAGTCTACATTTCCCTTGGAGTTGTCATCCTGATTCAGTTAAGTAGCTGGTGTATTATTTGTATATTGGAGTTGCCTTGGTCATCACCCCTGCTGCCTATAGTTATGACCTGTTCTTCAATATCCCTAGTTTACACCTGGGCAAAGTGCTGGTGGCCCCTAGGTTCTAACGTCGGGCCATCCCTATTGCGTTGATCTCCCTAATTTAGGCAGAGGCTTTTCCCTCTTCTGGCTGTTAGTATTTGAATGGTGTTTTGGTGTTTTTTGTGAGACTTAGAGAGGTTTTTGTCCTGGAGTCCGTGATGGGTGTGGTGCGTAAACGCTCAGCACAGACGTAAACAGTTTATTGTGCTGACAGGACCAGACAGGCTCCTTTTACCCTTTCCAATCCAATTTGTATCCTGGTTTTCCTATTGGCTCTCTCTTTTTCAGCTGTTATACAATGGTGCTATATGCTGGCTAAAGCCAGTACTGCATGAGGTGACACATTGGATAGGCTCCGACAGCAGAGCGGCTGGCAATATACAGTAAAAGAACCCCGACGGATGTCTTCCAACAGAGCTGTACAGCCTTAAATAATAATGTCTTCTGAGGTCAGACAGTGGATTGGAAAGGGTTAAGAGTATGTTTACATGTTGCAGATGTCTGCAGAAAAATTATCTGAGACATCGGCATGTGTTTCTCCATTCATCTGAAAACGATTTCCACTTAAAATCAGTAATGGATACTCCATGCCATGTTTTTGAAAATCAGCAGCTTGTGCAATATTTTTTCCCACAGCATGTAAAAAACATTTTGATCACTTCAGTATTTCGGTATCTTTGGTGCACATTCACTGCCTGTGAACCTGAGCTCAGAATTACTCCTTACCTTAAAGGGGTATTTCAAGCTGAAACATGGCTCCAATGATGAACTGAGATGTTTGTGTAAAAGCTTGGAATATAAACCTTTCACATCTCATGTAAGATAGTGGAGCGCTGCTTCTCTATTCTCTAGTTGCTATCCTTTGGATAGGTGAATGTGAATTCTGGGAATAGCCCTCTAAGTTTATAATAGTAGCAGTATGCTTCACTGCTGTTCTGAATTATTTAGCAAGTCTATCTCTGCAACAGAGGTTATAGCGAAGGTCATTGGGACTCGGGGAACGTAAAGAAAGGAACACAAGTATTGCTGATGGGAAGATCAGTGACGAGTGTGCTGCAGGTGACATTATGTCATACAAATAAAGTTATGAAGAAGAGAATCGGTATGCCTTGTGCTATTCATGACAATTATTTATTTTGGGATGATTGGTGTGACAGGCTGCTATACAGTGATTTAGATGAAGAATATGCTTAGTAATTACCTCTATTATGATTCATTGTCTGTCAGCTGTCAGAAAGAGACTCATTTTTAATGCAAAAATAAACCAATTAGTAAATTTTATGGATTTTGTACATAATGTATAGTTTCATTTAGTAGTATCTTATTTTTAACCGGGACACAGTGAACAACTAAAAAAAAAAAAGAAAGAGGGTTATCCAAAAAAGAGCAGATATGGAGATTTGATTACAAACTACAAAAGACAGGTACACAATCCGCACATCACTGAGGAGACAAAGGTTAGTAGTTTTTTTATGACGTCAGCAAGTTCCGTTTTCTGCCACACTGCAGCGCTGGGTATCTCGTTTACAGTTTTATGGTCTCTGAGGAGCACATGCAACCAAGTTCAAAACAATTTCTGTTGCATCCGTAAAGTTACTTTTGATGAACGGCTGTTTCTGGAGTCTATGCCAGAATGCACGTTGCATTTGGACAATTGATTCACATTTAACAAATTCAAGGACACAACGATTTCTTCTGCTATTTTCCTAGAAACTGTAATCAATAAACAGCACTGCAATATGGCAGAAAATGGAACTTAGGGCTCATTCACACGGGCATATTGTCACCGCGTATTTCGCACGTGTATTTCCTGTGCGTAACACGTGGTAAATGGAGGCAATAAAAAGTTTATCGACTTTCATTTCTCCATTCACAACTGCGTTAGAACTGCAGGGGAATACTGGGTATAAAGCACAGGAGAAATATATCACAGCATGCTCTATTTTTCCGCATTTTATTCGCAGCCCTAGAAGGGTTATGTATTGAAACGCTCCCGCTTTGCAATGCCTCGAATGGACAGCGTTTAATATGGATCCCCGCTCTGCACAGAGCAGGGATTAGAAGAAAAAAAAGTTACACTGTGCAGGTCCAGGACATCACAATCCCAGGCATGTGCAGTGCCAGTCGCAGCCTGTACACATTTTCTGCTGAAAGAGCGTAAGGGCTGCGATGAGTTCAATGCTGCGAGACTCGCACTGTTGTACTCATACACCCATGTGAATGAGCCCTTACTGGTGCTGGCTCCACTTACTCTCCATTTCACCCTCGCTGTTGGGGTCCCACAAGGCTCAGTCCTCGGCCTTCTCTTCTCAATCTACACAGCCCGAATCCGACAAACCATCCGCAGAATTAGCTTTCAATACCATCTCTACACTGACAACACCCAGCTATACACCTCCTCCAGCGACATCTCAGCACCAGATCATGGACTGTTTGCTGTTTCTCATACCATGTCCTGCATTTTTCTCAGACTTGACCACTCAAAAACTGACCTTTTCGTCTTTCCGCCCTCAACCAGCTGACCTCCTCCCAACATCTCCATATTCAGTAGATGGCACCACCATAACCCGCAGACAACAGGCCCATTGTCTTGGGGTCACAATAGATTCTGACCTCTCATTTACCCCCCACATCCAATCCCTGGCCCGAACATGCCACCAGCACCTCAGGTATATTGCTAAAATCCATCTGTTTCTCACCAAGGACACGCTAAAGACACTTGTTGTCGCCCTCATCCACTCCCGACTACTACTGCAACTCGCTGCTCATTGGCCTTCCTCGCACCAGACTCTACCCACTCCAATCCATACTAAATGCGGCAACTAGCCTTCTCTTCCTATCCAGCCCCTTACTGGATGTCTCTGCATTATGCCGGTTGCTGCACTAGCTGCCCATCCATTACAGAATTAAATTCAAACTCATCACCCTCACCCACAAAGCTTTCCATGGCGCCGCGCCACTGTACATTACTTCCCTCTTGTCCATAAATCACCCAGCCCGCACACTGCAATCTGCTAACGGTGGTCCTCAACCTAGGCGTTATTGCCCCTTTGGGGTGGGGAGGGGAAGGAAAAGTCAAGGGGGCAGTAGGGGGGCGTTGGAACATAAAGGTGGCAGTAGGGGGGCAACCTGTGTTTGTTTTGTGAATTTTTTCTCATCTAGTAACTACATTTTAAAAAAAATTTGTAGCGCTACCTCAGTTTTTGTTTAAAATCCGTCCGACTTACATGTAATGGGAGTTGTGTGCAGCCTGCGCACCTCTATCATATACTGTAGGACTTTTATAACTCCATGACTCCACTACAGATCAATCACACTTCATAACACTGGATAACCTACAGCACAACCTAACCCGCTGTATTCCATAATGCCGCTGATTGCTGGAACGACTTCAAACTTTCACTTGTGTGGGTCTCTGGCAGTTGTAGACTTTGTGGATGCCAAATGTCTTTTCAGAACACTGATATAAAACTACAACTCCCAGAGACCCACGCAATTGCTACTAATCAATCACACTGGATAATTTAAAAAACAACCGATTGGCTGAATGTTTCAGAGTAATGGAGTTATAAAAGTCATACATCATTATATGATAGAGCAACATAAGCAGTGCATTCTTAAAACATACTTTATAAAAATGGCAGAGAAGAAGAAATGTTGGTAAGCCCATTTAATTTTTCCAAGGTTTGAAGTCAAAGTTTGAGAACTGCAGCACTGTAGGAAAGCTATTTGGAAAATGCTCGCAATGCTGACAAAGGCCTCCTTGCTTGATATAATGTCTCTTTATAATAGCGCAATGTGGCAAATTCATATACTATTGGGGAAACACTTGTGTCACCCGCAGTTAAAGAGATTATCGGTACTATGCTGGGGCCTGATGCATGTGCCATGGTAAAATCTATTCCTTTGAGTAATGACAGTTTCAAGAAGAATTGACGAGATGGCTGCTGATGTGGAAGAAATGCTTTTGCACGTGTTAATCATAGAATTTGTAAGGCAAATTGACTAGTCAACGGTTAGAGACAATGAAGCATTACTGCTAGCTTACATTTGTTTCATTAATCGGAATGAAGAGGTAGCGGAGGAACTGTTGTTGACCAGAAATGTAACCACCGACACAAAAAAAAACAAAAGTACTTGGTTGTGCAACTGACGGAGCTGCATCCATGATTGGTCGATATTGCAGATTTATAGCACATTTAAAATCTGCTATACTCGGCATAATGGCAGTCCACTGTGTGATCCATCGGCAGCACCTTTTTAGTAAACATTTATGTGAGAGATTGCATGATTCTCTGCACTATGTAATTAATGCTGTTAACAGGATAAAAGTGCACTCTTTGAACAAATGTCTTTTCCGCAAGCTCTGTCAAGACAATGATAAATTTGAACGTCTACTTCTACACACCGAAGTGAGGTGGCTGTCAAGAGGAAAGTGCTTATGACACTTCTATGAACTTTTTGACACCGTAGTCAAGTTTCTTCAGCCGATTGACCCAAGCCTTTGTGATGCAATCCAACTATGATGTCTTGACGTTGCCTACATATTTGACAAACTCAACAAACACGAAGCTACAAGTAGACCAAATGAATTTCATTAAGGCTCAGGGTGCGTTCACACGAACGTATATCGGCTCGGTTTTCACGCCGAGCCGATATACGTTGTTCTCGTGTGCAGGGGGGGGGGAGGATGGAAGAGCCAAGTGCAGGAACTGAGCTCCCGCCCCCCTCTCTGCCTCCTCTCCGCCCCTCTGCACTATTTGCAATGAGAGGAGGCGGAACGGGGCGGGGCTAAAGTCCGGGAATTAGCCCCGCCCCCGCCCCGCCTCTCCTCATTGCAAATAGTGCAGAGGGGCGGAGAGGAGGCAGAGAGGGGGCGGGAGCCTCAGTTCCTGGCTCTGGCTCTTCTATCCTCCCCCCCCTGCACCCGAGGACAACGTATATCGGCTCGGCGTGAAAACCGAGCCGATATACGTTCGTGTGAACGCACCCTCAAGGTGTAATCTCTTCCTTCATTGCCAAACTGGGCTTTCATACCAATAAGCTGAGTCGACGACAGCTGTCGGTTTTCGAGATTTCAAGAAATTACACACGAAGACGAAGACAAACTTCAAGATGCAGACTTCGATGTTTTTTTGCTCACACCTCAAACAAGCCAAAGAAGACATGCAAACTAGGTTTCATGATCTATGTACCCTTGAACTACCAACGTGGGTACTCAAACTATTTCCAGCAGACGCAGAAGAATTTCATCCCAGATTACAAGACCAGTTGATCGACTTGAAACACGATAGCGAAGCCAAAGCACTTCAACAATGGGGCTATGAATGTTTTTGGGTGAAAGTGAAGAATTTCTATCCTATCCTGTGGCAGGAATTTAAGTTTCTCATGTTAGCTTTACCATCCTGTTTTTAAATATTTAGCACCTACATTGTAGTAGCTAAACATTTAGCTGACAAATTCTTTGATAATTTTTAAAGACATGTTTTGACAATTATTTCTAATCTGTTAAACACTATCAAACTTTCCAAAAAAAGTAGCCGGTATTTTAATTTGTACTTTTAAACAAAGTAAGGCTTGGGGGGCTCTGGCCACCATCCCAATACCTGAAGGGGCGCTGGGCTGAAAAAGGTTGAGAACTACTGCGTTAAACTCAGACTAAATGCCCCTCTAATTCGATCAATCCCTGACGCACGGAACTTCAAATGCACCTTAAAAATGCACCTCTTTAAAGAATCATACCAAATCTTCTGATCAAATCCCCCACCCCCCAACATGCCCCCTGCCCCTCCCTATGGCTCCCCACACTTTCCACCTCCTGCCCCAATACCTCCTGTATCATAAATAAGTGTATAAAAGATGTAGTTGTTGTATTGTTTGTGTTTCCCCCATGCTTTGAAAGTGCTGTGGAATAAGTTGGCGCTATACAAATAAACATTATTTATGATTGGCATTTCCTCTTTTCAGCGTAGTGTGGATTGTCTTTTGTAGTTCGTAATTAAATTCCCAAATCGGCTCTTCCTTTATCAATAAGGCCGCCTGCAGACGAGCGGGTCGGATCCGGCAGCGAGAATTCTCGCCGCGCGATCCGACCCGAGCGCCTGCAAGGACGAGCGCGTACTCACCCGCGCCTGGCGGCCCCGGCTCTTTCATGTGCCGGCTGCCGCGCAGCCGGCGCATGCGCAGACCGGAGCCGGCGGCCAGGTGAGTGCGTGCCCCGCAGAAAATTAGGACACGCCGCGGTTTGTTTGCCGCGCGAGATTTCGCGCGGCCAAACCACGGCCGTCTGCATAGGAGTGCGTATTTTAATGCACTCCTATGCAAACTTTCAGCGGCGGAAATCCGGCGGGATTTCCGCTCGTGTGCAGGCGGCCTAAATCTGTAGTTATACTCACTATGATTATCTTAGATATTAGCTTGGACACTTGGATACAATTTTTTTGCCCAATTTCTTTTCTTTAAAAAAATAAAAAATAAGAGTAGATCACCATGAAGCAGTTTCATTTGGCATACAGATGCACTGTCAGCTGGCTATTAAGTAGGGGGCAAAAAGGGCCAGGAAATATACTATAAGTGTCTATGTGACGTTGGTTTACATTCTACTGTATCGGAATCTTATCCGTAGGAGTTACCACAACTTTTTACAGTCCCTACGTCACAAATATAAGTGTATTGTTATGTATAGTTCAATTCACTACCTATCCACTTCTCTCCTAGTGTATTGCCTGTTTAAACTGAATACACTGCTTTTAAATCTACAAATATTCATAATGCCTCTTTCACACGGGCTACAAAAATCATTGCTACAAACACGCATGTATGTGAAGCCCATAATTTCCAACAGGGTTCTTTAAGGCTGCAAAACATCTCTCATGTGAAAGAACCCACACTTACACACGACTGTTTTTATGTTAAGTTTTTTGTTAGCCAAAACCAGGAATGGGTCCAAAATACAGAAGACATGCAAATCCTTCCATTATACTTTCTCTCCACTCCTGGTTTTGACTGAACATAAAAATTGTCGTGTGAATAAGCCCTAAGACCTCGTTCACACGAGTGTGATTTTAGCCCATTATAGGCGCATGAAAAAAATCACGTCTAATAGAACCATAGGTTTTCTACAGAAGTGTTCACATGAAGGAATTTTAGAATACTCACACCTAACAAAGATAGGACATGCGACAGCAAAGCTTGCATCTAAGGCCTTCTACCCACTAATGTTTTTTTCTTAACGCTGCAATATCGCTGTGTTTTTTCCACTGGGACTTTTTAATGTTAAAATCGCATTGCACAAAAATTGCAAAAGCACAAACTTGCGATTTTTGTCCGATGCGACTTTAACATTAGAAAGTCCCATTAAAAAAAATGCAGTGATATCGCAGTGTTAAAAAAAAATGCTAGTGGGTAGAAGCCCTAAGGTCCGTGATGCATGAGAACATAGGACCTAACCTATCTTTGGTGCGAATGGGCAATTTCACAGCCAACTGAGACTTAATAGCTGGAAATCACCCATTCTCACGATTTTTAGCGCAGTATAGCCGCCATCTTTTCACACGCCCATACTGTGCTAAAACCACGCTCGTCTGAATGAGCCCCAAGGCTCTCATGTGGCATCCTCAAAAGCTTCTAAGAAGAAGCGTGCCTTCCCAGGGTACATTTGTCTTGCCAGCATTACAATTTGCAATTCATTGCAGGGGTTATTAGAAAGGACTATGTACTTGGTGTTTAAATTTATTCTACTTTTTTACCTTGACAAAATATGTTCTGCACCAGATAGGATATGCTTAGGTTTCTGTGATGAGCTTACTTGGTAAATGCTTTTTCTATTTCACAATTTTCATTAGCGTTCTCCATAAGATCCTCAATGATAGTCAAATTTACCTTGTCAGGAAGAAATGACTCATCTATGAATGTCTGCAGCAGACCTTTGATAAACCTGATGTTAGGAATAGAATGAGACAGCTCATCATATAGTTGCCGCCAATCTGCATAAAACCAAACCATATTATTGGGTTTGTGTAATAAATGAGCGTTATGTACACCTGGTTTTGTCAAAAATGGTAAAAGGAGGTAACTGAAGGGATCCATGATGAGGCTCATAACTCCGTCATCAGAAGAAAAGATCACTTGATAAGAGTTCTAGTTTACTGAAGGAGTGCATGGATACAACACAAATTCTCAAATGAGCCTGAATATAAATCATATCAGATAAAATGTGCACCTTTATAGGCAATGTGTATATTTTTACCCCCGTTTTACTTGAAATGTTTTAGCATGTAATTTGGCCACTGAGTGTAGTTGAGATTGGGTTCACTGGGATGTGTTTTCTGTCTTTTAGATGTGGTGTTTTCATGAGATAAGCACCTCCTCTTTCTATGACTTGTAGTGTTAGGCGTCCCTCACACAGGCATTGCGGCAACCGCCATGATTTAAAGCTGCAGCAGGCGCTGGCCTTTATCACTCCTCATCATTGATGAGGAGCGCTAAACACTCAAAAATAGAAGAGAGACCACTCAAAAAGCACTGCGATCGAGCGGCTGTCTGAGCGGTCCCATTGAAAACAATTAAAGCGTTATACTGTGATTATTGTGGTAAAAACATTTGTGTGAGGGAAGCCTTAAGGGCAGTGTATGGTAACATTTGCTGTGTATCTGGCATTTGTGCGTTATGCTCAACATTAGTTTAAAACGGCCACAAGTGAGTGATAATAGTCACGTGTAAACTCAGGCACTATTCATCTAAGTCATTTAGCACTGGTTCTTAGTGGCCTAAAAGCCATCATTTGATTACTCAAAATTTGTTCCATTTGAATGGAATTTTGACCTACTTAGCGGCTGCACGATGGGGTTAGTTTGCCTTGCATATATAATGAGTACACTTTTTGCTCATTATGTACTCTACCAGGAGTAGACAATAGAATCCTGCCCGCCAGATAACCATCGCACAAACACACGCCCAGCTGAGCAAACAACTCGTGGAGTAAATGCAGAAGATTAAAAGCCATTATCTGTATGTGTAATTTTATTCAAAAATGTCAGCAGTTCGTTCAGTCATGCGGTTGTTTAAGCAATAATTGTAGCGTGCAAAAGGGCCTTAAATTATACATAAACTAAAGATGCATATTGAACAGTGTAATTCTGAAACTATCAAGGAATACAACATTAAGCACTATGCACATAACTAGCATACACCGTCTAAACATTCACAATCTAAAGATATGTACCGTAAGACATATGCAAATTTTAAAAGCATTCAACGCTTTATACTACTTATGTGAGTGGCTTATCCTACTAGGACTGGGTGTTACGCTAATTGGTGTAATACTTAACATTTTTATCAACAGATTTAGGTTCCAATACTTCACAAATCTTCTGCAGCATTTTTGGCGAAATATTATCTTTAAATGTCTGTTTCCTGTGTTATAAGATCTGCTCTGCCTTTTTGGATTTTCAATAGCTTTAAAACACTTTGTCTTCTGATACAGCTGTCACATCCAACAACTCTTGATTCTACATGAGAAATGATATTTAGTTTTATGACTACACAGTTGTATAAATGTTCACATTAATTTATATAAAATGCACCATTGATCGCCAGATTTAAAATATCATCAGCAACAGTGATCTGTCGTAGCAGTACTATTTAACTTCATGAAGAATGACTCAAACTCAAAATCTCAAAGTCCAGCTTAATGAGGGAAAAATGATAGATGATAAAATTAACAAATATATGCATATACATTGTGAATAGAATAAAAATGAAAAGTTTAACACAATATATTTACCTAGTACAGAATCAGAATCATCAGGTACAGGTGCATGGTTATTTTAAGGTTCCATCTGAAATTAAAAACGATGCAATCAAATCTACACCTATAGACGAATTTGGGAGTACGAGTTTATAATCATCTTTGACACTCAAGACTGGGATCAACATCTCAAGAGGCTTCATGCATCATTGGAGATTATGAGAAGTCCATATGAGATAACACACAGGCCTGGTGAACATCTAACACCAATTTAAGGCTTGTTTAGACGACGATTCTTGCTCAAATATCGCTCTTTTGAGCGAGAATCGTTGAGTCTAACAGCACGGACATCGTGCAGTTTTTGTTAGGAAGTCGCTGATAGCTCTTTTTCTATGCCTGCCTCTATCTATCTATCTTCACATCTATTCCATAAGTCTAAGGAAGAACCCTAAGTGTGTTCGAAAGTCTACTAGAACATGTTTTTTGTTAGCCATTCAAAAGGTATAATCTCTACAAGATTACTTGGTGTCTTAATGAGAACAACCAACAACGCCATCTGTTAAAACTATATATCTCATCTAATGTCACATGATCACATTCTTTTCAGTAGTTGAAATACAGGTCATTAAAACTCATGTTTCTAATGTAAGGCCCTTTTACACGCAAAGACAATCTCTCAAACTGCCAAAAGATTTAGCAAAGGTTTTGCATAAAATTACAGGCACAAATAATTCTTCAATTAGCTATTTAATTATCCGTGTTTTCCTTCATAGAGTTGTGTACTCAGCTGGGCATGTGTTTAGTCGATCGTTATAGCATAAATATTTCGCCCAACTAAAGCCCCATTTAGATGAGACGAATGTCAGGCGCACTATTCCAGACACTTGTCCCCGCACATGCTAGTTCCCCTGCTGCACGGGAGCTAGTATCGTTAGCTCACAGTGGGCTGGCAGGAGAAGATTTCTCTCCTCGTTCTCCCCCGACCCTCTTCATTGACTTAACATAGCGTCTTTTCAATACCGAACAGCCGCTATTTACACTGAATGATGAGTGATCAGCAGCCCCCGGCCCCCTGCTAACCACTCTGTTAGCGAGCCAGCGCTACTAGCTCCCATGTGACAGTACGGGAGTGGGGACATGCAGGGACAAATATCAGGCATAGCTTGCCTGACTCGGCCAGTCTAAATGGACGCTAAGTAAACATCTGGCTGACACATTCCATTATTTTCCTTTCTGCTCCTCTTGGCTGAGTAATCACTGCACTAATTAAATATGCAAAGCAAAACCAAGCCATCACTGGCTGCTGGAAACGCTGAACAAACTGCATTCAAACTGAAAGAATATCCAGCGATAAAATGGTGGATTTTATGCCAGCCTAAAAATCTTTGCTAACGATAATTGAACGAGTAGTGCACAACTGCCCGCATTTACAATAATAATCGCTCATTTTCGTCCATTTGAATGAATTTTGAGCGATAATCGTTGCGTGTAAAGGGGCTTTAAGTCTTACTTGAATTATGCCTTCAAGACGTGTTGAAAAAATGTTACAGAACCATTATTTTAGGGCAATGGGTGAAGCTTCTTTTAGAGGATTTGAAAAGCTATACAGAATTGTTAAACACAGTATAAAAACAAATCTGCAAGCATGGCTAAATTAACAGGATGTTTACACGCTTAGTAAACCTGTCAGGAATAAATTTCTAAGAAATAATTTTTTTTTTCAGATATTGATTCACAATGGCAAGCTGCTCTTGTTAGCATGACTGAGTATTCAAGAGAAAATGGTTTAAAATACATTTTAACAGTCATAGCTATATCAAATTACGCTTGGCACGTTGGCTTGAGGGACAAAACAGGAGCTGGTATTATGAAAGGATTTATGCTAGTACTTAAAAATGATCGAGTACCCCAAAAAATTAGATGACCGAGGCAGGGAATTTATGAATCATGCCATGAAGTGACTTTGTAGTAAAGAAATGATCTATGTTGTACGATTTACAAACAGTGAAAACGCCTTTAGTGGAGCAATTTAACCATAATTTAAAGACAAATGCGGTGTTACCTTACAAAACTTAACACTAAGGTATATTGACTTGCTATACAGTTACAATCATACTTATCACACAATTCACTGCAAATCTGCTGCTGTGACAAAAAACTCAATTCCTTAAGAATATGGCAAAATATCTATAGCGAGATTCTGGACTTTGTCTGTTAAACCCATTTTAAAGATTAGAGATCATGTACGAATCTCATAGGATAAAAGGAACTTTTCATTAAAGGTTATGAACAAATATACACAGATGAAATTCTTATGAATGAAGCCATCAATACAAAATTCCAAAAGATGCACTATAAATTAGTTTGAGTGGTGAGCCTATAGAAGGGTTGTTTTATAAAGAGGAGATACGAAGAGTACCTCTAGGCAAAAACGATGGCTGCTGGGTTGAAAAAAATACTGAAAAAGTGGTAGAACATTGGTAAACTGCATTCTCGTCCGAGCAGGCTCGGGGGGGTTGTGGGGGGAAAGTGTGGAGAAGGGAGGCGGGGGGAGAGTGAGAGAGATCTCTCACCCCCTCCCCCCTGCCGCAACCCCACTCACCCCCGCCGTCCCTCGAGCCTGCTCAGACGAGAATGCAGTTACTCGAGAAGAGTGATGCTCACTCGAGTAACTGGCTTATCCAAGCATGCTCGCTCATCTCTATTAATCACCCTAAGGCTCTTTCCCTGGAGTTGGCTGATCTTAAATAAGACGGTTTGGCCATTTTTGTTTTAGGTTATCTGACAAGATTAAGGATTTAATGATTCAGCATCTTTTTACTAAAACTCTTGATGAAGCTATGACGTTGACCATCTGTATTGGTTGTTGGATGAGGGAGCGTTGTCTGCTCTACTTTCATGCATTTTAGCCCGTTTTAACACACCTCATCAGCCATCACAGTGAAGGGGTGCATTAAAAACTGCTTTCGAATGTTGCAACATGCATTTCAGAAACGCTGTGCCAAATCGCTGTAAAATGTGAATCCTTTGTTTTTTAAATGTATTTTTTTTCACCCTTTTGTCTTTTATGCAATGACCAATGCTGTGCCAAGATCAATTGGATTTGAGAATTTCTATCACTGTTATTGCCATTTTTTTTAAATTACTACTACAACCTCTCCTTCTATAATATCGTATGTCAACTATTTGTGGGAACTTTCCACCCTAGTTCACACAAATAATGCATATATTGCAGTTTTTTTTAACTCCATTTGCATTTCCTTTGATATTCCCTTCTTATTCTTGGCTTTTCTTCCCCCCTCCTTTCACATATGGCTGAATAGACAGTATTTAATGAGATGTGGTACATGTTATTTCTCATTCTATTTTGGCCCTATACCATATATGTATGTTTTTATAGTGTAACCCCAGAAAGTACTGAGGAAGAGGTTGCAACACCTCAAAATGCATACACAAGCTGGTTTTAATAATAAACAGATCTTTTGGGCTAATACACCTATTCAAGTATTTTCTATACCATTAAAAGGTTGCACCAAAATCACCCTTCCAGAAAACATTTCCCTTCTCTCGCTCGTTCCACACGTTCACCTATCAGGTATAACATCAGTTAGCATGGGCAGCACCTTTCAAATACAAGCTTCTCCATCTAACAGCAATTCTGCCACAAACCTCCATTCACTTAGGTTGCTCCAACTTTTTTTCCTTTCATTTCTCCACACTTGAAGAGTATATTGTCAACCGTCTAAAGGAGGGTCATATATGTTCATTTAATTGACCTTTGGCGATCTTATTTTTTTGTGTGAAAAAAGATGGGCGTTTATGACTAGAGATGAGCGAGCACCAAAATGCTCGGGTGCTCGTTACTCGGGACGAAATTATCGCGATGCTCAAGGGTTCGTTTCGAGTAACGAACCCCATTGAAGTCAATGGGTGACCCGAGCATTTTTGTATATCACCGATGCTCGCTAAGGTTTTCATTTGTGAAAATCTGGGCAATTCAAGAAAGTGATGGGAACGACACAGCAACGGATAGGGCAGGCGAGGGGCTACATGTTGGGCTGCATCTCAAGTTCCCAGGTCCCACTATTAAGCCACAATAGCGGCAAGAGTGGGCCCCCCCTCCCAACAACTTTTACTTCTGAAAAGCCCTCATTAGCAATGCATACCTTAGCTAAGCACCACACTACCTCCAACAAAGCACAATCACTGCCTGCATGACACTCCGCTGCCACTTCTCCTGGGTTACATGCTGCCCAACCCCCCCCCCCCGCACGACGCAGTGTCCACAGCGCACACCAAAGTGTCCCTGTCAGCCTTCAGCTGCACTCATGCCACACCACCCTCATGTCTATTTATAAATGCGTCTGCCATGAGGAGGAACCGCAGGCACACACTGCAGAGGGTTGGCACGGCTAGGCAGCGATCCTCTTTAAAAGGGGCAGGGCGATAGCCCACAATGCTGTACAGAAGCAATGAGAAATATAATCCTGTGCCACCGCCATCAGGAGCTGCACACGTGGGCATAGCAATGGGGAACCTATGTGCCACACACTATTCATTCTGTCAAGGTGTCTGCATGCCCCAGTCAGACCGCGTTTTTTTATAAATAGTCACAGGCAGGTACAACTCCGCAATGGGAATTCCGTGTGCACCCACAGCATGGGTGGCTCCCTGGAACCCACCGGCTGTACATAAATGTATCCCATTGCAGTGCCCATCACAGCTGAGGTAACGTCCGATTAAATGCAGGTGGGCTTCGGCCCACACTGCATGCCCCAGTCAGACTGGGGTTCTTTAGAAGTGGACACATGCAGTTACAACTCCCTGTGGACCCACAGCATGGGTGGGTGCCAGGAAGCCACCAGCGGTACATAAATATATCCCATTGCATTGCTCATCACAGCTGATGTAACATCAGCTTTAATGCAGGTGGGCAAAAAATTAATTGGATTACACTGTAGGCGAGGGCCCCCAAAAATTGGTGTACCAACAGTACTAATGTACCTCAGAAAAATTGCCCATGCCCAACCAAGAGGGCAGGTGAAACCCATTAATCGCTTTGGTTAATGTGGCTTAATTGGTAACTAGGCCTGGAGGCAGCCCAGTTAAAATAAAAATTGGTTCAGGTGCAAGTTTCAACGCTTTAATGAGCATTGAAACGTATAAAAATTGTTTACAAAAATTATATGACTGAGCCTTGTGGGCCTAAGAAAAATTGCCCGTTCGGCGTGATTACGTGAGGTTTTAGGAGGAGGAGCAGGAGGAGGAGGATGAATAGAATACACAGATTGATGAAGCAAAAAGGTCCCCGTTTTTGATGGTGATAGAGAACGATGCTTCCATCCGCGGGTGCAGCCTACGTATTGCTTAGGTATCGCTGCTGTCCGCTGGTGGAGAAGAGAAGTCTGGGGAAATCCAGGCTTTGTTCATCTTGATGAGTGTAAGCCTGTCGGCACTGTTGGTTGACAGGCGGGTACGCTTATCCGTGATGATTCCCCCAGCCGCACTAAACACCCTCTCTGACAAGACGCTAGCCGCAGGACAAGCAAGCACCTCCAGGGCATACAGCGCGAGTTCAGGCCACGTGTCCAGCTTCGACACCCAGTAGTTGTAGGGGGCAGAGGCGTCACGGAGGACGGTCGTGCGATCGGCTACGTACTCCCTCACCATCCTTTTACAGTGCTCCCGCCAACTCAGCCTTGACTGGGGAGCGGTGACACAGTCTTGCTGGGGAGCCATAAAGCTGGCAAAGGCCTTGGAGAATGTTCCCCTGCCTGCGCTGTACATGCTGCCTGATCTCTGCGCCTCCCCTGCTACCTGGCCCTCGGAACTGCACCTTCTGCCACTAGCGCTGTCGGATGGGAATGTTACCATCAGTTTGTCCGCCAGGGTCCTGTGGTATAGCATCACTCTCGAACCCCTTTCCTCTTCGGGTATGAGAGTGGAAAGGTTCTCCTTATACCGTGGGTCGAGCAGTGTATACACCCAGTAATCCGTAGTGGCCAGAATGCGTGTAAAGCGAGGGTCTCGAGAAAGGCATCCTAACATGAAGTCAGCCATGTGTGCCAGGGTACCTGTACGCAACACATGGCTGTCCTCACTAGGAAGATCACTTTCAGGATCCTCCTCCTCCTCCTCCTCAGGCCATACACGCTGAAAGGATGACAGGCAAGCAGCATGGGTACCCTCAGCAGTGGGCCAAGCTGTCTCTTCCCCCTCCTCCTCATGCTCCTCCCCCTCCTCCTCAACACACTGAGATATAGACATGAGGGTGCTCTGACTATCCAGCGACATACTGTCTTCCCCCGCCTCCGTTTCCAAGTGCAAAGCGTCTGCCTTTATGCTTTGCAGGGAACTTCTCAAGAGGCATAGCAGAGGAATGGTGACGCTAATAATTGCAGCATCCCCGCTCACCATCTGGGTAGACTCCTCAAAGTTTCCAAGGACCTGGCAGATGGCTGCCAACCAGGCCCACTCTTCTGTAAAGAATTGAGGAGGCTGACTCCCACTACACCGCCCATGTTGGAGTTGGTATTCCACTATAGCTCTGCGCTGCTCATAGAGTCTGGCCAACAGACTAAACTGATGTTGCAGGGTCCGCAGGGTGGCACCGTCCGTCTTGGACTTGCGGAAATGTGCGCAGAGCCGGCGCACCTTTCCGAGCAGGTATGACAAGTGTGGGTAGCTTTTCAGAAAGCGCTGAACCACCAAATTAAAGACATGGGCCAGGCATGGCACGTGCGTGAGGCTGCCGAGCTGCAGAGCCGCCACCAGGTTACGGCTGTTGCCACACACGACCATGCCCGGTTGGAGGCTCAGCGGCGAAAGCCAGCAGTCGGTCTGCTCTGTCAGACCCTGCAGCAGTTCGTGGGCCGTGTGCCTCTTCTCTCCTAAGCTGAGTAGTTTCAGCACGGCCTGCTGACGCTTGCCCACCGCTGTGCTGCCACGCCGTGCGACAGCGACTGCTGGCGACGTGCTGTTGCTGCTGACACATCTTGATTGCGAGACAGAGGTTGCGTTGGAGGAGGAGGAGGAGGAGGAGGAGGGCGGTTTAGTGGAGGAAGCATACACCGCCGCAGATACCAGCACCGAGCTGGGGCCCGCAATTCTGGGGGTGGGTAGGACGTGAGCGGTCCCAGGCTCTGACCCTGTCCCAGCCTCCACTAAATTCACCCAATGTGCCGTCAGGGAGATATAGTGGCCCTGCCCGCCTGTGCTTGTCCACGTGTTCGTTGTTAAGTGAACCTTGGCAGTAACCACGTTGGCGAGGGCGCGTACAATGTTGCGGGAGACGTGGTCGTGCAGGGCTGGGACGGCACATTGGGAAAAGTAGTGGCGACTGGGAACCGAGTAGCATGGGGCCGCTGCCGCCATCATGCTTTTGAAAGCCTCCATTTCCACAAGCCTATACGGCAGCATCTCCAGGCTGATCAATTTGGCTATGTGCACGTTTAACGCTTGAGCGTGCGGGTGCGTGGCGGCGTACTTGCGCTTGCGCTCAAACAGTTGCGCTAGCGACGTCTGGACGCTGCGCTGAGAGACATTGCTGGATGGGGCCGAGGACAGCGGAGGTGAGGGTGTGGATGCAGGCCGGTAGGCACTCGTGCCTGTGTCCTCAGAGGGGGGTTGGATCTCAGTGGCAGGTTGGGGCACAAGGGGAGAGGCAGTGGTGCAAACCGGAGGTGGTGAACGGCCTTCGTCCCACCTTGTGGGGTGCTTGGCTATCATATGCCTGCGCATGCTGGTGGTGGTGGCTCCTCAGCTGATCTTGGCGCGACAAAGGTTGCACACCACTGTTCGTCGGTCGTCAGGCGTCTCTGTGAAAAACTGCCACACCTTAGAGCACCTTGGCCTCTGCAGGGTGGCATGGCGCGAGAGGGCGCTTTGGGAAACAGTTGGTGGATTATTCGGTCTGGCCCTGCCTCTACCCCTGGCCACCGCCTCTACCCCTGGCCACCGCACTGGCTCGGCCTGTGCCCACACCCTGACTCGGGCCTCCGCGTCCTCGCCCGCGTCCACGTCCTCTAGGCCTACCCCTACCCCTCAGCATGCTGTATTACCAGTAGTGCAGAAACAGAACGCTGTAATTAAATGTGCCGCTTATTGGCCTGTGGTTGGAGGCTGACTTCGCTTACGGAACGCACAGCAAAGGCAGGAAAGAATTTTGCGCAAGCCTGCTGTAACACTTAGCTGGCTGCGTATGAATTAGGACAACTACCCCCAGCAGAGACCCAGTACACTTGTGGACAGGAATACAGCGGTGATGTAAGAGACAACACAGAGGCAGGAAAGAATTTTGCGCAAGCCTGCTGTAACACTTAGCTGGCTGCGTATGAATTAGGACAACTACCCCCAGCAGAGACCCAGTACACTTGTGGACAGGAATACAGCGGTGATGTAAGAGGCAACACAGAGGCAGGAAAGAATTTTGCGCAAGCCTGCTGTAACACTTAGCTGGCTGCGTATGAATTAGGACAACTACCCCCAGCAGAGACCCAGTACACTGAGGACGGTCACAGGCAGCCCAAATAGATTTTTTTTCCCAAATGTTTTTGGAAAGGCCCACTGCCTATATACACTAAATATGTCTTCTGTCCCTGCCTCACCACTACTGGCCCTGGACAATGTAAAATTACTGCAGGACGCAATGCTCTGCACGGCCGATATACAAAAAAAAAAAAATGTACAACACTGCAAAAAGCAGCCTCCACACTACTGCACACGGTTAGATGTGGCCCTAAGAAGGACCGTTGGGGTTCTTGAAGCCTAAAATAACTCCTAACGCTCTCCCTATTGCAGCTCCGGCACCAGCAGCACTGTCCCTGAAGTATGTCAGAATGCATCTGTGGCGAGCCGCGGGAGGGGCCGATTTATATACTCGGGTGACACCTGATCTCACCAGCCACTCACTGCAGGGGGGTGGTATAGGGCTTGAACGTCGCAGGGGGAAGTTGTAATGCCTTCCCTGTCTTTCTATTGGCCAGAAAAGCGCGCTAACGTCTCAGAGATGAAAGTGAAAGTAACTCGAACATCGCGTGGTACTCGTCTCGAGTAACGAGCATCTCAAACACGCTAATACTCGAACGAGTATCAAGCTCGGACGAGTACGTTCGCTCATCTCTATTTATGACCTTATCCTGATTTTAGAGAATGATAAGATCACTATGCACAATCCCTATCCATTGCTACTCATTCTTAACTTATTTGGCCCGTTGGCTGGAGCCAGCTGGTTTTCCAAGTTAGATTTGAGTGGGGCATATAATTTAATATGTGTCAAAGAGAGGGATAAGTGGAAAACTGCTTTCAATACTCCTGAAGGTCACTTTAAAAAGTTTGGATAGGCCTTTTGGCTTGACCAATGTGCCTGCTGTGTTTCAGGCCTTTATTAATGATACTACAAAGGTTTATTAGAAGTTTTTGTCTTTGTATAACTGGATGATTACCTTATTTATTCCCTGATTATGTGTCTCATTAAATCACATTTCTGGCAGGGGTTGCAAGAGCTTTATAATAAGGATTTGCTTATTAAGAGGGATAAGTGTATACTTGCTATTTAGGAGGTCCCTTTTCTTGGTCATGTCATAGCTCCTTTGGGTTTTGTTATGGGAATAGATCATATTCCAGAAGATTTCACTAGTTTGCTCCAGATTGGTTATAATGAGAAGCTTCATGCATGAATATATGTAATTGAACTCAGGGGTATTCCCCTTGAGCCCCCATACCCTTCTGGTTTATTGAAAGGAAGTACAATACAGTTACACTTGAATATGACGCTCCAATTACATGCATACCCCTCCCAACATCATAACAACTCATGATTGGCCTAGTATGTAATTACGCTGATGATTAACATATGTTTACACCCCAGGTGTATGTTGCTATGTGAATACCTAATTCCTATATACCCAAGTAGCATAGATTTTATTAATATTCCAATCTGGACCAAGGAATCCAAGGGATGAGATAAGAAGCAGCCCCCCCCCCCTCCTCTTATGAGTGGTGGGCATCGCAAGTCTTTCTCATGAGAAACACATCTCAGGACCTTGTTAGGTCTTGGAAATTTATGTAGGAGTGTATTTCAGATACCAGCATAAGAATGCAAAAGACACAGTATGCAGTATTGAACCAGTTAACCATTTCACTGCTAGCTACTTTTTATAAAGTTGGATGGATATATACCCACACATGTTTGCATAGACTGATTTAAGAAACACATTTATATTATTACTACAACAGTTTCAAGATTGATCCAGATAAAGTCTGAGCTGTATTAGATTGGGTACAGCCAAAAAAATCTGAAGGTAGTTCAAAGGTTTAAAAATTCCCCAAAATGTATACGTGGATTTTCAGAGGTTGTTAAAACTTTGACTGACTTGATCAAGAAGGGTGCTTTTCCAATGGTCCCTTGTAGCGTTGAAAGCTTTTAATAACCTGAAAAAAATGTTTTTCCACTGCTCCCATTCTTATACAGCCATATTCCTCTAAGCCAAGTGGGAGCAGTTTTGTCTCTGGATACTAGCAAGTTTATGAATCTTAGTCTTTATGTTGAGCCACCTCTAAGAGGTGACACCATTTCTCAAAAGGCACATTTAATAGTCAAAGAAAGCACAAAGTGACAGTTTTTATTGACCACAAATATCGCGTTTTTGGAGTTTGCAAAGACTCAACCCAATACAGGCTTCCGTAAAACATATGTATGGACATTTAGTCACTTACGGCTTTGTTTAGGAGTGGGGAGACATACATCAGATCTCCAGCCTAATGTCTAGGAGTGGGTGTCAATACACCAGACCCCCTTCTGGTCATTTCTGAAACCTCTGACCACCTGGTTCTTGAAAAGTTGTAGGTGCAACTGAAATGCATTGAACCACAATTATCTCATTTAGAATCTATACTATCCATTTATCTTTACCAGTAGATCTCTATTTATGGGACTACTGTCTATTCTATTACATTGACATAAATACTATATTGACATCAATAAATGTTAGGGCATAACCTGCTTACCTATATAGGCTAAATTGCTTTATAGGAGTGGAGGTAGTCTATCCAGTTAATTAACCTAGAGGGGGAATAAGTATTAGACTATAAGATACTACACCAGTAGGCTCAAATTTAGATACTGAAGACCCTCCAATCTCCCATTTTTATTTATTTTTTGTTGTAGGTTCTTACAGAAAAAAATCAGTTTCGGATATAACATACATCTGAAATAATCATTTGAACTCTGTATGAACCACCTTTTCGTAATACTGTGTGAAGGAAGAGCAGACGTGTCTTGTCTGTTTGTGTACGTTTTGTCTTTACTAATTGTGGATTTTTCTAAGCCCAACATTTTTAACGCATATCAATAAAGATTATTTTAGGGTTCTTCTGTGACTAAGGCCCACTGGTTAAAATCAAAGCAAAAAAATATTGTCAAATATGATCACGGTAGGAAGAATGTTAAAACTGATGCTTTTTCTAGTAGCTTTGTTCAGTTTTTTTTAAGATGAACCTTCTGTGCCAATTCTGTCCAAGGGGGTAGTTGTGTGATCTGTGACTCTGGATTTGGAGGAGCAGATTCATAAGGCTCAGGTGTTGTCTTCTTCGGGTCTTTCAGATGGAAAGCCTTTTGTTCTGTTACACTTAAGATTTTAATTACTATCTGAAATGCACCATTCTGTTCTGGCAGGACATCGGGGGATTAACAATACCAGAAGACTGATAACTAGAACCTCTTGGTGGCCTCCTATGAAACGCGATATTTATAGTTGTGTCTTCTTGTGATGTTTGTGCAAGAACCAAAAACCCCCAGAGTCTCCTAACTGGGAGATTGTTGCCTTTGCCTGTACCAGAGAAACCTTGGATTCATTTGTGCATGGATTTTATCATGGATTTACTCACCTTAGAGGGAAACACTGTTTGGGTGGTGGTGGACTGGTTCAGCAAAATGTGTCATTTAACAGCTCTGCCTAGTCTTCTAAATGCAAAAACTTTGGCTAAACTTCTCATAACTCATATTTTCAGGTTGTATGGGTTGCAATTGAATATTGTCTAGGAACCAGGGGTGGGGGGTGGGGGTTCAGTTTGTGCCTAAATTATGATGCCGCCTTTGCCACCATTTGGAGATCCAGCTGCCCTTCCCCTCCACATATCATCCAGAGACAAATTGTCAAATGGCAAGATGTAACCAAAGCTTAGGTTTTGTTTGCTTAGAGTGTTTTATTTCTGACAATTAGTAAGACTGATCATGGTATTTGCCTTTGGCAGGGTTTGCAGTGAATAGGTCCCTGGAGTCTACTGGCATTTCCATTTTTTGTAATTACGTATTCCATCTGTGTTTTGGTTCATTTTCCAAATTTCTCTTTAAGGTACCTGATAAGAATGAATTTTCATTCCATATAGTGATGGTTTGGGAGGAGGGTCAGAAAACTTTTAGGACATCACTGAGATTACAAGAGGGTGTCAGACAAATCGGTTGGAGGGTGTTAATTTTCGAGTTGGAAATTTGGTTTGGTTGTCTACTAGGAACATTAAGCTTAAACTGCAATCTTTTAGATTGGGTCTGTGCTTCATTGGTCAATACAAAATCAAAGAGGTAACTAATTAACCATATCGCTTTCAGGTTAGAGATCCTCAGTTCCTTTAAGATTGCTGATGTCTTTCACAAATCTTTAAGTATTTTAATCCTGTGAATGGCGAATCTCCCCCTCCTACAGTTGTTGTGAATGGGAGTCTTCAGTTCAAGGTTATCTGAATAATTGATTCACATTGTGTTAGGAATTCATTGTAATATTTGGTACATTGGTCCTGAAGGGAGGACTCTGGTTCCAGCTGCGGATGCCAATGCTGACAGTCCTATTAGGAATTTCTACAGGTTGAATCCTACTAAGCAGTGTCCTGAAGCCCCTCTTCAGAGGGTAGGTACGGTCATGGCTCGACATAGCCGCGTTGCAGAAACGAACTAGTGGTACAAAGTCAGTCCAAGCCACCTTATAACACTTTTTGTGTTTTTATTATTCCCTTGGGTTCCCTTGTCGTTGATAAGGGGTCATTGGGAGTCATATGTTGTGATTCTCCTAGGTGTTTTTTTTCCCCTTGGCTGGCCAATATAGTTGAGAAGAGTTTGTATATTCTTACCCGTCTTTAAACGTTGCTGATTATTTATACATATCTACTCCAGAAATGGGGGCGGGTTGATGAGCTGTACTTAAGGGCATGACCACCTGTCACTGCTATGGGGAGGGGCGGAATGACAAGATAGGCTAAGTGGGTGGGTCGACTGTCACTTTACCGCAAGGGGCGGGTTGACAACATATGTACATGCTCTACTATTGATATGCTAGAGCTAAATAAATAAAGATCATTAAGATTAATGACACTTCAGAAGCTAATTGTAATAAATAGTGGAGGCTGCCACCTGCTGGATGTACTTTTTCCAAACAATGAAGTACAGTGAGTAATCCTAACTATTTTTGTACGATCCAGGATGCATTTTAAAAGAAGAAAATCTTTCTTACTCTACATGTGCAATATGTTTCAAGATCTGTCAATACAAATGCTTCTGAACTTAAAGGAGATGTCCCGCGCCGAAACGGGTTTTTTTATTTTTAAACCCCCCCCCCGTTCGGCGCGAGACAACCCCGATGCAGGGGTTAAAAAAACCACCCGCACAGCGCTTACCTGAATCCCGGCGGTCCGGCGTCTTCATACTCACCTGCTGAAGATGGCCGCCGGGATCCTCTGTCTTCGTGGACCGCAGCTCTTCTGTGCGGTCCACTGCCGATTCCAGCCTCCTGATTGGCTGGAATCGGCACGTGACGGGGCGGAGCTACACGGAGCCGCTCTCTGGCACGAGCGGCTCCATAGAAGACTGCTGAAGACCCGGACTGCGCAAGCGCGGCTAATTTGGCCATCGGAGGCCAAAAATTAGTCGGCACCATGGAGACGAGGACGCTAGCAACGGAGCAGGTAAGTAAAAAACTTTTTATAACTTCTGTATGGCTCATAATTAATGCACAATGTATATTACAAAGTGCATTATTATGGCCATACAGAAGTGTATAGACCCACTTGCTGCCTCGGGACAACCCCTTTAAGGTACAGTATATCCTTGTCCATTTGATCCCTGCTACAAACCAGAATCTAAGACACTGCACATGTGCAAATTAAATTGGGTACATTAAATATGTGGAAGGAGATGCTACACTTGTTTAGTTTCCTATATTAAAATCAATTAAACAAATTAATTCACTAGTTATAAAAACAGAAATTACATTTGCAGTATACATAATTCACACAATCTAAGTTCCCATTTTAAATAACACATATGATTAGTATGTTTTCAAATTAAAGGGAATATGTCCTGAGAGACATAGTGGTGGTGCTGTTAACGTTACCGCCCCCTCTCCACAATATCCAGTATGACACTCTACATTTCTTCTTTGTTCCTGTCTACTGTAGGCAAACGACAAAAATATCTGCTGTGTACTACGAATGTGAAATAGAAAAGTAAATTTAGGTTTCAATTAATTGCCCAAAACTTGTAATTTACTTTTCAAAGAAAATCTAAAACGTGTTGTAGCTCCTGACACCGTATCTTTTTATGGAATGAAAACTCGCAACATCAGAATAAACCTGTCAGTGTCATCAACACATCATCTTATTCTGTGAGAATGAATATTGGGTTCCCACTGTGTCATAAGCTTGTGGAGCAATATGGTGCAGCTGTGGTTATAGCAAGTCCTAACATGACAGCTCTATAGCACCTGTAGGTATCACCTTGGGATTCATTCTATACATTGGAGCTGAAAAGGATTATACAGATTTTTCCAACTGAATGTAATACAGTGATACATTGAGTTAAGAGTGCCTCAGCTTACAAGCTTTTTGACTTGAGAGCAGGCTCTTTCACGAATTTTTGCCGCTGCTGCAGATAGCCCCACTGAAAGCAATGGCCTTCCGGCTTCCCTAGCTGTAGTAAAAAATATATACTCACCTGTGCGCCGCTGCCGGGGCTCAGGCGTGTCTAGCTGCTGCTTGTTCACCCTACATTTTTAATCCCCACATGCTAAAAAGCTTCCAAGCAGTGCAGGGAGAACAAGTGGCGGATAGACGCACCTGAGCCCCAGCAGACAGGTGAGTATATATTATTTTTATTTTTTTACTACAGCCAGGGATGATTTTCAGGAAAGGGCTTAGATTTAAAGCCCTTCCCTGAAAATCACTGTGGGGTCCTGGCGTTTTATTGTTTTCAATGGGGCAATGCTGTCCCCATTGAAATAAGAGGGAGAGCTTTGCGATCCAGAACGAATTAATGGCTTTTCCATTCATTTCAATGGGGAAAATTGATTTGACTTACGAGTGTTTTGGGTTAAGAGCTCCATCACGTAACATATTAAACTCTTCAGCCAAGGCACCACTGTATCTTAGAATAGGAGGACATGTAGTCCTCTATTATTCAGGTAAGCTACAATGTTCTAATACTTAATTTTGATTGAATAAATACAGTATATAATAAGTCTGTGACTATATATGCACAGATGGGCCATAACTTTAAACCTACATATTAACATTGATTATCTTGAACTGATTAGATTAAATAACATTCATTATCTTGCAACAGCGGCTCCTGTCTAGTGCTAGAATATATTAGTCAGCAAGGGAATACTCAGTTATTGAAGTTAATGTGTTGGAAGTAGAATAAATGGACAACTCTGAGTGACTTTGACAAGGGCTAAATTGTAATGACCACACAACAGGGCTGTTGCATCTCCAAAAAGGCAGGTTTTGTGGAGTGATCCCCGTATGCAGTGGTTAGTCAAAAGTTGCAAAAATCTTCCAGTACTCCAGGACTTCATTAAACTTAAAGCAACTTTCTGGGCATTGAGAAACAAAAATGGCCACACCAGTTACACACACTGTGTGTAGGATACATCATTAGTCTAAGACACTACACCTGCTTTAACTAGTGCTGTCCATATGGACAGTGCTCAGTAGTCACATCAACATATAGTGTCTTAGACTACTGAAGTATACTATGCACAGTGTGCATCAGGTAGTCGGAGACGTAGTACGGCCATCTATGTTTCTTCAGGCTTGGAGGGTTGCTTTAAGGTCAACTTCACATGATTGAACGCAATATGGGGGCGTTAATCCCACCCCCATATTGCGCTCTCCACTATATGAATTCCCTGCGGATGCTAGTATTTTTCATGTCTAAACAGCCTTGTATCACTTCGGCGATGAAGCAATCCTCCGCTGCTGCTGACAGCCATGGTGGAGGTTCGTGAAGTTTCTCTCGTTGTATTCAATGGGAGATCTTGCACTGCATCACGTGCACCCAGCACGTGGTGCCATGCTGACGCTGGTCCCATTGAAAACAATGGGCACTGTAATGTGTGAGCACACAGCTGAATATTACATGCCTCGATTTGTTTTCTGAATAGCATCGCATCACGGTGCCATGCAGGAAATCATCACTTATGTGTATGACCCATTCAAAAGAATGGGGTTCATATTTTTGCGTCTCGCAACACACGAATCTTGTATAATTTTAACGCCCGTGTGAAGGAAACCTAAGGGCTCCAGCATAATTGCATTTTTCTTACACGTTTTTTTCACGCGATTGTCAGTGGGACACATCACAAGTTTGTGCTTTGCAATTTTTGTGCAATGCGTTTTTAACATTAGAAAGTTCCATTGACAATCGCGTTAAAAACGCAGCGCTATGGCGTGAAAAAGACACAAGTGGATATTCACCCTAACTTCTATTCCATCTTGATAAAAACTTAGCTAGAACAGTGCAGGAATATAAGTAAAAATAGGAACATTAAAAAAAAGTCACAGAAAGCGGCTATATACTCACTGATGCAAGAGGGCAGGTAAAAACATCTATCCCTCAACATGCAGGCAGCCAAACAGCCAAACAAAGGATGTGCAAGGTATTGAACAGCCACTCACACCCTCCTTATACTTAGGGGGGGGGGGGGGCAGCTGCTTAGTACTTCTTCCTGCACAAAAAAGCAAATACAAAATCAGGTATTTAAAAGCAAACAAATGCCCCTTAATGCACATAAACATAATTGGTCACATGCTCCATTATATAACCCACTAGTATCAAGCAGATACCTATACATGGAATCTAAATACACCAAGAATATGTCATGTTCTGTCAAAAAATATTGTTAGGAATGAAAAAAACATTGAGATTTACATAAAAAACAAATGTGCATTAAAAAAGTATGAATGTGTATGCATGAAAAAATTAAAAATCAATGTGTATTATAAAAACACACTAATAAGTGTGCAAAGAGTCACTGTATTAGTTGTGTTTATCAAGATGGAATACAACTTAAGTTTTATTCATTTGCAGGCATGCGGAAGATTTTTATTTTGCAACTTTTGGATTTCCTCTGTTGCTGGAGCAGCCATCTGCTTTTCTGAACTGCCTTTCCAAGTATTGGATCCAGTGGTTGTACACTGGTCTACATTTGTTTCTTAATGCAGTGGTTAATACCTACCCAAGGAAGGCCAAGTGGTGAACCAGTAAGAAGGTCATGAACATCCAAGGCTCATTGATGCGCGTATTAAGTGAAGGCTAGCTTGTGTATTCCAATCCCACAGAAGAGCTACTGTAATACAAATTACAAATTACCCAGATAAAGTGGTGCAATTAATGCTTTTATTGATGGAATTAGGTTAATACTGGGTGTAACAGAAAGGTGTTAGAGCACAGTGCATACAGCTTGCTGTGCATCGGGCTGCCTAGCCATAGACCAGTCAGAATGTTCATGCTGACCTCTGTCCACCATTGAGAATACCTACAATGGTGATCTGAGCATCAGAATTGGACCATGAACCAATAAAAAAAGGCGATCTTGTCTGATGAAGCATGTTTTCTTTTGCATCATGTAGATGGTAGACTGCATGTGTGTCGCGTAAATTCTTCTAAAAGAGAAGAGGTGGCACCAGGATGCACTATGGGAAGAAAGCAAGCTTTTGAAAGCAGGACAATGTTCTGCAGGGAAACTTTGTACCCTGGCAACCATATGGATCTTACTAGGACACGTACTACCTACCTAAACACTGTTGCAGACAGAATACATACCTTCATGGCAACGGTGTTCCTTAATGACGGTGGCCTCAGCAGGATAATGCACCCTGTCATGCTGTAAAACTGTTTAGAAATGGTTTGAGACACATGATAAATTGTTCAGGTGTTGACTCGGCGTCTAAATTCTTCAGATCTGAACCTGATCAACATCTGTGAAAGGGGCTGTAAAAACAAGTCCAATCCACGAAGGACCTACCTCACCATTTACAAGGCTCAAAGGATCTACTGCCAATGTCTTGGAGCCAGATACCACAAGGCACCTTGTAGAGTCTGTGCCTTGACGGGCCAAAGCTGTTTTGGCTTATATAAGGAGGAAGTATACCATATCAGGCAGTTATGGCTCATTGATGTACATATAATAGGTGATGAAGGCTCAATAGTGCATGTCTTCTTGACAATAGGTACCCAATATCACTAAACCTGACTGACTATCATCAGAGCAACATATGTTGGTTGCTGGCCAAGGTCAAAGGTAGCTGTTAAGATTTTTTGCAAAGTAACATATGTGGAAGATGTACTATTAATGGAGCAGTGTGACATGAAGCTGTAGACACAGAAGAAAAGGCTGTATGGTTCACAGCAATGAGTATGCAGCGCTCAACCTGAATTGTTCAAAATCATTGTCTGCTTGGATGAAATCAAGTTTCTGTTGCCCCACAACAGGCTGGGCTATAATACCTCAAGCTGCCCTTGGCCTCCATTAGGAGTCTATTCACACTCACCAATCATTGTTGCGATTTGTATGTTTCTGAGCATTGTAAAGGTGATTGGTCAGTGTGAACGTGCCATCACATGTATAGGTTTCTTTCAGTTTTTTTTAATTTAGTTTTTAATGCCAAAATCAGATGAGGATCTACACAGAGAGAAACTATAAAAAAAGCTGATGTTACTTCTTATTTTTGAACGCTTTATGGTATTAGCTTCTAAAACTGTCAAAAAAAACCTGAAATTGTTGTTGGTGGCACAAATTATCAATGTAAATGCTTCTCAAGGGCACATTGGTGTTCTGGGTGTGGCCTTCCCAAATGGGATTTATTGGGAAATACAGGACACCCTATACTGTACCAGAATCAGGATTCTGTATACATACAGAAGATTATCCTGCCTCCCTAACAGTAATAAATACGGGGACTGAGTTATACCACCATACAGTCACTAAGTAATTCCACCATGCTGTATCAGGATAACACTACCATAACTGAAATTATACCCCCATACAGGGACTAATACAGTAATACCACCATGAATTGATCAATACTGCCAATTACAGTATGGCAGTATTATCCAGCCATAGTGGTGCCATCCTACCACTAATACTGCTAGACTAATTAGATCACAATACCATTTTGTTACTAAATAATATCCGCAGTAAAAACAAACAAATATAGCAAATTTTGTTTTTACTTTTGTATTGTAGGGATCTAGTTCAATATATTAATAGCTTTCAGACATTCTAAGGAGTGAATATGAATGAAGTGAATGGTGGAACTGGAGGGCTGATAACAGAACAATAACCTGATATACAAATATGCATTTTTATCAGAGATAAACTGTGCAGACACATCAGGGAAAATAAATAATGTTGTGTATGTTATCCCTAATCTATTCTATTTCTGTGCTCTTTTCCACAGAAAGTGATGTATTGGGGAGGGGCGATTTCTGTAGCTTTGTTTTAATAATGATGCTATTGGTTGATAACGTGGAGAAATGTTGAAAACACATAGCAAGGATATAGGGTGCGCACAATGGATAAATTGCACCCTGATCCACTCCAAATGATCATTATTTTGCATTCCATGTTGTAAGATGAATGAAGATAAAAGTAAACGTGATCTAAACTGATTATAACCCCACCACTGGTGGAGTGGTGGGGTTATAATCGAGTTATGTCAGAAAAACCAGCATGTAGCCTTTTTAGGATCTTCTTTCCAGATATTAGGATGTATCATAGCATGCTGTAGACATTAGGGTCTGTTTATACCTGCCGATTTCTCGTTTGAACAAGTGAGTGATGTCAGAGTTCGCTCATGCAGTCTGTTTATCCAGATACATCATTGGCTCTTTCAAACGACAAATCATTCAGTTGACTGTATAAGTGAACGATAACGACTTAATGATCGGTATTTTAACCAAACGATTAGTGAATGAGCCAACAATGATTTCTAGCCCTGCATAAAACTGAAACTGTTCATTTTTTGCCGCATTTGCATTGAACAATTGGTAATTTTCGCTCATTTGAACAATTTAGAGCAATTACTTGATCGAGCATCACTTTTTTCGAGTCACTGCCTAATCGGGCAAAAAGGTTCGGGAGGCGCCGGGGGGTTGCGGTGGGGAGTTGGGGGTAAAGAGAGAGAGCTCCCCCTGTTCCCCCCCCTGCTAACCCCCCACTCCACCCCGCCGCCCCTTGCCCCCCGAATCTTTTCGCCCGAGTAGGCAGTTACTCGAAAAAAGCGATGCTCAATCGAGTAATTGTCCTAAACGAGCACGTTCGCTCATCTCTAATAGTAAGCTGTAAGGATCTGGGAGTGATAACAGATGAACAGCTGAAGATGTAATGGGATGCAGCATCAGAAAAAAGGCTATGCATGGTACGTAAAGCCAAACAGGAACCTTGCATGGTTCTTATTTATACAGCGTGTCCACGGAACTGCATATCTGGGGGGAAATGTTTTTTCTAGCATTGACAAGGGTATATGTGTGGAGGTGTTTGTTCCAGCTCTAAAATAACTGAAGGGAATCTGTTTAACCCCTTAGTGACCAAGCCTGTTTGCAGCTTAATGACCAGGCCAAATAATTGGAAATCTGACGTGTCATTTTGACATAGAAAAACTCCATAAAGGTTTTGCATATCCAACTGATTGACATTCCTTTGTTCGCCACATATTGTACTTCATTTAGGCTGATAGAATTTCTGTACATTTAATAAAAAGCATCACAATTGGGAAAATATTTTAAAAAAGCATCATTTTTTCACATTTTCAACTGCAATATCTCGAATACGGGCAAAAATATAGAAATTTTTGATAAGATATATTTCCCCCTGTTTACTTTATTCTGGATGCACATTGGGAAACTTTTTTTTTAACCATTTGAGAGATGTACACATTTAATATTGATTAACATTTTGAGGAACACTTTGTTTTCCTGCACCAAGCCAAGATTGCAAAGGCTCATAGGTGTCAGAATTATAGATACCCCCACAAATGACCCCATTTTAAAAACTATACCCCTTAATGTATTCAGTGAGGGGTGTCAGGAGTATTTTGACCCCACAGTTTCTTTTCAGGAATTAATGCAATTTAGAGGAGAAAAGATAAAGTTTTATATTTTTGCAAATATGTCATTTTAAAGACAGGATTTCTTTCTATAATGCACATGAACACGAGGATTTGCACCCCAAAATGGATCCCCTGTTTGTCCTGTGTTCAGAAACATACCCGTTGTGGCCCTAATCTTATGTCCGTATTCACAACGGGGCCCAAACCAAAAGGAGCAGCCGGTAGCTTTCACAACAGACATTTTGCTTAAGGGTGTTTTAGGCCCCATTGCCCACTTGTAGAGCCCCTGAATGGCCAAAACGATGGAGATCCCCCAGAAATTACCTCATTTTGGACATTAAACCCCTTAACGAAATCATCTAGTAGTGTAGCATATTTTGACCCCACAGTTTTTGAATGAATCTAAGCAAAGCAGAAATTACGATTTTCATTTTTTTGGCAATTGTGTTATTTTGAAAGCAGTTTTTTTGTACAGCACACATGAATGAAGACTTTCACCCCCAAATGGATTCCCCCAGTTGTCCCATGTTCAGAAACATATTCATTGTATGTGGCCCTAATCATTTGTCTGTATGCACAATGGGTTCAAACCGAAAGAAGCAAACTTTAACTGTCTTTTAATTTTTGTGTGATCGCCATTATCCATTGGATATCGGCAATCATGTGACTGGGGACCAACTACAACTAATCCTGCTCCTAACTGAGAAAGGTCCCTACCCGAAAGCAGATTGACCACTCTGATAAGTGTGAACCTACTGAGCGCCTCTCAGCTTGCTACCTGACTTTAACAGGTGGCAAAGAGAAGAGCGAACCACAGTAAAAATAACCAGGAGTGTGGGAAATAAACCACAACTTAAATGAAAGATGCACAGCTAACTCCAGGAGGCCTTGGCCACACCTCCAACCACCATGACAAACTGAACTGCAGTAAACAGCAATGAGCTAAGGGAGGGGTAGGAATATAAAGCCCTCCTTACCTGCCGATAGGTAGACCAGAGAAGAAACCGCACCTAATTAAACCTCGCTCAGAGGTGGGGAACCCTGAAGGAAATACTAACATGGAACTATATGGATACGGACAGTAGCTGACAACCCCCACACAAAATGTGTCAACCAGGAACCTGTATAGGAACAGTGCAACTAGTCTGCTTCTGCATCATAGTTAATGTACCATGTGAGCAACAACCCACGACAGTACCATTCTGGCGTTCATGTGAATGATTACTTTTTATTAAAAAAAATTTCTTAGAGTTTAGGTGACCAAAAAAGTGCAACTGGCTATTCTGATGTTCACCGTGCATAAACGTGTTACTTTAAATAGATCGGACATAGCAATGCCAAATGTGTTTTGCTTTTTTTTCTGTTTTTTTTTTTTTAACTATAAATGTGGAGAAGGGGATTTTTTTTAAAAATTACCCCTTTCCCAGCTATCTTTTTAACTCCTTTTAACTTTTTTTTTAGCCGCACTTGAACTTATTTGAACACTCATAGTATAATGCAATACCATAGTATTGCATTATATCGCATCATGACAGGCAGTCTATTAAGGCAATCAGTCATGGCAGCCCTGGGGGGCCTTGACAAGACCCAAAACTGCAATGGCAAGCAAACAGCACCTCGTGATCTCTGTTTAAAAGATTAACAGTGGCTATCGATGTTCACGCTGCTGTGGCTGGGTGTCAGCTGTCAAAGACTGCGGGCAACTGCTGTGTATTCAAACCCCAGGTGCCCAGGATGTAAATTTACCACCTGGGTTGTGAAGAGGTTAATGGTGTCCTCAATGCTGAGAAATACAGGAACTTCTTCATAATGCAGTACCATCATGGAGGCATTTGATTGACTCCATATTCATTCAGCAGGACCATAACCCCAAACATACAAGCAATGTCATTAAGAACTATCTTCAGCGGAAAGAACAAGGAGTCCTGTAGGTTATGATATGGCCTCCACAGACACCTGATTTCAATATCATCCAGTCTGTCTGGGATTACAGAAAGAGACAGAAGTATTTGAGCAATGTTACATCCACAGAAGATCTGTGGTTAGTTCTCCAAGGTGTCTGAACAACCTTTCTGCCCTGTTATATTCAAAAACTGGGTGCAAGTGTATCTAGGAAAATTGGCGATGTTTAAAAGGCAAAGGAAGGTCACAGCAAATATTAATTAAATATTTTCTCTTTTGTTAGTTTATTTCTGTTAATTAACAATGCAAAATGAATAAACACTTCTGATTTTGAAAACCTTATTGTTGCAGCATTTTTCCATATCTGCCTAAAACTTTTACACAGTACTGTATACACATTTCTGTTCAATTGTTAACTAGAGATGAGCGAACGTACTCGTCCGAGCTTGATACTCGTTCGAGTATTAGCGTGTTCGAGATGCTCGTTACTCGAGACGAGTACCACGCGATGTTCGAGTTACTTTCACTTTCATCTCTGAGACATTAGCGCGCTTTTCTGGCCAATAGAAAGACAGGGAAGGCATTACAACTTCCCCCTGCGACGTTCAAGCCCTATACCACCCCCCTGCAGTGAGTGGCTGGCGAGATCAGGTGTCACCCGAGTATATAAATCGGCCCCTCCCGCGGCTCGCCACAGATGCGTTCTGACAGAGATCAGGGAAAGTGCTGTCTTGCTGGAGTTGCTATAGGGAGAGTGTTAGGAGTATTTTAGGCTTCAAGAACCCCAACGGTCCTTCTTAGGGCCACATCTAACCGTGTGCAGTAGTGTGGAGGCTGCTTTTTGCAGTGTTGCACTTTTTTTTTTTTTTGTATATCGGCCGTGCAGAGCATTGCGCCCTGCAGTAATTATACATAGTCCAGGGCCAGTAGTGGTGGTGAGGCAGGGACAGAAGACATATTTATTGAATATAGGCAGTGGGCCTTTCCAAAAACATTTGGGAAAAAAAATCTATTTGGGCTGCCTGTGACTGTCCTCAGTGTACTGGGTCTGTGCTGGGGGTAGTTGTCCTAATTCATACGCAGCCAGCTAAGTGTTACAGCAGGCTTGCGCAAAATTATTTCCTGGCTCTGTGTTGGCTGTTACATCACCGCTGTATTCCAGTCCACAGTACAACAGTCTGCAGTTATTTTACATACTCCAGGGCCAGTAGTGGTGAGGCAGGGACAGAAGACATATTTATTGAATATAGGTAGTGGGCCTTTCCAAAAAGATTTGGGAAAAAAAATCTATTTGGGCTGCCTGTGACTGTCCTCAGTGTACTGGGTCTGTGCTGGGGGTAGTTGTCCTAATTCATACGCAGCCAGCTAAGTGTTACAGCAGGCTTGCGCAAAATTATTTCCTGGCTCTGCTGTGCGTTCCGTAAGCGAAGTCAGCCTCCAACCACAGGCCAATAAGTGGCACATTTAATTACAGCGTTCTGTTTCTGCACTACTGGTAATACAGTATGCTGAGGGGTAAGGGTAGGCCTAGAGGACGTGGACACGGGCGAGGACGCGGAGGCCCAAGTCAGGGTGTGGGCACAGGCCGAGCCAGTGCGGTGGCCAGGGGTAGAGGCAAGGCCAGACCGAATAATCCACCAACTGTTTCCCAAAGAGCCCCCTCGCGCCATGCCACCCTGCAGAGGTCAAGGTGCTCTACGGTGTGGCAGTTTTTCACAGAGACGCCTGACGACCGACGAACAGTGGTGTGCAACCTTTGTCGCGCCAAGATCAGCTGGGGAGCCACCACCACCAGCATGCGCAGGCATATGATGGCCAAGCACCCCACAAGGTGGGACGAAGGCTGTTCAACGCCTCCGGTTTGCACCACTGCCTCTCCCCCTGTGCCCCAACCTGCCACTGAGATCCAACCCCCCTCTGAGGACACAGGCACTACCGTCTCCTGGCCTGCACCCACACCCTCACCTCCGCTGTCCTCGGCCCCATCCAGCAATGTCTCTCAGCGCAGCGTCCAGACGTCGCTAGGGCCACTGTTTGAGCGCAAGCGCAAGTACGCCGCCACGCACCCGCACGCTCAAGCGTTAAACGTGCACATTGCCAAATTGATCAACCTGGAGATGCTGCCGCATAGGCTTGTGGAAACGGAGGCTTTCAAAAGCATGATGGCGGCGGCGGCCCCGCGCTACTTGGTTCCCAGTTGCCACTACTTTTCCCGATGTGCCGTCCCAGCCCTGCAGGACCATGTCTCCCGCAACATTGCACGCGCCCTCACCAACGCGGTTACTGGCAAGGTCCACTTAACAACGGACACGTGGACAAGCACAGGCAGGCAGGGCCACTATATCTCCCTGACGGCACATTGGGTGAATTTAGTGGAGGCTGGGACCGAGTCAGAGCCTGCAACCGCTCACGTCCTACCCACCCCCAGAATTGCGGGCCCCAGCTCGGTGCTGGTATCTGCGGCAGTGTATGCTTCCTCCACTAAACCACCCTCCTCCTCCTCCAACGCAACCTCTGTCTCGCAATCAAGATGTGTCAGCAGCAGCAGCACGTTGCCAGCAGTCGCTGTCGCGCGGCGTGGCAGCACAGCGGTGGGCAAGCGTCAGCAGGCCGTGCTGAAACTACTCAGCTTAGGAGAGAAGAGGCACACGGCCCACGAACTGCTGCAGGGTCTGACAGAGCAGACCGACCGCTGGCTTGCGCTGCTGAGCCTCCAACCGGGCATGGTCGTGTGTGACAACGGCCGTAACCTGGTGGCGGCTCTGCAGCTCGGCAGCCTCACGCACGTGCCATGCCTGGCCCATGTCTTTAATTTGGTGGTTCAGCGCTTTCTGAAAAGCTACCCACACTTGTCATACCTGCTCGGAAAGGTGCGCTGGGTCAGCGCACATTTCCGCAACTCCAAGACGGACGCTGCCACCCTGCAACATCGGTTTCATCTGCCAGTGCACCGACTGCTGTGCGACGTGCCCACACGGTGGAACTCTACGCTCCACATGTTGGCCAGGCTCTATGAGCAGCGTAGAGCTATAGTGGAATACCAACTCCAACATGGGCGGCGTAGTGGGAGTCAGCCTCCTCAATTCTTTACAAAAGAGTGGGCCTGGTTGGCAGACATCTGCCAGGTCCTTGGAAACTTTGAGGAGTCTACCCAGATGGTGAGCGGGTATGCTGCAATCATTAGCGTCACCATTCCTCTGCTATGCCTCTTGAGAAGTTCCCTGCAAAGCATAAAGGGAGATGCTTTGCACTCGGAAATGGAGGCGGGGGAAGACAGTATGTCGCTGGATAGTCAGAGCACCCTCATGTCTATATCTCAGCGCGTTGAGGAGGAGGAGGAGGAGCATGAGGAGGATGAGGAGGAGGGGGAAGAGACAGCTTGGCCCACTGCTAACGGTACCCATGCTGCTTGCCTGTCATCCTTTCAGCGTGTATGGCCTGAGGAGGAGGAGGAGGATCCTGAAAGTGATCTTCCTAGTGAGGACAGCCATGTGTTGCGTACAGGTACCCTGGCACACATGGCTAACTTCATGTTAAGATGCCTTTCTCGTGACCCTCGCGTTACACGCATTCTGGCCACTACGGATTACTGGGTGTACACACTGCTCGACCCACGGTATAAGGAGAACCTTTCCACTCTCATTCCCAAAGAGGAAAGGGGTTCGAGAATGATGCTATACTACAGGGCGCTGGTGGACAAACTGATGGTAAACTTCCCATCCGACAGCGCTAGTGGCAGAAGGCGCAGTTCCGAGGGCCAGGTAGCAGGGGAGGCTCAGAGATCAGGCAGCATGTACAGCGCAGGCAGGGGAACATTCTCCAAGGCCTTTGCCAGCTTTATGGCTCCCCAGCAAGACTGTGTCACCGCTCCCCAGTCAAGGCTGAGTTGGCGGGAGCACTGTAAAAGGATGGTGAGGGAGTATGTAGCCGATCGCACGACCATCCTCGGTGACGCCTCTGCCCCCTACAACTACTGGGTGTCGAAGCTGGACACGTGGCCTGAACTCGCGCTGTATGCCCTGGAGGTGCTTGCTTGTCCTGCGGCTAGCGTCTTGTCAGAGAGGGTGTTTAGTGCGGCTGGGGGAATTATCACGGATAAGCGTACCCGCCTGTTAACCGACAGTGCCGACAGGCTTACACTCATCAAGATGAACAAAACCTGGATTTCCCCAGACTTCTCTTCTTCACCAGCGGACAGCAGCGATACCTAAGCAATACGTAGGCTGCACCCGCGGATTGAAGCATCGTTCTCTATCACCATCAAAAACGGGGACATTTTTGCTTCATCAATCTGTGTATAATATTCCTCCTCCTCCTCCTGCTCCTCCTCCTGAAACCTCACGTAATCACGCCGAACGGGCAATTTTTCTTAGGCCCACAAGGCTCAGTCATATAATTTTTCTAAACAATTTTTATACGTTTCAATGCTCATTAAAGCACCTGAACCAATTTTTATTTTAACTGGGCTGCCTCCAGGCCTAGTTACCAATTAAGCCACATTAACCAAAGCGATTAATGGGTTTCACCTGCCCTCTTGGTTGGGCATGGGCAATTTTTCTGAGGTACATTAGTACTGTTGGTACACCAATTTTTTGGGGCCCTCGCCTACAGTGTAATCCAATTAATTTTTTGCCCACCTGCATTACAGCTGACGTTACATCAGCTGTGCTGGGCACTGCAATGGGATATATTTATGTACCGCCGGTGGGTTCCAGGGAGCCACCCATGCTGTTGGTCCACACGGAGTTGTAACTACATGTGTCCACTTCTAAAGAACCCCAGTCTGACTGGGGCATGCAGTGTGGGCCGAAGCCCACCTGCATTAAACATGACATTACCTCAGCTGTGATGGGCAATGCAATGGGATATATTTATGTACCGCCGGTGGCTTCCTGGCACCCACCCATGCTGTCGGTCCACATGGAGTTGTAACTACATGTGTCCACTTCTAAAGAACCCCAGTCTGACTGGGGCATGCAGTGTGGGCCGAAGCCCACCTGCATTTAATCGGACGTTACCTCAGCTGTGATGGGCACTGCAATGGGATACATTTATGTACAGCCGGTGGGTTCCAGGGAGCCACCCATGCTGTGGGTGCACACGGAATTCCCATTGCGGAGTTGGGGATTCCCAGTTGTACCTGCCTGTGACTATTTATAAAAAAACGCGGTCTGACTGGGGCATGCAGACACCTTGACAGAAGGAATAGTGTGTGGCACATAGGTTCCCCATTGCTATGCCCACGTGTGCAGCTCCTGATGGCGGTGGCACAGGATTATATTTCTCATTGCTTCTGTACAGCATTGTGGGCTATCGCCCCGCCCCTTTTAAAGAGGGTCGCTGCCTAGCCGTGCCAACCCTCTGCAGTGTGTGCCTGCGGTTCCTCCTCATGGCAGACGCACTTATAAATAGACATGAGGGTGGCGTGGCATGAGGGCAGCTGAAGGCTGCGCAGGGTCAATTTGGTGTGCGCTGTGGACACGGGGGGGGGGGGGGGGGTTGGGCAGCATGTAACCTAGGAGAAGTGGCAGTGGAGTGTCATGCAGGCAGTGATTGTGCTTTGTTTGAGGTAGTGTGGTGCTTAGCTAAGGTATGCCATGCTAATGAGGGCTTTTCAGAAGTAAAAATTGTTGGGGGGTGGGCCCACTCTTGCCGCTATTGTGGCTTAATAGTGGGACCTGGGAACTTGAGATGCAGCCCAACATGTAGCCCCTCGCCTGCCCTATCCGTTTCTGTGTCGTTCCCATCACTTTCTTGAATTGCCCCGATTTTCACAAATGGAAACCTTAGCGAGCATCGGCGATATACAAAAATGCTCGGGTCGCCCATTGACTTCAATGGGGTTCGTTACTCGAAACGAACCCTCGAGCATCGCGGAAATTTCGTCCCGAGTAACGAGCACCCGAGCATTTTGGTGCTCGCTCATCTCTATTGTTAACTAAAAGAAACTGAGTTTCTGCACACAATACATTGTATTCCTCAGAGGAACATACCAAGTATAATTTTCTGTTATGATTAAAAGGTGTTCTATCTTCGAGGATATGTATTTCTCAGATACTTACTTACTGCTCTCAATGGTAATGAAGTACTTAGCAATTGAACTGGTTGTTGATAAAAAATCTTCTGCGTTGGCTGCTTGAATCATGTTTTAAATAAAATCAGTAGTGAAAATGAAGCAGCATCCTCCGGAGTCTTGCAGGAGATGAATCGTTATTAGCGGTCGTGTAGCTATGAATAAATGATGGCGACTGGCTTATGAGTTTGGATGAAATATTCTTTAAGGTGAAGAAATGTTTACATGACCAATGTAGCACTTTTTGCTTTTTTTAGGCACGGAACCCGCGCAGCATACCCCACGGAACCCGCGCAGGTCTCACAGTTATACAAGTGTATACTCTGCATTTGATTAAGGCCTCATGTCCACGGGGAAAATCAGATCCGCTGCAGATTCTCCATGGAGAATCTGCAGCGGGTCCCTCCTGCCCCGCGGACATGAGCGCCGAAAATAACAATAAATCAGAATTAACTCACCTCCCATCCGCTCCGTTTCTTCTCTTCACCGCAGCGTCATCTTCTCTGCCTCGCGGCCGGATCTTCTTTCTTCGGCTCGGCGGAAGCGCATGATGACGTCGGTGACGTGCCCCGCGCATGCGCCGGCCCGAAGCAAAATGATCCGGCCGCGACTGAGAGAAGATGGCGCCGCAGAGAAGAGAAGAAACGGAGCGGGTGAGTAAATCCCGATTTTTGTCTCCCGCGGATCCGGACGGCTTCCATAGGCTTCAATAGAAGCCCGCGGGAGCCGTCCCCGCGGGAGACCCGCATGAAAATGGAGCATGGTCCGGATTTTTTCATGCTCCATTTTTTTTTAAATGCCTTTTATTGACCATCCGCGGGTATTTATCTACCCGCGGGTGGTCAATGCATCCCTATGGGATGCGGATCCGCATGCGGGAGATCCGCTGCGGATCTTAAATCATATTTTGCCCGTGGACATGAGCCCTAAGGGCTTAAACACATGGGAGCATGCACCAATTTGCTCACCACTGTGGAGTGTATTAGCACATGGACCCAGGTTTTTTTTTTCTCCCCTTTTTTTTGGACTAATCAAACCCCAGGCCATTGAGTGTAAGTTTGAAAAAAGAGAAGATTGAAGATGGCTCCTGCTGTAGAAAAGCTACGTGTGAGAAAGATAGGGCAAGTCTTAACTTTTCACAGCCGCAAAACTGGGCAAAAACATGCCCATGTGTTTAAACTGATAGCAAATCCAGGAATTACAGGTTAGATGCCACTTGTGGTTGCAGAAATATTTCTCTACATATGGATATCTCTAACTAGCAACATTTTAAGAAGCAATCAAAGAGAACAATATAAGTGACAGTCCCACATAGATAGAGATCATCTCAGCTTGTTCTGGTACACTATGCCCCATGTGCATTCATTTTTTATATGGTAAATAGTTATTGAGATTTATAATTCATTGCTTTAGTTTGGCGGATCATCCTGCTTCTGTGCGACTTCTAGCTTCCTACTTTGCCAACCATGGAGCAGAGCACACTATCTGGAAATTAAAAATTCAGTCATGTAAAAACAGATATCATCATAAAGCTTTAGTGAGTAAAGATGAGTCATACAGGGAATAGAGGACATAACCTCCTGAACACTTGGCAAAAAATGTAAATTGTACATCAAAACACATTTAATGATATATCCTAATATTAGTGCACTTTACCCAAGAAAGACAGTAAAAATAGCTTTATCACAAATCTAATGTAGCCTCCATATTAATACTTTAACAGTGAACTGCACTTTTTTGTGTAAATAATGAGTGGATACAATAACTAAAATAAAAAATGTAGAAGACTTGCCTTTATATTACTATTTCCTTTGGAACACTCTTGTTTTCTGGCTGAGAAGTGCATCAAAAAATCTCCTGTGGGCAGTTGCAATTAGTAAATATGACTATGCAAAATTGATATGAATATTCCACAAAGGGAGAAGGGAGTACGTGTAAGATAGGTCAAAGGAAAATAGTGACATACCTTCACAAATGCTGAAAATTAGTGAAATTCACGTTACCGATATTTTAAGTGGGTCTGTTAGTTGAACATGTTGTCCAAACTGCAGCCATGAGGTTATAGAGCAGGAGGAGATTCAGTACAATGTATGTTTTATTCATTTATATCTCTGCTCGTTCTGAGCTGAACAGTCCAATGGGCGGAGCTATCAGAGATTGACAGCTTCTCCTGTATGCACAGTCATACACCGATCTCTGTTAATCACTGATAGGGTATATCAATCTGCTCAGCTCCTCCTGCTCTATAACCTGATGCCTGCAGTTTGGACAGAGTGTTAATTTCCTTTAAAGGTGTTTTTTGAGTTTAAAAAAAATGCTAGAGGTCCGATAAATATGTAAAACAATTGTCGGGGGTTAGTCTGCTCAAACAGACTGGTCAGTGATGTTGTCCGTTTCCAAATTAACCTAGGTAGGAGCGCTCCTGAGAGGCAAAGCATAGACCAATACGTCGTATAGGTTGAAGCAATGAACTCTGTTTATTTTCTGTATGTCTTGGTTTTTATAGCCAGTCGCTCTCGCAGGATGCGACTTGTGGTTAAACAGGGAAAAACTCGTGATCCCACATATGACTTAGACTTGTGATTTCACATATGACTTAGACAAGCACATTCTTTTTAGAAACTGCTAACTCTCTGTGGTTAAGCCATTTCTTGACAGACTAAGGGACATCTGCTCTGGTGACCTTCCTGATTCCACTCAGGTCAGGCGTAGAGCTCAAGACAGGAAACCACAGGCTTGTTCCTCAAAACAGTCATCAGTCCTGTTACACATAAAATATTGCAGCAGTTATCCTTATTTTTTCAAATAGATTGCTAAGCAACATATATTAACCCTTTTAGCCCCTATCATTCCCCCATTTTGGACATCAGGAAGACACACGCAGGGTCCAGTTCTATCGCCCGATGGCGCTGATGGCCTAGTCAGGTCCCTGGACAGTATGTCTGACCTTCATCCAGCAAGGGTCGGCCTACACAGGGGCTGTAAAGGCTTTTGCCGTACATTTGCCCACACAAGAGATTATGACTTTGATTACTATATATATACACAACAGCATGACAATTATCTGTACTATACTTTGTAGGATTCCCATGAACCATCCTCCCAGACCAGAAAACCAATTTGCAGGGTTAAGAAAACTAAACCATCCCTGGTCTTTATCCTGTTTTATGCTAGTAGCTATTTTTCCCAAGGTATTGATCTTTTGGTGAATGGATTCTGAGTGATCAGAGAGGTTGAAACAACACATCCCCTCAAATTCCTCACATCCGTGGTTTACTGCGAGCAACAGGTAATCTATGGCGGCTCTATTTTGTAAAGCTGCTTTCCTGACTCCTTGTATGTCTAGTAGGAGAAGGTCCAAGGCCTGTGATGTAGCATTCAGGCCCTTTACCATATCGCATGCTAATCCATTGATTACTCTTGCGTTATATTGTGCCAACCCGGGAACACCCACAATACTGACCGCCAGTATGTTCTGTGTAGCTAAGTAGAGTGGGTGGTCCTTCACAGTTGCTATCCAGTCCTTCTACCTCCCTCTTTTGTCTTTTGGTGAGTTGTGGGCTGTTAGGTTTTTGGTACATTAGTATACTTAATCTGGCCAGTGCACACGGCCCACCAGAGATATTACCAGGGATGTATGTGTAAGTCAGGTTACCGCAGGACAGGACCCAGCCTAATGGTAATTTGACGTGCCTAAAATGGCTGGGGCTTCGGACTGTGTGGTTACAGAGCATAGGAGTCTGTACCTTTCTACATTGCTCGACTGTGCGATTACAGAGTCTCTGGGAATCACTAGTCACCCTGGTTCTCTGCGCACAACCTCCCATATGTTCTTTATTACACGTGAAGTTATAGCATACCTCAGCCGGAGCGACATTCCTGACCCGGAAACGAGTCATATTTGACCAAAGTGTATGATCGACCGCATCACAATGGGGACAATATTCATATACATTAAGAAAGGTATTTTCCTGGACAACATTGCTCTCCTCCACATCACTATCGTTATGCACTATTGAATATATATCGCAAAGTGTCTTTATTGGAGTGGGGATAGACAGTAAGCAAGTCCGTAAAATATCTTCCCCACTCCGAAGGTTGGGCATGCACATGTGGGAGATATTCAGTACGTCTTTTGCAAGGTATTCCCACATGTTGGGGTGTCCTTCCGCCCAACCAGTCCATCTTCTTCTTACATTGACAGTTGGTGAGGAGTTGTCCCGAAAAGAGAGTAGTCCAAGAAGACAAAGGGTAAATAATACACCTATCCAGACTATCAGTGCTGGTGTCCAGGTTGCCATCCCCCCCCACCACCCTGGGTTGGGCTTATTCTCCACCCCCCTCGTGGTGCTGAGGCGTTGGAACTTTCTTGCAGTGTGAGGCATGAATCCAAGTGGGTTTGCCTTCTAACTTGACCGAGGTGGGAGTGGTTAACAGTACCTGGTATGGTCCGTCAAAGCGAGGTTCCAGTGATTTCCTGACGTGTCTTTTTACCACCACCCAATCTCCAGGTTGCAGAGAGTGGGATCCTTCCAAACTATCAGGGTCTGGAATAGAAGAGAAAACTAGGTCGTGTGTTATTTTTAGTTTTTGGCATAAGTCCTGCACAAAGGAAGTGACTTTATCATGACCCAGGGATAGAGCTTGTGGGTGATACAGTCCTAACCTAGGTATGGAGCCAAAGAGAATCTCATAAGGAGACAGTCCTGTTTTCCTATTTGGCGTGGTCCGTACTGAGTAGAGGGCCAGAGGTAGGCACTCGGGCCAAGGTTTTCCTGTTTCAACCATGGCTTTCTGTATCTTAAGTTTGAGGGTGCCATTGAGTCTTTCCACTTTTCCGGAGCTCTGCGGATGATAGGGGGTGTGGAACGCCTGCTCTACTCCTAAGGCGGACATGACTTCCTTCATTACCTCTCCAGTGAAGTGAGTACCTCGGTCGCTTTCTATGGTTTCTGGTACCCCAAATCTGCACACTAACTCTGACACAAGTTTCTTGGCAGTGGCCTGGGCGGTGGCCTTCGGGACCGCGTAGGCCTCGGCCCACCCAGAAAAGAGGTCAACACATACCAGAACGTACTCGTACCTTCCTGATCTGGGCAGCTGGATGTAATCTATCTGTAGTCTCTGGAAGGGGTACAAAGGTCGCGGAGTGCACTTCCGAGGGGTCTTTACTACTTGACCGGGGTTGTGTAGTGCACAGATTTCACAAGCCTTGACATATGCCTTTGCCATCCTGTCAAATCCCGGAGCGTACCACATTTTCTCCACCAGGGCTACCATAGCATTGCGCGAGGCGTGCACCTTTCCATGAGCCAAAAGGGCCATACTAGGATAGGCAGCCGCAGGTAAACACATACGGGAACCCATCATCCAACCTTCATTTCCTTTTACTTCCCCTGCACTTGCCCAGCGCTCCTGCTCTTGCCCTGAGGGGAGTAGGTCCACCTCCTTCTGTGGTGGGACAGAGAGAGTCTGGTCCTCGGCAGGGGGCTCAGGATCCTCCTCCGCTGGGCAGGACCTGGTCTGAACTCTGCACACGGGTGCCCTGCAGCCCAGCAGGGCTGCAGCCTTAGCTGCTCCGTCTGCCTTCTCATTGCCTCTGCTTTCCAAGGAGTCCCCTTGGGTGTGTGCTTTTACCTTTATTATGGCTACCTGCTTTGGGAGCATGATAGCTGACATTAAACTACTTACTGCCTCACCATTCTTTATCGGTCTGCCTTGAGCTGTTAAGAAGCTCCGCGCGCGCCAAATCGGCCCATAGTCATGCGCAACGCCAAACGCGTACCTGGAGTCCGTGTAGATATTAGCAGTGACTCCCCGGGCTAATTTGCAGGCCTCGGTCAGAGCGCACAGCTCCGCTTCCTGTGCTGACATATGTGGGGGTAAGGCGCGGCCTATCAGTACTTCATTCATTGATACTACAGCAAACCCAGTCACAAATCTGCCCATCTCATTCTGGTATCGTGATCCATCCACAAACATTTCAAGGTGGGGGTTTAGGAGAGGTTTATCAGTGACATGTGCGAACCCAGCTGTCTCCTGCTCCATGAGTGCTGCACAGTCGTGCTGGTGTTCTGCGTCAAAGGCCTCCTCCTCATCAGTCAGGGAATTCGCGAAAAGCTGGTCCCCTGTACTTACTCCCCCATTTGAATCAGTGTCACCTAATGGCAGTAAGGTGGCAGGATTCAAAGTTGTGCAACGTTGAAATGAGACATTGGATGAAGAGTGTACTGCAAGTTCCATTTTGATCTGTCTAGCAAGAGACAGATGTCTACGGCTCACCTGTGTCAGAATTCCATGTACGTCATGGGGCGTGACGACCACAAGTGGGTAGTCTAGGACCACCTCAGAAGCTTTCTCAAGCAGTGCTTGTACGGCCAGAACTGCTCGTACACAGGAGGGTGAACCCCTGGCTACTGCATCAAGATGTGCACTGTAGTATGCTACAGGGCGCTTTTTGTCACTATGCTCTTGTGTGAGGACGGCAGTAGCATGTCCCGCCATCTCAGTCATGAACATCTGGAAGGGTTTATCATAGTCTGGCAGACCCAGTGCCGGAGCACTGGTAATCTGTATTTTCAGCTGATGGAAAGCTGATTCGGCTTCCGGGGTCAAAGCAAATGGCTTAGAACTCAGGCAGTCGTACAGAGGCTGCATGGTCATGGAGGCAGAGCGAATCCACGGCCGACAATATGAAACTAACCCCAGAAATGTCCGCAACTGAGCATGGGAGGCGGGGAGTGGCATGTCCTCCACCACCTTGGTACGTTCTGGCGTGAGGTGTTTTGTACCAGGACCTAGGCAGTGACCAAGAAACACAACATGAGATTTGCAAAACTGTAATTTGTCTTTACTGGCTTTACACCCGCTGTCTGCAAGGAAACAAAGGAGGCTGAGTGAGGCCGCAACGCAGGCAGGTCTGTCCGGTGCACAGAGTAGGAGATCATCAACATACTGAAGCAGGGCCACACCCGGTGGGACCGTCCATGCATCAAGTACAAGCATCATACATCAGGTGAATTAATTTGGGTTGTTTTGTGCCCCTTGTGGTAGGACAGTCCAGCAGTACTGTTTTCCTCGGAACGTGAAGGCAAACAGGTACTGGCAATCGGGGTGTAGGGGGACAGAAAAGAAGGCATTGGTAAGATCGACCAGAGTGTACCAACAGGTTCCGGAGGGTATGGTGGACAACAGAGTGTATGGATTGGGAACCAGAGGTGTCTCTAGGATGGTCACCTTATTAATTTCTCTTAGATCGTGAACCATCCGGTAGGTATCAGGTTCGCCTTTCTTGCCTTTCTTTTTAACCGGGAAGAGTGGCGTGTTAGCGGGTGAGACGCAAGGTTTTAAAGCATTCAAGGCACATAACTCTGTAATAGTGGAGGCTATTGCATCTTCCTGTGCCATGACTAGGGGATACTGGCGAATCATGGGGGCTTTTTCCCCATCTTTGAGATACACCATGACTGGGGGTACGTGGAGACGCCCCAAGTCTGTCTTCCCTTTTGCCCATAGGGTCTCTGGTACTGCTGAGAGAACCTGTGTATCTTCTGGGGTCAACACATATACAGTACAAAAAGGAGGCGAAGTGACCAAGACCGCTGCCATGAGACAGAATACCTGGTGGTCGGCCGCCGAGGTACTGACATGAGCCCCACCGGAAGGATGGAGCTGAATACAGCACCCCAGGGGTCCCATCACATCGGTTCCCATGATGCAATCCCCAGCGGGTGACACCAGGAAGCGAGTGAGGACTCGTGACCCTTGAAAGGAGACTTCTATGGGTTCGGTCTCACGCATGGGTGTTGGTTCACCGGACACTCCAACGGCTATGGCTATGGAGTCTGAGAGGGGAATACTAAGGTAATTGACTTGTGAGGTACTGACACATGATTTAGTGGCCCCTGTGTCAATTAAAAAGGGCACCTCCTTCCCCTGGATTTTTAGAGGCTGAAAAATTTGTGGTCCACATGTGTCAGTAACTATAAGGGACACGGGGGAAGGAGTGCCAGACCTTCATTGGTAATTGGTATACCCGTTGTTTCCCTGTGGGCGGGATGATGTGGTATTGGCCGTACTTCCCTGTTGCCCCCTTTCGTCTGACATGTTCTGTCTAGGGCGTTTAGGGGCCCGACAATTACGGGCCAAGTGTCCAGTCTTCCCGCAGTTATAACACTTACGGGTCTCCCGCCTGGGGTCTTTAAGTCGGACTGTGTCCCCCTCCATGGTGTAATGTTTAACCATAACACCCTTTGCGTGGTCTTCTGTGTCCATGACAAATCCTACAGCTTTCTTATATAGATCACGCGGTTTGGCCTGTCGCCAATCGGGGGTACATGCTTTAACGCGGTCGGACAGGCGCTTATCTATTCCTTGCATAAAGGCTTCACAAAAAGCAGCATTACGTATGGCCTTTGGACAATCATACAAACCCAGATCTCTGCCTACTTCCTCTAAACGGCCAAAGTAACATTCAATAGACTCGCCCTTGTTCTGTCTACACTGGGTTAGGGCTGTACGTCTCTCTTGGGCTTTATCCTTAAACCAGGCCTTAACCTTGTCCACATATTGAGTACCACTAAGTAATGTCTGGGGGTCATCTGGGCGTTCTTCAAGACCACAAAATTGAGTAATACTATTGTAAAGGCCCAGAGGACATTTTACATTCATAAGACATTCCATGTCTGTCCAAGTGGCAGAGTAGTTTTTCTGTATGACTTCCAACTTTCTATGGAAAGCTGCTGGCTCTGTCTGGGGATCGGGCAGTTGCTGACACAGTGCCATCTGGTCTGTGGCGCTCCAGGGTCGCCGTGTAGTGACTGTAGACCCGGGAGTTGGTCTATTTGCGTCCGTGGGTCTGTCATTAGAAGACGATGGTCCGCCGGTGTCCTCTTGTCTGACCGTGCCCAATGGTGGACTCGGTCTGTTTGGTTCTCTATAATGGGTAGTGGAGGTTGTAACGGGGAACAAGGGAACCGGTTGTCTACACTCGTCCCTGGGACGTGGAGTCCCACATACCGTACAGAGTTCTCTAAAACAGGCATTCTGTTGACCACAATGTGGACAATCCCAAGCCGGACCTCTATTTACTTCAGGGCCCGGGGGTCCTGATTGAGGGCTGTAGGGAGGTGTATCCATCTGGGCAGTAGCCTGTGGATACGTAGGGGGCAGGGGCGGCAAATTGGGATACAGAGAATTAAAGGGATTATTTGGAGACATTGGTGGAGCGGCCGGGACGACAGGAGGGGCCAATGGAACCGTAGGGGTTTCCATGGGAACGTCTATTGGTGGCCGGGCCATAGGACAATAAACTAAAATGCCCTCGCCTCGGGACTCGGAGTCCCAGTGTTCGTCTTCTGCTGTTTTAGAGCAGTCCAGGATGGCCTTCATGCCCTTTTCCAAACCCTTATTTCTTATTTCCTTTCTATACTTATCCTCATATTGTGACCAAAATTCATAATTGAATGTTCCCGCCTTCTTGAGGCCTATACGTTTGTAAACTTTATAGGCTTGTCTGCAAATGTCCTCCCCTTCTCTATCTTTAATTATTTCAATAGGAGTCTGATATGTCTTAAATTGTTCAGACCCCATGTTTGACCAGTTTCAACTATTCTTCACTAAGTATACAGGACGTATATTTCACACAGTAAACTAAGATAATCACTGAGATTATCTGGGAACACACAGTTCCCTGTCCCGGAATAGATTTACAGAACTAAAACGTGGTCAACTTCAAACACTAGGATTCAGGGGAGACCAGACTTCGCCTCTTAGGGAACTTTTAGTAATATTATAACAGATCCAGAGTAACAATATGACTGCCAGAAATGAGACTATAATAATAACAATTATTTCAATCTCCAATACAGACAACATGACTCTTTAAGTCCCAATGAGTGAGTTCTTCCGTCTAGGACAGTTAAATGAACTTATTCACTCTAAAATATGGGCGGGGCAGAAAATATAGGAAACATGCAACAACTAACCTCTAGTCCGTTAGAGACACAGATCTAAAGAATCCAGACTGTATAATAGTAAGACAATCTCTTACCTTTACACCGGTGTTTTCAGTCTGGGGTCTCAGGATCCAGTGTCCACGTCAACGGGCCAGGAGTTTGTTTCAGTCTACTGGTTGCGATGTCCCGTAAAGATAAGCCCCGCCCCACGTTCTGGGCGCCAAGAACTGTCGGAGGTTAGTCTGCTCAAACAAACTGGTCAGTGATGTTGTCCGTTTCCAAATTAACCTAGGTAGGAGCGCTCCTGAGAGGCAAAGCATAGACCAATACGTCGTATAGGTTGAAGCAATGAACTCTGTTTATTTTCTGTATGTCTTGGTTTTTATAGCCAGTCGCTCTCGCAGGATGCGACTTGTGGTTAAACAGGGAAAAACTCGTGATCCCACATATGACTCAGACTTGTGATTTCACATATGACTTAGACAAGCACATTCTTTTTAGAAACTGCTAACTCTCTGTGGTTAAGCCATTTCTTGACAGACTAAGGGACATCTGCTCTGGTGACCTTCCTGATTCCACTCAGGTCAGGCGTAGAGCTCAAGACAGGAAACCACAGCCTTGTTCCTCAAAACAGTCATCAGTCCTGTTACACATAAAATATTGCAGCAGTTATCCTTATTTTTTCAAATAGATTGCTAAGCAACATATATTAACCCTTTTAGCCCCTATCACAATGAAAAAGCTATACTTACCTTTCAAATGTCCCTCTGGTCCAGTCCCCACTGTTCTGGACCCAAATCTAGAATAACATGTCCTCTGCTTCCACTATGCCTACCACTGTTTTTTTGTTGCCTAGTGTATCCTTTTACTCAGATATTGTAATCACTTACTCATGTTACCATGTGTATATACATCCATACATATACATCCATATACACACACATACACTCCTTATAAGTGTTCAATGCATTGCATTATATATATATATTTTTTTTGCTTTTCTAACTCCTTATGTAAGGATCAGAATCAGCGTGCAAATGGTGTAGTCTTTATAAGATAAGGGTCTACCTGCAGGGTCCTCCAGGGAGAACTTTAGCTCATCATCCTCTGCCCAGCACCGGCTGCTTATTACCAAGGACACGCACACTGTCTTGCCATCTGCTGATACTGCGCGTCTTATGATCTCAACATCAGTCACGCGGGAAGGAATGTAGCTCAAACTCATAATTGCAGTTTAACAGGAACCAATTTATTGAACGATGAAGGCTTGCTTTCTCCCCGAGTGCTGGTGAGTAGTACGTGCACTCCTCCAGTTGCTTTTTTGTCTGTCTATCTCTCCAACTGCCTAAAGGCTTCTTAACCCCTTAGTGACCAAGCCTGTTTGCGCCTTAATGACCAGGCCAAATTTTGCAAATCTGACATGTGTCACTTTAACATGGAAAAACACCAGAAAGGTTTTGCATATCCAAGTGATTCTGACATTGTTTTTTCGCCACATGTTGTGCTTCATTTAGGCGGAAAAAATAGACCAATAGAAATTGTGTTTATTTATTAAAATTGGGAAAATTTTGAAAAAATCGTCATTTTCTCCCATTTCCAACTGCAATATCTTAAATATGTGCAAACATAATATAGAAATTTTTGCTAAGATTTATATTTCCACCCGTTTACTTTATTTTGGGCGCACATTGGAAAAACTTTCGTTTTTTTTTAACCATTTAGGAGACGTACAAATTTAACATTACTTTTTAGCATTTTGAGGAACACTTTGTTTTCCTATACCAAGCCAAGATTGGAAAGGCTCATAGGAGTCAAAATGATAGATACCCCCACAAGTGACCCCATTTTAAAAACTACACCCCTTAGTGTATTCACTGAGGGGTGTCATGAGTATTTTGACCCCACAGTTTTTTTTCAGGAATTAATTCAATTTAGAGGAGAAAAAGTAAAATTTCATATTTTTGCAAATCTGTCATTTTAAAGACATATTTTTTTCCTACAGTTTACATGAAAATCAGGATTTACACCCCAAAATGGATACCCCTATTTCTCCCGTGTTCAGAAATATACCCATTGTGGCCCTATTGTTATATCTGAGTCCACAACGGGGCCCAAAATGAAAGGAGTAATCAGTGTCTTTCAAAACAGAAATTTTGCTTGAAGTCCTTTTAGGCCCCATAGCACACATGTAGAGTTCTTGAGCGCCCAAAACCATGGAAAACCCCCACAAATGACCCCATTTTGAAAACTAGACCCCTTAAGGAATATATCTAGGGGTGTACTGCATATTTTGACCCCACAGTTTTTGAATGAATTCAAACCAAGCAAAAGAAAAAAATTGTGATTTTCGTTTTTTCGGCAATTCTGTCATTTTAAAAACAGCTTTTTTTGTACAGCACACATATGAAGGAAGACTTGCACCCAAAAATAGATACCCCTGTTTGTCCCGTGTTTAGAGACATACCCATTGTGGCCCTAATCTTATGTCTGGATACACAACGGAGCCCAAAATGAAAGGAGCGACCGGTGGCTTTCGGAACACAAATTTTGCTTGAAGTCCTTTTAGGCCCCATTGCCCACTTGTAGAGTTCTTGAGCGCCCAAAACCATATAGAACTCCCACAAATGACCCCATTTTGAAAACTAGACCCCTTAACGAATTATAGGTACTGCGTATTTTGACCCCACAGTTTTTGAATAAATTCAAGCAAAGCAAAAGGAAAAAATTTGGATTTTTGTTTTTTTGGCAATTCTGTCATTTTAAAAACTGCTTTTTTTGTACAGCACACATATGAAGGAAGACTTACACCCCAACATGGATACCCCTGTTTGTGCTGTTTTCAGAAATATACCCATTGTGGCCCTAATCTTATGTCCGCATGCACAATGGGGCCCAAAATAAAAGGAGTAATCGGTGGCTTTCAGAACATAGATTTTGCTTGAAGTCCTTTTAGGCCCCATTGCCCACTTGTAGAGTTCTTGAGCGCCCAAAACCATATAGAACTCCCACAAATGACCCCATTTTGAAAACTAGACCCCTTAACGAATTTATCTAGGGATGTACTGCATATTTTGACCCCACAGTTTTTGAATAAATTCAAGCAAAGAAAAAAGGAAAAAAATAGGATTTTCATTTTTTGGGCTATTGTGTCAATTTAAAAACAGTTTTTCTTGTACAGCACACATATAAATGAAGGCTTTCACCCCAAAATGGATACCCCTGTTTGTCCCGTGTTCAGAAACATACCCATTGTGGCCCTAATAGACTTACAGGACCCATGGCTAGGCCTACAATGAAAGGAATACCCGTTGGATTTCAGGGTACCACTGAATAAATTTCAGGCCCCATTGCCCACTTATAGAGCCATTGAGCGGCCAAAACTATAAAGAACCCCCTCAAATGACCCAATTTTGAAAACTAGACCCCTTAACGAATTCATCTAGGGGTGTACTGCGTATTTTGACCCCACAGTATTTGAATGAATCTAAGCAAAGCAGAAGGAAAAAGTTACGATTTTCAATTTTTTTGGCAATTTTTTCAATTTAAAAACAGTTTTTTTGTACAGTGCACATAAGAATGAAGACGTTCACCCCCAAAATGGATACCCCCGTTTGTCCCGAGTTCAGAAACATACCCATTGTGGCCCTAATCTACTTACAGGACGCATGGCAAGGCCTATAAAGGACGGAACACCTGTTGGATTTTAGGGCACAACTGAATAAATTCCAGGCCCCATTGCTTATTTGTACAGAATAAAGATTGACTCCCTAAAAATTCCCCCCCTCCCCCTCCGCGCCCTTTTTGGCGTTCGCAAATCTTAGATAAAAGTAAAAATGTGAACTGTGTAGTATTTCCGAAGACAGGGGTAATTACGGAGGCTGGTTGGAATGGGCCCATGGGGCAATAAAACCGGGTATCCCCCCCTCCTCTCATGCTTTTTGGGGGTATTTCGTGACCTCAGTGGTGGGTATGGGGTGTAAAAAGTGGCGTTCCGTGAGTCTCCGTAAGCTTGATGAGGTGCGGCGGTCTCACACAGAAGGTGCTCAACAAGGTGCTCCTGGAACTGCAGGAAGGCGAGCGTTCCTGGGGCTTCTTGTAAAATACGTACCACAGGTAGCTGTCTGAATAACGCCGGGCTCACGCGGCTGCAGGCGGAATCCGCTTGCGGAGGCCCACAGCGGATCCCATCTGTGAGCCCGGCTGTGACCCTGCGTACGGCTGCGTAATGTACTGCGCATAACTGCCTACTCACACAGGCGGTCATGCACAGTACACCTTTTTTTGTATTTCCCGCACCGTCGCTTAGCGATGACAGGGGTACCCGCAGCCCGTATACAACATAGTTGCGTATGGGCTGCGGGTATATCCACGACCATGGAGCACAATGGGCTCTACGTTGCAAATATCCGCAGTAAAATAGAACCTGCTGCGTTCTCTTTTCTGCGAGTGGATTACGCAATTCCCACCCACTAATGTGAGCGGAATTGTGTAATCCAATGCGATTGATCTGCGTATTACCGCGGATCAGACGCATGCAGAATCCGTAATTCCTATGCGGTCATGTGAGACCGGCCTAAGGTAGATCGCTACCTTTTTATCACGTGACCGAGGACCATTCAACGAGGCCACCCGTCACTGCTCCAGGCTCTCTGTGACCGTTGGTCGCTGAGAGCAAGGAGATTTTAAATTTCCTGGGCTCCCCGACTGCTGCGCATGTGTCCGGCTTTTTGCCGGCAATCGCATGTGCAGAATTCGGGAAGGTCCACGGAGGAAGATCGCGTCGGGGTTCAAATACGCAGGCCTCCGGTAAAAAGTTTCATCTCCTCTCACCGATCGCATCAGTGAGGGGAGATGAAACTTCAAATTTTTTTTTAATTTTTTACGTGATCGCCATTATTGGATAATGGCGAACACGTGACCAGGAACCGCTCACTGCGGAACCCCATTAAATCTCCATGCTCTTGGCTACGTTTTGTAGCCAGGAGCAGGGAGAATTTAAATTATCCTGGCAATCCACAGCTTTTGCGCATGCGCCCGCCATTTTGGCGACGGGCGCGTGTGCAGAAACTGTGGTAAGGTCCGCAGATAAATCTGGGGGCCTTAGGTACATACTTTCATCCTCCCTCACGGATATGATCCATGAGGGGAGATGAAACGTACGCTTTTTAAACTTTTAAAAACTTTTTTTTACTTTTTTTTTTTTTTTACTTTTTTACACTTTTTTTTCACTTTACATGATCACTGTCATCCATGGGATGACAGTGATCATGTCCCCAGTATAATCTCTCTGCTCCTAGCTACACATGGCAGCCAGGAGCAGAGGGATTTTAAATTTCCCGGGGCTCGAGCCCGTCTGCGCACGCGCCCAATGTCAATCATCGGGCGCGCATGCGCAGACGGGGATTCGGGTCCCGGGACATCGGGACACCGCTGAGGACTGGGGGTGAGTATTTTCACCTCCCCTCATGGATCCGATCCATGAGGGGAGGTGAAACTGACTTTTTAAAAACTTTTTTTTAACTTTTTCGCAATCGCCGCTATCCATTGGATAACGACGATCGCGGTACCGGGGACCGCTCACCGCAGTCCCCGCTGACATCTCCTGCCTCCCGGCTACCTACAGGAGCCGGGAGCCAGGAGATTTTAAATCTCCCGCGCCGCCGGGCCTTCTGCGCATGCGGCTGACGTAATGCCGCCTGGCGCGCATGCGCAGAAGACCGGCTTCGGGTCCCGGAGCGGCAGGAGAGCGGGGAGCAGCGTGCCGGACCTGGGTGAGTAATTTCAGCTGCTCCGATGGATCCGATCCATCAGAGCAGCTGAATCTTTAACTTTTGTGTACTTTTATTTACTTTTTTTGCGATCGGCGCTATCCATTGCATAGCGCCGATCGCAATGCCGGGGGGGTGTCCGAACAGCCCGGGATGACAGCTCCATGCTGTCAGCTACCTGCGGACACCGACAGCATGGAGCTGTCACGTCCACAGCCCGAGGGGCATTATTCTCTGCAGGAAGCATGTTTTTACGTCCTCAGAGAATAAAGCCCACTTCGGGAGGACGTAAAAACACTATGGGCTGGTCGTTAAGGGGTTAACACACAACGATTATTGCTCAAAATTCACTCAAAAGCCATCTTTTGAGCGATAATCATTGTGTGTAACCGATGCACTTTTCATCCATCCCTGACTTTAGGTCAGCATGAGATCCTCATCCCTCAGGACGATAAGATAAGAGACCTCATGCTCTGTTAACAGCTGCTGTCCTGTTGGAGAACAATAGTGATGTATTTAGAGAACAGACCACCTGCTGTTCTCTAAGTAAATGCAAATGAAGTACTAAAGGGCTTATAAGCCCATTAGTACCTATGCAAAATGATCGCTCAAAACTGTCAGTTTGACAAATTTTGAGCGATCATCTGTATGTGTAAATGCACCTTTAGACTCAATGCTACATGCTGGGGCTCCTGACTCTTTCTTCACCTTCTGTTAGCTGTCCTCGCAGGGTGAGCATTGCCCTATTTATATCACACCTTGGGTACCAGAATGATAGGGGGAAATTGCGTGTTGCGCCAAGCATGGGTTGCCCTTACCAACACTGAGAAGGCACAGACTTAAACAATGCGTTACAAAACAAAACGCAGTAAAAACACAACAATCACACAGCACCCTCTACAACTTAGGTAACTGCCTGATAATGTTGTTCCTCCATTTCCTGTAGAGGAAAGGGTTAACATTTGGAATCTTTTAAAAGCAATTTGCTGCTCCTTAGATTCAAGCTAAAGGCATAGATATAATGAGAAAGGAACGTTTACTGAAATACGGAAATGTAGATTTGTCTTTATCAGTCTATTTCACAGTGACGCCTTATACACAGGGTAGCAGACATCAACTGGTAGACTTATTTATCATTCCTTCCATGTCAGTAAACAAGTCAGTCTGAGATGCATGCTGCCAATAGGGTACACACATCAATGCCATTCTGTTACCGACACATGGAAGAAACTATTTAAGCAGCATGCTTGTGGGAATGTGGACTTATATGACCACAAAAAATTAAAATCCAAATCCAATTTGCAAAGTCTGAACGAGGCCTGATTGGTCTTTTGTGGAGCTTCTTGCCCTCCTCCTCTGATGTAATTATATCAATACTAGAAGCATTTTTTAATTATTCATTTGCTAAACACAGTGAGATTTTTTAATGGAATTACACAAGTTCTCAAGAATGGTGTTCCTCCTGAAAACTATTTATTAAGCTCCTCAACACAAGATACAAAAATGACAGGAGTTGGACTTTGCACAGGCAGCAAGTATTGTAGTGCTCCACCTGTGCAGGAACAATGCATATTACAGTACTTTTCCGCATTGGATACTAATCTGCCCCGACCTTTCCTTAACTTGCATGCTCATGATAACCATGTGTTTATTCAATAGAGGAGAGGGAGACAAGTTGCTGTCAGACCCGTCTAAAGGCTTTTTTTTTTGTATATATTCTTTATTTCTAAATTTTAATAGGGTGGGGGGGGGGGGAGGGGTTACAACAGAAATAGAAATAAATCAGTGGTAAATCACATTACAATACAATAAATCCTGTAACATACAAAGAACAATGACTCTAAAGGCTTTTTTACATGTAAAAATTATTGTGCGATTAGATCAAGGGGTTTGCACAATAATTATTAGATGTAAATTCATGCAGAGAATGAATGATCAGTGATAAATCCTTAGATTATTGCTGATCAGATCTTTCATGTGGACCTGATGATCATCATTTATCTGCCGCTGCATCGTTTGGTATAAACAGGTGTTGTACGGTTTGCTGAATAGAAAGAAGTGGCTGAAAGGTTGACCAGAGGTTCATTTATGTTCCAATGAACAATTGAAGCTACCCAATTATTGTTCAGTGTGAATGTATGCCTAACAAATTATATTTGATTGCTATGTTACCTCTAGTTGCATGCTATTGTGAGTAGTGGCCCAGAGTTAGCGGAGCTCCTCCATAAGTGTGAATGTATTTGTCTCATGCTTACTGTATTGTCACCGTCTCTTCTATGTGCATAAATGTGATGTGTATTGCACCTTTGCAGCACTGAATGAGTTACTGTCTATTATGTGAGATGACTGTTTGCAAAGTGTATCTGTTAATCATGTGATCATGCTATGTATATGTGATTGCAAGGTGTGTGCAAGAGGAGATCTCTTCTGGGCTTGCAAGAAAGGAATGCTTGGAGCTCTGCAAGTGAGCCACACAGACATTCTGCTCTGTGTAGTCCGAAATGGAAGAGGCTGAGAGGTATCCAAAGCCTACCCTGGGCCTGCTCTGCCCAGGGGATGCCAGTATTACACAGAGAATAAGAATGAGGAGCTGCCATGCATCGTACCCACTTTCCAAATGTGAGTGATGACCAGTAGAGAGCTGGAGAGAAAGAGAAGAAAAGTGGCTGGGAACAGAACCCCGCAGATAAGTAGACTGGATTATGCTGTTAACCTGCGAGTCCTCCCTGTCACACCACTTTGTGACTTGTACCGCTTTCCTGCTGGCGTATATTCCTGAACTGTATAAAGTTATTGCCAGTAAACGAGCTTAACCGACCGTTTCAGGTTTGGCTCTGAAAGTTAAATCTCTGTGTTTGGACTCTTCATTTTTAACTGGATTCACTGCAGACGGTGGAACGGTGATGTCATGAGTGACAAAAGGACTAAGGTAAACCACCAGTGGGATTCCCCATTTAATAGCCTGCCCTGGGCCCCTTTGACGTGCCCCTGGTTACTCTCCGGGTGGGAGACGGTAGAGCCACCGTGGCAAGGCCCAAACTCTACCCCCGCTGTCTCCTAGGCTGGTGCCCGGTTCTCAGATGCTGCTTTAGAGTATTCAGATGGTTTTAGGTGATACGCAAGGGGTTTCAAAGCCTCATGAGTCAGTGAATCTAAATTATGGGCGGTGCATGGGAAAAGTCAACACTGAAACAAAAACTTGTGTGTTTCTGCTTTGTTTAAATGCAAAAGCTTATAAAAAGGTATGACAACCCCCCCCCCCACATACACACAACAAGGTTTAACAATTCAAAGTCTACAGCATGTGTCATTACAAAGGTTAATTATGACAAAGCTGCATGCTCATCATCTGAGCTCCTGTTTGTAAAACTATGTATTTTGTACACATACTTCTTGCTATACACGTGGCACGAATGTTATGCACACTACACTAGTGCGTAAAATATAATTCAATATTTTCACACTTGCTCCAAATTTAATAGTGCGTAATCTCCCAGCACAACAAAAGATTGTTAATAAAGTCCAAAATGTCAGGTCTTTGTTTTCCTGGCATCTGCCGTGTCAGGTGCAATGGAGAGTACCCGATGCATAGGAAACTGTCTGCAAATCCTGCCAAAGTGGTCCACATCCACCATCATAAATGTATTAGGAATCAGTAGCTTAATTTTCAGCCCACAGATGTGGCAGCTGTAATACAGGCAGTAAAATGTGCTTCATTACAGCCATCTGAAATAAGTATAACTATGCATTTGAGAGGGTAGAAGGACGCCAAAGTACTTGGAGTAAGCTCATATTAATATGCAATGAACATACGGACATATGGACACTGCCCTGTTCTGAGTGGTAGAAGCCTGTGATGAGTATATTATGTACTTGTAGTTTAAGTATATAAGAAGCTTTTTACCTCATTAAAATTATATATTACCATCTGTGATGTGATAAAGGTCTCATTTTTAATAAAGTAATTTACTTGCACTGTCGGTTTAACTGCATTAGTGAAGACACACATAAGATGTAAAGCAGCAGTGACAGGACCGGAGCAAAGGTGGACTTTCTTTTCTCAGAAAATGTATTACTAATATACATAGGACTAGATTAAAGAAAAAAAAATGCTGAAACCGTGACACATCCTCCCATTGAAAATTCTGTTTCCCTGGTGATGTTCATTAATGTTTTTCTGTCTCATTATACAAGTCATGTCATTTGCTTTGCTGCACAGAATGAAGCAATTTTTACAATCTCTCCTATATACTAATCAGCTAGCTACTCTGCACTTAAAATGTTCCTCTAAGGTCATTCCCCAATGCGCTTTTCAGCCCGTATTATGTCCTTTATTAAACAAAGATTTTCATCAGGCATAATTCTGTATGACAATAATGAAGTACACTTATGATAAATGGGGTGTACTAGTATGAAGCCTGCATATAATTTGTGTTTATACTAAACATTACCATTTCTATTGTGGTGATAGATTTATGTTAGAGGACACAAGGTCTCCAATTGGGGACAAAGATTTAATGTACAAGCGGTTTTCGTTATTGTTTTCTACGGAACTTCTACGGGAAAAAAAAAAAAGAACCACAAGTAGAAAGAATACAATGTGGCTTGACAAGCCTGTAAAGGGGGCAATAAAGGTAAACAGAAAGCAGCGAAGCAGCGTTAAAATCATACAGGGAAAAAAATATGTAAAAGATCAAAGTTGCTAAGGAGGCAGAAAGACATCACCAAAGAGCAAAGATAAGGCCATTAAATAGTTTATCAAGTGTATTTACAAATGAAAAGGAAATGTCACATCTGATGCAGGGGAATAAAACAACCCCCCCCCCCCCCCCGTTAAATATTGCATACCTAACACTGGACAAAGTACAAAGCCGGTTAGAGGATTAAAAATTGATAAAATCGCTTGGCCCAGATGGAATACACCTAAGGGTTCTAAGGGAACTAAGTGATGTGAAAGCTAGACCCCTATTGCTTATATTTATGGACATTATCAAGACCAGGGTTGTACAACTGGATTGGCGCATTGCCAATGTGGTTGAAACATACAAAAAGGGGTCTAAAAGAGAGCCTGGTAACTACAGGCCGGTAAGTCTCAATTCAATAACAGGAAAAATATTTGAAGGGTTTATGAGAGCTGCCATCCTAAAATACATAAAGGAAAATAGAATAACTCCTCACCATCAAGGGTTCATGAGGGATTGATCATGTCAGACCAATCTGATCAGCTTCTATGATGAAGTTCTAGGCTGGACCTGGGAGAGTCTATTGATCTCGTATATCTGGATTTCTCTAAAGCATTTGACACAGTGCCACATAAATAGTTGATATATAAAATGAGACAGCTCAGTCTGGGCGAAAACATGTTTATCTGGGTAAGGAACTGGATCAGATAGAAAGTAGAGGGTGGTAATAAAGGGCTCATACTCAGATTGGGCCACTGTTGCTAGTGGGCTGACACAGGGCTCAGTGCTAGGCCCCATTCTGTTCAATATATTTATCAACGACCTGATAGAGGGGCTGCACAGTAAAATATCAATATTTGCAGATGATACAAAATTATGCAAGATATTTAATACAACAGAGGACAATGTACGGCTACAAAAGTACCTAGATAAGCTGGGGGCTTGGGCAGAAAAATGGCAAATGACATTCAATGTTGATAAATGTAGGGGCAGGAGAAACCGATGTCACCAATATACACTAAATGTGGTACAACTAGGGAAAAGTGATATGGAAAAAGACCCAGAGGTACTAGTGGATTGTAGATTTAACTGGAACAACCAATGCCAGTCAGCTGCTGCAAAAGCTAATAAAGTCTTGGAGTGCATTAAAAGAGGCATAGGGGCGAGGGACGAGAACATTATCCTCCCACTAAATAAGGCAGTTGTCAGGCCCCACGTGGAATACTACTCACAGTTCTGGTCACCGGTGCTCAGGAAAGATGCTGCAGTGCTTGAGGAGGTTCAAAGAAGGGCAACTAAAAAAAATAAACGGAATGGCAGGACTGGAATACCCAGAGAGGCTATCCAAATTGGGATTATTCAAAGGGGTTGTCCCGCGAAAGCAAGTGGGGTTATACACTTCTGTATGGCCATATTAATGCACTTTGTAATGTACATCGTGCATTAATTATGAGCCATACAGAAGTTATTCACTTACCTGTTCCGTTGCTAGCATCCTCGTCTCCATGATGCCGTCTAATTTCAGCGTCTAATCGCCCGATTAGACGCGCTTGCGCAGTCCGGTCTTCTCCCTGGTGAATGGGGCCGCTCGTGCTGGAGAGCTGGTCCTCGTAGCTCCGCCCCGTCACGTGTGCCGATTCCAGCCAATCAGGAGGCTGGAATTGGCAATGGACCGCACAGAGCCCACAGTGCACCATGGGAGAAGACCCGCGGTGCATCGTGGGTGAAGATCCCGGCGGCCATCTTGCTAAGGTAAGGAAGAAGTCGCCGCAGCGCGGGGATTCGGGTAAGTACTAAACGTTTTTTTTTTTTTTAACACATGCATTGGGTTTGTCTCGCGCCAAACGGGGGGCCTATTGAAAAAAAAAAAAAAAAAACCGTTTCGGCGCGGGACAACCCCTTTAGGCTGGAAAAAACATGGCTAATGAGCGATCAAATAACTATGAATAAATACATTAGGGGACAATCCAAGGATCTCTCCCATGATCTGTTTATACCCAGGACTGCATCAGTAACATGAGAGCATGCTCTACATCTAGAAGAAAGCAGGTTTCATCAACACAGAAGGGGGTTCTTTACTGTAAGAGCAGTGAGACTGTGGAACTCTCTGCCTGAGAAAGTGGTGATGGCAAAATCCATTGAGGAGTTTAGAGGGGACTAGAGGTCTTTCTAGAGTGCTATATTACAGGATATAGATATTAGGTGACCAGCGGGGGTTGTTCTGGGTCTTACATTTAGGTAGTAACTATCAAAGGTTAATTCAGGGATTAATCTGACTGCCCTTATGGAGCCGGGAAGGAATTTTCCCCCTGAATGGGCTAATTGGCTTCACCTCTTGGGTTTTCTTTGCCTTCCTCTGGATCAGCAAGGGGGTTGAAACAGGCTGAACTAGATGGACATTGTCTTCATTCAGCCTAACATACTATGTTACCATGTTTAAATCAATTATTGGTTAACTTACACACTTGCAGAAGTACATGACTTTATATATATTTGATATGTCATGTATACAGATATTTTGCACTTTTATATTCATGGATTAGGATTATTATATGCATACCATTGTGAATTATTGTGCAATAGCAGTGACCTCTGTATCCGGATATCCTAACATTGCTTAGTTTGAGGAATTTAATAAAGTGAGATTTTTTTATTAATCTTGGAGTGTCATTATATACCTTCCTTTTTTGTGGTTTTGATTTAAATTGAAATTTCCTCAGGACTGTATGAAAACAAAGTCATACTCATCGCCCCTTCTGCATTCTTTCTCCAGCTTGGTCACAGGAACATGTGACTATGGTAGCCAATTACCAGCTGATCCTGAGTTACATACAATTAGTAATTGACTGCAGCAGTCAAATGTCCCTGTAGCAGGATGTCATCTCTGCAGCCAGAAGAAGGCTGTGGGGGATTTGGCACTGTTGGAATGGGAGCTACTGGGGATTGGGTGAAACGATTACTACTATGTTTTTACACAGCGCTGAGATTTCAATTTTATTTTGGCACACCAAACTACCCCTATAAATTTTTGACTTCTGTTCTTTAACTATGTCCTATTCCGTTGCTTTGATTCTACAGCTGCTATGCACCCTTTGTGTCTCCATGGTCTAACAATACAAAAAGCTTGTATGCTGTTAGATCTAAAAGTCATGTTTCTCTTACATCCACCCCTTATCCTACTGTGTATAGATTAATAGGGAGTGTAAGTAGAAAGCGTGGAGTAACATGGCTACAAGAATAGACTACACAGGGCTTTTTGTCTGCAGCCATGGAGACACAAGTCTACATAGAAGCTATGTGTCATGTTCAACCTGGGCACAATGTACACCTCACCAAGGACAGATGCAAGACAGTTTCAACACCAGACAAAGGAAAACACAAAATAAAAGAGGGAAAATGGACCCTGCTCCTAACTCGGAAGGGTTCCTATGTAAAAGCAGATTGACTGCTCCTACAAGTGCAAACATGCTCAAGTCTGTCAGCCTTTTATCTGACCCCAACAGGGGGCAAGGGAAAAAAACACAAACTGTACGAATAACCAATTGAGAAGAAATAAACCGCCATGTAACTGAAAGATGCAACGCTAATTCCGGGAGGACTTGACACAGCTCCAACCAACACGCTCAAATGAAACTGCAATAAAACAGCAAAGAGCCAAGGCAGGGGTAAGAATATAAAGCTCTCCCTACCTGTTGATAGGTAAATCAGAAAAGAAACCACACCTAATTAAACCCCGCTCAGATGCGGGACCCTAAAGGAAATACAGAAATGGAACTATATGGATACAGATAGGAGCAGGCAGCCCCTCCACAAAATGTGTCAACCAGCAACGTGTATAGAAGCAGAGCATCTAGTCTGCTTCCGCATCATGGTTAACGTACCATGACAGCATCAGGACAGACAAGCAGCGATACTACAAGTCACTAATTTTAAGTAAATTTGTAAAGAAAGTAATATTTTAAAATTAGAGTGAAATGACTTTAAACAATAAAGCAAAGTACTTGCCCATCCTCGGCCCGGTAATCCAGCGCTGCTGCCCCGCGATTGTTCCAATCTCTAACAGTGGAAGTCAAGTGACCACTGCCTGCCAATCAGAGGCTGCAAGGTTACCACTCTGAACTCTAAGTTGTGAGCGCCGATGCCCAAAGAATGGGCAGTGACAGGCATGAAGTGGTCACCTTATTTCCACTGTTAACAGACCAGAGGAATCACTGGATAGTAGGTGCTGAGGATGGGTAAGTAAATTTTGCTTTATTGTTTTAAGTCTTTGTAACCGGATAATCCCTTTACCCACAACTATTTGCAAAGTTGTTTTATTCTTGATATTCTTTGTATAGGTGCAATAAAAAGGTTTGTAAATATGTAGATAACTTTTACTTTTAAAGATTGGAAGGTCTTCATTTGCAGCTTTGAGTGTGGAATCATTAGCATATCTTTTTTAATGTTTCTTATGCCCGTCTTGAATTTGTTCACTTTATGCAGTCATGCTTCCTGAATCCTGGATATCTGGCAATTCATTATTAATGTAAAAGTCTAAAGTGAGATAAAGGAAGGTCAACTGTATTTCCTTCTTTCATTTCTCGCCCCTAGCATTTCAGTTTCCAAACGCCAGAAGTTATCTTGTTGCAGTTGCTACCAGTCTTTGCTTTGCCTACAAAAGTCTTCGGTTTCATTTTTATTTTAAATTTTTAATTCATTTTAAATTATTTTAAAAAAACAAATGACAGTACAGAAGCAATACAAAATTACCTTGTATTATAGAAACTATATTAAGTTCTCTATGCTAACATAGAACAAGACAAGCTAGTTTTCTAGGCATCTACCGATTTGGCAATTTTTAACAGGAGTACTACTATGTGAAAATTCTGTTACAGCCTGGCAGTGCATTGTATTTAGGATATCACGTGTTAATTGTCAAGTTAATGTTTGCCATGTGTAGACCATAAGATTCTATTAGAATTACATAGATGGCGATATCATACGTTATGTGTATTAGAGTTTACTGTTATTTCTGTCTCTTATGGATGCTATTAAGAGGAGAAATCCAACTAGGGAAATATTTGTAATAACTATTATAAAGAATCTCCCCATTTATCATCTGGAACCAGTTTAAGTGGAAAAATGAATCGATTCGTGACATTTTGTAAATAATAACTATTTTAGTATGGGACGATTCCATGGTAGATGGTCCAAAGAATCCAGTCTTTTACAAATTAAGAATTTCTGTGATTGTAAGATGCATATATCCGTCTGCAGGGATGTAATTATTAATTTCACTAAAGTAACCCTCTGGGCCTGGGAAGACCCAGATGGCCACACCAGCTTTTCTGACTGCCTGACACACACACTGCCTAAGGGCTCCTTCGAGTGTATTTGCGCACGCAATACGCAGAGAACAGAACCCTTTCATTTCAATGGTTTTTTTTCTCATTTCCTGATTTTGCGCACATGCATAAAAAGAACAGCTATTTTTCTGCACATTTGCGCAGCAAAGTCCCCATAGTCTATGGGAGGTGTGCAAATGAACACCAATGTACAATAGGCTATGCAATTCCACTGGAAAAACAGATCTGGACCTCATTAGGCTAAATAGCCATTTAAATCGGGGTGTGTTCATCTGCTACACACAAATGAAAATGCCCTGCATGCACATTAATTACATAATGCGCCAATATGTGCACAAATCAACCTTGTTCATACCGTAAATGCGTTGTGCTGAAGTGTGGGTGCATATGCACATTAGCCCATATGAAGGAGCCCTAAGACACTACACCTGCTTCTATTGACCAGTACTGTCCACATGAGTAGCACTTACCAGTCAGATCAGCACGTAGGGTTTAAGACTACCAAGTCTACTAATGCAGTGTACACCAGGTAGTCAGAAGCGGTTCGGACATCTCTGTTTCTTCAGACCTATTACATTTCCCATTTCCCGTAAACGCCATCTTAGCAGCTAAAATGATATGACAAAATGACAAGTCTGTAACTTGTAGGAAACAGGAATTTTGTGTGTTTAATATTTTGATGGCATCTACCGCTTTTTTTGAAAATGGTAAATATTCTATGATTAAGATGCGCAGAGATGAGGGAGTTAGTCTTTTCAGGAGGTAAGAGATTTTGCTAGTTGTAGGTTGATTGATATTGGAATTTGTGTTTTATTGTCAGTATTACTTTTTGGGCCATTAGCTTCTATGATTGTAAATAGAATTCACATACATCAGATACTTTCAGTATATAATCCAGTCACATTAATGTGTACTGTCTATGAAGGCTATGTGGCTTTTTTCTTCTCTCATTGTATTCTTGCATACTCCTAATTGAAAGTATCGGGAGTTTTGATCTATTAGCCAATATGATCCCTAAATGCTGGTGTATAAGTGTTCATCATTGCATCTAGATTATCTTTGATTCAGGAGCTGTACTGCACATTGTGGCTGTGGACATATTTCTACATCTTTAGTTGATTTCCTTGCATGGCATCAGGCAGACAAGCAGGTGGTTGCAGTCCAAACACATCATTCACACTGGCAGATCTTGGAGGAATCCTCAGCTCTTTCTCTGATGTGGAATACCTTCTGAATAGATTAAAAAGCTTTTTTCCATTCTATGCCATTTTGAACCATTCATTTGGATTGCGGTTGAATATTTATTACTATTGATTGTTTTTATTGTTGAATAAGGTTCTCTTCAATAAAGCATAAATACATAATCATGCAAGTATTGCTTTAGCATGCCGAAAGCTACATTGTAACAATGTCGAGCCTAGATGTTCACTGATGAATGAATACATCTGCAAGTGAGGGTGTTTAGTTCCTTCTAATATATCATACTATTCACATAAATTTTGCACCAGCTCTCATCTACTGAATTGCTATCAGTAATGTTAAAGCCAATTCATTTTGACATATTTTCTGTTCATATTCAGTCCGTGTTTTTATGTTCTGCCGTTGCAGGACATGTATGGAGGGGGATAGCGCTGTCCATCGCAGGTGTCAGCTGTTAATAACAGGCAACAGCCCCGTTCGTCCGCGCGGCTGATCGGGACTGTTAATCCTTTAACCCCTTGAGTGGCGGGTTTCCTACCACCCTGTCGTGCCCACCAGGGCAGGTTTTTTAAAATGGTGTAATCATTGAATTTCAACTAGTTTTGCAGTTGCGTCTCAAGAGCCATAACTTTTTCATTTTTCCATTGACATGGCCATATAAGGGCTTGTTTTTTGCGGGACAAGTTGTGATTTTTTAAACGGGGGAGGAAAAAAAGAAATGGGGAAAAAAGAAAAAAGGGGCCATGTCATTAAGGGGTTAAATAATGTATTAACTTCCTTCTCTGGGTCATTACGACGCACACGGATACCACATGTGTGATTGTATTTTTGATTTTTTACAAAGTAAAGGGAGACAAGTGTTTTTTTTATTTTTTTTATAATGTTTTTACTTTTTTTTTTTTTTTTTTTTTAAATTTTTTTTTTTTTTTTTGTCCCTTTAGGGGACTTCCACAGGGACCCATCAGGACCCCTGATCACATTCCAGGGGTCCGATGGTGACAGCCCTTTACATGCTGCAGTGACAGCCCTTTACATGCTGCAGTCACATAGACTGCAGCATGTAAAGGGTTAACACAGCAGAGATCGGAGGTTTTCTCTGATCTCTGCTGTAAGAGCAGTTACCTAGCTGTCCTCTCACAGCCAAGCACCAAGCTCTCCCTGCACAGAGACCATCGGCTTGCTTCTGACAAGCCGATGGTCTCTATGGCAACCTGTAAACAAAGCAGGAGGTTGCCGACATATCTGCAATGTCTTCTGCTGGTTTGTCAAAGCCCTTGCACTGCTCTGTGTGGGACAGTGCAGACAGAGCACACTGTCACAGCTTGTGGCATTGTGCTCTGCAGCTCCCATAGTGATACATAGCCCGGAAATCTTCCGGGCTATGTTGCTATGAGCAGTGGAGCTCGTCCCCGGAAATTTTCCGGGCGTGCCACTCAAGGGGTTACATGTGACAGCGGCTTTTAAAACTCGAACGATGTTTGGGGGTCCCGTACGCCTCCCACCCCCCATGGTGAGATCAGGAGAGCCGTGCGGGTGTCTTGGCAGCCGGCGTCCTTCTGACAGACCCCAGGGCTGTCATGGCAGAATGCCTATCAAGCCATTCCCATGGGGTGGCTTGATAGGCTGCCAGTCAGAATCCAGTATGATGTAATGATATGACATTACATCATACTGCATAAGCGATCTAAGCATCGCTAGTTGTGGTCCCCTAGGAGGAGTAAGATGAAGTAAAAAGAATAAAGTTTATTATTTAAAAAAAAAAAAAAAGAATAAAAGTTCCAAAAACCTCTTGCCATATTTACAATAAAAAATGCAAATAAAACAAATACATATTTGATATTGTTGCATCTGTAAAAGTCCGATCAAAGTAACGCATTTACCACGCACGGTGAATGTCGTCCAAAAAAAAAAAAAAGCGCTTTTTTTGGTCACCCAGTTGCCAAGAAAAAAATATAATAAAAAGCTGTCAAAAAGTCCTATGTATTTCAAAATGGTATCAACAGAAACGACAGGATGTACTGCACAAAATGAGCCCTCGTACAACTATATCGACGGAAAGTTATTGCGCGCAGAAGATTGAGACAAAATAATTTTAAAAATTAAATATTTTAAAAAATATAAGTAGTACAGCAAAAGAAAACCCACTATACAAGTCTGGTATCCTAGTAATCATACTGACCCATAGAATAAAGTTATGTCATTTTTGTTGCAGTTTGTGCGTCATAGAAACAAGACGCACTGAAAGATGGTGGAATGGTTTTTTTTCCATTTCTCTTTACTTAGAATTTTTAAAAAGTTTTTTAGTGGATTATATGGTCCATTAAATAGTACCACTGAAAAAATAAAACTCGTCCCGCAAAAAACCAACCCTCATATGGCTACGTCGATGGATAAATAAAGGAGTTACGATTTTTTAAAAGGGGGGAGGAAAAAACGAAAATGGAAAAAGTTTGATCACTTAGGGCTCATGTCCACGGGCAAAATAAGAATTAAAATCCGCAGCGGATTTTAACTCTTCTCCTGCCCGCGGATCCGCATCCCATAGGGATGCATTGACCACCCGCGGGGTAGATAAATACCCGCGGATCGTCAATAAAAGGAATTTTAAAAAAAATGGAGCATGAAAAAATCCGGACCATGCTCCATTTTCATGCGGGTCTCCCGCGGGGACGGCTCCCGCGGGCTTCTATTGAAGCCTATGGAAGCCGTTCGGATCCGCGGGAGACAAAAATCAGAGTTTACTCACACGCTCCGGTTCTTCTCTTCTCCGCGGCGCCATCTTCTCTCAGTCGCGGCCGGATCATTGTGCTTCGGGCCGGCGCATGCGCCGGGCACGTCACCGACGTCATCCTGCACATCCGCCGAGCCGAAGAAAGAAGATCCGGCCGCGACGCACAGAAGATGACGCCGCAGCGAAGAGAAGAAACGGAGCGGATGGGAGGTGAGTTTATTCTTATTTATTGTTATTTTCAGCGCTCATGTCCGCGGGGCAGGAGGGACCCGCTGCAGATTCTCCATGGAGAATCTGCAGCGGATCTGATTTTCCCCGTGGACATGAGGCCTAAGGGGTTAAAGTCTATGAATGTGTAAATAAAACCATAGTGAATATGCCATAGCATGTGTATTCACTGCATTTTTCTGCACACAGTGTTCTATGAGCTGTGACAAAACTGGTATCACTTGTGCTTGTTGCTTTTGGCTATATTTTGCACATTTGAAAAGCACGGTAAACACAGATGCAACATAGCAATAAAAAAAAAAACTTATGCACCAAATAAAGGTTTGTTCCGGGACTAAACTATTGATGACCTCTTCTTAGGGTAGGGAATTAAGGATGAGAGAAAAAAAAAAAAAAGGAGTGACGCAAAACTATAAACCAATGTTTTGATTTGAGAATGTTGCTTTGCTTTTTTGCTCCCCTAGGGCTTTTACCCACTAGCTTTTTTTTTTTCCCGCTGCGTTTTTTCCCCTAATGTCAATGGGACTTTCTAATGTTTAAAAAAAAAAACGCCTAAAAATCACAGCAACGCAAACTTTTTGTGTGATGCGATTTTTGTGTGATGCGATTTTAATATTAGAAAGTCCCATTGACATTTGGAAAGAAAAACGCAGGAAAAAAACGCTTTATTCTATATATGGGAGTGATATTGATCGATTCTTGATGGGTCTGAAAAGGTGCAGCCAATCCATGAAAGTCACACCTTTCAAGGGAGACGTGCAAGTACATGAGACAAATGTAGGAAAAAAAATGTGGTAATAGGCGCAATCCCTTTTGAGTCAAAGCACGAAATGTGTTTTTAAGCTCAACTCCTGTTTTTATTAAAAGTTAATCCAGCATAATAGATGCATTTTGGGGCCGCTGCGCCCCTTCCTCAGTATTTTTAGCTGGGAACACACAGCCAGCATCAGTGCGTTCTCTTTGCAGAGGAGGAGGGTTAGAATTGAGCTGCAATACCAGGCACAGCTACCATACTATACAATACACAGTGTTGTGCTTGGTAGGGGCTGAAGTGAAATCGGTGCTCACCTGAGATTAGCTATTTTTTTTAAAAAAAGGACATACTATATAAAATGGTACATTGCCGGAATCACCCTCACCCACAGAATAAAGTTTGTATGTCATTTTTGATGCGCTGTGTGTGCTCTAAAAAGACAACCCCCACCCCTCCAACAAGAGAAAAAAAGAAATTGGTGCAATTGCGTTTTTTCTCCATTTGATAATTACAAATTTCTTAAGGTTTTCAGTACATTATATGGTACCATCAAGAAAATACGACTTGTGTTGTAAAAAAAAAAAACTCAGATGGCTATGTTGATTGAAAAATACTAAAGTTATGATTTTTGGAAAGTGAGGAGAAAACAAATGAAGAAAACTGGCCCTGTCCTCAAGGGGCTAAAGGGGTATTTCCCATGTTTGGCCGATCGTGGCTATTAACCATTTAAATGCCACTGTCAATTCTGACAGCGGCATTTAAATCCCCCGAACGATGTTCGGGGGTCCCGCACGGCCCCCCCGCGGTGAGATCGGGGGAGCCGTGCAGGTGTCATGGCAGCCGGGAGCCTAAGGAAAGGCCCCAGGGCTGCCTTACCAGACTGCCTATCAAGCCATCCCCGTGGGGTGGCTTGATAGACTGCCTGATGAATTGCAGTATGACGTAATGCTGTAGCATTACGTCATACTGCAGGAGTGATCAAAGCATCGCATGTTAAAGTCCCCCAGGGGGACTTCAAAGTAAAGTTTTAAAAAAAATCTAAGTTTTTTTAATTGTAAAAAAAAAAGTTATAAAAGTTTAAATCACCCCCCTTTTGCCATATCAATTATTAAAAAATCTAAATTATAAAATAAAAATATGTATTAGGTATCACCGCGTCCGAAAAAGTCCGATCTATCAAAGAAGTGCATTATTTTTCCCGCACGGTGAACATTGTCCGAAAAAAAAAAATAAAGAACACCAGAAATGCACTTTTTTAGTTACCCTGTCTCCCAGAGAAAACGCAATAAAAAGCGATCAAAAAGTCGTATGTACTCCAAATTGATTCTTTCAGAAACTACAGGACATCCTGCAAAAAAATTAGCCCTTGCTCAACTATGTCGATGAAATAATAAAAAAGTTATTGCGCGCACAAAATGACCACAGAAAATAATTGAAAAAAATTAAGTGTCTTTGAAAAAAAAAAAGTAGTATAGTAAAAAAAACCTATACAAGTTTGGTATCATAGTAATCATACCGACCCATAGAATAAAGTTATCATGTCGCTTTTGTTGCCGTTTGTGCGCCGTAGAAACAAGACGCACTAAAAGATGGCGAAATGTCTTTTTTTTTTCATTTTACTCAACTTAGAATTTTGTTAAAGTTGTTTAGTACATTATATGGTACAAAACAAGCCCTCATACAGCGACATCGATGGATAAATAAAGGAGTTACGATTTTTTTGAAGGGGGGAGGAAAAAGCGAAAATGGAAAAACAAAAAGGGGCCGCGTCATTAAGGGGTTAAACTAAGAAAGTTCTGAGCGAATAGTTACAGAAAGTAGCTGGAACAGGTTTTCATCTGATCATACTCTATAGATGGTACATGGTCATTTTTTTAAGGACTTGTCATTCATGGTTGATCTGAGAAGGTTGTCATTATGGAAGACAATACCATAAGTTAAAATGATAAATCAAAGAAATAAGAAGATTGAACACTTCCTATGCCCTGGGCTGGGCTTCCATTGATGCAATTGATTTGAGCATGGCCCGTGGTACACATCTGTCTTTTGTCATGCTTCACTTTTCAAGTATGCCAACAAGTATACGCAACAATCAGAGGAAATAAGACACAGCAGATTGACTTTAATGCAGATAATTAGCTTTGGTGTACCTCGGCTGACAGAAAGCATCTGGCCATGTAAAGTCTTGTGTATGGCCAGTTATATACACAAATATTGAGTGCTACAGTCATGTAATGATAAATATAGGCACAATATAGGTATAAAATAAGTAGAGTACAGTCCTGGATAAAACGGATTGGATAGAACGAAATCAATATGGTGGCATATTTGTTAAACCAATGTTTAGTGATGATAACTATGCAGTTCAGTAACATTTCAGGTTTCTTTTCTGTCACCTCTTTTATCTCACTCAGTTTTCCAAATTCCATTTATTTCGTCTGACAGTGCTTTAGCCTCAGACTGTTCACCTGGCATGTTGCGTCTACTTTTTACATCTAGCACATTGAGCTGAATTATCAAATACTTTCCCCTAAGCTGTATATTCTACCCATAGAGCGCTGAGGAGAAAGCAATGGTCAAAAGACTGAGGATGATTGTTCTTATCTTCTGTCTGCTTGATACTATGTGCACCTTTGATTTATTAACTGGCCCGAGGTAAGTCCAGCTTCCAGATTCTTTCTGACAGTGTCTGTATTAAGCATTATAAAAGAATCTGACAAAACATCTTTTCTTGCCACGTACTGGATAAAAGAAATCCTTTCACCGTGAGGGCATGTTGAAACTCAGTTTCGCGAAAACAAAATGTTTTTTTCTCCCAGTGTTTCTTTGTAAAGGATGAATGCAGACTGTATTTAGAATTGTATGGTAATCAGTGAATGTGGTGCAACGTATCTTGTAATTCTTCAGGATGACAGAAATTTCCATAGAGGTGCAGATCATTCTGTTGCAAATTCAGTGCAGCATATAGGTAAAGTCTCCTGGTACCAGCACCGAGTCATGACTGACTCATCGTGACATTTTCTTGGCAGATGTTTTGCGAGGTGGTTTGCCATTGCCTTCCCCAATCATCTTTCTACCCCCCCAGCAAGCTAGGTACTCATTTTACCGACCTTGGCAACACCACAGACAAGGGTGGTGCTGAGTTTGTAAGAAAGCAGCCATGTTTTTCGAACCATGCAGGGATTGAACCTGCAACCTTCAGGTTGTGAGCAAGAGCTTAGGACTGCATATCTGCTGCCTTGACACCCTGCGTTGCACTACACTATTTAGCTATTACTATTTGAAGGAGTTATCTAAAGTTAGAAAAATAGGGCTGATTTCTTCCAAACACAGAACCACCTTGACTAGGGTATTGCGGAGTCGCTGGCGACTGTGACCTATCCCCTACTTCCCTTTTACCCAATAACTTAAAGAACAACGCAACACCAAAATTAGATTAAATTATAGCCACAGCAGCCACCTTTATTTAACAAAACGTAAACATAAATAACCATTTTAACCTCAGATAACCTGGGAAGGGATCCCATGGAGCCCTACCACCTGACTGTCGCCTCACCAGAAAAACGGAAATAGTTGTGCCTGTCACCCGTTGCATTTCGGACTCGGGCAACACTATTTCCCTATCACTGCACCCGCCGCAAGTCGACAGACACGGGGGCCCACCACTCACCACCTCGCCTCAGGTCGCCTCATCCGGACCCCGAGGACGGCTAGCCATAACCTGGCTAACCCCTCCCACAACCACTGCAAGGCACCGCCCTGCGACTCCCAGAGGCGACAGTCCTAACCAACAATTCACAGAGGGGAAAGGAAGCTATCCAGCTCCCTGCTACCCCCCTACTACCCCCGCTTTGCTGACTCCACGGGACCCCTCCACAGCCAGCACGGCTTGACCTCCTCAAGCCTGCGCCGCCCGCCACAACAACAACGCACGCTCGATCCCCTCCTGAATCCCCTCCATCCATAAATCTGTCCCTATTTCATTAAGATGGACCCCATCCGACCTCCAATAGTTACCTGTGCCAGCCTCCAAATCAATGTGCCTTACGGCCAAGCCCCCACGCTGCCCAACAAACCGTGAAACCTCCCTGTTCAACTTGATCCTGGCCTTATTTAGCCCCTTAATCGATCTCACACCTCTCCATGCTTTCCTAGGGACAATTTCCGACCAGACTATCTTCATCCTCGGGTATGACGACATCAATCTAAGTATGCCATACCTGATGTTCCTCGATAAATCTCTGAACGGCCTATGCCCCAAATCGTTACCCCCAGCGTGAAGGACAAGTATGTCCGGCACTCTATCCAACTCAATCCCTTTCTCCACTTCTTCTATAACCCTACCCCAAAGCATCCCCCTAATCCCAATCCATCTGACTAACGCCTCACTTCTAATAAATCTCATCTGTCTCCCATTAGGCCTAAGCCTCGCCCGTTCTGCCCCCCAAAAAACAAAAGAATGGCCTAGAATCCACACTAATGCCTGATGACAACCTGAAAGAAAACAAAACAGAAACAATCAACAGAAAAATGCCCTTTTTAAAACATTTTAATTTTTTTATTATAACTAATGTCTATAGAAGGTGTGGCCGCACATATGACCTAAAACGTGCTGACCCCCAGTGCCCTATCCTTCTCACCGCCTGTTCATCCATACCCTGGACCGTGGCCTCCGTCGCTGCCCCCACCCTGAAGGAATGGGACCCGAACTGCGAGCTGTCAAAACCCGCCGCCACCAAAGTTCTCTTAAAAACCGCCGTGAATTAGAACCGCGACAAAAATTGCCCGTCCCCATGTCGCAACAATGGACCACTGCCCCCCCCCCTGAAACTAGACTATAGTTATTAAAAGATCTGACTGGGCACATAACGGCCCCTGAGACCTTCCCCAACTATACCAGTTGTCCCCTCCCCTCCTGATCTGTCTTGGACTGCTGCATTAAAATTTCCAGTCTATCCTCCACCAGCCTCACGTCCTCCCTCTGCACTCCTCCCCCCACTGCCCTGTTAGGCGAAACTAATTCCCCCACACAAAAAGCCCCAAAAAACACCAAGGAAAAGGCCGCTTTAAACAACAAACGCTCAAAATTGTCCCCGTAAACCGAATCTATGGATCCCCCCAGCCTTTCTAAGATACTAAAAGACACTGGTCTTCTTCTATCCAACCGCCCCTTACCTCTCCTAAAACCCTTTACCGCCTGTTTTACGACAAAGGTTTTGGTCACGTCTGCTACCCCTTTTAATTTACACCCAAATGCTACCCCGGCCATGAACCTATTGACCCGCCCAACCGTTCATCTTTCCCTGGAACTCCTTCCCAACCAGCTCAGTAAAAACCCCACCCTATCCTCGGTCGAACCAGCCCCCCCACATTGATCCACCCAATCCTCCCACTCCTTCCACGCAGCGCTATACGCTGCTCTTGTCCCCCGAGCCAGTGACTGTGCAATCAAGTCCCCCACTGCTCGCTTACCACATTCCAGAGCTGTTGAGGGCACTTCCTCCCAGTCTCCTCTGCTCCCGGCGCCAGCGTTCGGAACCGCTCCCACTGGAAACGAGAGAGAGCATCCGCAATTGAATTATGGACTCCTGGAACGTGTACCGCTATTACCCAGATGTTAAGGGCCAGAGCTCCAAGCACCAAATGTCGCAACAAGTTCACAACTGGGGGAGACGAGGCCGTCATATTGTTGATGACCTGCACCACCCCCAAGTTGTCGCAGTGAAACCTCACCTTTCGATCCCGAAAGTGAGCACCCCAAAGCACAAGCGCTACAACTATTGGAAAGAGCTCCAATAGCACCAGGTTCCGTACCAGGCCCTCTCGCTTCTACTGTTCTGGCCATTCGCCCACGCACCACTTGCCCTGAAAGTAGGCCCCAAAACCTGCCCCCCCTGCCGCATCCGTGAACAGCTCCCAGTCCACGTTCTCGCTGACCTCGGCCATCATAACGGACCTGCCGTTATAACGCTTCAAAAAAGCGTCCCACACCGCCAGATCATTTTTGTGCCCTGCTCCTAACATAATGAAATGGTGAGGAGCCCGCGCCCCCGCCGTCACTGCCGCCATTCGCCTGCAAAAAACCCTGCCCATAGGCATGATCCTGCAAGCAAAATTCAGCTTGCCCAGTAATGATTGCAAGCGTCGCAGCGTGATTTTCCTGGCTGTGCGCGCAAACTGCACCTCCTCCTGCAAATCCCGCAATTTGTTTTCCGGCAGTCGTCACTCCATTGCTTCCATATCAATGGAAATGCCTAAAAAACTAAGGCAACCCTTAGTTTTTTCAGGGGCCAGTGGTACCCCAAACCGCTCCGCCACCCACTGCACAGTGCCCAGCAGGGTCGCGCAAAGTGGCGACCCCCCAGGGCCAACGCACAAGAAGTCATCCAGATAATGGATGACCAACTGTACTGCAGCGATATCCCTCACCACCCATTCGAGAAACGTACTAAAGGCCTCGAAGTATGCGCATGAGATGGAACATCCCATAGGCAAACAACGATCAGCGAAAAATTTACCTTCCTAAAAACACCCCAGTAGTCTAATGCTCTCAGGCGCCACTGGCAATAGGCGAAAGGCTGATTGTATATCAACCTTCGCTAACAACGCCCCTCTTCCTTATTTTTTAACCCACCGAACGGCAGCATCGAATGAAGTATAAACCACTGAACAAATGTCAGGGTCTATACCGTCATTTACCGAGGCCCCCTTTGGATAGGATAAATGGTGGATTAACCAAAACTCGTTCGGCTCTTTTTTCGGAACCACACCGAGTGGTGACACAACCAAATCCGGGACCGGGGGTTTGGAAAATGGGCCGGCCATACGGCCTAGCCTAACTTCCTTCCCGAGTTTTTCCACCACCACTGCCGGGTGCTCTCGCACTGAACGCAAATTCTTACCCGAAAAGGGGACCCCGTGAGCTGGAGGTGGAATAACCTACTAAAACCTTCTAAAAAACCTTTAAACAATAGGTCCGCCTTTTCCCTATCAGGATATTTATTTAGAAAGGGCGCCATCTCTGCCACCCTCACTGGGGTCATCCCTTTTTGGAACACCCCCTGCTCCTCTGCCCCGACCTTTTTTAAAACATTTAGCTGCTCCGTGAGACCCAGCGCTACAATGGGAACATGCATGCTTGAACTTGCATGTCGCCCCAAATTTACATTGGCCTTCGTGGAATTGCCAACAAAAGCCGGGTCTATTCCCTCCTGCCTGCCCCCCTTGTCCCGATCCGGAAGTAGAGGCCGAGCCCGAAGACCTGGCGCCCCCCTGAAAGGGATGTCCTAGACGTGACGGGGCCATAACCCTCAGCCAGAGCCCAATGTCTTTTTGGTCCTATCGAATCGAGGGGCGAACCGCCTTACGTTGCCTGAACTGCTCGTCGTATCGCAGCCAGGTCTGTTCTCCATAGACTCGATAGGCTTCGCCGATCGATTCTAGGTAAGAAAAGAGGCCGGAACAATTTTCCGGCGCTTTTTCCCCAATCACGCTTGCCAAAATGGCAAACGCTTGGAGCCAGTTAGTAAACATCTGCGGGATCAGACGCCACCTCCGCTTCTCCTCCTCCTCTTTTTTAAATTCAGTTCTCTTCCCCTTGCCGAGATTACATTTTTCCAAGGGGAGGAGGGAGAATATTTCAACATATTCGTCCCTCCATATTCTTTCCCTAACTTCTTTCTTCAAATGGGCCCCCAGGGGCACTTCGAAGCAAACATATACCTCCCCTCTCGCTCTATCGTCCAATCTAACCCCATCCCCATACTTCTCTGTCTGCACCGCTACCGTCACTGCCTGATTGGCACCCGCACCCCCGGCTACGCCCTGCCTCCTGTCCCCGACCTGCGACCCTACGTCCGTACTCCATGTGGAAACCACTGAAGGGGAGGGCTGTTCTATGGCTACCCACGCCACCTGTTCACCCCCAGTCCCCCCAGCCGAGCTCCCGCTCGGGCCACTCGCAGTGCTGGATGACGCTCTAACCAGCGAAATATCCGCCGCAACCGGCGGCGCAGCCTGCCTTGACCCCCCCCCTGACGCATAAGCAAACCGCACAAAATACCAAGCAGCGCCCCCATATCGCCCCCACCCGGCACGCTCGCTGTCGCTGCACCACCGCCTGCCAGCGCCCCTGTGCTAGACCCCGCGCGCGCTACCTGGCTAAACGCGTGAGACAAAACCGACATGGATCTCTCACCTGGCTGCGAGGGGGCTGTGTACCCGCCAGCCGCTGCTCCAACGTCCTGCCGATCCCTTTCGCCGTCCTCTGCGTCGCCACTCCTTGCCGCTGCTTGTCCTCCTCCTGGCTGAAACCGCTTGTCCTGGATCCCAGCCGCTCTTCGTGGTGCCGATACGTGCCTGGCCACCTCTGTGGTGTTGGGGCGCTGCCTGCTGCCCCCATCTTCAGCCACTCTGCTATCTGGCCTGTTGCTGCGCCGGGGGTGCATGTCTGCTCTCAGCTGCCGCGCTGATCTCTGCCGAGCCGCACTCTCCTGTGGCTGGTCCTCCACTCCTGTGCCGTAGCGCCAGCGCGCAGGCGCCCCCCCTGGCCTCCTTCCCCTACCAGTAGGGGTTGCCGGAGGAGCAGCGCGTGGCTCCGCACGCGGCGCCGCCAGGCAGGAACCTGTTCAGGGCTTAGCCTCACCGGCGCTCGAGCCCTCCTGGGTCTTCTCTCCCTCTCTGCCGGTGGAGGTAGCATCGGAGCTGCAGCCGGGCCGGCGCAGCGTCTCCCGGGGGATCATCCACCATCCTCACAAGCCATGTGAGGCCCCTCTCCTCCGCTTCCTCCCGGATTCTTCTGAGTATGGCCTCCATCTTCTCCCGGTAAGTGGACTTCGGGACTCTGCTGTACTATTCTTCGCCCGCTGCCCTTTTTCTTTCTCTGCGCCGATTCTTCTACTCCTCTCTGCACTCTCTGCTCACTTCCCGCTACTTCTTCCCGACTCCTGGTCTTCCCTATTCACCTTTTCTTCCTGGTCTTCCCTCTTCTCCTATTCTCTCTAGTCTTCCCTCTTCACCTTTTCTTCCTGGTCTTCCCTCTCCGCCTTTTCTTCTTGGTCTTCCCTCTTGGTCTGGTCGCAGCTTGTGTTCTTGCTTCCACACACTTCCACGGTTCAGCTCCAACTGTTATTCTTTGAATTCCGACTCCTCCCCTTCCCCTTACTTGCCGCTCTTTCCTTTTCGCCCTCTCACCCCCTCCTTCTCTTACCCAGAATCCTCACTTTCATTTAACCCCTTCACTCCCCGTTAACCCTGTCATGCCTGCCTCCCGCCTACAACCTGCATTTTTCCGGCTTCGGCAGTTCCTTGTCTGCTTGTCTGTGTTGTTGTGTCTGATATTGTAGCCATTCAATTGTAGATTTATAAGACCACTACTATTATATGCTTTTTTAGGGCACAAACATGACAGAGGGGTATTAGTTTATCTTGACACCACCAGAAGTGTGGGTGGCAACAAGATATAGTCTTCTTGACAGGCCTGCCACTCCCCCGTAAGGTCCTGGCACTCACTAACAGCACCATAGCCGATGTTGGAGTGGGCTGCGTACCCAGAAAGTGAGGGAGCACCAGCACAGCGGCTTTCCCAGCCGCCTGCCTGCATTGTGAAGCAGTGGGGGAGACGGTAAGCGGCGGCGGCAGAGCCGCTTCACTGTTGGGCTCCCTGCACTCAGCGGCAGCGCTGGATTTTGGGGAACCAGCAGTGGTATTAGCAGCAGCGGCGGCGGCTGCAGTACTGCAATGCCTCACAGTGAATAACGAATGGAAGGGGGCGCAGAGGCTGGAGGCCAGCGGTGGAGAGTGAGGGAGCGATGGGGACGGCAGAGCCACTTCCCCGCCAGCCTCCCTTCACTCTGCAGTGGCTGCCGACAGAGGGAGTGGAGGACCTGTGGCCCTGACTATCACTGAGGGTGGGGCGCAGGGGGACGCAGAGGCTGGAGGGCAGCGGCAAATAGTGAGGGAGTGGCGGGGGGGCGCCTGAGCCGCTTCCACGTTGCCCTCCCAGCACTGTGCATTGGCCGCGGACACACAGGGAGTGGGGGACCTGGGGGTCTGACAGGAGGCTGGAGGCCAGTGACGAGACTGAAAAGGACCTTACAGGCTTGAGCCAATCGGGAGCTAGGGGTGTGAGAGGGGCTTTCTTCCTGTCAAACCCCTAGCTTCCAATGGCATCAAGATACACTAATACCCAGAAGAGGTACCTCACTCAGAACCCCATCCATAACTCAGGAAAGACATACACTTTGTGAAAGTGACTCCCTAACAGGTAGACTTTGATTGCTACCCTATTAACAAACTTGTGCTTATGTTATAGCTAATATGACAACTAGCAAAACAAATTACTTTACCTAAAATGATGTTTTTGTGCTGAAAAGTTGCTGTAACACACTGGACAGTAGAGGATCTCACTTGCTGTCCATTACTGTCACGTATAATCCATTTCTAGCAGCAGAGAGTGGGGCTTAGGCTTGCTTTCTGTTGTACTATGCTATCCATAGAAGTCTATTTAGAGGACAGTTTGGAGGAGATGGGAGCTGCTGGAGGGAAACAAGTCAAGAGACTCAGATGTTGCTGCAATGTAGGTGTTTTATCTCTCCTCAGTGCCATTTACACAGCTCAGTATTGCTGTATAAGGTCTTCTATGCTACTGCCACTTCTATACATGCACATTAGAGGAACAAGATTTTTTTTTCTATATGGGGAATGTATGGGAGACATCGCAGCAGTTTACACCCCACCTTGTCAGGGAAAACTGAGGATTAGAGATAGAGCCCGCGGAGTGGAAAGCTGGTGAGAAATGTCAAATATAGAAGTAGTGATATAATGGCCAGAAATTCTGTTACTCCTCACGCACACACAACAGTTTATACTAAAAAGTCATCTGAAAAGGTAGAATACAGGTATTTTATGTTATGGAAAAATCCAACTAGGTCTTCATCATCATGTCAGCGGATGCAGGTAGGGAAGATTTGCTTTTTTTAATACTGAAGCAGCTATTAAATTAGGGATATAGTACAAAAACATCAAGGGAATTGTGCGTTTAGAAAGAAGTTAATCTCTTCCACACTATAAATTGGCTCAATCAGGAAGGAAGAAAATAAGAAAGGAAATGTGATCATTTTAACTAGCATGAGCTCAAACTATTTTATGTCAAAGTAAACAAGTTATAGCCAAAAGCTCAGGAGAAGTATCATGGCAAGATTTTCTCATAATGACTATATTCATTGTAATCTGATCTCTAATAAATGCATCTAAATCCTTAATAAACTGCACATCAGAATACAGATTAGGGAACTCTTTCCTGCGAAACTCTGAAACCAATTTGTTTTACATTAGCTATAGATTTAGCTGAAACTAGTAGATTCAAAGGACTTTTGGGACAACTTTCCTTCTGTAAATCTGACTAAAATGAGTTGAGCAGAAATAGGAGGCAATTTTTCTAGCAGTGAACAAGCCCAGTCATGAATCTAACATATTGTGCTTTCCCATATCCAACTTCAGCTTTTTAAGTCTCCTAAGATATAATGTGCCACCTTGAAGTGTATTGCTTGGCGCACTTCCCGTATTACATGAGCTAGCTAAATTGAGGGGGGGGGGGGGGGGATAGATTACAGTACTGACCACCTCCTTCGGTCTCCTACGCTCCCCAACACTGCCAGCAACGATTGGTCAGTGCGCCGCCGGCTCAGTCACGCTGCCGGCAGTGCACTGATAGACTGCAGTTGTGATTGGTCAGTTGGAGGAGTGTGCGCCCAGGGAGTCTACAGACTGTAATTTGCTGCAGGGGTCCCTTGGTATCATCCATCCCCTTCCTGAGTGCTGACCCGTGGTCTGCGGTTGTCAAACTATCTGACAGGTGGCCCATGGGCCGCAGTGGTGACACAGCAACTGGCAGGAGGCCAATGGGCCCCCATTTGCTGAGGGGCCCGATCATGGCGAACCTTGCGAACCCTGCAACCCCTAGTAGTACACCAGTGGTAGTAAGGGCTCTCACCCACTTGCATTTTTTTTAACGCAGTGATATCGCCACGTTTTTTTTAAAACGCAAATGCCAATGGGACTTTATGTTAAAAACGCATCGCAAGGTTGGGCTTTACTGTTTTTGTGTTATTTGTTTTTAACCCTTTCCAATCCACTGTCTGACTTTTGAAGACATTCTGATTGAAGGCTGTACGGCTCCGATGTCGGAAGACGTCCAGCAGGGGATTCTTACTGTACATTACTGGCCACTCTGTTGTCAGGGGCCTCTCCAGCATGTCCCATGCCGCAGTACGGGCTCTATCCAGCAGATGGCGCCACTGTACAATGGCAGAAATAGAAAGCCCCTAGGAAACCCTGAATCTAAAATTGGATTGCAAAGGGTTAACATTAGAAAGTTTCATTGACAATTGCGTTAAAAAACGCAGGAATATTGCAGTGTTAAAAAACACAAGTGAGAGCCCTAAGGCTGCCTGTGCACGAGTGAGGTGGAACATCGCTAGCGATAGTCCGCTGCCGGGGAGCAGGGGAGAGAACTGACAGTTCTCTGCGGTGAGCCTATCTGACAGATTTGAGTCCCATGACCGGAGAATCACTATGATTCTCCGCTCGTGGACAGGGGGCTGTGTGTTCCATAGCAACGCTATGGAAAGCATGCACTGCATTACTCGCAGCTGAAATTTGCAACTGTTGTGCTTTTTGTGCCCTGCTTGCCACTTTACTAGAAGTAGGTAAGCCTTCAAAAAAGGCGGATGTGACCTCGTGGCCCATTAGATTTACTACAATTTATCCCACAAACTACAGTAAATTATAGCAGGAGTATATTATATAGCCCATGTACCAGACTGAAGACACCAAGTCAGAGAGACGAACCAATGTCTATAACTAAATAGGCCCTTCACAGAATACACTTCTAAAATCCTAAATCTTTATTCTAAACTAATCAAACAGAACTATGGTACAACAATCAATTGCATCTATCATGATACAGGGGAGGGAAAATGAAAAGGTGTCAGCCATACATGGCAAGAACGCAGGACTCAGACCGTCAACTGATGGTCAGTATCTAGTGTTACTTTCCCCACACCGGTAGCCAGGTATAATGTCCTTTTAGTGTGATCCAAATGTTTAGGCATGCACTCACAGGAGCTTATTTGCCACCAAATTATCTACACAGTCTTAGAAATAGTCTTAGGAGTCAGATAACTTCATTCACATCCCCAATTTTCGGATTGGTTTTTCTATAAGGAGCATCATTCAATATTTTTGATGTCGTTCCCCAGTGTGGGGATGAGAATTTTGCAAAGGGGGAGGATCTTTATTATGGTCCACAATTCACAGGATCCCCATTCATCATTCAACACGTTTCCCCACTAATATGATTCGTCAGGAATATGGGAACCAGTACTGAATCATGGATTAGAGAATGTAATTCTTGTTATAACAATAGACATCAATAGTATATAGAAAGGTGTCTGAGTATATAATTCCCCAATAGTCTGCAGTACATGAGGGGGGAGTTTCTCTACTAGGCTACTGATCCAGTGAAAGATACAATGAGTGCCACTGACAGTCAAGGAGTTATATACCCAGTGAAGTTAGTTTGAGGAGGGTATAACTATTCTGTGAAGGGAAGACACACACCAAGTTTAATTAGACGCATGCACCTCTTAAACTGAGCGAGGGCGGTTTCAGACGGCTGTATGCGCGACTACTTTCCACAGTACGAAGCGTGGTTGTGCACGAACGAGGTTTTTTTCCCTAGCCGTTCAAACCCTGCGCCATAGCACAGGAATATAAAAAAAAAAAGCCCTACATGCGGAAAAGATAGAGCAAGTCCTAGGTTTTCTTAGTTATACAAATAATGGGCGAGAATACCGTTCGTGAAAACAAAACCACTGAAATCAATTGAAATCAGTGACTGTTTAGTCCCGTTATGCAGCCCTGATTATCACAGCCGCATAATGGGACTAAAACACGTTTTGTGTTTAAGCCCTAAAGTTAACTTTGGATCAGTCTTTACATAGACCAGGATTTTATACACAGGTCTAATTAAATTCTTCTCTGTGTTCTAACCATTTAGGGCTATTTAACACAAGCGTGTATTATGCACACAGGTTTGCACGTGTAATACACTGTACCAATCTTTACATTATTTTCAATTGTGCCTCACAGCACGGAAAATTAGCATGCAAAAAAGATTGCAGCTTGCACTACGCTGGCGCATATTACGTGTGTGGAGATCTCACCAAATGGTGCTGAAAGCAGGGGGCCCTTGTGGGGAAGCGGCTCTGGGCAATTGCCCATTTTGCTCCACCTACTCTCCCACTAACTCCAACCCTGAGGGTGATCTATGCTTCATGTTTCGTGCCTGCAGTAGACAAAATTAACATAAAATTAACATAGTTGAAACTGTTCTGCAGGTGACATTTCAAGTCTCCGGCACATACCTGGGGACTCCATGCCATTGTCAGAATGGAGAGCATGAATTGTCTCTCCAGCCTGGGCACAGAACCAATTACACGGGGGCATCACTACTAGGGTGGCAAAATAATTCAGTAGAGGTCACACACCTACGGTAGGTTATGTCTAAAAAAAAAACAAAAAAACCCTGCTTGCTTGGAGCTGAGAACCAGCATAAGCACGGAGCAGCTTGTCACAATACATTATAGTCTAGAAGATATTAGCATAGCAGATTACCATACATAATGTTCAGTATACTGTAACTACTTTCGCATTGCTGTCTTGGGGACGAGTGCTGAATGTATTGTATATAGAATATTGTATTAGCTTTGTCTAATCAACCTGTATTTTATTAATGAGTCATCACCATCAGTGAATCAGCTAATTTAGATAAATAAGTAGGACTGTCCAGGAAACCAAGGAATAGATTAACGAATGACTCCTTTGATAATGAGGAGTTATGGCTCTTTAAATACATGATATTAGGAACAAAATACAATGGTCTGTCAGTAAACATGTGTGCAATTTATTAGGTGAAATTCAGTAGTATATAATGCAGTTGTGTTTCAATATCTTCTTAAAAACCTTATTTTAGTTGTAAGGATTGAAAGGTGGCTGAAAAGGCAGAAAGGCGAAATATGTACTAAAGGGCTAATGATTGGCTAACTTCACATGGGCCGTGAATCCTGCTCGCCAATATGTGATATGCCCACAGATGTGAGGTGTTTATATTAAAATTGCCTCATCGTGACGGGAAGTAGCAATCTTCTGCCACGCATGACGGCTGTGGCTGAGGTTCATAGAGTCTTTCATTGTTTTCAATGGGGAAACCTTGCATCGCATTGTGTGCACCTAGCAATTGGTGCAACGCTGCCGCTAGCCCCATTGAAAACTATGGATGCTGCAAGGGCACTATCAAAGATAGGACGTGCCACGATTTGTTTCCCGCATCACATGGGGTTCATATTTGTGCGATTGAGAAAATCCTGGACATTTGTGCGTTGCAAGGCGCACAAGTCTTGCAAGAATATTGTGAAGGCTTCAGGCCTGAAAATGATTATTTTATGTATGTGAAGGTTTCAGGCCTAAATATGATTTTGTCTACCACTTCTTAACACAGCTAAACAGGATTTTCTGGGCATATTGTACAACTTAGTACAATTCAACAAAATTTACTAATCGCATATCTTGTTTAACCAGAATGGCCAATGAAATGTATTATTGGAATGTGAAAAGTTGTACAATCTAAGATAACATCTCTAAGCAACAATGTATGTTTATGTGAAAACAAGTTTATCAGGCATAAAGCCCACTCTGTGTCATGTTTCTATATAAGTTGGGACATATGTAATAAAGGTAGATTGCTTTGCACATAGACCAGTCTGTGTCACTGCTTTCTCACGGTGGCTGCCATAACCACCTCTGATTTGGAGCCTCACAGCATATTGACGGAACATTGAATTTCCCTAACAAATATGAAACCCATTCTTTTGAATGGGGTCATATACTGGAGTAATTTTTTTTGCATCCCAGCATGATGCGGGGGACAAATAGCACGTCTTGTCTTTGGCCATGGGCAAAGCAGCTTCATAGCACAGTGCACTCCTTGAGGCCGACCCTCCTTTAACACAGAGGGGTGCCACCACCAGGAGAAGCCCCTTTGAGATGGGCCAATGTGCAGCAAGTAACGGTTCAGAGGGCCTTTTGTGGTGGGGCAATGTGCAGCTGCTGCAGGGGACGTGCATGCAAAGTAAGGGAGCTGCTGCATTACCTTAGTGGGCTGCCAGGACCTACAGCTCAGCCAGCTCTGCAGCCAATCATGTGCTGGGGGCATCACCGCCCTCTAAAACTTGTCTCCACCAGGACTTCCTGGTGGCGTCAAGATACACCAGTACCCATGTTCTGTTGCGTCAGTTGCCTCCTGTATCCCAGCATTGATAGTTCAGCCAACAATTGCTGTTGGAAGTGACTGCTTGTAGTTCTACATTTGTGAAGGTTTGTGTTTTGGAACTCTTGTAGCAGAAACGTATCGTTTTGCCAGATACATATAATAGCTACATGCGCTGATGCAAGCATTTACAAAAACGATTATCACATGAAAACGGAGGCTGATACAGAAATTCAGAAATGAGATCTGGATTCATGGAAGACTTATCTTCTAGAAATAGTGTGTTTTGTTCTTGTAACAGAAATATAGTTTTTTTTGTAGACCAGTGTAATCTACAGTCTGGATGGCATGAAGCAATGTATACATTTAAATTATTTTTGGTTGCAATTTCATCATTTCTTAGGTGACATAGTTAAAGCTGTGATGTGTGTGTCCTCTGTTACTTCTTTTACTCATATGTTTCATACAGACATGACTAATTCATATCATATATGTTCCTTTGCTGTATAGAAACAGCTATATTCTTATTTACCCAAAACTACAATACTTACTGTTAGAGCGGCTAGTTGTCATTAGATAAATAATCCTCCCTCACAAAAAAAGTAATAGTCAAGGCAGTGAAAAGTCATCTAATGATGTTAACAATGTTAAGCTTCCGAGCCGACTTCCCTCCCGGAAATATTGGATTTGATTATATGTTCTGTCCCTTTGTCTTTTAGTACACATTATTCTGTTGAAAAACAAATCCTTAAAGTCCTTTATTCAACCTAGTACAAACCAATTCTGCAATGTTTTTAGGAGGCCACTTCTAAAGTCCTGTAAATACTGAAAGTCAAATGCAAATATGCGACAAAACAGAACATGTCCTTGATATGGAGGAGATCCCTTTATAACAGCATATTGCGCAGTTGTACGCTTTCACAGTGAAGACTCACCTTGTGTGTTCTTGAAGATTTGACTTTGATGAAAAGCCTTAATCAGGCCTTCCCCATTTTCTATCCCTAGAGAATGGCTCGTGGCCAAATGAGGAATTAGATAATTTCTGATGTGTATTTAATGACATTTTTGTTAATAGTTCCCTTATTGAGTATATTGACAAGCAAGTAATTTCTATGATGTATGCATTTTTTTGTGAGTCAAGGTCTTTCATTTTTTATTCCCTAGTGCCATTACTTCCACATCCACATACTCTATTTATGCTAAATTCACAAAAAATATGCAATAGGTGGGAATGATTTTAAAAAATCCAGTACAAAAATCATTCAGATTTCCTAACTTTCTATTTGCTTGCAATGTTCACTCACTAAGCGGAAGGCAAATAAGTTTGGGCAGTTGCTCAGCAACAATCTTTGCATCCAGAGGATGACACAACCGGAGCTCCTTGATCCTGTCCATTTATGAAATTGGAGCTTGTCAGCAGTCACCCAGCTCAGCAGACAAGATATCTCATTGTGAGTCCTGGGTAGAACAAACATAAGACTTGTCTTCCCTATTACACAGGCTGTTATTCATTTGGATTTGCGCGATCCAACAAGAATCTGAATTAAAATCATTCAGTGTAAATGCATGCCGTGACTGAACGATGAACGAGAATTTGTTTGCTTCCCGTTTGTCATTCTGCATGTAAACGGAACATTTATGAACGACTGCCTTACTGCAAATGGAGGTGGGCAGGCCAGATTTTAAGATCCCCGAACCCCACTCCGCCTCCATTCACTGCGAATTCCTGTGTAAAAACACAGGAACGTTTGTAATTGGGACGACCAGTCGGGCATCTGCATCTGACCAATTGTCCCGTGTAAAAGCACCCTTAAGGCCCTTTTAGACAATGATTTTCGCAAAAAAAAAACAAAAAAAAAAAAAACGCTTAAAGCCAGCCTTTGAGCGATGATCGTGTCTAACTGAACTGACATTGTGCAGTTTTCGTTAAGCAGTCGCTGATCACTGATCTTTCAGCATGCTGAAAGATCAGTGATCAGTTATCAGGAATTTACAGCGGGATACAGCTGATACTATGGTTTCAGCTGTATCCCGCTCCCTGATGACAGGCAGGGTATGAAGAACAGCACTGTCCAGCTGTGTTCTCCATACCCCGCTCGGAGTGCTTGGCTGTATAACAGCCGGGCCCTCCGAACAGAGAACAGCTGGATGCAGAAGACTTCACCTTGCGCTGTAAAGTACACAACGATTATTGCTCAAAAATCGTTAAAAAGATTTTGAGCGATAATCGGTGTCTAAACCAGGCTTTTTTTTTTTAATTTACAGATACGGTATTGTGTAAAACTTCTGTTGGTTTTAAGTCAGGACTTTAACTTAATAAATTCAAAACTTAAGTTTTTGTTTCACATCAGCCTATCAGATGTGGACTTGATTTAGCCATTATTTACCTTTTACTGATAGACAACCAAATATCCTTCTTAAAGAAAAACTTCACTTTTGAATATTTCACAGTAAAGATTTAAGTAACTTTGTACAGATTTTTTTTAGCATATTTTTGCCTTTGGTATTACAGTTTAGCTGTACTTCACTGACAGACATATGATTCAACTCCTCAGTGCACCACAGCATACTATTACAATGTGGGTATGGCACTGATAGTGCTGTAAAATACAGGTGACACACTGATGCAAAGGCCTGGATTTGATATACTACATGCATCCTAAAACAGCAGTGTTAATAAAAAAACAAGTCATCCTCGGAAAAAAATCTCTATGTAATCGTCGATATTAAATAAAAAAAATAAGTTATGCTTTCAGAAAGCAGTGATGAAAAAGATACAAAAATATTGCCGTGTTAAGATCCAAACTAGGACAAATGCTAGAGAACCTGTCAGCTCTCCTGTCATGCCTGTTTTAGTGAATACTCCTTTTTCTCATAATAGAATTCTGTAACATCCTTCCCTAAAAATCAATCTTGTGCCAATTCTCTGTTCCTGCTGAAAATTAATGAACTGAATTGGGTGTTAATAGTTGGGACTTTCCATGTATAGTTTGATGATGTCCAGTTGATGACACTGTCAACTGTGTACAAAGCAAAAAGTTTGATACCGTTAGCCAGTCGAGCAAAATGTGATTTTCCCAGTAAGAGAAACCAAGAAATCTCGTAGATATGATAACAAAAAGATTATGTTCTAGCAAGATTTCAAACCTACTTAGAGCAGATTTGAAGAAACACATATATACTGAATGTACTTGCTTTTTAATGTAGTAACCTTCGTAGCTTCTATATTTTTTAAGCCCTGGTTATTTTTCCAGCCAGGGACACAACACAGAACAAATGATTGTTACTATATTAGAAAGCAACTTCAAATCTCAACGTCATAGAAGATATTGATAGTACGAGTTATTAATTGCTGACACTCCAAGCACAGGCATAAATATTTCAAAAAGCCTCATGGCAGAATGGAGCATGTGAGATAAATCTGGAGATAACACACAGGCCTGCTGACCCCTTAACACTAATTTAGACTTTCACATCTGTGTCACGCCTTTTTAATATGTATGTGTATGGGTCTGATTTGAGCAGCTCTGCAGTGATTCCACCTACCAGATGCTTTGTGTGATTGGGATCTGTCTCATTGCACAATCCACTTTACTTTCCATCAGGTCTGGTTCCAAATCCTCTTGGTCTCCATGTTCATCTTGGTGGTCACTGCTGGCGCCAGTGTATAGTTTTTGTGTATATTGGCCAAAGAATTGGTAGTGGGACAAAAGCTAATATTTTACAAACAAGGGTGATGTCAAGGACTGTAGAAACTACAGAACAATCGCTCTAATTACTTATGCCAGCAAGGTGCTTCTGAAAATCATCCAGAAGCGCTTGGGCAATATCCTTGACCAGGAACTTCCTGATGTTTAGGCTGGGTTCTGCAAGGGCAGAGACACACATAAACCCCTAAAATGGATCATGGAAAAGATAAGCAAGTATCAGAAAAAGCTCTACCTGTATTTCGTTGATCGCACCAAGGATTTTGATTGCGTTGAGCTTGATAAGCTTTGGGTAACACTGATGGAGGTAGGAGTAACAGTGCAGCTGATGATGTTGATCAGGTCTCTCTACAGCACTCAAGAAGCCACAGTGAGAACTAGTAATAGGGGTACACAATAGATCAAGATAAAAAAGGGCACAAGACAAAGATGCATCCTCTCTCCTTTTCTATTCAACCTCTATGTTAAAGTCATCATGAGGCAAGTGTACTGAAATAATTAGGGTATTGGGTTAAAAATAGGTGGAAGAACCATCACTAATCTAAGATACGCAGACAATACAACCCTAATAGCAGAGACAGTGAAGGATCTGAAGAGGTTGTTCCTGAAGCTAAAATTAGAAAGTGAAAAGATGGGACTTCACTTGATCATCAAGAAGACAGATTATGACCACAGTCAACAAGTCCACATAAAGGTCAACAATAAGGAAGTCAAAGTGGCTGTTAGCTAAATAATCCTTGGGTCCTTCATCAATTACAGTGAAAACTCAACAGGTGTGCTGAAGTGTTCTTTGGCACTGGGGCATACAGACATGGTGAGCATGGACCCAATATGGAAATGCAAGGATGTCTCAGTCACCATCAATGAAGGTTAATCACAGCCATCATCTTCCCAATTGCAATCTATGGCTGTGAAACATGAAGGATGGCAGACAGAAAAGAAATTGATGCTTTTGGGCTGTGATGTTGTAGAAAACTTCTCCATATCCCCTGGATAGCTAGTGTCACCAACAAAGCTGTCCTGGACCTTATTAACCCAGAAGTATTCCTTGAAGGCAAGATCACAAGACAGAGATTGACTGAGGATTAGAGATGAGCGAATGTACTCGTCCGAGCTTGATACTCGTTCGAGTATTAGCGTGTTCGAGATGCTCATTACTCGAGACGAGTACCACGCGATGTTCGAGTTACTTTCACTTTCATCTCTGAGACATTAGCGCGCTTTTCTGGCCAATAGAAAGACAAGGAAGGCATTACAACTTCCCCCTGCGACGTTCAAGCCCTATACCACCCCCCTGCAGTGAGTGGCTGGCGAGATCAGGTGTCACCCGAGTATATAAATCGGCCCCTCCCGCGGCTCGCCACAGATGCATTCTGACATAGTTCAGGGAAAGTGCTGTCTTGCTGTAGTTGCTATAGGGAGAGTGTTAGGAGTTATTTTAGGCTTCAAGAAACCCAACGGGCCTTCTTAGGGCCACATCTAACCGTGTGCAGTAGTGTGGAGGCTGCTTTTTGCAGTGTTGCACTTTTTTTTTTTTCTTGTATATCGGCCGTGCAGAGCACTGCATCCTGCAGTAATTTTACATTGTCCAGGGCCAGTAGTGGTGAGGCAGGGACAGAAGACATATTTAGTGTATATAGGCAGTGGGCCTTTCCAAAAACATTTGGGAAAAAAAATCTATTTGGGCTGCCTGTGACCGTCCTCAGTGTACTGGGTCTGTGCTGGGGGTAGTTGTCCTAATTCATACGCAGCCAGCTAAGTGTTACAGCAGGCTTGCACAAAATTCTTTCCTGGCTCTGTGTTGCCTGTTACATCACCGCTGTATTCCTGTCCACAGTGAAACAGTCTGCAGTAATTTTACATTGTCCAGGGCCAGTAGTGGTGAGGCAGGGACAGAAGACATATTTAGTGTATATAGGCAGTGGGCCTTTCCAAAAACATTTGGGAAAAAAAATCTATTTGGGCTGCCTGTGACCGTCCTCAGTGTACTGGGTCTCTGCTTGGGGTAGTTGTCCTAATTCATACGCAGCCAGCTAAGTGTTACAGCAGGCTTGCGCAAAATTCTTTCCTGGCTCTGCTGTGCGTTCCGTAAGCGAAGTCAGCCTCCAACCACAGGCCAATAAGCGGCACATTTAATTACAGCGTTCTGTTTCTGCACTACTGGTAATACACCATGCTGAGGGGTAGGCCTAGAGGACGTGGACGCGGCCGAGGACGCGGAGGCCCAAGTCAGGGTGTGGGCACAGGCCGAGCTCCTGATCCAGGTGTATCGCAGCCGACTGCTGCGGGATTAGGAGAGAGGCACGTTTCTGGTGTCCCCACATTCATCTCACAATTAATGGGTTCACGCGGTAGACCTTTATTAGAAAATGAGCAGTGTGAGCAGGTCCTGTCGTGGATGGCAGAAAGTGCATCCAGCAATCTATCGACCACCCAGACTTCTGCGCCATCCACTGCTGCAACTCTGAATCCTCTGGCTGCTGCTCCTCCTTCCTCCCAGCCTCCTCACTCCATTACAATGACACATTCTAAGGAGCAGGCAGACTCCCAGGAACTGTTCTCGGGCCCCTGCCCAGAATGGGCAGCAATGGTTCCGAATCCTCTCCCACTGGAGGAGTTTTTGCGTGACCGATGCCCAACCTTTGGAAAGTTCCCGGAGTCCGGGGGATGAGGCTGGGGACTTCCGGCAACTGTCTCAAGAGCTTTCAGTGGGTGAGGAGGACGATGACGATGAGACACAGTTGTCTATCACTGAGGTAGTAGTAAGGGCAGTAAGTCCGAGGGAGGAGCGCACAGAGGATTCGGAGGAAGAGCAGCAGGACGATGAGGTGACTGACCCCACCTGGTTTGCTACGCCTACTGAGGACAGGTCTTCAAAGGGGGAGGCAAGGGCAGCAGCAGGGCAGGTTGGAAGAGGCAGTCCGGTGGCCAGGGGTAGAGGCAGGGCCAGACCGAATAATCCACCAACTGTTTCCCAAAGCGCCCCCCTCGCGCCATGCCACCCTGCAGAGGCCGAGGTGCTCAAAGGTCTGGCAGTTTTTCACTGAGAGTGCAGATGACCGACGAACAGTGGTGTGCAACCTTTGTCGCCCCAAGATCAGCCGGGGAGCCACCACCACCAGCCTCACCACCACCAGCATGCACAGACATATGATGGCCAAGCACCCCACAAGGTGGGACGAAGGCCGTTCACCGCCTCCGGTTTGCACCACTGTCTCTCCCCCTGTGCCCCAACCTGCCACTGAGATCCAACCCCCCTCTCAGGACACAGGCACTACCGTCTCCTGGCCTGCACCCACACCCTCAACTCCGCTGACCTCGGCCCCATCCACCAATGTCTCTCAGCGCACCGTGCAGCCGTCGCTAGCGCAAGTGTTGGAGCGCAAGCGCAAGTACGCCGCCACGCACCCACACGCTCAAGCGTTAAACGTGCACATAGCCAAATTTATCAGCCTGGAGATGCTGCCGTATAGGGTTGTGGAAACGGAGGCTTTCAAAGGTATGATGGCGGCGGCGGCCCCGCGCTGCTCAGTTCCCAGTCGCCACTACTTTTCCCAATGTGCCGTCCCAGCCCTGCACGACCACGTCTCCCGCAACATTGTACGCGCCCTCACCAACGCGGTTACTGCCAAGGTCCACTTAACAACGGACACGTGGACAAGCACAGGCGGGCAGGGCCACTATATCTCCCTGACGGCACATTGGGTGAATTTAGTGGAGGCTGGGACAGAGTCAGAGCCTGGGACCGCTCACGTCCTACCCACCCCCAGAATTGCGGGCCCCAGCTCGGTGGTGGTATCTGCGGCGGTGTATGCTTTCTCCACTAAACCACTTTCCTCCTCCTCCTCCTCCGCAACCTCTGTCTCGCAATCAAGATGTGTCAGCAGCAGCACGTCGGCAGCAGTCGGTGTCGTGCGGTGTGGCAGCACAGCGGTGGGCAAGCGTCAGCAGACCGTGCTGAAACTACTCAGCTTAGGAGATAAGAGGCACACGGCCCACGAACTGCTGCAGGGTCTGACAGAGCAGACCGACCGCTGGCTTGCGCCGCTGAGCCTCCAACCGAGCATGGTCGTGTGTGACAACGGCCGTAAACTGGTGGCGGCTCTGCAGCTCGGCAGCCTCACGCACGTGCCATGCCTGGCCCACGTCTTTAATTTGGTGGTTCAGCGCTTTCTGAAAAGCTACCCACGCTTGTCAGACCTGCTCGGAAAGGTGCGCCGGCTCTGCGCACATTTTCGCAAGTCCCACACGGACGCTGCCACCCTGCGCACCCTGCAACATCGCTTTAATCTGCCAGTGCACCGACTGCTATGCGACGTGCCCACACGGTGGAACTCTACGCTCCACATGTTGGCCAGGCTCTATGAGCAGCGTAGAGCTATAGTGGAATACCAACTCCAACATGGGCGGCGCAGTGGGAGTCAGCCTCCTCAATTCTTTACAGAAGAGTGGGCCTGGTTGGCAGCCATCTGCCAGGTCCTTGGAAACTTTGAGGAGTCTACCCAGATGGTGAGCGGGGATGCTGCAATCATTAGTGTCACCATTCCTCTGCTATGCCTCTTGAGAAGTTCCCTGCAAAGTATAAAGGCAGACGCTTTGCGCTCGGAAACAGAGCCGGGGGAAGACAGTATGTCGCTGGATAGTCAGAACACCCTCCTGTCTATATCTCAGCGCGTTGAGGAGGAGGGGGAGGAGCATGAGGAGGATGAGGAGGAGGGGAAGAGACAGATTGGCCCACTGCTGAGGGTACCCATGCTGCTTGCCTGTCATCCTTTCAGCATGTATGGCCTGAGGAGGAGGAGGATCCTGAAAGTGATCTTCCTAGTGAGGACAGCCATGTGTTGCGTACAGGTACCCTGACACACATGGCGGACTTCATGTTAGGATGCCTTTCTCGTGACCCTTGCGTTATACGCATTCTGGCCACTACGGATTACTGGGTGTACACACTGCTCGACCCACGGTATAAGGAGAACCTTTCCACTCTCATACCCGAAGAGGAAAGGGGTTCGAGAGTGATGCTATACCACAGGACCCTGGCGGACAAGCTGATGGTAAAATTCCCATCTGACAGCGCTAGTGGCAGAAGGCGCAGTTCCGAGGGCCAGGTAGCAGGGGAGGCGCGGAGATCAGGCAGCATGTACAGCACAGGCAGGGGAACACTCTCCAAGGCCTTTGACAGCTTTCTGGCTCCCCAGCAAGACTGTGTCACCGCTCCCCAGTCAAGGCTGAGTCGGCGGGAGCACTGTAAAAGGATGGTGAGGGAGTACGTAGCCGATCGCAGGACCGTCCTCCGTGCCGCCTCTGCCCCCTACAACTACTGGGTGTCGAAGCTGGACACGTGGCCTGAACTCGCGCTGTATGCCCTGGAGGTGCTTGCTTGTCCTGCGGCTAGCGTCTTGTCAGAGAGGGTGTTTAGTGCGGCTGGGGGAATCATCACAGATAAGCGTACCCGCCTGTCAACCGACAGTGCCAACAGGCTTACACTCATCAAGATGAACAAAGCCTGGATTTCCCCAGACTTCTCTTCTCCACCAGTGGACAGCAGCGATACCTAAGCAATACGTAGGCTGCATCCACGGATGGAAGCATCGTTCTCTATCACCATCAAAAACGGGGACATTTTTGCTTCATCAATTTGTGTATAATATTCATCCTCCTCCTCCTGAAACCTGACGTAATCACGCCGAACGGGCAATTTTTCTTAGGCCCACAAGGCTCAGTCATATAATTTTTGTAAACAATTTTTATATGTTTCAATGCTCATTAAAGCATTGAAACTTTCACCTGAACCAATTTTTATTTTAACTGGGCTGCCTCCAGGCCTAGTTACAAATTAAGCCACATTAACCAAAGCGATTAATGGGTTTCACCTGCCCTCTTGGTTGGGCATGGGCAATTTTTCTGACGTACATTAGTACTGTTGGTACACCAATTTTTTGGGGCCCTCGCCTACAGTGTAATCCAATTAATTTTTTGCCCACCTGCATTAAAGCTGACGTTACATCAGCTGTGCTGGACACTGCAATGGGATATATTTATGTACCGCCGGTGGGTTCCAGGGAGCCACCCATGCTGTGGGTGCACACGGAATTCCCATTGCGGAGTTGTACCTGCCTGTGACTATTTATAAAAAAACGCGGTCTGACTGGGGCATGCAGACACCTTGACAGAATGAATAGTGTGTGGCACATAGGTTCCCCATTGCTATGCCCACGTGTGCAGCTCCTGATGGCGGTGGCACAGGATTATATTTCTCATTGCTTCTGTACAGCATTGTGGGCTATCGCCCCGCCCCTTTTAAAGAGGGTCGCTGCCTAGCCATGCCAACCCTCTGCAGTGTGTGCCTGCGGTTCCTCCTCATGGCAGACGCACTTATAAATAGACATGAGGGTGGTGTGGCATGAGGGCAGCTGAAGGCTGCGCAGGGACACTTTGGTGTGCGCTGTGGACACTGCGTCGTGTGGGGGGCGGAGGGGGGGGGGGGGGTTTGGCAGCATGTAACCCAGGAGAAGTAGCAGCGGAGTGTCATGCAGGCAGTGATTGTGCTTTGTTTGTATGCGTATATCTGTATGGATATATTCTATCCAAGTTAGTACAGCCCAGGACAGCTTTGTTGGTGGCCCTAGCTGTCCAGGGGATTCATAGACATTTTCTCCAACACTACAGCTGAAATAAAAGTGTTGGTAAAATATATATCTTACTGGGAACATTTATAGACTATGTACAGACACATTCCTTTCACTAGGGGAATGGTAACACTCAGTTATAAATTTATTCATATATTCCTAGGGGGAGTAACAGAATTGGAGAAATGCAGAGTTATAAGAAAGTTAATACAGAATTGTTTCATGGAGAATACAAGTGTCTACTAAACTAACATGTCAAGAGAACTGACAGGTCTAAGGTAAGGGGTTAAAGTTACAGCCCATTGCCTTGCAAGAATAGTCATTATGGGCTCCCTTAGGCCGAAGCTTCAGAATGGAATGGGCAGCAAGTCAAATGATGAGTGACATTACCAGGTTCGTAAGCCACTCCATTCACTTAAGGTGCCCATACCCCTTCAATAGCTTTAAACGAAACAGCTAATTTTGACATCTCCACCCACATGCATGGTTGGCTTGACTGAATATGCATGTGTTTTTAATGGGGAAAATGAAAAAAGCCACTGCCTGATAGCTTATCTCTAGGGAGAAGAAAAGGATTTAGCTTTGAATTTCAACATCTCCAATTCCAATTTTACCTGCAAATCATCTATCAGGAGGCTCCCACAAATAGATCATTGGCCAGTAATGTCAAAAGTGGTGGGCTATGCTGACATTTCTATGATGTGTATGGGTGTTCTGAACAGTAGGAGAAATCCTGCTGCATCAGTATTCCCTGCTTTCTAGTTTGTTGTTGGGGCAGATGCCATGCAACTGTTTTCGCAGCTGACCTGTTGGCTTCCTTAGCCTCTAGTCTGGCCCCTAGTGCCCTTCTGTTCTTAGCAATACTACTTTAGACAGGGTCATTCATATGGACAACCTAAGGCTGTTTAGGGACAGTGGTGTCTGGTGTCAAATGACAGTATCAGGGAGAGATTAGGAGAGCTTCTATTAGGGTCAGCATTTCTTTTGTAAAATTTCAGTTCTATACCATCTGTTCAAGTCTCTGCGAGTTTCACTATATTTATCCTCCTCACCATCATCCAGTTACCATAACCCTCCACCACTGGCATCTGATTAACCCCAAGTTAAATTTGTGTTTTCCCTGCTAGGATAGGCGTTTCATGTCCATTTCTTAAAAATGCCCACTTTTTCTGCTGTGTGGCCCTGCTTTAAGACCTGAGGGTATATCAGTCCCAGAAGTCACTTAGTGCCAAAGAAAGGTGGCTGCTAAAGGTGAAGCAGAGCTCTACTGTTAAGCGTATAGCTGATGTCATTACAACAGGGGCCTTTAATCTGTTGCAGACAGACATCAGTGCAATCTTAAACTATATATTGCCACTGGAAGGAAATTGTAGTCCAAAAGCTTAAATTCCATAGCCATGACTACTAGCAGGATAAGGGTGGTCATAGATTTAATTTTGTATTTAGCATTCTGTCTGAATGGAGAATAAAATATGTGCACCAGTAGTTCTCTTCCAGCGCTTGATTTTTCATAATGAATTTCATTTGATGTATTTGTTAGCGTCTCCACTTTTTGCCTTTTATATTTATGTAATTTAATCATTTTGATTAATCACTTGTTTAAATGTGTTATGATATAATTTTACATGATGGTTGTTTTTAGTGCTGTGATCCCCTATTTTTAATATATTTTTAATGAGTACTCAAAGTGGATTAATTTTATTACATTGTGGTCTGAATCTTCTAGGTAGATTTGTATTAAATTTACTGAATGTATGATAAAAAATCTGACAACCTAAAACAGTATTTGCATACAATGCAGATTACTAAGGTGCAATTAAAACAATAACTCGGTCAATACTCTATGAATAGGGTGTCTAATATTTTGCGTGCAATATAAAGTTATCCCTCAATAAATGGTTTACTCTGGCTAGGGTAAATAGTTCCACTATTTGCTGGTTGAAAATAGAAGTCTCCACAGAAGTAACAGCCTTGCAGAAACTTCGCTTAACCAAAAAGACTGAATACACTAACTGAAATATGCAGTCACTGTACTGAACCAATTATTAGCACAGTACCTTTGGGGAGGCTTACAGTAATGAAATCAAACCAGTCCATTTTACAGGTACTTATGATTATACCTAAATAATTAAATAGCAAGATATTAGCTGTGAGTCTATCTATTCTTGCAGGTGGTCTCAGTGTCAATGATCCAAGCACTGTGGTCGTTAATTACAGCTAACATTTCTTCAGACGATTATCAGACCTCTCTCTGGCAGTCACATTGTTGCAGCTGATGAGCCCACTCAAGGAATCTGAGTTACTCTCTCTCTTTGGTACAGGAAAACTCAGCTCTCAAGCAGCACTGAGGCAGCTTACTCCTCACAAGGCTCTGTGCAAAAATGGTTGAGTGACACCACACCTGCTTATACGAAGCCCTTCAGCCAATAAATGATCAATTTACTCCCTCATAATCCACAACAACAACGCTGAAGGTTCTAAAAAAGAATATAAAGTCTAGCAATAAATATAAATATTTTTTACACATACACCAACACATATACACAAACATACATTTGCATTTTAAGAGGTATTTTGGTGACTCAATGAAAATCATATGCTTCATAAGGTGATAACATGTAATTTTGTTATATATTATAACATGTTACGTCTACACAGCGCAATAAAGCATCACGCCACAATACTGACACAAGATTGTGTCCTCACAACCACAAACCCCTCTGTGTTGCAAGGACCAATTGCATCTCTCCAGGTGAGATGGTAGGACCTCTGTCCCTTACTAATCGGGGCAAGTAGGGGCACCCCTGTCTAAAAACAGGGTGATTGTCCTGATAAGGACAGACCCACTCTTTATCTGGGACCTGGCTATCCCTGATTAGGAACCTGGGAGGGATGCACTAAACACAAGACACGACACTGTTCACACACACTATACACAAAACAGGACTGCACATAAAGCACATATCTGGCTACCTGCACAGACATACCACACATGTCACTGTTTACACTAACATACCAGGTTATTCATACAACATAATGGAAACCCCACCCAGAGCTCACATGTATATGGATGGTAACCATAGCCAGTCCAAGTGTCCTCACACCAGGGGAATACAGAGTCAGCCACCGTGCTGACATAGGGAATAGTGTCAGGCATCACCCATCTGACACACAAAATGTGAGATGTATGGAGAATGCACCTGTCAAAGGAAAGGGAAGAGTGGGTCTGCATATGATACAGACTAGGACTACAGGTGTTCCGACAGTCAGAGAAGGAGAGGGATACTACAGACAAGCTACGCACACACCAGCTCTGAGGGGGATTAACAGTGATGCATAAAGCACTAAAATGACCAGCAATCTCTCCCAAGAGTTGCTGGTATTTATCTGCCGCAGACGAGGGGGTTGGCTGGTGGGGAATACCACACCCAGCCAGCTCAATTAACCCCTGTGAAGGTGTGCACAAGGAAACGTGTAGAACCAACGGTCCCAGCCGCACAACCATAACGTGTTTTACAAAGCTGCAGACAAACTGCTTTATATACATTCTCCCCCCACTTAGTTCTCCATTTGTATCCAATGGTTACGACCTGTATACTCCACTGTTTTATTGGTCGGACATGCTCAGTGCCTTCAAATTCTGTAATGACAACAGTTTGTACAGTCGTGAATGCGCACTTATCAGTATTTGAGAATAGGGCATTGTGGGGGATGTTTTTTTTAACTCATCGGTGGCCATGTTAAATAACAATATGGAAATCTGAAACTGTCTGGAAGGCAACCGAGGTGTAGGTGGGCAAAAAAAAAAAAAGAGGTACTGCAGTTCAGTTTGAAGATTGAGATGGACATTTGAAATAATGGCAATAAGTGAAAACATTAGTGACATATTCCAAAATTTCCCTTAGTTTCCAGAATACCTCTTTAAACCCTAACATAAAAGCAAAGTTTTACATTATGAATGCTAAATGAGCAGATCTGAATCCCCTCTGCTCTACTACATGTGTCTTAGGCTGGATTCACATGAACGTATATTGGCTCGGTTTTCACGCTGAGCCGATATACGTCCTCCCCATCTGCACGGGGGGGGGGGGGGAGATGAAAGAGCCAGGAGCAGGAACTGAGCTCCCGCCCCCTCTCTGCCTCCTCTCCGCCCCTCTGCACTATTTGCAATGAAAGGAGGTGGGACGGGGCGGGGCTAAGTTCCCGGAACTAGCCCCGCCTCTCCCCATTGCAAATAGTGCAGAGGGGCGGAGAGGAGGCAGAGAGGGGGCGGGAGCTCAGTTCCTGCTCCTGGCTCTTCCATCCTCCCCCCCGTAGATGGGGAGGACGTATATCGGCTCGGCGTGAAAACCAAGCCAATATACGTTCGTGGGAATGCAGCCTTATACACAGGTGCCTAAAACTGCACAATATATCTAGTGACTCATATAAAGTAAAACCACGTTATTTCAGTTTATACGAAGATTATATGGCCGTATTTCGCTTCGGCAGCAGCTGTCTGACTGTTGTCAGTTTACTTACATCGATTGCACTTAGATCTCTTTAACAAAACTTTAAATATTTTATCCAGAATGAAGGATAAACTTGCAGGTCTTTAATTAATTACCAGCTAAGATTTTGCTCCCTGTAACATACTGGCACCTAATTTATCAAATGCTGTTCTGTAGAAAGACTATTCATGTTATAACTGAGTTGTAGAAATATCTGGAGAACGTATTACTATAATTCCTACAGAACACAGAAGCAATTACACGTTATGCTTAATCCCTTTTGTAAATACTTTTTTGCTCCGATGTTGCAAAGCACAATTGCAAAGAGCTGGCATTACTAAGGGCGCAGTAATCTTCCTCAATGTGCTACCAGGTCTATCCTGTTATTGCATTTGGATTCTAGCTTTGCTAACTCATTTTTTCTAATGGATTGATTGCCAGCTATGTACATTTCGATGTCACTTTGCTCATGCTGTCTTTATAAATGGTACATCCTCACTGCTTCAACAAAGCTTCATGCTGTTGTCTACATCAATAGTAATTGATTTTCCTCCAATAGTAATTTTACTTAAAATGTGGCCTTTTGTTTTCCAGACATGGACACACATATGAAATGAATTAAATGGATTACAGTAATGAAACACAGCTAACATGAGGTTTGTCCACGCTAATCACAAATTGTTATTGAGTTGAATTGGAATTATGAACAGTATAGCACTTTGTAGGCAAGCCAAAAGCTTGCAGGGGAAAATAAAGTATACATTTCAACATTCATTGTTCTGCACCTGTGCGGAATGATAAATAGCCATCTAATTACATGCTTGGAATATGCACAATTTATTGGTTTCTATAAGATAGATGTGTACCTACAGGTTTCTAAAGCAGAAATTAATGTTGCGGGTGTTTGTGTTCCAAGTATTAGAAGTTTTCTCAGATTACATTATTGAATAGCAGATAACTTGGGGTGCTGAGAATTGGACACCTGAAAGGCTGCGCATTTCATGGTTTCTACTGCTATATACCCTTTAAAATTTGTTATGTGTTGTCTGGCAGGCAGCACGGGAAAATTTAGATCAGGGGTGTCACTCATTTTTTCCAAGGGCCACATCAGCATTAGGCTGCCTTCAAAGGGTCAATTGTAATTGTGTAGTAAGGGCTCATTCACATGAGCGTATTTTTTCATGCAACGTGAAAAATACTTGGCATGACTTTTTGTGCATATTACGCACTGCAATAGACAATTGAAGTGAATGGGCGGGGGTAATTACGCAGGAAATTTAACAGTTTTCGAGTCAGTAGTGAAAGACCAGAGGCCAAGAAGTTTGCAAGAGGTTTCGCAAGAAATAAGGCTAGCAGGTGATCCAGTAGCCTAACTCGTGGAGCCAAGGAATGAACTTACTTCTCTGCGCTGTCTTTCTAGTGGCCATTGTAAAAAATACTCCCTTGTTCAGATACCCCACATTAGTATGTTAGAGCCTGCCGGGTTTTAGCGGTCATCCTGCTGTGTTAAGAGAATTCCAGTAAAGAGGCTATCAAAATGAATCCTGTGTACGATAACTTATTTGACCTGATGCCCAGTTATAGCTACTTCAGATGCCATCCGCAGCCAGGGGAATGGCCACCATCCATCTGATATTGATAGCCTATATGAAGCATAGATTCTGAAAATTGTAATCCCAGAAGACTCCTATAGGCCTCATGCCCACGATTGGGTTAGATTCCTGCCAGATTCACGCAGCGGGATGCGACCTGTGCCCCGGCATTGACTTCACGCTTAACTGGCGTCTTCACTCTGCTGCACCTGGCGCACAGCTGCGCATGTGCAGAGCAAAGCCGATGCATCAGCAGCGACGTTTCTGTGCGGGCCTTTGAGAGATAAGACAAGCCACGATTTTAATACGGCGCGAGTTTTCACATGATCAAATCACGGCTGTCAGCACAGGATTGCATAAACTAATGCAATCCTATGGCAGTGTGCAACTGCAGAAATTAAAGAGGGGAGTTTTTAAGGCACACCTGAAATTCCATGCATAGAGTATTGTTCGGATATTTTGGGGTAGTGTGTTCCAGAGGACAGGTGCAGCTCTGGAGAGGTCCTGGAGGCGGGCATATGATGTTCATATTAGGTGAGTGTTTAGTCTGAGTGTGTGATCTGAATGGAGTGCACGGGCTGGGTGATGTATGGACAGGAGGGAAGAAACGTGCAGTGGTGCAGTGCAATGGAAAGCTTTGTGGGTGAGGAGTTTGAATTGAGTTCTGTGGTGGATGGGCAGCCAATGAAGTGACTGGCACAATGCAGAGGCATCGGAGAAGCAGGTTGATAGGAAGATGAGCCTAGCTGCCACATTTAATATGGATTGAAAGGAACGTCTGGTGTGGGGAAAGCCAACAGGTAGCAAACTACAGTAGTCGAGCTGCGAGTGGATGAGGGGCCAGGATGAGTGTCTTTAGCATGTCTGTGGTGAGAAGCGGCCAGATTTTTGCAGTGTTCCTGATGTGCAGTTGACATGTTCAGGCCAGAGATTGGTATGGGGGGTAAAGAAGAAGTCAGAAGCCAGTGTGACTCGCAAGACAGCAGGCATGCTGTTTGGGGGTTATGATTGTGCCACACACTGAGATAGAAATGTTGGGGGGAGGTCAGATGCTGGAGGGTGGAAAGACAAGGTAATGTCCCACGCAATCTGGACCTGCCACAGGCTTCTGCGTATACGCCGATGTGACGCACATGTGCAGAAGGCTGGAGGGCCTGGCAAATTTAAAATCTCCCTGCGTTCAACTGTCAAAAATAGCCGAGTGCAAGGAGATGTAAACAGGGATCACTGTATGTCGTTCCCAGTCACATGCTCACTGTTATCCATTGGATGACAGATCATATGACGTTAAAAAAAAGTTTAAAAAGGTAAAGTTTCATCTCCCCTTACAGATCGTATTTGTGATGGGAGATGAAATAACATACCTAAAGTCTCTGGATGGGATCTTTATTCATAGACTTTACCCCAGCTTTTGTCATTGGTCCATCAGCAAAATGGCGGACGCATGCGCAAAAATCAAAGATTGCCCAGGAAATTTTAAATCTCGCTGCTCCTGGCTACCAAAGGTAGCTAAGAGCCTGGAGATTTCATGGGGGACCACAGTGAGTGGTCCCCAGTCATGTGATCACCATTATCTAATGGCGATCATGAAAAAGCTAATGTATAACTGCTTAAAAGCTAATAATGGCGATCACGTAAAAGCGGAAAAAAAGGTTTAAGTTTCATCTCCCCTCACCAATGCCTCACCATGAAGAAAGATCTTACCGGAGAACTCCGCATTTGCACCCAAATGCGATCCTCATCCCCAGGCCTTACCCGGCTTCAGCGCATGCGCCCACACAATGCAGGACACATGCACAGAAGCCAGGGAGAATTTAAATTCTCCTTACTCCCAGCTACCAAAGGTCGCCAAGAGACTGGAGCATTGACCACTGGCCTCGTTGAGTGGCCTCTAGTCACGTGATATAGGTAGCCATCTTTAGGCCAGTCTTACAGGAGCAGATAGGAATTGTGGATTCCGCATGCATTTGATCTGCGGTAATACGTGCATCAAAAGCATTGAATTACATTTTTTGGAGTCTTTTCTGCAAAAGTGAGCTATGGCATCTGCAATTTATTCAGTTGTGCTTTGAAATCCAATGGGTGTTCCCTCCATTATAGATCTAGCCATATGTCCTAAAATTACATTGGGGCTACAATGTGCATCCAAGGGGCATCTATTTTGAGGTGAAAGTCTTCGTTCATATGTGTTATGTACAAAAAAACATTTTAAAAATGGCACAATTGGCAAAAAATGGAAATCGTAATTTTTCTGCTTTGCTTAGTTTCATTCAAACACTGTTGGGTCAAAATATGCAGTACACCACTAGTTAAATTCGTTAAAGGGTCTAGTTTTCAAAATGGAGTCATTTGTGGGAATTCTTCATTGTTTTGGCCGCTCAAGGGCTCTACAAATGGGCAATGGGGCCTAAATCACCTTAAAGAAAAAGGTCTGTTCTGAAAGCCACCAGCTGCTCCTTTCTGTTTGGGCCCATTGTGCATACAGACATACTATTAGGGTCACATATTTGCAAAGATATGAAATGTTACAATTTTTCCTCTAAACTGCTGGAAAAAAAAAACCTGTGGGGTCAAAATACTCATGACACTCCTCAGTGAATATATTAAGGGGTGTAGTTTATAAAATGCGTCATTTGTGGGGGTATCTATCATTCTGAAGCCTATGAGCCTCTGCAATCTTGGCTTGGTGTAGGAAAACAAAGTGTTCCTCAAAATGTTAATTAATGTTAAATTTGTACATCTCCTAAATGGTTAAAAAACATTCTAAACTTTTTCAAATGTGCACCCAGAATAAAGTAAACAGATGGAAATATATATCTTGTCAAAGATTTGTACAGAATGTTTGCACATATTTGATATATTGAATTGAAAATTTGAAAAAAAAAGTTTTGGTGCTTTTAATAAATATACACAAATTCTATTCAGTCTATTTGTATCACCTAAATGAAGTACAATACGTGGCAAAAAAACTATGTCAGAATCACTGGGATATGCAAAACCATAACGGAGATCTATGTTAAAGTGACACGTCAGATTTCCAAAATTTGCCTTGGTCATTAAGGGGTTAACCATAAAAAAGGCAACAAATGTCAAAAATATATGCTACTCCATAAAGAGCCACAATGCAATACCAGATAACATAATAGGAGTTAGCCAGGAGCACAGGTCTTACCCTTTGAGGCCCTCTAACTAGTATCCTATTCATGAAAAGCATGACTATCGTCAGACAAGGACAATCCTCTCCAGGAATCTTGTTGCCTTGCCATGATATGTACTCACATCTGGCTAGATCAGCAGCAACATGAACCATAAGATAACTATAAGTCAACAAGTTGACAGAGCTGATGTTTGAGTCTAATATAGACACATTTTTAACCTGCTTTTGCACCTTCATATATTTCCACAGCAGTCAAATACCACAAAAAGTAAACGAATACCATTTAATACAAAACACTGGAGTGCTGCAAAGAGAAAAATGATATTACTAGGTAAATTATATTTACATAAGATAAAACATTTCAGGTAATATCTTTATAAAATTTATATATCCACAAATTATGCAACACAAAGTCAATATATGCTCAAAAAGGCATTGTCAATCACATAGTAGACACAGAGGATTGTATCTCCTCTATTTAGATATGATTATAGTGAATTTCCCTGAAATGATCAAAAAGAACCCCAGTTCCGTGAGTTATAGTATTCCAGCATTATGGAGATTCACAGATTTTTATATAGAAAACATATGCCCTATATATCAGTATCTCCAGACTACATATACTACGGTAGTTAACATGCTTGACATTTGTCACTTAGTAAATTCTGCACATCCACTTGTGTCCCCATATGTAGATTGCAAATATGTTTTGGCAACAGGCTTCCAGTTAACTTCCTTTTTTGAAGGTTTAACTGATTTTCAAAAAAAAAAAAAAGATACAATGAACAGTGTCAATGCTTTGATATTTTGAATACACAATACCTGAGAATATAAAGCATTGCAAATAATGGTAGGTAAATTAAGAGAAAAGGTTGCCAAAAGCAAATAGGGCAATTGTAACTGAGGGACAGGGTCAAGCTGTCCAGGCAGATGACAACAGCTCTTAAGAGCTTGAAGATTCAACAGCCAATGTCTCGACAAAATAAATACTACAAGGGACCTAAAAAAAAATCAATAAATCCTTTGTACTCCAATTGCTACTAATGAAAATTATAACTTGTCTCCTAAAACATAAGCCTTTATAAAGCTCCATCAATGGTAAAAAAAAGTTGCCTTCAGAACACAAAAACAAATGATCTTAAAGTATTTTTATTGTGCAAAACTAGTAAAGCATAATGAAATAAATTAATCTGCCCCTCAGTGTCAGTCTATATGTAAAGCTCCAGTAATTACATTTTGAATCTGCTAGCACACCAGTGATTGTCAGATTACAATTGTAGGGACCCTGAATTTTTTTAGTTCATTTATGACCCTTTATTAATCATTTTTTGACACTTTTAAAGTTTTCAGTATCCTCCACTGGAGTTATTTGTGGTGTGACTGTGCATACCTGACCAAAGGGAAGGTAAGTAATTTATTGCTAACACATAGCTTGCTTGTTACAGGCAAAATAGAGTTTACAATGTACAATTATGGAACAAAGGGCATATGATAGGCAATCCACATGTGACTGGAGTCTCCATTTAATATGTAGAACAGCCGATTAGCATAAACCTCCACCATTGTGTTTCTACCATTATCGCCATAGCAATGTGATGTCATATCAGAATGTCTACTGGTTACTGCTGCCCTCTTCCCCAGTCCTTTTTTAGTTAGTGAGTTGGTTAGTTGTACGATCGCTCTGACTTACTACTAATCACAATGCCTTGGCTCATCCGATTTCTTTTTAATTCTTTGACTCATATTGGTCTGGAATAGGTTGTGATGAAGCTTAACCATTTTATTAATAACAGTGAATATCGTGAAAGCTCGGCAGGACACAAACTACAAGCTCCTCAGAAATGGACTGGTTGATGTTTTGAGGGATAGAGCTGCACAAGAAGAAACAGTGAGAAGGATCCTGGAATTGCTGGAGCACTCCGGAATATTTCGATGAGCTTTAACAGCTCCAGCACAACATATATCTTCTGGCTAGTTGCAGAATTGCAATACAGAATCCAGCTGAAGTGACGGTGAGTAACAAATGCCTTATTGTTTATGGGGAGACTGGAAGGTGGAATGGGAGTGATAGATCTAATACATGGCAATAGTTTTATACTAAACTAAGAACTTGTGTTTTTACCAGGTTAAACCTTAATCCCAGATGCACCATTAGACTCTCCAAGCATGGATTATTAGCTGCAATGGGATGAGTTATGATCTTACCACAACCCACAGCAAGTTTTAAAGTACATCCAGACCATATTGACTATATCACAGACAATCCTACTGTTTATTTGCAACGCACCTCCTTGGAAACTTTAAAAAATGTCATTCTAAACTCAAAATTAAGTGATAGAAGAATGAATAGGATAGCAACACTAGCAGACCCAATGGAGCAAATCAGACGGCTGCCATTTCAGGACAATTGCTTACAAAATTTTATATTCTTCAATGACCTTTTTTATCACTATGAGACTATCTACAAATGGAGTTGCACAGTACCAGGGGTACTCCTGTAGACACATGGCAATTCTAGATTTTAATGGACAATGGAAACATTGCAAATCTTAAATTGTGGACTTAATTACTAAACTGAAAAGGACCTGTATAGTTAACCTGGAAAACCTCATGGACAGAGATTGTTGTCCTTACAGGATATTACTACAGAACCTTGAGACTTTTCTCAAGCCTTCTAGAAATACAGTAGGCGTTGATTGGAGTAGCTCAGTACCTGAGGTATGCCTGCAGAAACATGGCAATTCTCGACTCTAATGGAGTCCCCCGCCCCTCTCAAGATAACAGTGGCCGTTTACTACTGAATGGCGGCTGTTTAAACTGAACGATGAGCTTCATCGCTGATCTTTTATGCAGCATAAAAGATCAGCGATTAAGCTCATCCCTCATCATTTAGTTTGAACAGCCACCGTTCAGTAGTGAACGCCTTTGTTATCTCAATTGGGAGGGGAAGCGAGAGGAGAGTAATCTCCTGCACTGCCCCACCCCCCTGCTGGCTGCTCTGTGAGCAAGCCAGCTCTGCTACCTCCCGTGAAGGAGCACAGAAGCGAGGGAACGAGTGTCGGGCATTGTGTGCCCGACACCTGTCCCATGTAAATGGACCTTAAGCTAATTGTGTAGATCATAGCCACCCCAATCTTGCTTATGTGGTAATTATAGAAAATATAATCTCTATCACCATCTTTAATCTGCCTGGTAGGACAGTCAAAAGAGCTTCATTGCTGTATGATACTAGCTGGTGTCATGTCAGTGATTTGTGTACACAACTTCTCACATGGAATAGACAATGAAACAGGGAAATCACCAAAGAGATTTCATAATAACAGTTCTGGAAATATGCAGCGCTCATACATATACAAATACGCATATGCTTGCGTGAAGCCAGCCAAAGGACTCCTTTACACGGGTGCTGCAATTTTCGGCTGCATCTACTGTTTAAGTGCCCATTCAGATGGCCTGGTGTGGAGTATACACTGCAGCCCGAAATACAGTCAGGCGGGGAGAGAGTTTAGCTCTGCTAAACTCCCTTCGCCCCTTGCCAGCTCACGGCAATGGGATGGGGCAGGATGGGCTTGTAGTTAGTGCGCTAGGGAGGGGGCGGGATGCGTAGTCATCCCGCACCCTCCCTTTGCAGGCAGACGGCAAAGCGTGGAGAGAAGGAGTGATTTAGGCAGAGCCACTGTAAAATTCCCTCCCACCTCCCTTTTACGGCAAAACCAAAACTGCCGTGATAAAACGCTTGTGTGAATAAGCCAAACTTCTATAGTTGGCAGTGTCTAGGCTTGTAATCATACTCACCTGGCTAGAACTACTCAACTTCAAGCTAGGTGTAAATCATGTGTCTCTTAATTTAGCTGCCAACCATGACTCTTAATTGAATACTTCAAGAGCAAACACTTCTATCATGATACAACATTCTCATTTATGAAATCTTGGGCTTTACTGATCTCATACAATATGACAGGCTTTAAATTATGTTACTGGGAATAAAAACCTATAAATACAAAAATAATGATAATGTTGTATTGCTACAATTTACAGTATTTTGATATGTATGAAAGCAGGTTAACAAGCTATCATTACAGCCGAGGAAGAAACCTTTTCCAAATGTTCCCACTTGATGAAGAAATATTCACTTTCAATAAGAGGACAGTTTATTCTCCCTTGTCATAAATCAGGAATCCACTTTGGTGTGAATGCTAAATTAATATTATGTAAATTTGTTTATTGGTTTCTGGCATTTTACAATATTGACTGCACCAAGGGATAGCTTAAAACTCTATAATAACCTGCCTTAAAGACTGAGATTAAATCCAATATTTTGCTTACTGCGTGCATCTAGGAGCACTGAAAATTGTACTATAGCAAAAGCTTTTTATGCTGACTGAGAGAAGGAAATGACAGTCAAATATCATACAACAACATAGAATGTACGGAAGTAAAAATTATCAACATTTTGCTCTACTTGTTATTTATGTTGAAATTTGTGGATATAACACAAGCTTTGATCATGATAAAAGTTGTATTTTGAAGAATGACTAAAATTGTAATACAGTAAATTGCAAAAAAAAATTCTGAAAGAAGGTTTCCTTGTAGAAGACAGTAATAACTGAAAAATATGTTTTTTAGGAATAAGTACTTTTCTCAATTACTGTAAACATTATAAATTTCTGCTCTGGATGACAGAAAACAAGATAAGAAAAAAGGGGAAAAAAATAGTTTATGCATGTCGCAGTTTCAACCCAAAGATTAATTTGAAGAAAACCTTGTGTTATTTTATTTTCTAGAGCCAGCCATCACCTAATACTCAAAATGTTACTTTAGTTCTTCCACCCTGCCTATTCCAGAAAGTGAAACAAGAGTATGCCAACATGGAACTTCTTGTTTATTTGTGCAAAAATGCAGCAGTCTCCCTGAAGCATGGCATCAAATCTTGGGTGGAACTTTTTTAGGTTTTGCTTTGAGTCAAGCCAGCTATAAAAATGAGATTTGTATCCTTCAAAAACATGCATGTAAAGATCAGCTGATAATGTTTTTTTGTAGAAAGAAGGGAACAATCCCCTCCCAGGTAGTCCGAACAGTGTTTCATCTGGAGGAATAAAGGATCAGACAACAAAAACTATACATGTTACACAAAAATTGCGACTATCCAAATCTTTGGATTCCAGTGTATTCATTTAGATGAGCTCCAGGAAAAATAGCACTTGGCGACCATTTTCGGTCACCGATTTTATAGGTTGTGTGAAAAGATAGGTCTCGCCCCATCTTTTGCCGAAATATGCAGGAAGCTCCCTTAGACTTCTATGGAAGTGGGAAAAAAGTGAGGGCAAGGGAGTTTCCTTGTGTAGAACGCTCGGAAAAGAAGACAGCTTGCCCTAATTAGGCATGAATGGTCTTTACGAGCATTTTACAGCGATCAATGGTTTTCATCACTTTAGTGTGTTTTCTAGGGATGAGCGAGCACCAAAATGCTTGGGTGCTCGTTGCTTGAGTCGAGCTTTCCACTACGCTCGGGAGTTCGTTTCGAGTAACGAACCCCATTGAAGTCAATGGGCGACTCGAGCATTTTTGTATATGACCTATGCTCCGCTAAGGTTTTCATTTGTGAAAATCTGGAAAACCTATGAAAGTGATGGAAACGACACAGAAACGGATAGGGCAGGCGAGGGGCAACATGCAGGGCTGCATCTTAGGTTCCTATGTCTCACTCTTAAGCCAGAATAGCGGCAAGAGTGGGCGCCCGCCCCCCCTAACAATTGTTACTTCAGACAAGCCCTCATTAGCAATGCATACCTTAGCTAAGCACCACACTACCTCCAACCAAGCACAATCACTGGCTGTGGGACACACCGCTGCCTCTTCTCCTGGGTTACATGCTGCCCAACCCCCCCGCATGACCCTGCGTCCGCAGCGCACACAAAAGTGTCCCTGCGCAGCCTTCAGCTGCCCTCATGCCACACGCTGGCTTCATAGCCACACCACCCTCATGTCTATTTATAAGTGCGTCTGCCATGAGGAGGAACCGGAGGCACACACTGCAGAGGGTTGGCAGGGCCAGGCAGCAACCCTCTGTAAAAAGGGGGGGGGGGGTGATAGCCCACAATGCTGTAGAGAATTGATGAGAAATTGACGTTCAAAATTCATTCCAATCCTGTGCCACCTCCATCAGGAGCTGCAAACGTCGGCATAAAGGGGACTTAGCTGCCAGCCTAGCACTTCTACACATCTCCACAATGCAGCAATACTCTGTGTGGGAAGTATGTGAGCGGGCCCAGGGTCAGCTTCTGTCTCAGCAAACACCTTGTGTGACCCAAGGTGCTGCGAGATACATAACAATGGGGAATCCATGTGTCCACACACTACTCATTCTGTTTGGGTGTTGGATACCTCATTGACAACGCAAGGGGTAAACCATCTGCACTCTGCACCCTACCCAAGTCTGTCAGTGTTTTGGGGACAGAAAGGTAAAACACCTCTATGGGAAGTCTGTGTGCACCCACAGCATGGGTGGCTCCCAGGAACCCACCGACGGTACATAAAGAAATCCCATTGCAGTGCCCCAGATAGCTGTGGTAAAGTGAGAGAAAATACATTTTGGCCTCGGCCCACACTCCATGCCCTAGTCAGTGTTTTTTTGGGGGCCAGATAGGTAGAACACCGCGATGGGAAAAGTTAGTGTACCCATAGTATGCACAGACCCCTGTAATATTCCTGTAGCAAAGGTATGAGCTGACCCCAGTGGCAGTTCTGTAGTAACAGTATACGCAGACCCCTGTAACATTTCAGTAGCAGAAGTATAGGCAGACCCCTGTAACATTTCTGAAGCAGAAGTATAGGCAAACCCCTGTAACATTTACGTGGCAGAAGTATAGGCAGACCCCAGTAACATTTTAGTAGCAGAAGTATACGCAGACCCCAGTAACATTTATATAGCAGCAGTATTGGCAGACCCGTAACATTTGTGTAGCAGCAGTATAGGCAGACCCCTGTAACATTTGTGTAGCAGCAGTATAGGCAGACCCCTGTAACATTTGTGTAGCAGCAGTATAGGCAGGCCCCTGTAACATTTCAGTAGCAGCAGTATAGGCAGAGCTCAGTATTAGTAACATTTCAGTAGTAACAGTATAGACAGACCCCAGTAACATTTCTGTAGTAACAGTATAGGCAGACCCCAGTAACATTTTTTTAGCAGCAGTATAGGCAGATTCCTGTAACATTTCTGTAGCAGCAGTATAGGCAGAGCCTAGTATTAGTAACATTTCTGTAGGATTTGGGGGATGGTGCGGGGGGTAGCAGGGGGGGAACAGGGGGGAGCTCTTTCACCCCACTCCCCACCGCAACGCCCCGCTCACCCCCGGCGCCCCCGAATCTTTTCACCCGATTAGGCGGTTACTTTAAAAAAAGCGATGCTCGATCGAGTAATTGCTCTAAACGAGCACGTTCGCTCATCTCTAGTCATCAGCTGTGACTATTGAGTCCCCTCCCTGCCCAATGACCTCTGTACAGGTCACAGAACATGACTAGAACAGTCTCCCATTCAAGGGTCCCCTCCTGTCTATTGTGTGACTGGGCCATGAGACTGTCGTAAAGCATATCTTTAAATACGGTTTTATGTAGCTCAGGCAAGATGGCCGCCCCCATAATCATGTATAAGCAAAAAAATAATACAAATTCTACAATCCGAAAATAGAAAAAGAAATGTTTCTTTATCTGGTTTTAGTTAATACTAAACATTTTGGTGATATGGTCCCTTTAAGCAAAAGTCTGTCTACATGTTTAACTTTTTATTAAAGGTTTTTTCCCAGGATTAGAACATTGCTGCTTTCTTCACAAACAGTGCCACACCTGCTCATGGGTTGTATTGCGGTTCTGCCCCATTAAAGTGAAAGGAGTTGTGCTGTAATACCATACACAACATGTGGATAGGTATGGCACTGGCTTAGGAAGAAAGTAGCCAGGTTTATCTACTTCTATACATTCCCTTTAATTTGACAGAGAACCTCCGTAGTAAAGATCACATTTAAACTTTTGCATTTGGTAAGCTTATATTTTTTGTTTTTTTTAAGGCTGCCTTCATATGTGCGCTAACATTGTGCAAGATTTGTGCGTTTTGAGATGCGCAAATGTCGCACAAATATGAACCATATTTTTTTGAATGGGGTCATACGCATGAACAATGTGGTATTATTCTATCTTGAAACCACAAGGAAGTCCTGGTGGAGACAGGAGTGACAGCTTGGTGACGCCCCCTCAACCTAATTGGCTGCAGATAAGGCTCCCCTGGCAGGCCACTATAATTGTCATGCCCTGCCTGCCATCCCAGATAGAAGCTCCTCGCTGCTGCCGTCAGTTTCCCAGGCGATCACTTTCGCTATTGATGTTGCTGTTTCTTGTCCGGTTCTTTGCCTCTGCTGCTCATGATCCCCGCTGGCAGGCCAGTATACTTATGCAGTTCTGTCTCCCAAACCCTTTCCATGCCTCCCCATCCTCCCTGCAGTCTCGCTTCCCGGCCCCTCTCCAAGGATCTCTGGCCTCTCTGCTGCTGCACCTATTTCTTACCCGGCGGCTCTACCATGCCACCTCCGATCCTTCTAGCTGGCCCGCTGTCAGCGGTCCAAAACCTGATGGCAGGCAGCAGAGACAGCCGGCGGTTGACACATCTGACCGCTTGTAGCGTCTGTGTGGCTGGTGATGCAGTGTGGGAGAAGGCAGCAGAAAGTCGCCGCTCCCCACGTCAGCGCAGCTGAATGGCGCGCACACTGTTGAGACCCGCAGCATTGGGAGCTGCAGCGAGGTCTACGCCTAGCATTTCAGCCGCGCACACTGCTGTGACCTGCTGCATGGGGGAGGACAGTATTGCAAGTGCCTCCAATGTGTATGGCTATTATTGTATTTTGTGCCGCTACTTGCAGGACCTTGCGGCATTCACCCAATCTGGAGCTAGGGGTGTGACATGGGCGTTCCTGCATGGAAGCCCTGTCAAACCCCTCGCTTCCAGTGGTGTCAAGATACAATAATACTGAACGAGGTTTTCCCGCATGGCACTGCAATGTGATGCTATGCATGAAAGACACATGTTCTCAGACAATCGATAGACAGATCAGCACTCCCGGGTTTTTCTTTGTAATAAAACACCTTTATGCCTCAGCTTAAAAAACTGCCCCATTGTTTTTAATGCTGCCGTCAGCCCCATTGCTCTCAATGAGAGTAACTCCATGATCCTCGAACATCCACGTAGGAGGATCCCTGCATCCCCGAAGAGATGGGAGGCTGTTTTGCCATGAAAACTCCTCATATCCCAGGGGATTTGACATGGTGTGGAACGCGCAATATGGGGGTGAGACTCATGGCCCCATATTGTGCTCACTAGAGATGAGCGAGCGTACTAGTTAAGGGAAATTGCTCGAGCGAGTATCGCCATTTTCGAGTACATGCCTGCTTGCCCGAAAAGATTCGGGGGCCGGCGGGGGAGATCTTTCCCCCGCTCCCCCGCTTCCCCCTGCTCACTCCCGCAACTTACCGCTCACCCCCCGCCGGCCCCCGAATCTTTTCGGATGAGCGGGCATGTACTCGAAAATGGCGATACTCGCTTGAGTAATTTGCCTTAATGAGTATGTTCGCTGATCTCTAGTGCTCACCCATGTTACGTTAGCCTAACAAAGATTAGGTCAGATAATACTGCCTGATTATTCGTTAAATACCATTAAATACCATAGCCTACATAAATATTCTTGCTGACTGCGCATTACTGTTTAATCATAGTCAATAAAATGGGTTGTTCCACAAGCAGATAGCTCTGTACATTGAACAGCGTATACCAAAAAACTGGGAATAAGGTGCAACCCTCTGATGACAAGCACATACACAAATATTGCCAGATACATTTCTCTGCTTTTATTGGTAATACCAGCCTAAAAAAAACAACAAAAAACGTGTTTCATAGCAATGCAATATTTCATCAGTTGTGCTGGGGACACAAGCTGCTAGAAGGCAGAGTTGGGGCTGATGCGTATGTAGAGGTGTTTCTAGTTGACTGTAGCTCTGTACATTGTGCAGTGTCCCAGGTTGGTACTGCAGGTGGAGTCTTCTTGAGGTGAATTGGACTCAGCATGCAATGCCAACCTAGGCCACTGTGCAATGTACAGAGCATTCTGCTTCCTGCAGCAAAACAACTAGAAGTGGGACCCTTTAAGGTTGAGAACAGATACGAGGGGATAGATAAGAGTCAATAGAGAATCATTAGTATATAATGTTTTGCCACAGAGTGGATCTGTCACCTTAATATTCTGCCCTATGGAGGGGAACACACAACAGCACCATCTCCATACTTATAGCAGCCAAACAAAAACATATGCTTATGACTAATAGGATCACTAAAATAATGCAGTGGAGATAGTTTTGAGCTCTGCATAGAGATGGAGTGAACTTTTCAAAACTTTGGTTCGCCAAATTTCATCAAAAAGTTTAGTTTGGTCAAAATTAGTTTTAACTGAAGTAGAAATTAATAAAACTTCTAAATTATTGATCAGTGGTGGTGGTCCATCAATGGATGTTACTATGTAACTGTTTAGAACTGTTGCCTTGTGGCACTGGGATCATAGGTTTAAATCTGACCTAGGACCCCAGCATTGCAAGGCAACAACAGTACTTACCACTAAGCAACCGAGCTGCTTCTTCTCTCTTCCTTCTCCTGCTTCTTTCTACTGAGCAGAATGAGAAGAAAAAGGAAAAAAATGAGGATAAGATCCTCCTTTTTCCTTCTCATTATCGTTCACTTTTTCTTCATTCTCTTCCTCCACTGGAGAAGAAAAAGGTGGAAGGAGGAAGAACACAAAAGTAGTAAAAGGAGGGTTAGAAAGTTAGAAAGAAGCATGGTGGCTCAGTGGTTAGCACCGTTGCCTTTTAGTGATTGAGTCCTAGGTTCAAATTTGACTAATTGCAACATCTGCATGGAGTTTGTATGACCTGTTTTTTCTTCTCTCCTATACATTCCTCAGTTTTAATCAGCATTAGCTGAGATATTTTTTGTGATTGTGTTTTTTTTTAGAGTTTAAAATGTATATAATTTTATTCTAAATGTTAGTAAGTATGGTAAAAAAGCATATAGTTCATACATGATTGGACCTTATTGAAAAATGCATATTTTTAACCCTCTCAGTGCCAGCCAGTCTTTAGGTTCTATATTGACAGATATATTTATATGGCGTCTCCCTTCAGGCAATGCAACAGTTATGTGACCATGAAAAAGCTTTAACCTGTTTCCAAAGAGATATTGATTTGTTTCCACCAAGCGACTTCATGCTTGCTTTGCAGTTGGGGACCTCATGTTCATTTGTACTGGGTGACTTCATGCTTTGTTTCCATGAAGACAGGGATTGATCGAGGTCCATATTTCCTCAACAGCCTCACTGTACTTTAAAAAAAAAAGACACTTTCAAAGAATGGAATGAGTTGTGCCTAGATTGCCCTGCTTTCTGCGAGAAAGGGATTGTCTCAAACACAGTAACATATTGCTAGGCTATGCCACCAATGTCCGATTAGCAAGGCACCGTCTAATATAACCACTGCTTATCACATGGCAGAGGTGACAGTGCTAGGAAAGTACTGTGCCACTTTGTCACTTGGCTATTTCCAGCAGTGCTATAAAGATGAATGGAGCTGTAGTGGGCAGCACAGTGAATCACTTGTTACTACTGGGATCAGATCCCACCAAGGACAACATCTGCATGGAGTTTGTATATTCTCCCCATGTCTGCATGGGTTTCAACCTACACTCCAAGAACAGCTCGGTGAATATATATTGTGAGCCCCAAAAGGGACAGAACCCAATGTAAAGTGCCGTGTAATATGCAATGCAAAGATTATTATTATCATGCACACATGAGCACCTGCATTCACACAGGGGGACTCTGGACCCCATTTTTTAGAGTGGTGGGCATCCCAGAGGTGGGACCTGTAGTGATTAAACACTTATCACCTATACTCTGGAATAGTTGATAAGTTGCGACCAGTAGGATGGGACAACCCCCCCAAAAGCATAAGAATAGTAAAGTCACATGTGAATACCTATGATAATGAATAGGATCTATGCAGACATCTAATGGATACATTTTGTATAAATATAGCATTTGTCCTTTAGCAGGAGTATCTCCTATTACAGCCTATTTAACCTTTTACACTAAACATACATTATCTTTAATCTTTGATTGTTCTATTTGTGGATCAACATGTTTGGGGTGAAGTAGCATACATTGATTGTTTTATTTACATTTTCTACTTTTTAACATTGTCACTTTTAGCAAAAAATTTCTGCTCATCATCTACCGTGTTTCCCCGAAAGTAAGACAGTGTCTTACTTTCTTTTTATCCCCAAAAGCCCCACTATGTCTTACTTTCGGGGTATGTCTTATAATAAAAAAAAATCATTACTCACCTCCCCCGGCGTTCTGTCGCGCTCCGGCAGGATGTCGCTCGCTCCTCGTCCCCGGCGCAGCATTGCTTTCTGAATGCGGGGCTTGAAATCCCCGCCTCCAGAAAGCTAATACACACGCCGTCAGCCAGTTACAGCCATTCAACGACAGCATTGAATGGCTGTGATTGGCTGAAGGCGCATGTGGCTTCAGCCAATCACACTATTCAATGACATCATTGAATGGGTGTGATTGGCTGAAGCCACGTGCGCCTTCAGCCAATCACAGCCATTCAATGCTGTCATTGAATGGCTGTAACTGGCTGACGGCGTGTGTATTAGCTTTCTGGAGGCGGGGATTTCAAGCCCCGCATTCAGAAAGCAATGCTGCGCCGGGGACGAGGAGCGAGCGACATCCTGCCGGAGCGCGACAGAACGCCGGGGGAGGTGAGTAATGATTTTTTTTTTCTCCACTGTATATACGGTATGTCTTACTTTCGGGGTACGGCTTACATTGGCCGACCCCCCTGAAACCCCCGATACGTCTTACAATCGGGGGTGTCTTACTATCGGGGAAACACGGTAGCTTTAATTCTAGCATATGACCCAACCTCCATCATCCTGATGAACCAGCTACAGTTTGTTAAGCAGCTGAAGAAACGCATCGATGCTAGGAGTTGAAATATTTAACTAAGAGATATCATCCAGCCAATAGATTTAGCAGACCTTTGTCCCAATTAAAGAAATACTGAAAACTTAGTTTATGAATGAAGTATATCTCATAGATCACCATCTCCCTCTGCTTATATCTACTTAAGGAGGGAAAGTTGGAAACTCATAGACCACTATTTGACTCTCCACTCACATTATCTTGGAGACTGTGATATCTGTCTCGTTGTACTAGACTTTACATAAAATGTGGGGCAATTGATGTGGCCATTTATAGGCTATGCACATGGCCATAGGACTAATTGAATTGATATCTATATAAACATTGATAAACATATCAGTCCAATTTTGGATCTACATACTACATAATTGCTATAAGTCTGTTAGTAGTATAGGTCTGGAATTTTGTAGTGGTCTATTCCATGAAACATAAGTGTTCATCACTACACTTGTATTACTTATGTATGTTTTTTGTCTTTATTGTAGTGGATCCCTTCTTTTAATTGAAAAATAAAAGTTACATTTTATGTTTAGTTAGTAGGTTCTATTCAGTTATTAGAAAGCCTATACAAGAACCTCTGTCCCAGTCAATAGCATGAAATTGAGCACTTATGTAGGTTTAAGTGACTCTGGTCATGGACAAACAAAGATGGCCGCACGGCTTCTCTGACTAGCTCATGCACACTCTTAGTATGTATCGTGGACTAAGGCATTACATGCTGCTCTGACTGTCCAGCACTGATCATGTGGGCAGTACAGGCCAATCAAAGCAGGTGTAGTGTCTTAAGATTAATGATTCATACTTAATCTAATGATTGACTAACTGATGCACACTGTGCGCATCAGGTAGTTAAAGAGCAGTGCAGCCATCTTTGTTTGTCCATGACCAGACGGTCGCTTTAAAAAAAAAAAAAACAGAGTGGAAATTCAGTTTAATGATACTAGGATTAAGGCCAATTTCATGTAGACATTACAGGCATATTTATATATCCATAATATGGACAAGTGTCCCAACCTGACTGTCTTTTGACCTGAACTAAGTGTATGATAAGATTTTTTGATACTCCAAGTTCAGGTTGGGACATTTGTCCGTATTACGGATATATAAATGCACCCATAATACGCCCACGTGAAAGTCTGGTTTTCTTACAGCAAAAAACACTTGTAGCTCAACTCCATCCCACTTGTGGCAGCTACATGATTTTGCTGGCATTATGGGCCCAAATTATGTGGCCATAGGCTGCCGCAGGCGGGCGAGGTGTTGATGTAGGTGGTTTTTGGTGCGTGGAAACACAGGCTAAGAAACAGCCTCATAACAAGCCAGAAGAAAATAAGAACCGTGACCTTCACTTGTTCAGATCCTTCTTTCACTTTTAACTTGTTTACGCCATTTTGTAATGATATGAAGGCTGTAATAAGCCAACAAATTTCAGTCTTCTGCCGCTTGGTTTTTTCATGTGAGGTCTGGCTGAACTAACAAGGTCAAAAGCCATAATGCATTTCTATATAATTGAAAGCGTGGATCATTTAGCGGCATGTCACTTCTTTCACAATGTTTAGCTGCTATAATAAAAGAGGCTTGTGAAATTCTTATTTCTTACATGAAATTGCAGTTTTGTATATGTCTTTGAGTCAGCAGTCATCCAATGACCCCTGTACTGTAATGTACCATAATAGTAAGATATGTTGTCTAATTTTATTAACATCTAGAAAACTATTTGCTGCTTTTCTGTTCCCCAGAGTTATACATCCCTAAAATATATTATTCACAAAGTCTCTTTACTGCTAGCAAAGTAACAAAGTGTCATCTCAGGTTACATAAAGCAACTTCCCAGAAGGAATAGAAATGAGGTGAGACAAAATGTTACAAAATGTTATAGTCTACCACGACTATTTCAAAGGGATGTGATCGTGGGCTTATTTTACTTGCCCTTTATTCTGTTCTGAACAGCATAGCATACAGCATGTGAAAAATGTTCTAAGCTTTTTTCTGAATTTCATTGTATCTCTTCGATTATCCAGGGAATGTGGCACTTATACCTTTGGCCATAGCGGGCATCTCAGGTCAAATGACACAATCCACTAATAATACAGAATACAGTTTAATCTATATCGCAATGGAAAATGTTCTGGGATCTATTAACTGCGGAGCTTTATGTTTTGGCTATAATGCCATTTTATACATGAAAAAAATTGCACAAGTGCTTATTCTCTACTGCCCATGATGCCAGCCAGAAAGCAGCAAGATGGTGCGTGGCATGTACAGTAGCAGCAAAGTGGATGTGATTTTAAAAATCTTGTTCACATACTACAAAAGAAGGAAAAAAATAAACTGCAGAAAATGACGTGCCGAGCGGATTTTGGATGCTCAGCATGTCAATTAGGGCTTATTCAGATGAGCATATGCATAAATATGTTCGCCAGTACAGAATGAATATTCTGTGAGGGTTTATTCACACGAGCGTACATCAGCCGGCGTTTTCACGGCCGACTGATATACGCTACCATCTGATGCATTGGATTCCAATGCATCCGATCACATAGGCGCTTTTACACCTGCCAGGAAGCCATCTTCCTGGCCTGATTACGGCCACTGCCACAGACTCCTATGGAAGCCAATGACAACAGCTGGAGAAGGGAGGTGGAAGGGAGTTTAGCAGCGTGACTGCTAAACTCTCTCCCCTTCTCTTCTGCTCTCTGGCCCTTGCCGCTGTTTGCAATGGGAGGGGGTGGGACAGGGTGGAGCTAAGGGGTCGGAGGGGCAGGAGATTAGCTCTGCACCCCCCCATTACTGACAGATGGAGGGGAGGAGAGAGGTGGTGTGCCGGTGAGAGGGAGGGAAGGGGGAGACAGCTTAGTAAGCTAAGCTGTCTTCCCCTGCCCGATGGCATATACACCAAGCCCATGCAGCGTATATCAGCCGGCCGTGAATTTGCCGGCCAATGTACGCCTATTTGAATAAGCCGTGAGGATGTACATTCCTCACCCAAATCTGCACTAAAATTTTGCATTGTGGATATGCTGCACAATGTCTGCTGTGGACATTTGGCAGAAAATTACAGTCCCTGTTGACATAGCCTAAGGGCTTATTCAAATGATTGTATTTACGTATGTATTTAGCCACATAAAAAAATTGCCTAAAAATCACAACCAAGCGATGCATTGGATTCCAAAGTATTTATTGAGAACGATTATTTTGACGTGTTAAAAAACATGCCAGGACAAATAGCACATATGCGACGAGTTTTGGTCACCAATTTTAAAAACTGCATGAGAAGATAGGTGTTGCCCCATCTTTTTGCTGAAATACATAGGAAGCTCCCATTGACTTCAATGGAAACTGGAAAAAAACGAGCGGGAGGGAGTTACCAGGCGTACAACCCTGGGAAAAGTTGACAGCTTGCCCTAATTAAGCATTATTGGTCATTCTTCGCATTTTACAGCTATCAATGGTTTTTATAGCCCGTGTATTTGTTTGCAGATAAGCAGCAGCGGTCCATGTGAATTGCTGAAAACATGTGAAGAAAGATCGGAGCTCGACCGCGGCAAATCTTCATTCATGTGATTATACAGCGCTTACGGGCCAACGTATAAACACATACACTTGTGTGAAGTAGGCCTAATGGTGCCTTCACACATAGTGTAAATGCTGGGGAATTTCTGCAGCAGATTCTCTGTCCGTATACGCCATGTAAACGAGATATCAAAAATATTACACATTTCCGCACTGGACCTTTACTTTTTTTTTTTTTAAACCATTGAGATTCTAAATCCACAACATGCATATTTTTGTTGCGGCTTTTAACTTTTGAAATAAGGGTTAGAACTCAAGTCAAATCTGCTATAAAATCTGTAGCAAAATCCACAGCATTTATCTGTATATGGGGCTCCTTCAGACAAGCGTGTGCACATATTTGAGCAAAACATATTTGCACAAAGAACAAGGTTGGATTGCACACTTATCGGTGCATTGTAATGTACGTACACATGCAGGGCATGTGAATTTGCGCACGGCAGACAAACTTTACATAATTTTCACAGAATTGCTCTTTTGCACGCATATTGAGTGCATATTTATGCACCTCCCTTGGACTTTTATGGGAAATTTTTGGTGCGCAAAAGTGCAGAAAAGTAGAGCATGTTTTCTGTGTGCAAAAATAGGGTATCAGAAAGAACCCATTGAAATCAAAGGGGTTATATTCTGTGTATTGCACATGCCAATATGTCTGTGTGAAGACACCCTTAGGCTTTAGCACAGAATAGGCGCATAAGGGGGGGGGGGGAGAGAGAGAAAAAGAAATAGCATTTAATAGAACCAGTGGTTTCCTATTAATGAAGGGATTTTTGACGCGCAAACAACTCCCAACTTAAAGAGATAGGATGTTTAACTGCAAAGCTCGCATCTAAGGTTCGTGCTGCGTGGACCCGACCAATCTTTGGTGCGCGCTGCGCTGGTGTTTCTGTAGGCTCCTATAGGAGCAGGAGAAAAAGGAAGGGGGAGGGAGTTCAGCTACATCTAATGCTTGGAAAAGACAGGTGTTTGTAGTTTAGACATTAGAAGTCATTAGAAGGTTTTCTACTGACCAAAGGACTTTCGAAGAGCAGTGCAGTTTTCTTGCAACACGTAGCTCCAAATAATGTAAATGTGCAATTTCACCGCTAATTAAAAATCGGGTCTTGACTGCTGGAGAACACCTCTTCATGCTATTTTTTGTACAATTATCTGCAATTTTTTTCATGATGCCTTAGATGCAAATTGGGCCACTGCTGATTTAGGCCTTGTTCACATAAGATGCGTGAAAAGATGGCGTCTAAATAGAACCAATGGTTTCCTATAGAAGTGTTCACACGAAGGAATTTTAGACGTGCAAAAAGCTTGCACCAATTAAAGGTAGGATATGGACTGCAAACCCGCTTGTAAGGTATGTGGTGCGAGAAACGATAGGATCTGTCGTACCTTTGTTGCATGCTTTCCATAGATTCCTGTGGAAAAAATCGCGGGAGCAGAGTCACAGTTTTACCGCAATTTTCTTGCTGCAAAATCGCAATCACCTATGTGAAACTAGTTTAAGGCCAACTTCCCATTAGCAAGCGTGATATGGGGCATGAATTGTGCTCCCTTATCGTGCTCGCCATCCATGTGCAAACATCTTCATATCTTTTCAGGGATGAAGGCATCCTCCGCTGTGGCTGTCAACCATGGCAGGAGATCGCAGAGTTTTTTAATGGTAGATCTTGCACAGCATCGTGCGCACCTAGCATGCAGTGCGATGCTGCCGCCGGCTAATTGAAAGCAATGGGCGCTGCGAAGCGAGAGCATGTAGCATGAGAGAACATACTGCTATTTGTTTCCCACATTGTGGTGCCATACAGGGAAACATCGCTCATGTGTATGACCCTCTATCAAAAGAATGGGGTTCATATTTGCGCTTCTCCCATCTGTGATTTTAGTGCCCATGTGAAGCCGGCTTTACAGTCTAACAGGATTCATAATATTGCATTGTTATATGTACTGAGATAATTACTACACCTCCAATTCAACACATAGCTTACATGATGTTTTTAGCTAATAGAGAGTAATTGTGTTTGTCTGTGGATAAAAGCAAGTAATCTCCTCGTGTAGGTTAACTAATGCATGCAATTATTCCAAGCTGCTACTTAGCAGTGGACCCTTAAATTAATAAATAGGTTACAAATTCCTGCAAAGACATGTATTTTATCTTCCAAAAACAGTCTGAAGTGAAAGGCTGTGTGATTCCCAACTGATCACTGAGTCAAGGTGAATGGAATGATGCAGAGCAGGCCTGCGCAGCCTTTCAGAGTAATGATCAAACAAAACAGTGGGAAAACTTGAATTAGCATCAGAAAATGTTTTAGCGGTGGACTAAAGGTAAGAGAGAACACAAGACAAGACATCAGTGTATTAATGACTGGCAACATTTTCTGTTCGTACATTATGTGGATTGGCAAAAAAGTAATTAATATAAGTTTATCATAGCAAATCCTCTAATAGAGAAAAACTGTTACTGAGCTGAGAAGTAATGGTCCGTATTTACACTACTAGATTGACCCGATGTTCACTACATGAACATAAAGTGTTTGGGATAATGGTTGGAACTGGTAATTTTAATTCGCACGGAATTTAGGATAAACTACATTTCAGTGTACCAACTTCCATCTGAACATACCACTTAAAATATAAGACATGTATACATGTCTGTGTGTATATGTGCTTGTTTATGTATGTATGGCGGTGTCGCCTGAATCTCCCTCATGTGGGCGTCGCTTGCCTGAACTGCCGCAGTACGTCATGAGATTATGAATGTTGCTTGGCTATGCTTGAATCCTGAAGCCCCGCTATACTTTAACATTGAAACTTTGACGAGGCCCGACGGGTCATTCCGTGCATCCAGCTCAAATTTCAAGATTTTACAGTGGTGGTGAGGACCTAGCAAATCTAATGACACCAAAATCATCCTTCTAAGGTGAAGCAAAGTACTCAAAGCGTGGTGCAAGAAAGACTGTAGTAGTTTTTAGATTAGATGTGTAAAACTATTAGGAAATCTAGCATTTGTAATAAATGAAACTTTCTGTAAACTTCTGACATGTCTTAGTGGCATTTCAGAAGTTTTGATCAGATTGGATCCAGATGCTGAAAACCCCTACTGATCGCTGAAACTAAGGGGCAAAAGGACTTATCTGAACACTGTGCCTTATCGGCTTTTTTTTAAGCTCTCCTTGGTTATCTGCAAGGGCTTAAGCAGATAGACGTATGTAGAACTATGCATGCTGCTACATAGCGTAGGTGCGCATTATCAGGGTGTTTTTTTCCCCCCTCGAACCATTTAAATTGAAAAAAAGATAGGGTAACTACATGCAAGAAAGATAGGACAAGTCCTATCTTTTCTCGGGTGTAGTATTAACGCCCAGGGATTCCAATAGTGGAAACAAGACCATTGAAATCACACCAATCTGTTTAAGCCATCAGTTTAGTTAACTATTAGGCAGGCTTCACACGGACGTATTTGCACACCCATAAATACATTTAATACAACCTAATGATTTCAATGGGTTTGTTCACATGCGTGTATTTTGTGTGCGCATTTCAGCTGCACAAAAAATATAGATGCTGTATTTTCTTGTGCATTTCCGCAAAGGTCAGCGTAGAAGTCAATGTGCAAATGTATGCGCAAGAAGATTTGCGAGATATTTTGTAATTGCGCTGGAAAAAGTACATCTGGAACTAAACGTTAACCATCGTGCAAATGAACATGCCCTGTGGACAGAAAAAGGGCACAAAAAAACCAAAAAAACAATAAAGGCGCAAAAACGTTACTGAGGTACATGCAATTTCACTGCAAGTACGGTTTTGGAACAGTTTTGAAAATGCAAGGTAAAAGTTTTATTCAGTTTGTTTAGTTGCTTACAACTCAAAAAAGAACTGGAATGAACAGAAAGAAAGTTAGAAAAAAATCCTTTGGCTTACACATTGGCTAATCTTGCCAGGAAAGTAATTCAGTATTGCCTTAAGCAAAGCCAAATGCAGTATATAAAATGATTCAAATTGTTGGAATACTACTGTGTGCTTAGAAAGCAATCAGGGCAATTACGATCAGAGTAAAACTAACAGATTCCCCCTCAATATGAACAATTCGATTAAACAAGGAAGAAAACAACTGGCCAAAGTCATGCCCTCTTTCTCTTAAAGAGTTAGCATAGCATCTACATCTCTCATCAACTATTTTTGTGCTCTACTAAGAGAACAGGATGATAGACCTCATTTTGACAACAGCACAGAGGGTGAGGATACTTGCTGCACAGCTGGCAGGCCACATAAAATGAGGTGGCTTGCCGGATTCGGCCCGCTGGTCTTATGTTTGACATCTGGTGTAAAGTATGATAGATTTAGCTAATCTTATGTAAGAGACCTCTGTTTAACTTTCTACCACCTTTTGATTGGCTTACTTTGGAGTCTACAGTAAGCCAATTTTAAGTGTAAACCATATTTTGCCCCCAAAATTACAGCTAATAAGTTGAGGGTATTGTATGACTTGACAAAGCCATGGCCTTTTTTCTAGACTTTGAAAAGTACTGAGTTCAGTACAAAATATAGTTTTATGGTGCATTTTATTTGTCTAAAATTATATTTGAGCCAAAATTATGGTGCAACTTATGCCAGAATTTTGGTTCAACACTAATAGTAAATCTGCTTTGATAATGTTCCTGACAGACTAGGCAATGATAAAGTTACTTCACCACGGTATCAGAAAACATTTTTTACAGACAAATCGTAAAACCACACTGAGTGATCAAGAACATAAGTGATACATGTCTACAGCATGTATCATTAACAGCATTTACTCTGAGCTGTAAAATGTTGATATTTACAAATCATAATAGCCTGCTTAAGTACCGCCAGCCTCAAAGAAAAAAAAAGGCACTTTTTTTTCCACATATATTGGAAACGCAGGGGGAAACTGATGGAAATGCAGGACCACATATAGTGGACAAAAAAGACTGTCATTTCTCTTTCCACCTGAAATGACAATCACCCTAGTAGTATAGCGTCTACATTTCTCACCAACTGCCCTGTTCTAGCAAAGTGACAGGTGCCACACCCCCTTACTTTGACGCTTGACCCATGACCTTTTTGACCCCTTTGATGTGACATCTCGCAGCCTTGTGGAATCTAACCCCCATCCACATTCCAGACCTGTGATGTATCATGAGACACACTGAATACAGAATGTAACATAATAAGCCTTAATTATATTTATAGCCTGACTTCATGTTATGTACCATTCAAGTCGTTTTCTGAGTATAAGGGTTTATGTATAGAATGTATCAAAGTCCTAATAAGGCTTTATACATGACATGATTAGATGGGGATCACACAGTAGACGAAATGCAAAGTTTTGAAAAGCTTTATTGAGCGCACGTATGAATACATACAGGACGTGCGATAAAAGTATGGCTTATAGATTACATAAATACAGTTTATAGAATTACATATTATACATAGTTATATTTTTACAATCATTTACAAAATTAACCACGTCCTGTGTTATTCCTGGAGGTGTAGTTGCGAAAGTATGGTTTTTGTTTTGCCGGGTAACGTGTACAGAAGCAGAGTTTAAGTCCAGTTTCAAAGTCTGCAGAATTTCTCTAGTGCTGTGGTTGCCAATGACTGTAGAAGGTATATTAATCTCTGCCAACGATCACATAAAAGTTTACCAACCCGGAGGCTAAATTTTCTTGGTAGTGCCATGGCTCTGTAGCATGATGAGTCAAGTCCAATATGTTTGAGCCTTGGATGATGTCCCCTTGTAAATGAGCTCGTCTTTACTGTTCCAGGATGTAATATCGCCATTCTACAACAGCTTGTTTAGCAAAAGCTCTGCATTTCTTTTAAATCCTGGATTGACATGACTTACAATTTCATGAACAGCATTTTCTATTATCCGGTTCAGTATTTGACAATTGGTGATGACCAGCTTCACTCGGAGTTACAAGGCTTAAAGTTAATAGTTCTTTTGCATCCTGTTTAGCATGAACCAGGTATCTTTGTAGCACATCTGTGCCGTTTTCAATTTTCACATCTGGTACGTCACTGTGGTGTACAACAGCACTAATTTTATCCTCAAGGCAATGAATGGCAGTCTGACATATGTTAGGGGTCGTTACAATGGCTTGTCTTACCTTGTTAAGCTCATGTTTAGGCACCAAGTACATTTTCTCTGGATGCTCCATTATTATTTGGCAAACAGACTCGTAATTATCAGGATTGTTAAGCCCAAGAGCAAACCTATAAAAACGGTCAGCCTGATTCACTATGCTTTTCTTTTACAGACGGGTTTTATCACCCAATCTCCTTACAGCGCAGTGCCACTTTTTTAGTATATTTGTCCCTCCTTTTACAGGTATCCTACCTTTTAAGATATTTAAAGCAATCAGAGCTATGGCTGTAATTAGATCACTGTATGCAATGTGTAAAATTGACTTTGATATCCAATTTTGCTTTAACTAGCCTTTAAAAGGGAAGCCAAATTGTGGTGTGATCTTAAACAATCCTATCACCACAATGCACAGCAAATAAAATAAGTTGCAAAAAGAGCAAACTGGCTTTTTAGAGATACTTTACTTGTGAATATACACAGTAGGTAAAGCAAGCGGAAAGAAAACCAGTTCAAGCGGTGCTCCTCAGGCGTATTGCCTTTTAAATGTACCAGCAGATGACCATAAGGCGTGCGGTGTGGCATCCTCAAAAGCTGTTAAGCACATGTTCCTGAGGTACATCTGTCCCGCTAGTATACCTATTTTCAATTTATCGCGAGGATTCTTAAGGACCATGTACTTGGTGGTTAAGTTTATCATTTGGCTTTTCTTACCTTGACAAAATAGGTTCTGCACAAGATAGAAAATGCTGAGATTTCTGTGATGTACATACTTGGTAAATGCTTTTTCTTTTTCGCAGTTTTCACTAGCCCTCTCCATGAGAATAGTCAAATTTACCTTATCAGGTGGAAATACGTTGTCTATAAAGGTCAGCGGAAGACCCTTGATAAACCTGATGTTAGGAAAAGCAGACCGTCTACCATAGTTTTTGTCAGCATGCGTAAAACCAAACTATATATTAACGGGTTTGTGTGATATGTCATGGAGTTATGTAACAGTTGCTTTACAAAGTAACTTTTCCTAGAGTTAGACGATCCTCCTAAAATACACGAGAAAGGGTGTTGCAGGCATGTCCACCATATCAGAGCTAATAACCGTGAGGCTATATTGTAAATTAGTCCAATAACGGCCCCATTTTGCGGTTTGTATACTACTTCATTGACCCGATAGTTCGTAATTCTTAAAAAACCTGGTTAGAAGAAGCAGTCAGACATATAAGTACGCCAGCATGCATTATATCAAAATTACAGGTTTGTGTGCGTTTGTATGTCTGGAGTGGTGTGTTTCACAGTAGCTGTGCTAACAGTAAGGCAGGGTTGTAAAATTAACTTATAGATGCCTCTTTGTATAAACACACCTGTTTTGCGCAGTGGCCTCGTTTCGATGTCCCAATACTTATTTCTTACAAACCCTGGCTGCTCTACGCTGATAGTTTTCTATGTTTCAGAGGATGCGTTTCCAGGGTAATCCAAAACCAAATCTTTCAGGCTGTCAGCTTATGAGCTGAGTGTTAGCAACATTTAAAGTTATCCTTTTAGGCTGGGTTCACACAGGGTGGATTTGCAAATCCGCCTGCGGATGCTAATCTCGGGATTAGCCAGCCATGTGGACGAGATTTCTCAGAGCATGCAGCATGTCTATTTTTTTTAAATTTTCGCCACGCCCGCGCTCTCCTCTATGGGAGCACCTGCCGCAGTGGAAGAGCAGCGGTTCTCCCGGCCGAAATCTCACGGTTTTTGCTGCGGCCAAACCGCGGGATTTCCAGCGGGAATACGCCCAGTGTGAACCCAGCCTTAAAGTTTAGCACGGTTTTGTGTTCAGCTTGTATCTGTAGGTTTTAGGTCCGGCAGATACAAGCTCTGTAACATATGTATTATCTGGAATCTCTCTGGGCAATTCACCCAAATAATCGCCTAACGGCAGATTCCCCTCACCTTCCTGATGTACAAAAATGACAGAATTTGTTGTGGTAAAGACAGCATTCCTGCAGATTGTCCAGAAGCGAGTAGAGCTGTAGTCGGGTGTAGGGTGTTGTAAAACAAGCTATAAAGATGGTGCTTTTGTTGACTGTGTGGTGCTCTTGTGTATTTCCATGTGATGTTGGCTATTTCATCATCAATAAAATTTAGACCTGAAATTTCATAGTGAGGTAGAAATGCACAGTTCATCAGGGTCACTTACAATGCTGGTACATGGAAGATACGGTTATTGCACAAACTTTCGTTACAAGAAGTTTAAGAAAAGCTTGAAGATTTTTTTTTAGCAGGATTTACATGTATTTCAATATGCCTGTGCACCAGCTGGGGTACCCTGAAGCCTTTTCTTTATCCCCAAGATGCAGCTTAATGTAGGATGCAGACAGGTAATTCTGATGTTTCTGGAAATGCCATATTTCGTAGGCGTATGCTATCCTGCAGCCTTTCTTAACTGCTATCTCGAGCTCTAACATACACCAGATACCAGTGAAAGATCTCTCCTCATCGGTATGGCTACATGGCTCTAACTGCAAATTTAAAGCACATGTGTAGCAGAGGGGAAACATCAATTTATGATTTATTTTTACTGGCAGTACTGGAAAAATCGAGTGGCAGGTACATTTTAACTTTTTTGAATCCAAAGTAATTTTTGATGTAGCAAAAATTTTTGTATTTTGTATTTATCATACCCCCCTCAGCCAGTCAGTGCTATAGCTTTATGGCGTTTGTGCGGTTGCCATAAAGGTCATCGTGCGGGTCTAGCAGCGTTTGGAACTGCATTTTAAGAATAAATGCCAGAAGGCCCAAATTGGTCTCAACCATTTCTTGCCACTCATGCACCCATAAAACACAGTGTTGTAAAAAACGTTTTAACTAAAAAAGCCTGGAATAGTTGACTACATCAGATAGATTTCTCTTGACATAGCAAACAAATCCTGTTTGTAACTGGCCGTCTTGCGCATGCCTGTTGAGTAGGAATAGCATGCTTGGCAACTAGATGTACAGCAATGAGGTTGGTTCCATCCGGAGACTTGGATGCTCTTGTGCATGCGCATTTGTTGCACTGGGACGCTGGGACGCTGGATATCATGATGGTGACAGGTACTGCAATGGAGGCAGCCTGCACCTGTATTCTCTTTTGTATGTGTTTACACCTGCATTAGATTTGTTTTTAATTATGTTTTTTTGTGATTCTTTCTTTTGTATATTTAAGTTTTGTTAGGCTTACTAGCATATAGCTTGACAGACTCCACACGTGAGTTGAAATGTCATGTTTGGTATGACAAGGTAGTAAAAGGTTCCTCCTACCGGATAATTATTTTCTGCACCATTTACTGCTGCCCTCCTTCCATTTTTTATGCAATTCTACTGGATTTTGGTCTAATCCTTTTGTGGGGCGTGCAAGATAGATCACCTCTCTTGAGCTGAATTCCTGGGTGAGTGCTGATGATGACTTTTGATGAGCTTTTGACTGTACTTGGTTTAGTGACATTATTTTGTGTGTCTTTATTGTAGCTAACAGTTCATCCATGGTAAAAGCCACCCTGAAATTCACACGCGATATGTTGGCCGTCAACATATGCGTACCCATCTAAATAATAGCTGCCAACCTGTATATTGCCATACATACAGACGCCAAAGTGATGTTCTGGAATGGATCAGCACAATAAGTAATACTAATGTTTTGGTCTTTTTCCTCACACCACCTTGTAACAGTTTTTTTTGCCATTTCCATTACCTGATCTCTGTAACAGATAAACATGTTCCAAATCTTATTTTTGCAACCACGATGTATGGGACGAATTCCTGGGAGCTTGAGGGTAAATTGTGTACCTATGATTTTGTTCAATTCTGTCTCTGTGGCAATTTTACAGACTGCACCTTTATTGCCTACAATGCTGGTAGATACAACTCTTATGTAATTACTAAGGAGTTGATTGTCAAAAAAATTTTGTATAGAAATGATCACTATGGGCAGATGCCTTCAGTGTGTGATGGTACCCGAGTTGAACTTCAGGTTCATAGACTCTTAACTTTATACCCATGAAGCTAAGTTACCACAGGCTATGGGTTTTTTAACGTCAAAGGGTCATTAAATCCACTTTTTCAACACTAAGGAAAAACAAAATTATGTGGGGCCCATACCTGATGCTAAATGTTATGAATCAGAGTACATTATGCCAGACAAAAAGGAGTTTGTGGAGTGCTATAGGGAGCAAAAGATGTACTTTTGATTTTAAGGCAGAGCTAAAAGCTTTCCGTAAGCAGGATTTGAGGTAGGTTTGTGAATGTTATATAGAGATCAGGTAATTGAAGTGGCTAAAAATGGTTACAAGGTATTGTGAGGAAAAAGACAAACATTAGTATGACTTATTGCGTTGACCCATTCCAGCATATCACTCTGATGTCTGTATATATGGCGATATACAGGTTGGCAGCTATTATTTAGGCGGATACGAGTATGTTGACGGCCAACATACCTCGTTTGAATTTCAGGGGTGGGTCATTCCGTGTCAGTTCAACCAACGCTCCCGGTCGACCATCTCGGATTTCAATGAAACTTTGCACAAAGATAGACCCTGACCCTAAACTAAGATAGCCAGAATATTAGGCTTCAAAGTGCTTTGGTTCACGAGCTACAGGTCTTAATCTAGGGGGTTGTCATGTGATTACAGCGCGCAACATGAAAAAAGGGGCGATTTCAATCCATTGCCAAGCCAGTTCCAATGACTCTAGAGCAATGAAACTTCACACACTAGGAGAACTTTTGGTGCTGAATCCAGCTAAGCTACTCAGACTGCCACTCTTATCATCATTCTGCCACCATTGCATGTTAAAGTCGCTGAAAACTTCTATCGCGCAAAATAAAACTCATATTTTAAGCAGTAATAACTCATAATCAATGCAATCCAACTCAGCTATGAATTTATCAATGTGTACTCCATAGAAATGTTTCTCATTATTCCCATTATGGACCCAAAAGGATGCATAGCTCTTAAGATACAATGAGTCAAAAATGGCAAAAAACACTTTTTTGCAAATTTTTCCCTTTTTCAAAGGCGAAAATCGGAATGTACTCCATTTTTTTTTTTTTTCATTTTTGTTCTATTTGGAAGAGAATTTTTTGCTCTACAAGATTCGATGTTTTTCATTTTGTTCCCAGACCTTCTAGATGGGAAAATATCAATGCCTGTGAAGGTCCTATGCACTCGCGGAGGTCAAATAATAAAATAAGTGTAAGTTTTGCATGGATGTATAATTAGTTTAGAAATCATGAGAAGGTAAATTATTTTTGGAATGAGACAACTTTTTGTGCTCAAGAAACCTATGTGATCAAAAATTGCATGGCGAGTTCAGGTGAGCCACAAGCTTTGGCCTAAGATGGTCAGAATATCATTGAGTGTTGCATAATGATTGTGGTATATTACAGTGATCACTGGGCTTATTTAGCACTCTATCCATATTGGATACTAAGATTATCTAAGGCTAGCATTTGTGTAATAAATAACTAGTTATGTGATCAAAAATTGCATGGCGAGTTCAGAACTAGTTATTTATTACACAAATGCTAGCCTTAGGTAATCTTAGTATCCAATATGGATAGAGTTCTCCTAGTGTGTGAAGTTTCATTGCTCTAGAGTCATTGGAACTGGCTTGGCAATGGATTGAAATCGCCACTTTTTTCAGGTTGCGCGCTGTAATCACATGACAACCCCCTAGATTAAGACCTGTAGCTCGTGAACCAAAGCACTTTGAAGCCTAATATTCTGGCTATCTTAGTTTAGGGTCAGGGTCTATCTTTGTGCAAAGTTTCATTGAAATCTGAGATGGTCGACCGGGAGCGTTGGTTGAACTGACACGGAATGACCCGGGTGCTTTTACCAAGGATGCTCTGCTATATTAAAGACACTAAAAATAACGCCACTAAACCAAGTACAGTCAAAAGTTCAAAGGTCATCAGCACTCACCTAGGAATCCAGCTCCGGAGAAGTGATCTATCCTGCACACCCCACAAAAGGATCAGATTCAATACAATCACAAAAAAATGGAAGGGCAGCAGTAAATGGTGCAGCAAATCATCAACTGGTAGGATGAACCTTTTACTACCTCGTCATAAGAAACGCAACGTTTCATCCCATGTGTTGAGCCTTTGTCAATCTACTAGTTCGCATAACAAAGCTTAAATATACAAAAGAACCAATCACAAAGAAACACAATTTAAAACAAATCCAATGCAGGTGTAAACACATACCAAAACAAAATACCGGTGCAGGTGTCTTCCGTTGCAGTACCTGCCACCATTATATCCAGCAAACCAGTGCATCAAATGCCCATGAGCTTCCAAATAGCACCAACGTCCTTGCTGTACATCTAATTGCCAAGGATGCTATTCCTACTAAACAGGCATGCACAAGACAACCAGTTACAAACAGGACTCACTTGCTATGTCAAAAGAAATTTATCAGATAGTCAACTATACCAGGCTTTCTTAGTTAAAAAAAACATTTTTTACAACACTGTTTTATGGAAGGATGAGTGGCGAGTGATGGCTGAGACCAATTCAGGCATTTCTTTTAAAAATGCAGTTCAATGCTGATGGACCCACGCAATATCCTTTATGGCGGCCAAACTAACGCCATAAAGCTATAGCACAGACCGGCTGAGGGGAGAGATTATAAATAGAGATGAGCGAGCACCAAAATGCTCGGGTGCTCGTTACTCGGGACGAAAATTTCGCGATGCTTGAGGGTTGGTTTCGAATAACGAACCCCATTGAAGTCAATGGGCGACCCGAGAATTTTTGTATATCGCCGATGCTCGCTAAGGTTTCCATTTGTGAAAATCTGGGCAATTCAAGAAAGTGATGGGAACGACACAGCAACGGATAGGGCAGGTGAGGGGCTACATGTTGGGCTGCATCTCAAATTCCCAGGTCCCACTATTAAGCCACAATAGCGGCAAGAGTGGGCCCCTCCCTCCCAACAATTTTTACTTCTGAAAAGCCCTCATTAGCAATGCATACCTTAGCTAAGCACCACACTACCTCCAACAAAGCACAATCACTTCCTGCATGACACTCCGCTGCCACTTCTCCTGGGTTACATGCTGCCCAACCCCCCCCCCCCCCCGCACGACCCAGTGTCCACAGCACACACCAAAGTGTCCCTGCGCAGCCTTCAGCTGCCCTCATGCCACGCCACCGTCATGTCTATTTATAAGTGCGTCTGCCATGAGGATGAACCGCAGGCACACACTGCAGAGGGTTGGCACGGCTAGGCAGCGACCCTCTTTAAAAGGGGCAGGACGATAGCCCACAATGCTGTACAGAAGCAATGAGAAATATAATCCTGTGCCACCGCCATCAGGAGCTGCACACGTGGGCATAGCAATGGGGAACCTATGTGCCACACACTATTCATTCTGTCAAGGTGTCTGCATGCCCCAGTCAGACCGGGGTTTTTTATAAATAGTCACAGGCAGGTACAACTCCGCAATGGGAATTCCGTGTGCACCCACAGCATGGGTGGCTCCCTGGAACCCACCGGCTGTACATAAATGTATCCCATTGCAGTGCCCTGGACAGCAGAGCTAACGTCAGATTAAATGCAGGTGGGCTTCGGCCCCCACTGCATGCCCCAGTCAGACTGGGTTTTTTTATAAGTAGACACAGGCAGGTACAACTCCCTATTGTGAAGTCCGTGTGGACGAACAGCATGGGTGGCTCCCTGGAACCCACCGGCGGTACATAAATATATCCCATAGCATTGCCCATCACAGCTGAGGTAATGTCATGTTTAATGCAGGTGGGCTTGGGCCCACACTGCATGCCGCAGTCAGACCGGGGTTCTTTAAAAGTGGACACATGCAGTTATAACTCCGTGTGGACCGACAGCATGGGTGGGTGCCAGGAAGCCACCGGCGGTACATAAATATATCCCATTGCAGTGCCCAGCACAGCTGAGGTAATGTCATGTTTAATGCAGGTGGGCTTCGGCCCACACTGCATGCCCCAGTCAGACTGTAGTTCTTTAGAAGTGTACACATGCAGTTACAACTCCGTGTGGACTGACAGCATGGGTGGGTCCCAGGAAGCCACCGGCAGTACATAAATATATCCCATTGCATTGCCCATCACAGCTGAGGTAATGTCATGTTTAATGCAGGTGGGCTTGGGCCCACACTGCATGCCCCAGTCAGACTGGGGTTCTTTAGAAGTGGACACATGTAGTTACAACTCCGTGTGGACCAACAGCATGGGTGGCTCCCTGGAACCCACCGGCGGTACATAAATATATCCCATTGCAGTGCCCAGCACAGCTGATGTAATGTCAGCTGTAATGCAGGTGGGCAAAAAATTAATTGGATTACACTGTAGGCGAGGGCCCCAAAAAATTGGTGTACCAACAGTACTAATGTACCTCAGAAAAATTGCCCATGCCCAACCAAGAGGGCAGGTGAAACCCATTAATCGCTTTGGTTAATGTGGCTTAATTTGTAACTAGGCCTGTAGGCAGCCCAGTTAAAATAAAAATTGGTTCAGGTGCAAGTTTCAACGCTTTAATGAGCATTGAAACGTATAAAAATTGTTTACAAAAATTATATGACTGAGCCTTGTGGGCCTAAGAAAAATTGCCCGTTCGGCGTGATTACGTCAGGTTTCAGGAGGAGGAGCAGGAGGAGGAGGATGAATAGAATACACAGATTGATGAAGCTAAAAGGTCCCCGTTTTTGATGGTGATAGAGAACGATGCTTCCATCCGCGGGTGCAGCCTACGTATTGCTTAGGTATCGCTGCTGTCCGCTGGTGGAGAAGAGAAGTCTGGGGAAATCCAGGCTTTGTTCATCTTGATGAGCGTAAGCCTGTCGGCACTGTCGGTTGACAGGCGGGTACGCTTATCCGTGATGATTCCCCCAGCCGCACTAAACACCCTCTCTGACAAGACGCTAGCCGCAGGACAAGCAAGCACCTCCAGGGCATACAGCGCGAGTTCAGGCCACGTGTCCAGCTTCGACACTCAGTAGTTGTAGGGGGCAGAGGCATCACAGAGGACGGTCGTGCGATCGGCTACGTACTCCCTCACCATCCTTTTACAGTGCTCCCGCCGACTCAGCCGTGACTGGGGAGCGGTGACACAGTCTTGCTGGGGAGCCAGAAAGCTGTCAAAGGCCTTAGAGAGTGTTCCCATGCTTGTGCTGCACATGCTGCCTGATCTACGCGCCTCCCCTGCTACCTGGCCCTCGGAACTGCGCCTTCTGCCACTAGCGCTGTCGGATGGGAATTTTACCATCAGCTTGTCCGCCAGGGTCCTGTGGTATAGCATCACTCTCGAACCCCTTTCCTCTTCGGGTATGAGAGTGCAAAGGTTCTCCTTATACCGTGAGTCGAGCAGTGTGTACACCCAGTAATCCGTAGTGGCCAAAATGCGTGTAACGCGAGAGTCACGAGAAAGGCATCCTAACATGAAGTCAGCCATGTGTGCCAGGGTACCTGTACGCAACACATGGCTGTCCTCACTAGGAAGATCACTTTCAGGATCCTCCTCCTCCTCCTCAGGCCATACACGCTGAAAGGATGACAGGCAAGCAGCATGTGTACCCTCAGCAGTGGGCCAAGCTGTCTCTTCCTCCTCCTCCTCATGCTGCTCTACCTCCTCCTCCTCGCGCTGAGATATAGACAGGAGGGTGCTCTGACTATCCAGCGACATACTGTCTTCCCCTGCCTCTGTTTCCGAGCGCAAAGCGTCTGCCTTTATGCTTTGCAGGGAACTTCTGAAGAGGCATAGCAGAGGAATGGTGACGCTAATGATTGCAGCATCCTCGCTCACCATCTGGGTAGACTCCTCAAAGTTTCCAAGGACCTGGCAGATGTCTGCCAACCAGGCCCACTCTTCTGTAAAGAATTGAGGAGGCTGACTCCCACTGCGCCGCCCATGTTGGAGTTGGTATTCCACTATAGCTCTACGCTGCTCATAGAGCCTAGCCGATATGTGGAGCGTAGAGTTCCACCGTGTGGGCACGTCGCACAGCAGTCGGTGCACTGGCAGATGAAACCGATGTTGCAGGGTGCACAGGGTGGCAGCGTCTGTGTGGGACTTGCGGAAATGTGCGCAGAGCCGGCGCACCTTTCCGAGCAGGTCTGACAAGTGTGGGTAGCTTTTCAGAAAGCGCTGAACCACCAAATTAAAGACATGGGCCAGGCATGGCACGTGCGTGAGGCTGCCGAGCTGCAGAACCGCCACCAGGTTACGGCCGTTGTCACACACGACCATGCCCGGTTGGAGGCTCAGCGGCGCAAGCCAGCGGTCGGTCTGCTCTGTCAGACCCTGCAGCAGTTCGTGGGCCGTGTGCCTCTTCTCTCCTAAGCTGAGTAGTTTCAGCACGGCCTGCTGACGCTTGCCCACCGCTGTGCTGCCACGCCGCGCGACACCGACTGCTGCCGACGTGCTGCTGCTGACACATCTTGATTACGAGACAGAGGTTGCGTAGGAGGAGGAGGAGGGTGGTTTAGTGGAGGAAGCATACACCGCCACAGATACCACCACCGAGCTGGGGCCCGCAATTCTGGGGGTGGGTAGGACGTGAGCGGTCCCAGGCTCTGACTCTGTCCCAGCCTCCACTAAATTCACCCAATGTGCCGTCAGGGAGATATAGTGGCCCTGCCCGCCTGTGCTTGTCCACGTGTCTGTTGTTAAGTGGACCTTGGCAGCAACCGCGTTGGTGAGGGCGCGTACAATGTTGTGGGAGACGTGGTCGTGCAGGGCTGGGACGGCACATCGGGAAAAGTAGTGGTGACTGGGAACTGAGTAGCGCGGGGCCGCCGCCGCCATCATACCTTTGAAAGCCTCCATTTCCACAACCCTATACGGCAGCATCTCCAGGCTGATAAATTTGGCTATGTGCACGTTTAACGCTTGAGCGTGCGGGTGCGTGGCGGCGTACTTGCGCTTGCGCTCCAACACTTGTGCTAGCAACGGCTGGACGGTGCGCTGAGAGACATTGGTGGATGGGGCAGAGGACAGCGGAGGTGAGGGTGTGGGTGCAGGCCAGGAGATGGTAGTGCCTGTGTCCTCAAAGGGGGGTTGGATCTCAGTGGCAGGTTGGGGCACAGGGGGAGAGGCAGCGGTGCAAACCGGAGGCGGCGAACGGCCTTCGTCCCACCTTGTGGGGTGCTTGGCCATCATATGTTTGCGCATGCTGGTGGTGGTGAGGCTGGTGGTGGTTTCTCCCCGGCTGATCTTGGCGTGACAAAGGTTGCACACCACTGTTCGTCGGTCGTCTGCACTCTCAGTGAAAAACTGCCAGACCTTTGAGCACCTCGGCCTCTGCAGGGTGGCATGGCGCGAGGGGGCGCTTTGGGAAACAGTTGGTGGATTATTTGGTCTGGCCCTGCCTCTACCCCTGGCCACCGCACTGCCTCTTCCAACCTGCCCTGCTGCTGCACTTGCCTCCCCCTCTGAAGACCTGTCCTCAGTAGGCGTAGCAAACCAGGTGGGGTCAGTCACCTCATCGTCCTGCTACTCTTCCTCCGAATCCTCTGTGCACTCCTCCCTCGGACTTACTCCAATTACTACTACCTGAGTGATAGACAACTGTGTCTCATCGTCATCGTCCTCCTCACCCACTGAAAGCTCTTGAGACAGTTGCCGGAAGTCCCCAGCCTTATCCCCCGGACCCCGGGAACTTTCCAAAGGTTGGGCATCGGTCACGAAAAACTCCTCCAGTGGGAGAGGATTCGGAACCCTTGCTGCCCATTCTGGGCAGGGGCCCGAGAACAGTTCCTGGGAGTCTGCCTGCTCCTCAGAATGTGTTATTGTAATGGAGTGAGGAGGCTGGGAGGAAGGAGGAGCAGCAGCCAGAGGATTGAGAGTTGCAGCAGTGGACGGCGCAGAATTCTGGGTGGTCGATAGATTGCTGGATGCACTTTCTGCCATCCACGACAGGACCTGCTCACACTGCTCATTTTCTAATAAAGGTCTACCGCGTGGACCTATTAATTGTGAGATGAATGTGGGGACGCCAGAAACGTGCCTCTCTCCTAATCCCGCAGCAGTCGGCTGCGATGCACCTGGATCAGGAGCTCGGCCTGTGCCCACACCCTGACTTGGGCCTCCGTGTCCTCGCCCGCGTCCACGTCCTCTAGGCCTACCCCTACCCCTCAGCATGCTGTATTACCAGTAGTGCAGAAACAGAACGCTGTAATTAAATGTGCCGCTTATTGGCCTGTGGTTGGAGGCTGACTTCGCTTACGGAACGCACAGCAGAGCCAGGAAAGAATTTTGCGCAAGCCTTCTGTAACACTTAGCTGGCTGCGTATTAATTAGGACTACTACCCCCAGCAGAGACGCAGCACACTCAGGACGGTCACAGGCAGCCCAAATAGAATGTTTTTTCCCAAATTTTTTTGGAAAAGCCCACTGCCTATATACACAGTATATCTCTTTCACTGTCCCTGGCTCACCACTACTGGCCCTGGACTATGTAAAATTACTGCAGACTGTTTCCCTCTGGACAGGATGACAGTGGTGATGTGTAACGCACAGCAAAGCCAGGAAAGAATTTTGCGCAAGCCTGCTGTAACACTTAGCTGGCTGCGTATTAATTAGGACTACTACCCCCAGCAGAGACGCAGTACGCTCAGGACGGTCACAGGCAGCCCAAATAGAATGTTTTTTCCCAAATTTTTTTGGAAAAGCCCACTGCCTATATACACAGTATATCTCTTTCACTGTCCCTGGCTCACCACTACTGGCCCTGGACTATGTAAAATTACTGCAGACTGTTTTCCTCTGGACAGGATGACAGCGGTGATGTGTAACGCACAGCAGAGCCAGGAAAGAATTTTGCGCAAGCCTGCTGTAACACTTAGCTGGCTGCGTATTAATTAGGACTACTACCCCCAGCAGAGACGCAGTACACTCAGGACGGTCACAGGCAGCCCAAATAGAATGTTTTTTCACAAATTTTTTGGGAAAAGCCCACTGCCTATATACACAGTATATCTCTTTCACTGTCCCTGCCTCACCACTACTGGCCCTGGACTATGTAAAATTACTGCAGACTGAGGACGCAACGCTCTGCATGGCCGATATACAAAAAAAAAAAAAAGTGCAACACTGCAAAAAGCAGCCTCAACAGTACTGCACACGGTCAGATGTGGCCCTAAGAAGGACCGTTGGGGTTCTTGAAGCCTAAAATCACTCCTAACACTCTCCCTATAGCAGCTCCACCATCAGCAGCACTTTCCCTGAGCTATGTCAGAATGCATCTGTGGCGAGCCACGGGAGGGGCCGATTTATATACTCGGCTGACACCTGATCTCGCCAGCCACTCACTGCAGGGGGGTGGTATAGGGCTTGAACGTCGCAGGGGGAAGTTGTAATGCCTTCCCTGTCTTTCTATTGGCCAGAAAAGCGCGCTAACGTCTCAGAGATGAAAGTGAAAGTAACTCTAACATCGCGTGGTGCTCGCCTCAAGTAACGAGCATCTCGAACACGCTAATACTCGAACGAGTATCAAGCTCGGACGAGTACGCTCGCTCATCTCTAATTATAAATTATTATGATTTCACCTATCTGTACCTGTTCATCAACTAAACAAAGACTTATCCTACAGGGCATCCAACGATCCTTTACAAAAATTTCAGCTACATCAAAAGCTACTTTGAATTTATAAAAGTTAAAACGTACTTGTCACGTGATTGTTTTCTCCAGTACTGCCAGTGAAAGTTCATAAATTGATGTTTCCCCTCTGCTACACATGCACTTTAAATTCTCAGTCAGAGCCATGTAGCCATACCAATGAGGAGAGATCTATTGTTGGTACTTGGTGTATGATGGAGCTCAAGATAGTGGTGGAGAAGGGCTGCAGGATAGCCCACACCTACGAAATACTGCATTTTCGAAAAACATCGGATTACCTGTTCACATCCTACATTAAGCTGCATCTTAGGGATAAGCAAGAGGCTTCAGAGTACCCTAGCAAGTGCACAGGCAATGTCAAGAAAAATCAATACAGTGATTCCTTTCTTGAAAAAAGGTGTGAAATTGTGTAAAGGTGAAACACGTGTAAATCCTGCTGAAAGACAGATCTCAAAGCTTTTTTAAAAACTCCTTGTAGGGAAAGTCTGCGCAGGAACCAAATCTTCCATGTACCAACAATGTGAGTGACTCTGATGAACTCTATGTAATTCTACCTCACTATGGAATTTCAGGCATGAATTTTATCGATGATGAAACAGCCATCACCTGGAAATACACAAAAGAGCACTACACAGTCAACAAAAATACAGTCTTTACAGCTTGTTTTACAACAGCCTATACCCGACTAGAGCTCTACTTGCTTCTGGACAGACTGCAAGAATGCTATCTTTACCACAACACAGATTCTGTCATTTTTGTACACCAGGAAGGTGAGTGGAATCTGACGATAGGCGATTTGGGTGAATTGACCAGAGAGCTTTAAGATGATACATACATCAGAGTTTGTATCTGCTGGACCCCAAACCTACGGATACAAGCTGAACACAGGTAAAACCGTGTTAAAAGTTAAAAAGAGAACTTTAAGTTTTGCCAACACTCAGCTCATAAACGGCCAGCCTGAAAGATTTGGTTTAGAATTACCCTCGCAACATATCCTCTGAAACAGAAAATGATCAGCATTGAGCAGCCAGGGTTCGTAAGAACTAAGTATTGGGACATCAAAAGGAGGCCACTGCGCAAAACAGAGATGTGTTTATACAAAGAGGCATCTATTAGATGATTTTACAACCCTGCCTTACTGTTAGCACAGCTACTGTGAAACACACCACTCCAGACATACAAACGCACACAAACCCGTAATCTTGTTTGATTTTCTGCATGCTGGCGTACTTATGACTGACTGCTTCTTCTAAGCAGGTTTTGTAAGAAATAGGAACTAGCGGGTTGATGGTGCAGGAGCAGTACAGAAACCACAAAATCACAAGAGGAGGCAGTTATTAGACTAATTTATAATTATAGCCTTACGGTTATTAGCTCTGATATGGTGGACATGCTTGCAACACCCTTTCTCATGTATTTTAGCAGGATCGTCTAACTCTAGGAAAAGTTACTTTGTAAAGAAACTGTTACATAACGCCATGACACACATCACAGAAACCCAATAATGTTTGGTTTTACGCATGCTGGCAAAAACTGTATGATTGACTGGTTGCTTCTTTTTTTAACATCAGGTTTATCGAGGGTCTTCTGCTGACCTTCATAGACAACTTATTTCCACCTGATAAGGTAAATTTGATTATTGTTCACATGGAGAGCGCTAGTAAAATCTGCAAAAAAGAAAGCATTTACCAAGTATGTACATCACAGAAATCTCAACATTTTCTATCTTGTGTAGAACCTATTCTGTCAAGGTAAGAAAAGCCGAACGATATATTTAACCACCAAGGTCCTCTATCCTCACGATGAATTGAAAATTGTTATACTAGCAAGACAGATGTACCCCAGGAAGATGTGCTGAGCAGCTTTTAAGGATGCTCCACTGCGCACCTTATGGTCATCTGCTAGTAGATTTAGGAGGCAATAAGCCTAAGGAGCACCGCTTCAGAATGGGCTTTCTTTCCGTTAGCTTTACCCACTGTGTATATTCACTGGAAAAGTATCTCTAAAAAGCCAGTTTGTCCTTTTTGCAACTTATTTTATTCGCTGTTCATTGTGGTGACAGGATTGTCTAAGAGAATACACCAGAATTTGGCTTACCTTAAAGGCTGGTGAAAGCAAAAATTGATGTCAAAGTCTATTTTATACAATGCGAGCAGTAATCTAATTACAGCCATAGCTCAGATTACTTTTAATATCTTAAAAAGGTAGGAAACCTCTAAAAAGAGCGACAAATATACTAAAAAGTGGTACTGCGCTATAAGGAGCTTGGAAGATAAAACATGTCTAAAGAAAAAAAAAACAGAATCAGGCCAACCATTTTATAGGTTCGCTCTTGGGCTTTGCAATCAAGTCTGCTTGCTAACCAATAATGGAGCATGCAGAGAAAATGTACTTGGTGCCTAAAAAGGAGCTTAACAAGGTAAGACAAGCCATTGCAACAACCCCTAACATACCTCAAACTGCCATGCATTGCCTTGATGAAATTAGCACTGTTTTACACCATAGTGACATACCAGATGATGTGAAAATTAAAAAATGCACAGATGTGCTACAAATATACTTGGTTCATGCTAAACAGGATGCAAGCTGGTCATCACCAATTGTCAAATACTGAACACCATAATAGAAAATGCCGTTTATGAAATTGTAAGTCATGTCAATCCACGGTTCAAAAAAAAAAAAAAGTAGAGCTTTTGCTAAACAAGCTGTTGCAGAATGGCAATATTACATCCTGGAATAGTAAAGACTAGTTCATTTAAAGGGGTAAAAGATTAAAAAGATTCCTTCACTCATGGACCTTAACGTCAAACATGTGGGCCCCAAAATCCCACGTTCCTATATTTCTATAGGAGCTCGTCTAAAGGCACAAGGACCTCAACTTAGACAAATTAGGGATCAATACTATGCCATCAAACACACTCACTCTACAAACTCTAGAAACACAGAGCAAGTCTAAAATACCGAGTATATCAGTCCAGTAAGGCAACCCATATAGGTCCCAAACAGGGACTCGAATTATGTCCTCCCCTGTTGATAGCGAAGAGGTGCTTGACTGTCTCATTGAAGAGGCCAAGGCCCTCTCTTCACTTTCGCTTCCACGTACAACATTTCCTACAGTTATGAATCCTGGTGATGGTACTAGCACACCATCACAAAGGACCACAGATCCCAACACAGATATGTCCACTATTGCCACATCTTCTCCCACATTAGAGGATTCCTTGATCACAATATATAATACTCCCAGATCCGATTCTCACTTGTTACGGACCCAAAGAAATGAACTAGATATATGCCCCAATAGTCTACCACTTAACAACTCAGTCTTTTTTAGACCTACCGTCCTCTCTCACCCCGGTACCCACTTACCATATTGGACAAAGTCCGAAAACAATGAAAATCAAAAACTATTTCAATCATTTGAGTCAGAAAAGGAAGTTAGAGGACATAGTTATCAAAGGAAAACAAGGAGGGGCAAAAGTGGCCGCAGGAAAACAGAACAACCCCACACCAAACAAGAAAGTCAGCACCATAAAGATTTTCATTTTATCCCACCATACACTTTCCTGGCAGAGGACGACCTCCTCAGTAAGGGCCTTTTATTCTGCCCAAGCACTAAATTCAATTAATTCAATCTATTTATCGATATAAATACATGTATAAGGAAACTTACTTTAACAAGACACTTTTCTATTCAGTCCTCTCGCAATGAAGACATTCCTACTTGTTCGCCTCACATACCACCCACTCGGTCAGTCTCACGAAAACATATACATACCACTCTCAAACCTAAATCCAAGTTTTACCCTATTCACCATAGAGGAAATTTTACTCTTCTGTAGCATCAGAATTCAGAAACATTAATAATACATGCACATTCAGAAATAATCTAAATAGAGAGGAATCCTTGGCCTTGAACTCCCTTATAGAGAATTCCGACCTGGTTATCCGCAATGCAGACAAAGGAGGCGGGATAGTTTTGCAGGATAGGTCCACTTACATCCAAGAAGCCATGCGGATACTGTCTGATACAGACTATTACATTCCCCTCTCTTCAGACCCAACCATCCCAATTCCAAAGAATTTTCTTGATCTTATCCAGGCTGCATTCAATAGCAATATCCTCAATAAAAAAGAAAGGGATTTTCTCATTATTAGCCATCCTCACATTATTTTTTACCATTTGCCAAAAATCCATAAAGACACAATTAATCCCCCAGGCCGGCCCATAATCTCCGGTATAAACTCTATCACTTCAAACCTTTCTCAATATATAGATATCCTGCTCCAAGGATATGTAACAAGCCTGAGGTCCCACCTCAAGGATACCCCATCACTTATAAAATTATTATCTCCAATAGAATGGAAACCTGCTTACGTGTGGGCCACCTTGGATGTCTCTGCTCTGTATTCCAATATCCCTCACGATCGGGGTATATCAACCATCATTTCCATACTTGCTGAGGTCCCCTCACTCCCACAAAAACAAACAATTTATCACCGATTCCATATCCTTCCTACTCAAGAATAACTTTTTTGCATTTAACTCCGAACTATATCAACAGATAAAAGGGACCACTATGGGTACCCGATTTGCGCCAAGCTTCGCAAATTTATACGTGGGGGAGTATGAACGACAATACATCTATACTGAACACATGTGGTCTAAGAAAATTATTTTTTATAAACGGTACATTGATGACCGTATTTTCATTTTCATTTCATGGAAGGGTCAGGGGAAGAATTTAATTGCTTTACGGACTACCTCAATATGAATGATTTTAACCTGTCCTTCACTGGTGTCAATTCTCCTATTTCTGTAAATTACCTGGACCTAACTTTGGGCCATGAGAGTGGGAGAATTATTACTAAAACTCATTTTAAACCTGTTGATGGAAATAGCTTTCTCGATTTCAGAAGCGCCCATTACAGAACATGGAAGAACAACATTCCATACGGTAAGTTTAGATGCATCAGGCGCAACTGTACCAAGATTGAGGATTACAATACTCAGAGCTTGATTTTGAGACAAAGATTCAAACAAAAATGCTATCCTAAAAAATTGGCGGACAGAGCCTTTAACCCCTTCATGACATGGCCTATTTTGGGCTTAAGGACGCAACAATTTTTGGCAGATTTTCTTCTCCGTTTATCAAAAGTCATAACTTTTTTATTTTTCCGTCGACGCGGCCGTATGAGGGCTTGTTTTTTGCGTGGCGAACTGTAGTTTTTATCGGTGCCACTTTTGGGTACATAGACTATATTGTAAAACTTTTTTTTTTTTTTTTTAATGATAGCAGGGAGAGAAAACGCATCAATTCTGCCATAGATTTTTTTTTTTTTTTTTAACAGCGGTACTCATGCAGCATAAATGAGACATTCCATTTTTTCTGCGGACCGGTACGGTTACAACGATACCAAAATTCTTACATTTTTTTAGGTTTTCCCACTTTTCTGCAATAAAAACCCTTTTTCTGGGTAATCTTTTTTTTTTTCTAAATTGCTGCATTCAAAGTCCTGTAACTTTTGTATATTTTGATGTACGGCACTCTATGAGGGCTTATTTTTGCGAGACGAGCTGTAGATTTTATTGGTACCATTTTGGGGTACATACTGCTTTTTTGATCACTTTTATTGCTTTTTAGTGAGGCAACATGCTAAAAATTAGCATTTTGCCTCAGTTTTTTAGCGTTTTTTTTAGCGTTTTTTTCCGTGCACAGTCAAAAGCATGTGCAACTTATTGTACGCGTCGTTACGGACGCGACAATACCAAATATGTGGGATTTTATTTTTTTTTTACCTTTTTTTATGCTAATCTGAGAAAAAGCATTAAAAATGTTTTTTTTTACTTTTTTTTATATTTTTTTAAATTCTTTTTTTAATCTTTGTTTTTTTTTACACTGTTTGTGTCCCTCTGAGGGACTTTAACCACTGCCCTGATGATCGCTGGTATAAGGCATGGCAGAGCTACTGCTCTGCCATGCCTTATCGCTTGTACAGCGATTATAGGCATAGGCAATACAGGACGCCAGTGTCTGGCGTCCTGTTGCCATGGTGACAGGCCGGGCTCTCGCGATGACATTGCGAGTTCCGGCCGGAGACACAGAGGGAGCCGCGCTCCCTCTGTGAACTCTTTCCCTGCCGCGATCTACTTAGATCGCGGCAGGGAAGGGGTTAACAGCGGGGGTCGTATCTCCGATGACCCCCCGCTGTTGCAGCGGGACGCCGGCTGTGACTGACAGCCGGCTCCCGCTGCGGGATAGCGCGGGATCTTATGTGATCCCGCGTTATCTCCAGGACGTAAGTTTACGCCCTGTTGCGGGAAGTACCAGGCTGCCAGGACGTAAACTTACGCCCTGCAGCGGGAACGGGTTAATAAAGCTAAACATGACACTCCTGGAGACATTAGGATTAGAGATGAGCGAGCATACTCGTCCGAGCTTGATGCTCGTTCGAGTATTAGGGTGCTCGAGATGCTCGTTACTCAAGACGAGCACCACGCGGTACTCGTCTCGATTAAACGAGCACTGACCATTGAATTCAATGGAGCCGGCAATACAGCCGGTTCCATTGAAAGCAATGGGCTGCCGGCGAGCGCGGGATGAATTGTCAGGAAGGGCTTAAATATATAAGCACTTCCCTGCAATTCATCCAGAAATGTGTAAAAATAAAAAAAAAATATACTCACCTTGTCCCGGCAGAACGATGTTAGCCCATTGAATTCAATGGAGCCGGCAATACAGCCGGCTCCATTGAAAGCAATGGGCTGCCAGCGATCGCGGGATGAATTGTCGGGAAGGGCTTAAATATATAAGCCCTTCCCTGCAATTCATCCAGAAATGTGTAAAAATAAAAAAATATATATACTCACCTGGTCCCGGCAGACGGAGTTCAGCGCGGCCGGCGGCAGTCCTCCTGAACTGCTCTGAACAACTGTGAGTAGTATTCAGCAGCCGGGGATTTAAAATCCCCACCTGCTGAATGAGCTGCCTCTAATTGATCACAGCCTGACCAATCAGAGGCAGATCTCACTCACACACCCGTTCATGAATTCATGAATGGGTGTGTGAGTGAGATCTGCCTCTGATTGGTCAGGCTGTGACCAATCAGAGGCAGCTCATTCAGCAGGCGGGGATTTTAAATCCCCGGCTGCTGAAAACTACTCACAGCTGTTCAGAGCAGTTCAGGAGGACTGCTGCCGGCCGCGCTGAACTCCGTCTGCCGGGACCAGGTGAGTATATATATATATTTTTTTTACACATTTCTGGATGAATTGCAGGGAAGGGCTTATATATTTAAGCCCTTCCTGACAATTCATCCCGCGAACGCCGGCAACCCATTGCTTTCAATGGAGCCGGCTGTATTGCCGGCTCCATTGAATTCAATGGGCTAACATCGTTCTTCTATGCCACAGCTGTGGCAGAGGAGAACGATCTTTATGCTGACAGTGCGGGGGGGGGGGGGTGTCTCACTCTTGCCACTATTGTGGCTTAATAGTGGGACCTGGGAACTTGAGATGCAGCCCAACATGTAGCCCCTCGCCTGCCCTATCCGTTTCTGTGTCGTTCCCATCACTTTCTTGAATTTCCCAGGTTTTCACAAATGAAAACCTTAGCGAGCATCGGCGATATACAAAAAAGCTAGAGTCGCCCTTTGAATTCAATGGGGTTCGTTATTCGAAACGAACTCTCGAGCATCACTGAAAGTTCGACTCGAGTAACGAGCACCCGAGCATTTTGGTGCTCGCTCATCTCTAATTAGGATCTCTACTGAAAAGCTCACTGACTTGCACCATAATTTCATTACTACCTATAACCCATGTCATGCTTGGGTGCGCGCAATACTAGAGAAATATTGACCAGTATTGCTCCAGGACCCATTCCTTTGCAATCACTTACCACCTAAACCACGCATCACGTTCAGAAGAGCGCACACTCTGAAAACCTCCTTAGCCCCTAGTAACCTTAAAACCAGCAGACCGCATCCATTACAGGAGAGAACCTTCTTTCCTAAATTAGTTGGATGTTTCCGATGCGGCAAGAGTAATTGCATGTGTTGTGACAATATCTGCCACAAAAGATTAAGTTTTACGAGTTGTAGGACAAGAGACATTTTCTACCAAATAGTTTCTAAACTGCTCATCTACATATGTAATCTATCTACTAGAATGTCCCTGCAAGCTTCAGTATATTGGACGCACCACCCAGACCTTGAGAAGTCGCATTAACAAGCATAGATCAAACACTAAGAATAGCTACCCAAATCATAGTGTTTCCAGGCTTGGGACCTCAGTCCATAATAATGATTTTAAAGTATTTTCTATAACAGTTTTAGAACAAATACCCATACATGTAAGTAATAGATTTTAAATTGAGAAAAGAGAAAGGTTTTGGATATTTAAACTGAACACGCTTTTACCTATGGGCCTTAATGAGAGTTTGGAAAGCATTTTTGACAGTTGATTGGGTTTGTGTGTTTTTGTTTTCTCTCTCCTTCAATACCCAACATTGATTTGCAGGATTGCTGCATTCCAATAGGTGGCACTGTAGAGACTTTGTTTCCAACTCCCCTATTTGCTATACTCCCAGCATAGTCCTCTCGTTACTCCACACCTCCCTCCCTTTACAAACCAAGCAGTAATAATCACCTTGTACATGAATTCCCCTCCCAATTCCATTCATGCACCCTGTAAGCGCGCCCCCTTTTTAGTCAAACCAATCCATGAACATTGAATTGTTTTTCCCACCCTCTCTCAGGTATTTATACCCCTAACTTGCCCTCAGCTCCCATGCTAAATCACTTTTTTTCTCCCCTGTCCCTCTGCACATACAGGTAAGAAAACTTCTCCTTTATCCTATAACCTATATTGCCACATTAATTCCTCTCCCTCCACCTTCCCCTTCCATCTTAGTATGACCTTATCAGCAGCAAAAAATTCTTGCTGTGCTCAGTTCAATTTAACCCCTTAGTGACGGCGTTATCGTAAAATTACGTCCTGCTGTTGCAGGACGTGTATGGAGGGAGGTAGCGGTGCTATCTCCCTCCATACAGCGCGGGCGTCAGCTGTTTATTACAGCTGACACCCGCTGGCAATAGCCGCGCTCGATTGCCGATTGTGGCTATTAACCCTTTAAATGCCGCTGTCAATTCTGACAGCGGCATTTAAATCCCCCGAACGCTGTTCGGGGGTCCCGCACGGCCCCCCCTCCACGGTGAGATCGGGGGAGCCATGCCGGTTTCATGGCAGCCGGGGGCCTAATGAATGGCCCCAGGGCTGCCTTAACAGACTGCCTATCAAGACATCCACACAGGGTGGCTTGATAAATTGCCTGTCAAAAAGCAGTATGACGTAATGCTATAGCATTACGTCATACTGCAGGAGCGATCAAAGCATCGCATGTTAAAGTCCCCCAGGGGGACTTCAAAGTTAAGTAAACAAAAGAATCAATAAAGTTTTTTTAATTGTTAAAAAAAAAAAGTTATAAAAGTTTAAATCACCCCCCTTTTGCCATATCTATTATTAAAAAATCTAAATCATAAAATAAAAATATGTATTTGATATCGCCCCGTCCATAAAAGTCCGATCTATCAAAGTAGTGCATTATTTTTTCTGCATGGTGAACGTCGTCCGAAAAAACAAATAAAGAACGCCAGAAATATACTTTTTTAGTTACCCTGTCTCCCAGAAAAAACGCAATAAAAAGCGATCGAAAAGTCGTATGAATCCTAAATTGATACAATCGGAAACTACAGGACATCCTGCAAAAAATGAGCCCTTGCTCAACTACGTCAACGGAAAAATAAAAAAGTTATCGCGCGCACAAAATGACCGCAGAAAATAATTGAAAAAAATTAAATATCTTAAAAAAAAAATACGAGTACTACAGCAAAAAAAAATACTATATAAGTTTGGTATCGTAGTAATCGTACTGACCCATAGAATAAAAATATCAGGTCGTTTTTGTTGCAGTTTGTGCGCCGTTTTTCCATTTCTCTCCGCTTAGAATTTTAAAAAAGTTTTTCAGTAAATTATATGGTACAATAAATAGTGCCATTGAAAAATACAACTCATCCCGCAAAAAACAAGCCCTCATACAGCGACGTCGGTGGATAAATAAAGGAGCTACGATTTTTTAAAAGGGAGTAGGAAAAAACAAAAATTGAAAAAAGCAAAAAAGCTCCGTCACTAAGGGGTTAAACCCCCCCTGCACTTAATTACCCTGCTGGAACCCTCTGCCATATATCATCCATACATTCTCCCTAATCTGACAAATTTTCATTTTCAGGACCTCTGACACATTCAAAACACCTTTGGAATCGTGTCACCCCCAGGCATCCTGTTGGTGAGCTCCTTTTTATTCAATTTCTAATTAGTTTGTTTCTCATTTTTGTTGGTTACAAAAAGGTGTGTTTTTCCTTTTTTTTCCCTCTTCCTAACTTTATCCCACACCATGAACCCAATGCTGTAAATGCACACAATTCTGAAGTAGCTTTCCAATAGATGTCTTTTTTTCTCATTTTCGCATATACACACTTGTATGCACCCCCTTGGGTGTAGCAATTAAATCATGTTTCCCAATAGGCTGTACATGAATTTTAATTCTGTAGTTATTCTGGTCAGCTGAAAGCAACCACACGATTTTCAGTCCATATGCTTTCATATTGGCAGTTTTAAGGTTGGTATTTTCCTCAGGATTGTCTTCATCCTATTTTAACAGATATTTGTTTTGTATAAATTTCATGTTATTTTACATGTACGGATGTTCATATTCTCTTTTAGATTTATGTTTTTGTTTTTTGTCTCATATATTTTATCACTATTCAGATCAATGTTTCTATTATATATTTATCGTTTTTATTGAAACATTGTGAGATTTCCTTATGTATATGAATTTTGTTTATTTTTCCCTTCCACTCTTCCCCCTTTTTTGCCTCCCCTTTCTTTGTTTATCACTCCTCCGCTATCTATTTGTACTTATCACTTAGTCCTATCCAGCTGAACTGACGAAGGGGTTCGTCCCCGAAACGCGTTTTCAATTGCTGGTTTTTATATTGTGAAATAAAAAAGAAGTGCTTTCACCATCACGTATTGGACCTTTATCTTCATCTTCTAGTAGCTTAGAGGGTTGCGCCTCCATACCAGTATTTTTCTATATCCTTTTCGCATTTACAAGGGGGACACAATCCAAGGCTCAAACATATTGGACTTGACTCGTAACGCTACTCATAGCCATGGCACTACCAAGAAAATTCAGCCTCTAGGTTGAAAAGCTTTTATGTGATCGCTGGCCGAGATTAACATACCTTCTATGGTCATTCGCAACCCCAGCACTAGAGAAAATCTCCAGACTTTGAAAATGGACTTAAAGCTCACTTCTGTACAAGTTATCTAGCAAAACAAAAAACAGACTTTGACCCCTACACTCCCAGGAATAACACAGGGCAGCTGGCTGCCAAAAATAAGAGGACTCTACCGCTGCTTCAACCTGCATGGTTAAGTTTGTAAATGATTGTAAAAAAATGTAATTATATATCTGTTAACTTAATACATTGTTATGCAGATTTATGTAATAATTCTATAAGCCATATTTTTATCGCACATGTATTCATATGTGCGCTCAATAAAGCTTTCTAAAACTTTGCATTTTGTCTACTGCGCGATCCTTTTCTAATCATATAAATAAAGCCTTATTAGGGCTTGGAGATGCATTCTATACATAAACATTTATACTCAAAAGTGGACTTGAATGGAATATAACATCAAGTCAGACTATAAATATAATAAAGGCTTATCAGCAAATACGCTGTATTGACAGCACGTCTCATGATACAACACAGGTCTGTAATGTGAATCGGGGTCAGATTCCAGAAGGCTGCCAGTTATCACAAAGGGGTCAAAAGGGTGAGGAGGTCAAAGGTCAGGATGAGAGGGCGTAGCAAAAAGAGGGCGGTTGATGAGATGCACATGCTATACTTCTAGCCAGACTGTCGTTTCAGGTGGCAGGAGGAATGATAATATTTTTTGTCCATTATATGAGGTCCTGCATTTCCACCAGTTTTCCCCTATGTTTCCAATGTCTGGAAAAAAAAATAAATGCGCCTGATTTTTCAGAGGCTAGCAGCACTTCAGCAGGTTACTATGATTGTAAGCATCAACATTTTACAGCTCATAAATGCTGGTAATGATACATGCTATAGATATGTATCACTTATATTCTTTTTTTTTTTTTGAAAATCAAATTTTATTGAGGTTTTTAGGTAATAACAGGACAACAATTGCAATTACAATTACACGGTGCAGAGTACATAAAACATCGACGATCATGGGGAGTCCAACGAATTTGGGACGCAACATAATATAGAGTAACTGCAGAAATACGTCATTGAGTACCAATAATAAATGGGTTAAGCAGCATCTCTATCTCACACAAAAAACATCTTTCGTTGGACCTGGATGGAATGAGAAACTAGTGCAAAGAAGATAACTCATATTGCCTCTATCTCGTATAGGCGTAAAATATAGTATCATTCCCCGCGAGCATCCGCATGGGGCTGCCTTCTGCACCTAAAATCACGACAACTGTGGGTGGGGGAGGGGTGTGGGGAAAGTAAGGGTGGGGTAGAGGGGGGGGAGGGTAGGGTGGGGGAGGTGTCCGGAGCCGTAGCCATCTCTTCACTCGTTCCATATTGGTGAGTCTCTCACTGTCCACCACATGTACCATACCTGACTGAATTTGTCATGTGAGTTTTTGGACCAGCTGTACAATTCCTCTACATTGTAGAGGTTGTCCACTCTCTCCCTCCACTGTCTCAATGTAGGGGCCGTTTGTTGTTTCCAAAGGGACGGTATAAGGGATTTGGCTGTGTCAAGTATCAGGGCTATCATCTTATTTCTCTGTGGGTGGAAGAATTTGGAAGGCTTCCAAAGGAGTACCAATTCAGGTGTTATTTTTATATTTGGTGAGATCAAGTGTATTATCTTCTCCACTCCTCTCCAGAAGGGAGACAATGTCGGGCAAGTCCACCAGAGATGTAGGTAGGTGCCAAGGTGATTTCCGCATCTCCTCACTTATATTCTTAATTGCTCAGTGTGATTTTATTATTTGTCAGTAAAAAAGGTTTTCTGATGCTGTGGTGAAGCAACTTTCATTGCCTAGTCAGGAACATATCAAAGCAGATTTACTATTGTTAAGCCAAATTCTGCCAGCAATTGATTTCAGGTAAGGGCTTTAAATATAAGCCCTTACCTGAAAATCAAGTAAAAGTTGTTTAAAAAAACAAAAAAATAGATACTCATTTCCCTTCAGCTGCCGGGGCACAGCCGCCGTCTTCTCCTGCTGTCCCCTGCACTGTGGTGCTGATCTATCAGCAGGCGGGGATTTAAAATCTGCTGAAAGAGCTTAATGTGATTGGCTGAGGTGCTCAGCCAATCACAGGCAGCTCTCCCCGAATGAATGACGGGCGACAGCTATTTGTGTATGACTGTGTATGACTTTACATAAAGAAATGGATGTCAATAACTGATGGGACCGCCCACTGGACCTTTACGCTCAAAATGAACAGATGTAAATGAATACAATACAGGTTATACTGAATACAATACAAGTTATACTGAATCTTTCCCCACAGAACTGTATATCAATTTGTTCAGCTCCTTCTGCTCTATTCTGCTGAATGGATTGTATTGTCAATGTGATAGTGTCCCTTTAAATAAAGATGGAAACGGTAAATAGTATATATCTCACTTATCAAGAATTGAACTACTAAACCTATTTTAAATGAGAAACATGTCCATAGGAGACCATGAATATTTGTTATCCTAGCTCCTATACATGATTGCTCCCATCAATAAGCTTTAGATGAAGTATAACATGGCTGCAAATAGGATGGGGAATAATTAAGTTAACTAAATTGACACTCAAATGGAAAATCAATATAAAAGTGTTAGGATTTATTGCAATCGGTTTATCATTTTTAACTACAGTCATTTCTGATACATAGATATTTCCTGAGAAATATGACTATTCACTCTACTTTTACTAGGATGCTTTCTAACTCTGCTTAATTTTTGATGAAAAAAATGTATGCAAGGTCCTGCAAAAATCACCACTCAATTTGTTAATGCACTTTTAATTTTGACAGCATGGCAGATCTCCTGTGTTGCACTCTCAAGTTGATTAATATACTTCTGAAGTTCATTATACAGTTACAATCAAGATGATTCAACCCCCACTGCAAATTAGGTTGATTTGTCAAATTTAAAAAACTTTGATTGTTTGCAAAAAAAAAATCATACAAGAAAAATGTTAAATCGCTCTAGAAATTAAGGTTCGCTGATTTTTTCGTTAGGTATTTCTGTTTTAATTATTTCTGTTTCGTTTTTGGACCTGAAAAACTAAATTAAGATTTTGTATTTTTTCCAATGTTTTCAAATGGGTTTTAAATAACATTTTACTTTCAGCTTGGTCCGGTTCAGTTACGGTTCCATTGTTCTACCATAACAAATGGCGCAATCTGCAGCACTATGCGTTTAGTTAAAACTGAACCGTAACAGAATGCAATCAATCTGAAAGCATTCCATTTTTTTGAAAACCCATAGAAATTAATGGTTAAATCCCTGATTATGAGGAGATGAGATGAAAAGAATCTCTCGCCGTTGCAGAGGATCGCAGAGTTGTTCCCATTGATTTCAATGGGAGACCTCACATCACATCAAGTGCACCTAGCACATGGTTTGATGGTGCTGCTGGCCCCATTGAAAACAATGGGCGGTGCAATGCGAGAGCACGCACAAGGCAAAACATGCTGCAATTGGATTCCCACATTGTATCGCAGCGTGCTGCCATGCGGAAAAAGGAATCACTCGTGTATGACCCCATTCAAAAGAATGGGGTTCATATTCGTGCGACATTTGCATCTCTCGCATTGCATAAATCTCGTATGATTCTTTTGCCCCTGTGAAGCCAGCCCTGTGGTCCAAAAACAGGGCACTTTTATGACTTGGTCTTGTACCACACTTGTCTTGATTGCTTAGATTGCACAGTTTAGACTGTGAAAATCCTGTACTGAATGGATTACTATGCAGAAATCTAATCTGATGATCCATCTGTACAGAAGTTCATCTGTGTACCTTTTGCTGTCATTCTAGCTGCACATCCACTAGGATGTGCAATTTTGCAGCCTACGTGAGTAGTAGAGCGTTTACATGTTTCGGCAAAACGCTCTTTTAGAAAAGTAACAGGTACCACGCCCCCTGTTTTTTTTTTAACTTTGTGATAGTGTGATAGCTGTGCCGCTTCCGGAGCCTTGATCCCCGCCTCCATTAGCCTAGGTTATTATCCCGGCCTCTTCAGTCCCTCCCAAATTAGCATATGATAGCAGAAATCCCAGTCCTATGATGTGTGAATGATATACTGTAAAACAGAGCATATTATGATTATGGAAGGCTTAATGTACATCCATTATAAGATTGACATGCATTTATCTACATGTCCTGAAAACACATGATTATGAGGCTTTATCTACAGCCTTTATGTGAGTGCCATGAAGCTATTTAACCAGACCCCCACCTTTTGTTTCACAAGAATTTAGTATAGAGATCACGCAGCAGCCGAATGCGAAGTTTTAAAACTTTATTGAACGCCCGCATGAAAACATAAAATGACGTATGATAAAAATGAAGTTTTATAGAAAAAATACATAAATATCATTCATATAGCTACAGGGGTAATATATAATTATACTACATATATCATATAAAGTAAAGCACTTGTATAAAAGTTAACTATGGTCCATAAGAGTCTGGATTTGCAATGTACAGACATCAAGGTTTTTACATGCAACAGTCCAGCAGTTTCTCAGCCATCAAAACAGAAAATGCATCTATGAAGTAGAGTCTTTTCTTACAATTTCAGCGCAGCCAAGGCCTTCACTAGATAATCCATTTTCAAATAATCCAAGACCTTGCATATTCGGGGATCAGCAAGGACCATAGAAGGTGCATTAATCTCCGCCAGAACAAGGTGGTCCACACCAGAGGTAGAGGCTTTTTGCCGTTGCAGTGCGTTTGTGTTGTATGGAGGATCAACTCCAGTATGCTGAAACCGGTGATGCCGCTTCCCTTGTAGATGAATTCTTCATCGTTCCACGTTATAACTTTCCCGTTCTGTGTCAGTCTGTGTAGCGAGAGCGAGGCACCGTGCTTGAATCGCTTTGCTGTAAAACAGCAGCCACATCAGCATTGTGGTGCTCCTTATCCAACTTCCGTGGGGGTTGGTACAGCCGGAGCAGAATATTGTAAAGAATCCATAGTTTTGTACACCATAGCTTAGACGGCTGTATAAAGCTGCATGCTCACCAGCTTACTGAAACAGAATGACTTTCTTTTAGGCAAGAAAAGTGTGAAATGCGACGCCCAGAGGAGCTTGCATGCTGATGAGTGGGGTGTGTGTAGATTTGAATGCTGAATGAGGGGAGATCTTCATAGAAATGAATTCATGAAGATATAGAAAAAGCTTTCTAAAGCAGGAAATAAGATCACTTATCAGGTGCACACATGTCATTCATTCAGGTTGGAGCAAAATGATCTAATGAGTCTGAATAAAGATGTCAGCTCATTGAAGAAAGTTGCTCAAAGACCTAAAAGGAAACATCCCTGGCTGTGCGTGCAATTAGGTCTGATCCGTTTTTTTTAGATATATTGCGCTTTACAAACTCTGCCACTAATTTATCATTTTAAAAAATTACCACTAAAGAAACATAAGTTTTTTTGTTTATTTTTATAAAATAGCCCCCTAGCAATTTGATAAAGTAAAAATACACAGTAGTGACCGCAGTACACGCTAAGTGTATCTTGTAGTTGAATATTCTGATGTGTATGTGTGACAGTTACTTTCTAAAAAGTTTATAAACATCTTTGCAAATAACTCGCTTGTCTGTGTGTGAACATTTGTATTTAGATGAGGGGGACATCTCTGCATTTGTGGTGTGTGTGTGTGTATCTATCCCATCCAAATCAGTTTCATTTAGCCAGATGAAGGGTCCACAGAAGATCCTAAATCAGTGATGGGCAACCTTTTGAGCTCGGTGTGTCAAAATTCGCCAAAAAACCGAGCATAACTCGGGTGGTGTGTCACTTCGAGAAAAAATCCATAAATTTGTGATATTTATAGATTAAATAACAAAAATGTATAATTGTAATGTATCACTGTATTTAATAAACCCAAAACACCCATAGCACAGACCCTCGCCACTCCTAGCCTCCCCCTCACTTATGTCAGTAATGATAAGCCCCCAGTGGCGACAGCGCCCCCCACAGGGGCCCCCAGCAGCGACAGCGCCCTCCACAGCGGCCCCCAGCTGCGACAGCGCACCCACAGCGCCCCCCCCCCAACAGCGACAGCGCACCCCACAGCGGCCCCCCCAACAGCGACAGCGCATCCCACAGCGGCCCCCCAACAGCGACAGCGCACCCCACAGCGGCCCCCCAACAGCGAAAGCACCTCCCACAGCGGCCCCCCAACAACGACAGCACCACCCACAGCGGCCCCCAGCATTACCTGCCCCCACAGAGAGGCCCCCCAGCAGTGACTGCCCCCCACACAGAGGCCCCCCAGCGGTGACTGCCCCCCCCACACAGAGGCCCACCAGCGCTGACTTTCCCCCACACAGCGGACTCCCAGCGCTGACTGCCCCCCACATCGGACCCCCAGCGCTGACTGCCCCCTCACAGCGGACCCCCAGCGGTGACTGCCCCCTCACAGCAGACCCCCCGAGACCCATGTACTTACCTTATGGAAGCTCCGCTCCTCCTGTTCCCAGCGCCCTCCAGCAGCAATGGTCTCCGGTGCACACTGTGACGTCAGTATGTTGCAGGATGCCTCTTCCCCCGGATGCTCCCACGGAACCAACAGGTAAGAGACGTCGGGGGAGGGGGGAGGAGGATCCTGGTGCACACTGACATCACAGTGTGCGCCGGGATCAGCGCTGGTTAGTAGTGCTGGTTAATGAATACCAGCAGGGGAGTATTAGTATTCATTAACTGGGTGAGCGGCCGCGTGTCAGCGACTATGGCTACGCGTGTCAGTGCTGACACACGTGTCATAGGTTTGCCATCACGGTCCTAAAGCTTACTGTAAAAAAATTTTTTGTTAGCCATTAAAAGGTAATATATCTGCAAGATAACTTGATTTCTCTTACTGAGAACAATCCCACTATAACAGTAATATGAGCTAAAGAGTGATTGTTCTCAGCAAGAGAAACGACGTAATCTTGTAGATATGATACCTTTTAATGGCTAACAAAAATACATGATGTAATAATAGCGAGCTTTCGTACCAACGCAGGGTACTTCTTCCGGCTTAAATGGATTGGATCTGAAGAGGCATGCATATTTATACACACTTATAACATTAAAAGGTATCATATCTACAAGATTACGTCGTTTCTCTTGCTGAGAACAATCACATTTTGCTCTACTGGCTAACACGGTACCAGATCTTTGTTTTCATTATGAGCTAAAGAAAGACAGTGAATAGCTTCAAGAGCAGGTTCCAAAACATAAAATGGATGAAGGTAAAATAATATCCCTCACACCAGTAAAACACAACAACAGTGTAAGGACAGAACTAATATCATGCCATTAACCAGAGTTGAGCCTTGTTCAAGTTTATTCAAACTGGGTTTCTGCCTTACCAATCCACGAGTGGCAGAGTGTTACTGTTTCACTACACATAGCAGTATTGTTGTGGTTTACTCGCAGTGGGATGCGAACCCATGCCCCTGCAGAGGCCTGCGACTTACCCGCTCCCGGCATCTTTATTCTCTGCAAAGGACTGGCTGCATGCCGCGATTGGTTTTCCCAGTGTGATTTCACGCGGACAAATTGCAGCCGTCTGCCTAGGATTGTGTTTTCTAATGCAATCCTATGGCAGTGGCCACAGGCGGACATTCTGTGGGAAATCCAGCTGTAAAATTTCCGCCCGTGTGCAGGGGGCCTTAGCGTGTACTGCAGCCACTACTATGTATTTTTACACTATCGAATTGCTAGGGGGCCATCTTATAAAAAACCTTGCATTTCTTTAGTGGTGATTTTAAAACAATAGTCAGTTTGTAAAATATACCTCTCACTAAAAAAAAACAGATCAGACCTAATTGCATGTACAGCCAGGGATGTTTCCTTTTAGGTCTTTGAGCAACTTTCTTCAATGAGCTGACATCTTTATTCAGACTCATTAGATCATTTTGCTGCAACCTGGATGAATGACAAGTGTGCACCTGATAAGTGATCTTATTTCCTGCTTTAGAAAGGTTTTTTTGTATCTTCATGAAAACATTTCTATGAAGGTCTCCCCTTATTCAGCATTCAAATCTATAAAAACCCCACTCATTAGTATTCATGCTCCTGTGGGCATTGCCTTCCGCACTCATTCCCAGGAAAAAAAATGTCATTCTGTTTCAGTAAGCTGATGAGCACGCAGCTTTATGCAGCCATCTAACCTATGGTGTACGAAACTATGGATTCTTTGCAATATTCTGCTCTGGCTGTACCAGCCACACGAAAGATGGATTAGGAGCGCCACGATGCTGATGTGGCTGCTGTTTTACAGCAAAAAGATTAGTCCCCAGGATTCGAGCACGGTGCCACGCTTTTGCTACACAGACTGACACAGAACGGGAAAGTTATAACGTGGAACGATAAAGAAGAATTCATCTACAAGGGAGGCGGCATCACTGGCTTCAGCATACTAGAGTTGATCCTCCATACGACACAAACTTGCTGCGATGGCAAAAAGCCTCTACCTCTGGGATGGACCACCTTCTTGCATGCTCTAACAGATTAACTTCTATAATCATTGCTGACCCCAGAATACACGAAGTCTTGGATGATTTGAAAATGGATTATCTAGTGAAGGCCTTGGCCATGCTGAAATTGTAAGAAAAGACTCTTTACTTAATACATGCATTGTTTGTTTTTTTTCCAAACATCATTTTTTTTTTTAACTTTTGCAAATATTTTTCATTACAATTCAAAGACAAAAAAATAATATAATACCGAAATACATCTTGGAAAAATACAATATTCTTCAAGAGCTTTTCATTTGAAGACGTAACTTGCATTGTCCCTTTGGGAAGTAAAATATTAAACATTCATCTCTTGTACGATTTCCTTATTATGGTTGACTCGTCACTTTCAATACTCCCATGATCTTCATATGAATCCATTTGTTTTAAGTTGGGAAACATAAATTTTAATATTTCCATCCTCCTCTCCTCCAATTGTCCCCGTCCAGACCCTACCCTGTGTCTAATATTCTATTCTGGTCTAATATTCTATTCCCAGTCACACACTGGGAGAGATCAGGGACAGTGCTGGTGCTGCTATAGGGAAAGTGTTAGTGTAGGATCCTGTCTTCAAGAACCCCAACGGTCCTTCTTAGGGCCACATCTGACCGTCTGCATTACTGTTGTAGCTGCTGGGAGCAGTTTTGCAAATTTTTTTTTTGTATATCGGGCGTGCAGCCCCATTACAGCTATAGCGTTCTCAGGCTGCAGTTTGTACTACATAGTATAGGGACAGCGTTGCTGAGATAGGGAGAGTGGTAGTGTATAATCCTGTGTACAAGAACCCCAACGGTCCTTCTTAGGGCTACCTGTGCATTTTACAGGTTTTCTGATGGGAGTTGTAGTCCATCACTATTGCACAGCTAGGCCTGTTTGCAGCCTTCCGTATAATTTTTTTCTGGCTGCAGTTAGCGTTACATAACCACTGTCAGCCTCCAACTATACACCACTAATTCCCACATTTTTTACACCGCTCTGTGTCGGCCGTCAGCTTCACGCACAGCGTACGGCGACAGCCCCTGATGGAGGGAAAGTCATATACATGCTATATAGCCTGTATTCTTTTTCAAAAAAATTTTAAATAAAAGCTCCTTCTTATGGCTACCGCTGACCGTTTAAATTTTACTGGGTGTCTGGTGGGAGTTTTAGTCCATCACTATTGCACTTAGGCCTGTTTGCGGCCTTCCTGACTATTTTTTCTGCCTGGAGTTTGCCTTACTAGACTGCTTTCAGCGACAAAGTCTACGCACATAATTCCAAGATTATTTACACCGGCCTGTGTCTGCAGCGAATTTGACGCTCAGCGTATGGCCAACACAGGTACTTATAGAGGGAAAGCGATATACACAGTATATAGCCTGTCTTCTTTTTCAAAAAAAACCCCAAAAGCTCCTTCGTTGGGCTACCTCTGACCGTCTGCATTTTACTGGGTGCCTGGTGGGACTTTTGGTGCATCACTATTGCATTGCTAGGCCTGTTTGTGGCCTTCCTTCCATTTTTTTCTGCTTGGAGTTAGCATTACGATTCCACTCTCTGCGTGAAAGTGTATGCATATAATTCCATAATTATTTACAGCGGTCTCTGTCTGCTCTATTCGTAATCCACCATGCTGAGGGGTAGGGGTAGGGGTCGAGGATGTGGACGCGGGCGAGGATGCGGAGTTCCAATTGAGGGTGTCGGCACAGGCTGAGTTCCTGGTCCAGGTGTATCCGAGCCGGCTGCTGCGGGATTAGAAGAGAGGCAAGTTTCTGTTGTCCCCAGCTTCATATCACAATTTATGGGTCCACTTGGTAGACCTTTATTGCAAACAGAGCATTGTGAGCAGGTCCTGTCGTGGATGGCAGAAAATGCATCCAGCAATGTATCGGGCACCCAGTCTTCTACAAAGTCCACTGCTGAAACTTTGAATCCTCTGGCTGCTGCTCCTCCTTCATCACACCCTATACTGCTGCTGCAAAAATGGTACCGGGGTCTGCATATGCTTCTGCTACATAAATGGTACTGGGGTCTGCTGATACTGCTGCTACAGAAATGTTACAGTGGTCTGCGTATACTGCTGCTAGAGAAATGTTACTGGGGTCTGCCTATACTTCCACTACAGAAATGGTACTGGGGTCTGCCTATACTGCAGCTACTAAAATGTTACAGAGGTCTGCCTATACTGCAGCTACTAAAATGTTACAGGGGTCTGCCTATACTGCTGCTACAGAAATGTTCCTGGGGTCTGTTTATACCTTTGCTACAGGAATGTTACAGCGGTCTGTCTATACTATGGGTGCACTAATTCTTCCCATCGCTGTGTTTTACCTATGTGGCACAAATAATGCAGTGACTGACTAGGCCAGAATTGCTGGCCGAGGCCAAGTTTCTTGGCGGGGCGAAACTCTCCCATGGTTGGGCACTCCGATTTCTTCCTGTGTAATACCATCTTTGTGCACTTACAGCATAGGCTAGGCCAAGGAACTCAAAGACTGCCCCTTCCAGTGTTGAGCTATCTATGTTGCGACACATGGATTTTCCGTTGCTATGTAACTCAGGGCAGCTTGGGTCACAAAGGTGGAGGCTTGGAACCGAGCCTGACCCTGGGCCTGCTAACGTGCTTCCCACACAGACTATTGCGGGTCCTGGTCATAGTGTCTTGGGCTTGTAATGCCACCTCCTCCTCCTGCTTGGGGTCAGGGGATCAGCACTGAGCATCATGTATTTTCTCCCGTGTTACCACAGTTATCTGAGACACTGGTTTGGGCCAAAGAAGAGGAGCGTTACCACATTGATGAGACCTTCACAGCTGTACTAGCATCGGAGTCTGCTCTATGCCCAGGATTGCTGAGGGTGTGTGCTGAGGCCTATGTACTCGGCACATGGAAAGTCTGGCATGTTTGGGCACTATCATTTCTTCATGTTTATTACTGTCTTTGGGTTCCTTCGGCTCGCCTATGCTGTGGGTGCACAAAGACTTCCCATAGTGGTGATTTACCTGTCCGGCACAAAGTCACTGACTGACTTGTAAGGCCACCTCCTCCTCCTGCTTGGGGTCAGGTGATCAGCAATGTGCAAAGTGCAACATCTCTATGGAATTTTTCAAAGTCCATGTAAATATTGACCCTGACAAGATTTGAACCTAGGACATACAGTAGCAAACACTGAGCTACATTAATTTAAAACATCCCACCACACCTCCACTTACTTTTATTTCCATTGACTCGGAATTGGGTCTTCTTAATTATTTTTGGAAAATTGGGCCACAAATGTTTTTCCTACCACAGAATAATATTGTCATGTGCTAATTGTCACTCCTAATCTGACTATTCCAATAATCGCTCATCACTGCCCACAATGCATAATACAAAATACAGCCCGAATAAATCAAGGCAAATCTTAGTTGTCTGGGGTAAGATAATACAGTAGTTGGAAGGAGATGGGCAAGTATTCCCCATGCATAATTACCCAGCTCTTGCTTATTTTTTAAATTTTTCTTTTATTCTATACAAAGAAGTTACAGTGGTAGCATTTATCCCCAGATCCTGCTGTTACGTTCGCGTGGGCAAACAAGCACCCGGCCCACACGAACGTGACCCGGACGCACGAGTTTTGGGACAACTAGCCCTGTGCTGCAGGGAAGATAGCGAGGCCCTACCTATCAAGCAGGGTGATCGCCTCTATAAAGGTGGCCCCGTGCTGGAACCCCAGCCCTGCTCTCCCTGAAAGGGTGATACACGCAACCAGGCAAAACAGACACATTAAACGCACAAACTCACTTACCACACAACCTCGCACACTCAGGGTGACTACCCACTAGTGTTTGCGAATTTGCTGCGTTTTTTTTTTTCCAGGTGTCTATGGGGCTTTCTAATGTTAAAAATGCATTGCAGAAAAATCGCAGTTTACTGCAAAATCGTGATTTTGCGCGATGCGATTTTAACAGGTCACATAGACCCCTGGAAAAAAAATGCAGCGAATTTCGCAGTGAAAAAGTATTTTATACTACACCCCAATGAAAGGAAGGACACCAGAATTGAGCCCCGAAAATGCCCCCCTCCCTCTCTTGAGAATTGCAGGGAAAATTGTATGGGGATTGGTGCACCCACTGATGAACCCCTTGTCCAGTACCAGTGAGCAGTATAGAGACCCCCAAGCAAGACTGAGTCCTTGACTACAATAGGTACATGGAAAGAGTTGACCTGCCTGATCAAACACTAATTCCTGTGGAACATCTAAAGGGTTATTAAACTTTCTAAATGCTGTTTTGAATACTTTGAGGGGTGCAGTTTTTAAAATGTGGTGACTCATGGGGGTTTCTGATATATAGATTCTTAAAATCCATTTAAGAACTGAAAGAGTCCTTAAAAAAGATCAGCTTTTGAAATCTACCAGTAAGGGCTCCTCCGAATGTCTGCTCAGATACGCTTGCCGCAGCACAGCATATTTGTGCATGAACAAAGTTTGAAGATCCAGGTAATCAGACTGTTGTGCACATCTCAGCACAAATTACTGTAATATTTGCACACACAGGGCCAGTTCACACACCCTTTCCATGGAATTGATTGGCTATTAACCCTTTCCAATCCACTGTCTGACCTCTGAAAACATTATCATTTAAGGCAGCACAGATCCGATGTTGAAAGACATCCGTTGGGGCTCTCTTACTATATATTGCCAGCCTCTCTGCTGTTGGAGCCTATCCAACGTGTCAGCTCATGCAGTACTGGCTTTAGCCAACATATAGCGCTGTTGTATAACGGCAGAAAAAGAGTAAGTCCCCTAGGAAAACCAGGATACAAATTGGATTGGAAAGGGTTAAAGCCTAGTAAGGTCCAACTATCTTCTTTTTGTGCATTTTGCGCAGTGTTTCACCCTTACCCTTGCGTATTTGTACACCTCCCATAGACTTCTACAGAGCCATTGCTGCGCAAAATGCAGGAAGATAGAGAAAGTCCTATATTTTTGCACACACAGGAAATGAGAACGAATCCATTAAAATCAATGGGTTTTATTCTCTGTGTTTAGCGTGCACAGAGTTTGTGTGCGCAGCACGGCTGTGTGAAGAACCCCTAAGGGCTTCTTCACCCTGCATATGCGCAACTACGCTCGCCACTACAGAGCGTGGCTGTGCATGAATCAGGTAAAAATCTTTTTTTTTTAACTCACAAACTCTGCACTATTTCGTGTGAGTTTGAAAAAAAAGTGGGAAGGTGGGTCCTGCCCTATCTCTCTCGCATGTAGTATCTTTACTTGGGTGTAGCAATAACGCCCGAGAAGAGCGCTATTGAAAACGAATCCATTGAAATAAATGGTTTTGTTTCATCCGGTTACGCTGCCACATAACGGGACTAAATCACGCCCATCTGTTTAAGGGCGCCTACCCACTGGCGTTGCCGATTTTCGTGCGTGAAAAACGCTGCGTTTTCCACGCATTTTTGCCGCGTTTTCCGAGCGTTTTTCCCGGCTTTTTTGCGCGTTTTCCGTTAATTTCCATTGACATTCATGGGTGCATTAAGAGAAAAATAAGGACACATATGCAACTGACAGTTCCTATGTGAAAAATTGCAACGGACCGAAAAGAAAACGCCAGTGGACAAGAACACATTCTATACTAATTGCTCTTGAGAAAAAACGCAAAGGAAAAAAAATCGCCAGTGGGTAGGCGCCCTAAGCCCGAAATGTGAAAAAATACTGCTAAACTTCTCTACTTTGTAGAGTCCTAAAAGGATAAAATAACACTTAAGCCTCATGTCCATGGGGAAAATCAGGCCCGTCGCGGATTCTCCATGCAGAATCCCGCAGAGGGTCCCTCCTTTCCCGTGGACATGAGGCCTTAAAAGAAGATTTGCTTACCTGTCTGGACGCAGTGGATCTTTCCTCCGTCGCGGCCGCATCTTCTTTCTTCGGTCTGGCGGATGTACTCGGCACACCAGCAGCATGTCGTGCGCATGCGCCGTGCACTCTATTTTTTTTTTAACTCCTGCTCTCCCATGCTCCTGCGCCGGAGAGCAGAAATTCAGCTGTGGGTGTGCCGCGGATCCAGACGGCTTCCATAGGCTTCAGTAGAAGCCTGCGGGAGACCCGCACTAAAATGGAGCATGCTGTGGGTGATTTCCCGCACACGCAATCCGCGTCTCAAGGGAAAATGACATCCACAGGTATTTAACTACCTGCGGGTGTCCAATGCATCCCTATGGGGCGTGGATCACATGTGCGGGTGACCCGCTGCGGATGTGTCCCCGTTGACATGAGGCCTTAACCCCTTAGTGACGAAGCCTGTTTGCGCCTTAATGACCAAGCCAAATTCTGGAAATCTGCCATGTGTCACTTTAACATAGAATAGCTCTGTAAAGGTTTTGCATATCCAAGTGATTCTGACATTGTTTTTTCACCACATATTGTACTTTATTGAGGCGCTAAAAAAAAGTCTGATAGAATTTGTAGTTATTAAAAGCACCAAAATTGGGAACATTTTTTAAAAATCGTCATTTTTTCACACTTTCAATTGTAATATATCAAATATGTGCAAACATACTGTACACGTTTTTGATAAGATATTTATGTCCAGCTGTTTACTTTATTTTGGATTCACATTTGAAGAGCCCCTGTTTGTCCTGTGTTCAGAAACATACTCATTGTGGCCCTAATATCATGTCCATACACACAATAGGGCCCAAACTGAAAGGATCAGCCGGGGGCTTTCAGAACAGAGATTTCGCTTGAAGGTGTTTTAGGCCTCATAGCACACTTGTAGATTTGTAGAATTGACTCCCTAAAAATAATCCCCCCATCTCCATTTTTTAGCCATTCCCTAAATCTTAGATAAAAGTAATAATGTAAACTGCGTGATATGTCCGAAGACAGGCTTAATTACGGAGGCTGGTTGGGATGGGCACATGGGCAATAAAACCGGGTATCCCTCCTGCCCCCATGCTTTTTTGGGGGGTATTTCTTGACCCCAGCGGCAGGGATGGGGTGTAAAAAGTGGCTCACTGTGAGTCCTCGTAATCTTGCTGAGGTGCGGTGGTCTCATAGAAGGCGCATTACGTATTACAGGTAATGGTCTGAATAGCGCCGAACTCACACTGTCGTATGTGGTATCTGCTTGCGGAGGCCGACAGCGGATCCCAGCTGTGAGCCCGACCATGGCGTTGGTTACGGACGCGTAATGTACTGCGCATAACTGCATACTCACACAGCTGGTCATGGACAGTACACCTTTATTTGTTTATATTTCCTGCGCCGATGCTTAGCGATGACGCGGGTACCCGCAGCCCGTATATGATGTAGTTGCGTATAGACAGCGGGTATATCCACGACCATGGAGCACGATGGGCTCTATGTCATGGATATCCGCGGTAAAATAGAACATGCTGCGTTCTGTTTTCTGCGAGTGATTACATAATTCTGACCCGCTAATTTGAGCGGAACTGTGTAATCCAATGCATTTGATTGATCTGCATATTACCGCTGATCAAATGCATGTGGAATCCGCTATTTCTATCCAGTCATGTGAGTCCGGCCTAATGGTGGTTTGCTACTTTTTTATCAAGTGACCGGGGACTGCTGAATGAGGCCACCAGTCACTGCTCCAGGCACTCGGAGACCGTTGGTTGCCGGGAGCAAGGGGATTTGAAATCTCCTGGGCTTCCTGTCTCCTGCGAATCTGTCTGGCATTTTGCTGGTGGGCGCATGCGCAGATGCTGGGAAGGTCCATGGAGGATGATCGCATCGGGATTCAAATGCGGAGGCCTCCAGGAAAATGTTTCCTCTCACCGATCGCATCTGTAAGGAAAGATGAAATTTCATCTTTTAAAAAAACTTTTATATGATCGCCATTTGATAACGGTGATTACGTGACCAGTAACTGCATATCGCGGCTCTCCGTGACATTTCCGGGCTCTCGGCTATCTTTGGTAGCCAGGAGCAGGGAGATTTTAAATTTCCCGGGCAATCCTTGACTTTTGCGCATGCATTCGCCATTGTGCTGACGGGCGCATGCGCTGAAGTTGGGGTAAGGTCCATGGATAAAGATCCCATCAGGAGACAAATCTGCGTACCTTGGGTATGTAATTTCATCTCCCCTCACGGATCGATCCGTTAAAGGAGATGAAACTTTAACTTTAAAAAAAATTTTTTTTACACTTTTTAACTTTCCGTGATCACTGTTATACGAAGGATAACGATGATCATGTGACCAGGAACCACATACTGCAGTCCCCGGTGACATCTCCCTGCACTTGGCTATCTTTGACAGCCGGGTGCAGGGAGATTTTGAATTTGCTGAGCTCTCCAGCCTTCTGCGCATGCACGCCACATTGGCACATGTGCAGAAGCCCGCGGTAGGCCCCCGATCGCCGGGGGACATCATGGAAGAGGGGGGTGAGTATTTTCCTCTTCCCTCATGGATCTGATCCATGAGGGGAGGAGGTGAAACTTTAACTTTTTAAAACTTTTTTTTCACTTTTCCGTGATCACTGCAGTTCCCGGTGACATCTCCTGCCTCCTGGCTACCTTCAGGAGCCAGGAGTCAGGAGATTTAAAATTTGCCGGAGCTCCTGGCCTTCTGCGCATGTGGCTGACGTAATAACGTCTGGCGCTCATATGCAGTAGACATCTCAGAACCTGTACCGCTAGTCCTTAGAAGATTTGAATCTAGATCTACAGCCAACAGGGGTGCTGGTGACCAACGGGGACTATGACTGGGAGCAGTTTGCAAGCAACCAGATCCCTCTGCTGGTAATCTTCACCAAACTAAATCAGATCCCAGAGGCAAAATGGAACCGCACTGAGATTTTTGGCTGAGGACTTCAACACAGAGGAGATGAATCTGGATTTAAAAAGCCCCACTGGATGCCCGGCTTCATCATTATGTCATATGTGATGGATCTTGAGTCCCAAACAGCCTCACCCGAACCAAAGATTGTGAAACAAAAACACATGACACTTTCATTTGGTGTTTAATTGACAACATTTTATTTGAAACTAGCTTACCCGTCGCGCGTTGCTGTGAAGACAGACATACATACATACATACATTCGTTTTTATATATCTAGATAACAACCAATCACAGCGCAGCTTTCATGTTACCTTAGTGGTATAATATATAACAACGAATTGCAGCGCAGCTGTCATGTAACCTCAGTAGTATAAGAAGTAGCAACCAATCACAGTGCAGCTTTCATTTTACCTCAGCAGTATAAGAAATAGCAACCAATCACAGCACAGCTTTCATGTTACCTAAGCATTCTCAATACCCAGCAATTGTCTTGCGAAACATTCGGCGGATGCATCATTTTGTAGTTGAACACGCTTGCTCGTAATGCCTTTTGCTTTTTCGTGCTTGAGATGGAAATCAAACGATCTTTGTCTGGGGGGCCTAACTGTCGACGATGCTCGCACGCGCGGCACCTATCGTAGAATAGTTGTACTATGCCAGTAATCTTCCCAGGAGTGTACTCAACAACTTCCCAAAGTTTCATAGCAATTGGATGAATGGCATAGTAATGCATAAAGGACAGACAGACAGACAGACATTCATTTATATATATATATATATATATATATATATATATATATATATATATATATATATATAGATGACAGCAGGAAGTGAGAGAATTAGACTCCATACGTAAAATTTGGACGCTAATTCTTTTGCGCTTAGAATTGAATAATCGAGTTGGGACCCATTAACTTTTCCTATTTATGACATAATAAATGCCCGTGCCAAATTACATCGGGAAGTGAGAGAGTTAGATTCTGTACTACGCAAAGTTTGGATGCTAATTCTTTGGTGCTTAGAATTGAATAATCGAGTTGGGACCCATTAGCTTTTCCTATTTATGACATAATCAATGCTGGTGTCAAATTTTAAGTTTCAATGACATCGGGATGTGAGAAAATTAGATTCCGTACGTAAAATTTGGACGCTAGTTCTTTGGCGCTTAGAATTAAATAATCGAGTTGGGACCCATTAACTTTTCCTATTTATGACATAATCAAATTTCAAGTTTCTATGACATTGGGAAGTGATGGAATTATATTCCGTATGTAAAATTTGGACGCTAATTCTTTGGTGCTTACAATTGAATAATCGAGTTGGGACCCATTAACTTTTCCTATTTATGACATAATTATTGCTCGTGCCAAATTTCAAGTTTCTATGACATTGGGAAGTGAGAGAATTAGATTCCGTATGTAAAATTTGGATGCTAATTCTTTGGCGCTTAAAATTGAATAATCGAGTTAGGACCCATTAACTTTTCCTATTTATGACATAATCAATGCTCATGCCAAATTTCAAGTTTCTATGACATTGGAAAGTGAGAAAATTAGATTCCGTACGTAAAATTTGGACGCTAATTCTTTGGCGCTTAGAATTGAATAATCGAGTTGGGACCTATTAAATTTTCCTATTTATGACATAATCAATGCTCATGCCAAATTTCATGTTTCTACGATATCGGGAAGTGAGAGAATTAGTGGCAATGATGGAAATCGAACGATCTACGTGGGGGGGGGGGGGCATAACTGTCGACGACGTTCGCACGCGCGCCATTTATCTTAGCATAAATGTACTATGCCTATAATCTTCCCAGGAGTATACTCAACAACTTCCTAAAGTTTCATGGCGATCGGATGAATGGAGTAGTAGCGCATAAAGGACAAACAGACAGACACACAGACAGACAGACATACATTCAATTTTATATATATAGATAACATTATTCAGAGTCTCAAATGTAAGATCAGACCAATTGCTATAAGTAGACACTGAAAATGGCGCACCTCCGACTCACGAAGAGTCATCGTCCAGCACTCAGGAGAGGAAAAACCGCCTGTGGAGGAAACCTCTGGGGAGCCATGGCTGGAGGACGGCCCTCCCTCTGGGCTTAGGGGGTTAATGCCAATATGTAACAGCATCTTTTATCAGAATTGATACATTTTATCATACTTACAGTAATACATCCTATAACAGAACATTACATATGACAGTTATTAGTAAACAAGGCGAGGGCAAAGCAGAGGCCCCATGTGATGCCTAATGGAGATATCCAAATGTGACCTCTCCGGGCAGCGGATACTGGATATGACGGAGATCTGGCTGCAGCATCTGTCACCCCATGGATCGCTAGGGATAATAGACATGATCTGGCTGGCTGCGCAGTTATGGCTGATCGGGCTGGCTAGGTAAATATGGCTGATCTGGCTGGCTAGGCGGGCGTCCCCTCCTCCCTCACAGATGGTGAAGCTCCAGGTCTCCAGACACACCAAGCACCACGCTGCATCTGGCCGTATCCCCTTCCGTCATGGAGTTTTATTGTGTAGGCAGTTTATGACATAGGCCTAGCTGTGGATGACATCAGCACAGTTGCCATGGTGACTGCAGGTGTTTATCACCAAGGCCTCATCCACTTCAAGTCACCCATAGTTAACTGTTTAATGACTGGTACGGTGCTTTTCTGCAGAAGCCTATTAACTCATCACAGAGTCGGACTTTTATTATTATGGCATTTTAAAAAAATGGCGGGATGGAAGTTAATGGGGGTATCTACAGGTCTGAGGTGTAATATTCACATTAGCACCCTCACATACCAGCTACTCTATTTTTTCGGAGTTTGTCTAGCATAGAGGGTGATTATATTATTTTTTCTTTATGCCGTCTACAATATACTACATATAGAGACCCGCCTGTGTCTCTTACTGTAATTACTTACGATTTCTGTAATACATATGCGTCCTTCACTCATGTGATACAATGTAAAATGGGGTAATAAAATTGATGTGGTGTAAAAAAAAAGATAATAAAATGATTGCAATGTAAAGTATGTATGGTAAATGTTAACCCCTTAGTGACAAAGCTTTTTAGTTTTTTCTATTTCTGTTTTTTCCTTCCCCTCTTTTAATAACTCCTTTATTTATCCATCGACGTCGCTGTATGAGGAATGCTTTTTGCGGGACGAGTTGCATTTTTTAAAATAATATTATTTAAAGTTCCGTATAATGTACGGGAAAAACTTTTAAAAAATTCTAAGTGGAGAGAAATGGAAAAAAAATAAATTCCGCCATCTTTTGGTGCGTCTTATTTCTATGGCGCACAAACTGTAACAATAATGACCTGATAACTTTATTCTCTGGGGCAGTACGATTACTACGATACCAAACTTGTATAGTTCTTGTTTTTGCTGTACTACTTGCATTTTTTTTCAAAGATATTTAATTTTTTAGCATTTTTTTCTGCTGCCGTCTTCTGCGTGCAATAGCTTTTTTATTTTTCTGTTGACATAGTTGTGCGATGGCTCCTTTTTTGCGGGACGTCCTGTAGTTTGTGTTGGTACCATTTTGGAATACGTTCGACTTTTTGATCCCTTTTTATTGCATTTTTTCTTGGAGACGGGATGACCAAAAAAAGCACAATTCGTGTTGTTTTTTGTTTTTTTTTCTCAAGAGTTCACCATGCGGGGTAAATAATGAGTTACTTTGATAGATCTGACGTTTGTGGATCATTCTTCATTGCAGAATCTTGCCTCTTCTTTCATCGCTTGCTTCTTGATTCGCCGCCGTCCCACGTGACCTCGCGGCTAACGTCACAGCCATTCATAGATTGCTCCAATCACAGCCATTCATGGATGAATGGCTATGATTTAAGCATCCAGCTCAGCCAATCAGAGCAATCTCTTGCTGGAGGCAGGGAATTTCAATTCCCTGTCACTAGCAAGATGCTCTGATGGCTTGACAAGTGCCCAGCAGCCTCCATGGAGCTCCAAAGAGCATACCCCGGGACACCAACTACAGCTGCTGGGGGAGTATATTGATTTTTTCTTTTCTGTCAGGCATTGTAGCTAGGGCGTTTAGCGCTGCCAAAAACGCAGTAACAAGTCGTGTCACGTTTTCAGCAGTGCTGAAACCACTGCCCATTTATTTTAATTGGCGACGCAGGGCCGAAAATGCTTGTGTGAACCACCCCATTGATATGAATGGGAGCGTTGTACAGTGTTTAGCGCTGAAAAAGCAGCACTAAATGCTTTAGAAAAATGTGGCTTGGAGTGTTTGGTTTTGGAATGTCTAGAACGAATTAATTAGATTTACTTTGATAGGCATTCTGCCATGACAGCTCTGGGGCCTTTCAGAAGGCCCGAGGCTGCCATGACACCCGCACGACTGCCTGCGATTTCATCGTGGAGGGCCGAACTGGGTAATGTTCCAAGGATTTAAATGCAGCCATCAGAATTGATTAACTGCTCCGATGAGCCACGCATTTTATTACACCTCTTGCCGCTAGGTGTTGGCTGTAAGAAACAGCCCGTGCCCGCGATGTATGGTGGGAGATCATTCTTAATAAATAGACTGCCGATACAGGCCATAGGATTGCAGTTGACATGATCATCTGTCCTCAGCGTTATTTGCGCTGTTACATAGGACTGCAAGTGACATCAGCTGTACTACAGTACATCATCTGTCCTCAGAGTTATCACTATGTTCTCTGTGCTGTTACATAGGACTGCAGGTGACATCCTGCCCGCTGTTGATTTTTAGTCTTCCCAGACAGTGTCTAGCTTCCTCTATTAAGTACCAGGTTGTATATTGAAAGGGGGTTACTATCTTTCTAATTTCTTGGTCGTGTAGTGTGACTGGAGAAAAATCTGACTTTTAAAAAATGTTTTAGCTGCTTTCTCTTTGTCTCTGTCTCCACTCGTTCCATGTTTAATAGGTGTTCAAGTTGGGCTAACAGCTCTGTTATTCCTGGGGTTGTTTGCAGAAGCCAATGTTTGAGCAGAAGTCTTTTCGCTACTAGAAGAACTACGTGGATGAATCTAGGGAATTTTAGAGGAGTAGATCTGTCTGTTCTTTTGTCATTGTGAAATATTACAGTTTGTATCTTAGCTGGGTATTACGATTCTCCATTGATCCTGTATATACTTTGTGATTTTCTTCCAGTAATCCTGCACCTGAGCGCAACTCCCTATGCCATGAAGTAAGTCTGTGGCTCATTTTGGGCACTGTGTGATATGCTCTGGGAATAAAGGAGATGCGGGAATATCAAAGCCATATATAGCATGATGCATAATTTTGGAGGTTTCCCTCCAGGTCTCACTGATCAAGCAGGCTCTGATTTTTGACCAACCCTTCAGTATCTTTTCTCCCATATCTGTGTCTTGTGGTGTTTTTTTCCCATATGGAAAATATTTTGTGTTTTTCAATTTTCAAGACTTTGTTTTTATTGCCCTTTGGTTGTGCGATTATGGAATCAAAGGCATTATCTGTTTTGATGGCTGTGAAACTGCTGGACTGTTGCTTGTTAAAACCTTGATGTCTGTACATTGCAAGTCAAGACTCTTATGGGTATATTTAACTATGGTCTACCTCTGGGATGGACGACCTTCATGCATGCTCTGGTGGAGATTTATGCACCTTCTATGGTCATTGCTGACCCCCAAATACACAAAGTCTTGGATGATTTAAAAATGGATTATCTAGTAAAGACCTTGGCCGCGCTGAAATTGTAAGACAAGACTCTTTACTTCATTCACTCCAAAACACCACAAGCACAGCGGCACCACAATTTATGTCCCCACCAGGGGTGAGCAGCAAGCAATTCCACACCGTGTTGCACGCTCTGTACGTAAATCCGAACAGCAGGATCCAAAATCAACAGTCCAATAGTTAGTGTCAGAGCAGCAGTTAAAGGAATTGTTTTAGCATATACTCAAACGGAGCTTCTTAAAATCAAAGCATATTTATTCAGGGTATGCGTTCCACAGCACTGCAACGTTTTGATCGTTCGATCCTTCTCAAGCATAAACATCACAGGCTGATAACCACCAATTATATAAAACACCTCCACCAATCAGACAAATAATAATCAACAGTGAACCCACCTACATAATGACATTAGCCTATCCAGAGGAACCATTCGTCAGGTAGCAGCTGGGATCGATCATCAGTATAATATGATACACCATACTTACTGAGCCCCATAATGTATTGGCTTCAGCGTGTGTGTATCTCCATTGCGCATGCGTCAGATGCACCGCTTCCGGGTACTAGAGCAGATACTGTCTCTAGACCGGACTGCATAAAAATGGCCGTCTGTGTCCGACTGCGCATTCGCCGCTGACATCATCAGCCGACCGTCACGCCTCACCGGCACCAAGCAAATCCAACCATCGCGCATACGCAGCGATCTCCGATGGTCTATATTCGGAAATAAACTCCTACAGTGTGCCAGCTCTATAGATATAGCCGGCATCAAATCAAAAAACAAATCTGCATTATTTTATATAATTGGTGGTAATCAGCCTGCGATGTTTATGCTTGAGAAAGATTGAACAACGATCAAAACGTTGCAGTGCTGTGGAACGCATACCCTGAATAAATGCTTTGATTTTAAGAAGCTCGGTGTGAGTATATGCTAAAACAATTCCTTCAACTGCTGCTCTGACACTCTAACTGTTGGACTTTACTTCATTCATGCATTATCTGTTTTGATGACTGTGAAACTGCTGGACTGTTGCTTGTAAAAACTCTGATGTCTGTAAATTGCAAGTCAAAATACTCCTATGGACCATATTTAACTTTTATACAAGTGCTTTACTTTATGATATATTTAATATAATTATGTATTAACCCTGTAGCTATATGAACGGTATTTATGTATTCGATAATCCATCATTTCTAACGCACGTCGTTTTATGTATTCATGCATGCGTTCAATAAAGCTTTTTTAAAACTTTGCATCAGGCTGCTGCATGATCTCTAGACTAGGTTCTTGTCAAACAAAACATGGAGGGTCTGGTAAAAAGCTTCATGACACTCATATAAAGGCTGTAGCTAAATTTCTTATGAAATTTTATAATATAACAAATTTAATTGTGTTTTAATACATAATTGGGCCTCGAGTAATTTTTTTTATAGGTGGTGAATATTTTGTGAATGAACCAAGCAATACACAGAATTAATGAACGGCATTAGAGATAAGCGAGCATGCTCGTCCGAGCTTGATGCTTGTTTTCAGCAGTAGCATACTTGAAGGTGCTCGTTACTTGAGCGAGCACCACACAGTGCTTGAGAAAATTTCATCCTCTCCTCCCCACATGTTTAGCGCCATTTTTTAGCCAATGAACATGCAGGGAAGGCTTTGGCACCTCCTGCTGTGACATGCCATCCCTGTGCACGTCTATAGCAGTGACTGGCTGGCCTGATCAGGTGACCTACGAGCATAAAAACTCTGGTCACCTGAGGCTCGCCTCACAAGCAGGCTGGATTAGCTGAGGGACAGAGCTGCTGCTAATCAGGGAGAGTGATAGTATAGGTTAGAGGTTGCATTTAGGCAGGGATCCTTGTTCCATGAACCCAACAGTCCTTTTTAGGACTACAACTCCTCTCACTGTGTGCCTCAGCAGTTTGGCTGGCTGGGAGCAGTTGTGCGCGCAAAGTATTCTCAATCATCCCAGCTGTATACTGCATACTGTGACCGGTTTTATGCAGTATACTGCAAGTGGTGTACAGAGAGTAGATGGGAAGTAACAAAACTCCTATCATTTTTCTTTTTCTTTTTTAGTTTTTTTGGGGGCTTTAAGTGTACACTATATACCCCTGTGTGAGTGCTGTCAATCCAAACTATCTAACAGTATACACTGTTTCCTTGGGGGGGGGGGGGGGTGAAAGCGTACGCTATGTACCCCTGTGTGTGTCCTGTCAATCCACGCTATCTAACAAGGTTATACAATGTTTACTGTGTTTATTTTTGGGCTCAAAAATACGTATGCCGCTGTATGCGTCCTGTCAATCCACACTATCAAACAGTATACTCTGTTTACATTTTTTGGAGGGGCAGGTCCGCATGGTAGACCATAATTAAAAGCACAACAGTGCAGGGGGTAATGACGTGGATAGCTGATAACGCGTCCAGTAATTTATCCAACACCCAGTCTTCCACGCAGTCCACTCACTCTAACCAAGGGACTGGACCTAGGAATCCTCACGCTGATCCTGATTCCTCCCAGCCTGGTCACTCCAGGAAAAGGAGAGATTTAGAACAGGCATACTCCCAGGAACTGTTCTCGGGTCTCTTTCCTGGGTCGGAAAAAACGGTTCATCAGCCACCTGAGGAGTTTGTCGTGACCAATGCCCAAAATTTGGACCTTTCAGTCTCGGGGTGATGAGGGTGGGGACTTCCAAGTAGTGTCTCAATAGCTATTTGTGGATGATGATGATAAGACAGTTGTCTGTCAGTGAGGTTGTTAGGGCAGTAAGTCTGAGGGAGGAGCAGACTGAGGATTCAGAGGAAGAGCTGGTGGATGATGAGGTGACTGACTCAAACTGGGTTGGTAAGCCTACTGAAGAAAGGGCTTTAGAGGGGGAGGCAAGTGCAGCACCAGAACAGGTTGGAAGAGGCAGTGGGGTGGCCAGAGGGAGCTGCAGGGCCAGAGCAAGTAACCCCCCCAACTGTTCCCCACAGCACCCTCTCGCGGCAAGCCTCCATGCACAGGGCTAGGTGTTCGAAGGTTTGGAGATTTTTCAATGAGAGCGCGGACGACCGACGAACAGTGGTGTGCAACCTGTGCCGCACCAAGATCAGCAGGGGAGCCACCTCTACCAGCCTGACCATCACCCACATGCACAGGCATATGATAGCTAAACACCCTATGAGGTGGAACAAAGGGCATTCACTGCCTGCGGGTTACACCACTACCTCTTCCCCTCTGTCACATCCTGGCACTGAGATGCAATTCCCCCTCCTATGACGCAGGCACGAGCGTCTCTCGGCCTGCACCCACCCCTTCAACTCCACGGTCCTCCACTGCCTTCACCAATGTGTCCTAGCGCAGCGTTCAGCTGTCCATAATCCAAGCATTAGAGCACAAGCGGACATATGCAGCCACCCACCTGCATGCACAATCGCTAAACGTGCATATCTCCAAACTGCTGAGCCTGGAGATGCTGCCATGTAGGCTGGTAGGAGCTGGGGCGTTCCGCAACCTCATGACTGTTGTGCGACGTGCCCACGCACTGGAATTCAACTTTGCACATGTTGGCCAGGGTTTACGAGCAGTGTAGTTATTGTTGAATACCAGCTGCAACATGGCTGGAGTGGTAGTAAGCCTCCGCAGTTCTACAGAGTGGGCATGGATGTCTGACATCTGTCAGATCTTGGGAAACTTTGAGGAGTCTACACAAATGGCGAGCGGCGATGCGGCCATTATCAGTGTACCCATCCCGCTGCTTTGCCTGCTGAGAAGGTCGCTGCTAAGCATTAAGGCTTACGCTTTGCGGATAGAACAGGAGATAGGGATGACAATACGTCGCTTCATAGCCAGACCTCTCGTCTGTTTCTCAGAGTGTATTGGAGGAGGAGGTGAAGGAAGAGACTGCTGCCCACACTGCAGAGGGTACCCATGCTACTTCCTTCACATCTGTTCAGCGTGTCTGGGCTAAAGAGGAGGAGGATCATGAAAGTCATCCTCCTAGTGAGGACAGTGATGTATTGCATAATGGGACTCTGGCACATATGGCTGACTTCATGTTAAGCTGCCTTTCCCGTGACCCTCATGTTAGACGCATTCTGGCCAACCAGGATTACTGGGTGCTCCCCCTTCTCAACTCACGGTAGAAGGAGAACCTTTCCACTTATTCCTGAAGAGGAAAGGAGTACGAGAGTGATGCAATACCACAAGGCTCTCGACGAAAAGCTGATGCTAAAGTTCCCATCTGACAACGCTAGCGGTAGAGGATGTAGTTCAGTAGGCCAACTAGCAGGGGAGATGAGGGGAACAGGCAGCATGTCCAGCCCAGGAAGGGGAACACTGTCCAAGGCCTTTGCCAGTTTTATGGCTCCCCAGCCAGACTGTCACCACTCCCCAGTCTAGGCTGAGTAGAAGGGAACAGTGTAAAAAGATGGTGAGGGAGTACATAGCTGACCGTACCAATGTCCTCCGTGATCCCTCTTCTCCGTACAATTGTTGGGTGACAAAGCTGGACACATGGCACGAACTTGCGCTGTACGCCCTGGAGGTGCTGACCTGCCCTGCCGCTAATGTCTTATTAAAGAGGGTGTTTAATGCTGCTGGGGGGATTATCACGGATAAGCATACCCACCTGTCAACAGACAGCGCCGACAGACTTACACTTAAGATGAACAAAGCCTGGATTTCCCCAGACTTCTCTTCTCCCCTGATGGAAAGCAGCTTAATATAAAGTGTTTTTAAGCTCGAACAGGAGAACCATGCACCCTCTATCTCCTCAAAAAAGGGTAGAAGTAGCTTGGTCTATCCTTCTCTGATCCTCCTCCTCCTCCTCCTAAACCAGGCACGCTGAACAGCCAATTCTTCAGAGGGCCAAAAGGCTCTGTAAAAGCTTTTTTTTCTTCGGATGGCTGCCTCCAGGCTCTCGCCCCCAATTTTGAAGAGGTTCACCACTAGAGTTTAGCAAATGTGCTGGTTCCAGCTTCATATGCCCAGAGTCCACAAATGTATCCCAGTGCAGTGTCCAGCTATCCGACAGACAGAATGAATTGTCCGAGTTTGGACACTCTAATTTCTTCATAGTACATGTTGTCTTTTCCTGGGGTACTGGTTAACAAGCCCCAGGGAGAGGCAGGGGCTGGGACAGGCGGTAGCTTGCCTATCGGTGGACGGCCACCTGGATCCCATTAAGCAAGTACGAGCTGTTTGTTAAAAAATATTTCAGGGGTTCACCTGCACTCTGGGTCAACAAATCTTTCAGGGGTACACCTATACTCTGGGTCAACAAATCTTTCAGGGGTACACCTATACTCTTGGTACACAAATGTTTCAGGGGTTCGTCTATACTCTTGGTACACAAATGTTTCAGGGGGTCGCCTATGCTCTTGGTCAACAAATCTTTTGAAGGTTCACCTGCACTCTGGCTAAAAAAAAACTTTTGTTTTAGAATGGGTTGTTGAATTGTGGAGATGTGTATAACTACTGGCATCTGAGCCCCCTTTATCCCCACGTTTGGGGCTCATGAAATTTTGTGTCGGAGGTGGTATGGGACTGGAATTATTGGAACCCAACAGCCCTATTTAGTACTAGAACTCCACTTTTGTGCATCATCAGTTTGTCTGCCTGGGATCAGTAGTGCGCACAAAGCATTCACAAGCATCCCGGCTGTATACTGCATACTGTTACCTGTTCTATACAGTATACTGCTACTGGTGTACACAGACTATATAGGAACTAGCAAAACTCTCACTTTTCTTTTTTTTATTTGTTTTTGGCTGCAAGCCTTTGCATCATAGGCCCAAGTGTGTGTCCTGCTTATCCACACTATATAACAAGACTGTACGCATTTTACACTAATTTTGGCTTAAAGCATACGCAAAATACCCTTAGGGGTAAGGAACGAGGACGAGGGTGTCCGAATGAGGATGTGGGTAAAGGCCGAGGTCCTGGGCGAGGTGAAACGGTGCCTGGTTTGGCCGCTCTAATTTCTTCATAGTACATGCTGTCTTTCCCTGGGGCACTGGTTAACAAGCCGCTTGGGAAGTGGCATGGGCTGGGACAGGTGGTAGCTTGTCTGTCGGTGGACTGCCACCGTGATCCCATGAAGCAAGTACGAGCTCTATGATAAGAAAATATTTCAGGGTTTCACCTGCACTCTGGTGAACCCCTGAAATATTTTCTGGGGTACACCTATACTCTTGGTACACAAATGTTTCAGGGGGTTGCCTATACTCTTGGTACACAAATGTTTCTGGGGTTCGCATATACTCTTGGTACACAAATGTTTCCAGGGGTCGCCTATGCTCTTGGTAAACTAATACCCTGCGCACTCGCTCAAAAAATCTTTCAGGTTCTCACCTGCAATGCTGGTAAAAAATTTGAAAAAAAAAAAAATGGGTTGTCCTCTTCATAAACAATGTAGAAGTACTGGCCTCTGAGTCCCCTCCCTCCGCATGCTAGCGTTTGTGGCTAATGAAATGCTGCGACAGAGGTGGCATGGGATGGCACAATCATACATTAATGTGTCTGCAATTTGTCAGCTATGAAGCACAATTTTAAAAGGGTCACACAGCGTACGGAAATGTATCCCAGCGCGGTGTGCATTTTTGGCCACTAATTTCTTTACAGTTGATGCAGTCTTTCCCTGGGGCACTGATTCACAAGCCCCACCAGGAGAGATTTTTTAAAAAAAAATGTCTTCCCTTTGCACGCTTCCTCAACCAGCAGAGGCATTGTGTGCCCAGCTGCTCGGAGGGGGTGCCTGGGTGGACGGCCGCCTGCCAGCTACCGCGGGTGGACAGGCAGAGTGGGGACTTGGGGACTTTGTGGCTCTGTCCCAAAAGCAGGCGGTGTGCGCATCCCCACTGCTTCTCAGCGCTTTGAGAAAATAGGTCAAAGACCGCTAGCTCTTCGCCAGTACTCCTGAACAAAGGCAGGTTGACCCGAACACCCAGGACGAGAGGAGAGGGCCCCTCCTTTCGCGTGCCGCTCCGTGCGGGGGAGGCGTGTGTCGGTCTGTCAGACGTCAGGAGCCGGAAGGACCGGCCTACAGTGTCGCAGAGCTCCTGTTGACGAAGTAGACACCTTACCCAATCCGGGATGGGGACAGCTAGACGCTGCGCTAGGAAAAACTTTCTGAATGCTGTGGACGCAGGCTCATGCCTGTGTCCTGGGGGGGATTGGACAGCAACGCCAGCATGTAAAACAGGAGAAGAGGCAGTGGTCATCCCCAGGCGGTGCTTAGCTAAGATGTGCCAGCGCGTGTGCCTTGCTGATTATGGTCTGGACCAACTAAATTGTTAAAGGAGTGACCACCAGGTTCTTGCTCACTATTTGTCCAACTGGAGGTGAGCATGTTTCTCCTTCCAGTCCTTGGCCCAGAGTGGGAGAAGATCTTGCCTCCCCCCTTCATTTCCTCCTAGTGGCATTTAGCTTGCACCTTTTCTCTAACCACCTCTTGCCTTCCTCATCCACACTGTCATAGTGGTAGGAATCTGCAGAGTTGGTCTCCTCCCTCTGGATCCTACTGTCCTCTTCATCTAACTCACTGTTCCTCAAAGTCTCAGCCACAAGATTCGCTTTGGGAACAGGGGCCACCATTGACCCACCTGTCACGTGGGCTCCTGCCAGCCCCCTGCTCCGTCTGCGTTTCTCATGATGCCTCTGTTGAGCAGCCATCTTTTGCTGGTTCATCCCTGGCTCCTGAGCCCCCTCATATCTGCTGGTCCCCTCTTCCCCGGAGGTCACATCTCGACAGCCATCCATAGGAGCTGAGACCACATTGGCAAAGGAGCGCGGACAGCGGCTAAATGGGTGACCAAGTTCACCACACAGGTTACACCTAACCTCCGCACAGAGGAGGCAGTGAGATGACCCAGACCCCCACACAGAGAGCGCTTCACGGTCTTAGAAGTGGTGCTCAAGTGTGAGGGGTCGCCGTACCTGTGGCAGAGCTTTGGCTGCCCCTGGTAAAAGGCCAGCATATGATCCCTACGTCCCGCCCGGGTGTCGGTAGGGACCATGCGGTTTCCTCCCTTTGCTCTCGGAAGGCCCCTAAGCCATGTCTCTCTAGAGATAGGTCCACCTCTTTCTCTAACTGTAATTGAACTCTCCCCCCTCTGCAAAGCCCCCAGTAGGTACTGTTGCAAATTGATCTACCTAAAGCTTGGAGACAAGGAGGAACCCCCTCCAGTGGCATAACTCCTACCAGATGTCGCAACTGGAGGGGCGACTGGAACCTGCGACCGCCAGGCTCTTGCCCACAATTTGGCTTAATAGTGTGACCTGGGAGCCTCAGATGCATCCATGCATGCTGCCCCTGCTGTTCCCTATCAGTTTCTGTGGTTTTTCCATCACTTTCTAATGTTTTCAGGTGAATCACACACCCTCCCCCATGCGGAGCATCAGTCACCTTGAAAAATGCTCGAGTCTCCCATTGACTTCAATGGGGTTTGTTACTTGAAACGAGCTCTCGAGCATTACGAAAAGCTTGACTCGAGTAACGAGCACCCGAGCATTTTGGTGCTCGCTCATCTCCAAACGGCATATACCCATTCATAAAAAACAATAGTAAATGCATGCTTCTCTGTTCGTTTGGAGAGTAATGCTAAAGCTTGTTAATTGGAACGCATATTGCGGTTCAAACAAGGTCATGTGATTTCTTTTTTTTTTTCCACACGCTAGAGGGAATGCAGTCCCTCCCCACTAATTACATCAGAGGACATCACATGATGCCTCGCTGTGAGTAACGTCTTTGTATATATGTCTGTTTGTGACTCCCTGTATTTTAAGCTTGAAAAAAGCACACTTATGTGCCAAAACGTGTAGCTCAAATAAACCTGGAATGTTTTATGAACTGAAGAAATTGTTCACTCTGCAGCACGGGGTAAATTTTCTTTCCGAAATTGGTGGTTTTATGTTAATCTTATAATGGCTGTAGATAAAGCCTTCCATAATCAGAATATGCTCTGTTTCATAGAGTTTATTATGATTAACACCTCATAGGACTGGGATTTCTGCTAGCATATGCCAGTTAGGGAGGGACTGAAGGGTCGGCATAGTATAGGCTAATGGGGTCGGGGATCCAGCCTCCGGAAGGGTCCAAAAGGGACAGGGGGCGTTTTTGACGAAACATGTAGATGTTATCCTAACACGCATAGTAATCTGTGTGATTAAACCGAGGTCTCTCACTACAAGAATTTCTGTACTTTTCAACAAGTTGCGATAACCTCGACCTATAGGAAGTATTGCACGATCCTACCACAAGACTTCATCTGCTTTTTGAGGTTTCATGTGGCTGAATAAACTTGCTTTTGATCTTGCTTTGATACCACTGAAGCCCCTCCCATGTGCCACAGATGGGAGCTAGCTGGGTGAAATTTGGAATATTTGCATATCTGAGCGACACCTTCAACTTCCTCAATGTAAATCGGCAACTTTTCCTTCTTGGTGTTGCAATTTCAGTGTTGAGTGTTTTATTACAGATGAATTTCAGCACAAGATAAGATATGAAAAGCATTTACCAAATTCATCCATTTATGCAGATTTTCACTTTCTTCACATTAGGACTTTTTATTTAAAGTATCCTTTTAAGGGCTTCTTCCCACAGGTGTAAACAATGTTTGTGTATCTCGGCACAACATATTTGTACACAGTTTTTTGGGTTTTTTTGTGCACGTATCAGCAAATTTTAATAATTTTTGGGTGGCAAGGCATACTCACTTGTGCACAGCAGATGAACATGCCATAATTTAAATAGCTATTTATCCTTTGGCAAAGTTCCAAATGTTTGTTTTTGAATTTAAATGGCCTATTAAGGTCCAGATGTTTTCTTTAGGCCTCTTTCACAAAGCTGCATCTCCTGTTTAAGCACCAGTTCACACGGCCTGGGTTCAGCAAGTATACGCTGCACCTGAAATACCATTGAGCAGGGCGGAGAGTTTAGCTAGAGCTCATGTGCTAATCTCCCGCACTGTCCTGCCAGCTCCCTTTTGCTTAAGCCGACAAAAGGGGGGAGGGAAATGGAAGGAGTTGAGCAGAGATTCTGCTAAACTCTTTCCTTTTCTGATAGCTCTCATAGGTTGCCATAGGAGCCTATGGGACCCTCTGCTGTATTCTGGCGGTGCTGTAGGTAAACCAAATGGCTGTGAAGAAAATCAAAGCAGTGCGCAGACTTCCTCCACTTCATATTCTTGTCTTAAATTTATAACCTCGCCCTCCACTATGCCAAACAAGTTTAGATCCCCTCCCTATCCCACAACCCCAAACAACTCTGTCACCTTCTACTCCCTCCTCAGCCCTAAAAAACAGGCCTGTGACGGATCTCAGTGCTGGAGAGCTAGCCACCTATTTTAACGAAAAAAATCGACAACATCCGAAAAGTAATCTCTAAAAACTGCATAGCTAGCCCCAATCTCAGTCTCTTCAGCACTGCATGCATCATTCACTTTCTACATTAAAACCAACGACTGAGGAAGAAGTTTCCAGCATGCTTTCTGCTGCTTGCCCTACCACCGGCGCTAGCGACCCTCTTTCCTCTCCCTACCTCCGATCTTTTTCACTATGTTTTCCTTTATCAGCCTTAAGGACACTGCTGTCTCCTGGTTCTCCTCCTACCTCTCTGACCGCTCTTTCAATGTCTCCTTCACTGGCTATATCTTCTCTCCACTTCCTCTTCCTTTGGGATCCCCCAGGGCTTCATCCTTGGTCCCCTTCTCTTTATCTATACAGCCGCAATTGGACAAACCATCTACATTTTTAGCCTCCAATACCATCTCTATGCTGACAACATCCAGCTATACACCTTTTCTTGTGACATCTCTGCACCCTCCCTCCAAAACATCACCGACCGTCCACTGTCTCTAACACAATGTCTTTTCTTTCTCAAACTTAGCCTCTCAAACACTGACCTTGTCTTTCTGCCCCCAACCAGCCAACCCCCCCCCCCCCCCCCAACATCTCCACATCAGTATCTGGCACCACCATAACCCCCAGACAGCACATCCACTGCCTTGGGGTCACACTGGACTCTGACCTTTACCCCCAATCATCCAATCTCTGGCTTAACATGCCACCTGCACCTCAGACATATTGCTAAACACTGGCCTTTCCTCACTATGGACATTCTACGTAATATCCAGATATAGTGACAGCAGCTCAAATCCAGGTGCAATAAAAGAATTTTCTGTATTCCATCAGTAAAATCTGCAACGTTTCGGCCATTGCAATGGCAGAAACGTTGCAGATTTTACTGATGGCATAAAGAAAATTCTTTTATTGCACCTGGATTTGAGCTGCTGTCACTATATCTGGATATTACATTGCATCAAGGAAGATATTGGTCCATCTTCTGTTCGTGACTGTGCAGCCCCAAAGCCTCCCCTTGAGAGGGTATTTTTCCCATTTTAGTGCTGTTGGTTATCTACTACAACTATGGACATGCTAAAGACACTTATCTCATCAATTCCTGACCACCGCAATTCGCTGTTTATTGGCCTACACCGCACCAGACACTCTCCAATCCATATTAAATGCGGCAGCTAGACTAAACTTTCTATCCAGCTGTTTATCAGACGCCTCTGCGCTATGCCAGTCACTGCATTGGCTACCCACCCACTGCAGAACAAAACTTAAACCCCTCACCCACAAAGATCTCAACGGCGCTGCACCACTGTACATCGTTTACCTTCTGTCCGAACACCACCCAGCCCGCAGACTGCGATCTGTTAACCGACTAAATACCCCTCTAATACAACCTCACATGCTCGCCTCCAGGACTTCACCAGAACAGCACAGATCCTCTGGAACACTCTACCCCAATGTATGAAATTTCAGACGCGCCTTAGGGTCTCATGTCCACGGGGAAAATCAGGCCTGCCGCGGATTCTCCATGCAGAATCCACAGCGGGTCCCTCCTTTCCCGGGGACATAAGGCCTGAAAATAAGAATAAACTCACCTGTCCTTGACGCTGCGTGCCTCCCCTCCGTCGCGGCCGGATCTTCTCTCTTCGGTCCGGCGGATGTGCTCGGCACGCCGGCAGCGTGTCGCGCGCATGCGGCGGGCACATCTGCTGAGCCGAAGAAAGAAGATCCGGCCACGACGGAAGGGGAGCCTGCAGCGTCCAGGACAGGTGAGTTTAATTATGGTATGGGTATTTCGCGGATCCGGACGGCTTCCGTAGGCTTCAATAGAAGCCTGCGGGAGCCGTCCCCGTGGGAGACCCGCACTTAAATGGAGCATGTCCATTTTTTTTCCCGCACGTGGATCTGCGCCTGAAGGGAAAAATGACATCCGCAGGTATTTAACTACCTACAGGTGTCCAATGCATTCCTATCGGGCGCAGATCCACGTGCGGGAAAAACGCTGCAGATTTTAACCGTGTGGACATGAGGCCTAAAAACGCACCTCTTTAGGGAGGCATACCAAGTCTCCTGACTTAGTCCCCCTGCCCCTCCCCATGGCTTCCCACACCTTCCCCCTGCCTATCGCATATGACCTCTACCCCTGTACGTCCTTACCACCCCCCCCCCCACCCCGTTTGCTTCCTAGTAATGGATTTCCAATTGTAATTCCGTAACTGCTTGTTCCCCTATGCCTCATCCCCCCACCTCCCCCCTTGTACCTCCTGTATCACGCCCACAAACCCCCAGACCCCTTCATTTCAAACTGATTGTATGACACATGTAATTTGTTTTGTCTGTGTTCTCCTGTGCTTGAAAGTGCAGCGGAATAAGTTGGTACTGTAAAAACAAACATTATTGTAGGTCCAGATCTATCTATTCGGGGTGGCTGTTTATACGCACCAGAATATCGACCATCTGAACTGATGCATTGGAATCCAATGCATCAGATGGTCGCATATATCGGCTGGCCGTGAAAACGCAGCTAATATACACTTGTGTGAAATAAAGCCTGAGATCTATGGCTCAGTCATTCAACCCTTTGAAAACACCAGATAATTATTCAACTCAGTAAAGAGTGTCCTTCTTCCAACATTGATGCACTTTTCATTGACCAGAGCTATTTTGTGCCGGCTCATACTGAATTGGAATTGATCCAGGGCATCCCTATATATGTGCTTGTAATGTGAGATCAGCGTGTATAGTCGTAAAGAAAAAGATGCAGAAACTTTTACAAGGGTGTGTTCACATGGATCTGGATATTGACCAAAAAAAAAAAATGTGGAAAAAGGTGGCAAAAAAACGCAGTTCTTCGAAGGTTGGGTTCACACACGGGGGATTTGCAGCGGAAATTCCATCTGGAACTTTGCTGCGGCAAATACGCCTGCGGCTGCTAATCCCAGGGTTAGCCAGCGATGTGGACGAGGTTTGTGAAAAATCTCTTCCACACGGGACGGCCAATCATTCACGGCAAAGCCGGCAGAAGCCGGCGCTGCAGTGCGGATTCCCCAGCCACAGCATGTCAATCTTTTTTCCCCATTGCGGACGTGTTCTCATCTATGGGAGTGCTTGCTGCAACGTAGAAGCGTGCGGCAAAGCCACTCCAAAACCCGCAGTTAAGTGCCGCAGGTTCTGAAGCAGCACTTTCCTGGCGGAAATCTCGCGGTTTTTCGCTGCAGCAAAACCACGAGATTTCCGCTGTTTATGAGAAGTGTTCTTGGGTCCATGGTGTTTTTCCAAAATCTCAGCATGCTCTAGGTCTGGCGTTTTTTTACTTTCTGGCATTCTCCTTTAGACTTCTGTGTGTTCAAAAAACACCTGAAATTATGTAACCAAAAAACATCTGTAAAAAATGTAGCTAAGTTTTTTTTTCTTTAAAAAAATGCTGGAAAAGTGTGAAGGAAGCCTAAGGATATCTTCACACATGGCAAAGTCTGCTGAGGAATTTTCTGTGTGGATTCCACCTCTGAAATAGTAACAGAAATGTATGACTACGGCCTCTTTCACAAGGGGGAGGGACCTACGTGCAAACCTCACACACTTAAAAAAACTTATGGCTATTAGAGCCAATAATTTCCTATGGGAAACTTCAGATAAAGGAATTTGACGCGCAAAAAAAATCTGAACGTTCCTATAGGAGACCATTGTTTCAAATAGCCACAAGATTTTTAAGCACATTTTTGCATGCAGAGGTTCCCGTGTAAAAGAGGCCTCAGACCTATTCATCACTTTGCTGAGATAAATTAACCAACATTGCGTATGGGGAATCTGTCATTAGGTTCAAGCTGCACGAGCAGCTCGAAGGGCTGTTGCAGTGTCCTAAGGGTGGCAGCATCTGTGGTGGACTTTCTGAAATGTGCGCACACGCAAATTAGGGTAGTTTTTAAGAACCACCAGATGGAACACGTGGGCCAGGCATGGCATGTGTTAGTCTGCCAAGCTGCAGAGCCGCCACCAGGTTATGCCCATTGTCACACACGACCATGCCTGGTTGAAGGTTCAACAGTGAAAGCCACAGATCTGTCTGCTCCATCAAACCCTGTAACAGCTCTTGGGCAGTGTGCCTCTTGTCACCTAAGCTCAGGAGTTTCAGCATGGCCTGCTGAAGCTTCCCCACGGCAGTGCTGCAGTGCCTCGAGCTACCAACTGAAGGTGATCTGCTCACAGATGTTAATTGAGAGGTGGAAGAGGAGTAGAGGGGGGGGGGGGGGTTGGGGGAGGTGGCATAATAAGCCGGAGAAACCATGACAGAGGTAGGACCCGCAATCCTTGGTGTGGGTAGCACGTGACCGGACCCAGGGTCAGACACTGTCCGCTCCACCAGGTTAACCCAATGTGCCATAAGGGAGATGTAGGGGGCACGGTTGATATTCCGTGACACGTGCTGGTGTAGGGCAGGGATGGCACAGCTGGAAAAATAGTGGCGACTGGGGACCGAGTAGCAAGGGACGGCTGCCTCCATGAAGTTGCGGAAAGCCTCAGTTTCTACCAGCCTATATGGCAGCATCTCCAGGCTCAGCAGTTTGGAGATATACACGTTTAGCGATTGTGCATGCGGGTGGGTGGGTGCATATTTGCACTTCCACTCTGTTTGTGTTATAGACAGCTGAACGCTGTGCTGGGAAATATTGGTGGGTGCAGGGCGGGAGATGCTCATGCCTACGTCTTGGGAAGGGGATTGCATCTCAGTGCCAGTACACCGAAATGTACCAGCGCTGCCGGGAAGTAGGTAGATAGTCTAGAACAGCTTTTGGAATGAGCAACAGCTGGGAATCTTTTTTGCCATAGCGTCCATCCTAACAGCACACCTGGAGGTTGCCCCGCCTGTGCTTCTTGGGACAGGAAGAAAAGTTCTTTAAGCCACCTTGCACCATCCATCCCCAGTGTTTCTTCCTGTCCTAACGGACACAGAGGGAGTTCTCTGTGTCGGAGGATGGACGCTAAGGCTATACTCACCATAGAGGGTGGTGTCCAGGATCTGACCCGTCAGGAGGTCAAGGAACCCACGGCAGGTGCAGCTGCATCATGATCTTTGGTCCCGCCGTCTAGCGGCGACAGGCTCCCAGTGATGATGTGGCGCTGCATTGTATGTGATTACATCAGACGCACACTGCTGGCGACGTCCCCCATGCAAAAGGTGGCAAATTCAAACCCTTGGAGCTTCTCTGAAGGGTTCAGACTCAATAGTACCTCTAGAATGCCATGGACAGCATAGATGGTGACAAGGGGATTGTACTAATTGTAAGTAGTGCACTTGGACAAACCTAAAGTGGCTGACTGTTGTATGTTAGTCTAATGACTTCTCCTATTTTAAAAGGAAGCATTCAAAGCCAAAAGGGATAAGAAAAGGGTAGAGATGTGCCTTGTGTACGAAAAGGCTACATGATAATGTTGAAAGACCAATTTGTTATGATTGTAAAGTCAAAATATGAAAGACGAACAGCTAATTTTATTGCAAGGGATTCGTGTTATGGTTCCTGAAGAGGTTCAGGCATTGCGGGCAGAACAATTCTCTGACCCCCCAGCCAGGGCTGTCTAAGCAGATGTTAAGGGCCCGTTCGCGAGGGTATGAAATGTTCTCTCCTGAACCTTCTGAAGTAGAGTATTCGGATGATGAATCATCAGTTTTCTGCAAACATCCTTACGGATGATAGCGAGAACAAATATTTCTGCAATCAAAACCTGGATGAGCTAGTTACGGCAGTGCGTACTACTATGGAGGTTATGGATGTTTCTCAACCCAGGTCCATTGAGGACTAAATGTTTGGGGGGCTCTGAACCAAAGCTAGGAAATGTTTCCCAGTGAATGAAAATCTGAAAAAATGTATTACTGAAGAATGGCATAAAGCAAAAAGGGGCCTATCCATTCCCAAAGAATTTCGGAAAGACTTTTATTTGCACCAGAAGATACAGTGCTATGGGATACAGTTTTCACTGTCACCTCATCCCCTCTCTGTTCGATTTATTGTGACTCGCTGCTGATCGTCCTTCACGCCAGACTCCGCCCGCCAGGCTCATCTTCCTGTCCAGCCACTACTCAGATGCTTCTGCCCTGTGCCAGTCACTGCACTGGCTGCCCATTAAATACAGAATTCAATTTAAACTCACTACCTTCATCCACAAAGCGCTCCATATCACTGCGCTGCCCTACATTGCTTACCTCATCTCAATCCACCGCCCAGCCCCCACCTCCACTGACTATCGGATTAAGCACCCCTTGAACCTCTCATTCCTGTCTCCAGGACTTCTCCAGAGCAGCACCAGTTCTCTGCAGCACACTACCCAAAACTATCCTGACAATCCTTGACACACACAATTTAGGGTGTGCTCTAAAAACACACCTTTTCAGGGAGGCATACCATACCTCCGAACCAAACCCACAAGTGTCAATGAAGAAGCAGCATCAGTGGTGTACATAGATAGACGTTCATCATATATAATTCATAATAACAGCATTATTTATTCTTAATCTTCCATAGTCATAACAGCAACAGCGGTTTCGATCCGTCACATGGATCTTTATCAAGTTGGTCCATGTTACGGATCAAAACGACTGTTGCTGTTAGGACTATGGAAGATTAAGAATAAATAATGCTGTTATTATGAACAATATATGATGAACGTCTATATATACATCACACACAAACTCTCAAATTGAACTGGAAGTGATCTAAATGCTGGCCCCACATCTGTCTTTGTCAACAGTGCCCCTGTTCCACAGCGCTGAACCATTTTGCAGCCTCCTTAAACGATGTATACAAAACCGAACAAATGGTAGGGTCTATCTCATCAACGGACTCTCCTTTTGGATAAGACAGGTGATGGATCAAGCTTACTTCTTTTTTTTTTTTGGTACAACACCTAATTGGGAAACCACCAAATCGGGTAAAGGGTGTGAAGCGAAAGGACCCGCCATGCACTCCATCGGTACCTCCTTCCTCAACTTCTCCCCCACCACAGCCAGATAATGTAACGTTGACTGCAAATTTTTAACTGAAGAAGTGGCCCGATGTCCCGGCATCGGTATGTGGAACCCTTTTGAAAAACCTAACTGCAGTTTTTTTCCCATCCGGTTATCTACTTAGAAAAGGTGCCATCTCTTGAACCCTCAGCGGCGTCTTCCCTATTGTCGTCACAGCTAGCCCCTTTAACCTTTCCTCAGCAGAAACATCTTGCTGACACGACCGACTGCCCACTGCATATGGAACAGCTGTGCTTAAACAAACAGCCAGCCCAAACTTGCATTGGCCTTCATTAAAATGCCAGCAAAAGCCTAGCTTTTGCACCCCTAATATGCCTGCTGAAGTGGAGGAACTACTTCCGCTAATAGTTCTGGTTGACCCGGCTTTCCTGTGAAACGACTGCCCCTAATGCGTTGGCACCATCACCTTTAGTTATAAACTAATATCTTTATGGTCTCACTGAATATTTAGTCGAACGGCTTTGCGCTGACGAAAATGCTTGTCATAGCGCAACAAAGCTTGCCCCTCCATACATCCTACAGGCCTCACCTATAAAGTCCATGTAACAAAAGGGCTAAACAATTTTCTGGTACCTTTTCCCCATTTACCCCCGCTAGAATAGCAAACGCCTGAAACCAGTTGGAAAATGTTTGGGGAATTTATCTCCACCTCTTCCTTTCCTCCTCATCTTAGACTACATTCGCTTCCCTTTGTCTAAATTAAATTTTTCCAAAGGAAGTAATGAAGAAAATTCCACGTACTCATCCTTCCAAATTTTTTCCCTCACCTCCTTTTTCAAGTGCGCTCCTAATGGACACCCAAAACACACATATGCTTCTGCCTTATCATACAACCTACTCGCCCCCCCATCCTTTTCCGTATGGACCGCAACTATCACACTTCTCCAACACTCTGTACTCCGTCAAAAAGCTTCCATTGGATACATGAGCTAACCCCAAAACACTTGTTACCCGGCGGCATCCAAGCCGACATCGGAGCTCCCATTGCACCCATCACATGCTTGAAAATCCCGCACGTTCCCTAGCAGTGAACAAACATCCTCACCACCTCCCCCAACATTACTCCCACTACCCAACTGACTATTGCTAAACAAATCCTCTCTCCTAAAACTACTCACTAATACATTTTGAGACGCACACAACAAAGAAATATGCTCACCAGGCTGCATGGGCGCTGTGACTTGGGTTGGGCACAGAAGGCTTCCCCCATTGCGGTGTTCTGCTATCTGACACCTATACAGAATGAAGTGTGTGTGGACACATGGATTTCCCATAGCTATGTAACTCATGGCACCTTGGGCCACACAAGGTGGAGACTGGGACCGAGCCTGACCCTGGGCCCACTGACGTGCTTCCCACACAGAGTATTGCGGGTCCGATCTTGGTCATGGTTTCTTGGGCTTATTATGCCACCTCCTCCTCCTGCTTGGGGGCTGGAGATCAGCGCTGGACGACATGTTTTATCTCTCATGCTACAAATTACAACAGTTATCCAAGATGCTGGATTGGAGCATTCACAGGAAGCGTAACTGATTTCATGAGACTTTCACAGGGCCACTGTACACCTGTGGTGGCTACTTTTGCGACACCTCCAGCTTCAAACCAATCTTTGGTGTTAGTATGCGCTGCTGCATTGAGGAGATGTGTAGAAGTGCTGGCACCTGAGTCCCCTTTATGCCCACGTTTGCAGCTCCTGACAATTTTGTGACGGAGGTGGCACGGGACTGGAATGATCGTACGTCAATTTATCATCAATTCTCATCAACATTGTAGGCTATCGCCCACACTTTCAAAGAGGGTTGCTGCCTGGCCCTGCCAACCCTCTGCAGTGTGTCTCCGGTTCCTCCTCATCGCAGACGCACTTATAAATAGACATGAGTGTGATGTGGCTATGAAGCGAGCATGTGGCATGAGGGCAGCTGAACACTGCGCAGGGAAGATTTTGTGAGCGCGGTGGACGCAGGCTGGTGTAGGGGGTTTGACAGCAATGCCAGCATGTAACCCAGGAGAAGAGGCAGCGGTGTCACCCGCAGATGGTGATTGTCCTTGGTTGCAGCTAGTGTGGTGCTTAGTTAAGATGTGCCTGCACGTGTGGCTTGCTAATGAGGGTCTGTCCCAAGTAAATTGTTAGGGGGGTGACCGCCAGGCTCTTGCCCCCATTTTGGCTTAATAGTTAGACCTGGGAGCCTCAGATGCAGCCATGCATGCTGCCCCTGCCATTCCCTATCCGTTTCTGTGGTGTTTCCATGACTTTCTGATGTTTTCTGGTGTTTCAGAAATCATCCCCTATGCTACGGTCCCATAAAAAAATGCTCAAGCCCCCCCTTGACTTCAATGGGGTTTGTTACTCGAAATGAGCTCTCGAGCATTACGAAAAGTTCGACCCGAGTACCAAGGACCCGAGCATTTTGGTGTTCGCTTATCTCTAGTACAGGTGCAATAAGTGTACATCCCGTATATAGTGATATACCAGGTTATACCAGCATGCTCTATATCACTATATACAGGGAGATGTTTAATTTATACCAGCTGTACATGCATAATTATATGCAGGAGATACCTAGGTTATAATAGCATGGTCCAGATCACTATATATAGCAGATGTACATCCTGTATGTAAGGATATGGAGTATGTTGGAATATAACCTGGATCATGTGGCCAGCAGTGCAGTGACAGACTGCAGTTGTGACCAATCACAACTGTAGTCTTTAAGTGCAAGAGAGGAGTGTGCGCCTGGGGAGTCTGCAGCCTGTAATTGGCTGCTGGCTCCCCAGTTAGCATTCCCCCTCCCCCCCCTTCCCAAGTGCTGGGCTACGGGCCTCAGCGGTGAAACTGTATGCAGGCAGGGGCCTGCGGGCCCCTGTTCGCTAAGGGGACAGGTCGCAATTGCAACCCCTAGCGGTATGCCAGTGACTATCACTGTGTAGAGTTGGCTTTTGACTATTTAAAGATATGCTATTCCTGTGAAGAGAGCACTGAGAGAAACTATTACTAGAAGGAAGTCACTAATGAAGACTATTACTGTGTGGGCATGCAAAGGGTATGGCTTGTTGTAAAAGTGACATTGCAAGGTTTCACCTATGAATTGGTTAGCATTAGAGATGAGCGAATATACTCGTTTGAGTAATTACTCGATCGAGCACCGCGATTTTCGAGTACTTCCGTACTCGGGTGAAAAGATTCGGGGGGCGCCGGGGGGCGGGGTAGGCGTGGCGGAGCGGGGGGTAGCAGCGGGAAACAGGGGGGAGCCCTCTCTCTCCCTCTCCCCCGCACTCCCCGCTGCAACCCCCCACTCACCCACGGCGCACCCCAAATCTTTTCGCCCGAGTACGGAAGTACTCGAAAATCGCGGCGCTCGGGTGAAAAATGGGGCGTGGCCGAGTAGGTTCGCTCATCTCTAGTTAGCATCAAAGGGGAGGGGGCATAATATTTAACTGATACGTACTGCTGGCAGCCTTAATCTGTCAAATCTGTCACAGGTATTTAAAGGAGTTTTCCAGGTAAATGCTATTATGACCTATCCTGAGGATAGGTCATCAAAAATTGATCGGCTGAGGTCCGCCACTTGGAATCACTGGACTATCAGTTTATCATGCGCTGTCAGCAATGCAACACACAGGGATACAGAGCAGAAGCCACTTCTCCACCCCCGTGTAGTGGCCAGTGGTTGTAGAATGACAACTGCACCCGCAATTACAAAGACTGGCCACTACACAGGGGGTAGTGTGTTTCGACTGGTGCCCCATCGGCTTATTCCAAGTGACGGACCCCAGCTGATCAATTACTGCTGACCGTTAACCTCATATAACCATTAACAAATACCAATAACAATAACCTCAGCAATTATGTATTCCAATTGTAAAAAAGTGTTATCCGCGGAACTTTGCCAGTTTTTATCTCCAGGATCACCTTCGACCAGCTTGTACTTGGCATTTCTATCTGTGTGCCAGCAATGGGAGATCAGTGGCCCAAGAATATTTAACCCTTTAGAAAAAAACGTAACTTTTTCAAATGAGTAAAGTGGCCATCCGCCAATGTTGATAGCAGATTCTATGTCCAGAACCTCTCTGAAACACGCTCTATTGATTTTAATGCACGGCCCTCCTATGTCCCAACAATGTGGCTCAGTGGTCCCAAATAATATAATATATTTGAAAACATCTACTTTTTCAAATTAGTAAAACAAAAATGACTAAATGACTATCTGCCCACATTGATGCACCTTTTAATTACCAGAATCACTTTGGGCCAGCCAATACTTAACTGGATTTGATAGACTACCTCTATTTGTGTGTTGGCAGTGTTAAATCAGTGACACACACACACACACACACACACACACATATATATATATATATATATATATATATATATAATTTTTTTTAATACCATTTACTTATTCAAATCAGTAAAAAGTGGCCATTTGCAAACTTTGATGCCGGCTTCTATGTCCAGAACCTTTTTGGGGCAGCCAATACTTCTCTCTGTATGCCTGCAGTGTTAGATCAGTGGACTAAAAGCACTTAACCCTTTAAAAACAAGTGTTACTTAATCAAATCAGTGAAAACTGGCCATTTGCCCACTTAGATGCCAGCTTACATGCCTAGAACAACTTTGGGCCATCCTGGACTTGCCTAAATTTAACGTAAACAATCCCTTTCTATTCTTCCAGCAGTATGAGATCAGTGACACAAGATCATTTAACCCTTTGAAACCCCTCATCCCTTATCCTGATCAGTAAACTGTGACCATCTGTCTACTTTGATGCCAGCTTTTATGCCCAGAACCACTTTGGATCAGCCTAGACTCAATTGTATTTTCTGCGGGACATCCCTCTCTGTGTGTGGGTTGTGTGAGATCAGTGCTTCAAACTCATTTAACCATTTAAATCACATTCTTGGATGTCTGCTTTGACGCTGCTTTATTCTCCTCCAGGCATCTGTCATTGTAACTAATTATTAAGGTAAGTTCTCTATAGTTACTGAAGCAGTAAAAAGCCAAGATGCATTGCTTGTGCGTAAGAAAGCAACTTCAGCCCCGAATAAGAAACTGAATGAATAAGAAACCAACTTCAGCATCGTTAGTGGAAAGAAATGGGAGAGATGGGCGGCCAGTGAGGGAGGGGAGGAGGAGAGCTCGGGCGGGAGGAGGGCAGCTGCCACAGCTTGTGCATTTCTTCTTCATTCCCATCACCATCAGTCTTCAGTTCTCCTCTCGGTACACAGCTGTGCACAGCCCTGCATACATCTGACCCAGCCTGCATCTTCCTGTGCCCTCAGCTACCTCACAAGCCCTGGGGATTCCTGCATGTCCGCAAAGGGCAGGAAATGCAAGGAGCTGCCCTCTGGCAGGGTCAGCTTTCCAGACCTGGGGGAAAGTGGGGGATGGCTGGCAAGAAATGGGGGTCAGTGGGCACCACTTCCTCAGCCCAGGGGAGTGCTGGTCTTACCCGCAGAGAGCAGCTCATTCATTGCTGGGGGGTCCCCCAGTGACAGCTACCACTTCCACTCTCTGTGAGTATACTTTATATTATCACAGTCCTATACACCTGCTTTGCCACATCTGTCATGGGCCATAAATGCCAGCACTGTGTCATTGACATGCACTATTATTGCACATGACCTCATGCTATAATGACTATATCATGGGCTTATATGACCGGCAGAGTTTTATCAACACTTCTATTATTTATGGGACTCATATTGGAACTTTCTTACTCTTGCCTGTGTGATTTCCTAGCAGCAAGAATCATCAGTTATATACACAGATCTATATAAAACATTGCATTTATTACCGAACTACTATGTAGTAAGCTAATGTAGGGCAGAAAGTGTGTATTTCATTGATCATTTTATCAGATGCAATACTATGGCATGCGTTGTAATGCTCTGCAGAATGATTACTTTTGATAGGAGAACTTGGTAGAAAGAGATCATAGTAAGTGATGTCACATGGTATCATACATCTTATATGTATCTTCAAATGCTAGGCACCAAGTAAGAGGTTGTAATGTAAAGTACACTTATGAATCCATTCACATGGGGCAATTTATTAGTAATATGCCCAATTTTGCCATTATGAGATTTGGAAACATGGAATGGGATAACCAAATATATACTGCAGAGAAGTTAACCACTTCTCTCACATCAGCAACATCCTTTTAAGGTCCTTTTAAGAGGTTTTGCATGCTTTAATGACTTTGATATAGAGTAAATGAAACATTCTTTCTACATTTGATAGCTATCTCCTTCATAAAGGCAAGTTTGTTGCCTTTTAAAGCTGCTTATTCCATGAAGGGCATGGTTCTGCATCCATGGATATTATATGCATAGGTCATAATGTATGTCTACGGATGGTCATTTTCTGTGTGTAAGATATCGTTGGTCAAATTTGCATTTCCATGGACTGTCATAAATATATATCCACGGATGAGTACGATATGCATATCCATTGATATATAATTAAGTTGATGGTCATACGGTATTTGTTTACCTATGGATGATGTATGTTTACCTATGAAGGGATACATCTACATGCATGATCTGAGAAATATATTTTGTTTACTAAATATCTATGTTCATTGGTGTGTTTATAGAAAACTATTACTAGGACTTGGATGTAAGTACGACAGCCGCCCTTTTCACAGCAGGTGATTGTGCTTATCACACAGACAGTCAACATAAGGATTATGTATGAAATCACTGGGTCTGAAATTACTTTGACTTTGAGGGTTCCTCAATATCAGGAAAGTGTATGTCTTTATTGCATGCATGGGTTTCTTGGTCACTGTATGTATTGTGTGCCAGAGTAGACTTGGTGACATTACGTTTCTCCAAATACTCTATAAAGCTGTGAAATCGGCCATAAATGTCTGAGCAGTAGAATCTAACCTCCAGTCTTATATTTTCTCCAGACATTTAAGTTCTGTTTTCACCATCTCCGATTGCAACCTTTGGGTCTTTCAGTCTGATGCTGAATATGAAGGAAGTGGGGTCATTTCTATATGCCATCTGCGCCAAAAGCCATAGATCGTATAGATTACAGTATGCTCCATTATATTGTTTTGTAATCCAGACAATTACAGTAAATTGGAAAAACAAGGGCAGATACGGTCATTTCTTACGTAATTGTCTCAGTATGTTTCCGTCAGAATAGTAATCTTGTCTGATTGTAGTCAGCCATAAATAATGACGTACCCACAACGCAGTGCGCCCTGTTAATAAGATGTTCATCATAACCACTGTATTGTATTTCATGGAGTGACTGGGTCATTCAAGTGTCAGATCAAATGACCTGCTTGTTTTGTGTAGTGCTGGCCATAGAGGTACCCTCATAGCCTTTATAGGCCAAGTTTTAAGGGGATCACGTCTTAGTTTGGCCCTATATCCACTGTCACCAAAGAATCAAGGTATTGACTTAAGGGTCTCCAACATTGCAGGTGGTGGCGAGCTCAAAAAGTGGCTTGCTCTCCTATTCTGGGTTAGGTGGCTATGACATATGAGCCAGCACCAAGGAGGCACCAATTTCTATATTTTATATGGGACCTCTATTTAGTTATGTAATATAGCCTATATATATATATATATATATATATATATATATATATATATATAAAATTTATTTATAAACGTTTTTGTTCTGACAGTCTTGTTTCTAGATTTTTATTTGCAGGCCACTGCATTACATTTGTATAGACTCAAGGTTACAACTTTGCATTTGCAGTGATGGTTCCATACATACTGTAGCATACTATATACGATTTGGCATATGTTCAGTATGTTGCCTCCTTCACACTGATAATCTAGAAAGGATTAGAAAGTGTCTTCATGCTAAAATGTAAGCAGTTAGTTGCTGAGAACCAACATTTGTTCCTTTTGGATGTCTTAAACATACAGCTAAATGAGCACTACTGTGGGTCTGCAATGTGTCAATCCTCTTATCTCTCTCTCTGCCTAATTAAGTAATTATCAATGTAATATACAGTATATGCTGTCTGAAGTTAGTAGCAGCGCCCCCTGCTGTACACATTCTGCTGCTTTTCTTGAATTGCTCCTTGCTTGTTCTGTGATGCATAATGACTCGTGTTTTTGCAATTTTACAGAATTGATTGCTGTAATAAGTAAACTTGGTGATGACAGCAAAGTTGTGTGTGTGTATATATATATATATATATATATATATATATATATATATATATATATATATATATATGTATATGTGTGTGTGTGTATGTATATATATATATGTATATGTGTGTGTGTATATATATATATATATATATATATATATATATATATATATATGTATATGTGTGTGTGTGTGTGTATATATATATATGTATATGTGTGTGTGTTTTTATTTTTTATCTTTATCCATTTAGCTGTGGCGACCCTCGGACACTATGGATGAGCCTCCTCCACGCGGTTCTGTTTTGTATGGCTGCTTTCAGTTAGATTATTTGCATGTTGGTGTCGGCTTTGATAGTATTATGCGAGCGCGTCCTTCGGCCGCTAGGTCGTCTTTTGCCATTGACCACTACAAGCATTATCAATGTTTCTAATGAATTCGCTCGTATTATGTGGCCGAAGTTTGACAGTCTGTTTTGTAATTTTGTCCTCCATTATAAACTTTGGTTCTATGCAGTCTAAAACAGTTTTGTTTGTGATCTTGGTGGTCTAAGGCAGAGGTCCCCAACTCTAGTCCTCAGGGACCCCCAACAGGTCATGTTTTCAGGATCTCCTATGGTAAGAACTCCTGTGGCAATGTCTGATGCACTGACAATAATTACATCACCTGTGCAATACTGAGGAAATCCTGAAAACATGACCTGTTGGCGGTCCCTGAGGACTGGAGTTGGGGAACACTGGTCTAAGGAACTCATAAGAGCAACATAGCTATGTGCCAATCCTGAACCTGGAAAAATGGGGATGAGTAAAGAAATATGTGGTGGGTATTATTGTATCTTGACGCCACCGGAAGGTAGGGGTGTGACATGGCTTGAAATGCATTAACGCCCCTGTCACACCCCAACCTCCTGATAGGCATACTTGTCAAAGGTCCTAGTAGCACCTGGAGCGCAGTGAAGGAACTTCTGTCGGAGCTGACGTCAGCACTTCGGCGGCCGGGGCTGCAGAATGATGCTCTCCTGCCAGGAGTGTACAGCGGGAGCAGTTACAGCGGGGAACAGCTGGGGACAGTGACAGTAGCAGCAGCAGCGACCACCTAACAGCACGCCTGTGCGGGAGCAGCAGCAGTGGGCAACGTCCAAGGACAGTGAAAGGAGCAGTGGCCATACTTACATGACGGCCGAGTGGGAGCAGCAGTGGCGAACGGCCAGGGGCAAGGCCAGCAGCGGCGGGCAGCAGACATCTGGGCCGTGCAGGAGCAGCAGCAAACATCAAAGCCGTGTGGGAGCAGCAGCTGCGATCCGCTGGGGACACTGACAGCAGTAGCAGGGACCTTACATCAAGGGCGAGATCTGGGAGACCAGCGGGGACCGGCCAGGGACACTGACTCCAGCAGTGGCCAAGTTATATCAGGGCCAGGAGGCCCGACAGTCGAAGAATATTTGGCTGCCAGGACCTGCAGAGAAGCCATCTCTGCAGCCAATCATGTACAGGGTGCCGCACCCCCTGTCAATTTTGGCTCCACCAGGACTTCTAGTTGCGTCAAGATACAATAATACCTATGTGGTGACCTATTCCTATATACCACCTGTGTATATGTATGTTATATATATGTATCCTGTATGTATGTTCAGGATACACATATGTGTATTATATATATTTTCATCTGAGAATGTATGAAACTTTGCTGTTCTTGGTCACTGTGACTGGTACAAACTTATAAAGTGGGGAGATACTCTAAACAGTCTAGGGCTGCGTGTTTTTTTTAACACCTGTCCTATTGAAAACCACATGTTCTAAAAAAACGCATGTGGATTTTAATGATGTGTACGGGTTTTAAAATAAAGCGGATATTTTTATTTTTTTTGCTATGCTTCAAAAATGCAGCATGCGAACAGTCTTAAGACTCATTCATGCGATATTCAATTTGGGTCCATGAAAAACAGATTGCATGAATGCATTTTTGTTGCCTATGTGCATTTTTTTACATTCGTGTGCCATTCGTATGTCATCCTCTTTTCATGGACGGCTGACAGCTGGCACCCACTTTGTTTTGTTTTTTTTGAAAGTGAGGAGGAAGAACCAAAAATAAAAAAAAGCAGCATCCCTATAGCAAACCTGTCAGATACCCACAGTACCATAAACTAAGTTATGATGCTGTTAGGGGACGTGCAGCCAACTGCTGAGAATCCATGAGTCTTGGCATCTATGTGGATGTTGCCTTCACATTTCCCACCTACATAAACATTGATGCACACAAAGTACAACCCTTAAAGGCCAGTTTCACACAGGCTACAAAAATGCATGATTTTGTATTGATGCAACATCGCTACAAAGCGCATGTATGTGAAGCTCATGGTTACCAATGGTTTTTTTTTAAGCTCAAACATCGTTCATGTGAAGGAACCAGTTGGAAACCATGGGCTTCACATACATGCATTTTGTAGCATGCTGCATCGCTACAAAATCAAGCGATTTTGTAGCTTGTGTGAAACGGGCCTTAGGCAAAGATGATCCCTAACAGCAGTGACCTCTTAATGCATAATGCATCCTACTACATTGCAAAACCTGTTCAGGACTGGTTTGAGGAACATGACAAAGAGTTGAAGGTGTTGACTTTGCTACTGAGTTTCTCCGATCTCAGTCCGATCGGGAATCTGTGGAACATGCTGGAAAAACAAGTCCGATCCATTGAGGCACACATCTCACATCTTCCAGGATGTAAAGGGTCTACTGCTAATGTCTTGGTACCAGACACCATAGAACATCTTCAGAGGTCCTGTGGAGTCCAAGCCTTGACAGGTCATAGCTATCTTGGCAGCATGTCAGTGTATATATATATATATATATATATATATATATATATATATATATATATATATATATATATATGTAGTATTCACTAGTCAGGCTTTTTGAATTGGAAAAGGAGAAAAACAGTAATCCAATGGCAAAAACATAAGGAATACAGGAGTCTGGCTACCATGTTTTTTGCACATTGTGACGTTTGTGCTTTGCTAATGACCAACTGTCAATATCTGTTCTATCCATAAAACTTAAAAACCAGCAAGTCCATGTCAGACTGCTGTTTTCCTGCCTTTCACCCTTTTGCTACTGAAAGCACTTGCAACTTATTATAAGCCAATTCCTTCTCCCTATGTCCTGATAAGTGTATAAATCCCCTCTATACAGTGTGCTGTAATACCTATTTGTTCTTCGGATTTGGCATGCAAATCTGGGAGACAGGAAAAAAAAGTAGGTTAATGTATTGTGAACTGCAGTGTTCAGTGGAGAAATGACATTATTATAGTACATATAGTTATTTTGTGTTGATGCCATAACACCCGCGTTTATACAGCAGGGGATTATAAATCGTTCAGAATTCAGAATTGCTGCATTTTCCAGCAGTGAATATCTTTTGTGTGGGTTTCTGTAGCACAATGTCCTTATTTTCTAATGTTACCCTTCTTTAGCAAGTCTGTGTTCCAACAGAAATAACAGAAAACCTGAGAAACTGTCAGACATTTACAGACCTTTTTCTTTGAACCTAAACTCTTACTGCACAGCACTTACAAAGTTATTAGAAACTCATTTTGAATGATCTCAAGACTTTCCGGCACAATTCTACTGTTAAATAATAGGAGAAAAATCCTTGAGATGACGAGCATCATGATGTGGAACTGCATGGCTCATATTCTATTTTGTAGGTATGAACAGTTTGGCAGTTGAAATGTTATGGAATTGCATTATGAGCAATTGCCTAATGCTGTAAAATATCTCATTGGAATCAGATTTTGATAAAGCATCTGCTGGGCTACAATGACATCAAATTCCCCACCAGTGTTCTGCTAGACAAAATATGCCTATATATTTTCATACAAGTACTCATGGGGATGTAACGACTCACTGATGGGCATGTTGATGTGTCTTGTGAAAACTATTACAAAATGTCAACGGCTGACAAGGAATCCCAACCTCCCTTCAGAAACCTATGAAGTCATCTTCTCTCCCATGTATTTCTGGGGGTTGTAGAGGATTAAAACATTGTGGCTTTGTTTTTTTCCAAAACCATGGTGCTGCTGTCCACTGGTCGTGTGCGCTGCAGCTCAGCACCATACACATTGACTGGTATGGTGGAAGGAAAATGGTCATGTTCTAATCCTCTGCAATCACTTTAGGACAGAGGTGCACAACGAGCTTCCCATGGGCCATCTGCGGCCTGCAATCCCATTCTGTGCAGCCCCAATAAACTGGATTATATGTATGTATGCCTGCTCACATGTAGTTTCCATGTCAGGGTGAAGAGGAGTGGCACATAGCAGGGCAACAGGAACTGACAAATACTAAGGGTGCACTGTGTAGCCATCTCTGGGTCCCCTATCTATTAGAATAAAGTCTCTTGACCCATTTGGCACTCCAGAAATGAGTGAGTTACAGGCATCAAATATGCATGCTGCTTTCTATTGCTGATTGGTGGGGTGGTGTCCCCCATTCTCCCAATAGGTGGGAGTCCTGGAACTGGAAATTATTCCAATTTATTGTGGCATATACTTAGCACAGTAGTGGTAAACCTATGGCACATGTGCCAGAGGCGTCACACAGAGCCCTCCCTACTAGCATGGATGCGGTTCCCCTGCCAGTATTCACTCAGCGGCACTGGTTCCAGGCACACACTGTGACGTCAGTGTGCATCGGGGATCCTCCTCCCCTTATGCCGCCTCCTTGGTTCCGCTAGAGCAGAGGGGAGGAGGCATCCAGACACACACTGACTTTACAGTGTGTACCTGGGATCAGCGCAGAGCAGAGGAGCAGCGGTGCTTCGACGAGGAGGAAGGGGTAAATATATGGGTTTCAGGGGGGTGCTATTACTAATGGGGCCGATATAGGGGACACTTACTAGCAGTAACCACTATATCAGCCCCATTAGTACTGGTGCTGCTGTGGGGTCGCTGGGGGGTCACTATAACTACTCGGGTCACAGTGGGGGGGGGGGAAGCACTAACTACTCGGGTCACTGTGGGGGGGATTCCTATAACTACTGTGACTACTGTGGGGGGGGGTCACTAACTACTGAGGCTGTTGTGGAGGTCAGAATTACTACTGAGGGGGTCACTATTACTACTGAGGCCACTATTACTATTGAGGCCACTTTGGGGGAGACTATTACTGCTGATGCTACTGTGGGAATCACTATTACTATTGGGGTATGTTTACACGTGGCAGAAACTCTGCAGAATCTCCTCAGCGGAAATTTTTTGGCAAATTCCACAGCATTTCCGCATCCAAAAAGCAGTCTAAAAGCTGCACCCTATCTATTTTGAAGCGGCCTTGTCCTTTTTAAAATAACTGAGGTAAAATCATACGTCAGAATAAGCAATGTCCCCTGACGTGTTGGACCTTTGCGATTAAATAAATGGGTTTTGGGTTGCAATGTGGGCACTCGGACTCTAAAAGGTTAGCTATCACTGACTTAAGGTATACCATAAATATCTCAGATGGGAATACCTTTGTGGCCCTTGGAAGTGGCTCAATATGGCAATGTAACTAGGAGAGACCATAAAAAGTTAAAGATGTGGAAGTGCATATAATGGTAATTTTACCCGGTTCTTCTTTATTAAAGGTTACAAAACAGCCAATATTGAACATGTTTTGGGGATGCAGCCCCTTCAGAAATGGCTGTAATAATTATAGGTTTTACCTGAGGTTTCTGTCATCCTTATTACAGTTCTGGAGAACAGTGGAGAAACCTTCGCTACATCCCGTCCACAAATTGTCACGGTCCCTGCTAGTCTACATGTAACGCTCTGTTACAAATGATTCAGCGTTAGTGGCCTGGCAGCACCATATTCTACTTCCTTTAAGGAAGGCTAACTATCCTGTACATGAGCAATATGGCATTGTGACCCTCATACTGAAAAATATTGTGCACCTCTGCTCTACGACATTGGTGTTGCAAACAAGAGGGGGTTGAAATTCACTGGAATGCCTCACTGACAAAGTAAGTCATTGCACTCCTGAAACAAGAATTAAAATCCGAGGGCATCAATAGAGACAGAAGCAGCATGTTTTGAGTTTTGGGGGCTAAATAGGCTTAATTTTAAGTGGCTACAAGCTGGAAAGAGCAATGTGACTTGCACTTATGATCGACTGAACAGCTAACAAGAAGTACAAATACCAATAAAGTATATTTTTTTCTCTTTTTGACTCGTCATTAATAGCCCAGCAGTAGAGTGGTAGGAACAGTCATGCTGTCTCTTTCTGGAGCTCGTTGTTGACTTACTGGTCTACAATAGAGATGAGCGAACGTACTTGTCCGAGCTTGATACTCGTTCGATTATTAGCGTGTTCGAGATGCTCGTTATTCGAAACGAGCACCACGCAATGTTCGAGTTACTTTTACTTTCATCTCTGAGACGTTAGCGCGCTTTTCTGGCCAATAGAAAGACAGGGAAGGCATTACAACTTCCCCCTGCGACGTTCAAGCCCTATACCACCCCCCTGCAGTGAGTGGCTGGCGAGATCAGGTGTCACCCGAGTATATAAATCGGCCCCTCCCGCGGCTCGCCACAGATGCGTTCTGACAGAGATCAGGGAAAGTGCTGTCTTGCTGGAGTTGCTATAGGGAGAGTGTTAGGAGTATTTTAGGCTTCAAGAACCCCAACGGTCCTTCTTAGGGCCACATCTAACCGTGTGCAGTAGTGTGGAGGCTGCTTTTTGCAGTGTTGCACTTTTTTTTTTTTGTATATCGGCCGTGCAGAGCATTGCGCCCTGCAGTAATTATACATAGTCCAGGGCCAGTAGTGGTGGTGAGGCAGGGACAGAAGACATATTTATTGAATATAGGCAGTGGGCCTTTCCAAAAACATTTGGGGAAAAAAATCTATTTGGGCTGCCTGTGACTGTCCTCAGTGTACTGGGTCTGTGCTGGGAGTAGTTGTCCTAATTCATACGCAGCCAGCTAAGTGTTACAGCAGGCTTGCGCAAAATTATTTCCTGGCTCTGTGTTGGCTGTTACATCACCGCTGTATTCCAGTCCACAGTGCAACAGTTTGCAGTTATTTTACATACTCCAGGGCCAGTAGTGGTGACGCAGAGAGAGAAGACATATACAGTGTATATAGGCAGTGGGCCTTTCCAAAAACATTTGGGAAAAAAAATCTATTTGGGCTGCCTGTGACCGTCCTCAGTGTACTGGGTCTGTGCTGGGGGTAGTTGTCCTAATTCATACGCAGCCAGCTAAGTGTTACAGCAGGCTTGCGCAAAATTATTTCCTGGCTCTGCTGTGCGTTCCGTAAGCGAAGTCAGCCTCCAACCACAGGCCAATAAGTGGCACATTTAATTACAGCGTTCTGTTTCCGCACTACTGGTAATACAGCATGCTGAGGGGTAGGGGTAGGCCTAGAGGACGTGGACGTGGAGGCCCAAGTCAGGGTGTGGGCACAGGCCGAGCCGGTGCGGTGGCCAGGGGTAGAGGCAGGGCCAGACCGAATAATCCACCAACTGTTTCCCAAAGCGCCCCCTCGCGCCATGCCACCCTGCAGAGGTCAAGGTGCTCTACGGTGTGGCAGTTTTTCACAGAGACGCCTGACGACCGACGAACAGTGGTGTGCAACCTTTGTCGCGCCAAGATCAGCTGGGGAGCCACCACCACCAGCATGCGCAGGCATATGATGGCCAAGCACCCCACAAGGTGGGACGAAGGCCGTTCACCGCCTCCAGTTTGCACCACTGCCTCTCCCCCTGTGCCCCAACCTGCCACTGAGATCCAACCCCCCTCTGAGGACACAGGCACTACCGTCTCCTGGCCTGCACCCACACCCTCACCTCCGCTGTCCTCGGCCCCATCCAGCAATGCCTTTCAGCGCAGCGTCCAGACGTCGCTAGCGCCACTGTTTGAGCGCAAGCGCAAGTACGCCGCCACGCACCCGCACGCTCAAGCGTTAAACGTGCACATTGCCAAATTGATCAGCCTGGAGATGCTGCCGTATAGGCTTGTGGAAATAGAGGCCTTCAAAAGCATGATGGCAGCGGCGGCCCCACGCCACTCGGTTCCCAGTCGCCACTACTTTTCCCGATGTGCCGTCCCAGCCCTGCACGACCACGTCTCCCGCAACATTGTACGCACGCTCATCAACGCGGTTACTGCCAAGGTCCACTTAACAATGGACACGTGGACAAGCACAGGCGGGCAGGGCCACTATATCTCCCTGACGGCACATTGGGTGAATTTAGTGGAGGCTGGGACTGAGTCAGAGCCTGGGACCGCTCATGTCCTACCCACCCCCAGAATTGAGGGCCCCAGCTCGGTGCTGGTATCTGCGGCGGTGTATGCTTCCTCCACTAAACCACCCTCCTCCTCCTCCTCCTCCAACGCAAACTCTGTCTCGCAATCAAGATGTGTCAGCAGCAGTAGCACGTCGCCAGCAGTCACTGTCGCGCGGCGTGGCAGCACAGCGGTGGGCAAGCGTCAGCAGGCCATGCTGAAACTACTCAGCTTAGGAGAGAAGAGGCACACGGCCCACGAACTGCTGCAGGGTCTGACAGAGCAGACCGACCGCTGGCTTTCGCCGCTGAGCCTCCAACCGGGCATGGTCGTGTGTGACAACGGCCGTAACCTGGTGGCGGCTCTGCAGCTCGGCAGCCTCACGCACGTGCCATGCCTGACCCACGTCTTTAATTTGGTGGTTCAGAGCTTTCTGAAAAGCTACCCACACTTGTCATACCTGCTCGGAAAGGTGCGCCGGCTCTGCGCACATTTCCGCAAGTCCAAGACGGACGCTGCCACCCTGCGGACCCTGTAACATCGGTTTCATCTGCCAGTGCACCGACTGCTGTGCGACGTGCCCACACGGTGGAACTCTACGCTCCACATGTTGGCCAGACTCTATGAGCAGCGTAGAGCTATAGTGGAATACCAACTCCAACATGGGCGGCGTAGTGGGAGTCAGCCTCCTCAATTCTTTACAGAAGAGTGGGCCTGGTTGGCAGCCATCTGCAAGGTCCTTGAAAACTTTGAGTAGTCTACCCAGATGGTGAGCGGGCATGCTGCAATCATTAGCGTCACCATTCCTCTGCTATGCCTCTTGAGAAGTTCCCTGCAAAGCATAAAGGCAGACGCTTTGTACTTGGAAACGGAGGCAGGGGAAGACAGTATGTCGCTGGATAGTCAGAGCACCCTGATGTCTATATCTCAGCGCGTTGAGGAGGAGGAGGAGGGGGAAGAGACAGCTTGGCCCACTGCTGAGGGTACCCATGCTGCTTGCCTGTCATCCTTTCAGCGTGTATGGCCGGAGGAGGAGGAGGATCCTGAAAGTGATCTTCCTAGTGAGGACAGCCATGTGTTGCGTACAGGTACCCTGGCACACATGGCTGACATCATGTTAGGATGCCTTTCTCGTGACCCTCGCGTTACACGCATTCTGGCCAATACGGATTACTGGGTGTACACACTGCTCGACCCACGGTTTAAGGAGAACCTTTCCACTCTCATTCCCGAAGAGGAAAGGGGTTCGAGAATGATGCTACACAACAGGGCCCTGGTGGACAAACTGATGGTAAACTTCGCATCCGACAGCGCTAGTGGCAGAAGGCGCAGTTCCGAGGTTCAGGTAGCAGGGGAGGCGCAGAGATCAGGCAGCATGTACAACGCAGGCAGGGGAACATTCTCCAAGGCCTTTGCCAGCTTTATGGCTCCACAGCAAGACTGTGTCACCACTCCCCAGTCAAGGCTGAGTTGGCGGGAGCACTGTAAAAGGATGGTGAGGGCGTACGTAGCCGATCGCACGACCGTCCTCGGTGACGCCTCTGCCCCCTACAACTACTGGGTGTCGAAGCTGGACACGTGGCCTGAACTCGCGCTGTATGCCCTGGAGGTGCTTGCTTGTCCTGCGGCTAGCGTCTTGTCAGAGAAGGTGTTTAGTGCGGCTGGGGGAATCATCACGGATAAGCGTACCCGCCTGTCAACCGACAGTGCCGACAGGCTTACACTCATCAAGATGAACAAAGCCTGGATTTCCCCAGACTTCTCTTCTTCACCAGCGGACAGCAGCGATACCTAAGCAATACGTAGGCTGCACCCGCGGATGGAAGCATCGTTCTCTATCACCATCAAAAACGGGGACATTTTTGCTTCATCAATCTGTGTATAATATTCCTCCTCCTCCTCCTGCTCCTCCTCCTGAAACCTCACGTAATCACGCCGAACGGGCAATTTTTCTTAGGCCCACAAGGCTCAGTCATATAATTTTTCTAAACAATTTTTATACGTTTCAATACTCATTAAAGCGTTGAAACTTGCACCTGAACCAATTTTTATTTTAACTGGGCTGCCTCCAGGCCTAGTTACCAATTAAGCCACATTAACCAAAGCGATTAATGGGTTTCACCTGCCCTCTTGGTTGGGCATGGGCAATTTTTCTGATGTACATTAGTACTGTTGGTACACCAATTTTTTGAAGCCCTCGCCTACAGTGTAATCCAATTAATTTTTTGCCCACCTGCATTAATGCTGACGTTACATCAGCTGTGTTGGGCACTACAATGGGATGTATTTATGTACCGCCAGTGGGTTCCAGGGAGCCACCCATGCTGTCGGTCCACACGGAGTTGTAACTACATATGTCCACTTCTAAAGAACCCCAGTCTGACTAGGGCATGCACTGTGGGCCGAAGCCCACCTGCATTAAACATGACATTACCTCAGCTGTGATGGGCAATGCTTTGGGATATATTTATGTGCCGCCGGTGGCTTCCTGGCACCCACCCATGCTGTCGGTCCACAGGGACTTCACAATAGGGAGTTGTACCTGCCTGTGTCTATGAATTAAAAAGCCCGGTCAGGTTGGGGCATGCAGTGTGGGCCGAAGCCCACCTGCATTTAATCTGACGTTAGCTCTGCTGTCCAGGGCACTGCAATGGGATACATTTATGTACAGCCGGTGGGTTCCAGGGAGCCACCCATGCTGTGGGTACACACGGAATTCCCATTGCGGAGTTGGGGATTCCCAGTTGTACCTGCCTGTGACTATTTATAAAAAAACGCGGTCTGACTGGGGCATGCAGACACCTTCACAGAATGAATAGTGTGTGGCACATAGGTTCCCCATTGCTATGCCCACGTGTGCAGCTCCTGATGGCGGTGGCACAGGATTATATTTCTCATTGCTTCTGTACAGCATTGTGGGCTATCGCCCCGCCCCTTTTAAAGAGGGTCGCTGCCTAGCCGTGCCAACCCTCTGCAGTGTGTGCCTGCCGTTCCTCCTCATGGCAGACGCACTTATAAATAGACATGAGTGTGGCGTGGCATGAGGGCAGCTGAAGGCTGCGCAGGGACAATTTGGTGTGCTCTGTGGACACTGGGTCGTGCAGGGGGGGGGGGGGGGGGTTGGGCAGCATGTAACCCAGGAGAAGTGGCAGCGGAGTGTCATGCAGGCAGTGATTGTGCTTTATTGGAGGTAGTGTGGTGCTTAGCTAAGGTATGCATTGCTAATGAGGGCTTTTCAGAAGTAAAAATTGTTGGGAGGGGGGGGCCCACTCTTGCCGCTATTGTGGCTTAATAGTGGGACCTGGGAACTTGAGATGCAGCCCAACATGTAGCCCCTCGCCTGCCCTATCCGTTGCTGTGTTGTTCCCATCCCTTTCTTGAATTGCCCAGATTTTCACAAATGAATACCTTAGCGAGCATCGGTGATATACAAAAATGCTCGGGTCGCCCATTGACTTCAATGGGGTTCGTTATTCGAAACGAACCCTCGAGCATCGCGAAATTTTCGTCCCGAGTAACGAGCACCCGAGCATTTTGGTGCTCGCTCATCTCTAGTCTACAAATGAGAAGAAATATGGTCTTGGAGTAGACAACTGAGCTGTTTACTGTATAGGGGCACAATGGATATTGGAAAAACACACAAGTCACCCGTGTTTGGGGGGTTATGTCACACCATAGTGTAATCCACGTTATGTAGCCTATAGCATAGGTAATTTAACTGGAAAAGTGTTAAGAGTGGAGAAAGAGCCATGATATGAAATATAAATCCTATATCAATGTTACAGTTGAATATCTTTTTTTGTGTAATATAAGCATAAAAAGGACAGTATCTCGTTAGCTGTGTTACTGAACCAAAATGCCCCCAAACACTGGTGGCTCATTATGTTCTAACAGATAAAGCTCAAGGTATTTGCTGCAGTTGTCGTAAAAGCAGGTTAAGATCTAATTCCTCAATAATGCCTATGGAGAAATACTAATCTTCACATGCTCAACATCATAGTTACATTCTTCAGATATAGCGTTCTATACTACCCAATAGCTGTATGAACAAACAAACATCAGCCAGATTAAAACCTAAAACTGTGGTCCCTCTTGTGTCACAGAAACAGCTCTGTTCCATTGAGGCATGGAGTCCACAAGACCTATAAGGTGTCCTGTTGTCTCTGGCACCAATATGTTAGCACAGATCCCTTAAATCCTGTAAATTTGTGGTAGAGCCTCCATAGATCAGGCTCAGTTTTTCTAGTAAATCCCACAGATGCTTAATCAAATTTAGATTTGGGGAATTAAAAGGCTAAGTCAACACCCTGAACTTTGTCATGTTCCTCAAACTATTCCTAAACAATTGTTGTATTATGGCAGGGAGAATTATCCTGCTGAAAGAGGCTACTGCCATTAGGGAATGCTGTGCCATGAAGGGGTGTACTTAGCATGCAGCATTGCTTAGGTACATGATATATGTCAAAGCAATATCCACATATATGCAAGAGCTCGAAGTTTTGCAGCAGAACATTACCCAATGCATCACACTGCCTCAGCCAGATTGCCTTCTTCCCATAGTGAAACCTGGTGCCACCTCTTCTGCTCTATGGTCCAGTTTTGATGTTCACATGCCTATTGTAAAAGCTTTCAGGGATGGATAGGGGTAAGCATGGGTACTCTGACTAGTCTGTGACTATGCTGACTCATCTTCAGCGAACTGCACTGTACTGTGTGCTGTGATAACTTTCTATCATGGCCAACATTAACTTTTTCAGCAGTTTGTGATACATTAGCTCTTCTGCAGGATCAGACCAGATAGGCCAGCCTTCATAAATCAGTGAGCCTGGGCATAGGCGTACCGGCAGGGGGTGCCGGGGTCACAACGGCGAGCCAGCTCCTGCGCTTGAGGGGGCCCAAAGGCAGCCCTCCACCGTACACTTTCACTTTGCACTGCTCTTTTGGCAGCCGCGTGCTTAGTGCGGTCCGGCCGACAGCACGAGCCAGAGACGACAGTAGGAGAAGGGAGAAGGAAGGACTTGGAGAGAAGACAGGGGAAGAGGAGGGGGGATGGGGAAAGGAGCAGGGATGATGCTGTCCTCTCCCTATTGCTTCCCTCCTGCTGACACAGCTGCTCTCCTCACCAGAGAAGTAGTCCGGGCATCGGGGTATGTATGTATCTATCTATCCATCTGGTTGTCTGCCTGTCTGTATGTCTTTCTATGTGTCTGTCTATCTATCTTGCCTGGTCTCACTTGCTGTCTAGTATATTCTACGTCTTGACAGATGTCCATTTCAAGAGATATTCATTGCTATTCTCTAACTTTTACTGATTTTAATGTTATGAGTGATCAGTGTATATAATCTATGACTCTGGATATTTTCACTATTGCTCCTAGCACAATTAATGAACTTATGCAGTATGGTTTTGACTTCACTGTAGGGACTCTGATCTACTAATATTTAAAAGGCAAAACACGGAGATTTTTTAAAATATGTTGCATAAATGTTACCCTTTGTTCTCTATCCCATAATGGTAAAAATATTCCAAAACCGTCATTGAATATCTTTTATGATTTTAGTAAAGAAGAATGGCTCAGCATGTTACACCGCTCTTCATTATAGTTCTAAAAGTATGCGCAGGAATAAAAGATATATGACGTACAATAATTAATAGCATTAGGTGTTTTCCGTTGCTTTTTGCTATTGTGAATATATATATATATATATATATATATATATATATATATATATATATTTTATAGGGGCAAAATACAGCCAGCAAGAAATAAGGATGAAGATACAAATATCTTTTGTATGGCTAGACATAGGAAAAAAGAAAAAAGTGGAGGATAGCTACAACCATAAAACTTCTCCTTTATTGGTAAAAAAGCATAGCACACATGGATGTTAAATGTAAGGACACTGAACCGTCAGGTCTTAACAGCTATTATAAGACATTATAAGGCCTATTTCACACGGGCAACAGCGATATCGCTACAAGAAAATCGCAGCGATATCGCATCGGTGATCTGTGCGATATTGCTGTTTTCTTATGTTAATATTGCGATTTTTATGTTGCATAAAGGTCGCAAAACTTTGTAGCACTCCTTTGCCGGGATTTTCTGCAAAACCCTAACCATGAAAATAAACCCTAGCTGCATTAAAAAAAAACCCCACAAACTAAGAGGCACTGTTAGGCTCTGCCTCACATATCTTCAGGTCCCCAGCAGACTTGCTCGTAGTTTTCCCTCAGTGCTTCCTGGTCAGCAGTTTGAAAAACCCCACCTCCAGGAAGAGCTAACTGTGATTGGATGGTTCTCGAGTGCCACAGCTCAATCAGAGCAGTGCTCGACGAACCAATCACAGCCATTCAATGAATGCAACACATAGGAAGGCTCCATAGAGAAACATGGGTTTCAAAACCTTGTAAATCACGGCAATATTTAGTGACGCGATTTTTTTTCTCATTATGTAGTAGGCTACAAAACATCACTAATGTGAAGAAACTCATTGGAAAGCATGGGCTTCACATACATGCGATTTGTACCAATGTCTCATCGTGAGCAAACTACGTGATTTTGTCACCCATGTGAAACCGGACTAAAATACATAGGTTCTCTAGTTTGCCATGAATAAAGCTAGCTGAACTGAGCATCTACAGCCCACATTTATTAGTTTACACCAATTTCTGTTGAAAACTTCACCAAAAATTGTTGCAAATCATGACATGCACCAAAATAGCCCAAAAGTTGCAGTTTTTCATTTTATCCAATAAAATTTTAAAGCCTCAGGCACAGATTCGGCAAGAAATCCCTGATAAAGTTGCACAGCATGCTTTGGTATTTCATACAGTAAAATTATGGCTGCCATGCCTGATGCTGGACTGACCTCATTATAGTCAATAGGGTCCATCTGGTGCCACTCGGATCCATCATCAATCTGGTGATTCCAGTATTTGCTCAGATGGCAGAGCCGCATGGTGGAAATGGTGGTGTAAGTGTAATAGAGACCTAATTTAGCTTCTGTCAAAATTCAGTCCTCAAATAGGTTTCAGGTGCTGCTATTACTGATTATAGTTGTTTCAGGTTAGGCTATAGAAAATGTAAAGTGCTGGTGGATGGCAAGTGCTGTGACAATAAAACAGACCGAGGCAAGGACTATTTACTGCAAACTTTTGACTCTACATGTATTTACAAGTTATTACTCCAAAGTAGGGCACATTACTTTAACACTGCAGCAAGTAACAGCAGAACGGACGGGTGGGGTGACTCAGCTATTAGCATTGTTGCCTTGCAGTGCTAAAGTTGTAAGTTCAAATCTGACCTTGTGCAACATCTGGATGCAGTTTTTAAAAGTCCATACAAATGTTATCTATGATCAGACTTGACCCCAGAACTGCAAGGCAACAGTACTAACAATTGGGCTACATTCATAGAAGCCAAAACACACATTTCTTTCTGACTTATTTATAAAACGACTTTTGCTAAAAATTGGGTCTGGATGACCCAATCTAATTAGCCCAATTTTATTGCACGGTCAACCACGTCGAGCAACACTAATTACAACTTACATTGTAGCAAGTTTAGTCTAGTCCAAGGGAAGCCTCCCTGATACAATGATTTGTAATACACAGGCCTCTCTAGCCGCAAGTGCCTTCAACTCAGGGGAACATGCAGTCTGACTTAAAGTGCTTTTACAAAGAATGATTATTATTTGGATTCCCGCAATTTAGCAAGAATCTGAACGCTAATCGCTGGGATGGCCTGTCAGGCATCTGTTGCCCGACAGGTCATCCCATGTAAAAGCACCTTTACTTGCCCAGAAAAATTGCACAAGATAACAAGTTTTAAAAGAAAAATTACTTCTTACTAGATCCAACAGTGTACTGCACTTTTTGTTTTTCAAACTTGGTCATCTTCTGCCATTTATCTTAGCATAACCTGTTAAAGTTGAGAAGTACAAGTGTGAATAGAATTTACTGCAATATTAGTGAGGGTCATTGGAGTTATGATTATCCTGATCGAGATTACAGAGGTTTGAAAAGTCATTCCTTTAGCCTATTAAGAATTTGTAGTACGGGTCACTTACTGGGTGATTTGTGCAATCCGCACATGGAATGCCTCCACTCATGGTGAATTTATATTTGGGAATTTCATTAACTGAATAGTTCGTCATGATCTGGCAGTATAATCTACAAAATTGAAGGTGTACCGGAGGAGAATTGAAGTTCTTATACTCCAGGCACTGTGTATGAAAATTAATTTTGAAGAAGGAATGAATTCCTTTGACGGCTGCTGTGATGTCCAGAACCATTTGGTTTTCTTGAAACTGAAAATTAAAGCTCAGGAAGATTAGAATATTGAAATTCAGCTGTTATATACAGTGTATATATATATCATTGGATATTTTTTTCTTCACACTTATTTACATTTTACACAGCGTCCCAACTTTTCTGGAATAGTGGTGGTTTATATATATTATAACAACAATTCCCAAAAAGTTGAGATGTGTAAAATGTTAATAAATGTAAAGAAAAAATATTGCATTTGTTAAGGCTGGATGATGTGGACCCACTGTGCCAACTTGCCAGCTAGGCCATGATCCATAACCGGAGAGGTTTGCAACTGATCCCGGTGGACGTAGGTGTTGGAGCTCCGAGCACAAGGAGGTACAAGGAATACCACATATAGATTGAGACCTAGTAGGCTACGGGAGATGGGGGTCTAAACTGCAACAGGATTAGGGGAAAAGCCCTGCCTATAAGCAAGGTGATCGCTCTGACAAGAACGGCCCTGCGGTCTTTACCTGGGACCTGTCTATCCCTGACAGCGCACAGGAAAGGAGAACTGAAAACTAAGCACACGCAGAGAGCAATAAACATAAACAGAAGAGACTGACCACAGATATGAATACAATACAAAACAGGGTGGCACTAGGGGACACAAACAGGGATGAAGTACAAGAAATAGAGCAGGAAAGCACGTGGAAATAGGAACCTGACCGGGTAGCAGTAGCATGATACACCAGCACTAAGGCAATAAAACTAAGATCCCAGCACAACTAAAGAGGAAGCTGATGCTTTGCAGCTGAACTGGAACACTGCAAATATTAACCCCTGCACTGCTAGAAGGAAATATACAGCAGTTAAGGTTACCATGGAAACCGGATGACACCTACATCTGCCAGAAATAAACGGAGGCAGGTAGGTCTGGGGCACAGGCCTAATAGCAATGGATGGAAATCTCATATAACCATATTTTATTTACACCAGCCCTGGGTCGTCTTTGCCAGAGTTTTCACTTCATAATACACCAAATCTTTTCTATTGGTGAAAGGTCTGGACTACAGGCGGCTGTTTCAGCCCCTGGACTCTTCTTGGAAGTCATGCTGTTGTGATGGATGCAGGATGTGGTTTAGCATTCTTATTGAAATATACAAGGCCTTCCCTGAGAGAGACGTTGTCTGGTTAGGAGCATGTGTTCTAAACCTCTATATACTGCTCAGCACTGATAGTGCCTTTCAAGATGTGTAAACTGCCCATGTCATAGGCACTGATGCAACTCCATACCATCAGAGGCGGTCTTTTGAATTATGTGCTGATAAGCTGGATGATCCCTCTCCTCTTCAGTCCACAGGACATGGCGTCTGTGATTTCCAGAAACAATATCAAAGTTTGATTCATCTGACCACAGAATAGTTTTCCATTTTGTCTAAATCCATTTTATATAAGCTTTGGCCCAGAGAAGAAGCCGGTATTTCTGGATTGTGTTGATATGTGTCTTTTTCTTTGTATAATACAGTTTAACTGGCTTTTGTGGATTGCAGGGTGAACTGTGTACACAGACAATGATTTCTGGAAGTATTCCAGAGTCCATGCAGTGATTTGCATTATATAAGCATATCCATTTTTAATGCAGTGACATCTGAGGGCCCGTCGACCTTGAGCATTCAATATTGCCCTTTTGGCATTGTCCCTTGGGCACATGAATTTCTCCAGATTCTTTAAGTCTTTTGATGATATTTAGTACTGTAAATGAATGGATATTCAAAGTCTTCCCAATTTTACTTTGAGAAATCTTTTTTTGAGATCGTTCCACTGTTTTTAGACATAGTTCTTCACAGATTGATGAACCTCTGACCATCTCTGGCTCTGAGAGACTCTGCCTCTCTAACATGCTCTTTTCATAGTCATGTGACTTTGTAGAAAATTGACGCTCCAGCTTCTTTAGTACCACTTACTAAAGAAGTGCGCTGTTGCCAACATTTTTAAGGAGTTAATGTTTTTAAATGAAATGGAAAATGTCTCAATTTCTGATGTGTTCTGTTTTATTGTGAACAAAATAGGGTTATGAGAATTCCAAATCATTGTATATATCTATAGGTGTGTGTGTGTGTGTATGTATGTATATATATATATATATATATATATATATATATATATATATACAGTATATATATATATATACTGTATATATTGCATATTTTATATTGCCTGACTAGTGACTACCTTCTGACTGTGTCTTATTTTTCTATATACATACAGAATTCTGTAGGCTGAGTTGTATTGTTTGGGGTACCCTATATTTTTGGACTAAGACGAACTGGACCATAAAAGACACCTATATTTTAGTTGGAAGAAAACACAGAAATATTTCAATCCAAGTGGTGTGTACGGATGTTTAACGGAGTAGACAGCGGTGGCTCACACTGTTATTGGGACGTTGTGGTCTTAACTATAATACACTGGTTCTCTCTTATATAGCTTGCCAGTCTATTAACAATATGGAGCAGCTGTATACTGTCAGGTAGACTTGAACTATAATGCCTGCTTCCCATTGTTATGTACACGGGCAGGCTGACAAATCGGAGAATGTTGTGGGCAACGGGACTGATTGCAGAATGACAGAGCAGAGCCTATTCTCTGCCCCTCCATGTATTTATTATGTTCCGAGCCCATGGAACCATGTGGTGCTGGAAATGAGAAGTGGAATTAAAAAATATAGGTTGCTGGAAGCCAGGACAGAGGAATGAAGCAGCAGATTTTCAGTGCAGAGACCCCTCCTAACCCTTCTCAGCCATAAAACTGACAGCAGGAAGCCAACATAACTCTCTGGAAAGACTCCAGTTTATCAGAGCACAGAGGGATCTGTCCTGATGCATATCTCCCTCCAGCCTCCAATGGGAGCTACAGGTGATCTGACAGGATACACAGTGAGAGATAAGAATCATCTAATATCCCATTTAGAGGGGGCGAGACTTGTCTTAACTGCACGAGCGCTGATGTCACTGCTAAGGTCGTTAACACTCTTGCACAGCGTTTAGACAGTGCACTGCTGGATCGCAGGCTTCTTGCTCAGCACTTCACCTGCTCTGTGAATTGGGGAGCATTTGCATTCAGCGAGAATCCCCTGATCAGTAATATTTTTTACGCTACCTGAAAGTCAGCGAAAACAAAAAGTTAACGAAGAGTAAATGATTTTTGTGCATTTACACTAGATGATTATCACTTAATTTCGTTCCTTTGAAAGAATTTTGAGCAGTAATCGTCCGCAGCGGGTCCCTCCTTTCCTGCGGGCATGAGGCCTGAAAATTGATTTTTCTTACCTGTCCGGATGCAGCGGATCTTCCCGCCGTCACGGCCAGATCTTCTTTTTTCGGCCCGGCGGATGTGCTCGGCACGCAGGAAGCGTGCTGCGCGCATGCGCCATGCACTTTTTTTTTCAACTCCTGCTCTCCCATGCTGGAGAGCAGAAATTCATCTGCGGATGTGCCGCGGATAGAGACGGCTTCCATAGGCTTCTATGGAAGCCTGCGGGAGACCCGCAGAAAATAGAGCATGCTGCGAGTGATTTCCCGTACGTGCGATCTGCGTGGCAGGGAAAAAGGACATCCGCAGGTGTTTACTTACAAGCGGGTGTCCAATACATCCCTATGGCCGCAGAAAACGCGTGCGGGACACCCGTGCGGATTTTGTAATTATAATTGTCCAGTGGACATGAGGCCTAAGATGTGCAGAGATTTAATCTCCACTTTCTGGAGATAAAATGTGCATCTTGTAGTCAGAAAAATACGGTGTATATATCTCATTATTAACTCTTTCCAATCCAATTTGTATCCTGATTTTCCTAGGGGGCTTAGTCTTTTTCTGCTGTTATACAACGGCGCTATATGCTGGCTAAAGCCAGTATTGCATGAGGTGACACGTTGGTAGGCTCCGACAGTAGAGAGGCTGGCAATATACAGTAAGAGAACCCCGACGGATGTCTTCCAACATCGGAGCTGTACAGCCTTAAATCATAATGTCTTTAGAGGTCAGACAGTGGATTGGAAAGGGTTAAAGACCCATGCTGCCATAAGTAATCACAAAATTGCAGGGGTTGGCTATGTAACAAAGTGAGCCCCTTTCCTTTACTTGGACTCCTTAGATGCTGCAGACATTATTGGCCACAGCATCTAAAGGGTTAAACAGCCGGGATCAAGTAGTGTCGATCACAGAAATCCTGCGGGTCATCAAAGGATCATTAGTCATCCTGTGGGTGATTGCATGGGCCCAAGTCATTTCTATGCTGCACATTTACATCACTGGTCCACCACAGTAGGCGTCTAGTGGTACAACTGAAAGGCGCTATATTGACAAGGCATTAAAGGGGTTTTCACACAATCAATTTTTATTATCAACCTGCTAGATGGGACAAACCTACTCTACTTCTCTTTTTCCACTAAATAGACTAGCATTACTCAACCAGGGTTCCCCAGAACCTTGATGTACTTGGGAAGCTGATTTGTAGTCGCCCCGAAGACAGCAGAAGGAAGAGTTTTAAGTTTTAGGTAAAATTTATAAGTCAAGGCAAAACTGCACATCATGACTGCAATTATGCTAAAACTAAGGCAGAAATTGCATGCATCTGCATGTCTTTGTGCATCGATGCTGTTGTGTGGTTATTTGCTGCACCAGTGAGAGAAAGCGCTTCTTTAGATATTTGATCCTCTAGCAAATTTCAAGTAAATGCTATATTTTAAACTACTAAAGTCTTAATTATGTGAATGCTGATGTGCAGTGTAGTGCCATGGCCTGTCAATATTGAAGGTACGGCATTGTGTATTCAGAAATTGCGCTCATATCTTGAGTTTCTCAAATACTAATGTACTATGAGCTGGCAAGAAATGACTAAAAAGCATTATTTTTCAGGGTGCTAGGTACATTTCTAATAGACATTAATCTGCTTAGTCGCTTACTGAGTTTTCCTGATATTCATTTCCTGGTATATAATGACAGCTCTTTTAAAACCCATATCCTGTTACCTCAGAATTTGAGATAATCAATTGCATTTAATTTGTCATGAAATCTTTTTGTGCTTGGGCAGCAATGACTGAACAAGATTATAGAGATTTTCTTATATTGAACAACACCCCCTCCCCTTCTCCCCGCATTTTACTTACAAGTGTCATAAATCTGAATTTTTATTTTGGTGAAGTTAAATCCATTTTAATTGACTATAATAATCCGCACCAGAAGGTAGCAAAGATACTAATATATATTTTTTAAATTAGATTTTTTTTGGCCTGAAGCTCCAACTCTAAGTGAAAATATATCTGCTCTGTTACAAGTTACTGTCAAATTTGCTGGTTCAGACAAATTTGTTTTTGTGTTGGATTTTTTTCCTTGTTCAAATTTAAATTACTGCTTTTCATCACTCCAGAAAATTTTCTGTTATTTAGATGTAAAACATATTAAGAATAACAGTGATGTTTATTCATCCAAGTCCCTATTTATATTAGAGGAAATCTTGAAATATTGCTATTTTCACTCTGGTAACTGCATCTCAGTTTTCTGACACTTGTTGACCTTTTCCAACTTGTGGTGTACATTGGAAATGGGGTCAGCCGTGATCTTATTATCACAAACAGGATTGCAATGAAGGGTAATAACTAGAGATGAGCGAGCACCAAAATGCTCGGGTGCTCGTTACTCGAGACGAACTTTTCGCGATGCTCGAGGGTTTGTTTCGAGTAACGAACCCCATTGAAGTCAATGGGCGACCCGAGCATTTTTGTATATCACCGATGCTCGCTAAGGTTTTCATTTGTGAAAATCTGGGCAATTCAAGAAAGTGATGGGAACGACACAGCAATGGATAGGGCAGGCGAGGGGCTACATGTTGGGCTGCATCTCAAGTTCACAGGTCCCACTATTAAGCCACAATAGCAGCAAGAGTGGGCCCCCCCCAACAACTTTTACTTCTGAAAAGCCCTCATTAGCAATGGATACCTTAGCTAAGCACCACACTACCTCCAACAAAGCACAATCACTGCCTGCATGACACTCCGCTGCCACTTCTCCTGGGTTACATGCTGGCCAACCCCCCCAGTGTCCACAGCGCACACCAAATTGTCCCTGCACAGCCTTCAGCTGCCCTCATGCCACGCCACACTCATGTCTATTTATAAGTGCATCTGCCAGAGGAACCGCAGGCACACACTGCAGAGGGTTGGCACGGCTAGGCAGCGACCCTCTTGAAAAGGGGCGGGGCGATAGCCCATAATGCTGTACAGAAGCAATGAGAAATCCAATCCTGTGCCACCTCCATCTGGAGCTGCACACGTGGGCATAGCAATGGGGAACCTATGTGCCACACACTATTCATTCTGTCAAGGTGTCTGCATGCCCCAGTCAGACCGCGGTTTTATATAAATAGTCACAGGCAGGTACAACTGGGAATCCCCAACTCCGCAATGGGAATTCCGTGTGCACCCACAGCATGGGTGGCTCCCTGGAACCCACCCGCTGTACATAAATGTATCCCATTGCAGTGCCCTGGACAGCAGAGCTAACGTCAGATGAAATGCAGGTGGGCTTCGGCCCACACTGCATGCCCCAGTCAGACTGGGGTTCTTTAGAAGTGGACACAGATGCATTTACAACTCCCTGTGGACCCACAGCATGGGTGGCTCCCTGGAACCCACCGGCGGTACATAAAAATATCCCATTGCATTGCCCATCACAGCTGAGGTAATAATGTCATGTTTAATGCAGGTGGGCTTCGGCCCACACTGCATGCCCCAGTCAGACTGGGGTTCTTTAGAAGTGGACACAGATGCATTTACAACTCCCTGTGGACCCACAGCATGGGTGGGTGCCAGGAAGCCACCGGCGGTACATAAAAATATCCCATTGCATTGCCCATCACAGCTGAGGTAATAATGTCATGTTTAATGCAGGTGGGCTTCGGCCCACACTGCATGCCCCAGTCAGACTGGGGTTCTTTAGAAGTGGACACAGATGCGTTTACAACTCCCTGTGGACCCACAGCATGGGTGGGTGCCAGGAAGCCACCGGCGGTACATAAAAATATCCCATTGCATTGCCCATCACAGCTGAGGTAATAATGTCATGTTTAATGCAGGTGGGCTTCGGCCCACACTGCATGCCCCAGTCAGACTGGGGTTCTTTAGAAGTGGACACAGATGCATTTACAACTCCCTGTGGACCCACAGCATGGGTGGGTGCCAGGAAGCCACCGGCGGTACATAAAAATATCCCATTGCATTGCCCATCACAGCTGAGGTAATAATGTCATGTTTAATGCAGGTGGGCTTCGGCCCACACTGCATGCCCCAGTCAGACTGGGGTTCTTTAGAAGTGGACACAGATGCATTTACAACTCCCTGTGGACCCACAGCATGGGTGGGTGCCAGGAAGCCACCGGCGGTACATAAAAATATTCCATTGCATTGCCCATCACAGCTGAGGTAATAATGTCATGTTTAATGCAGGTGGGCTTCGGCCCACACTGCATGCCCCAGTCAGACTGGGGTTCTTTAGAAGTGGACACAGATGCATTTACAACTCCCTGTGGACCCACAGCATGGGTGGGTGCCAGGAAGCCACCGGCGGTACATAAAAATATCCCATTGCATTGCCCATCACAGCTGAGGTAATAATGTCATGTTTAATGCAGGTGGGCTTCGGCCCACACTGCATGCCCCAGTCAGACTGGGGTTCTTTAGAAGTGGACACAGATGCATTTACAACTCCCTGTGGACCCACAGCATGGGTGGCTCCCTGGAACCCACCGGCGGTACATAAATACATCCCATTGCAGTGCCCAACACAGCTGATGTAACGTCAGCTGTAATGCAGGTGGGCTAAAAATTAATTTGATTACACTGTAGGCGAGGGCCCACAAAAATTGGTGTATCAACAGTACTAATGTACATCAGAAAAATTGCCCATGCCCAACCAAGAGGGCAGGTGAAACCCATTAATCGCTTTGGTTAATGTGGCTTAAATGGTAACTAGGCCAGGAGGCAGCCCAGTTAAAATAAAAATTGGTTGAGGTGAAAGTTTCAACGCTTTAATGAGCATTGAAACGTATAAAAATTGTTTAGAAAAATTATATGACTGAGCCTTGTGGGCCTAAGAAAAATTGCCCGTTCGGCGTGATTATGTGAGGTTTTAGGAGGAGGAGCAGGAGGAGGAGGAGGAATATTATACACAGATTGATGAAGCGAAAAGGTCCCCGTTTTTGATGGTGATAGAGAACGATGCTTCCATCCGTGGGTGCAGCCTACGTATTGCTTAGGTATCGCTGCTGTCCGCTGGTGGAGAAGAGAGGTCTGGGGAAATCCAGGCTTTGTTCATCTTGATGAGTGTTAGCCTGTCGGCACTGTCGGTTGACAGGCGGGTACGCTTATCTGTGATGATTCCCCCAGCCACACTAAACACCCTCTCTGACAAGACTCTAGCCGCAGGACAAGCAAGCACCTCCAGGGCATACAGCGCGAGTTCAGGCCACGTGTCCAGCTTCGACACCCAGTAGTTGTAGGGGGCAGAGGCGTCACGGAGGACGGTCGTGCGATCGGCTATGTACTCCCTCACCATCCTTTTACAGTGCTCCCGCCGACTCAGCCGTGACTGGGGAGCGGTGACACAGTCTTGCTGGGGAGCCATAAAGCAGTCAAGGGCCTTAAAGAGTGTTGCCCTGCCTGTGCTGTACATGCTGCCTGATCTCCGCGCCTCCCCTGCTACCTGGCCCTCGGAACTGCGCCTTATGCCACTAGCGCTGTCGTATGGGAATTTTACCATCAGTTTGTCCGCCAGGGTCCTGTGGTATAGCAACACTCTCGAACCCCTTTCCTCTTCGGGTATGAGAGTGGAAAGGTTCTCCTTATACCGTGGGTCGAGCAGTGTGTACACCCAGTAATCCGTAGCGGCCAGAATGTGTGTAACACGAGGGTCACGAGAAAGGCATCCTAACATGAAGTCGGCCATGTGTGCCAGGGTACCTGTACGCAACACATGACTGTCCTCACTAGGAAGATCACTTTCAGGATTCTCCTCCTCCTCCTCCTCCTCCTCAGGCCATACACGCTGAAAGGATGACAGGCCAGCAGCATGTGTACCCTCACCAGTGGGCCAAGCTGTCTCTTCCCCCTCCTCCTCATCTTCTTCCTCCTGCTCCTCCTGACCGCGCTGAGATATAGACAGGAGGGTGCTCTGACTATCCAGTGACATACTGTCTTGCCCCGGCTCTGTTTCCGAGCGCAAAGCGTCTGCCTTTATGCTTTGCAGGGAACTTCTCAAGAGGCATAGCAGAGGAATGGTGACGCTAATGATTGCAGCATCGCCGCTCACCACCTGGGTAGACTCCTCAAACTTTCCAAGGACCTGGCAGATGTCTGCCAACCAGGCCCACTCTTCTGAAAATAATTGAGGAGGCTGACTCCCACTGCGCCGCCCATGTTGGAGTTGGTATTCCACTAAAGCTCTAAGCTGATCATAGAGCCTGGCCAACATGTGGAGCGTAGAGTTCCACCGTGTGGGCACGTCGCACAGCAGTCGGTGCACTGGCAGATGAAACCGATGTTGCAGGGTGCGCAGGGTGGCAGTGTCCGTGTGGGACTTGCGGAAATGTGCGCAGAGCCGGCGCACCTTTCCGAGCAGGTCTGACAAGTGTGGGTAGCTTTTCAGAAAGTGCTGAACCACCAAATTAAAGACGTGGGCCAGGCATGGCACGTGCGTGAGGCTGCCGAGCTGCAGAGCCGCCACCAGGTTACGGCCGTTGTCACACACGACCATGCCCGGTTGGAGGCTCAGCGGCGCAAGCCAGCGGTCTGTCTGCTCTGTAAGACCCTGCAGCAGTTCGTGGGCCGTGTGCCTCTTATCTCCTAAGCTGAGTAGTTTCAGCACGGCCTGCTGACGCTTGCCCACCGCTGTGCTGCCACGCCGCGCGACACCGACTGCTGGCAACGTGCTGCTGCTGCTGACACATCTTGATTGCGAGACAGATGTTGCGTTGGAGGAGGAGGAGGGTGCTTTAGTGGACGAAGCATACACCGCCGCAAATACCACCACCGAGCTGTGGCCCGCAATTCTGTGGGTGGGTAGGACGTGAGCGGTCCCAGGCTCTGACTCTGTCCCAGCCTCCACTAAATTCACCCAATGTGCCGTCAGGGAGATATAGTGGCCCTGCCCGCCTGTGCTTGTCCATGTGTCCGTTGTTAAGTGGACCTTGGCAGTAACCGCGTTGGTGAGGGCGCGTACAATGTTGCGGGAGACGTGGTCGTGCAGGGCTGGGACGGCACATCGGGAAAAATAGTGGCGACTGGGAACTGAGTAGCGCTGGTCCGCTGCCGCCATCATACTTTTGAAGGACTCCGTTTCCACAACCCTATACGGCAGCATCTCCAGGCTGATAAATTTGGCTACGTGCACGTTTAACGCTTGAGCGTGCGGGTGCGTGGCGGCGTACTTGCGCTCAAACACTTGCGCTAGCGACGGCTGGACGGTGCGCTGAGAGACATTGGTGGATGGGGCCGAGGACAGCGGAGGTGAGGGTGTGGGTGCAGGCCAAGAGACGGTAGTGCCTGTGTCCTCAGAGCGGGGTTGGATCTCAGTGGCAGGTTGGGGCACAGGGGGAGAGGCAGCGGTGGAAACCGGAGGCGGTGAACGGCCTTCGTCCCACCTTGTGGGGTGCTTGGCCATCATATGTCTGCGCATGCTGGTGGTGGTGAGGCTGGTGGTGGTGGCTCCCCGGCTGATCTTGGCGCGACAAAGGTTGCACACCACTGTTCGTCGGTCGTCTGCACTCTCAGTGAAAAACTGCCAGACCTTTGAGCACCTCGGCCTCTGCAGGGTGGCATGGCGCGAGGGGGCGCTTTGGGAAACAGTTGGTGGATTATTCGGTCTGGCCCTGCCTCTACCCCTGGCCACCGCACTGCCTCTTGCAACCTGCCCTGCTGCTGCCCTTGCCTCCCCCTCTGAAGACCTGTCCTCAGTAGGCGTAGCAAACCAGGTGGGGTCAGTCACCTCATTGTCCTGCTGCTCTTCCTCAGAATCCTCGGTGCGCTCCTCCCTCGGACTTAATGCCCTTACTACTACCTCACTGATAGACAACTGTGTCTCATCGTCATCGGCCTCCTCACCCACTGAAAGGTCTTGAGACAGTTGCCGGAAGTCCCCAGCCTCATCCCCCGAACCCCGGGAACTTTGCAATGGTTGGGCATCAGTCAAGATAAACTCCTCTGGTGGGAGAGGAACCACTGCTGCCCAATCTGAGCAGGGGCCCGAGTACAGTTCCTGGGAGTCTGCCCGCTCCTCAGAATGTCTCATTTTCATGGAGTGAGGAGGCTGGGAGGACGGAGGAGCAGCAGCCAGAGGATTCTGAGTTGCAGCAGTGGACGGCGCAGAACTGTGGGTGGACGATAGGTTGCTGGAAGCACTTTCTGCCATCCACGACAGGACCTGCTCACACTGCTCATTTTCTAATAAAGGTCTACCGCGTGGACCCATTAAATGTGCTATGAATGTGGGGACGCCAGAAACGTGCCTCTCTCCTAATCCCGCAGCAGTCGATACACCTGGATCAGGAGCTCGGCCTGTGCCCACACCCGGACTAGGGCCTCCGCGTCCTCGGCCGCGCCCACGTCCTCTAGGCCTACCCCTACCCCTCAGCATGCTGTATTACCAGTAATGCAGAAACAGAACGCTGTAAATAAATGTGCCAATTATTGGCCTGTGGTTGGAGGCTGACTTCGCTTACGGAACGCCAGGAAATAATTTGGCGCAAGCCTGCTGTAACAATTAGCTGGCTGCGTATGATTTTGTTGAAGTACTACACCCAGCACACACGGACCCAGAACACTGAGCACAGTGACAGGCAGGCCAAATAGATTTTTTGCCCAATATTTTTTTGAAAAGGCCCACTGCGTATATTCAACCAATAATATATGTCTTCTGTCCCTGGAGTGTGTCACAGAACTGCAGAGTGTTGCACTGTTATTAACTGCAACAGAGCGGTGATTTCACAGCCAGGAAATAATTTGGCGCAAGCCTGCTGTAACACTTAGCTGGCTGCGTATTTATTTGTAGAACTACTACACCCAGCACACACAGACCCAGAACACTGAGCACAGTGACAGGCAGGCCAAATAGATTTTTTGCCCAATATTTTTTAGAAAAGGCCCACTGCGTATATTCAATCAATAATATATGTCTTCTGGCCCTGCCTACACAATTCTGTCCCTGGAGTGTGTCACAGAACTGCAGAATGTTGCACTGTTATTAACTGCAACAGAGCGGTGATTTCACAGCCAGGAAATAATTTGGCGCAAGCCTGCTGTAACACTTAGCTGGCTGCGTATGATTTTGTTGAAGTACTACACCCAGCACACACGGACCCAGAACACTGAGCACAGTGACAGGCAGGCCAAATAGATTTTTTGCCCAATATTTTTTTGAAAAGGACCACTGCGTATATTCAATCAATAATATATGTCTTCTGGCCCTGCCTACACAATTCTGTCCCTGGAGTGTGTCACAGAACTGCAGAGTGTTGCACTGTTATTAACTGCAACAGAGCGGTGATTTCACAGCCAGGAAATAATTTGGCGCAAGCCTGCTGTAACACTTAGCTGGCTGCGTATGATTTTGTTGAAGTACTACACCCAGCACACACGGACCCAGAACACTGAGCACAGTGACAGGCAGGCCAAATAGATTTTTTGCCCAATATTTTTTTGAAAAGGACCGCTGCGTATATTCAATCAATAATATATGTCTTCTGGCCCTGCCTACACAATTCTGTCCCTGGAGTATTACTGCAGGGCGCAATGCTGTGCACGGCCGATATACCAAAAAAAAAAAAATGTGCAACACTGCAAAAAGCAGCCTCCACACTACTGCACACGGTTAGATGTGGCCCTAAGAAAGACCGTTGGGGTTCTTGAAGCCTACAATAACTCCTAACGCTCTCCCTGTCTCCACACTTCTGTCCCTGGAGTATTACTGCAGGGCGCAATGCTGTGCACGGCCGATATACCAAAAAAAAAAAAATGTGCAACACTGCAAAAAGCAGCCTCCACACTACTGCACACGGTTAGATGTGGCCCTAAGAAGGACCGTTGGGGTTCTTGAAGCCTACAATAACTCCTAACGCTCTCCCTGTCTCCACACTTCTGTCCCTGGAGTATTACTGCAGGGCGCAATGCTCTGCACGGCCGATATACCAAAAAAAAAAAAATGTGCAACACTGCAAAAAGCAGCCTCCACACTACTGCACGCGGTTAGATGTGGCCCTAAGAAGGACCGTTGGGGTTCTTGAAGCCTACAATAACTCCTAACGCTCTCCCTGCCTCCACACTTCTGTCCCTGGAGTATTACTGCAGGGCGCAATGCTCTGCACGGCCGATATACAAAAAAAAAAAAAAAGTGCAACACTGCAAAAAGCAGCCTCCACACTACTGCACACGGTTAGATGTGGCCCTAAGAAAGACCGTTGGGGTTCTTGAAGCCTACACTAACTCCTAACACTCTCCCTATAGCAGCTCCGGCACCAACAGCACTGTCCCTCAGCTATGTCACAACGCATCTGAGGCGAGCCGCGGGAGGGGCCGATTTTTATACTCGGGTGACACCTGATCTCGCCAGCCACTCACTGCAGGGGGGTGGTATAGGGCTTGAACGTCGCAGGGGGACGTTGTAATGCCTTCCCTGTCTTTCAATTGGCCAGAAAAGCGCGCTAACGTCTCAGAGATGAAAGTGAAAGTAACCCGAACATCGCGTGGTGCTCGTTACGAGTAACGAGCATCTCGAACACGCTAATACTCGAACGAGTATCAAGCTCGGACGAGTACGTTCGCTCATCTCTAGTAATAACACCATTATTTAGCTGAAGGCAGATAGAACAGAACTTGCCATTGATAACAAATAAGGATAGCCCACTCCCTCCCACTTGCTGCACAGTGACCCATATGTAAGATTTGTCACTTTTATACCTTTCTTTGTTTCAGCAAATAACTTTATTAATTATGATTGCTGTAAGGTTGTGGTGATACTGCATTTGTAGTGGCTCAGAATTAGTGGGGCCCCTCCAGAATGTTCTATGTCTGTCTTGTGTCACTGTATTGTCAGTGTCTTGTAGAGTGCATTTGAAGTATGTGTAGTGGATGTTTGCAGGACTGAAAGAGTTAATGTCTGGTATGTTCTGTCCTGTCTGGAAAATGTATCGTTTGTGGTCACGTGATTGTTATATATATGTGTTTGCAAAGGATGCAGTAGGTCAGTCAGTATGTTACACAGACACTACAGAGAGGCTGTCAGATAGGTGAGTGTGTGGAGCATAGAAGAGGCCAAGCGATTGACTGATGCTCAGCTTGGGTCCATTCAACCTAGAAATCCTCTGTACTACTGCTGAGTACTGAGGGAATGGAACGACTTATCAGCGAGAAGAGAAGAAGTGGGTGCTTTGCCGGTGGAAGAAGTAATTGCTGGGAGTGAAAGGACCTGCAGATAACTTGGACTGTGGAGTGTTCCAATACCTTGTGATTTCCACCAAGATAAAAAAGCCTTGTATGCTGTGATTACTGCTATTAACTTTAATGAGAAGTTAAGTAAATGGACAAGATCGACCGTTCGCAGTTTTGTTCCAAAATATATCCTTCTGGTGTTGGACTATTTTATTCATCTACGAGATCCACTCCAAGAGAAGGAATGGTGGCATCAAGAGTGACTATTGGACTTACTGGTTACTATTCCTGTGATCTCCCCCTGCGGTCAAGTGTCGTGTCCTGAGCTACCCTGGGAATGAGATGGTAGAGCCCTGTGACAAGGATAACATCTCTACCCCCGCTGTCTCCTTGGCTGTAGGCCTACTCCTTGGACGCTGCACATGGTGCTCTACCTGTGCAGGATCTGTGATCACATGGCCATTTTGTGCAGATCGTCATGTCACAGAGAATGTGTTGTCCTGGGTATGGACAGTAAAGTACATGACATTTTGTTGTCAGATTGACTTTCCATTTTTCCTATTCTATCTTTATCCATTTAGTTGGGGCGACTCTTGGACACTTTGTGGATAAGCCCTCTTCATGCAGTTCTATTTTGTAATTATCAAGGTTTCTAATTAGTTTGCATTATGTCGCTGAATTTTGAGTGTCTTGTAATTTTGCCATCCAAGGAAACTTTGGTTTGATGCAGTCTAGGACTATTTTGTTTGTGATCTTGGTGATCCAAGGAATTCGTATGAGTTTCCTCCAGCACCAAAGTTCGAAGGCATCAATCATCCTCCAGTCTGTTTTCTTCAGTGTCCAACTTTTGCAGCTGTAAGTTGTGGTTAGAAAGATGATTGCGTTGCCTATCCAGTATTTCATTGCAATGCTTATGTCTTTGTTTTGCCAGATCTTATCCATACTTAACATTGCGCTGTGACCTAGCACGATTCGTCATTTTATTTTAAGTCCTGCTTCTCCATTGCCGTTGATTTTTGATCCGAGGAAAATTAAGTCTTGAACTGCTTCGATTTCTTTGTTGCTGTTTTTTTTTGTTCTGTTACCGGCTGTCAAGATCTTATTTTTGATGATATTTAAATATAGGCTTGCTTTTTCACTTCCTTCTTTAGCCTTCAGTATCAGTTGTTCATGATCTACCTGACTTTCTGCCAGCAAGGTTGTATCGTTTGCATATCTGAGATTGTTGATGTTTCTTCCACTAATCTTGACTCCAATGTTGGATTTGTCTAAATTGCCTGGCCTCAAAATCGCCTCTGCATACAGGGTGAACAATGCAGGGAATAAGAAGCAGCCTTTGCGTATGCCTTTCCCAATTCTGAACCATTCTGTGTTAGAATTGGAGGTCATGACCATAGCCTCTTGGTTTGCATATGACGACTGTATGAGTTGCCCCAGATGTCCTGGGACTTCCGATTGTCTTGAGCATGGCCACAGCTTGTCGTGTTCAATGCAATCAAAGGCTTTTTTGTAATCGATAAAGCATATGTACACCTCATTCTGGTATTCCTGGGCCTTTTTTTATGATCCCCATTACTGGCATGCACATCCTAATGGGTGGAACATACAGGAGTTTATGAAAGCAAGTGCCTTTGGCGCCAACTGCTGTTCAATGTTCCTTATGAAGGAGATCATCCTTGGTGTCTGGTCAGACAGCTGTGACATAGTTATAAAGCTGGGTCTGAGCTACTAAGGCAAAAGTGAAATGAGCGCTGCTTTATTAGAGGAGCAGACCGATTGAGGCTGAACATCTGCAACAGTGGTCAACCATCTTGAGGAGTACGTCACCACTACTACAACCAACTATTGTATATAGTTGTTACAAAGACTGTATTTAGTGTGCAGTGTTGCACAGTGGGATCTAACCTTCTATCCATCATGCTTAAACAATTGCTATATGAGAACAGTGTTCCCCCGTGTGCATTACGTACAGATGTAGCAAACATTAACTTTGCATTTAACCTGCTATAACTACAATGTATTGCAATGCTGTAAATTGAGATATCAGAATGCACCAGTCATGTTAACAATTGCTACATCTCTACATGTATCTGTATATGTAACAGAGCATGCAACACTCTCCCATAGAGGACATTTTCTGAGTAAGCTGTCTTATGTCTTACTGCCTGCTGTAAATTATATCTTTATGCTGTTGATACGGCTCAGACAAGATGATGGTTGCTTCCATAATCATGTAAAGAGATGAACATTTGGGTGATATAAACTAAAAGTCCCTTGTTTAACTTTTAATGTTCAATCGCTTCCTCCACAAAATCTTACTTTATCTGCAGTCTTATGAACAAAAATTCCTCCTGTTCATTAAACTCTAGAGATGTTCAAAAAGTCATAACAACCCATTCCAAGACCCAGGACCCAGCTTGTACAGTATTTATGCCAGAGTTTTCTTCAAGAGATAAACTTTAAAGTTGTATGAGATTAGAAAAACATGGCTGCTTTCTCTCAGAAGCAAAGCCACTCTTGTCCTTGATGTGTCCGGTATTGCAAACTAGCCTAATAAATGACATGAATAAGGCTCAGCTGTAATATATGGCCCTAGGAAGAGTGATGCTCCTTTTTAAAGAAAGCAACCATGTTCTAGTTTTTGCAATCCATTTAGCTTTGTAAACAATTACTGTTTGAATAACAGAAAATTTGAGCTATTGTAATAGTTACTTTTTTATGGATAAAAAAAGTTTTGACATTTATGGTTATTATACATTTAATATATTGCTGCTGTACTTTATGTTCCTGCCAGGACTCTCAGACAGAGGTCACATGACTTTGTTCACTACGATTTTTGTTGCTATGGACCTGAGCTACACACTGATTAGCTGAAGGGCTGTGTATTAAAGAGGTCCTGTTCAGGGGCTCTTCTGTGACTCAGCAGCTACAAAAAGTGCAGGAAAGAGAAACCGGGTCATTGAGAGCTGCAGCTGAGCTGTCCTGCCACTAGACTTTCTGAGTACCAGAGAGAGAGATCCTCTAGTGATTTTATGCTGCAGCTTCTGACTGAGCTGGAGGGAAATCATACAATTGGAAGGTACCTACAGGCTCATCTGGTCCAACCACCTACCTAATGCAGAATCACTAAATCATCCCAGACAAATTTGTCCAGCTACTGTTGGAAGATTTCCATTAAAGGAGAACTCGCCACCTCTTGTGGCAACCTGTTCCACTCATTGATCACCCTCACTGACAGAAAGTTTTTGTAATATCTAATTTGTGTCTCCTCCCTTTCAGTTTCATCCCATTGCTTCTAGTCTTGTGCAAATGAGAATAGGAATGCTTCCACACCAACACTAAAATGCTGTGTTTTTTGCTCTGTGAGTGATACAAAAAGCAAATTTATGAAACCAATGTCTTTCAATGGTTTCATTTACATCTGCGATGTGTTCTCTGTTCTGATGCTGCGATAGCAAAATATCATGGCATGTTCTATCTTTAGGCTTTTTTTTGCCTTTTTATGCACCTGTTTCCAAATGAAGCCATCATTCATTCGATTTGGGTGAAAAAAAGCATGACGACGCACTTTCCAAAGCAGACAACATTTACTCTATCGCTGCATTTTTTGCCCGCCCATAAATGCAAACGCCTGTGTGGAGGCACCCTAGGGCTGATCCCTCTGCACTGTGACAGCACTTAAGATATTGACACAGTATTCCAGATGAGGTCGGACTAAGGAAGAGTAGAGGGTTATAATTAACTCATGTGAGCTAGACTCTCCTTCTCTTAGAACATCCCAGAATTATTTGCCTTTTTTGTTACTGCATCACACTGTTGACTCATGTTCAGTCTGTGATCTATTAGTATATGCAAGTGATAGGGGTCAATCATTATTAATCAATAACCTAACATAAGAAAGATAAGGAAACAGTGTAATGAATGTGACATTACTTATTTGGTTATATAATGTTATGTATTATATGTAAAACATTCCGGAAGTTGCTAGTAGAATTTGGATATAGAATTATATGTAAAAAGGTATATTCAAGCGTTTATTTGAATATTGATTTTAAAATACTAAATGTATGACTAATTAGATTTTATTCAGTTATCTTACTGAATACCAACTTACCAACTTTGTGCTGACTTCCGAGTAGGTGGCTGAACCAGTCTTGTCTATGTGAAAATTAGAAACAATGTCCCCTCTTTTGATGTGCAAATTGCTGATGAACTTTGAAGATTACAGTTCTTCCCAAACAAGAAATGTAATTAACAAAACCTGTATTATCACACTGTAACTGTTTCCATGTCTACTTCAAACAGTTTTGTTGATACCTTTTGTTTAGAAAAGCTTGTTGATTTACAGTTGCCAAAAGTACTTTGTAACCAGGCATCAGGTAACATTTGGCTTGTTGATTTACAGTTGCCAAAAGTACTTTGTAACCAGGCATCAGGTAACATTTGGAAACGCCTTCTTTACAACTTGCATATAAACTAGCAATGTACAACAATAAACAGAATTCATTCTGATCACTAGACGGTCTTATGTGTAGTGGTTATTATGGTTCTCTATGAGTACTCTATATAATATTTCCTCTTAATTTGGATACAGGCAACATTCGCATTTCGGTCTGCGTTCCAGACCCCCCACAGTTTATTTGGCGCCCGACAAGTGGGGCAGAAGCTAACTCCTTACCTGCAGCCGATACCTGACGACACTACCTGCCGACCAGCCGGACGAGAGGCCACGGGACCCCAGATCTACAAAACACCGGTATACGGTAAGCTCTTGACTTACCACTCAAGCTCTGGGCTCTCCTGACTTCAAGTCTCGTGTCGACAGGGGGTGAGTTGCTGTATGTTATATAGGACGCTTCTGCCTGTTATTTACGGTGTTCTTAGTGACCGTGCTAGACGGAAGAACCCTTGTGTGTATATTGCCATGTTGCCTGTAGTAATTGTTGAAATCTGTACGTTGATAGTCTGTCGTGTTAGCCATAATTCGCTTTTACTGAGTCTGTTATAATATCACCAGAAGTTCCCTTAGAAGAGAGGTCTGGTCTCCCCTAAACCCCCCCCTTAAGGAGTCCGTAAAACTATTCCAGGACCAGGGGTCCTTAGTGTACTGTGTGAAATAAAAGCCTGTGTGAAATAAAAGCCTCTGTGAAATAGAAGCCTGTGTGAAATAAAAGCCTCTGTGAAATAGAAGCCTGTGTGAAATAAAAGCCTCTGTGAAATAGAAGCCTGTGTGAAATAAAAGCCTGTGTGAAATAAAAGCCTGTGTGAAATAGAAACCTGTGTGACAAATAGAAGCCTGTGTGACAAATAGAAGCCTGTGTGACAAATAGAAGCCTGTGTGACAAATAGAAGCCTGTGTGACAAATAGAAGCCTGTGTGACAAATAGAAACCTGTGTGACAAATAGAAACCTGTGTGACAAATAGAAACCTGTGTGACAAATAAGGTTCTGTGTGCCATAAGCTGTGTGAGAAAGGGAAGGGGGAGACGATTGCAGACAAGTGTATAAAATATAGAAAGATAGGACTTAGAAAAGCAGGAACCTTTAAGTATGAGTTCTGGTAACAGTACGGGATAAAGCATATGAAAGATATCAGAGACGCCGGTTTAGATAAAGGAACAGACAATATGGGAAATGTACAGGGCAAGTAGTATGCCTATATGGAAATCAGCTAGAGAAATAGTAAAAGACAAAGAAGGCACGTTAGCTGTGGGAAGAAGAATGTAGTAAGGTGTTTAGAATTTTGGGAGTCTTAGACCAGCAAGTTTGGGGAAAAGATTCAGAGATAGTCAAAAGGTTGTATAAAAATATGTTAGACAGATGGATTAAGGCAAGTATAGATACGGCAGTAAGGGGTTATCAGAGAAAGGGAATCCTCTTATAGATTGTGTCCCTCTAAGACATAAAGTAAGTTCATGCAAAATCTGTGGACAATTATGTGACAAATAACCACTATTGTTTGTCTTGTAAGTCTTGTTGTTATGTAAACTAGTCTTTGTTGTACGTCTTAGTGTTCTTGTAATGTCTAATTTCTAAGTGTAAGAAAGTTATACCCCACTCACATCTGTGGGGGTTCAAAAGAACAATGAAGTATATATATACTGGGTGGTTTTTTTGTTTTGTTTTTTTTCCTGAGTGTAAAGAAGGTATGAGCTATGGGGGGTTGTATTGTCTCTGTAGTAAGGAATGGTGTAAGCAGACTGTGCAGGTTAATAGGGAACAAAGAAAGTGTAGTATAACTTGTTAAAAGAAAGAAAAAAAGCAAGTCAATGAGTTAAGGAAAGGTAGAAGGTTTAACAATGCACGGTAATAATAGTTGCTATCTGGAGTGGTGAATATAAGTATGTAGGTGGAAATGGGCATAAGTTGTATTATGTTTGTCATTGGATAGCCTATTCTGAGCAAATTGTGTAAAAACCGCGGTACTAAGAGTTTTTCTTATCTATACATAATTCGCTCATTATTGGAAGTCTGGTGTACAGTAAATACAATCCCAATTTCTACTTCACATATTATCAGTCCGTATAGGAATGAATAAAACCCCCCTTAGTGAGTGTGAATTTGCAGTTTAGAAGAGGTTTACAGGCAGTGGAACCAGTTATACAGCTATTTGTCTGGAGAAGTTTCTGTGTTCTATAGAAGATAAGATACATTTCAAAGGGTGGGGAGTACTGGGCTTTAGAAGACCTACTTGTCTTTGCAAAGAAATGTGAATTAAGAATTGGTTATATTTGGCTACACAGGAAGTATGTTGTATTATATATATACTGTTCAATAGCTAAAAATGAAATGAGAAAAGAATTCAAAGCACAGGTATATAATGTTCTCTCATTGTGGGGTCAGTTCCCTCTTCAACCTTCACCCCCTCCTTCATCTCAATTCCAACCGTCTCCTCCCCCCCACCCTATGCCAAGTCATCCACTCCAAGGTCAAACATTGGACTGGAGGGATGGACCTGCTGGCATTGTGGACAACAGAACCCGGATTGGAGAGAGAGCTGCCCTGCTTGCGGAGCTCCTCGGTGCAAACCGGTTATGCCTATGCTCACTAGATCCTAGGCTAGTGAGTGGAAGCATGAGGACAAGAAAGAGATGCAGGGAGCGGAGGGTGATATAGAAGCAGATGTAAAACAGGGAAGGCAGTGGGAACTATAATCTAAAATTATGTGAAAGACTATTGTGGCACAGATTGGGATAAAAATAAACATAAGAGAATTAGTAGAGACGAGGGAAATAAGCAGGGTTGGGAAGTACCGACACTTTTAGACAAGTGAGGAAGTACTGACACTTAAAAAGTAGTAACTGACATGCAAATGTTTTTGTCTTTATGTGTGTGTATTAATGAAGGGCCCGTATGAGAGTTAGATTGTGTTATATGGTGTATACTGTCCGGTGGCTAGAAACTAAATGAGGCAAGAAAGACCAAACGCTGAGCCAGACCACAGGGGGTGGAGCTAGGTGATGTAAGGAGATGGGAGGGAAGAACAATAGGAAGAGGTGTTCTTCCACCCTCAACACAGACCAGCCTAGGAGAGAGGTATACGTCTAGTAATTACTAATAATTAATGCTGTTTGAAGTCTGAATGTTTTAGTTGCTTATTAATATCTTAGCTATTGTTTCATAGAGATAAAATTCAGTGTCATAGAAAGGAAGAAAGACGCTGATGAAATAAGAAACTTGTAATGAATTATGTGAATTATACCGTCTTAAAAATAGAGAACATAGGGATTTTAAGATATATATATATATATTTTTGCTTTTTGTGTAAATGTCAGTTCTGTGATTGGTTGGACGTCTATATCACTGCTAAATGCTGTTAGTACTGCACTGTCTCTGAAAGAATGTTCTGTAGGAGAGACATGCAAACGACCAGCATCGAAGGAGTGGAGCTAGATAATGTAAAAGTAGGTAATGTTTCATCCTTCTTTTGTCTACAAAGGAGGGGGTGAGGAGCTTGGGCAGTTAGGAAATTTTTTTTCTTCTCAAATTTGATGAGACATTGCAGGCAGGATCAGATTAATAATGAATTTGCTTAAAGAATATCATATTCCAATATGAATACATGTTTGTGGATTATTCTGCCTTGTTGTAATTCATGTCTGTTATTTGTACTAATATCTTACAAGCCTTATCTGCATCCATCAAATTTTCACCGGATGGATCGGTACGGGTTGAGACCTCAAGTGACAGTTCAGAGGAGGTTTTGTAAACTAACTGCTCTCTTGGTGGATCCGGCTCATGTATTTGTCTTGATAGCTACTGCAGAAACTCAGCTTTCCGCAGGTCCTGACAAATAGTAAGCCACCTCCAAGACAAACTCCAATTCCTGAGTCATTGCTTAGCCCAAGGAACTGGATATCTGACATAGGTGATCCAGGTATTGCAGGTCAGCAATTTCTAAATTTTTAATTTTTAATTTTTTTTTGCTACAAGGTTCTGATCTATTTTAAATAGAATACCAGCTTGATTGTCTAGCAGTAATTGGTGAAAGGGGTTTCAGGAGTGCCGATTCAGCTGGCAGAAACTGAACCACTAGAGGTAATGTTTAAAGGGTCACGATGCCTCATGCGCTTCCTTGTGCTGGAAATGATGGGATCCTTGGGATCTTGTATCGAACTTCACTCGTCCGGTGAGGCTCGTATACACCCCAGGTCTGAAAGTCACCCGACCTTCTGTCGGATGGCAGCAGACCTAGCGACACCTCTCCCTGTCTTCACTCTTACGCACGCAGAGAAACAAGTTCTTAGTGTCGTTCCTTTGAGCCTTTGGGCTACCAGTCAGACGGACCTCACAGACTGTCTGTATTTGTTTGTATTTAATTTCAGAGGAAAGCAGTACTGTTGGATAGTGCTGCCACAAGGGGCACAGTATAGCCCAAAACCAGTTCACCAGATTCATGAAACTGGTATTAGACGCCTGGCCAATTCGCGAGGGCACCGCCCTCTTGTAATATGTTGATGATTTGTTTTTAATTTACTTTTATGTACTGCTGACACAAATAGTTACCTCAATGCATCACTAAGCCTTTTGTGTTTCCTCCATCAGAGTAGAATGGCTGCAAAGCCAGCAAAGAGAAACTTCTTAGATCACACCATGGTGATCTACACCCCACATGACATACATGGTATCCTGACACAGGTAAGCCGTAGACATCTGTCCCTCGCTAGACAGGTCAAAATGGAACTTGCAGTACACTCTTCATCCAATGTCTCATTTCAACGTTGCACCACTTTGAATCCGGCCACCTTATTGCCATTAGGTGACACTGATTCAAATGGGGGAGTAAGTACAGAGGACCAGCTTTTTGCAAATTCTCTGACTGATGATGAAGAGGAGGCCTTTGACGCAGAACACCAGCATGATTGTGACAGCTGGGTTCGCACATGTCACTGACAAACCCCTCCTAAACCCCCACCTTGAAATGTTTGTGGATGGATCTAGATACCTGAATGACAAAGGAAGGCTTGTAACAGGTTTTGAAGTAGTCACACTGAATGAGATACTTGTACAAAAGCCACTGCCGCCATACATGTCAGCGCAGGAACTGAGGCCTGTACGATTGTGAAAAGTACCACTGCCAGCATCTACACTGATTCCAGGTACGCCTTTGGTACTGCACACGATTATGGACCCATCTGGCGGTCCAGGAGCTTTCTCACGGCACAAGGCAAGCCCATTAAGCTATCATGTTGCCAGGACAGGTGGCCATAATAAAGGTTAAAGCACACACGCAGGGGCAGTCACCAGAGAACAAGGGGATAGGGCAGCCAAGGCTGCAGCTCTCCTAGGAAAGGACGCAAGACCCCTTGTGCTGTAAGTTGGATCTTGGTCCCACCACTCTTGTTGATTTGGGATTTGGCGTCCTACGGGACGTAGATGATGTACCAGCGGCTGCCTACCCCCACCTCGCCGTCCTAGCTCACGGGAAAGTGCATGCCTCTCGGAATGCTATGGTTTCTGTTATGGACAAGGTATGGTATGCTCCAGGGTTGGACAGGTTGGCGAAGGCATATGTGAAGGCATGTGAAGTGGCCACTGTATCCTATTCAGAGATTACAAATCGATTACATCCAGCTTCCCAAATCAGGCAGGTATGAGTACGTCCTTGTGTGCGTGGACCTGTTCAAAGCCACCGCACAATGTACAGTGGCTAAACTTGTGTCAGAACTTGTATGTAGATTTGGGGTACTAGAGACAATTGAGAGTGACAGAGGTACACAGTTTACAGGTGAAGTGATGCGAAAGGTGATGTCAGCCTTGGGGTGGAACAAGCGTTTTACACTCCATATCACCCGCAGAGTTTAACAAAAGTTGAAAGAACTGAAATGATATGCTTAAGTTAAAAGAAGTGTTGTTTGGCTCTATGCCAAGATTAGGCCTGTACCATCCACAGGCCCTACAGCGGGAGTGTGATAAGTTTATTGAATATGTACAAGAACTATGTCGTAAACTGAAAATAACACCCGATCTAGTGTTTTCCCCAATTCCAGACCCTGACAACCTAGAGGGGACTCATTTCTTGCCACCTGGAGATTGGGTGGTCACAAAAAGACACGTAGTAAAGGCCTTGGACCCAAGGTTTGACGACCATACCAAGTTCTGTTGTCAACGCCTACTTCTGTAAAAGTGGATACATGCCTCCCACTGCAAGAAAGTTCCCGAGCCAGAGGAAAAGTGATGGGTGGGATCCCGGCGTTGTGTGGGTGGGGGAGGTAATGGACATTTTGATTTTGACTTCTGCATTTGTCTTATTGGACTGTCTTCTTATTGGGAAACACCACTACGAACGATCCACATGGAGAAGCGATGGACTGGATGGGCAAATATTTCCCACACGTGTATGCCCAACCTCAGAAGTGGAGAAGACATTTTGCGGACTTGTCTATTATCTGTCCCCACTCCTGTAGAGACTTTTTGAGACATACCCAAAAATACACCCCTTTAAGTGTCTAATATGACGATGACGATATTGATGTTGATAAATCTAAGATTACTGTATTGTGAACTTGATTGACTTGCAATATCTGATATTATGTCATTTGTTTAAATATCTTGATGGACATAGAGTGCACCATTCCTTCCTGGGAACCCGGCACCTATGGGTGACAGAACCAGGAGATAATGGTGGCTCTGATGTCCAAATGGGGGAATGATAGGGGTCAATCATTATTAATCAATAACCTAACATAAGAAAGATAAGGAAACAGTGTAATGAATGTGACATTACTTATTTGGTTATATAATGTTATGTATTATATGTAAAACATTCCGGAAGTTGCTAGTAGAATTTGGATATAGAATTATATGTAAAAAGGTATATTCAAGCGTTTATTTGAATATTGATTTTAAAATACTAAATGTATGACTAATTAGATTTTATTCAGTTATCTTACTGAATACCAACTTACCAACTTTGTGCTGACTTCCGAGTAGGTGGCTGAACCAGTCTTGTCTATGTGAAAATTAGAAACAATGTCCCCTCTTTTGATGTGCAAATTGCTGATGAACTTTGAAGATTACAGTTCTTCCCAAACAAGAAATGTAATTAACAAAACCTGTATTATCACACTGTAACTGTTTCCATGTCTACTTCAAACAGTTTTGTTGATACCTTTTGTTTAGAAAAGCTTGTTGATTTACAGTTGCCAAAAGTACTTTGTAACCAGGCATCAGGTAACATTTGGCTTGTTGATTTACAGTTGCCAAAAGTACTTTGTAACCAGGCATCAGGTAACATTTGGAAACGCCTTCTTTACAACTTGCATATAAACTAGCAATGTACAACAATAAACAGAATTCATTCTGATCACTAGACGGTCTTATGTGTAGTGGTTATTATGGTTCTCTATGAGTACTCTATATAATATTTCCTCTTAATTTGGATACAGGCAACATTCGCATTTCGGTCTGCGTTCCAGACCCCCCACACAAGTCATTTTTACAGGTGCTGCTTAGCTCAATTTCTCCCATTCTGTATGTGTTTTATTTTATTTTCTTGTCCAGATGTAGTACTTTGCATTTCTTCTTGTTCAATACCATTTTGTTAGTCACCGGCCACTGTTAAAGTTTGTCTAGATCTTTTTGGAACCTCCCGCACCCCCCCCCCCCTCTGCCCCTTGCCAACTGCCAGCAAGGGGAGGACGCGGGAGCTAGTGTGCTAATCTTCCACTTCGTCCTCTCCCTTTGCCAGCAAGGATTGTAGAAGGGCCGCAAAGGGAGAGGGAGTTTAGCAGAGCCACTGCAAAACTCCCTCCCACCTCCCTTTTCTGGCAGCTCCCATAGGCTCCTGTAGGAGTCTATGGAACCGGCCGCTGTATTCCAGCCAAAGATAGGTCCAGACCAATCTTTTCCAGTCAGCGTAAAAGCAGACGGACGGAATGCGCAGTGTGTGCTCTTTTTGCCTGCCGATTTTACGCCCCCAAAAATCACCCATCTGAACAAATGCATTGGAATTCAATGCTTCAGATGGTCATAATTTTCGGCCAGCATTTTATCGCAGCAAAATCGCCATGATAAAACGCCGGTGTTAATAAAGCCCTATACTTTCATATTTGACTACTGAACTTTCATATGACTACTTATAGTTTTTATAATTTGATTTATAGGCTACATTATCCCATATATATTGAATTTGTGATTTGACAAGAGTTCAACCATGGAAGCAATCACAGCTGGTTCATGCTTCTTTAATAGACAATAGATTTATTCTACAATATAGACTATAGTTAAAAATTTCCATTACCTTAAAAAGCTAAATTGAAAGCTTATTTGAAGGTTGACTTTAATCGTAACTTTTTGCACTATTGTACAATGATCTCCTCTTCAGTGATGCTCGGAATGAATTTGTTGCAATGGATTTGTCTCTAGTAGATTCAGTTTAGGAACATTATTATTTCCAGAGAGCTCGGCTCAGAGGAAACAATTGTTATAATGCTTGAATGAGTATTGGATCAATGATGCCAAAATATTCTTGCCCTTTAAATTATATTGTTGTTTTTGTTAGTGAATATGACTGTTTCAGTCGACAGATTGGATGCAGGCCGCTCAGCTGCTTAGGGTTGAATCTCTTTTCCAAGTCAGCCTTACTAACATATTTTAGCTCCAGTATGTTTTATAAAGGGCAGAAACCAATTGCAGTTTCATTATATGACTGTCAGAATACTCTAAAGAATTATTCCATGACCTCTTGCTACCACAAGCTGCAAAAATTGCATACCTTAGCTGTAATTTTATGCTTGCTATCATAACAATATACAGTTATAATTTCCACTCCATAAACTTACTGTGCTTTATTGCAGTGCTATTCTGCAGTATTTACGTTATATACATTTATTGGCTCCCTTTGAATGCACTAGACATATTTATGGAAATATGATTTTTTATTTTTTGCCAAAGGCTTAGCATATTAATACATGAGTAATCCTGGTGTTAAACAGCAAGCTTGTGTTTAGCTCTTTTAATGACAAGACAAAAGCCAAACAACTGCCATATGCACGGTCTATTTAAAAAGAATGTGTCCTTTTTTAACTTTTTTTTAACTTGTGTTCATATTAATGTGCAAACAAACTTTATTTCCATAATTTCTGACCACTTACAGTTAATTTAAATGAAATAACATTAAGAGTAGGTTATTTTGTTACGAAAAATCTGTAAAGATTATCTGCAGCAAATCCACAGGGAATTCCACAACAAGGCAAGGATTGTGGTAGCTGCAGTACTGCCTGAGATATAGGATGTTAGTGAGAGCTGCATATACCTGAAGTTGTCATTGCAGCCTTCATTCCTGACTGTACATCTATAGCTTGTATCTCAAGCTGTATTGGAGATAAAGCTTTGCTTTTGGGTTTATTTTAAAGAATCTTTGTTTTAAGGAAAAGCCAAAATCAATGCTCTATCTGCATTACAGGCTGAGATACAGGAAGGTGCTGGTAATAAAATACATTTATGTAAGTTTGCAAATGTATGCAATGTATGTTTTTTGCATTTTTTATCATTTCTGTTTGCCATAACGTTTCATGAAAGTGGTCATAGCTGTCAACTCGTCAAGACAACTGCAATTAGGAGGTTGTCTGCTTTCAGGAAACAGAGTTTTTTGGTGCACTTTTGATGGTGTATTTTCTGCATTTTATTGGTTACTTTTTAAAATTTCGAGCTTAAACCCAGATTTTTGGCCTTTTCAGTTCTGTTGATTCTATGATGATATGTACTTCTAGGCATAGGCTTAAATTGTATATATGAACCCTGCACATGTTGAACTTTTCTTTTGAGGTATTGTGGCCTAATTTTCTACTAGGCTCAGACTTTAGGCCGCTAATATCAATTTTTGAATAATTGAAGAATTCCTATGAAATGCCTTGACGCAAATGTTCAAATGTCATTAAAATTTATTTGGGATTTCTGCAATGTCTCACATGCAATTATGCGTTCTATATAGGGATGACTGCATATACTTAAGCACTGCAGAATATGTTGCTACATTAATAAAGATTATTATAATTATATGTGGCCACTAGTGATGAGCGAGCGTACTCGGATAAGCACTACTCGCTCGAGTAATTGGCTTTATCCGAGTATCGCTGTGCTCGGGGCTAAAGATTCGGGTGCCGGCATGGAGCGGGGAGCTGCAGGGGAGAGCGGGGAGGAACGGAGGTAAGATCTTTCTCTCCCTCTCTCCCGCCCGCTCTCCCCTGCTCCCCGCTGCGACTCACCTCTCAGCCGCAGCGGCACCCGAATCTTTAGCCCCGAGCACAGCGATACTCGGATAAAGCCAATTACTCGAGCAAGTAGTGCTTATCCGAGTACGCTCGCTCATCTCTAGTGGCCACCTATCTCTCAAAAAAATGTAACTTTTGGGCTTGCCATCTTCAGATTAAACAATCCCATTGTCTGCAATGTTTGAGCAATTGCTTCCTAAAGATTGATTTAGTTGGCATATTTATAATTTTTACAGTATCTGTTACTGTTCTTTAAGTTATAGTTAATGTTATAGGACAGTATATTCTCATGGAAGGTTTGAATTAAATGAGGTCTCTTACTTTTGAGTGTCCCTTTAAGCTGCTTTTCATAAAAATATAATTGGGAGTAATTGAGTCTAACGGGTGTGTCTATTTCTGATTAGAAACTGGAACTTTAAGCTTTGACCAATTACATTGATGCACATTTTTGGGTGGGAGGTCACATTCTAATCCGCTTGTTGAAAAAGCTGCAAAAAAATGTATTTTTGGATTGCTTTCAAGCGTATGCATTAGTTTTGTCTGTGTTGCGTGAAAAATACGCTGTTATAGTCTATGGAAAGGGATTAGAATATAGATGCATTCATATAGCTCCATACGTAAATTCATTGGTAATATCTTACTATTGGGCAAAGATGGATCCATATTGGTCCAGTATAAAATAAAACCAGTGACCACAAATACAGATCAAATACTGATGACCTACAATTGCAATATTGCCTGTAATGTGTCTGTAGTACGGATCTGTATTAAGGATATCTTAAAGTGGTTGTCTGCTATTTTCACACATGGGGTCTCATTGAAAATGTCATCTAGTAACGGGATAACCCCTGTATGCTATGCTCATGTGAAACTGGCCTTAGAGTAAAGAATTCCTATGAAATATTCATTAGCACATATTTTGATATATATATGAAATTATGACCTATGAAATTCAAAGGGATCACTGTGTTATATGAAGACAAAACCCGTCTCGTAGAACAGAATATAATCATTACATTCAATATAACAAAATTTATTAAAAAGATAGAGAACATTTTGGTGCCAGACAATCATTTGCTTTGTGCTAATCTCAGTTTCTATTGAACTAGTCAGACACAGTGCCAAATTTAATTAAAATTAAGTTTAGCCTATACTTTGGAAATTTGTTACTTTGTTTTTGGTGTCCTCTACATGAAACTACTGAGTCAGAGCACGGGCATGTTTGTGATTATCTTGGGCTGTGACGCTAACATTAATTGATCGCTGTGATAGTATGCTGCGTGCATATAAATTACTTTACTGATTGTTGTCAGTCTGTGTAACAGAATAGTAAATAGCAAAATCTATCATCAAAAAGATTGTAATCACTTCCAGCACTGTCCTCTAAAGACCTTGTTTTATGATGGCACTAGTTTATATTTTCTGTGTTTTCTTAGAATAAGAACATCATGAAAAGTGCTCACTTTTAGTTATTATATATATATATATATATATATATATATTTATATTTATATATTTATTTATATATATATTTTTTTTATATATATATATATTTATATATATATATATATATATTTTTTTTTTATTTTTTTTTAGAATCTACCATCATGCCTTTTAATAGGTTCCCTAATGAGCCTGCATCTCAGTTACTCAGAGACCTTTAGTTGTATTAAAGCAATTAAGGTATTTATCGTCATAAATAGAGACTTAGACAGCTTTTATCTGAAGTATAAAATCTATGTATTCGTCCATGTATTTAAGGATGGTGTTTGTCCACAAGACCTAGCAAATCCAATTTGGTAAAACGTTTAAGGGATGCTCAGAACCTATTATATACTGTATGTATAAAGAGAGTTATTACTGAAAGATGGAATAAATATTTCTCCAGAGATACTTATTACTGCATGCAAAACTGAATGCAATGAGCAACATTTATAGAAATGGATTCACAAGTGACTGTGCAAAATATAAAAACATAAAGGCAATTATATAAAGCATAGTGGTACATCCATAAATGTATCCTATTAATTCTTTCTTTAAGGGGGCTCTGTCATTAGAAAACAAAAGTTCTATACTCGCCTATTCTTCCCCCATCAGTCGTCTTACTGTATCTTCTCTCTGCCGGTTTTCACCTGCCTCCTGCAGTCCCTCCAGGTCAACTCGCCTCCAGCCGGATGATTCTTCTTCCAGTGACTAAGCGTACATTGTCGGCATTCTCCTTCCTGCAGGGTAATGTACGCTATGTCACTAGTGACATAGCAGTCATAGCCTAGCAGGGAGTGCCGAGCTATTGTCGAGACTGCGCATGCGCACTGTCTCTCTGCAGTAGTGTATGAACTTTCATGGGGAGACAGTGTACATATCCAGTCTCGGCAATAGACCGGCATTCCTTAGTAGGCAGTGAATGTTACGTCACTAGTGACATATTCTCCACTGACCTGCTGGAAGAAGAATGCGGAGAATGGACGCATCATCAGAGGAGAATCTGGTCAGCTGGAGGTGAGGTGACCCAGTGGATTGGAGAAAATGTGGTAAGAAGACTGCCTGGGGAGAAATATGTAAGTATTGATTTAAAAAAAATTTTTGGAATGACAAAACCCCTTTAAGTAAAGCTTCTACTTAATGAGGTCATCCAAGTTAATTCTCTGTTAAATTTCTATTTGCCCTGCCTAAAAATAATTTTTAAAAATCCTATTGTCCCCTCTGCTAGCTTCCTGCAGCTGTGGTGCTGATGCTCCATTCTCCTCTTCGGGTTGACATGCTGCAGTCAACCTGTTTATAGGATGTTGGTCTGCTGTTACCAATCACCAACTTCATTGCTTGAATGTTGAAGTCTGTGACTGGCTGTAGTGGGCTGTCATGTTCAGTGTACCGCCACTGCAGCCTGTAAATACAATGTCATGGAGCACTACAGCTGCGGGGTCCTAGAATAGGGGAATGTATGCTCTTTTATTATTTTTAGATGAGGGAGTAGGAATTTAAAAAAAAAAAACCTTTAAGGACAGAATATTATGACAGATCCTAAAATCTGTTATACCAAACACCATAAAAATATTGTGCTGTTTAATAGTTAAAGGGCTTTTTTTTTCATTAATTTTGTAGTCGCTAGTCCCCCAGTGTATATATATGTCGGCTAGTGTTACCTTGGTTAGTTAATCCTTTCTATCTGAAACTCGTGGCCTCTTTCTCCTCAGATTGGGCATGTGATCTCACTTCTGACCAGCTCACATTTACTTGAGCTTGTGTGTTAAGTTTCTAGTCAGTTTCTCAGCATCACACAGATGTTTGACTATTAAATGGACTCTACCACAGAAGCTGCTTAGAGGGGAACACAGACACAGTTACTGATGATGATCGCACCACTCCTGTCACACAGTTAGAATAAAGGAGATCACAGCTCATCATACTGACTATATACTTATGGTCTGTGGCTTATTTAGATAAATACAGAATGTAATGGCAGTGCTGCAGAGATGATACAGGTTGTAGCTGCTTATGTAATACTGCGCTGATGTATCACAGGATTAATGTTAATGTAAAAGCAAAAATCTCAACACTAAGATGGTGCCTCATGAGCAGGAAACAAGAGGCCGCAATAAGTGGAAGTGACTGCAATATACATGTCTAAAATATGACAGGCAATCAGATGAGTGGGACATGGATGGAAAAATGTGTAATAAAATAAAAACAATAGTATTGACTGGTAAGGGAAATTCACCACAGGGGAAGTTATCACAGGGGTGGTGATAACATGAGCCAAAATCCATATCTCTCCCGAGACAGGAAGACAGACAGTAGACTCTCAGATCATTCTCTGTTGCCTGTTCTTCCCCTGTTGCCTCCCCCCTGCTCTGTACATAAACTGCAGTTACAGGTATAAATGAAGTATTCCTGACTCCACTTCAGACAGCTGTGGATCTGGTTTTGTTAGGGTTAGTAACGTGCTTTTGTTCTCATTTTAAAATCAAGCCTTATAGTTTTAAAAAGCACATTGGTAGCACTGATAAAACTGGCAGTACAACCGTTTGAAGTAGTACTAACTCTGTTCATCCCGAAATGTAATATCCTTTTCCCATAGAATGAACAGCGCTTGTGGCAATTAATAGGTGTGTGTGTGTGTGTGGGGGGGGGGGGGGGGTAAAGCAGATTTGTCCTAAACATATAGTAACACCATGTCCAAGTAGCTACTATATCGAAAAGTACAAAAAAAATGCTGAGGTGAAAGGATACAGCAGACTGAAGTCTGACTAAGATACTCCCTTTCCACATGCTGTCTGAGCCAGAGCAGAAATCTGTGCATGTATTACATGGTACATTTTCCTTGCAGTGGCAGCATGGGAATTTTGCTTTTAGTGCTTACATTTTTAGATTGCTTATTTATGTCTATGAACTTTCCTCCTTGGTTACAGAAAAATGTTATATTGTCCCTAAAGTGGTGCAATATAATATTTCTGTATGATATTTACATACTATATTGGAAGGACATAATACTTTTTGAAATGTTGGTAAAAGTGAACATAAGTTCATTAATCGCAATAAATTCATTCTGACAAACAGTAATGTAAAGAGAACTGTTCTTCCCATGAACAAGTCTGCTCTGACACGAAAAGGCCAGTCAAACATAGTTGACTGGAGGTAAATGTACCTGCATGATGTTGATGTACAAGTGTGGTATACAGTACATTATGTGTTACAGTGGAAACATTATAAAAAAATGATTTATATTGTCAATTTCCAACAACTGATGTGCCGTAACAATTCGCTCTGAAAACATTATCAGAAAGGATCGTATGAAGGCTGGGCCTGAAACTGAGATACTTGTGTACAGGATCCTAAGAGAGTTGTCTCCCTGGAGAATTAATGAGCTATAGGGAAGATATATTCAACACTGGAGACCTGGGAGCAGGCTCAGAAGGAGACGCACATTTCTCATCACTAACAAGGTGATACATAACCTTATGGTCTATATGTTGGTATTGTTTTGTAGAGTGATAAAATTTTCAGAAGTGCATCTAATTGTGTTCCTGTCCCTTCATAGCTGTTCAGGATTTTAGTAATACGATTAAAAAAATATTTCAGCTGATGGTACACATAAGATAACTGTAGTCTGATCAATGACTCTGCAGACGTCTATCTTTCAACTATTTTCCGAGACTTTGACTATAAATGATTTCAGTTAATATCCCTCCCCCACTATATGTGCTGAATCTGTCACCTCATGTTCCCCCAGAAAAACTCATTAGAGGTATCAGGTATGTCTTCCCTATAAACGAGATCCTTACCCCCCTTATTGGAAAAAATTTACCAAATATGGGATCAACAAGACAAATCGTACTCAGTGGTCATAAATAGCTGTACATCCAAGTGAAAGAATGTGTCAAGTGGGTTACCACAAGGCTTTGTCCTGGGCCCAGTGTTCAACATTTTTATAAATGATCTAGAGGAGGGAATTAATGGGGAAACTGATCAAATTTTCCAACGACATGAAGCTAGGAGGAATGTCCAACATGGGAGAAGAAAGGATTCAAAAAAATCTGGACAAACTTGAACAGTGGGTGGCGACTAACAGAATGGTATTTAACACGGAGAAATGCAAAGTACTACATCTGGGCAAGGAAAAAAAACATACAGAATGGCAGGAATTGGATTAAGCAGCAGCACATGTGAAAAAGACTTGTGTATACTAATGAGCCAATGATGTGATGCAGTAGACAAAAAGGCAAACACAATTTTGGGATGTATTAAAGGGGTTTTGTCATAGAAAATCTATACTTGCCTATTCCTTCCCTGTCAGTTTCCTTAGAACATCTTCTCCAAACTGAGCTTCTGCATTGTCACGGGTCACCTCACTGCACACCTGGGCTGTCTTGTAATGAAGGCTGCATTCCTCACATTCCTTCCGGTTGGGTCAAAGAAGGTCATGTCTCTGTGCTGTAGCTTCACTGCCTAGAAAGGAATTGTAAAATATTTGAGACAGCTTGCATGAGCAATCTCTGAAGCAGATAGGCAGTTCCCTTGCTGGCCTGTGAGCTGTGACATAACGTACATTGGCTGGCAGGTAGAACACTGCCAGCCAATGTACGTAACCTCACAGGAAGGAGAAGAATCAGACAGCTGAAGGTGAAGTGACCCCCCCCCCCCCCCCCCCCGGACTGCAGGAGACAGGAGAAGATGGGGGAGGTGAAGATCTGGTAAGTAAACTGATGGGGGAGGAATAGATAAGTATTAGGGATGAGCGAGTATGCTCACTAAGGCACTACTCGCTCGAGTAATGTGCCTTAGCCGAGTATCTCTCTGCTCGTCCCTAAAGATTCGGGGGCCACCGCAGCTGACAGGTGAGTTGCGGCGGGGAGCAGGGGAGAGCGGGCGGGAGAGAGGGAGAGAGAGATCTCCCCTCCGTTCCTCCCTGCTCTTCCCCGCAGCTCCCCGCCCCGCGCCGGCCCCCGAAGCTTTCGGGACGAGCGGGGAGATACTCGGCTAAGGCACATTACTCGAGCGAGTAGTGCCTTAGCGAGTATACTCGCTCATCCCTAATAAGTATAGAATTTTTCTTTTTTTGTGAAAAAAACCCTTTAAGAGAAGCATAGAGTCTAGATCATGTGAGGCAATTATCCTCCTCTACTCTTCCTTGGTCAGATCTCATCTGGAATACTTTGTCCAATTCTGGGACCCCACATTAAAAAAGACATGGACAAATTGAAGCAAGTTCAGAGAAGAATGCAATGAGCGGTCTGCAAATTATGTCCTATGAGGAACGGTTGAAGGATCTGGTAATATTTCGCTTGTTAAAAAAAAAAAGGTTGAGAAGGGACTTAATAGGTGTCTACAAATATCTGAAGGGCTTTCACAGTGCAGAGGGATCAGCCCTATTATTTGCACAAGGAAAGACTAGAAGCAATAGAATGAAACTGAAAGGGAGGAGACAGATTAGATATTAGAAAAAACCTTCTGACAGAGAGAATGACCAATGAGTGGAACAAGTTACCACGGGAGGTGGTGAGTTCTCCTTCAATGGAAGTGTTCAACTAAAGGCTGGACAAATATCTTTCTGGGAAGATTTAGTGAATCCTTCTTTGAGCAGTGGGTTGGACCCGATGACCCTGGCAGTCTCTTCCAACTCTACGCTTCTTTGAGATTGCCAGAACTTTTGAATTTGGCACTTTGTTGGGTTCCATAAGTATAACATTTGCAATCTACCTTGCTGTTTATGCTATACATGGGTGGGATTTAAGTCTTGTTCTCTTTGCACACACAGCTGGGGAAATCACTGTAGATTTCCATTTCTTTAAATGCTAATTAAATTCGTCAAAGGCCTCACTGCATAGCTTACCTCTGATAGAATTCAGTTGCTATAACTTCACCCTATTTCTGACTGCCTTTGTCAATGATCTTTCACCTGTGCAACCTAATCTTTATTTTTATTAGTTTGTCATTCTCCTGTTTCTCTCCAGTAATTGCCTCATTGTTGTTGCCTCACTACCATCCTTGATCTTGATAATCTTTCTGCCTGCTCTTCAAACTGCAGCACTGAAATCAGCTGCTTGACCTACATATTCTAAGCTGTAATCATCACCTTGTCATAGGTTTGGGGTCTCTTTTATCCTCTGTTGCTGCCCTTTAAATTGCTGTCACTGACAACTGACTGCTCATCTTTAATCCTGTCACTTTTTAGGGTCTTTCCGTATTTGACTGCAGTTCTCTGTCCTCCTAAATGAAGGGAAAATCATGTCATATGACAATCGAAAGGGTCTCCATTTGACAGATTAAAGTTTACAGTTCCATCGAGGGTTTCGTCTAAATGACACTTTTGACATTTGAAATGTAACCCGAGATGGAAACCCACACTGGAAGCAAAAATCAGAATGATAAAAAAGGTAACGTTGCTGTCGTGCCGCTACAAAGTGCTATGGTGAGCGCTAATTTTATTTGTGGCTGGCAATTAATTGTGACTTGTTTTCGGACGCCCGTGCCCTTGGGCATAATTTGTAGTGGTGAGGTGTGGAATAATACCTGGAGCCAGATATTTTGCTTAAATTGTAACCACGATATTATGAAATGAGGCAGTGAGATGAGGTAGTTTTCTTCATCACTTTCAGTGCATAATAACGGATACACAAATTGCAACAATGTAGACACCTGTGTCTAACTCAATTATACACTGGGAGCTTGCTGTGGATTTCTTCTCTATTAGAGATGAGCGAACGTACTCGTCCGAGCTTGATACTCGTTCGAGTATTAGCGTGTTCGAGATGCTCGTTACTCGTGACGAGTACCATGCGATGTTCGGGTTACTTTCACTTTCATCTCTGAGATGTTAGTGCGCTTTTCTGGCCAATAGAAAGACAGGGAAGGCATTACAACTTCCCCCTGCGACGTTCAAGCCCTATACCACCCCCCTGCAGTGAGTGGCTGGCGAGATCAGGTGTCACTTGAGTATAAAAATCGGCCCCTCCCGCGGCTCGCCACAGATGCGTTCTGACATAGTTTAGGGAAAGTGCTGTCTTGGTGGAGTTGCTATAGGGAGAGCTTTAGGAGTACTTTAGGCTTCAAGAACCCCAACAGTCCTTCTTAGGGCCACATCTAACCGTGTGCAGTACTGTGGAGGCTGCTTTTTGCAGTGCTGCACTTTTTTTTTTTTTTTTGTATATCGGCCGTGCAGAGCATTGCGCCCTGCAGTAATACTCCAGGGCCAGAAGTGGTGGTTAGGCAGGGACAGAAGACATATATTGTGAGGCAGGGACAGAACACATATATTGTGAGCCAGGGACAGAAGACATATTTATTGAATATAGGCAGTGGGCCTTTGCAAAAACATTTGGGGAAAAAAATCTATTTGGGCTGCCGGTGACTGTCCTCAGTGTTCTGGGTCTGTGCTGGGTGTAGTAGTCCTCCTAATTCATACGCAGCCAGCTAAGTGTTACAGCAGGCTTGCGCAAAATTATTTTCTGGCTCTGTGTTGGCTGTTAAATCACCGCTGTATTCCAGTCCACAGTGCAACACTCTGCAGTTATTTGACATACTCCAGGGCCAGTAGCGGTGACGCAGAGAGAGAAGAGATATATTTATTGAATATAGGCAGTGGGCCTTTGCAAAAACATTTGGGGAAAAAAATCTATTTGGGCTGCCTGTGACTGTCCTCAGTGTTCTGGGTCTGTGCTGGGTGTAGTTGTTCTCCTAATTCATACGCAGCCAGCTAAGTGTTACAGCAGGCTTACGCAAAATTATTTCCTGGCGTTCTGTAAGCGAAGTCAGCCTCCAACCACAGGCCAATAAGCGGCACATTTAATTACAACGTTCTGTTTCTGCACTACTAGTAATACAGCATGCTGAGGGGTAGGGGTAGGCTTAGAGGACGTGGACGCGGGCGAGGACGCGGAGGCCCACGTCAGGGTGTGGGCACAGTCCGAGCTCCTGATCCAGGTGTATCGCAGCAGACTGCTGCGGGATTAGGAGAGAGGAACGTTTCTGGCATCCCCACATTCATCTCACAATTAATGAGTCCACACGGTAGACCTTTATTAGAAAATGAGCAGTGTGAGCAGGTCCTGTCGTGGATGGCAGAAAGTGCATCCAGCAATCTATCGTCCACCCAGAGTTCTGCGCTGTCCACTGCTGCAACTCTGAATCCTCTGGCTGCTGCTCCTCCTTCCTCCCAGCCTCCTCACTCCATTACAATGACACATTCTGAGGAGCGGGCAGACTCCCAGGAACTGTTCTCGGGCCCCTGCTCAGATTGGGCAGCAATGGTTCCTCTCCCACCAGAGGAGTTTATCGTGACTGATGCCCAACCTTTGGAAAGTTCCCGGGGTCCGGGGGATGAGGCTGGGGACTTCCGGCAACTGTCTCAAGACCTTTCAGTGGGTGAGGAGGCCGATGACGATGAGACACAGTTGTCTATCAGTGAGATAGTAGTAAGGGCAGTAAGTCCGAGGGAGGAGCGCACAGAGGATTCGGAGGAAGAGCAGCAGGACGATGAGGTGACTGACCCCACCTGGTTTGCTACGCCTACTGAGGACTGGTCTTCAGAGGGGGAGGCAAGGGCAGCAGCAGGGCAGGTTGCAAGAGGCAGTGCGATGTCCAGGGGTAGAGGCAGGGCCAGACCGAATAATCCACCAACTGTTTCCCAAAGCGCCCCCTCGCGCCATGCCACCCTGCAGAGGCCGAGGTGCTCAAAGGTCTGGCAGTTCTTCACTGAGAGTGCAGACGACCGACAAACAGTGGTGTGCAACCTTTGTCGCGCCAAGATCAGCCGGGGAGCCACCACCACCAGCCTCACCACCACCAGCATGCGCAGACATATGATGGCCAAGCACCCCACAAGGTGGGACGAAGGCTGGTCACCGCCTCCGGTTTGCACCGCTGCCTCTTCCCCTGTGCCCCAACCTGCCACTGAGATCCAACCCCCATCTCAGGACACAGGCACTACCGTCTCCTGGCCTGCACCCACACCCTCACCTCCGCTGTCCTCGGCCCCATCCACCAATGTCTGTCAGCGCACCGTCCAGCCGTCGCTAGCGCAAGTGTTGGAGCGCAAGTGCAAGTACGCCGCCACGCACCCGCACGCTCAAGCGTTAAACGTGCACATAGCCAAATTTATCAGCCTGGAGATGCTGCCGTATAGGGTTATGGAAACGGAGTCTTTCAAAAGTATGATGGCGGCGGCGGCCCCGCGCTACTCAGTTCCCAGTCGCCACTACTTTTCCCGATGTGCTGTCCCAGCCCTGCACGACCACGTCTCCCGCAACATTGTACGCGCCCTCACCAACACGGTTACTGGCAAGGTCCACTTAACAACGGACACGTGGACAAGCACAGGCGGGCAGGGCCACTATATCTCCCTGACGGCACATTGGGTGAATTTAGTGGAGGCTGGGACAGAGTCAGAGCCTGGGACCGCTCACGTCCTACCCACCTCCAGAATTGCGGGCCCCAGCTCGGTGGTGGTATCTGCGGCGGTGTATGCTTCCTCCACTAAACCACCCTCCTCCTCCTCCGCAACCTCTGTCTCGCAATCAAGATGTGTCAGCAGCAGCAAGTCGCCAGCAGTCGGTGTTGCGCGGCACGGCAGCACAGCGGTGGGTAAGCGTCAGCAGGCTGTGCTGAAACTACTCAGCTTAGGAGATAAGAGGCACACGGCCCACGAACTGCTGCAGGGTCTGACAGAGCAGACCGACCGCTGGCTTGTGCCGCTGAGCCTCCAACCGGGCATGGTCGTGTGTGACAACGGCCGTAACCTGGTGGCGGCTCTGCAGCTCGGCAGCCTCACGCACGTGCCATGCCTGGCCCACGTCTTTAATTTGGCGGTTCAGCGCTTTCTGAAAAGTTACCCATGCTTGTCAGACCTGCTCGGAAAGGTGCGCCGACTCTGCGCACATTTCCGCAAATCCCACACGGACGCTGCCACCCTGCGCACCCTGCAACATCGGTTTCATCTGCCAGTGCACCGACTGCTGTGCGACGTGCCCACACGGTGGAACTCTACACTCCACATGTTGGCCAGGCTCTATGAGCAGCGTAGAGCTATAGTGGAATACCAACTCCAACATGGGAGTCAGCCTCCTCAATTCTTTACAGAAGAGTGGGCCTGGTTGGCAGACATCTGCCAGGTCCTTGGAAACTTTGAGGAGTCTACCCAGATGGTGAGCGGCGATGCTGCAATCATTAGCGTCACCATTTCTCTGCTATGCCTCTTGAGAAGTTCCCTGCAAAGCATAAAGGCAGACGCTTTGCACTCGGAAACAGAGCCGGGGGAAGACAGTATGTCGCTGGATAGTCAGAGCACCCTCCTGTCTATTTTTCAGTGCGTTGAGGAGGAGGAGGAGGAGCATGAGGAGGATGAGGAGGAGGGGGAAGAGACAGCTTGGCCCACTGCTGAGGGTACACATGCTGCTTGCCTGTCATCCTTTCAGCGTGTATGGCCTGAGGAGGAGGAGGAGGATCCTGAAAGTGATCTTCCTAGTGAGGACAGCCATGTGTTGTGTACAGGTACCCTGGCACACATGGCTGACTTCATGTTAGGATGCCTTTCTCGTGACCCTCGCGTTACACGCATTCTGGCCACTATGGATTACTGGGTGTACACACTGCTCGACCCACGGTATAAGGAGAACCTTTTCACTCTCATACCCGAAGAGGAAAGGGGTTCGAGAGTGATGCTATACCACAGGACCCTGGCGGACAAACTGATGGTAAAATTCCCATCCGACAGCGCTAGTGGCCGAAGGCGCAGTTCGCGATAATTTTGTCCCGAGTAACGAGCACCCGAGCATTTTGGTGCTCGCTCATCTCTATTCTCTATCCTTCTTTGTATTTATATCTCTTCATTTCTTTATCTCCCTCTTTATGTTTACATGTTTTATTTTCTCTCTATTCACTGTCAAAGCTGTCTCTCCTTCTCAGTTACTCACGGTTTCTCAGATTTATTTCTTTCTGTCACGCTGATCTGTCTCTTTTCACTTCTCTTTAATGCCTGTCACTTTCTTTTCTCCTGTAGGGCGCTTCTTTTTTTCTGGCGCTCTCTACCTGGCGCTCCTCCTTGGCACTGCTCTGCCTGTCACCTCTCTTCTCACTACTCTTTACTCTCTTTACTTATTGCTTAAACGTATTCTGCCTCTACTGTCTGGCACTTGCTTTGCCTGGTGCGTCTCACTCACTGGCGCCTACCAACATTGTCCAGCTATTTATCATGTCACCTGACCAGTTTGTCTCCAGCCAATCGCAGCCTATCTGGTTGCTAGGCTACCTACATCTCTTGTGTAAAGTGACTCAGATTAAAGTCCGAGGGACAGTTATTATATTACCGTTCCCCATAACTAAACAGTGCTATGTAGTGCCTATTTTCAGGCCACCACATTGGATCCAGGACATGCTGGACATAAATAATGCCCAACAGACAACATGCTCTATAATGGAGTCTGTCAGGTTTCCAGCATGGCCTCTGGCATTTTCCTGGACAAAATAATGTAACATAGTGTGCTATTTTGTCTGGCAATTTGTGCTAGATATGCGCCACAGGCTCCCAACAGAGCCTCCAACCCAGATGTTAACAAAGCCTTGTTCTCAATTCCCCATTATAAGCAAGAAATATAGATTCATGAAAACAAAGTTATGTCTAAGTCAAGGTGTCTGCTGAAAACTTGGGAGTGTAATGAGTAAAATAAAATATATTCTATAGTTTGTCCCTGAGCACCTGGTTGTAAATGAAAAGCATTACATTGAGGCTAGATGTACATATGCATTAAAAAAAAATCCATACAATTCCCAGCATTGTTACAAGGCTTGTCTAATAAGGGCTCCTTCACACTTTTGATAAAACCATGTGAGATTTGTGCCTTGAGACGCACAAATATGAAACCCATTCTTTTGAGAGGGTTCACTCATACTTCTATTGTTTCCCTGTATGACACCGCCTTGCGATGCGGGGAACAAATCACAGCATGTCCATTCTTTTGGTTATATCGCCCATTGTGATCAATGGGGCCGGCAGCAGCCCCATTGACAGCAATGGGAGATAATCACAATCCTCTGCAGCTGCTGTGACAGCAGCGGCAGGGAATTCATTCATCCCTGTGGGGAGTCCCCTCATCACTGAACAGACTCCCCAGCGACATTGCGATCTTCTGCCACTGCTGTGACAGCAGTGACAGGGGAGTCTTCATCACTTAACAGTGTTCAGTGATCAGGGGACTCCCCGCAGGGATGAGGGAATCCCCTGCCATTGCTGTCACAGCTGCAGCAGAAAATTGCAATAATCTCCCACTGCATCCAATGGGGCCGGCGCTGTTGCCGCCGGCCCCATTGAAAGCAATGGGATTTCCGGAGTAATGCAAAGCTGTTTTCACATGAAAACACCTTTCATCCATTGGTTTTAGAAGGTTGGCGGGAGCGATATCGGGCCCAATATTACTCTCACCAGTGTGCAGGAGGCTTAAGTTTAACCGTGACTTGCAGGAATGCTGCCTTCCAATAGATGGCACTGCAGAGGTATTGTTCTATCTTTCCATTTGCATATTTCCCAGAGAAGCATGGATGGCCTTATAAGTCTCCTTACACACCACCTAGGTGCTCTCCTTAAGGAGAAACTATACCATTCCTGATGAGAAAAAATCCATGTTGCGGTATGTCTGCAAAAAAAGTGTGGATTTCCAGCTCTGTGACATGTCCGTATTGTGTCAATTTGTCAGTTTTTTTCTTCCATGTATACATGTGTTTTTCACATCCACAAAAAAAATCTGAAACAAGCCCAATTCTGCTTTTCTGCATTAAAAAAGGGCAGTACATGGATGGTATCAGTGTGCTGTCTGTTTTAATCTCCCTGTTGACTAAAATGGGCGAGTTTCATCCCTAAAACAGACTATAATAGTGCATGCGATGAGTTTTTCCACCCAGTCCGTGTCCACGTGAATAAATTTGGTAATGTGTTACACTATAGAATAATAAGGGTCCATATGCTGTCCGTGTGTAGCCTGTTTTCTTAACGCATCATACATGGATGAAAAGATGCTACTCTGACGGAAGCCTAATGCTGTATTTGTAAATAGATGCTAACCGGAATCATGTATAGGTACACCACCAAAATCATCGAATGATATAATAGAATTGTTATCATTAGGCCTTAGCAAGACATGTATTTTTATACTTGGGACCCCTTAATATAATATGGTGTTCTAATTCTAGAATATTTTTGCAAACTGCTTAAGCTCTAAGCTGTGACCAAATATTAATCTCTGCTGTTTGGTGCTATGTCTTCTGCAATCTCTAGTCTTCGAGAAGAGCAATGTCTTTTGTAAGCCTCAAATTTCTATTGTATTTGTCCTGCTCCTCTTTTAAAGCGTTCTTCATTCGCTGCTACAGATTTCTATTTTCTAACAATTATGACTGTGCTCTTATTGCTGGCCTCGTAGCTCAAGCCTTTGTGTCTCTCATCTACTGGACAACAAAATGAAAGGTCTTTATGTGTCTGTTCTTATGGCTTTGATAAAAGACTGTTTTCTAAAATAGTGGTAAGAGCCTCGGAAACTTCTGCTGTGAGCATGTAAAGATTGCTGTTTCAAGCTGGTTTTCCCAACACACTCATGTCATTTGCTTTTTCCATTATCTATTCTCTCTGAGGTATAGATGTAACAGATTTCTTCCTACAGCCAGGTTTTTTCATCCCTATGCATTTCGACACATCAAGACTAATTTGCTCAGCCCTCTTCCTCATTCCTTTTCCTTCTAATTAACACATTAATGACAGTTTGCTGATTTTAATGCAAAAGCTCCAATCTCATTCATATGCAACAGTTTTTATGGCTACTTTTTGCTGAGATTACATAAGTATAATATATTACATAACATAAAAGACTAAATGTTACTCATCTGTAATAGTGTCAAACATTTTTTACTTAAAGTTACTATTTTTTTAACCCTTAGTTCACATCGCTATTTCTTCAACCACAAATCACTATCTTGTAAATGATGGTTCTAACCTTAAAGTGGTTTTCCAGGGAGAATACTATTGATGACCTATCCATAGAATAGGTCATCAATAGTTGATCGGCTGGGGTCCATACCTCGGGACCCTGACAGATCAGCTGAGCAGGCGCATTCTGTCAGTGCCAGAAATACAGAGATCAGAGCTGAAGCAGCGGAAACCTTTGTGTCGACCTCTGTGTAGTGGCCGGCGCTTGTAACTGCAGGCACAGCTCACATTTATTTCAGTAAGGGCTGTGCCTGCAGTTATGAGCGCCGGCCTCTACACAGGGGCGATGCGGAGACTTCCACTGCTTCCACTCTGACCTCTGTTTGCGGTGCTGACAGCATGCGCCCCCTTAGCTGATTAGTCAGGGTCCCGAGCGATGAAGCCCAGCTGATTAACTATTGATAACCTATCTTGGCTTACTTTTGGGTGAAAGAAAAAGCAGCAGCACTTTCTTCCGGTATTTTCAGCCAGATCTACAATGGAATCTCCGGCAGGAGGTTCCGACGCTGATGTAAAACAACCGTTAATAATTTTTTTGAGGTTTTTCAATAAAACATCATAGGCAACAACATTTTCACATTTTGTAAAGGTTTTTTAGGCATTGCACTTTGCATTGGGTCTCATATCTTCAAAACAAAATATTCAAACAGCTTATACTTGATTACACCATCTCAACAATACTTATATCGTTCTAAAAAAAAAAATTAGACTCTCAAAAAAACAAACAAACAACCTTCTATCTAAGGTCCCCTGCACACAATCATATTAGGCAGTGTGCCTATGAGGACATGCACATTGATTTTTCACACCGATGGTCCATATCAAAAAACTAATGTCCTATTTCTGTCTATTTAATGGACAAGTCATAGGACTTGCCAATGCACGTCAATGTGCTGCCACCACATAGATCGGACATCACAAGGACTGGTGTCCATGTGCTGTCTGATGCTAGTTGCACCCGAACCACTTAGGCTAGGTGCACACTAGTTGTGAGCATGAGTTGCACGCCCAAGACAACTGTTGACTGTTAAGTTGATTGCACTTCATAGCAGGAGACTATTGGAATTTTGGTTAGCTGTAGCCATGAATGTAGAAGAGACCTCTATGCAACTCAAAATCAGTATACATATTTTTAGTTATTCAACACTTAGGGCTTATTTACCATCCAAAGTACGATAGTTTTCTGGTGCAAATTCCACCATGAAACTGTCTTAAATGCTTGCACCACTTTTATCATGTGTTTTTAGACCCTTTCGGATAGTTTTTCTCCAAAAAAAAGGGCCAGGCCTAAATTGTGCCAAAACTTGCAACAAATTCCCATGAATTGCTATAAACTAAGCCTCTAAATAGGTCCTATAAACTCATAGACGGTCTTAAAATTAGACAGATTAGACAGTAATAAATCTGGTGCAATTGATGGCTCTGTAGTCTACGTTTTCTCTAACTACCTTTTATACAGTATCAGTAAATAAGTCCCTTTGTCTTGATTTTAACAGTTGAATTAAGCAAATTTAGGCTGAAAAGCTGATTTACCATTAAAGGGGTTGTCCCGCGAAAGCAAGTGGGGGTATACACTTCTGTATGGCGATAGTAATGCACTTTGTAATGTACATCGTGCATTAATTATGAGCCATACAGAAGTTATTCACTTACCTGCTCCGTTGCTAGCGTCCTCGTCTCCATGGTGCCGTCTAATCTTCAGCGTCTAATCGCCCGATTAGACGCGCTTGCGCAGTCCGGTCTTCTCCCTTCTGAATGGGGCCGCTCGTGCCAGAGAGCGGCTCCTCGTAGCTCCGCCCCGTCACGTGTGCCGATTCCAGCCAATCAGGAGGCTAGAATCGGCAATGAACCGCACAGAAGACCTGCGGTCCAACGAGGGTGAAGATCCCGGCGGCCATCTTCACAAGGTAAGTAAGAAGTCACCGGAGCGCGGGGATTCGGGTAAGTACTATCCGTTTTTTTTTTTCAACACATGCATCGGGTTTGTCTCGCGCCGAACGGGGGGGCTATTGAAAAAAAAAAAAACCCGTTTCGGCGCGGGACAACCCCTTTAAGCTCCGTATTAAAAGTCAACATTTTTAGTTTACATTTGATTTGCACCACAGACAGGTCAAGCAAAAAGACAATGACAAAAATATAGTTTTTAAAAAGGCAAGCATTTACAACTATGCAAATAGGAATTAAGTCTAACTACAGGATCTATCTGACAAACATGCATGTAAGCAATTATACAGGGTTGATTGTATGGTAATATTTATATCTGATGGTTAAATGACTGATCGATTCTTGGTAGCTGCTGTCTAAGGAGGGATTCTTTATGCTCAAAAGGTTAATTACACTTTAGAAATCTAACACTTGTATATGGAGAAATAGAAACAAGTGTTCCCTTTGCTATCGCTACTATTGTAATTGCCCCATAGTTCTTGTTTGTTATGAACGTTAAAAAGAGAATGTTTATGTGTGTGAGGAATATTGGCTGTTTGTCGTCTTTTATGAAAACCTGTATAACACAGCCACTATCCGAAGTTTTTTTCTATGCCAATAGTGTCCCTAAAGGGGAATGTCCAGTTCTATCTAGGATCTTACAAGAAATGTTTTCCCTCCACTATCTAGCCATAGCGAGGCCCTCAGGGGCTGTTGTCATTTGTTTGTATTTTTTTATTTTTATACCATTTATGTTCACTAGATCGTGCCACTGCAGGCGATGTCACCTACAGTCTTAAATGGATAGCTAGTTTTGTTGTCATTATGGCCGAAACAGAAAATTCTCCAGGAAGTGATGCCCGAAGAAATGTTCAGGGCACAGAAATCTTTGTATTGCAGTTCTCATTAATGTTGATTATTGAAGACACAAACTTGGCCATATCGTACAAAAGACTGGGGGCATCAAATTTGTTTGGAGGGAAGATGATTTTACCGTCAGTATAGGACTGAACTTTATATAGTATGAATGTTTAAACGATATGTAAAGCCAAAAAAATTGACTGTGAATTTCCCTTCCTTGGAGTTTTCTGACGGAATACACTTGTTTAACAGGCACTTCCTGTTGGCTGTCATGGGACCATTTCCTCTGTCATACGATCCTTCACTCTCCCTACTTGAGGTTTTTCTGGTAATACATCAGTCAATAAACCATCCCTCCATACAAAATAGCTTCAACTTGTTATGTTGATGGATTTCCTTCCATTCTTCAGGCCCTTCCACAACATTTCTATAAGGGTGAACACCCACTGGCGTTTTTTTCTGCACTGCGAGAGCATATGAAAACTCTCGCCTCGCAGTGCGAGAAAAAAAACAGGATGGCGCAGGGATATCGCCAGTCTTTTCAATGGGCCAGTGGCAGCAGCGCTAGCCCCATTGAAAAGATATGGAGAATACCGCCGACTTCTGCCACAGCTGTGACCGCTGTGGCCGAAGAGCAGCATGCTATCCCATTGCTTTCAATGGGATAAGCGCTGCTGGCAGTTCCATTGAAAGCAGTGGTTTTGGCAAACCCTGCAGTATAATTTTCGGGGAAGGGCTTGAAATATAAGCCCTTCCCTGAAAATCATCAATAAGTGGAAAAAAAAAGTAAAAAAAATTACTCACCTCTCTGCCGCTCAGACGTGTCCTCCGGCTGGCTCCCCGGCACTGCTGTCCAGCACTTTCAGCAGGTGGGGATTTAAAAATCCCTGCCTACTGAAAGGGCTGTGCTAATTGGCTGAACGCTCAGCCAATAACAGCTAGTGCTTAGCTATTCATTCATGAATAGCACTATCTTAGCTATTCACGAATGAATAGCTAAGCACTATCTGTAATTGGTTGAGCGCTCAGCCAATAGCTAAGCACTAGCTGTTATTGGCTGAGCGCTCAGCCAATCAGCACAGCCCTTTCAGGAGGCGGGGATTTCCCCGCCTGCTGAAAGTGCTGGACAGCAGTGTCGGGGAGCCAGCCGGAGGATGTGTCTGAGCGGCGGAGAGGTGAGTAATTTTTTTAAACTTTTTTTACCACTTATTGATGATTTTCAGGGAAGGACTTATATTTCAAGCCCTTCCCTGAAAATCATACTGCAGGGTTTGCCAAAAACCACTGCTTTCGATGGGACCGGCAGCAGCGCCGATCCCATTGAAAGCAATGGGATAGCATGCTGCACTTCTGTCACAGCTGTGGCAGAAGTCTGCTGTATTCTTCATATCTTTTTAATGGGGCTAGCGCTGCTGCCACTGACCCCATTAAAAAGACTGGCAATATCTTGGTCTCGTTCTGGTGTCTTTCTTGCGCTGCGAGGTGAGTTTTTTTCACTTGCTCTCGCAGCGCAAGATAGAAAATATCGCCAGTAGGTGTCCGCCATAAGATTAAGGTCAGAATTTTAACTTGGCCATTACAAAATTTAATCTCCATTAACCAATTGTGGGTCATAGTCTTGCTGCGTGACCAATGTTCTCTTGAGATTCAGCTCATGGACAATGTCCTGGCATTTTCCTTTAGAATCTCCTGGTACAGATAGTCCCCGACTTGCGAACATTCGACTTACGAATTTCGCTAGATACGAACTATCTGTACAGCACAGTATGATGTAATGCTATGGCATTACATCATGCTGTGCAGGGACCGGACAAGCTTCTATCAAGCCTGATAGACGCCTGTCCGGTCACATCGCGGTTGCTGGGCAGCCGGGGGCCTTCTGAAAGGCCCTAGGGCTGTCTATGCAGAGCGCCTATCAAGCCGTGCGCTTGATAGGCACTCTGCATAGGCAGCCCTGGGGCCTTTCAGGAGGTCCCCGGCTGCCTAGCAACCGCACAGCGTCCCGCGATCTCATCGTGGGACGCTGTACGGGCCCCCTGAACGTCAGGTGCCGGCTGTTTCTTACAGCGGGCACCCGGCGGCAGCAGTTCTGACGAGCCGCGCCGCTCGTCAGAACTGTTAACACTTTAAATACCGCTGTCAGAGCGGTATTTAAAGTGTTAACAGTTCCGACAAGCGCCACGGCTCGTCGGAACTGCTGCCGCCGGGTGCCCGCTGTAAGAACAGCCAGCACCCGACGTTGTATGGAGCGGGATCCACCCGCGATCCCCTCCATACAACCATTTGTTCGACTTGCGAACAAAACGGACTTGCGAACGGGCTCCCGGAATGGAACCTGTTCGCAAGTCGGGGACTAACTGTATATTTCAGAATTCATTGTTCCATCAATGATGGCAAGCTGTCCTGGCCCAGATGCAGCAAAACGGGTCCAAATGATGATCCTACCACCATGTTTCACAGATGGTGTGAGGTTTTTATGTTGTAATGTAGTGTTTTTCTTTCTCCAAACATAACGGTGCTCATTTATGCCAAAAAGCTGTATTTTAGTCTTCTCTGTCCACAAAATGTTGTTCCTATAGCCTTTTGGCTTGTCAATGTGATTTTTGGCAAACTGCAGATGGGCAGCAATGTTCATTTTGGAGAACAGCAGTTTTCTCCTTGCACTTCTGCCATGCACACCATTGTTGTTCAGTGTTCTCCTGACGGTGGCTAATGTAAGAAAGGCTTTTAATTGCTTAGATGTTACCCTTGTTAATTTGCGACCTTGCTGACTATTATACACCATGCTCTTGACATGATCTTTGTTGATCAATCACTCTAGTCTGGAATTTCCACAATATTTAGACAATCTGCCAGTGGATTGGAAGAGTCCAAACTCTTTAGAGAAGGTCATGTAACCTTTTCCAGCCTGAAGAGCCTCAATAACTTTTCTTCTGAGGTCCTCAAATCTCCTTGGTTCATGCCATGATAGACTTCTACAAACATGTTATGAAGGTCAGACTTTAATAAATCCCTGTTATTTAAATAAAACAGGTTACCCACTCACCTGATTGTCATTCCATTGATTGAACACCTGACTCTAATTTCACCTTCAAATGATCTGCTAATCCTAACAGTTCACATACTTTTGTCACTCACAACTATGTGATATTGGATTATTTTCCTCACTAAATTACCAAGTCTAAGATTTTTAGTTTGATTTAGTTTTCTTTATCAACTTTTAGGACTTGTGTGAAAATGTCAAAATGTCATTTTAGGTCAAATTTATTCAGAAATATGGAAAATTCTGAAGGGTTCACAAACGTTCAAGCATCACTATAGTTTAGTGCTGAGAAATAAAGTGACCAACTTATGTTGCTCTAAACACAGAAAACTGTATAAAAAGTTGCTGGTAAGAGCTCAGACAAGCAGGTGATATTTTGTGTTTTTCTTTAACCCATTAAGGACCAGGTAAGTAAATTTACGGCGCCTGGTCCTGGGCTTAAAGCACCGCCAATAGTAAAATTTATGGCGGTGCTTTAAGCCTCCTGCTCTGCAATCAATCGGAGGCAGGAAGGGGTTATCAGCTGTTATTACAGCTGATTACCCGGTGGAGAAGGCAGGAGGGGTTTTTAACCCATCCTGCCTTCTGCTTCCCCGAGTACACAGTGCTCAATGAGCACTGTGCACTGAAAGTGAAAGTACAGTGTAACTTTCACATCGGGAGCCCAGAGGGTCATGTGACTGCTGGGGTTCCCTGCTACAGCAGAGCTGGAGGGTCATACTAGACGCTGGACAGCTCTGCCAGTGACTAATGTCACTACAGGGGTTGCTTTCCCCTGTAACTGGGGCTTCTATGGATCCCCTAGCTACAGTGGGAAAGTGTCAAATAAAAGAAAAATAAATGTCCCCCAAAGGTCTTACATGACGTCATGGGGGACATAGATAGTAAAAAATATAATTACATACATCAGTAGAATAATATTACAGAATAAAACAACAATATATACATAAGAAAGAAACTAACAAAGCCAACGCCAACAAAAACTGTTGCCGTATGCGCCCTGTAAACCAAGGCCATACATACTATATATCCAAACGTCCGAAATAAATAGAGGAACCCATTACCATACTTTATTTTAGCATAAATATACTAAATAAACTATAAAAGTTAAAAACTTTTTTTTTAGTATTGTACCTCCGTTAAAATTTAAACGGAAAAAAAGTCAGTAAAGAAGATATTTTAAAAATCGCCCTATATGTCACGGAAAAAAACGCGGTAAAAATAATTTTGGTAGCTAAAGGAAACAAAACAGGGCAGTAAAACCACCACATGGGTAAAATCCCTAAAAAGTGTCTGGTCCTTAAGGTACAAAACAGCCTGGTCCTTAAGGGGTTAAAATAAAAAGGCTGTGAACTTTGCTTATTTTTGCCACAATAAAGTCTTATTTTGGACACGCACACACAGTGTATATATGTATGTGTGTATATACATAAATAATGTTCCTGTCTCTGACCATAGCCCATCTACCACAATTGAGCTAATCTTCCACAATGTACAGTAACTATTTTTTATATTACCTTATGTTACCTTTCTAAAGCTGGCTGCACCTGATACTTGGAAGTCAGAATGCAAATAAGGAATTAACACACAACTCACTTCTGCCAGTTTTTTTTCTAAGATTAATAAAAAGTCAGATTTGAAATTGTTGCATGGTATAACAAGATGCAAATTTCATGCAAATGAATACAAATCCCTTTTTACTCAAAGCGTCGCTTTTTCTAGAGGCATTTGAATATGATTTTTTTCCCCATCGTTTATAAATAATATCACATTTTAAAAAACCTAAATTTGCAGTACAGTAACTGGACATATTTGGTGGTTATATATTCATATAGCCTGTATTTATGGGTGGGTTAAACCTTATAGTGCCAACCGAATACAATTAACATTAAAAAGAATAAAGGTGAGCTGCTACTGCAAATTAAGTTTTAGCAATACCAAAGTGAAAGTAACAGAGGCAACCACATGTAAAGAGTAACTATCTCAGCTCCAATTAAGAGTACACCTATCCCAAATAAACAATGATTGAAACATAACACAGTATGTATCGCCCTAGAAGAAAAGCATACTCTTGAAGGCTTCGGCAAGAAATTGCAGGACATTATGGAGATAGAGCTCTGTGTCATAAAGCACTCTTCTACCCAAATACTACTGTGTCTTCCCGAAAATAAGCCCTAGCATGATTTTACAGGATTTCCGGGGAGGCTTAAAATATAAGCCTCACCCTGAAAATAAGCCCTAGTTACAGTTCCTAAAAAGTCAATAAGAATGCATTGGATGCGTAAAAAAGGGCCATAAAAACTTAATTGCTGCATTTTTACAGAGCTTTTCCATGTCTGCCCAGTTACTTGCCCAACAGGCTCAGTCCAGGTCCTTCCTGCTGCTTTGCAGAGCCCCAACGCAGAACCTGTAGTCTCCCGCTGCCCACACAGGATCACTTCCTGGTTACGGGATTCATGAATTCAGCCACCACAAAACAATGGCTGTGATTGGTTTTTCGAGCGCTGCAGTGATTGGCTGAGCTGTGGCTGGGTAAGTAAAATGACATTCCCTTAAAATAAGCCCTAGCGCTTCTTTTGGGGTGAAATTTAATAGAAGACCCAGATTTATTTTTGGGGAACATGGTATTAATGACCTATCCTCAGTTCATGAGTAGCTGATTGTGATGGACCAGCCCGTCAGGATCCCCAGGAATCAGCTAATTGCCAAGTTGACTCTCAATGCAGCAGGGCTGGACGTCATCTGGGTTGGAGGCAGAGTTGTCTTGGAGGGCTTCACTCTTTCAAATCAATGGGAGCTGAAGCCTTCTAATACACTTCCGGCAATTCCACCTGCGACACCAGAGTCAGATGAGAAAGTATAATATGAGGCAGCATTTAACATGTGGTCTGTTAATAAGGACAGATATTCTACAGTGGTTCTATTGGCGGGAACAGAGAAAGTTGCTGCTTCCTGTTTATATGCCTATACGTAGGGTCTGTGCATTGGGGGTATATTTCTGCTGCGGTCAACGTATATAGCAGCAAAGCAGACAGACAAAATAAGCTTGGGTGTTGGGAATATTGCAGTTCTTCTTGTGGTCTCAGACCTGTTTCAAAGTCACCAGTCTGGTCACTACAATTTATTTGCAGACCTTAGGCAGCTAGCAGTTGGGTTTGGAGAGTTCATAGAAATAGCTCACAAAGGTACGAGCTACACTCTGTGGCCTTCTGTTCTCACCTGACGTTTTTTAAAAATGAACCAGGCATGGATTTTACCTGACTTCTGTACCTCTATGGCAGATTCTACTGATAATTGAGTATCGTGGCAATTTTTACTCACATATGACTGAGCATAGATTTATATCAAAGACCACACTGTGTCCTCAAGGTGGTGTTGCTGGTAGTTGTGCTGCTCTCCTCCTGCTCCCCCAATATTTCCTCATCTTGCGCCACCCAGATGAGACATATATATATTGTTTCCATGAGGAGCATACTCTGCTCTCAGTGTTTTTGCATGTGGTGCTGCTGCCGCTTTCTCCTGCCATGTTTCCTACTCCACCTCCTCCCAAAATAAAATTTTTCTAAAGCACAAGAAACAGCTGTATAACTTTATAGCTTTTCCTTGGAGTAGGTCTGTGCTTGGCTGTTCACCTGGTAAATTTGTCCTTTGCAAACGTTGACATTGATTTTAAAACAAGCAGCGTATTTGCTGTATTGCATAGAAATTTTTTTGGTAACTCCACAGCTGTTCCTTGGAGCAGGCCACGCTTCAGTGTTGTTGTCACCTGGCAGAATTTCTTATTATAAAATTGCTGACATTTTCTTTTAAAACAAGCATCACACCTGCTGTCTTAAACAGCAACATGTTTGGTAACTATAGCTGTTCCTTGGAGCAGGCTCATGCTTGATGTAGTTTTCACCCAACAGAATTACTCCTTGTAAATTTTATGACATTGCTTTTAAAACAAGCAGCACATCTGCTGTCTTCCTTGGTGCAATTTTTGGTCTAGAAGACCCTATGTGAACCTCCTTTTATTTTCACTGACACCCCTGGCTACAATTGACTCCTAAACCACTGTACACTATTTTACCAATTTTGGCAGGAGCACAATGTTCCTCAGGTGTGTGGCTGCATTCCCATGCAATTTGAGGGACTTCTGGAGGGCAAATTAGTGAACCTGATTTTTACTCCCATCGACTTTAATGGGAATCGAAATCGACCTTCCCAAATTACGATTTTCGTGAAATTGGCCCGATACTAACGCAAATCGATGATACCACTAATTGCTCATCACTAATCACATTGATCAATATTTAGGAATAGGCAGTAGGGGTGAGCAAAAAAAAATACTAAACACACATACCCTACCTTCAATAGATCTGCTTACTGCACATTTTTAGAGGGGCTATGTGGCTACTTGTAATGCCTGTATAGTTGCCTCTCTCTGGAGATAATTAACTAATCAGCTGCCTTAGAACATCCACTTAAACCCTTAGTGCCAGCAAATATACCTACAGTATTTAGCACTTCTAGTGCCAGAGAACCATGCATCGTTGTGTGAATATTATGGAATATCTCCATGCTTTATCAAGGGCATCCTGTATGATGTGCCCCTCCCCACTTATCCCCGATACCTACAATCTTCCTCATCATCTACCTAATCTTTTTTGAAGAGGGAATGAGAACACCACATAATATAATCTGATCATTGGTAATACAGAGAAGGTAATTGGATCTGCGCATCAGATTATTAATTTATGTAAATATGCTCTCAACGATTCAGAAATATCACTATTACGGAAAGTTATTTAGTTTATAGCAAGCCCTAGGTTTCAGATATGTTGATTGGGTAGAACATCTACACTTTTTTATAGACTACATTTGAAGCATACAAATTTGCGTTGTGAAATACTTTCTAGTAAACTGCCTGTAATGTCCTAAAATATAAACTGTTAAAAACCAAGGATGGGTTCTTGGAGTCCAAAACTTTTATGGTCCTTTTCCAATACAGATTAAGTGAGTAGAATATATCCACACGTATTGAAAATAAATATTTAGTAAATTGGTTATTACACTCAATGGCTTTGTATGTGGTGAATGTATATGGATTGTTTGGTTAATTTGTGTTCTTTCTTCTTCAGAGCAGGTGAAGGGAGCCCTTCGATGAGGAGAGTAACCATGATAAGAGAGAAGGGAAGGAGACAGGCCGTCCGTGGCCCAGCATTTATGTTTAACAACCGTGGACCAAACCTGACTGCAGAGGAGGAGCGTTTCTTGGATGCTGCCGAGTATGGGAACATTCCTGTGGTAAGAAAGATGCTGGAGGAGTCAAAAACATTGAATGTCAACTGTGTGGATTACATGGGACAAAATGCCCTACAGTTGGCAGTAGGAAACGAACATTTAGAAGTGTCTGAACTTTTGCTGAAAAAGGAAAACTTGGCACGAATTGGAGATGCCTTGCTTCTTGCAATCAGCAAAGGATATGTTAGGATAGTTGAAGCTATTTTAAATCATCCTGCATTTGCAGCCAACAAAAGACTAACACTTAGCCCGTGTGAACAGGAGCTGCAAGATGATGATTTTTATTCCTATGATGAAGATGGTACTAGGTTCTCCCCTGACATCACACCTATCATCCTCGCTGCACACTGCCAAAAATATGAAGTTGTGCATATGCTATTAATAAAAGGAGCGAAGATAGAACGGCCGCATGATTACTTCTGCAAGTGCGGTGACTGTATGGAAAAACAAAAGCATGATTCATTCAGCCACTCAAGATCCAGGATAAATGCCTACAAGGGACTGGCCAGCCCTGCCTATCTCTCGCTTTCCAGTGAAGATCCTGTTCACACAGCATTGGAACTGAGTAATGAGTTAGCCAAACTTGCCAATATCGAAAAAGAATTTAAGGTAAAACTTTTGTATGCATATAACTTGTACACAGTATTATAAATCAGTCATTTCAATGTTTCAGAAACCACTGGTTCATCATCGCTTGCTAATAATTTTCACGTTATTTTTGAACCACCATACAGTTAGAAATACTTTTTAACCTACACCGGGAGGGAGCAGGAAAGCATGCAACTCTGGCCATTGGCAAACCTGTGTGACGACCCCCCAAGGGCACCGTAATGGCTGCCATTAGGGGTTTTTACCTTTTGGAAAGTCAATATCTGCAGACCAAGCAATTAATAAAAATGACAGCAAAGAATATCAATACAAGTGTCACAATCTGAAAACTCATGACGTTCTCTCTTTATGTAGGTTTTTTAAGCTTTCTTTTTCCCATAAATATTATGGATATAGTGAATTTGTTTTTTAGAAACCCAGCAGGATCACAATTAACAATGTTCAAGAAAATGTATTCAATTGTGTAGCTCAAGAATAATAGTATGGTGGTTTGTTTTCATTAATGTACTAATAGGACCATTAATTAAAATGTCCTGAATATAAAACTAAAACTGTGCTGCAGCATATGTCACCATTTATCACAACATAAATTAGAACAGCTTGCATAGCATATCGTGTGCGGCAATATATTTTGTTTAATTTCTCTTGTGTTGACACGTTGGGGCTTGTAAAATGTTATATGGTCTATATTATACGTTATACTAAAGATGATGTATAATAATATTAATGTCATCTGTTAGTTAATGGTTGCACTGTTCTGGGTGTTGGCTGCTCTATTGCCAGCAAAATCATGAGCGACTTTGTGAATTTACTCTTAGGCGTCATGTCCATGGGCGGGTCAGATTCCGCATGCGGGAGCCACCAGTGGAATTGAGACTCGGCCTGCGGCCAAGGACACTGCCTACCTGTCTGGGTCTTCTTTTTTTTCTTTTCAAATTCCTGCTTTCATGCAGAACCCGCAGCTTGTCCGCAATGATAATTGTGGATGGGCCGCGGATCGGACGGCTTCTATTGACTGCAATGGAAGCCGTCCCTGCGGAAACTGCACTGCGACTTGATTTACTCATCCATAGATCTGCAAATCAAATCCGCATGCTTTAATTTAGGTGCGGACGTCCGTGTTTCCCTATGGGCAGCTTGAACTGTGGATCATCCTCACAGGTGCCAATTCAAATCCGCCCGTCAACATTGGGCCTTAATCCACTCAATAACTAAAGTAAAATGCTTTTGCTGCAATCAGTGGTGACTAGAGATGAGCGAGCGTACTCGCTAAGGCAAACTACTCGAGCGAGTAGTGCCTTATGCGAGTACCTGCCTGCTCGTCTCAAAAGATTCGGGTGCCGGCGGGGGAGAGCGGTGAGTTGCAGGAGTGAGCAGGGGGGAGCGGGGGTGAGAGAGTGAGAGAGATCATCCCCCCCGTTCCTCCCTACTCTCCCCCGCCGCTCCCTGCCCCCTGCCGGCACCCGAATCTTTAGAGACGAGCGGGCAGGTACTTGCATAAGGCACTACTCACTCGAGTATTTGCCCTTAGCGAGTACGCTCGCTCATCTCTAGTGGTGACCCTATTGATACCGATACCCATACAGGCAATGGCTAGTCAGAAGATTTCAGTGGCTTATAATTATAGAACCCTTGAGGTGGGAGCATAGAGGTAACAACCAGGTAACATTTTACATATAATTGAAAGTGAATCAATGGTACTGTACTGCATATTTAGTTGCCAGACATCTTCAATGCACAGTATAAAGCGCGAAATAAACGCCAGCCACATTGCATAATGAAGCAGGAGGCTTTTACAGTAACCCTATAGTGCATGAAGCATTATTTTATGTGAATGGAGTCAGCTAATCTAATGTATTTTATTAATTGTTTAATTTCTCACTAATTTTCTTCACTTTTTTTTTTGCGTTTCATTTTGGTAGCTTTGTTACAAATAAGGCCTTAGTCAGACGGGCGTTATTTCGCGTGATTTGCGCATCGCATGTCGCATGCGCATGCGCAAATCGCGTGACCGGCGCGAAAAATCACGGGAAAAATCTGCACCTAGCCGCGTTAATCGTCGCAGCAAAACGCCCGTCTGACCGGAGAAAAATCGCTGTGCGCATCAAAATGCGCATGAAACTTAGACTGACCGGCGAAAAAAATGATTTTGGTGCGCACATAAAACGCCGAACGCAGATAGGCGCAATTTGCGAATCGTCGTGTCCTATAATTTATCGCATATCCGCATAAAAAGCGGACATGTGACCGATACCATAGCGAACCATTGGTTCTATATATGCGCGAATCGCATGCGCAAATCGCGCAAAAAAACGCCCGTCTGACTAAGGCCTTAGGATCTTTCTATATAATTATCATCTCACAATTAATATAAATGGAGGGACCGTGGTATATAATTTTCAGGATATGTCATTTCCATTTTTTAATGCATTGTTTTTGGCAGAAAATAATAATTATTGCACTTTCTGTAATTCAATTAATTAGAGAATACAATATATTTTATTCAGATAGTTTTAAGTTAAAGTGACCCTCTAGTCAGGAACTCAAAATTAATACTGTAAGTCTGTACCTACAGGAGATGATTGCCCGCTATTTATTCTCCTCAGATCTTGCTCCTTAGCTGTTTTTAGCAAAGCTATAGTAGAATAGGACAGAACTGGAACTATAGTTTAGCTATGCTGTCTAATCTGTCAATTAGGAAGAATAAAGATCGTTCTGAACTGCACCTTGGATGTTGCCACATTTATACTTATACTTGTGTAATCTATAGTAGTCTGGGACACGCCTCCTGCTAAATCAAGAGACAGTCTGAGCCAATAATGGGACAGAGGTTGTGTCTGAGACTAATTCAGTTTAGGTACTGTAGGTAAACTATAGTCAGCGATCACAGCTAGATTTCCCGCTCCTGACTAGGGGATTGCATTCATTTTAGTTCCTGCATGAATGGGTTACTAATAGATTTGTATGTTTTAATATCAATACAGATTGCATCATTTTTATATTTCACCTCATCACATAATTTATAGCATTTTTTTACTGTTCATATAGTCCTCTTAGGCCGGCTGCACACGACCAGGTCGGCATACGAGATTTTGCAGCAGAATCTGGCTGTGCCCCCCGGCTGGTGACCCCGCGAACCTGCAAAATCTGACCATGGGGGCTTGCAGGTGGTCATGCACAATACAGTGTTTTTTTTTGTTTTTTTTTAATATTTGTATTTCCCTATTGCTAGGCAATGACGTTGGGTACCCATGGAAATTAACAGTACGGATGGGCTGCAGATTTGACAGCCTCTATTGACTTAAATGGAGGCCATCCACGCGCAGTCCGCAGCAAGACAGAGCATGCTGCGATTTTTTTCCTCCGCTCATGGAATACGCTAGTCTTTTCCCCAAGTGTGAAGGGAAAAGTGAAAGTACAATGTGTGTGATTTGCTGCGAATCCTCCATAAAGATGTCGATTGCGTATTCTGCAACTGGAATCTAGTCATGTGAAGCCGGCCAGGTCTGATCATGTTCTCCAATTTATTTCTCCTAACCTCCCAATATTTTTTGAATTAGATTAAAAGAACTAATGATGTGCTTTTAAGGAATGTTTCAGAGTTTAGATTTGTAAAGTAATAATGGATCTCAATTGATAATTATAGTTATTCTTAAAAAAGGTTAAAAAGATTAAAGCATTTTATGTTACTATCAAATATTAGTAAAATTTGAATTTTTAAGGGCCACTCTGCCAAAAATTCATTTTTTCATCACTGCCCCTCTCACCTGATTACATGTCACACTCTGGAGGTCTCCTCTTTGTATTATAAATTATTTCCATAAACTGCTGACTTTGGTCTGATGCTTTCAGGCACCACCTTGAGAATTATATTCTTTATGCCACCTGCTTACGGGTGGATACTTGCTGCAGAAACTGTTGTCGGCGTTACCACCTCGATTCCGCAACAGATACTGCCCACTACTTCCTATGTAGATCTGCTGCTTCCTACACATGAGCGGAGATTTATTACGATTTCCGCTCGTGGGGGGAAAATCGCAGCATGCTCCATTTTTATGCGGACTCCACGGACTGCTTCCATTGAAGGTGGAAAAAATGGTGACATCATCAGCTTGCTTTGCCGGCATTGTTACTGCCCAGAATGTGCAGTAAAAATGCAGGCAGACGCTGTAAAATGTTGCGTTAAAAAACCTCTTGTGTGAGAGTGGCCTTAGAGGAGGCAGGAACGAAGGAATGAAGTTAAGCTGAAGGAATGGGAAGTGCAGTATATGTAGAGCGGGCTGCTAAGCTGTAGACCAAGGAAGAAGGGAATCTCTCCTGGTTTGTGCGACAGGATTGTTCTATCATCAGTTTTCCTCTGGTAATTAGGAAAAAACTGGTGATGAACAGTGAAGTCGTTGCCAAGCGGTTCCTCCTTTCCCTCACCTCCAATGTTGAATCTGTACTGATGGGCGGGAGAGAAATTGATCCCCTGTTGGCTGGGCACAGAACTGCTGAAGGTATCCTGTACTGACTAGCCTATAGATTGTTCTGTGAACTCCGTATCACTTACTGTTGCTTCCAGTTAACTGGGCCAGGACTTTGTGTAATGACCAATGACACGGCTTCTTGGACTTTGTTGTTATACTGACATATTTTGGGTTACCAGATTAGAAGTTACTGCATGGCTATGCCTGTGGCTTCTTTCTAGAAGTACCACTGCTTCCGTTGGTCACTTAATTGATCATCAAGTGACTGTACTGTTGGGATTTAGAAAATATGTGATATCTTTTAGAATTCTAAAATAACCATTAGTGTTTTTTTAAAAATACAAAAATCAACTGGAAAAAAAGGTAGTATTGGCCTTTTACAAAGTTGAAAAAATAAACATTATAAAAAGCTTTTTTCTAATGCATTTAAAAACAAGAATCCCTACTTATTAGATTCCCTTTTTGATAGTAAACTAATTAGTGCATTTCCCTGCTGGACCTGCAGCAATCGTCTGTAATCCCAGGGGAGATTCTGCAGGAAATGTTCATTTTTCCTGCAGTATTACCACAGGGGAAATTAAACATTATACAGTGTCCACTCCATTACATGAGTTGTCCATGTAATGCAGGGCAGATCTTCAAGATCACAAGAGCTGTTTGTAAGCATTCTCTACTAGCTCTAATAGATGAAGATCCTGAACAAAGGACCCCTTTCCATTAATGCAATAAGTTTTTCAAAAGTAGGCAGGCCCTTTAATAATCACATTTGAAACACATGTTCAGCCATTGTCTGATAAAAAGACCTTTTTGCTTATAGTAATTGCAGAATTTCACATAAAGAGAACTTCAATGGCTTGCCTTATCACAGACAACCGCTTGATTGCTGTGTTTCCAGCTCCTGAGACCTCATCAAACCGCTGATTGTGCCACCTAAAAAATTGTATTGGCTTCTTATTTTCTTTTTTCAAATGCATGGCTGTCTATGTAATACACAGATATTCTAGGTCTACCTAGTGAGAGTCGCTGTCTACTAGCAAAGGGGGAGTCACTAGTTGGCTAATAAAGAGGGGATCAAAGCCCCACTTTACTCGGTCATATTCTCTTAAATGAGTTTTTAAAGTGAAGAAAACTTTTTTGATATGTTACATATAAAAAAAGACTGATTAAATAACTCATCTTTATAAGTAATGCTTAAAGGGGTTGTTTCTTAATGGATTTGTTTTTCACTTATCTACGGTATAGGTGCTAAAAGTCTGATTGGTGGGTGGCCACAGCTTGGATCCCCGCTGATTCCAAGAGTGGGGTCTTATGTCCCCAGCTCCTCTTCACTGCAAACCTCCTCCAGTAAGGAGGAGCTTGAATGAAGTAGCAACTAAGCATGTGTACTGCCACTCCATTCACCTCTATGCTGGAGATAGCCAAGTGCTTATACTCTATTTCTAGTAGTCTCAGAGAAATGAACAGAGCTGGGAGAGTGCATGCTTGGTACCAGCTCCATTCAAGCTCCTCCTCAATGAGGTAGGACATGGGACCCTGATCTCAGCTTTGATGGATATCCCAGATGTGAGACCCCCACTGATTAAAATGTTATGGCCGATCATGTGGATAGGTGACAAAAGTAAATTGTGCAAATATTGCTTTGACGGGTTTTATACCAATAAGTGCACCATAATGTAAAAATAAAGAACTTTAGCAATAAAGTTTTGCTACATCACTAAAATTATGTATGTAAAAAAAAAAGACCAATATCTCCTATTAAACATGAATGCCCCAAATAGAAACCTGAGCCACTGAATAGGTGTTCAGTTTTAACTGAGTATAATTTCCACTCTGAGAGCAGAGTGTCCTTGTAAGCTTTGTCTGTGTGCTCCTCATCAGCAATGTCTACAGACAACTCCACTCAAATGGAGCTGCTTACTTTAGAAGTACCGCGGCTTCCTTTCATCTTCTGGGTCCATACTTTCACTGCACCATGCCAGTTTATAAAATGTTTGCAGAGGTAAAACTTTTCCTTCTAATTTGTAAGACTGTTTGTTTTAATGTCACTTGGGTATGCTAAAAACTGCAGCACACCCCAAATATCGACTTTTAATACATGATGAGAAAACTTCCCAGCTTCAAAGGGTTTTACGTACTTATTTATTCCAATATTATCATTTGTAGAGCTCTTTTCCCTGACCCATATTCCATGTGGTTTTCTTTATTCTTTCTAAACTATTTGATGAAAGCACAAAGTGATCTCGGAAAAGTTTCCTGTGGCTTAGACTAAACCAAATGCTTTTTCCTGCATCTCTTGTTCTTCTAGTATTCTTTCAATTCAATCAGTGGGTTTTGCTCTGTTCATTATTGCCTTTGTTTCTAGTATGTCTCTGTTCATTCCACAATTTCTGAATACCTTTTTAGTAGTAAATCAATCATTGTGGTTGACACTAAGTCAACTACTCAGATGTATGTTATCAAGAAAGTCTTTCAATGAATATTTCAAGAGGGAGACACTGTAAAATTTAAAGGCTATGTATACCTTTGCACTTTTTTTCTTAAAATTAATGTTTTTGGAAATAAAAACTTTTTGTAATTGGTTTTCATTAGAGATGAGCGAGCACCAAAATGCTCGAGTGCTCATTACTCGAGTCGAACTTCCCGCGATGCTCGAGGGTTCGTTTTGAGTAACGAACCCCATTAAAGTCAATGGGCGACTCGAACATTTTTGTATATCGCCGATGCTCGCTAAGGTTTTCATTTGTGAAAATCTGGGAAATTCACGAAAGTGATGGGAACGACACAGAAACGGATAGGGCAGGCGAGGGGCTACATGTTGGGCTGCATCTGAAAGCAATGGGCTGCCGGTGAGCGCGGGATGAATTTTCGGGAAGGGCTTAAAAATATAAGCCCTTACCTGAAAATCATCCTAAAATGTGTAAAAATAAAAAAAAATGTATACTCACCTTTCCGCTGAAGCCGGAGTTCAGCCGCATCTGGCCGGCAGTTCTCCTGAACTGCTCTGAGTAGTATTCAGTAGCTGGGGATTTAAAATCCCCGCCTGCTGAATGAGCTGCCTCTGATTGGTCACAGCCTCACCAATCAGAGGCAGCTCTCACTCACACCCATTCATGAATTCATGAATGGGTGAGTGAGTGCTGCCTCTGATTGACAGCTGAGAGCTGCCCCTGATTGGTCCCTGCACTGAGCCAATCAGAGGCAGCACTCACCCATTCATGAATTCATGAATGGGTGTGAGTGAGAGCTGCCTCTGATTGGTGAGGCTGTGACCAATCAGAGGCAGCTCATTCATCCCGCGATCGCCGGCAGCCCATTGCTTTCAATGGAGCCGGCTGTATTGCCGGCTCCATTGAATTCAATGGGCTACCATCGTTCTTCTCTGCCACAGCTGTTACAGCTATGGCAGAGCAGAACAATCTTTATGCTGACATATTTTTTCTTTTTACACATTTTAGGATCATTTTCAGGTAAGGTCTTATATTTTTAAGCCCTTTCCGAAAATTCATCCTGAGATCGCCAGCAGCCCATTGCTTTCAAGGGAGCCGGCTGTATTGCCAGCTCCATTGAATTCAATGCGCTGGACAGCTCCGGCCCGTTTCTATTTTTGTTTTACACACTTTAGGATCATTTTCAGGTAAGGTCTTATATTTTTAAGCCCTTCCCGAAAATTCATCCTGAGATCGCCGGCAGCCCATTGCTTTCAAGGGAGCCGGCTGTATTGCCGGCTCCATTGAATTCAATGGTCAGTGCTCGTTTAATCGAGACGAGTACCGCGTGGTGCTCGTCTCGAGTAACGAGCATCTCGAGCACCCTAATACTCGAACGATCATCAAGCTCGGACAAGTATGCTCGCTCATCTCTAGTTTTCATTAAAAATTTCTTTGCTTGTATTGTTTTCCAAGGCACTGCAGACTAAGACTGAAGTCTTAGCAAATTCTGTCAGGGTAAACTGACGTTTCCCTAGCTGCTCTACTCTTGTGAATGTGCACTCACTGCCTTTCCACTGAGCTACTATAGTGGGCTATATGACAGTGGAGGAGATCAGTAGGACAGACAGCAGAGAAAGCTATTATTACAGAGGCTTGTAGTTTACTCTGGGTGAATTCTCTGCTCTTATCAGCAGTGAGGGGGATATTACTTTCCTCTAGTCTGAGGAAAGGATGATGGATGGAGAGAAAGCTGATAGTATTAAGTGGCATGCTAATAATAGTTAGCTTCGATTGTGCGTGTTCATAAGAGAGAGCAGCTGATTAGTGCTAGGAACACCCCTGAGACAGAAACTTGAATGTTGGTTAAGCATACATACAAAGTATGAAGATTTCTAAATGCATGAGAAGGAAAACTCAATACAAAAACCATCTAAGCGCATCATTGTTTCTGCAGGGATTTTAGTAAGGTGTGTGTGTTTTTTCATACACAAAGATTTCCACAGCCTTTAACTTTTATTTTTTAAAGGAAACCTGTTATCAACTATAAGCACAATTAATTAAAGGGGTTGTCCCGCGCCGAAACGTTTTTTTTTTCAACAGCCCCCCCCCCCCCGTTCGGCGCGAGACAAACCCGATGCAGGGGTTAAAAAAGAACACCGCACAGCGCTTACCTGAATCCCCACGCTCCGGTGACTTCTTACTTACCTGCTGAAGATGGCCGCCGGGATCTTCTCCCTCGGTGGACCGCAGGGCTTCTGTGCGGTCCATTGCCGATTCCAGCCTCCTGATTGGCTGGAATCGGCACGTGACGGGGCGGAGCTACCAGGAGTCGGTCTCCGGCACGAGCGGCCCCATTCAGAAAACAAGAAGACCGGACTGCGCAAGCGCGTCTAATCCGGCGATTAGATGCTGAAAATTAGACGGCTCCATGGAAACGAGGACGCTAGCAACGGAGCAGGTAAGTGAAAAACTTCTGATAACTTCTGTATGGCTCATAATTAATGCACAATGTACATTACAAAGTGCATTAATATGGCCATACAGAAGTGTATAGACCCACATGCTTTCGCGGGACAACCCCTTTAAGTTATTTTGATTATAGTTTAGATAATAGAAAGTGCAGGGAGCTGTGTCTCATACTCTCCTTGTCTTCCGTTCTTCTATCCCCCCTGTTGAAGTCAGTGTGTTCAGTCAGTGTGAAATCTTAAAAACACTACAGTTATTGGCAACAGCTGAGCAACTTGACGACATAGCAGTACAGTTGGCAATAGCCCTCATGAGCTTATCTTGTATTTGAAAACTAATAGTACAGCTGGTATTAGGCAGGATAACTTCTCTGAAAGCAGTGACCCTAACTATGTGGACTGAGAGCTCATTCTCCTCTGACTATTGCATTAGTGAGGCTCATGCTCCTACACATTTGAATCGTCAGGGTGTCATTGGAGCATGTGATACAGGGTCAGGTGTACTAGATAAAAATATAGCATTAAAAAAAAGAATTTATAAAGATGCTGTACCTGTCAATTATAAGCCAAAACACACTTTTGGAAAATGATTATCCTGCAGAAAGCTATGTGTACATTACAGTATAAATTTGCATACTTTTTGGGTACATATGCATACAGTAGAGCCTATCGTAACCTCCTTACTTTAGACTGGGGCTACACCGTTTATTTTGTGGGATCACTTCAATGTAAATTGGTCAATTTACAAATGGTTTGATTAGTATTTTTTTTTCATGTGACCTGCATGAAGCCGTTGTACAACTTTTTTATACCCATGTCTTTTGCCTTCATATTTAGCAATGCTAAAGTTTCATGAAAATGCAATGCACATAAAACCCCTTCTACTGAAGTCTAAGAGTTACTATGCCAGTTGGTGGGTTACCAATAGAGATGAGCGAGTATACTCACTAAGGCTAACTATTCGAGCGAGTAGTGCCTTAGCCGAGTATCTTCCCACTCGTCTGTAAAGACCTGTCACCCGCGCCGGCAGCCGAATCTTTACAGACGAGCGGGAGGATACTCGGCTAAGGCACTACTCGCTCGAGTAGTTAGCCTTAGCGAGTATACTCGCTCATCTCTAGTTACCAACAATTAGGGCTCCAAAAACAATGTACTCAACCATTTGCTATATTTTTGTTTGACAGTTCTTGACTTTGTGTGGACTAACACACTGCTAAAGTCTATAGTACTCTGTTCATCTCTCTGGTAAATGCATGTGATAACTCATGTATTGCTAATTAAAGAGCTTCTTCCCAAAACAAGTTCAGTCCAAAAGTGATGAAAATAAGTTATAAGTGAAAGTGTTTGTAATAATTGTATGCAATTATTTTGATTGCACATTTTCTCCATAGAGAAATTCATATATTTTTTTAAACTCATGTATGTACTGTAGACACCGTACGAGAAAACTACAGTAATATGTGCATTGGTCAGTTGTCATGTAAAAATGAAAAATATTACATTTACACATGCAGCAGATTATACTGTGGGGAACAATATAGTTGAGCTATGTTAAGCAGATAATTCCTACTAGAACCCAGGATTACATTGATTTAGTGCAGGTTTACTATGACAAGCCTTAATGGTATTTTTATCATCTTATTTTAGCATACAGGATTAAAGGTGTATGTTCACCCGTGTTGTAAAGACAAATATATAATGTATTTTTCAGATTACATTATAAATATAGATTAAAGAAAAGAATAAAGTGTCTCCTCATTCAAGTGATTAAATGCAAGTATGTTCTAGTGCAAGTTTTAGATAAAATGATATGTTAAACCAAGTAACCTTGTAGATATGATACCTTTTAATGGCTAACAAAAATACATGATGTTATAGCGAGCTTTCAAAGTTAGGATTCTTCATCAGGCTTCATTAGGTGTGATGAAGAATCTAAAGTAGATTTGAAAGCTTGCTGTAACATCATGTATTTTTGTTAGCCATTAAAAGGTATCCTATCTACAAGATTACTTGGTTTAACCTTTTACTCTACTGGCTTAGGCCTCCTTCCCACGAGCGTGACGGGCTCCGCCGCGTAATATTCCGCAGTGAAGCCCGTCACGGCGCCCCCCAGAGACCCCATACTTACCAGCGGAAGATAGCGTGAAGACGCTTCCCCGCCCACCGCCGTCGCGTCATGTGACACGCCCACCGCGTCACATGACGCGGCCGGCCGTGTCACGTGACGCGCCGGCCGCGTCATATGACGCGTGGCGGTAGGCGGGGAAGCGTTTTTTCACGCTATCTTCCGCTGGTTGCAGCGGGAGATAGCGTGAACGGACGGCTTCCATTGACTGCAATGGAAGCCGTCAGTGCGTACACCCGCGGCAAATAGAGCATGCCGCGGGTGAGGACGGGAGATTTCACGGTGCGGAATTCCGCGGTGGAATTACGCATCGTGAGCATTGTGCTATTAGGTTCAATAGAACCTAATAGCATGGGGCAACGCAGCGGATTTTTGCCGCGGATTTACGCGGCGTAAATCCGTTCGTGGGAAGGAGGCCTAACACTGTGGCAAACCTTTAGTTAAAGTAATAATGTACTTGAAAACAGCAGAATAGAAATCGAGATTACAATGGTGTGGCAGATCAAATCAGATAATACCATGATTGCATGACTACATATAAATTATGATTTCCGTGGACACCTCACATTGGTTTTTAGTCACATTATTAGGGTGCATTTACACAGGTGAGTGTGTTATTGGTCCAAGAAACCCAGACCAATATCGCACTTGTGTACCCATGCGAGTGCGATGCATTTTATGAGAAAAACGCATCACTACACTTGTGATTTTAATTCACTTGAAAATAGTAAAAAAAGAAACTCGCATTACTCTTACATGAAACTCACATTTACATGTGAGTGTGATTAAATAGCTTTTGCTTCCATAGAGAATAGGTGATTCATGAACAAAATTGCCCCAAAATGGAGCAAGCTGCATTTTTTTTTTCAATCTTGCTGCATCACTGCAAGAGAAAAATCGTACATGTAAGTTGACCCATTTAAAATAATGCAATTTTTTCATGGGTCACTCATTTCCGTGTATCTTGCACTCTTGTGAATGCACTATAGCAGGATATTTGAACATTTTGGCTAATTATAGTGTGCAACCACAATAATAACTTTTTGATATGGTCCTCTTTGAGTATAGAGGGACATGGAGGAGCATAGAGGGACATGGAGGAGTATAGAGGCAAAAAACCCCAATAAGGTAGAAGCCAATTTTTCTCATTTTAAGGAACCAGAAAATTCTTTTAAATCTGGCAGTCAAAGTAATCCCTGAATCAACAACCCTTCTGAAGTTAATAATGATTATAATATTGCACTCAAGAAAGGGTCCAGGCCCCTCTTGAACTTTTAGTGAATTTACCATCACCACGTCCTCCATAGTCTCACTGCTCTTACAGTAAAGAACCCCCTCCTAGGTTGGTGAAACCTTCTTTCCTCTACATGTAGAGGGCGCCCCCTTGTTATAGTCCTGGTTATAAATAGATGATGGGAGAGATCTCTGTATTGTCCCCTAATATATAGTTGTACATGGCTATTCGTTCTTTTTTTTTCTAAACTAAATAACCCCAATTTTGATCTCTCTAGGTATTGAAGTCCACCTATTCCACATCAATCAAGCTGAGCTGGAAAAGGCCAGATGGGGCCACCCAGCTGACACTTCTTCCTATGTCTCACTATGTTTAACATTGCAGCATTACCGCACAGTAAAACTTTGTAAAGAGTCAGCCTGTCCCTGTTTCACGCTACCCCTAATTAGGGCCGCATGAAACGGATGACAGGTTCCCTTTAAATTTGACACCCATTGTTGTAGAAGTAATTGCCATCCCTATATATAATCCTGCACAGAGAAGCTGGCTAGCAATTGAGCAATTTGTACATTACAGCCTCGAATCTGTCAATAATTTGTATTTTTAATGCATTATTAAACCAAACCTGTTAACCATATTGTATTTCACGTAAAATGAAATATGTCAAAACCTCTTTTCCCACAGTGCGCTGTTTCTACAGTTTTAATTGTTCATTTCAACAGAATCTGAACAGAATAAATGATGAGAGACAAGTACTGGAGATTTGATGTGTTTCTGGTGAAGATTGTGTACACTTGTGCCAGAGGAGTTGGTTTCATGCCAGTACAGTCACGCAGAACATAATTAGAGCTTCTTGAAATTACATCTCCGCTTTTATAAAAAGACAAATTCCAGAGCTAAGAGATAAACATATTTAGTAATGTAAATAGAGCTCTTAGATTAGTTCAACTCAACCTGTATTCTTCAACATTTCCCTTCAAAGCTGAAGGAGTGGAGCAAATGAAATTACAGTCATGTTACAATTATTGGAATTATGAATTATGTTGAGTTTTGGATATGTAGTCAAAACATCTTCCCAGCCAAGAATGCCTCATTTTATAGAGGAGTCTTCCAAGAACCTTAAGATTCACTCCCCCCCCCCCCCCCCCCCCGTCTCCTCCTCCCTCCCCCACACATTCCCCTTTAATCTCTAATACCCTGGATCACTATTTTTTGTTCACTCTGCCCTATGATTTCTACCTCAAGTATATATATTTGGGAAAGGGGATTGGGATGTTATCTTATGTAACACTCAGTGCAACTATGGTTTGAAACCACTTAATTACATTTCATAATTAGCAACTTCCTCATTTAACATTTTTTTTAATCGGAAACAATTATCTGCTCTCAATGGCTGCTACAATACATTACAGTTTATTATAAGATGCCACAAACTGAACATGCATCAGTAAGGATGGGGAATTTGATTTGCTTGTAATGCTCTCTAAAATAATTAAGTGACTCAAAGCCAGAACAAGGAAATGAATGCTTATTCTGTAATGAAGGGCGGAGGCTTGCAAATAGTTAAGTCTATGTTTTTTTTTTTACTAATGAAAATTGAATAGTGAAACCTATTCTATTTTTCCTTATTTGTTTTTATTTCCTCGTTGTAGATTAGTTTGTTCTAATGTCTGTATATGACTAGGGGGCTGACATCTTGCTTGAGCTACAGTTAACAATATTTAGAGATATGCTTTACAGCAGCCTCACTGATCATTTTCCCAATAGTTAGGGCCTGACCTATTGACCTTCATGTGAGAATGTTGTAAGCAGAGATGCGCGAATATACTCGTTTCGAGTAATTACTCAATCGAGCGCCGCGATTTTCGAGTACTTCCGTACTCGGGTGAAAAGATTCGGGGGTGCCGGGGGAGGTGTGGTGGAGCGGGGGGTAGCAGCAGGGAACAGGGGGGAGCCCTCTCCCCTCCACTCCCCACTGCAACCCCCCACTCACCCACGGCGCCCCCCGAATCTTTTCGCACGAGTATGGAAGTACTCGAAAATCGCGGCGCTTGGGCGAAAAAGGGGCGTGACCGAGTAGGTTCGCTCATCTCTAGTTGTAAGCAAGCTCTGTGACCTGTGCAGAGGTCACTGTGCAGGGAGGGGGAGGAGGTGACCTGTGCACATCACCTATTGTGAATGGTATGATCCTGTGTTATCTTTATATTGGCACTACCTTTCATTGTAACCCCGGCTGTGATAATCATGAGAAGTTTGCTTTGCAGAATAAGAAGTGTCAGTTTGAGGCTTAGTAGGCAGTGTGAAAACAGGATTTTAGGTAATCGAAAATGTGAAGAAAAAAAAAATCGACAAATTCTGGATTAGGTAATAATTAGAGATGAGCGAGCCTACTCGGCCACGCCCCTTTTTCGCCCGAGTACCGCGATTTTCGAGTACTTCCGTACTCGGGCGAAAAGATTCGGGGGGCGCCGTGGGTGAGTGGGGGTTTGCAGCGGGGAGTGGGGGGGGAGAGGGAGAGAGAGAGGGCTCTCCCCTGTTACCCGCTGCTACCCCCCGCGCCGCCATGCCTCCCCCCGCCCCCCGAATCTTATTTTGCAGAATTCTTCCTACTCCTACCTAGAACTTTTACACAGTTCCATATATTAGTCAGTAGTGGGAGATAAGAAATATGAGTCAGGATTGACAATGAAAACTCCTGGACAGTCAGTAAAAGTAGGGAACCTTTTTTTCCCCGTGTTAATAGAAAAGCCTTTTTGAAGCTCAAGGGACGTGTACAGATCAATGTGATTCTACTTTTCAACATTTTAATGTTCATAGAAATTACTGCTGTTCAAGTATTCTAAGCTACAGTCATATATCACTTACAATCTTTATAGTTCACTATAGTTTTTCAATGAGTTTGTTAATGTTGTTTATCCATCATTTCGATAGGTTGTCCAGAAAAAATAAAAAATGAGGTTGGCAACTTTGCTATGAGTGTAGGATTAGACTACACAGGGTTTGTTTGTAGTCTGCAACCACTGAGGTACGCAGATCTGTACAAAAGCGACACAAAATGGTAGAATATTTTTAATCAATATTTGCCCTGCCTGGTTTACTGCTCTATTAAAGCCTAGATGGCCAAACCGCTTCTCTGACTACCTGATGTACATTGTATGTATCGGTAGTCTAAGACACTACATGCTGCTCTGACTGGCCAGCACCGATCATGTATCCCAGTGTTCCCCAATTCCAGTCCTCAGGGACCACCAACAGGTCATGTTTTCAGGATCTCCTCAGTCTTGCACAGGAGATGTAATTATTGTCGGGATGTTCTTACTATAGAAGATCCTGAAAACATGACCTGTTGGTGGTCCCTGAGGACTGGAGTTGGGGACCTCTGATGTATCCAACATTGGTCAATCTAAACACATGTAGTGTCTTTGACTACCTGATGCACACTGTGTATTAGTATACATCGTTCGTCTAAGAAGCTTATGTAGCCATCTTTGTTTCAACTGACCTGGACAGACGGTTTAATACGTCTGGAGGCATGATATTCACTTTATTATAGTATTATTCCATTTGTAATATTATATTATTTATTACATTTTATCTAGATGTAACATTAATTAAGAAGATTGTGACAGCCAGCCTGTATGTTTGATAAAAACCCACTTAACTTCCTACACTTGATTGTTTTAGATACTCTGGGAGTTGTTGGAGTCTTGTTATTGGCAGAGCAGAGCGCTCTGAGGCGTTAGTTGAGTCAGGGCATCTGGTTGTTGCCAAAGCTCTAAAATATTTTAAAGCGAAGTTGCACCTTTGACTCATTGTCTGTGTAGTCAGCAAATATTAAATCTTTCTTATATGTCTTCATTATCCGTTTTTTTTCTGCCTTCACTTATTTTCCAGTTCATTTTGTTCATATGTTATACAGCTGACCTGAATATTCACACAAAGCATAATGGGAAGAAACACAAAGCATGATAAGATCTGTCAAGTTCATCTAGCCTGTCAGATGGTTTCAAAGTAACAATAGATTTTTCTCTGCATTTTGACTGATAAAGCGAAGAATAAGGTAATAATGGTATATTATCAGAGTACAGAATATTACATTTACTGACCAATGTGTGGCCAATATAAGGCTCAGTTCACATCTGCTTCAGCCATAGAGTAATTCCATGTCGCAGTCCCAGAAATAAATGTCTGTTTTTCCGCATTGATTTCAATGGGGTTTAAAAAAAAAAAAAAAACTGAAAACTTTCCATTTGCTTCTGTTCTGTCAGGTCTACGTTTTTTTAAGCAGAACAAATAGAACTGTAGACTGCACTGCTTGTTCAGTTAAAAATGGAAACAAAAAGGAATGGAAACAAACTGTTGCAGCGGTTCTGGGATCGCTTCATTTCTAAGTAATCAGGTACAGGTGTTGTGTGAGTTCCGTCTTCTGACTCTGGTGTAAGTGGTATTAGGTGAGATGTGCTTGGTCTTACCTGTAAGTAATTTATCAGGACTATTTAGCCTGGGCTGGTGCTTGATTTCAGTGCTGTTTAATTTCAGTCTTGCTGTGGCTGTGTTGGAAGTCAGAGCTTGGAGCTGGATCCTCTTGGTAGTCTTTGAGAAGACTCAAGCAAAGTACTGCAGTTATTACCTTTTTACATCTTGTTTGCTGTGGTATTCTCCTATCCCACGTAGGGTCACCTAGTGGCCTTGATACGTGGTCAGCTTCGCCCTTCTCAGGGCAGGTTACCTGCATATTGGCAGGTCTTTTCCCTGGGTAAGGTTATGCAGGGACCATGTAGTTCTTGTTGCAGTTGTCTCTACTGTTTACCACTGTTTAATGTGCATTTTAGGTTATGGATCCAGCGCACCCTGGTTGGACGTGACACAAACTTAAAGCTTACGCTTTGCTTTCCTTTTATTTTAAAGAACCATTGATATCAAAGGGGAAAAGAAGGAAATGTTTGTTTTCGTTTTAATTCAAAAATGAAACCGAGAAACAAAATTATGACTGAAGCTCAAACGCAAAGTGAACTGAGCCTAAGGATGCATTCAGACGAGCGTGTTTATGTGCGTACATACGTGCACACATAACCATGCTTGTATTAGAACTATTGGTTCCCTATAGTGTGTTCACATTTCCGTGTTTTACAGGCATGCAAATGTGCATACCTGTAAAACATAGGACATGCGTGCACGTATAGATCTGTGGTGTGTGTCAATATTCCCTGCGGGGAGTTCTCTCATCAATGAACACAGTGACAGCACTGTAACAGCACTGTTAGTGTTCAGTGACAAGGGGACTACCTGTAAGGAGAAAAGAATGAAGCTCTCTGATTGATTTCAATGGCGCCGCCACTGTCGGCAGCCCCATTAAAAGCAATGGGATGCCGGCACCCCTGCAGTGATTTTCAGGCAAGGGCTTTAAATATAAGCCCTTCCTTGAAAATCATTCCTATCTGGTGTAAAAAAATAAAAATATATACTCACCTCTCCGCCGCTGCCAGGGCTCAAGAGCGTCTAGTCGCTTGGGTCCCATCACTGTAATGAAGTTCTTTTATCAGGCAGGGATGCTGAAAGGGCCTGCGTCTGATTGGCTGGCTGAGCTCTCAGCCAATCACAGGCAGTGCTCAGCCATTCATTGAATGACACCTGAGCGCTGCCTGTGATCACAGCGCTCAGCCAATTACAGGCAGTGCTCAGCCATTCAATGAATTCAATGAATAGCTGAGCGCTGCCTGTGATTCGCTGAGTGCTGTGACCAATCACAGGCAGTACTCAGCTGTCATTCAATGAATGGCTTAGTGCTGCCTGTGATTGGCTGAGCCCTCAGCCAACCATTGAAAGCAATGCTGCATGGACCTGCATTCACGCGTGCATGTAAGCATGCGTACGTGGGTGCGCCGGTTTTGTTTGCACCTAATGTACGCACCAGCATACGCTCGTGTCAATGCACCCTTAGTCAAAGGTAGAATAACACTCAGACTTTATCATTCAGTTATTTACGCGTATCCAAAATATTGCAGATATTTGCAATACAATGGGTTCTATTTTTGTGCATCTTGCAATGCACAAAATTTTCACAAGAATATCGGTCGTGTAAAGAAGTCTTTACATTGAGGATAATTTTTAATGACATTGGCTCTACGTTCGGGGTTGTTGTCCTGCTGCAGAATAAATGTGGAGCCAATTAGACATTTTTTTTTTAAATCTTACTTTGCTTTATATTTTCCACACCTGCCAAAAACTTTTGGATGCATATTTTCAGCTTCAACAATAAAGTGTGTGCCGGATTTACCATCATTTATTAAATTCCATATAAAATACTTTACGAAGTGAGCTATTCATACTTTCAATTTCTCAACAGCAATATGTGCTACATCATTTATGGTTCAGCTTACTATTGTGCCTGTAATTATCTAGACTTCTACTACCCTGCCAAGTTTGTAATGGTAAATGAGAGAGTCGGATTGTGAAAGTCCAGCCTTTGGCTTGATTCTCTTGGAATGATGAATTTTGTGTAGGTGGTTGGTTTATATTTGTTTTGCAACAGAACAATATATTTTTTTTAGCATGCAGAAATTCTGAATAAATCCCATAAGCAAAGGCATACAGAAAAATAGATCCACTATACTGACTAAATTTACACTCCACTGAAAAACCTCAAATGTCCCATTCTTCATGGAACCTTCAAAAGTTGTGCCATTGGAAAGAGATAAATTGTTTAATAATGCATATCAGCGAAGGAGAAAATGATGAGTACTATTAAGAAAACATTCAGGCAGGGAAGAGGTTGTCAAATGATTAGTATATGGGGCTCAATATAGTTACATTAAGCACTGACTGTTCATTGATATAATAGCTGCCAAGAGCTGCCATGAGACAGGGAGAAACGGTAGTCTGAGACATTCCCCGTAGACTTTGTTGGTGCCTATTACTAGATGTCAGCAGTTTAGTGAATGGAGCAGAAGTTGGCAAGAAATATGCTTTAACTGTTATCTTCACTTGGCAGATCCGTTAAATTTCAACCCAACTGCTTTATTGCATTCTGTCGCTCTAGCAGAAATGTTTGAGCCCTCAAGGACCATTTACTAGTAGAAAAACTGTATCAAACAGAAGTATTTGACTTTACCCCCTCTTTCATGTCTTAAACACTTCTATCCAGCTTTTTCGTAGCTGTTTCTTTAAAGCTAATTGATAATGACCAATATGGCCACCATAACATCTCCCACAGGCGTTGTCACCCAAATGCCCAGTCTGGACTGGGGGGACTACTGCGAAACGTTGTAAGTCTGCCATGCAAGTTGGGTGACAACCCCTGGAGATGGAGATAACAGAATGGAGTAAAAGTGAATAAATTTCAAGGGGTTTTCCATGAAAAACAGCAATTCCATTTCTCATCATGGCCTTTAAACAGACAGATATCTTCTGCATAGGGGGCGAACAATCATTCATATGATTATCCTGCATACCTTTTCATCACTGTTGAGAGCACATTCCCCATTCACACGGGAAGATATGCTGCTGACAATGATTTTTCTAGCCGTAGAAACAAGCTCTAAAGCCGACAAACCAACGCATCTGTTGACTGAACATTTAACCAGTTTACGCAGGGCAACGATCTGGTGTAAGAACATTTTTATGAAGGTTTTTCATGATCGTTGGCCCATGGAAAAGTTCCAGCATCACTCGGCGGCAACAGCTTCGATAAGCCGCACCGCTAATCGGAGCTGTTAAACCCTTTAAATGCCACTGTCAATTCTTTTTTTTTTTTTTTTTATTTTATTCCAAGCATTTTCAAAACATTACAACGTCGTCAGACCATAACATACAACTTCAAATCCAGTACAGTACATTTTTATAGGCAGTTAAACCCAGACGTGGGTGCGAAACCGGAACTGCGCAGCTTTATATCTGTAGTTTGTAACAGGTCTTGTCTATAGCAAAATGAATTAAATTAAATTAAATTAACCGTGCGTGCAGCTCCTTCTTATCAGGGAGTAATCGGGGCACCGCTTCCCGATTATTATCCTCCTTCCCTGGGCGATTTCAGATCCTGGAACCCACACCATAAGGGTAGGTGGAAGGAGTCCAAGTTACCAGGTGGGTGCTATGCTAGTCCAATGCTGCTGACCTTGGGGTTTCCCCCGGTGGTCAGGATAAAGTAGCCTAACGCACGGCTGTGTACTTCAAACCATACATAAAACACACAAAACATTAGACGTAGGATGGGGGGATGGGGGAGGAGGGGTAGGGATGGTGGGTAGGGGAAGGAGGAGGGGGGAACTAAGGATGGGATTCTGAGTGCCTCCCCTTCCAGGGAAAATGGGGGGAGAGGTGAGGGCTCCCCTCCCTCCTGGAGGTAGGTCTCGTATTGGCGATCAACTGATGCGCTTCCACCACTCCCATTCCTTTGCAAATTTGTCATGGTTGTTTCTCTTCCAGCTAGTGGGCTCCTCCAGATTATAGATCAGATCGACTTTGTTTTTCCACTGGGACACGGTCGGGGGCAGTTTTTGTAGCCATAATATCGAGATGAGTGCCTTTGCTGCGTCAATGATCAAGGCAATGATTCTATCCTTCAGTGGATGGAATTTTGGTGAGGGTCTCCAGAGGAAAATTATCTCTGGTGAAAGCTTAAAATCTGGCCTGATGCTTCTTATAGCGACTTCGATCTCTCTCCAAAACGGGACAATAATTGGGCAGTCCCACCAGATATGGCGGTAAGATCCGCCGGCAGCGTCGCAGCGCCAACATCTGCTGTGGGAGGCGAGCTTATGGTCATGTAGCCATTGTGGAGTTCTGTACCAACGGGCTAAAGTTTTGTAATGAGACTCTTGCATTGTAACGCACGGAGAGAGACCGAACGCCAGTTTCAGGATGAGTTTTATTTCCTCTGAGGAGAGGGAGATATTTAGCTCCGATTCCCACGAGGTGAGAAACGCGGGCTTATATCTTATCGGCGGCGAAATTTCTATGTGCCTTCGTTATTTGTTTCCTTTTAGGGGCGCCTTCTACAAAGAATTTCTCGAAGGCAGTAGAAGGTCTGGTGGACTTGTGTTTTTCTAGGAATTCCTCAATGGTTTTACTAATGTGCATTTTATGTAAGAACGAGCCGCAGAGGGTTGCGGTCAAAGACTGCCCCGCATCCCTCGGGCTCTGATCAGCTAATGCCAGGGCATCTGCTATTTTAGCGTCTGCGAGACACGACCAGATATTCCTAATGTTCGAATCTGTTTCCTTGCCCAGTATGTTGCAAATGGTGCTCAGGGGCGCCATTGGAGATGGGACGGGAGCTAATCCAGGTCTCAATGTATCCCAAGTCTCGCAGGGGGCCCTCAGAAGGGGGTTGAAGCTCTTAGCGATGTAGCGATGTCTGTTGGGGGACCATAAATCTTCTGTCATGGCGTCCCCATGCGATTTGGCCGCTAGTTTTTGTAAGATGGGGTCCCTAGTTGGATGAACCAAGTCCAACCAGTAAGTGAGCTGTATGGCTCTGTACATGTTTCGTACGTTTGGTAGATCTATCCCTCCCTCCTCTCTTCTCTTAGAAAGAAGGCTAAGTGCTATCCTTGGCTTTTTCCCCTTCCACACGAACCTTGAGATTAGAGTATTAAGAGCCCGGAAAAACGAACTGGGAATATGGATCGGGAGCAAGCGCATTTTATATGTGATTATAGGGATCACGTATAACTTAATAATATTCTTCCTCCCGAACCATGATAGATATGGAAGGTCATATGTGTTGAGATTTTTGATTTGTTGCAATAGAGGTGAGATGTTGATTGTGTAGAGGTTTTCAATCCTCTTGGTAATTTTTATGCCAAGATATGTGATTGAATCTTCCCTCCATACAAACGGCGATGCAGACCTCAGGGCGTTGCTATCCCTCCGGGGAACCGAGATATTCAGAATCTCTGATTTTGTAAAGTTGATTTTAAAATTTGACAAGCAGCCAAAAGATTCTATACTAGAGATTAGTGCGGGGATTCCTGTTTTAGGCTTAGTTATGATGAACATGATGTCATCAGCATAAGCCGCGAGTGTGAGTCTATGTCGGTCCAGCGTTAACCCCTCAATGTCTGTCCGCCTTCTTATGTCCTGTAATAAGGGTTCCAATGCAAGGACAAATAAGGTCGGGGATAGTGGGTACCCCTGACGCGTCCCATTGCGTATGTCGAACGCCTGTGATAGGGAGTTATTAATTTTTAATCTCGCGTGAGGGTTACTGTAGAGGGAAAAGACCGCTGTTACCCAAGGGGCTGGGAAATTGAAATTGAGGAGTACCCTCTCTAAATATGTCCAACTGACGCGATCAAACGCTTTTTCTGCGTCTGTACTTATCAGGACTGTGGGGATTTTGTGCGTTTGGGCAAACCTGATAGCGTGTAAAAGCCTGTGAGCATTATCTTTGCCTTCCATCCCTATAATAAAGCCTGTCTGTTCCTTATGTATCAGTTTGGGAACCTGATCTTCTATTCTTTTAACCAGAAATTTTGCCCATAATTTCACGTCTATGTTAATGAGGGAAATTGGGCGGTAATTTGCGCAGTTTTCTGGGTTTTTGTCACCTTTCTGTATGAGCGAGATATGGGCTTCTAATGCCTGCCTGGGGAATGTCTCTCCTCGTAAAAGTGAGTTAAAAAGGTCTTTTAGTCGTGGGATGAGTGTTGATTTAAAGGTCTTGAAGTATAAGTCCGAAAAGCCATCGGGGCCCGGACTTTTGCCCGGTGGGATGGATGTTATAATTTCTTCTACCTCTTTGTCCGTGGCCGGTGTCAGGAGAGCTTGGGCGTCCGACTCGCTTAGTTTAGGGAGGTCCAGTGTCCCCAAGAAGGCATTTATCTTACTTATCTGTATAGCCTGTTCTGCTGGGGTGGGCTGCTCTTTCAGGTTATACAGCTTATTGTAAAAGGCGTGGAACACTGTGGCAATCTCTTGGGATGAATTCACTACTTTACCCGAATGGTCCTTTATGGCGCTAATCTGGTTTCTAATTTTGGCTTTTTTCAGGAGTGACGTCATGTATTTGCTTCCTTTGTTCCCTTGCATGTATACTGTCTGCTTAAGGAACAGGTGGTTCCTATTAAATCTGGATTGTAGGAGTCGATTCAGCTCTCTACGTTTTTCTGTTAAGTCGTCTAAGTTGCTATTAACTAATGAAAGTTTGGCTACTCTTTCAAGTTTAGCGATTTGTGAGAGTAGCATGTCTATTTCTTTGTTTTGCTGTTTTTTACGTCTGGAGCCCAGAGCAATGAAAATGCCTCTCATGTAGGCTTTATGGGCCTCCCAAATCAACGGTACACCAAGGTCTGCATCGCCATTCAGCCGGAAGAACTCCTCCAGAGAATCCGCCACTGTCAATTCTGAGATGAGATCGCCGGCAGCTGTGCGGGTGTCATGGCAGCCCCAGGGCTGTCTTGGCAGAATGCCTATTAAGCCATGCCGGTGGGGTGGCTTGATGGACTACCTGTCCGATGGCAGTATGATGTAATGGAGCGATCAAACCATCACAAGTTCTTGTCCTCTCTCGGAACTAAGAAAAAAAGTAAAAATAAGATCAATAAAGTTTCACTAATTATTGAAAAAATAAAGTCAAAAGAATCTAAATAAACAAAAATAGATATTTGGTATAGCTGCGACTGTAAAAGTCTCATCTATCAAAGTAATGCATTATTTACCCTGCACAAGAAAAAAAATGTCAGAAATGCGCTTTTTTTGGTCACCCTGTCTCCAAGAAAAAATGCAGTGAAAGCTATCAAAAAGTCATGTCTTCCAGAAGGGTACCAAAGCAAACTACAGGATGTCCCGCAAAAATGAGCCTCACACAACTATGTTAACAGAAAAATGAAGTTATTGCGCTCAGAAGATGGTGGGAGAAAATTAAAAAATTAAATATCTTTGAAAAAAAGTAGTACAGCAAAAAACCTATAAGTTTTTTGTTTCATAGTAATCATACTGACTCATAGAATAAAGTTATGTCATTTTTGTTGCCGTTTGTGCGCCGTAAAAACAAGATGCACCCAAAGATGGCGGAATGTCTTTTTTCACTTTACGCCACTTAGAATTTTTAAAAAGTTTTTCAGTACATTATATGGTACATTAAATGGTACCATTGAAAAATACGAGTTGTCCCGCAAAAACAAGCCCTCATACAGCTATATTGATAGATAAATAAAACTAAAATTTAAAAAAAAGGGGGCAGAGTCCTTAAGGGGTTAATATAGGAAATATTTCCTTTACACATGTACCTATATTGACCAGTTTTTTTTAGGAATGACCATTACATTGCAGTTATGCACTCTAGATGTCGGACCCTTTGCGGTGCATGCCTGCCAGTTTGAACTAGCAGATGGAAAGTGAAGAGACTGGCAGATTGTGTTTGCTGTGAGCAAGGGATGGGCAGGATGAACAGGTTAATCATGTTCACGGCTGGAAAAAACACAACACCAGATGTGTTGAATGTAGAAAAAGCAAAAGAAGCTGGAACTGAGGGAGAATGAGTTGGCCGGGAGTCAGGATTGTGTTGATTGACATGGAGCTCTAGCTTAGCTCACAGTGTACAGTATGCACAGGAATATTGTGTATTCAACATACACAAAAGTACACAGCATGGCACTCCTGCAGGCTGGATGACTCTAAAAATGCATATCATTAAAACAACTGATTGCCTCTGCTCCAAGCTCCAGCAGACTAGCATTTTAATGGGTTTGCATAAATCAAGATAATTTTAGTTACAAAGTCTCACCTGGAGTCAGATGCATAGCAGTCACATTACATAATGAAGCATTTCTTTCCACGCACAGGACCTAATAATAACCGTTTTCTGTTACTTCTGATGCTCTAACAATCATTTTCTTTAGTGTTAGTGTTATAATGAAGCAAACTTTCTTTTTTTACCTTAGTAGGTTTGGGTACGAATACAGATCAAACCTGGATAAATAGAGAAATATGTAGTTAATTTGTAAAGTTTGGAGAACTTGAAGTAACAAACATCGTATAAGAAGACATTTTGTAACCTAGCCATCCAGTTCCTGCCTTTTGTGGTGTGGAACTCATTGTTATCAAATTGACACTGAGTCTCAAGGCAATCAGAAAGGAGCTTTTACTTTTCCTAGTATGTATAAAACATGTCCCTTACTTTCTATTACTTATTACTATGAGGCTTGCAGAGTCACTAAAGCTCTTATCTGGAACATCAACCCATAGTAACATCAAGAATACAATGTTTCAAAAAGGTATAAATTATACAATAACTATATAAATATGCTAATCTAAAGTAAAGTGGTTTGAACGGTTTTCAGAAGATTGTCTCAAATTTGGACACACAACATCTCATGGGCCCGACACAGTTTCTCTTATTGAATCCAATTTTCTATAAGCAGGCCGTTAGTTTCTTGTTGTTGGCCATTAGTCTGTTGTAGGTTGGTCTTCTATTGAGCTTGCAAAGTCTCTGGCATGAGCATTTTGCTGTTGCAAGTTGGTCTACTCCATTTGTTTAAAAAGATTGAAAGTCTTTTTGGCTTATAGTATGGCTAAAGTTTTCACCCAGAACATCCACCAGCTATTGGTTTGTGGACATCCAATCACCAGCAATTTTCAAATTATTGCCCCTAGAAAGAAACTTTTAGTTAATACACCCATTTAAAGCGCGTTGATGTATTTGCAAAGTGCAGAAGAGAACATTCTTTGTCTCTCTTCACAGACAGATTTTAAATTCAAGCTTCTGGATCTAAATCTTGCACAGCCGCAATCATCTTTACAAAGCCAGTGTCTTCAATTCATACCTCAGGCTTTTAAATTGCACTACAGGGAACTGTGTTAATTTGTGTCTGTATCTTGTACCATATGTGATTCAGTTCGATGTATCACCATCTTCCTAGGTAAGGCTAGGCTCACACGACTGGATTTAAATTCCGGATTCCACAAACTCCATCCACGTGGACGATCCGTGGTAAAACTTGGGCATTGAAAGTTATGTATTTTTGAGTTTTCCCTCGCTCATGAGTACGAATTGCATATTCTGTAAGCAGAAGAAAAATCGCAGCATGCTCTACTCTAATGCAGATTTCGCTGAGAGTACCCATGTCATTGCTAAGCTACGGCGTGGGAAATGAAAACAAAAAAACTCTATACTGCGTATGATCACCTGCATGCCTCAGTGGTCATACGCAATACGCTGTAGGCCTAACTGATGCGGAATCCGACCCGGTTATGTGAGACAAGCTTAAGGTGGTAAGTACAAGTAGAAAATTAACTCAGAGTATGGATTCAGCTTTCAAACGGAAACTTAGTGTTAGGTCCAGCAGACGGCGTCCTGTCTCCTGATTCTGCTTTTGTTTGTTTCAGCATTCACAGGGTTTACTGTGTCTGGCTCCTCCACCCAGCTTGTGGGAATTTGCAATCATCCTCCTATTTAAACTATCATTCCCTGTATGACTGTATGTGAGCTGCTGGTGCAGCTATCTTGTCTGTATTCAGTTCCCTGTGTATTCTTAGCTGGATTATACTGTGTCTTTGGGTGTTTCCAGCCCTGTGTGTTTTGCTGTTGGGTTCTTGTTTGTCTATCTATTCTCTGTATTTGTGGTCTCTGTACAGGACTGTCTTCAGTTCCCACCTTAAGTCCACCTCTCCATATCTGCACGGCTCGGTGCAACTGACTCTGGACTCCTATCCTCACCAGGTAGATAAGGAAGTCTAGGAGTCAGAAATAGGAAATGCGGCCTGGATCTCTCCACAATCAGGAGTATCTATAGGTAAGGGATATCTTAGCCCATCTTAGTTCAGGGTAAGGCCCGTTCTCGTCCATCGTACTGAGTGCCCACATTTGCAGTCTTCGCCTCGGTGTCAGCTATCTATCCTGCCGGGTGGGTCAACTCAGTAGGACGACACAGTGGATCTATAAACACTACATAACACTCAGCCAGTTTTAGTCAATTTGTAGCAAACAAGTGAAATAAGCAAACTCATCTTAATAAATCCTTGACCATCCAGTAACTAATTAATTATAGTATAGTGTCCTTCACTGTCAGGTGCAAGGCCTACTGCCTGCTATCTCAATCATCACACAAGTTAATTACCTTTGGGCATAGCATGTTCTTTACCCAGACTGGAGTCATGCCCGAGAAGCTCATACTTCTGTTATCAAGCTCTCTTAGCTGGCTACTAAGGACTCTCACCAGTCAGCACAGAGACAGGTAAAAACCATTTACCTGCTGTATACGCATATATAGATATATCTATAGATATGTGTATATGTTCATCTTATTTAAAATGCATTTATACTTGATCCTGCCTGCAGTGATTGTTGAGTGATTAGTCATACGGAGAGATGCTTCTAAAGGGGTTCTGTTGGTAAAATTAAAAAAGTATACTCACCTGCATCCTGCCCTGCATCCCTGTAGAGTTAAACCTGTAAACAGAAAAGAGTGAAGGAAAAAAAACTAACTCGTCTAATCTTGTTGTTATTCTTCCCTCCATTGTTTAGGTGCCGCGTGAGCGGTCATCTGCTAGCGGCTCCTGCGCGCGCATGCGCTCTCCCGCCGCCCTAGCAGCGTCTAACCTCTGCCATCCATGGAGAGTTGACAGCGTGTGCGCATGCTGGCCGGAAAGGGGGACCCTTGCGCACTCACCATCGACTCTCCGAGGAAGGCAGAGGTTAGATGCAGCCAGGCCAATTAGCGGGTGACACATCACTTGCCGCCCGGCATGGTCGGAGCAGGGGCGGAAGCTGTAAGCTTGCTAGCCTTTGCCCTGCGATCAGACAGCTGCCAGAGGGAAAGAGGAGCAGCAGCCTCCCGTTGACCAGCCCTGTACGGCACAGGTGAGTGTGTTGGGGGTTTTTTTGGTTTTTTTTCTGACAGAACCCCTTTAAGTAACTGCCATCCAAAGTATTTATTTTTAAGAGTGGATTCACACATAAAATAAAAAATCTGCCACAAAAACCAGCTGTTAAATGTACATGCTTTTGGTACAGATCAAGGTGTGATTTAGCCACAGAAATGGTATGAAAATGGTGCGGAAATGCTACAGATTCCAATATTTGTAATGCAAGGGGCAGAACTTGTAGTTTTTTTGCACCATTTCTCCAGCAAAACCATGCCCAAGTATGCAAGTGCTGAAACTGTTCACAGTGTAATATAGACTGGTGGGCCATCCGCCATTTTGTGTATGTCAGGCCTTAGGTCTGTCTCAGCATCCATTTTATATCAGAACATTCAGGCCTGTTTGTATAGCATCCATTTTGTGTGCGGTTAGATAGCATTGGTAATTTTTCAGACCCCTCGCTATTTCCTCCCCCTGACTGCTGGATTTTGCATTTAGAGCGGTAATTATATTACCTCCCCTTAGCTGTAATGTAAATAAGCCCCTCCATTTTCCTTAGGTCTCCTGGCTCCAAATGTCTGCTTAGTTAGAATTAGCATGAGGGCACCGCATTGTTTGATTGCTTACCTGTTAAATGAAGTCTCAGGAAGCTCATTCATCTAGGAGCAGAGTCTCTCAGATATTTAGGCAACAATGGTCAAATTAAAGGAAAATTTGTTCATAAAGATTCTTGGTCATGTGAAGGTCCTAGCCCGATATGAATTAAATGTTCAGAATCTGGCTGGCCATCTGAACAAAACACACCTAGACACATTGAGGTTCGAAGCCCAGAACACCCCAAACGGCATACTCGCATACCTGGGCATAATTTACGTGTCGTGTTTAGTATCGCTGATTAGATAAAATCATGACCGGAAATATGCCAGCCACAAATTTCCGATTAGACAATCTTCTGTGAAGATATGGGAAAAATGGGTAATTATGATTTTCCCACAAGGGATGCATGACCCAATCCAACCCTCCTGAATGACATCAGAGGGGGCGGGGAAAAGTGTGTACTGAGGGATCCTGAATTTGGGGCTCCACAGACCCCTGTTGTCAGACTGGATATGCATGGATCAGAATCTTAGGCCGGACATCCCAAATCTGGTATCTTTCTTTTACTTTTCTCCTTGTTTTATTTTAAAATACTGTCTTGTGTATACCTTTTATACTCACATGTAATAACCCTTTTTTGTGTGTGTATGTATGTGCTATAATATTTATGTATTTATTTTGCACTGCTAGTCTTTTTCTAGCATTAATCTGCAATTTATTAGTTAAGCCTTGCCCATTTCCAAGCGTACCATAAACTCCAAAGATTGTGTTCATAACTTAAAGTCTGGGTCCCAGCTTCCTTGAACAGCTGGTGGTGGCAGCATGTGTATGTGAGCTGCATTGTAGCGTGCTGGAGTGCACTAGGCTGGATCAGGGTTTTCTTGTTTTCAGTCTGCATGTGGCTGGACCTCGTGAAAGCTGGTTACAAATCCACCTGTAGTGTAGCGACTGCACACTCGCAGTCTCACTAAAGTGATTGATTGAGGCTCTGCCATAATACGTGGTCATAGCAGCAAGGTGCTCAGAAAAGTCGATCTGTGACAATTTAGTGATAGAGGTGGGATCTGTACCCCCACCTTCCCCTGTCCTCTTCCATCCAGGACACCCGGGTGTGACAAATATCCCCCAAACCATTACTCAATCTTCACCAGCCTGTGAACTAGTGACACCTGGCAAGTATGTTTCATAGTTTTATGCTGCTTGTGCTAAATAGAGATGAGCGAGCACCAAAATGCTCGGGTGCTCGTTACTCGAGACGAACTTTTCGCGATGCTCGAGGGTTCGTTTCAAATAACGAACCCCATTGAAGTCAATGGGCGACCCGAGCATTTTTGTATATCGCCGATGCTCGCTAAGGTTTTCGTTTGTGAAAATCTGGGCAATTCAAGAAAGTGATGGGAACGACACAGCAACGGATAGGGCAGGTGAGGGGCAACATGTTGGGCTGCATCTCAAGTTCACAGGTCCCACTATTAAGCCACAATAGCGGCAAGAGTGGGCCCCCCCCCCCAACAACTTTTACTTCTGAAAAGCCCTCATTAGCAATGGATACCTTAGCTAAGCACCACACTACCTCCAACAAAGCACAATCACTGCCTGCATGACACTCCGCTGCCACTTCTCCTGGGTTACATGCTGACCAACCACCCCCCCCCCACGACCCAGTGTCCACAGCGCACACCAAACTGTCCCTACCCAGCCTTCAGCTGCCCTCATGCCACGCCACCCTCATGTCTATTTATAAGTGCGTCTGCCATGAGGAGGAACCGCAGGCACACACTGCAGAGGGTTGGCACGGCTAAGCAGCGACCCTCTTTAAAAGGGGCGGGGCGATAGCCCACAATGCTGTACAGAAGCAATGAGAAATCCAATCCTGTGCCACCTCCATCTGGAGCTGCACACGTGGGCATAGCAATGGGGAACCTATGTGCCACACACTATTCATTCTGTCAAGGTGTGTGCATGCCCCAGTCAGACCGCGTTTTTTTATAAATAGTCACAGGCAGGTACAACTGGGAATCCCCAACTCCGCAATGGGAATTCCGTGTGCACCCACAGCATGGGTGGCTCCGTGGAACCCACCCGCTGTACATAAATGTATCCCATTGCAGTGCCCTGGACAGCAGAGCTAACGTCAGATGAAATGCAGGTGGGCTTCGGCCCACACTGCATGCCCCAGTCAGACTGGGGTTCTTTAGAAGTGGACACATGTAGTTACAACTCCGTGTGGACCCACAGCATGGGTGGCTCCCTGGAACCCACCAGCGGTACATAAAAATATCCCATTGCATTGCCCATCACAGCTGAGGTAATAATGTCATGTTTAATGCAGGTGGGCTTCGGCCCACACTGCATGCCCCAGTCAGACTGGGGTTCTTTAGAAGTGGACACAGATGCATTTACAACTTCCTGTGGACTCACAGCATGGGTGGGTGCCAGGAAGCCACCGGCGGTGCATAAATACATCCCATTGCAGTGCCCAACACAGCTGATGTAACGTCAGCTGTAATGCAGGTGGGCTAAAAATTAATTTGATTACACTGTAGGCGAGGGCCCCCAAAAATTGGTGTATCAACAGTACTAATGTACCTCTGAAAAATTGCCCATGCCCAACCAAGAGGGCAGGTGAAACCCATTAATCGCTTTGGTTAATGTGGTTTAATTGGTAACTAGGCCAGGAGGCAGCCCAGTTAAAATAAAAATTGGTTGAGGTGAAAGTTTCAACACTTTAATGAGCATTGAAACGTATAAAAATTGTTTAGAAAAATTATATGACTGAGCCTTGTGGGCCTAAGAAAAATTGCCCGTTCGGCGTGATTATGTGAGGTTTCAGGAGGAGGAGGAGGAATATTATACACAGATTGATGAAGCGAAAAGGTCCCCGTTTTTGATGTGGATACAGAACGATGCTTCCATCCGCGGGTGCAGCCTACGTATTGCTTAGGTATCGCTGCTGTCCGCTGGTGGAGAAGAGAAGTCTGGGGAAATCCAGGCTTTGTTCATCTTGATGAGTGTTAGCCTGTCGGCACTGTCGGTTGACAGGCGGGTACGCTTATCTGTGATGATTCCCCCAGCCGCACTAAACACCCTCTCTGACAAGACGCTAGCCGCAGGACAAGCAAGCACCTCCAGGGCATACAGTGCGAGTTCAGGCCACGTGTCCAGCTTCGACACCCAGTAGTTGTAGGGGGCAGAGGCGTCACGGAGGACGGTCGTGCGATCGGCTACGTACTCCCTCACCATCCTTTTACAGTGCTCCCGTCGACTCAGCCATGACTGGGGAGCGGTGACACAGTCTTGCTGGGGAGCCATAAAGCAGTCAAGGGCCTTAAAGAGTGTTGCCCTGCCTGTGCTGTACATGCTGCCTGATCTCCGCGCCTCCCCTGCTACCTGGCCGTCGGAACTGCGCCTTCGGCCACTAGCGCTGTCGTATGGGAATTTTACCATCAGTTTGTCCGCCAGGGTCCTGTGGTATAGCAACACTCTCGAACCCCTTTCCTCTTCGGGTATGAGAGTGGAAAGGTTCTCCTTATACCGTGGGTCGAGCAGTGTGTACACCCAGTAACCCGTAGTGGCCAGAATGCGTGTAACGCGAGGGTCACGAGAAAGGCATCCTAACATGAAGTCAGCCATGTGTGCCAGGGTACCTGTACGCAACACATGACTGTCCTCACTAGGAAGATCACTTTCAGGATGCTCCTCCTCCTCCTCCTCAGGCCATACACGCTGAAAGGATGACAGGCCAGCAGCATGTGTATCCTCACCAGTGGGCCAAGCTGTCTCTTCCCCCTCCTCCTCATCTTCCTCCTCCTCCTCCTCCTCACCGCGCTGAGATATAGACAGGAGGGTGCTCTGACTATCCAGCGACATACTGTCTTCCCCCGGCTCTGTCTCCGAGCGCAAAGCGTCTGCCTTTATGCTTTGCAGGGAACTTCTCAAGAGGCATAGCAGAGGAATGGTGACGCTAATGATTGCAGCATCGCCGCTCACCACCTGGGTAGACTCCTCAAACTTTCCAAGGACCTGGCAGATGTCTGCCAACCAGGCCCACTCTTCTGAAAATAATTGAGGAGGCTGACTCCCACTGCGCCGCCCATGTTGGAGTTGTTATTCCACTATAGCTCTACGCTGCTCATAGAGCCTGGCCAACATGTGGAGCGTAGAGTTCCACCGCGTGGGCACGTCGCACAGCAGTCGGTGCACTGGCAGATGAAACCGATGTTGCAGGGTGCGCAGGGTGGCAGCGTCCGTGTGGGACTTGCGGAAATGTGCGCAGAGCCGGCGCACCTTTCCGAGCAGGTCTGACAAGCGTGGGTAGCTTTTCAGAAAGCGCTGAACCACCAAATTAAAGACGTGGGCCAGGCATGGCACGTGCGTGAGGCTGCCGAGCTGCAGAGCCGCCACCAGGTTACGGCCATTGTCACACACGACCATGCCCGGTTGGAGGCTTAGTGGCACAAACCAGCGGTCGGTCTGCTCTGTCAGACCCTGCAGCAGTTCGTGGGCGGTGTGCCTCTTATCTCCTAAGTTGAGTAGTTTCAGCACGGCCTGCTGACGCTTGCCCACCGCTGTGCTGCCACGCCGCGCGACACCGACTGCTGGCGACGTGCTGCTGCTGCTGACACATCTTGATTGCGAGACAGAGGAGGAGGGTGGTTTAGTGGAGGAAGCATACACCGCCGCAGATACCACCACCGAGCTGTGGCCCGCAATTCTGGGGGTGGGTAGGACGTGAGCGGTCCCAGGCTCTGACTCTGTCCCAGCCTCCACTAAATTCACCCAATGTGCCGTCAGGGAGATATAGTGGCCCTGCCCGCCTGTGTTTGTCCACGTGTCCATTGTTAAGTGGACCTTGGCAGTAACCGCGTTAGTGAGGGCGCGTACAATGTTGCGGGAGACGTGGTCGTGCAGGGCTGGGACGGCACATCGGGAAAAATAGTGGCGACTGGGAACTGAGTAGCGCGGGGCCGCCGCCGCCATCATACTTTTGAAGGACTCCGTTTCCAAAACCCTATACGGCAGCATCTCCAGGCTGATAAATTTGGCTACGTGCATGTTTAACGCTTGAGCGTGCGGGTGCGTGGTGGCGTACTTGCGCTTGCGCTCAAACACTTGCGCTAGCGACGGCTGGACGGTGCGCTGAGAGACATTGGTGGATGGGGCCGAGGACAGCGGAGGTGAGGGTGTGGGTTCAGGCCAGGAGACGGTAGTGCCTGTGTCCTCAGAGCGGGGTTGGATCTCAGTGGCAGGTTGGGGCACAGGGGGAGAGGCAGCGGTGCAAACCGGAGGCGGTGAACGGCCTTCGTCCCACCTTGTGGGGTGCTTGTCCATCATATGTCTGCGCATGCTGGTGGTGGTGAGGCTGGTGGTGGTGGCTCCCCAGCTGATCTTGGCGCGACAAAGGTTGCACACTGCACTCTCAGTGAAAAACTGCCAAACCTTTGAGCACCTCGGCCTCTGCAGGGTGGCATGGCGCGAGGGGGCGCTTTGGGAAACAGTTGGTGGATTATTCGGTCTGGCCCTGCCTCTACCCCTGGACACCGCACTGCCTCTACAACCTGCCCTGCTGCTGCCCTTGCCTCCCCCTCTGAAGACCTGTCCTCAGTAGGCGTAGCAAACCAGGTGGGGTCAGTCACCTCATTGTCCTGCTGCTCTTCCTCAGAATCCTCGGTGCGCTCCTCCCTCAGACTTAATGCCCTTACTACTACCTCACTGATAGACAACTGTGTCCATCGTCATCGGCCTCCTCACCCACTGAAAGGTCTTGAGACAGTTGCCGGAAGTCCCCAGCCTCATCCCCCGGACCCCGGGAACTTTGCAATGGTTGGGCATCAGTCACGATAAACTCCTCTGGTGGGAGAGGAACCACTGCTGCCCAATCTGAGCAGGGGGCCGAGAACAGTTCCTGGGAGTCTGCCCGCTCCTCAGAATGTCTCATTTTCATGGAGTGAGGAGGCTGGGAGGAAGGAGGAGCAGCAGCCAGAGGATTCTGAGTTGCAGCAGTGGACGGCGCAGAACTGTGGGTGGACGATAGGTTGCTGGAAGCACTTTCTGCCATCCACGACAGGACCTGCTCACACTGCTCATTTTCTAATAAAGGTCTACCGCGTGGACCCATTAAATGTGCTATGAATGTGGGGACGCCAGAAACGTGCCTCTCTCCTAATCCCGCAGCAGTCGGCTGCGATACACCTGGATCAGGAGCTCGGCCTGTGCCCACATCCGGACTAGGGCCTCCGCGTCCTCGGCCGCGCCCACGTCCTCTAGGCCTACCCCTACCCCTCAGCATGCTGTATTACCAGTAATGCAGAAACAGAACGCTTTAATTAAATGTGCCGCTTATTGGCCTGTGGTTGGAGGCTGAGTTCGCTTACGGAACGCCAGGAAATAATTTTGCGCAAGCCTGCTGTAACACTTAGGTGGCTGCGTATGATTTTGTAGAACTACTACACCCAGCACACACGGACCCAGAACACTGAGCACAGTGACAGGCAGGCCAAATAGATTTTTTGCCCAATATTTTTTAGAAAAGGCCCACTGCGTATAATCATTCAATAATATATGTCTTCTGTCCCTGCCTCCACATTTCTGTCCCTGGAGTATTACTACAGGGCGCAATGCTCTGCACAGCCGATATACCAAAAAAAAAAAAAGGGCAACACTGCAAAAAGCAGCCTCCACACTACTGCACACGGTTAGATGTGGCCCTAAGAAGGACCGTTGGGGTTCTTGAAGCCTACAATAACTCCTAACGCTCTCCCTGCCTAAGCACTTCTGTCCCTGGAGTATTACTGCAGGGCGCAATGCTCTGCACGGCCGATATACCAAAAAAAAAAATGTGCAACACTGCAAAAAGCAGCCTCCACACTACTGCACACGGTTAGATGTGGCCCTAAGAAGGACCGTTGGGGTTCTTGAAGCCTACAATAACTCCTAACGCTCTCCCTGCCTAAGCACTTCTGTCCCTGGAGTATTACTGCAGGGCGCAATGCTCTGCACGGCCGATATACCAAAAAAAAAAAAATGTGCAACACTGCAAAAAGCAGCCTCCACACTACTGCACACGGTTAGATGTGGCCCTAAGAAGGACCGTTGGGGTTCTTGAAGCCTACAATAACTCCTAACACTCTCCCTACAGCAGCTCCAACACGATAGCACTTTCCCTCAGCTATGTCACAACGCATCTGTGGCGATCCGCGGGAGGGGCCGATTTTTATACTCGGGTGACACCTGATCTTCCCAGCCACTCACTGCAGGGGGGTGGTATAGGGCTTGAACGTCGCAGGGGGAAGTTGTAATGCCTTCCCTGTCTTTCAATTGGCCAGAAAAGCGCGCTAACGTCTCAGAGATGAAAGTGAAAGTAACCCGAACATCGCGTGGTGCTCATTACGAGTAACGAGCATCTCGAACATGCTAATACTCGAACGAGTATCAAGCTCGGACGAGTACGTTCGCTCATGTCTAGTGCTAAATTCTGGTCTCTCCTCCGCATGAACAGGTGATGTTTTCCACTGCTCAGTGATCCTATTTTACCTATTAGGATCTTGCCTTTCTGTTTCTTGTAGACAACTATGGCACTGAAACTGGTTTTCTGCTGTTGGAGCCAATTTACACATGGGAAAGAGTTGTGCATTTGCGCACATTAGTTGGAGCACCAGTGTTGTATTCTGCTACACTTTGCTTGACTGTATACCACGGGTTCTTCAAAACTATTCTGGATACCTTCTTCCAACCTCCTTCATAGACCAGTTATTTATTCCCACAGGTTCCCCTTTCATTGGATATTCTTCTTCGATCACACCAATCTCGATATAATCTCCACATCATTGCACAAGAACACCTCGCAAGGTTGACCGTTTTTGATATACTGGCCCCAGCTACTCTAGAACAGATGACCATGCCTTGTTCGAAATTACTCAGATCTCTTGATTTTCCCATTCTATTGTGAATTCACATTGAAACTGATCCATAGAAAAATTGCTCACTTGATTTTTATGCTGCACGTTATGGTCACTTGTCTAATTTTGATACAGGGAAGTTCCAGTTGTGAAAAGGCAGATATCTTTAATAAAGTGGCCATTCACTGTAGTTTGTCTTTGAAATATATTAAGCCTTATAGAGGCTTTCTGCAATTTCTACATTAATCTGCTCTATATTACTTTATCTCCTATTGTTCCGCTAGACTTAACTATCTTAATATAATGCTAACATAATTATGTAATCTTATCAGATTGAAAAGTATCTGGTATAGTGGATATCTCCACAGACTGTGTATTCCAAAGATATGGTTATTGGATAAGAAATTCATGAGATTAGATCATGAGCTTAATATTCCATACAAAGTGTATGAGGGCATGAAGTTGGTTAGCTAGGGCTTTGCTTAGAAGCTGTTGGTTTTTATGCTTAGGACTATTTTTCTGTAAATAGTGAATTACTTAAAGTTAATGTATTGCTTTCCATGGTGCATTGCCCTTTATCTACAACAGTTTTCAAAGCAGGACTGGCATGCCCATCAGGCAAAAATGGAAACTGATAAAATCCTCATAGCGATAAGCACAAAAGGTGGTTCTCTCTTATCACTCCAAGTACTACATAGAATTCAGGAAGAGAAGCTTGTGTTGCAGCTATTTATGGGATGTATCAAAAGGCTCCCAGTCACACATAGGAACATGGCTGTAACTTTATATACGATGCTAGAATACTGTGTTGATCCAGAGGAAGGCAAAAAAAAACCTCAATGAGGTAGAAGCTAATTTTCCTCATTTAAGGGAAGAAATTTCCTTCCCAACTGCAAATTTGTAAATTGGAATAATCCCTTAATCAACAACCCTGTTGAAGTAATCAGTGACTGTAACATGTTAATATTACACTCAAGAAAAGCATCCAGGCTCCTCTTAAACTCTTATCGAGTTCGCCACCACCACGTTCTCAGGCAGAGAGTTCCATAGTCTCACTGCTCTTACAGTAAAGAGCCCCCTGCTATGTCTGTGCAGAAACCTTCTTTCCTCTAGATGTAGAGGGCGCCCCCTTGTTAGTCACAATTCTAGGTATAAATAGATTGTGGGATAGATAATTACCAGTTGGGTATGGTAATTATCTTTAGTTATTGACAGCAACTTGTTACCTTTATGAGATCCGCAGATTTCAGCTTCCCAGTTTATATTTGGATATTTAAAATCTCCCATGATTACCTCATTGTGATTTGCTGCTTCATCTATGTGCCTCAGTAATAGACTATGGTCTTTAGAGAACCCCTATGAGGATTTTGTTTCTCCTTCCATGTATCTCTACCCATACAGACCCCCCATGTTCATCTCTTTCACTTATCTTACGGAAGTGTGGGCTTTAAACAGGATTTAACATAGACAAACCCCTCGTCCTTTCTGGATTTTATTATCCCTTCTGAACCGACTGTAAGCCTGTATATTTCACCGCACAATCACAGCTTTCATCTAACCATGTCTTCGTTACTTTGACTATGCAATAGTTTTCCTCAGATATTACTTCCAGTTCGTCAACCTTATTGATCAGTCTTCTAGCAATAGTTATCAGTTTTGAAGGTTTTTGGTTATTTTTTAAGTGTATCCCTATTGTTCTGCAAGTTTTAATTGTACTAACCCGTCCACCACTTCACCCCCATTCTCATTACTTAGTCCCAGTTCTCTGTCTACACCATCCTCCCCTCTATCTCCCTGGTTTCCCTTTCCCCAGTCCCTAGTTTAAACAATCCTCCAACCTTCTAGGAGGAGTGCTAGAGAGCCTCGTGTGGCGCAGAGATTTAAAGCAGCAGAAATGCAGTCCTTAGCTCTCGCTCATGACCTGAAGGTTGAGTGTTCATTCCGTTTGGTTCAGGTAGCTGGCTGAAGGTTGACTCAGCCTTCCATCCTTCTGAGATTGGTAAAACGAGTAACCAGCTTGCAGGGGGGTAAAAGATGACTGGGCAATGCAATGGTAAACCACCCGGCAAAAACAGTCTGCCAAGAAAACGTCACCCTAGGAGTCAGTCATGACTCGGTGCTTGCACCAGGGGACTTTACCTTTACCTAACAACTGTTGCTGACCATTTTATTACCTAGGACAGCTGCACCCTCCCCATTGAGATGCAGATCATCCCTATGGTAGAACCTGTAGCCAGATTTTCTGGCTATTAACTTTTCCCCCATAATTAAGTATGTTAAAAAATGTTACGCCATTTGTTTATGCATATACTGTATTGAAGATACATGCTTTTGCTAAATTTCAAACTACCCTAACTCTTGTGATGTCATTGTTTTGAATGTAGATGCCAACCAATGGCACATAATAGACCTTGACTACTAGTGTAGACAAGGACATCCTTATGTTCTTTTGGTAAAATCCTTTAAAGAATATTTTGATTGATCACTGCTGACTTTCAGGACTCAGTTCAGGCTTAGCCAGGAAAAGCACTGGGCAAGTGATAAAATGCTAAGCATGCAAGGAAAAATAGTGTATACTCTAGTCTGTTAATCGCTAAGATCCCACTTAGCACAAATGATTCAGGATATAAACAAAGGAGGGATCAGAAATGAAGGGAGCAGGTACACAAAATATATATTTATGTGAACTGGATGGTCTGTTTAACTAAGGGCTGGAAGCTGGACGGACCCCATTCCAGTCAATGGTGTCTTTTTGGCACCATTTAGTTATGGCATGTGGCAGATCTGGCGGTTTCCGTATTTTTGTTCAGCTCTGAGTAATGAGCCAACCAATGGAACTCTCCTGGAGCATCGACGCAGGTGTGAAAACAGCCTAAAATGAGGTAGAGGATGAAGGGGCTGTTTGGAGGAACCTATCTGTGCGAACATGTTTTCAGCAATGAATATAAACAAGACTAAGCACATACACTCATCACTGATGACAAACGCCATGCTGTTTTATTAATTGCTATAGCACAAGACCTAAAAGCAAACAGATACAATAACCATGGGAAAACCATACATTTTAATACATTTGAATGGTTGTGCTTGCATTTAGTTTTGTGTTATTTTCAGAACATGATCAATGGATGCGGATAGTATATATGATTAGAGATGAGCGAACACCAAAATGCTCGGGTGCTCGTTACTCGGCACAAAATTTTCGCAATGCTCGAGGGTTCGTTTCGAGTAACGAACCCCATTGAAGTCAATGGGCGACCGGAGCATTTTTGTATTTCGCCGATGCTCGCTAAGGTTTTCATGTGTGAAAATCTGGGCAATTCAAGAAAGTGATGGGAACGACACAGAAGCGGATAGGGCAGGCGAGGGGCTACATGTTGGGCTGCATCTCAAGTTGACAGGTCCCACTATTAAGCCACAATAGCGGCAAGAGTGGCCCCCCCCCCCCCCCGCACTGTCAGCGTAAAGATCGTTCTCCTCTGGCACAGCTGTAACAGCTGTAGCAGAGAAGAACGATGTTAGCCCATTGAATTCAATGGAACCAGCAATACAGCAGGTTCCACTGAATGCAATGGGCTGCCGGCGATCGCAGGATGAATGGTCGGGAAGGGGTTAAATATATAACCCCTTCCCTGCAATTCATCCAGAAATGTGATACACTAAAAATATATACTGGCGTATAAGGCGACGGGGCGTATAAGACAACCCCCCAACTGTCACCTTATACGCCGGCAATACAGTGGAGCAAAGAATAAAAAAGAATAAAAAGCATTACTTACTTCTTCAGACGATCTGCGCCGCTCCTGCAGACTGTCACTCCTTCCTGGTCCACGGACTAAAGCTTTCTCTATGAAAGGCTTGAAATCCCCGCCTCCAGAAACACAGCCAATCACAGCAATTCAATGACATCACTGTCATTGGCTGTGATTGGCTGAAGGCACGTGTGTTTCTGGAGGTGTGGATTTAAAGCCTTTCGTAGAGAAAGCAATGCTCTGCCGGGAACCAGGAGGGAGCAAGAGCCTGCAGGAGCACCGCAGAACACCAGGAAGGAGTGACAGTCTACAGGAGCGGCGCAGATCGTCTGAAGAAGTGAGTAATGCTTTTTATTCTTTGCTCCACTGTATTGCCGGTGTATAAGGTGACAGTTGGGGGGTTGTCTTATACGCCCCGTCGCCTTATATGCCGGTATATATTTTTAGTGTATCACATTTCTGGATGAATTGCAGGGAAGGGGTTATATATTTAACCCCTTCCCGACCATTCATCCTGCGATCGCCGGCAGCCCATTGCATTCAGTGGAACCTGCTGTATTGCTGGTTCCATTGAATTCAATGGGCAAACATCGTTCTTCTCTGCCACAGCTGTTACAGCTGTGGCAGAAAAGAAGGATTTGTCTTCTATATGTTCTCAATGGGGTCGGCGCTGCTGCCGCCGGCCCCACTGAGCGCATATAGAGACGATTTATGGCCTTTAGAAGGACCGTTGGGGTTCTTGAAGCCTACAATACACCTAACACTCTCCCTATAGCAGCTCCAACACGATACCACTTTCCCTGAACTAATGTCAGAATACATCCGTAGCGAGCCGCGGGAAGGGCAGATTTCAATACTCGGGTGACACCTTATCTCCCCAGCCACTCACAGCAGAGGGGTGGTATAGGGCTTAAACGTTGCAGGGGGAAGTTGTAATGCCTTCCCTGTCTTTCAATTGGCCAGAAAAGCGCGCTAACGTCTCACAGAGGAAAGTGAAAGTAACCCGAACACCGCGTGGTGCTCGTTAAGAGTAACGAGCATCCCGAACACCCTAATATTCGCACGAATATCAAGCTCGGACGAGTACGTTTGCTTATGTCTATATATGATGTGTCAGGTTATTTAACAATATATTATGGACTAGTTTTAATTCACCCTTTCACACTTAACTCCTCAAAGGCGTAGTATCTGAAGGTCTGAATAGGTGTGTAGTAAAAGGACAGGCAGTACAGGTGCATAAACTAATAGGATGTTGGCCAGGGCAGGCCGCAAATAGCAGAGTCCAGAATACAGAACCAAGGTCAAAAAGCACAGAATTCAGAATAGTCAGAAGAATACAGGCAAGGGTCAGAACCAGAACACACGGGTTCATAGATAGTAGTTCAGAATGGGTCAAGAAATGCCATATTATTTAGTAATGTGGCTGTGATAGCATGTTTAAAAAAGGAGAGGAAGATAGTAGAAAAGGCAGTAGGGTCACAAATGCAAATAGCATTCTGAGAATTGAGGATCTATTGATAGGCACAACACTAGTAGAACGCATATAATATACAAGCTGCTAATGTTCAAATAATTGCTCTTGGAGGTTTATCAATGTGTGGGTCAGAATATGTAGTGGATTGTGATAGTAAAATGTTGGCTTTTATTCATCTCAAATAAAAGTAATGCATTTCTCAGTGTCAGATACCCCCTTTTCAAGCTTATGAGACTTCTCATGTATGTCTCACGGCTGTTCCTTAAATATTATATCTAGTTTATTTCCAATGTAAAAGCTTGTTAAACTTTGATTAAATTATAATAATAAATGTGATTGGTGAATAATGTGATCTGCTTAGTGTTTTTGCAAAAATGGGAAATAGCTAATTATAATTGCAGAATTACATGAAAACATAATACTGAAATGCTCAAACAGTCTTTATGATGCCCACAGCATTTCACTGCAATTCCCTAGATGTTGCAAACAACCCAAACACTAGGGAATTCCAAAGTAAGGAACAGTTTTATAATTCAAAGCACATCTCTAGGCTTAAAGCAGAGGTTCACCTTTGGTTTTACTTACCAAGACTGTGTGATCACTTAGGAGGAAGATGCTTTATTACAAAATTACATGAAGGATTGGTTTTAGCGAACCGTAAGAAAACACTAAAATGTCTCAGAAGTCAGTCCTATAAAAAAACAAATGAGAATTAACATATGGAGAAGAAAATTGTTTTGATATTAGTTAAGACTGGGATCTCAAAAGCATACAGTGAATCTGCAGAGACCAGTACAGAGGAGCTCTGGCTAATGTAGTCCGGAGACTCGAAGCTCCACATATGATAGAAGGGAGGAGAGAAGAGAACAAGAAGGTAACAGAAGGAAAGGAGAGGTACTCTATGCATCTACATTATTAATCTAGTCAATGTAGCCACATTTAGGACAGTTATCTCTTCCGACTTCCCTACAGACAGCTCCGTTCACTCAACAGGATAGAGGGGCACAAGCAATCGGCAGCAATTTATATCCCAGTGGGAGAAAAAGGGAATCCTATAGAGATGAGCGAACGTACTCGTCCGAGCTTGATATTCGTGCGAATATTAGGGTGTTCGGGATGCTCGTTACTCGTAGCGAGTACCACGCGGTGTTCCGGTTACTTTCAGTTTCCTCTCTGAGACGTTAGTGCGCTTTTCTGGCCAATTGAAAGACAGGGAAGGCATTACAACTTCCCCCTGTGACGTTCAAGCCCTATACCACCCCCCTGCTGTGAGTGGCTGGGGAGATCTGATGTCACCCGAGTATAAAAATCGGCCCCTCCCGCGGCTCGCCACACATGCTTTGTGACTTAGCTGAGGGAAAGTACTATCGTGCTGGAGCTGCTGTAGGGAGAGCGTTAGGAGTTAGTGTAGGCTTCAAGAACCCCAACGGCCCTTCTTAGGGCCACATCTACTAGTGTGCAGTACTGTGTTAGCACAGTATTTTTTTTTTTTTCTCCAAAATTGGATCTGCAGAGCATTGCGCCCTGCAATAGGGACAGAAGTGGGGGTTAGGCAGGGAGAGTGTTAGGAGTTAGTGTAGGCTTCAAGAACCCCAACGGTCCTTTCTAGGGCCACATCTTCTGTGTGCATTACTGTCCAGGCTGCTGTTAGCAGTGTTGCATATTTTTTTTTTTTTCTCAAAACCGGCTGTGCAGAGCATTGCACCCGGCATTAATACTACAGGGATAGAATTGTGTAGGCAGGGCCAGAAGACATACATTATTCATTGAATACACGCAGTGTGGGTGTTCCTTGTAAAAAGCAGGGGAAAAATTCTATTTGGCCTGCCTCTGACACTACTCAGGGCTCTGTGTACATGTGTGCTGTGCGCTGAACGTTCAGAAAAAATCAGACGCAGTCAGCTACGTTTTACCGCAGGCGTGCGGCAATTTTTTTCCTGCATGGGAAATCCCTGATCTGCTGTAGGTAGCGAATTACTTTGCATCACTGCAGTTCTGGGACAAATTGGCAGGGCCACAACACAGTTATTAAACTTAGTATTCATTGAATACACGCAGTGTGGGTGTTCCTTGTAAAAAGCAGGGAAAAAATTCTATTTGGCCTACCTCTTACAGTACTCAGGGCTCTGTGTACGTGTGTGCTGTGCGCTGAACGTTCAGAAAAAATCAGACGCAGCCAGCTACGGTTGAGTGCAGCCTTGCGCCAATTTCTTTCCTGCCTGGGAAATACCTGCTCTGCCACAGTTAGTAACTCTGCAACAGTAAAGTTCTGTGACAGTTTTGCAGGGCCGCAACACAGTTATTAAAATTATTATTCAGTGAATAGACGCAGTGGGCCTATCCTTTTAAACAAAAGGGAAAAAAGTATATTTGCCCTGCCTCTGACAGCCGTCAGGGCTCTGGGTACGTGTGTGCTGCGTGGAGAACGTAAAAAAATCAGACGCAACCAGCTACGGTTCAGTGCAGCCTTGCGCCAATTTCTTTCCTGCCTGGGAAATACCTGCTCTGCCACAGTTAATAACTCTGCAACAGTAAAGTTCTGTAACACTTTTGCAGGGCCGCAACACAGTTATTAAACTTAGTAGTATTCATTGAATAAACGCAGTGTGGCTTGTCCTTTGAAAAACAAGGGAAAAAATTGTATTTTGGCTGCAGGCTTGCGCCACTTTCTTTCCTGCCTGGGAAATCAAATCACTGGTAATACACCATGCTGAGGGGTAGGGGTAGGCCTATAGGACGTGGACGCGGGCGAGGACGCGGAGGCCAAAGTCAGGGTGTGGGCACAGGCCGAGCCAGTGTGGTGGCCAGGGGTAGAGGCAGGGCCAGACCGAATAATCCACCAACTGTTTCCCAAAGCGCCCCCTCGCGCCATGCCACCCTGCACAGGTCAAGGTGCTCTACGGTGTGGCAGTTTTTCACAGAGACGCCTGACGACCGACGAACAGTGGTGTGCAACCTTTGTCGCGCCAAGATCAGCTGGGGAGCCACCACCACCAGCATGCGCAGGCATATGATGGCCAAGCACCCCACAAGGTGGGACGATGCCCGTTCACCGCCTCCAGTTTGCACCACTGCCTCTCCCCCTGTGCCCCAACCTGCCACTGAGATCCAACCCCCCTCTGAGGACACAGGCACTACCGTCTCCTGGCCTGCACCCACACCCTCACCTCCGGTATCCTCGGCCCCATCCAGCAATGTCTCTCAGCGTAGCGTCCAGACGTCGCTAGCGCCACAGTTTGAGCGCAAGCGCAAGTACGACGCCACGCACCCGCACGCTCAAGCGTTAAACGTGCACATTGCAAAATTGATCAGCCTAGAGATGCTGCCGTATAGGCTTGTGGAAACGGAGGCTTTCAAAAGCATGATGGCGGCGGCGGCCCCGCGCTACTCAGTTCCCAGTCGCCACTACTTTTCCCGATGTGCCGTCCCAGGCCTGCACGACCACGTCTCCCGCAACATTGTACGCGCCCTCACCAACGCGGTTAATGCCAAGGTCCACTTAACAACAGACACGTGGACAAGCACAGGCGGGCAGGGCCACTATATCTCCCTGACGGCACATTGGGTGAATTTAGTGGAGGCTGGGACAGAGTCAGAGCCTGGGACCGCTCACGTCCTACCCACCCCCAGAATTGCGGGCCACAGCTCGGTGGTGGTATCTGCGGCGGTGTATGCTTCCTCCACTAAAGCACCTTCCTCCTTCTCCTCCTCCAACGCAACCTCTGTCTCGCAATCAAGATATGTCAGCAGCACGTCGCCAGCAGTCGGTGTCACGCGGCGTGGCAGCACAGTGGTGGGCAAGCGTCAGCAGGCCGTGCTGAAACTACTCAGCTTAGGAGAGAAGAGGCACATGGCCCACGAACTGCTGCAGGGTCTGACAGAGCAGACCGACCGCTGGCTTGCGCCGCTGAGCCTCCAACCGGGCATGGTCGTGTGTGACAACGGCCGTAAGCTGGTGGCGGCTCTGCAGCTCGGCAGCCTCACGCACGTGCCATGCCTGGCCCATGTGTTTAATTTGGTGGTTCAGCGCTTTCTGAAAAGCTACCCCCACTTGTCATACCTGCTCGGAAAGGTGCGCCAGCTCTGCGCACATTTCCGCAAATCCCACACGCACGCTGCCACCCTGCGGACACTGCAACATCGGTTTAATCTGCCAGTGCACCGACTGCTGTGCGACGTGCCCACACAGTGGAACTCTACGCTCCACATGTTGGCCAGACTCTATGAGCAGCGTAGAGCTATAGTGGAATACCAACTCCAACTTGCGCGGCGCAGTGTGAGTCAGCCTCCTCAATTATTTACAGAAGAGTGGCCCTGGTTGGCAGCCATCTGCCAGGTCCTTGGAAAATTTGAGGAGTCTACCCAGGTGGTAAGCGGCGATGCTGCAATCATTAGCGTCACCATTCCTCTGCTATGCATCTTGAGAAGTTCCCTGCAAAGCATAAAGGCAGACGCTTTGCGCTCGGAAACAGAGCCGGGGGAAGACAGTATGTCGCTGGATAGTCAGAGCACCCTCCTGTCTATATCTCAGCGCGTTGAGGAGGAGGAGGAGGAGCATGAGGAGGATGAGGAGGAGGGGGAAGAGACAGCTTGGCCCACTGCTGACGGTACCCATGCTGCTTGCCTGTCATCATTTCAGCGTGTATGGCCTGAGGAGGAGGAGGAGGAGGATCCTGAAAGTGATCTTCCTAGTGAGGACAGCCATGTGTTGCGTACAGGTACCCTGGCACACATGGCTGACTTCATGTTAGGATGCCTTTCTCGTGACCCTCGCGTTACACGCATTCTGGCCACTACGGATTACTGGGTGTACACACTGCTCGACCCACGGTATAAGGAGCGCCTTTGCACTCTCATTCCCGAAGAGGAAAGGGGTTCGAGAATGATGCTATACCACAGGGCGCTGGTGGACAAACTGATGGTAAACTTCCCATCCGACAGCGCTAGTGGCAGAAGGCGCAGTTCCGAGGGCCAGGTAGCAGGGGAGGCGCAGAGATCAGACAGCATGTACAGCGCAGGCAGGGGAACATTCTCCAAGGCCTTTGCCAGCTTTATGGCTCCCCAGCAAAACTGTGTCACCGCTCCCCAGTCACGGCTGAGTCGGCGGGAGCACTGTAAAAGGATGGTGAGGGAGTACGTAGCCGATTGCACGACCGTCCTCCGTGACGCCTCTGCCCCCTACAACTACTGGGTGTTGAAGCTGGACACGTGGCCTGAACTCGCGCTGTATGCCCTGGAGGTGCTTGCTTGTCCTGCGGCTAGCGTCTTGTCAGAGAGTGTGTTTAGTGTGGCTGAGGGAATCATCACGGATAAGCGTACCCACCTGTCAACCGACAGTGCCGACAGGCTTACACTCATCAAGATGAACAAAGCCTGGATTTCCCCAGACTTCTCTTCTGCACCAGCGGACAGCAGCGATACCTAAGCAATACGTATTATGCACCCGCGGATGGAAGCATCGTTCTCTCTCACCATCCAAAACGGGGACATTTCTGCTTCATCAATCTGTGTATAATATTCCTCCTCCTCCTCCTCCTGAAACCTCACGTAATCACGCCGAACGGGCAATTTTTCTTAGGGCCACAAGGCTCACTCATATAATTTTTCTAAACAATTTTTATACGTTTCAATGCTCTTAAAAGCGTTGAAAGTTTAACTTGAACCAATTTTTCGTTAAACTGGGCTGCCTCCAGGCCTAGTTACCACTTAAGCCACATTAACCAAAGCGATTAATAGGTTTCACCTGCCATCTTGGTTGGGCATGGGCAATTTTTCTGAGGTACATTAGTACTGTTGGTACACCAATTTTTGTGGGCCCTCGCCTACAGTGTAATCCAATTCATTTTTTGCCCACCTGCATTACAGCTGACGTTACATCAGCTGTGTTGGGCACTGCAATGGGATATTTCTATGTACCGCCGGTGGGTTCCAGGGAGCCACCCATGCTGTGGGTCCACAGGGAATTATAAATGCATCTGTTTCCACTTGTAAAGAACCCCAGTCTGACTGGGGCATGCAGTGTGGGCCGAAGCCCACCTGCATTAAGCACGACATTACTACCTCAGCTGTGTTGGGCAATGCAATGGGATATTTTTGTGTATCGCCGGTGGGTTCCAGGGAGCCACCCATGCTGTCGGTCGACAGGGACTTCACAATAAGGAGTTGTACCTGCCTGTGTCTATGAATTAAAAAGCCCGGTCTGACTGGGGCATGCAGAGACACCTTGACAGAATGAATAGTGTGTGGCACATAGGTTCCCCATTGCTATGCCCACGTGTGCAGCTCCTGATGGCGGTGGCACAGGATTCTATTTCTCATTGCTTCTGTACAGCATTGTGGGCTATCGCCCCGCCCTTTTAAAGAGGGTCGCTGCCTAGCCGTGCCAACCCTCTGCAGTGTGTGCCTGCGGTTCCTCCTCATGGCAGACGCACTTCTAAATAGACATGAGGGTGGTGTGGCATGAGGGCAGCTGAAGGCTGCGCAGGGACACTTTGGTGTGCGCTGTGGGGGGGAGGGGGGGCGGTTGGTCAGCATGTAACCCAGGAGAAGTGGCAGTGGAGTGTCATGCAGGCAGTGATTGTGCTTTGTTGGAGGTAGTGTGGTGCTTAGCAAAGGTATACCATGCTAATGAGGGCTTTTCAGAAGTAAAAGTTGTTGGGAGGGGGGGGGGCCCACTCTTGCCGCTATTGTGGCTTAATAGTGGGATCTGGGAACTTGAGATGCAGCCCAACATGTAGCCCCTCGCCTGCCCTATCCGTTGCTGTGTCATTCCCATCACTTTCTTGAATTGCCCAGATTTTCATACAAGGAAACCTTAGCGAGCATCGGCGAAATACAAAAATGCTCGGGTCGCCCATTGACTTCAATGGGGTTCGTTACTCGAAACGAACCCTCGAGCATCGCGAAAAGTTCGTCCCGAGTAACGAGCACCCGAGCATTTTGGTGCTCGCTCATCTCTAGAATCCTACTTTCTTGATGCTCTGTTCCTCAAAGGTTTGCTGCTTGGCAGATTACAGATTGTGGGATCCATTAGTTTATCTATTGCATATATATATGCTGTGGATATGCCATAAATATGTGAAACAGAACAGCCCATTAAGAGCCAAAACTTTTGTCTTGTCTTTTACCACTATGCAGTAAGAACATTTTTGTTTTTATGTCAACCCATGCTGAAAATAGACCAGTTCCACTATTTCTACTTTTTCCGCTTCAATATGACCTTGCATTAACCTTAATTCATTAAGGAATTCCTAAAATAGCAGCATTGGAATCTTCACTATGGACCTAGTTAATTTTTCACATTGAAAAGCCCTATTGGGTTTGTGTTTATGATGCAGGAGGAGGAACTCTCCTTCCTTTTGTTGTGTTTTGTTCAACAGTGGAAATTGGAGAATTTAACATCTGACTCTTCAAGTAGTTTTCTCACTATCCATAATACTTTTTAACAGTTAGGTGAGTTGTTTTTTGCCCGTTTTTAGCACCTCCCCCACCACTCACCCTGGGAAACAGTTGAGCGGCTCTGGCAGCACTGGCTCCTGCTGTGTATTTCCAGTGGAAGGCAAGTGACTATTGCAGCCAATCAGAACCTGCAATATCACTTAACCAAACTCCTGGCATCATGGTGCCAAGAATGTGAGTGCTGATGCTAGGAGTTCAAACAGTAATGCTGCAATCTCTGATTGGCTGCAGTAGTCACTTGACTTCTACTGGAAGAATATAGCAGGAGCTGGAGCCATCAATGTCTTATACTTAGCAGGCTTGGTCTAGGTCCCTTACGCTGCTCTTTGGAGCTTTGACTGTGATTGGTCACAGCCTCACCAATCAGAGGCAGCTCTCACTCACACCCATTCATGAATTCATGAATGGGTGAGTGAGTACTGCCTCTGATTGGCTCAGCGCAGGGACCAATCAGGGGCAGCTCTCAGCTGTCATTCATGAATTCATGAATGGGTGTGAGTGAGAGCTGCCTCTGATTGGTGAGGCTGTGACCAATCAGAGGCAGCTCATTCAGCAGGCGGGGATTTTAAATCCCCGGCTGCTGAATACTACTCACAGCAGTTCAGGAGAACTGCCGGCCAGACGCGGCTGAACTCCGGCTGCAGCGGAAAGGTGAGTATACATTTTTGTTTTATTTTTACACATTTTAGGATGATTTTCAGGTAAGGGCTTATATTTTTAAGCCCTTCCCGAAAATTCATCCCGCGTTCGCCGGCAGCCCATTGCTTTCAATGGAGCCAGCTGTATTGCCGGCTCCATTGAATTCAATGGGCTAACATCGTTCTTCTCTGCCACAGCTGTTACAGCTGTGGAAGAGGAGAACGATCTTTATGCTGACAGTGCGGGGGGGGGGGGGTCTCACTCTTGCCACTATTGTGGCTTAATAGTGAGACCTCGGAGCCCGAAATGCAGCCCTGCATGTTGCTCCTCGCCTGCTCTATCCATTTCTGTGTTTTTTAAATGACTTTGGTGATTTGCTAAGATTTTCACAAATGAAAACCTTAGCGGAGCACCAGTCATATACAAAAATGCTCGAGTCGCCCATTGACTTCAATGGGGTTCGTTACTCGAAACGAACTCTCGAGCATCACTGAAAGTTCGACTCGAGTAACGAGCACTCGAGCATTTTGGTGCTCGCTCATCTGTAATTAGTAAATAAAATCTGAGCTAACGTTTAATGGAGGTGGGATTTATAAATCTCGTAACCAAGAAGTGATCTCCCGTGAGTGGCCAAGGACTGCAAGAAGCACGTTGGAGCTCTGGAGATCAGCTGTTGGGACCTGGACCAAGCCTGCTAGATAATGTATTCCTTTTTTTAATGTAATGCAGCTATGGCTTATTTTCAGGGTAGGTCTTATTTTCAGACAAATGGGGGGGGGGTATTTATTTTATCTTATGCCCAGCCATTAAAGTGAGAAGCTCCTTTAAATTTAGCAATGTACAAGACTCTGCATTTGGAAATTATATAGCAAGCACAGCAAATTAGCAATAGCATATACTAACACTGCCGCATGTCATAAGCAAACTGTAGTTTGTGCTGAATAAAGATTAATATCTTGCATATGTTCCAATGTAAATCAGTCTTTAAATACAGCAATAAGCTTCGTCTGGGGAGATAGAAGGATGTCTTTATTACAATGCTAATAAAGAGATGGCACAAAACTGTTAAACGTTCAAGAATATATAGAAATCATTTAATTTCTGACCATCTGCTCTGAAATAAAGGTGAAGTGAAGTTCACTGCTCTCCAATGACCTTCTTGTTGTAGGGGAAATTGGCAAAATGCAACAAATAAGCAACAGTATAAACCTAAACCATTTATAGTAAATATAATTGCTGCTCAAACTACGTAACTAAGAGAAGAGGCTGCGCTTGAGCTACACGACTGCGTCACAAATCTGGTATTAGAATCAGTCATTACTACATAGGCGCAAACTTGATGTGGGTTTAGGGCTTCCCGCAGACTTATTTTTTTCAGCGTTTAGCACTGCACTTTGAGCGCAGCACTGAACGCGATCAGAGGCTCCCATTATTTTCAATGGAGCCTCACAATCCTCAGACAGCCTCTTGTTCGCGCGCTTCTCAGCACCACGATTTCCGAGCGGAGTTCTATGTTTAGGCGTTAAGCACTGCTCATCAATGATAAGCGAAAAAAGCCAGCGTCAGCTACAGTAAAAGTCAACTGAAAACGCAAGTTGAACACGGTAAAGTGCCGCAATTTAAATCGCGGCGCTTTCAGCAACACCTGTGTGAGGAAGGCCTAAGGGGAATGTCCCACAAAAATTAAGTTAAATCAAGTCCGTAATTATAAATGTTTCTCTCCCCAAATATTCCAGGACTGCTGCTACAATAGTGCCACTTGCTCTTTCTATTGTATCCACTTCAGTGATTTTTCCACTACTCAGTCTTCCTTCTCTGCTCCACTGGGTATGAAGAAGAATCCTTGGTGTAGTGAGCGGCTGCTCTGTTTTCCAGAAAACATGCTGAGCAAGCGATCAGAGAGGGAAATGGCATGAGTACAGTTGTAACTGCTCAGCAAGAAGCTGCTGCTCACCACATCAGGGATCGCTCCACTTACCCAGTGGAGCAAGACTGAGCATGTGTGACCGCGTACAAGACTGAGCATGTGTGACCGCGTACAAGACTAAGCATGTGTGACCGCGTACAAGACTGAGCATGTGTGACCGCGTACAAGACTGAGCATGTGTGACCGCGTACAAGACTGAGCATGTGTGACCGCGTACAAGACTGAGCATGTGTAACCGCGTACAAGACTGAGCATGTGTGACCGCCTTAAACCATCTACTGGGTGGACACAATAGAAATGTCAGGTGGCGCTACTACATTTATCTTGGAACATCTGGTGGTAGAAACTATAAATTCAAAAATCTTTAAAAATATGGGGTGGGTATAACTGTAAACAATATTTTCCATAGTGCAATGCCTTTAACCCTTTCTAATCCATTTTCTGGATTAAAGGTTTCCTAGGGGTCTTGCTGTTTGTCGTTATACAACGGTGCAATGTACTGGCTAAAGCCAGTAATACATGATGGGATGCGTCGGAGCAGCGCGAGCAGTGGAGATGCTGGCAGAATGATCTAAGTATACACTGTCTGACATCTTTCAGCATCGGAGCTAAACAGGCTTCAGTGTTTATGGCGGAAAACATCCGACAGTGGATTGAAAAGGATAGTGCTGGGTTCACACTGGGCGGAAGTGTAGGAAGTCCACACAGCAATTCCACCCATTGCTCCTAATCCCAGGAATAGCCAGCAAAATGGACAAGATTTTGCAAAATGTCGTCCACATGCTGCAACCCAATCCGTTGCAGCCAAGCCGCACGAAAACTGACGTGGCTCAGAATTCAATTCCACAGCATGTCATTTCTTTTCTCATTTCTGCAGCAGCCTCTCTTCTCTATGGGGAGAGAAAGCCGCAGCAGAATATCAACGGCGAAACCATTCCACAACCCACGGCTAAAGGGTGCGGGTTTTGAAGCTGCAGTTTTTCAGTGAAATTCCGTCTCTTGTGACCCCAGCCTTAAAGTTAGTCATGCATTTCAGATAGATGTTAGATGGCTAGCTATTTGTCAATTCAAAGCCCAACGTTTTTTTTCTTGTTTTTTTCACTTGTAGTATTCCATCCTGTAATGCTTGTTGAAAAACACAATCTTTATTCTTGTATGCCGTTCCATGCCTGTTTGCCAACAATAAGGTGCGCAAGGTTAAGATGCCAAGATTTCTTTCACTATAGTACATAGTATATATCACACACACACCATTTATTAGCAAAATATAATGTATACAGAAGACTAACATTGTTATGTTTGGCACCTCAAAGGTTTTACTGTGCTGTCAAATTCTTTGACATTTTTCAACCAAATTATGTTGCACATTAAGGGACATTTATTTGACATTTTAAATTAGGAATAATCCCCAAAAATATATCCTACCCATTGAGAATAATTATATGTGTAATAGGAAGATCATGGAGAGGAAAACAGTAGATCAGGCAGTAAATTGAAGGGGCCCATTTTGACATTTTTTAAGAGTATAGATTGCATGGTGAAGAACCAATTGCACATGTAGTACAGTATGTTACATATTTTATATCTACTTAGCACGGTAATTCTTGAATATTTTTTTAATGGACATCATTACAGAATTTCTGAGAGGACAGATATTCTAAATGATTTTTTTCTATAAAAGAGCATGTAAATATAAACTTTATAGAATATAAGCTATATGCATAATATACACTTTCAGAAACGCTGTCTTTTCTCCTTAGGGAGAGCACCTAAATGGTGAGTGAGGAGACTCAAAAGGCCATTCATGCTCCTCTGGGTAATATGCAAATAAGGGAGATGGAATAATATTTCCATAGTGCCACCAACTGAAAGGTAGCATTCCTTCAAGTCAAAGTCAGACTCTTTATACAAGCCTTGTAACCATTTCCAGTCATTGTTACAAGGCTTGTATAAAGAGTTTGACTTTGACTTGAAAGAATGCTGCCTTCCAATAGGTGGCACTGTCGAGGTATTATTCCATCTCCCTTATATACACTTTCAAGCACAGGCCAAAAGTAAAATCTGTGTATTATGACTAACGTATTTTTGGACTATGCTTGAAAGGGTATACTATATACATACATACTCAGGGTGCGTTCAGACGAGCGTGTTTTGGTACGTGCTTACGCATGCACAAAAACACGCTTGTCTTTACAACACTGCATTCCCTATGGTGTGTGCACATGTCCGTACTTTGCAGGTGCGTGCCTGCAAAGATAGGACATGCGTGCACCATAGGGAATGCACGTATTGTTTACAATGGATCCGCGGCTGCTGTCGGCGGCTCGATTGAAAACAATGACCTGCTGGCTCCCTGCATTCCTTTTCAGGGAAGGACTATACATATAAGCCCTTCCCTGAAAAAGAAAGGTTTTAGTGTAAAAAAAAAAATGCTGGCATTCTCTTCAATAGAGCCGCTTCTGCTGCCAGAAGCTCCATTGAAGACACTGGTCTGTGGCACACCTGAATTGTTTTTCAGGCAAGGGCTTTACATATAAGAAATCAATTAAAAGTGATTTAAAAAACAAAAAAAATAGATACTCACCTCCCTTCAGCTGCCGGGGCACAGCCGCATCTTCTCCTGCTGTCCCCTGCACTGTGGTGCTGATCTAGTGCTCAGCCAATCACAGGCAACTCTCCCCAAATGAATGACAGGTGAGAGTTGCCTGTGATTGGCTGACGTCAGCCAATTACATACAACTCTTTCAGCAGGCGGGGATTTTAAATCCCCGCCTGCTGATAGATCAGCAGTTCAGCACCACAGTGCAGGGGACAGCAGGAGAAGACCCGGCTGTGCCCCAGCAGCTGAAGGGAGGTGAGTACCTTTTCTTAATTTTTTTTTTACTATTTTAAAAGGCTTTTCAGGGAAGGGCTTATGAAGCCCTTCCCTGCCAAGCCACTGACAGCTGCCGGGGCTCAGCGGGGACTTCTGCCGCTGTCCCCGGCTCTGTAGCGCTGCTGAGCTATCAGCAGCCGGGGATTTAAAATCCCCTCCTGCTGGTAGCTCTGATTATGATTGGCTGAAGCAATTCAGCCAACCACAATCAGAGCTACCAGCAGGCGGGGATTTTAAGTCCCCGGCTGCTGATAGCTCAGAACTACAGAGCCTGGGACAGCGCCAGAAGTTGCTGCTGAGCCCCGGCAGCTGAACGGAGGTGAGAATTGGTTTTTTTTGTTTTTTTTTGCATTTTTTGCAAGGGCTTATGAAGCCCTTCCCTGAAAAGCCATTGACAGGATGCCGGTTGAGAATTGAAGAATTCCTTTTGCTGCATCTGCCACAGATGTGGCAGATGTAGCAGCAGGGAATTCTCTTAACTAGCGGGGGTGAAGGATACATCGGCCGCATGCGGCAGATGTGTTCTTCATGCCCGCGGGGGTCACAGCAGCGGCGAACAGGTAAGTTTTTTTTAATTCTTTTTTGTTTTGCACTAAAATGTTTCTTTTTCAGGGAAGGGCTTATATGTAAAGCCTTCCCTGGAAAAGAATGCAGGGGACCGGCAGAGCATTGTTTTCAGTGGAGCCGCCGTCAGCAGCCGCGGCTCCATTGACAACAAGCACGCAGCTGTGTTCACGCGTGCTTTTGCTCGTACCTAGGTGCGGACTTATGTACGCACCTAAGTACGCACCAAAACACGCTCGTCTGAACGCACCCTTAGGGCTCAGTTACATGAGCGTTTTTTTTCTCAGTACCTGTGTGCGCAAAAGAAGCGCTCCACGCATGTTTAAAATGCGAGTGATTGTAACTCTGTACCCATTGCTTTCAATGGGCTGCTGGCAACACCCACAATGATTTTTGGGGAAGGGCTTGAAATATAAGCCATTCCCTGAAAATTATCCCTAGCTGGTTTAAAAAATAAAATATATTCCCCTCAGCCGCTGTTGGGGCACACCATGTGAACACACCATAGGAAACCAATGGTTCTATCAGATGCACGCACGCAAAAAAGCTTGTTTCACTTTGCGCTTATACAGTGGTCCCTCAACATACAATATTGGTTCTAAGATGACTATTGTATGTTGAAACTGGTTCTGAATCTTCCAAAATGTCAACCAAACGTAAAACAAAATAAAAATAAAAATAAGACAGCTAATAAATAATACATATAACGCAAGTCCTTATAAAGAAAAGTCAGATAGATGCCAGAAGGATAGGAGCTTCTTTAGGGACAAGGACAGTGCAAAGTGTAACAGAAAAATAAAATGGAACCATCCTCCCCAGGTGTTCAAAGGAACAGCTCATCCTGGCACAGGTAAAGAGCGGTACAGAACATGTAGTACTGTACTGTAGAGAGCCGCTACTAGACAGCCAATCAGTGCGTACACATCAGTAATCCAGGTGTGTTACCAGTGAAATGCACATGCTAATTGGTTGGGTAAAGAGCAAGTGCCACAGATACAGACTGTCTGTTACAGTGACTCTGTAAGGTTAAAAAATTGCTATTTTTGATAACCTTGTCCCGAAGGAAAAATATTATAAAACGCGTTAAAGTCATGTGTGTCCCAAAATGGTACCAATAAAAAACTACAGCTCTTCCCATAAAAAAATTTAACACAATGGAATGAATGGAAAAATTTTACGTTTTATGGCAGTCAGAAGATGGTGACAAAGTTTTTTTAAACAGTGCAACAAAAAAAGCTATATAAACTCGGTAACTCCATAATCCTATTGACCCACAGAATAAAGTTAATATGCCATTTTTGCTGCAGTGTATACCATTAACACAAAACCCAAAAAAGTGGTGAAATTGTCGTCTTTCCATTTCACCCCAATATTTTTTTTCATAGCACAGGAAATTTAAAAATTGAAAAAATACAATCCGTCCCACAAACAAGCCTATGTTGACAGAAAAATTAAAAAGTTAGTATTTTTTGAAAGCTGGGATGAAAAAACAAAAAATGGCGGCGTCTTAAAAGGGTTAATTGATCACTCTTCCACACGTTCATGCTATTTCGGTAGAGGGAATGACCTAAGCTGCTGCCAGACTCCATCGAATAGGATTGGACATTTTTTAATTTTTAAAGCCTACTTCTCAGATCCTTGTTCCCCCTGGTGGCAAATGTTGAAGAACTATGTGACAGGCTAAGTACACTTGACATATTTAGGCTCACTGAAATCATATGCTTTAGGCCTTCTACAAAATACAGATGGGGAGTTTTTTATTTTGCTCTTGCCATTGTTCTGTTATTTTTTAAAGAAATGGTTCTAGAAAATGTTGCAAGTTGTTTTATTGAAATACCTTTGTGTGTTGCTGCATGCACACTCTGAACAGACATTCATTATATGATTTGCATACAGCAGTAATTTCTATGTATGTACAATTCTCATTTATCTTTTGTCCATTTAGACTAGTCAGTAATGCTATTTTAAGAGCAGATATGTGGAAACATTGCTACTAAATATATATTTTATTTCTAAAATGTGTCTTGTAGAAAATGCCCAGGAACAAGATACAATGTATAAAACGTGAAACACTAAACGGTTAACTACAGTTGTTACATTTTATTTTGGCACTAACTGTTATAGCAGCTCCTAGCTGCTAGCATAATTACATCTTTTACTGTAGTAACAGCTATTGACGTGTCCTCAAACTACTGTTTCCTGCAGAACACACAGGGAAAATTGGTAGTCCGAAATCTTCTCCAGGCATGTGATGGCACCGAATACTAGCAGCAGAATCCAGTGAATGGAGCATGCAGGCCGTCACATGAGATATTAGTTACATGAGTCTATCAACCTGTCTGGCCTATAACATGACAGTGTAGACACAAGGAAATCCATCTAATGGACTATTGAGTCTTTAACTGATCTCCATTTCATGCTGTATTATAGTGCTGATGTCTGGCAAATATGAGGCTCACTGCAACATTGCATGGTGGCCACAGGGCTCTGCTAAACTCAAGAAAAGTCCAGCTCTCCTGCACATAAAAATGTGGCTTTATTTCGGAGTCATTAGAATCCTATTAGGTGAAAAAGCACAAAAGCAGCGTACCTCTGTCGTATTTCAAGCTGATGGTCAGCTTTTAGTTAATTATTGACTATGGTCGGACCAACAGTTTGAAAACCATTAGAAGGTACGCTGCTTGTGTTTTTTTTTTAACTGATGGGATTATAAAGCCATTGCTGGGGGGCTGGCCGAGAGCATCATGTGAGCTGTGGAGAAACGCCAGGAGAGCTCCCACCTGTTATGACAGCTTGGTATTCTCTGTTGTACTAGCGGCCTTCCTGGTCCCCTGGGCGTTTGGTTGTGTTACACCATGGTTCCTATTATGGTGGGGAAGCGGTGATTATCTGAGGCTGGTTTGTTGTGAGTCCTGTCTGTCATTTACCTAAGTTGCGAAGACAAGGAGGAAAGAAACTAACAATGTACGTGTGCTTCATTATAGTACTCTGGCGCAGGCATCTGCAAACACTACTGTGAATATTTTGCACTTTAAGACTTCTCAAGCAACACTGAATATTGAGCGAGATGATTGTATTTTTCAAAGGGGCTATTGAATGTACCATATAATGTACTGAAAAACTTATAAAAACTTATAAAAAGTTCTAAGTGGAGTAAAATGGAAAAAAAACTAAACGAAATTCCGCCATCTTTCGGTGCGTCTTGTGCCGTCTACTGCTGACAAACTGCTGTACTACTTTTATTTATTTTTTTTCAAAGACATTTAATTTTTTTAAATTTTCTGCCGCCATCTTCTGCGCGCAATAACTTTTCTATTTTTCCGTCCTTATAGTTGTGCAAGGGCTCATTCCTTGCAGGACATCCTGCAGTTTATGTTTGTATAATTTTGGAATATATACAACATTTTGATCGCTTTCTATTGCATTTTTTCTTGGACACAGAATGACCAGAATAAGCGCATTTCTGGCGTTCTTAATTTTTTTTCAGACTACCTTCACTTTGTGGGGTAAATAATGCATTACTTTGATAGATGGGACTTTTACGGATGCAGCGATACCAAACGTGTTTTTGTTTTATGATTTTGATTCTTTGTTTAGTCTACCCAATAACCTGTAAAAACAGTTCATTAATTACAGCTTACTGGTGGATGATCTGCAGTGTTTCCACCATCTGGAAACATATCCTGTATATTACATAAACCTACCCTTATAGTGTTCAGTTCGCACGCGGTGTGTAACAGTGATTGTGAAATAGTTGCACAATCACTTTTGTCCTTTTTTATTTAGTAAGGTTAATGGCAAGCCGACTGGATTAACTGTAGAGGCAGATTTCCAAAAAATACAATGGCAATCGGATTACATTATTCCCCATAATTGGATAACACTATATGGCAGAAATAAACCTATCATATTTGAATTCCGCGCACTAAAGTTACTATAAGCCACCTATCTGCTTAGCTGTTACAAAAATTATGTTGCTGTGTTATTGGTAGAGTATTTGATCGCTTGAAATAAAATTATTTGTTAGATAGGTGCGTTGTTCCTGGGTACTGCTACTTCGTATTAGTGATTTTACTGTAGTATTGGAATTTTTTTTGACCATTATCACTATGCCTAGTGGATTATTGCCCTAGAGGATATAGGTATACGTATATGGAGTTAGCTGTGATGGGTGTTTTTTTTTTTTTTTCCCTCAACTTCTCTCTCCTTTTTCTCCTCTACCATGCAATGCAACCAGTGCTTTAAATTTTATGTGTAAAACATAAATAATGAATATCATTTACCATGGTTCATGAGGTTAATATAATTTCGTGAAATTTGCAGGGTAGGATGGATAAAACTAAAAGATATGTTTTTTCATCTGTTCAATCTTTTCAAAAGTTACTGTACACTTTCTTCACCATTCTGTGTAGGTGAGTTATTCCCGTAGAGTAACTTTACTGATTCATAAAATATCTTTTTTTAGTTTGAGCTATCTTTTATAGATTCCATGGAGAGATTCATTTGTGATAAATACAATACGCAAAATATATTTTAGTGTGTGTGTGTATATATGTATATGTATGTGCATATATGTATATGTGTGTATATATATATATATATATATATATATATATATATATATATAATATAATCACCCTCCATATTCCAGGAAATGCATTGAGAAGGTCATTGAACATATGGCTACATTGCCTGCTGCTCCTACGTTAATTGTGGGTGATTTTAATAATTGTCTGGATCCCTGTTTGAATAGATTTAATAAAGGCCCTACAGTAGCTTCTCCTTCACCAACTGCTTTTGTACACTTAGGTTTATGTGATCAGTGAAGGTTGAGAAATCTAGAAGTTCAACAATACTCTTGTTGTTCCAGTTAACATAACCCCTTAAAGTTTTACACAAGACTATTATCGTTTTCCCGCAGGGTTTTGATCGATAATCGACCTGTGTAACAGCATGCTGAAACTGAACGACTGGACAAGAATCGTCCAGTCATTTATTTAAAGCCGCTTAAAATCCGAACAACACATCGTTCAGTGTAAACAGCAGCCACTTACAGTGATTGGAGAGGGGCGGGGGAGAGAACTGTTCTCCTGCCGCCTCGCCTCCCTGCTGCCAGCGATCCAGTGATGCTTGTACCTGTGATGCTCACTTTGCAGAGGAGCGAGTGTCGGACATTGTTTCCCCGAAACGTGTCATATGTAAAAGGGCCCTTTGTGATCTTAGTGACCCAGCGCGATTGCTCCTTAATAACCAGGCAGAATTTTGGAAATCTAACGTGTAACTTTAACATGGAATAACTCTGTAAAAGTTTTGCATATCCCAGTGATTGTGACATTGTTTTTTTGCCACATTTTGTAATTCATTTAGGTGGTAAAAAGAGGCTGATAGAATTGGTGTATATTTATTAAAAGTGCCAACGTTGGGAAAATTTTGAAAAACTTATATATTTTTTTTACATTTTCAACTGCAATATGTTAAATATGTGCAAACATACTGTACAAATTTTTAATGAGTTATATATTTCCATCTGTTTACTTTATTCTGAATGCACATTGAAAAAAATGTAGTTTTTTTTAACCATTTAAGAGATGTACAAATTTAACATAAATTAACATTTTGAGGAACATTTTGTTTTCTTACACCAAGCCAAGATTGCAAAGGCTCATAGGTGTCAGAATGATGGATACCCCCACAAATGACCCCATTTTAAAAATACACATCTTATTGTGTTCACTAAGAGGTGTCATGAGTATTTTGACCCCCACAGTCTTGTTTCAGGAGTTAATGCAATTTAGAGGAGAAAAAATAAAATGTAATATTTTTTAAAATGTTATTTTAAAGACAGGTTTATATTCTATAGTGTACATGAAAATGAGGATTTGCACTCCAAAATGGATGCCCCTGTTTGTCCCGTGTTCAAAAACATACCCATTGTGGCCCTAGTCCTATGTCCATATTCACAACGGGGCCCAAACCAAAAGGAGCAGCCAGTGTTTCAGGTCCCATTTCACACTTGTAAAGCCCTTGAGCGGCTAAAACGATTAAACCCCACAAATGACCCCATTTCGAAAACTAGACTCCTTAACAAATTCATCTAGGGGTGTACTGTGTATTTTTACCCCCAGTTTTTGAATAAATCTAAGCAAAGCAGAAGGAAAAAATTACAATTTTTCATATGTTTGGCAATTGTCATTTTAAATAGTTTTTTGTACAGCACACACATGAATGAAAATTTTTACTCCAAATGAGATCCCCCTATTTGTTCTGTGTTCAGAAACATACCAATTGTGGCCCTAATCTTCTGTCTGTATGCACAATGGGGCCCAAACCGAACGGAGCATCAAAGTTCAACTGTCTTTTAACTTTTTTCGTGTTTGTCATTATTCATTAGATAACGGCAATCACGTGACTGGGACCACTCACTATGGCCCTCGGTCACTGCTCCAGGCTCTCAGCTACCTTTTAGTAGAGATTTTTGAAGATAATAAATTTCCCAGGCCCTCCTCAGCTTCAATTTTTTTGTTGTACCGCACACATATGAATGAAGACTTGCACCCCAAAATAGATACCCTTGTTTGTACTGTGTACCCATTGTGGCATAATCTTACTGGACACATGGCTAGGCCTGTAATGGATGGAGCACCCATTCAATTTCATAGCACAACTGAATAAATTCCAGGCTCCATTGCTCAGTTGTACAGAAAAAAATTTGTATCCCTAAAAAAAAAACCTCCCCTTTCTTGGGCATTCCCTGAATCTTAGATAAAAGTAATAATGTAAACTGTGTGGTATGTCTGAAAACGGGTAAATACGGAGGCCTGGTCGGGATAGGCACATGGGGCAATAAAACCAGGTATCCCTCCTCCCATTCTTTCTACAAACCCGACAGTTTTTTTGGAGGGGTATTTCTTGACCTTGGCGGCAGGGATGGATGTAAAAAGGGGTGCTCTGTGAGGCTTTGTAAGCTTGTTGAGGTGTTGCGGTCTCAAACAGAAGGCGGTCAGCTAGCTGTTCCTGGAACTGCAGGATGGTGAGCGTTCCCGGGGACTGTTTGTCAATTACGTATTACATGTAGCAATCTGAATAACGCCGGGCTCACACGGCCATATATGGAATCCATACAGGAAGTCATGCACAGTACAACTTTTTTTTGTTTAGATTTCCTGAGCTATCACTTAGCGATGACCCACAGCCCATACACAATGTAGTTGTGTATGCACTGTGGGTATATCTGCGACCATTGAGCACAATGGGCTTTATGCTGCGGATATCCGCGGTAAAATGGAGCATGCTGCTTTCTGTGACTGGATTGTGTAATTCCGACCCGCTAATGTGAGTGGAAATGTGTAATTCAATCCATTTGATTGATCCGTGGTTTACCACAATTTAAACGTATGTGGAATCCGCTATTTCTATCCGGTTGTGTGAGACCAGCCTAAGATAGATAGCTACCTTTTTATCATGTGACCGGGAACCACTCAATGAGGCCATGGGTCACTGCGGCAGGCTCTTTGCTACATTTTGGTAGCCAGGAGCAAGGAGACTTTAAATTTCCCGGGCCTTTCCTAGCTTCTGCGCTTGCGTCTGTCATGTTGCTGATGGGCACATGCGCTGAAGCTAGGGAAGGGTTTGCGGATAAATATCCCATCGAGGGACATTGCCAGAGGCCTTGGGTAAGTAATTTCACCACCCCTCATGGATCTGATCCGTGATGGAAGGTGAAACTAACTTTTTTTTTACTTCACATGATTGCCATTATCCAATGGCTCACGTGACCAGGGATCGCATACCGTGGCCTCCCATGAAATCTCCAGGTTCTCGGCTACGTTTGGTAGTCAAGAGCAGTGAGATTTAAAATTCTTCTAGCAATCCGTGACATTTGCGCAGTCTTCAGCCATTCTGGCGACGGGCGCAGAAGCCAGGGTAAGGTCCATGAATAATTCCGGGGGTGTTAGGTACGTAACTTCATCTCCCCTCATGGGAAGACGTTTTAACCTTTATTTTTACACTTTTTTTTGCTTTACATGATTAGATAACTGCAATCAGTTGACCGGGGACCACATACCATGGTCCCTGGTGACATCTCTCTGCTCTTGGCTACTCATGCTAGTGGCGAGCTTTTAAATCTCCCAAACCCCCGGCCTTCTGCACATGCGCCCGACATCTTGCGTCTGCTGTGAATGCGCAGAAAACTACATCAGGTCCTGGAAGGACCAGAAGATCACGGGACATCGTGGAGGATGAAGGTGAGTAGTTTCAGCTCCCCTCATGGATCTGATCCGCTGAAATTTTTTTCCCTTTTTGTTTACCTTTATGCGCAACTGGTGGTCGGCTATCCCGGCCCCCTCATAACATCTCCAGGATGTCTTTACCTCTGGCAGCTGATGGCAGCCCTGTAACTTTAATCCCCAGGGCTGTAAAAAAATGCTTGCCCTAGGGATTAAAGTCCACAAAGCCAGGTCGTAAAAAGGCATATGGGCAGTCACTAAGGGGATAATACACTTTCTAGAATAGATATCCTTATAGATACTCCATCTATGCTTCCTTATATTCGTAGAGTGGAATATCTTGAACCTAATGAACACTCCATATACTCACTCACACCCGATTTGTACTCCAACTAGAAGACATGAAGCTGGACCCATCGCACCCTTCTGTGTATAAGCAGGGCAGTGAGTAACATACTCAGTCGACTACTCTTCCGACATTCCACAGGCCCTTCATTCCTGAAAGGATCTCAACTATGAGCAGGTTAGGGTGACAAACAGACACATTACAGTTTGATGACCCGAACACTAAACACATAGAACACACAAGAAGGAGACAAGAAAAAGTTGTGGGGTCCCCACTCGACTCTGGGACACTACATCATCTGATGTGGCAGCATTGAGAAGGCCTGATAATTCTTAGGTTATAAAGGATGATGACCTTTTGGGAGACCATTTCTTTTTCCATTTTAAAAACTCTATGCTTCTTGTGGATTGTGAAGATCTTTATAAATATTTGGCTTGCGTGCAACTGCCAATTTTGTCTGATCAGAGAGCGATGTTAGAGGGTCCTTTTGACATTGTGTTAAGGGATGCAGTAGCAGCACTTCCTAATGAAATGTCGCCTGAGTTGAATGGCCTTCCAAATGAATTTTTTAAGCACTACCAGTATATGCTTTTGCCACATTGATTGACAGTATTCAATGAATCATTGCATGAAGGCATACTTCCACCATCAATGAGAGATGCCACCATTGTTTTAATTCCTAAACCATGAAAGGATTTTTTTTCTTCCTATCATCCAATATCTCTGTTGACCACTGATGTTAAAACCTTGGCGAAGGTACTTTCAACTAAATTACTTTTAGTAATGACTCATTTAATACATAAGGATCAATCCAGCTTTATCATAAACAAATCAATGTCTGTTAATTTAAGGTGGATTGAGTTTGTGGGAGCAGGGCTGGTTTTGTTTTTTTGTTCTTTCACTCAATACTGCTAAAGCTTAACAGCATTGAGTGGGATTATTTTTAGGCTATTCTACATAAGAAATTTTTGACATGAGTTAAACTGCTCTATTCAATGCCAGTGGCAAGACTGAGGGTAAATGGTCAGATTTTGGGATGGATGGTGATAGAGAGAGGAACAAGGCAGGGGTGCCCCCTGTCTCCTCTTTCTTTGCCTTGACAAACGAGAGCCTGGCTGGTTTGTTGATAAGGCAATCAAATGATATAGTTGGATTGCTGTACGGAGAAACTGAGACACACATCTCACTATATGCAGATGATTTGTCATATGGAGGTGTGAGTAATTCATCGCGTTCTATTATGTCTAGATTTGATATATTTGGTAAAAGGTGTAGGATGTCAGGTTTTACTATTAACTGGGGGAAATCTGTAATTCTTCATTTAGATCCCTGGCTGGTGGTATATTAATTGGAACATACACAATTACAAATAATGAAGGATTTCAAATATTTCCGAGTTGTGGTATCTTCAAAGCCTCAAGACTATATTTCTGCCAATTTGCTTCCATTGGCATGAAAGTTTGAGAATAAGGTCATGGTCTCGAATTGTCTCCCATTGTCGATGATTGGCAGGGAAAATGTATCAAAATGGTTTTAATGCCACAACTCCTTTATATACTTCAAAACTCTCATTTAAATTCCATCACAATATTTTCTTTTTTTTTAGACTTCATATGATATTTAGAAGTTTTGTTATGGAATAAAAAATATTAGAATTACATTAAAGACCCTTCAAAGTGATAAACAGTCTGGGGAGCTGGCAATTCCAAATATCTGGATATATTTTTGAGCATCTCAATTGCAACAGTTGAAGAGGATGGGAGAAAGAAATGGGGTGAAGTTGAATGGCAGATTAGTTTCTAAAATGACAAGTTATAGTTCCCCTATAATGGTATGTGAGAGGGGATGAAAGGAGGAAAAGATGGACTAACAATTAAATTATGGAATAAATTTAAGCAGATTTTGCAACTAGATGGATTTACTATATTCACCCCCTCTGAATGAACCCTAAATAATGCTTTTTAGGTTAGAGGCATTTTAACCATGGGAAAAGATAAGGGTAATCTCTTTGAAACAGATAAATTCTGTGTTTTTGGTGACTTTGAACTACTTGAGAGCTTCATGATGATCCCTATATTTTTTTCCCAGTAACTTCAGCTATGACTAGAGATGAGCGAACGTACTCGGATAAGCACTACTCGTCCGAGTAATGTGCTTTATCCGAGTATCTCGCCGCTCGTCCTGAAAGATTCGGGGCGCTCCGCTGCTGACAGGTGAGTCGCAGCGGGGAGCGGGGCAGAGCGGGTGGGAGAGAAGGAGAGAAAGATCTCCCCTCCGTTCTTCCCCGCTCTCCCCTGCAGCTCCCCGCTCCGCAGCGCGTCCCGAATCTTTCAGGACGAGCGGGGAGGTACTCGGATAAAGCACATTACTCGGACGAGTAGTGCTTATCTGAGTACGTTCGCTCATCTCTAGTTATGACATGTTTGCTGCTCAGGCGCAGTCGGTATCTGTTCTTACAGTCCAACACCATTTGGTCAATTTTCTGGGTGTTCTGGAGCTTCAAAGGGTGTAATATTTATATAGAAAGATGCTTTATTACTATTTACAGCAATTACCAATAAAGGTAAAAGAAAAATAAGGAAAAGATTTAGACTGTATTAGCAAAGATAAGTGTGCCACAGTGTTGAGTATGATTCCAATTATATCTCTATCTAAAAGCCAACGAGTATCACAATTGTATTTAATTCATAGTTTATCATACACTATTAGATTAAACTCTGCACTATCCATATAACATTTTGGAAAGTCTGATTTAATACATATGATCTGAGATTGTGTAAAATCTTATGAATTTTGGAATGGGGAAGTAGAGAGAATTAAAAATGTATATCTTGTTGATATTGATCTTAATTCCAGAGTCTGGGTGGTATTGCTGGGCTTGACGGGCATATTCTTTTGGGAAGTCAGAGTGCATTGTATTAGACACGGAAACTGATTACTGCCCATTGGATGCAGCCTGTGCCCTCAACAGTAGGAGATGTTCTATGATTGTGTCCTTATTTACATTCAGTATTCAAAGTTTTAATCTATTTTTTTAAACTACCATTAAGAAAAGGTTTTAACAGCTGAAAAGTCAAAAAGTACTTAACACTCTGGGGTAGATTAACTAAGGAACATGCACCAGAATTCTGAAACAAATGGGACCAAAAAATGTAGTATTTTAGACCGTTTTGTATTCCTGTCTGACAAAAAAGAGACCAGGGTAAGAAGAGTTGGTAATAATCTCTCCCTCTATATCCACTCTATTCCACTATTTTTATATGACTTTAGTGTCTCTTCAAAAGCTGTAGCTGATATGGAGCTTTTTTTACATGGATTCTGACATGAAATCCTGACAGCAATCTGCAGCATGATTAAAAAATTGACATGTTCATTCTTGATGCAGAAAGGTCATTGGAAAATCTACACGTGGATCCATGGAATCTTCAAGTGCAAATTATCATCAGAAATCTCAGGCGTGGCCACAATTATGAGATGAATCCACGTTAGATTTTTCCAACACACATTTTAGACCATGAGAATGAGGGGATGTATGAAACTGGTTTAAAGAAAAAATGTAGTAACTGTCCAAGGCAACCAGTGGGGGGTTGCTGCTTCCATTCTCCTAAAGGTTTCTGAAAAATGAAAGATGGAATCTGGTTGCTTTGGGCAACTGCAAGTTTTTCTTAGCACCAGTGTTAATCCATTTTTCTATTTGTCCTTAACAAGGACATCCAATGTGTTGTATAACTGTAATACAAGCAAGAAACCAGTGAAGGCCAACAGAAAACTAGGGGAAAGCCCTATATGTAGTTCCTGAACTGTGCTAAAGCAATTTTAATAGCTATAAATGGGAGTTATTTTAGGAACTGTAAGATAAAGGCTATGAGAGAGCAAGAGCTTAAAAGCATTATTTTTACAACAAATGGACCATGGAAGAGATGGAAATATTAGGAGAAATTCTTCAACTCTTTGAGAACAAGTATTACTGTAAGGAAATCCTGCTGAGTTTACTTTTTTTCATAAAAGCTCAAAAAAGAAATACCAACCCCCATGTATCAGAGTAATTATTAAAAAGTTTGTATATGATGCCTTAGACTTAAAAGTTAATTCATCTTTGAACCTAAACTAATATCTAAATGCGGAGTTCCACAAACTGTTTAGCTTTAGTAGAGGGAAATGTTTTTCTATTAGACAGTTTTGATAAATAAAGCCCATTGTTAGGCCACTGTCATAGAGCTCCATGTGGTGCTAAATGCAGCACCACTGCAGAGATACTTAACTACTTTAAGTTGAATTTCAATAATGTAACTTATACAAATTCATGGTTGTCTCAGGACAGTGCACCTCAATGCCCATTTACACATAACGATTATCACTCAAAATTCGTTCAAATGACCAAAAATGAGCGATGATCATTACATGCAAGCGCGAGCATTGTGCACTTTTCGTTTGAACGATGATTTTAAGGTGAGCTTAAAATCCATCGTTCATCTGAGAGGTAAAGCAAACACTTTTATCTCTCAGTAGACTCCACGCTGTTATCTCCACGGGAGACAGCAGATGGTATTGTAATCTGCCAACAGCCGCAAGCAGAAGAATGCAGCTGTGATTAATCACATACTGGGCTCTGGAAACAGCTCCAGGAGGCCCTTTTACCTGCAAATGACGGATGATAAAGTGTTAATGGTTGTTAACACCTTAATCCAATACATTGCAAAATCTTTCAGTGGTTTGAACGATTATCTTTGTGTGTAAAATGGCCTTTAGTTGTGATGGCTAGGGGGAATCATCAGTGAAACTTTGGGTCTTTTTAGGGAATCATAATTATCCAATCACTTGATTTCTGCTTTTGACTGTTACATTTCAAGTAAACATTACATTTCTGACATTTCACAAACAAATGAACCCAACAGAAAATCAAATAACTGTGCCAAGTACATTGAGCTTACGTTGGTGAAAAATCCAGTTCTATAGTACTATTGTCATCCTGTCTATCATATATCTAAAGTCCTGTGCACATCTGTGTCATGGTTTCCATTAAAAACAGAAAACCATGATTCAATTCTGTATCAACTGCACATTGAACTTTAACTGACTTATGAGTTTGTCATAGTGTCTGCTGTTTTGATGAAAACAATAGTGCTGCATGGTGCACTGTCCTTCCTGTCAAATATAAAAAAAACTGATGTAGGTCCTAACGGAGCCTTCGATTGGTGGCTAATGTTCTGGTTCTAATTCTCATGCAAAGTTTCATTAACTTTATAAATAATGGTATTCCAGCCATGTTGGAATGTAGAATTCTGGATGATAGTGATTTAATTAAGTCCAGGAAACCACATCTAGGAACTTCTGCCTCTTCCTTTTTTTCCTCTCATGAAAATCCTACAAATTAAACAATATTAGGACAGCGATTGTAAATAATGATTAATGACTGTGGCTAACAGTGTTTCTTTTCCCATAGTACAAGATTAGAGCGAACAGATACCAATGTCAGGTCACAAGTCAAAACCACATTTACAATCTTTCTCATTTAACCCCTTAAGGACCAGGTTGTTTTGTACCTTAAGGACCAGACACTTTTTAGGGATTTTACCCATGTGGCGGTTTTACTGCTCTATTTTTTTTCCTTTAGCTACCAAAATTATTTTTGCTGCGGTTTTTTTTCCGTGACATATAGGACTATTTTTTTTATATCTTTTTCACTGACTTTTTTTTCCGTTTTTTAGTTTTTTGGGGGGTAAAATGCTAAAAAAAATGATTTTTTTAACATTTATAGTTTTAAAAAAAAGTATTTTTATATTTACACTAAAATAAAGTATGGAAATGGGTTCCTCTATTTATTTCGGACGTTTTGATATATAGTATGTATGGTTTTGGTTTACAGGGCGCATACGGTGACGGTTTTTGTTGGCGTCTGCTTTGTGTTATTCTCTTTTTTATGTATGTTTTGTTGTTTTATTCTGTTGTTTTGTTTTACTAATGTATGTAATCATGTTTTTTACTATCTATGTCCCCCATGACGTCATATAAGACCTCTGGGGGACACTCACTTTTTTTTTTTTTTTTACTTTATTTGACATTTTCCCACTGTAGCTGGGGCGTCCATAGGATCCCCAGTTGCAGGGGATAGCAACCCCTGTGGTGACATTAGTCACCTGCAGAGCTGCCAGGGTCTAAGTCTGACCCTCCAGCTCTGCAGTAGCAGGGAATCCCGGGAGGTCACATGACCCCCTGAGGCTCCCGTAGTGAAAGAACTTCTTACTTTCACTTTGTCCCGACAGTGTTCATTGAGCACTGTATATCGGGGAAGCAGAAGGCAGGAAGGGTTAAAAACCCCTCCTGTCTTCTGCTCTGGGTTATCAGCTGTCACTAACAGCTGATAACCCGTACCTGCCTCTGACTGATTGCAGAGACAGGAGGCTTAGAGCACCGCCGTATTTTTACGATCGGTGGTCCTTTAAGCCCAGCACCAGCCGCCGTATATATACAGTGGCTGGTCGTAAATGGGTTAAACACTTTTTGCCAATTACGTCTTGCAGTAGTCATGAATACAGAGGTTCATTTACTTTTTCTCCCCGTATTGTGGATGTTAATTTAATGTACACGATAAAAGACATGATTGGTACAACTGTTTGAGGGTTATTAGTTTAGTTAGATTGTGTTTTTCTATTAGGCTTCTTTCCCACGAGCATATATCTGCCTCCGTTTTCACAGTCGGCCGATATATATGATACCATCTGTGGCATTAAAGCTCCTGAATGGGTGCACAAATCTAACAATTGTGCGCCTGTTTAAACAGCAATGGGCCCCAGCGCATATACGCTGAGGCTACTTTTCCGTCGCCCCTTCCTCCCCCTCACAGGCTCATCTCTGCATTCCTCTCTGCTCACTCTTTGCAATGGGAGGGGGTGGAGCTAAGCGCCACCACATCCCGCCTCCCATTGCTGGCTGCGGACAAGGGGAAGAGAAGGGACAGAGCCTAGCTCTGCTCCATCCTGTCCCTTGTCCACAGCCAGCAATGGGAGGAGATGGGGCAGTGCTTAGCTCTGCCCCTGTCCTGCCCCCTCCCATTGCAAAGAGCATGTGGGGAGGAGAGCAGAGGGAGGGAGTTTAGCAAAGAAGGGGAGAGGTAACCAGATTTCCACCATTCTAGGAACTACCTTTGTGGAGTTCAAGGAGTGAAGGAGTCCGCCGTGCAGTGTTCTACAAACACGTTCTGAGCAAGTGTCAGTGGAGTGTTGTGTTCCCCTCTACGCTGCTAAACTCCCTCCTACCTCCGGCCACTGTCATGAGCTTCCATATGAGCCCATGCAGCAGCCGACATATTCCAGCCCAGAAGATAGTTCCAGGACTATCTTTTGGGCCCGACATAAAAACGCCCGGCGCTATATTGGCCGGGCTCTTTTACGTCACGGGAATATGGCCATGTGATCTGAAGCATTAGAATCCATTGCATCAGATCACAGCGTGTATCGGCCGACCATGAAACCAGCGTGCTGATATACGCTTGTGGGAGAGAAGCCTTACTGTGACTTAAGGTGGCTTTGCACAGGATGTGACTATCAGGTGAGCCTCCGTCAGTCATCACATGACTTATTGCTCTTGTTCTTTCACACAGGAGCGATAGTCATTCAGTGAATGGAGATGGAGCGCATCTGGATCTCTTCTGACCACCCACCTCCATTGATTGTGAAAAGGGAGTCGTTCAGAGATGAACAATTGCCTGTTTACACTGAGTGAGAAGTTACTTACTAGTCAATTTGTTTCAATGAGCTGAAACGAAGTGGCTGAAACCTGTTGCGTGATTTGTCGCTCAGTACTGTTGGGTCCTGTGTTTGCGTGTAACAAGTATCACTGAGAATCACTAGTTTGAGAAATTTTTCAGCCGATAGTTCTCCTGTATAAAGCCACACTTAGTTATTAATTACACTCCATATAATTAGTAATCAATGCAGAAAGCCTAGTAATTCCAAAAAGTTCACTTAGGGCGGCTTTACATGTGAACACTATTGTGTGAATAATCACTGAATCAAGCAAATATAAGTGCTAGTTGTTCTGCATAAACACGGCCACCAATAGGGTGACGAGAAATAATTTATCCACCAATCACTATTCGTTTTTCTTCAGCTCACCTAAATTTAGTTGCTGATGAATTAATTAGTGTCTGTAAACAGACAACCGTCTCGCAACGACTAGCCAATAACTTTGCAGGGAGGTGTGCGCTTCAGTGAACGTGAACAACAATTGCTCTGCGTAAAAACACAGTCATTTGTATGCTAACAACTCATTGTAGCGACTATTTCTAATGACTATGTTTGTTAACACTGCAACAAATTTTTAAAAAAAATTCATAACAGAAAATGTTTCTGTAAAATTCCAACCTGCTGATTCCACTGGTAGACTTGAATACTAGCAGCACGTCTCTTCCTCAAGTTATAAACTATTTCCTTTATTTAAACAGTTTGGATATGCTGCAATATTACTTTTTTGACTGTTTTGGGCAGAAAATAACGCTTGGATCTTGACTTTCGTAATTTTTAAGACACATTAAATTCCCTGTGTAAGAGCCAGCAGAAGTCGCAAATCACATTCGGATTATACTTCCCTTTGTAACAGTCTTCAATGACTGAGATTTCTTTTGTGCGTAATACACAATGAATAAAACCCATTGATTTCAATGGGTTCACTCACATACGCATATTTTTTCGCACAATCTACAATCACGTGCAAAAATACGCAGCATGACCTTGTTGGGGCGTATTACACACTGCAGTAAGCCATTAAAGTGAATGGAAGGGCACAAGTTTGCAGTGAGTACGCAGGAAACCTGCTTATTTGCACATCATTTCAGTGAGTCCTTTTTTCATTTGCAAATATGCAGTGTATTTGTGCACCTAAAAACACGCCAGAGCAGGTGAAAAACATAGACATAAGCAATACATACCGCGTTTGCACAACTGAAATATGCTTACATCCATGGGAATGAGCCTCAATAGTGACCCATACAGTAGCCACAGGAGTAATAGTGACCCCCATAGTGGCCACAGTAGTAATAGTGACCCCCATAGGGGCCACAGTAGTAATAGTGATCCCCATAGTGGCCACAGTAGTAATAGTGATCCCCATAGCGGCCACAGTAGTAATAGTGACCCCCATAGGGGCCACAGTAGTAATAGTGATCCCCATAGTGGCCACAGTAGTAATAGTGATCCCCAAAGTGGCCACAGTAGTAATAGTGACCCCCATAGTGGCCACAGTAGTAATAGTGATCCCCATAGTGGCCACAGTAGTAATAATGACCCCCATAGTGGCCACAGTAGTAATAGTGACCCCCATAGTGGCCACAGTAGTAATAGTGACCCCCATAGTGGCCACAGTAGTAATAGTGACTCCCCATAGTGGCCACAGTAGTAAGTGTCCCCTATATTGGCCTGAGTAGTAATAGTGACCACCATAGTAGTCCCAGGGGTGCTGCCCAGCCAGAGGCCAATAGCAACCCTCCCATTGGATCAGGAATGTGTAATCTTGTGTTGTGAGGAACAGGTTTTATTGCAAAAGCTAGATCTGGATACAGAATTTTATCTTCCTACTGCACAGATGGCGTCTATTGATCTCTATGGAAGCGAGCAATCTGCAATCCATCTGCGTATGGAATCTACGTGTGCCGTGGACATGAGGCCTTACATGACAAACAGATAATATGTAACGTCCCACAGGAACCCAGACAGAAGGCCCACGCTGAGTAGCTAGTGGGAATAGTGGTAGCACTTTTCACAGTGGCTCTACCAGACTCCTCCCTGGAGGGACGCACAGAACCTTGGCTAAGGCAACCGCTAGGCCTCTTCCAGGAAATGATGGAACAGCGGTTACCTGTATAAGTGTAGTGGACTTGAAGATGTCATGTGTGCCGCCACCATTTCTTTTCACACCAGAAAATTCTCGGCAGTAGAAATAGTCCACATACTGCTAAACTTGCAAACCTCAATCACTGGGAATGGTCAGTGACTAGAAGCTTTAACTGTGTACTTGAAGAAATACAGCTTACTCGCACGTGCGGGAAGGGCAGTGTTTCAGTAGATGGTTAAAGAAGAGAACACAGGATGAAACCAGGCCCACAGTCTAAGTTATCTGTAGTGCTCCGCCCCTGGACACACACACTCCGGAACTCTGCTTCTGGAGGGGAACACAACACTCCACTGACACTCGCTCAGAACTTGTTTGTAAAACATAGCATGGTGGACTCCTTCACTCCTTGCACTCCACAAAGGTGGTTTCTAGAATGGTGGAAATCTGGTTACCTCTCCCCTTCTTCCATACTTCACCACATGAGGGTTGAAAGTACCCCCAATATGGTCGGCACTCTCCCTCCTTTCTCTACCGTTGACCTAAATAGACCTTTCTCTCAATCACTCATACTTATAGAGGATAGACATCATGTGACTAGTCAGAATTGTTACTTTCCCAGACATGTCCCAGCCACTTTCAGGCATTAACCTCTTGCATGCTGCAGCTATGCAATACACATAACAGCAGACAAGATACTTTGCACAGTGCATCCACATAAAAGACATGGCATGTATGATAATTATGGAGGGGTCAGATATTTAGACTTTGGGCCACTACAGATATACGGTGCCCACTTTATTATTTTGGTCACCAAGCTTTATTCTGAAATACTTATGATAGGCCCACTTTACCAAGGATGTTTTTTTCCTCTGCTGTGTCTTTGTTGTGAACTTCCGCAGACATAGCAGAAATTGTCTGGGTGGTTCATACATCTGCACCGCTCAGCCATATTGTTACATTTAAAAAAAATAGTCTGTCTAATCAATAACCCGTAAAAACACAGTTCAGTAATTACAATGTACTAGTGGATGATCCGCAGCGTTTTCACCACGTGGAGACCTACCAGATATGTTGCATAAACCTACCCTTCTAGTGTTGACAGGTCTGTTCAAGCTGTATGCTTAAATGCAAAATGTACACCAGCTATGAGCTGGTGAAAAATTCCACTATTATTTCAAGCAGTTTCTGGTATAAATTATAGTAAATCTGACTGACCATAAAGGGCTAAACCCCCTTTTTTCTGAGCTCTACACACTTGTAGAAAAGTGGCAAGTGAAGTGTTAAAGGAGATGTCCCGCGCCGAAACGGGTTTTTTTTTTTTTTTAAACCCCCCCCCCCCCCCCCCGTTCGGCGCGAGACAACCCCGATGCAGGGGTTAAAAAACCCACCCGCACAGCGCTTACCTGAATCCCGGCGGTCCGGCGTCTTCATACTCACCTGCTGAAGATGGCCGCCGGGATCCTCTGTCTTCATGGACCGCAGGGCTTCTGTGCGGTCCATTGCCGATTCCAGCCTCCTGATTGGCTGGAATCGGCACGTGACGGGGCGGAGCTACACGGAGCTACACGGAGCCCCATAGAGAAGAGGAGAAGACCCGGACTGCGCAAGCGCGGCTAATTTGGCCATCGGAGGGCGAAAATTAGTCGGCACCATGGAGACGAGGACGCCAGCAACGGAGCAGGTAAGTATAAAACTTTTTATAACTTCTGTATGGCTCATAATTAATGCACAATGTACATTACAAAGTGCATTATTATGGCCATGCAGAAGTGTATAGACCCACTTGCTGCCTCGGGACAACCCCTTTAAGTCTAAATGTGGCACATTTTTGTGAAACTACAACTTGTGTGTAAAAAAAAACAAAAAAAAACAAGCTCTTTAACCCCTTAATGACATGGCCTATTTTGGGCTTAAGGACGCAACAATTTTTGGTGGATTTTCTTCTCTGTTTATCAAAAGCCATAACTTTTTTATTTTTCCGTCGACGCGGCCGTATAAGGGCTTGTTTTTTGCATGGCGAACTGTAGTTTTTATCGGCTACATTTTTGGGTACATTAACTATATTGTAAAACTTTTTTTTTATGAAAGCAGGGAGAGAAAACGCATCAATTCTGCCATAGATTTTTTTTTTTTTTTACAGCGTTAATCATGCAGCATAAATGAGACATTCCATTTTTTCTGTGGGTCGGTACGGTTACAACGATACCAAAATTCTTACATTTTTTTTAGGTTTTCCCACTTTTCTGCAATGAAAACCCTTTTTTTTTAAAATCTTTTTTCTATTCTAAATTGCTGCATTCAAAGTCCTGTAACTTTTCTATTTTTTGATGTACGGAGCTCTATGAGGGCTTATTTTTTGAAAAATGAGCTGTAGTTTTTACTGGTACCATTTTGGGGTACATATGGCTTTTTTGATCACTTTTATTGCGTTTTTAGTGAGGCAAAATGCTAAAAATTAGCATTTTGCCTCAGTTTTTTAGCATTTTTTCCATGCACAGTCAAAAGCATGTGCAACTGATTGTACGCGTCGTTACAGACGCGACAATACCAAATATGTGGGGTTTTATTTATTTTTTACCTTTTTTTATGCTAATCTGAGAAAAAGCATAAAAAAATGGTTTTTTTACTCTTTTTTAACATTTTTTTAATTCATTTTTTTAATCTTTGTTTTTTTTACACTGTTTGTGTCCCTCTGAGGGACTTTAACCACTGCCCTGATGATCGCTGTCATAAGGCATGGCAGAGCTACTACTCTGACATGCCTTATCGCTTATACAGCGATCTCAGGAACTGGTAATACAGGACGCCAGTGTCTGGCATCCTGTTACCATGGCGATAGGCCGGGCTCTCGCGATGTTATCGCGATGACCGGCCGCAGACACAGAGGGAGCGCGCTCCCTCTGTGAACTCTTTCCCTGCCGCGATCTACTTAGGTCGCGGCAGGGAAGGGGTTAACAGCGGGGGGCGCATCTCCGATGCCCCCCCGCTGTTGCAGCGGGACACCGGCTGTGACTGACAGCCGGCTCCCACTGCGGGATAGCGCAGGATCATATGTGATCCCGCGCTATCTCCAGGACGTAAGTTTACGTCCTGTTGCGGGAAGAACCAGGCTGCCAGGACATAAACTTACGCCCTGCAGTGGGAAGGGGTTAATGCCAGAATTCTGGCACAAGTTGTGTAATAAATTCGCTCTATGGTGTTTAGACGTTTTCAAGTCAGGTTTGTATTTTTCCACTATTCACATACAACCGCAATTCCAAAAAAGTTGGGACTCTGTGTAAAATGTAAATAACTTTTTAAAAAATGCAATGATTTGGAAATCTCATAAAACCATATTTTATTCACAATAGTACATTGAACACATCAAAAGGTAATGTAGTGGCCCAGAAGGTCCTACAGAATAGTCATAATCATTTGTCCTGTAACACCTAGCTATGTGCTGTTAGGAGGCATAGAAAGTGCCATAGGGCTGAAAACCCCTGTGTTACCCCTTTCTTCTCAAGCTTCAGCTGGCTGCTTGTTATGATATCACTGATTGGTAGAGGGAGATGGTGTGATAGTCTAGAGCGGGAAAATATTAGGTTGAGACAGGATGTTAGGGGGAGGTGTAGACAGAAAGTGCGGGAGTTAGACAGAAAAAGAAGTCAGTCTGCTGAGAGAGTCCAGAAGGAGTTCTGCAGTGAGAGCAGAGATATCATGTCCTTGAGTGAGAAAGCCAGGATTCACAAGCTTCTTCATCAGCAGCAGTGTGGAGGAGAAAGTTTGGGACTTGTTCCACTAAAATAGTGAGTTACACAAACCTGGTGAAGTCAAAGCCAGGGAAAGCAAAAAGGTCCCATCTTAAAGTCCCCTTTTTAACTGTATTATAATCTTCCAGCAAGCCCAACAGATAACTAGGACTGTGGAAATTCTACTGACTAACCTGTAGCTTCAAATAGAGAGAGAATGTGGAAGGTTATATTGTGCCATATTGAATTCAACTGTGCATCAACGTTTATTCTGCTTCAAAGTAATATCTCTGCTAACTTCTGCAAGACTGTCATTGTTGCATCATAAAACAAGCTGACATAAAACTGTCCCCTTCCAGTTTACTAAAGTAAAACTACCAGGACTCGCGTCAGTTATTTCACCATTAAATATTGGAGTCCCGGATGAAGTACTGGCGTCACGTGACAAACCACCGTTAGAAAATACACATTACAAAACCCTTTTGCCACTGTAAACGACCAAGCCAGGCACCTTTCCGCCATTGCTGGGTGAGATTGCAGAGTCACCCGTGACAACAATCTTTCTTCCCCATGGTCTCCCCACTTTGGTGCACCCTGCTCGGAAGCTGCAGTAACAGTTAGACATTTTTCCCTTTCATTTAAAAAAAATTAACTCCTTTAGAAATTGATGACTGCAACACGTCTCACAAACCTTAGGACAGGGGTAACAAAAGCCTGGAAAAATAAGTAGTGCCATTAATTTTTAAATGAGTTAATTTTTTAACTTGAAATGGAAAAATGTCTCCCTTTCACCTTTTGTCTTCTATGTTCTATTGTTATAATATAGTTATAGGAGATTCACAAATCACTGTGTTCTTTAAAAAAAAAAAAAATACTTTCATTTACATTGTACAAAGCGTCCCAACTTTTTTCTACAAATGGAGTTGTAAATATGGAGTTTTTTTTATCTGTTGAATTAGCAAATCGTCTTTCTAAGGAAAGTTGCACAGTACAGACACATCTCATAATACATGTAGTCAACAATAGCACACAAATACTTTCTAAAAAGGGCTAAATGTGTCTTTGTACACCCTTTAACCCCTTAATGATGCGACCTTTTATTTTTCCATTTTTGTTTTTTTCCTCCCACTTTTAAAAAAAATCTTCTGTGCTAGTTACTCCCAGTCTCCAGGGGCATGGTGTGTATTATTCATCACAGATAGTGGCTATGCTTACTGATACAAGGGCAGGTAACACAATAATTCCCAGCAGCATACTGAAGCTACACTGCTATTGGGGGGAGGTATGTGAGTAGGTGTTCAAAGTATTTTTCACCTGTGCAACCTCCCTTATATAGCACTGTGGCTTCGGCATGCTGCTGGGAATTGGTGTGTTACCTGCCTTTCTGTGATTTTGTAGAGTTGATTTCATTTTAACTATTCATGGTCTTGTATATATTTAGTTGTGGGCTGGTGTTAGGAACTGCCAAAGACTATAAACAGCAGGAGCAACCTCAAGACAAAAAAGAAAAACGCAGCATAACAAAAAGACTTAGTTTTTAAAGAGCCATTCTGGTGAAATTTATTTTGCTATCTGAAACTCTTTTCAGATAGTCATGTGATTTCAATTCTGACTAGCTAAGATCTACTTGGGTTTATATGTGAAGTTTCTAGTACATTTCTCAGTCTGAGTGATGTTGTTACATGAACCTACCACAGAAACTGCCTAAAGAGGTACACAGACACTCCTATCATAGTTACTGTCACACAGTTTTACTAGAGGACATCACAGCTCATCCTGACAGTATATTTATGGTCTGTAGCTTATTTAGGTGACTACAGAAGGTAATGATGATTAAACTGCCCCTCCCCAGCAGGCAGAAATGGTACTTCCTCTAGCTAATGCTGTGCTTATGTACCATGGAACTGATTAAAAGTGGAGGTAAAATTTTCACCATCAAGATGGTGCCTGATAAGCATCAGAAAGTGTTCTGCACTGCATGAAAGTGGCTGTAATACACAGAGGAGACCTCCAGAATGTGAGAGGCAATCAGGCGAGGGAGGCAGGGATGAAACAATGTGATTTAGCTGGAATGGCCCTTTAAAAAAAAAAAAATTTAAAATAGTTCAGCGTATTACACCCCAATGTTGATCCAGAGGAAGGCAAAAACCCCATGAGTTAGAAGCCAATTTTACTATTTTTAGAGGAGAAAATTCCTTTCTGACTCTAATCTGGCAATCAGAATAAGTTTCTAGATCAGCATCAGCAACCCTTCTGAAGTCATTAGTGACTAACATGTAATATTGTTACATGTTACACTCAAGAAAGATGGCGAGGTCTCTCTTGAACTCTTTTATTAAGTTTGCCATCACCACATCCTCAGGTAGAAAGTTCCAAAGTCTCCCCGCTCTTACAGTAAAGAATCCTCTTCTATGTCGGTGTAAAAACCTTCTTTCCTTTAGATATAAAGGGTGCCCCCTTGTTACAGTGACAATCCTAGGTACAAATAGATGATGAGGGGGATCTCTATATTGTCCCCTGCAGGGACGTAACTATAGGGGATGCAGAGAATGCGGTTGCACCCGGGCCCATAAGGTCTCTTTTCCATATCGGGGCCCAGTACTATGAAGTATTATATTTGGGGCTGTGTTGCAGATTTTGCATTGGGGCTGCAAGCTATGCCTCTGGTCCCTTGATATTTCTATACATAGTTATAGGGGCTTTTTAAACCAAATAACCCCAATGTTGATAACCTCTCTTGGTATTGTGGTCCACCCATCCCATTTATTACCTTAGTTGCCCATCTTTGTGCCAATTCAAGCTCTGATATTTCCGTCATGAGTACCATGCTCAAAACTGTATACAATATTTCAATCATTTGTGCAAAACCCACAAAGCATATGGTCAAGCCAAACAGACCTTTATTCGGGAGACAGGACAAGTTTGTGCAGTTTCATTTCAAATTCTGCTCTTGAAAATCTGTAAAAATATGATCTTCTCAACTGCCCACCCTATCACTTGGAAGAAATGAGACGGCAGAACAGACACAAACTGCCTGCTCCTTGCTACAAAGCACACACACTATATATGTCTCAGTTGAAGAACAGAGTCGTGAGCTGTCGCTATCTATCTAGATGTCAGGATTAGAGATGAGCGAGCATGCTCTGTAAGGGCAGTTACTTGTGAGAGCAACGCTATTTTTGAGTAACTGCATGCTCGCCTGAGAAAATTTGGGGGGGGTTGCGGGGGATTGCGGAGGGGAGCGGGGGGGAGAGAGATCTCTCTCACTCTCCCCCCCCCCCCCGGGGGCCCCCCAAACTTTCTCCGACGAGCATGCAGTTACTCAAAAATAGCGTTGCTCTCTCTCAAGTAACTGCCCTTACCGAGCATGCTCGCTCATCTCTAGTCAGGATACATTTCTTAAAAATTCCAGAACATATTAGATTTGTAGGTCCTGTAATTAAAACTGGATAACGAGTGTATCTTCATAGACAGGGTTACTATGTACATATACATATATTTAAATATATGTAGCATGGTAATCTCGTCTCTACTTCATTTGGTCAGTGCACAGGTAAAGAGACAGTTGAGGTCACAGGATGCCCGTCTGCACATTCCATCGGAGTATACATCACTGGCATGTGTTTACAACAATCTCACACTTACATTCATTTCTGGGCTGAATAAATTAAACACACTTATAGCCTAGACTGAATGGTTCTAGTTTTCCTTTAATTCAGTGACAGTCTTGGTCTAGGTATTAAGATGTGAATGATGACTTACAAACTTATTTTCTCTTTGAAGTTGCTACATATGGCATGTGTGAAATTTTTTAATTGACTGCAATGTAGTCTTGTCTCTGGCTCTTAGTCAGATGTGCAATTAAAAATATTTCACTACAAAGGGCAGACTGCACTTCCAGCATGTTAAAGGAATGGGTCTTAAAAGAAATTTTATTTTGATCCACATTCTTCAAGTGCATCGCTACATTTTCTCATTATGTCATTTCAGGTCCAAAATTCTGTTTTGATCAATTTCCTAACCCCTTAAGCATGTTGCCCTTTTTCTTTCATTTTTGTTTTTCTCTCCCTACTTATAAAAAAAAATCATAGCTCTTATTTATCCATCAAAATAGCTGTCTGAGGGCTTGTTTTTTGTGGGTCAAGTTGTATTTTTAAATTGTACTATGTAATCTACCATATAATGTATTGAAAAACTTGTGTAGTTATAATGGGAAAAAAAGTGCAATTCCACCATTTCTGGGGTGTCTTGTTTCTACAGTGTACACACTGTAAGAAGAACTACATGATAACTTTATTCTATGCATCAGTACAATTACTATACCAAATGTTTTTAGTTTTCGGGTTTTTTTGCTGTACGACTTGTAAAAAATTAATATCTTTGGAAAAAAAAAATTCGTTTCTGTCACCATCTTTTGACAGCCCTAACTTTTTAATTTTTTTTGTTTACATAGTTGTGCGAGGGCTCCTTTTTCGGAGCTGTTTTGTAGTTTCTATTGGTATTATTTTAGAATACATATGACTTTTTGATTGCTTTTTATTACATTTTTTCTTGGAGACAGGGTGTATTTTTTTCTGACATCATACACCATGCAGGGTAAGTAATGCATGACTTTGAAAGATCAGACTTTTATGGATACAGCGATACCAAATGTTTTTTGGTGTTTTTTTAATTTAGATTTTTTATTATAATTATGGCAAAAGGTTTTTTTTTCAACTTTATTTCCTTTTATTTTTTTAAATAATAAAAATTTTTAAACTGATTTTTACATTTTTTAGGCCCCATTGGGGACATGAACTTGTGATGGTTTGCTTGATCCTGCAATATGACATACCGTAATGTTACATTGTACCACGATCTGACAGGCAATCTATGAAGCGACACCACAGGCATGGCTTGATAGGCAATCTGAAATGGCAGCCCTGGGACTTTCAGAAGGCCCACAGCTGCCATGGCAATCGAATGGCACCCCACGATCTCATTGCACGGGGCAATTAGGGATTCACAAACTCCAATCAGAGCATTTAAATGCTCCTGTCAGAATTGATGGTGGCATTTAAAGGGCTAACCGCCGCAATCATCCAGAGTGCTGATTGCAGCTGTTGCTAGCGGGGTGTCCATGGTAAGAAACAGCCAGCACCTGCATTGTATGCAACAGAATCAGCTTTCAATCCTCCTCCATATAAACCCCAAATCCCCATGACATAGCTGTACATCATAGTGTTAAGGGGGTTAATATATCTGTATAGTAGCCATAGCTATGTTTTTCTGATGGAGATCTCCAGAGCCTGTACATTGAGATAGATTGAAAATGTACCATACTGGCTACCTGTAGCTACCACTAAAGGAATCTTATGAGCTTACCACATACTGTTCTGTTATTGACTTACAAATTTATAACAGTATTCAGTAAACCCTTGAGCTCCCTCTAGTGGTAGCTGCAGGTCAACAGCATCTTACAATTTTAAATCTGTCTATTGCAGGAATGTGGATCAGAAAAACAAAGCACACACCACTATAAAAATACATTAAGAAATCAATCGGTGCAGAATTTTAAACCTATTTAGTTTAAAAAAAAATGGTGTTCAAGGGTGGCATTCACTCTAAGACCTGTGACTCCCTAGTGTATTCCCTGCTGCATTTATGCAACTGCAATGAAAACAAGTATCTTCACCTGACTGCAGGTATTCTGACCCAAATCCCAAGCACCATAGCAATCTATAGTATGATGCTCGGAGTTCAGGTCAGGAGACCCACAGTCAGGCTGGGGCACCCATCTGGATCACAGATGCATAAAATGCATATGTCTTAAAGACACTTGTGTGTCACTGGATTAAGGCTGATAGATTAAAGGGAATCTGTTACCAGGTTTATGCTGTCTAATCTAAAAAGCCGTGATAGGGAATCGCATTCCATCAGGGTTCACTTACTGGATGCCTTGCTGTAATTTTCATAGAATATCTGCTTATAAGCTGCAGCAGGAGCGGAGCACCAAATTCTAATTAATCATGAGCTGTGGCATAACCCTGCTCTTCTACTGCTGATTGACAGCTTTTTCCCTATACTGTGCATAGGGATTATGCTGTCAGTCATCCAAAATTGGGCAAGGGGGAGCCACAGCTTAATAATATCAAGGACTTAACTGTCTGCTCACATTATTATAACTATAGCCTCGGCTCACAATGTGCCTAATAAACAAGCATTTTATGAAAACTACAGCAAAACAAGTGATACATCAATTAAATCAGAATCTCTGTACCTACAGCAATCCTCAAATCAACAGGCGTTAACTTCCTGACAGATTCTCTTTCAAAAGTCTCTTTTCACCCCCCTCTTCAACATCGTCTTGTGGGCATTGATAGTTATTGCTTTTAAAATGAAAGAAGCATGATTTTTTAGTATAAGAAAAAATGTAGAGCATGTTTTGTGTGATGCTATACCATAAAGGCTGTTTTCTTGATATGTTACTGAGGATTAACTTGTGCACAAGCAGTACAAATTAATCCCAAAGATACTGTTTGAGTTCCAAAAGACTGCTAAGCATTGTAGTAATGGTACGTCACAGGCATGGTCCCAGAAGTACAAGAAGAAAGTGTTGTCCTGAACCGTGGACACAAAAGCTATTGAATTTAATGCATCTGTCAGATGTTCAAGCCTTTATATAATGCAGCAGAAAGCTTTATGGTTCTTTGTCGATGCTGTGTCTTGTAACAATAGATATGGAGTAATGTTAGATAGATATGAGATGATAGAGGGATATAAGATAGTGTGGCAAGCCGGGTTTTTTGCCTGCGGATTGTAGGTTCCTTGGATCGGAATGGATATTGCACTTGCATACAGATACTCCAGAGACAGGATTTCACTTCAAATCTGGCACCTGCCAGCATTTATTTCACAGCATACAGAATGGCATATACAGCATACAAATGTCCAGGGTTCACAAACCCATAGTGTCACCATCATTAAACCCACCAGGTGTCTAGAGCGCGCTGTCCTCTATCAGACTAGCAAGTCTCTCACCACCTTTCCGGCTAGCAGCCAGCTTTCTTCCCCTTGTGTGGCAGGAACTGATCTTTTTATCTTACTTCCTGCCACACCCACTGTGTTAACCCTCTTAGTTCTGGTACCAGAAGTCGTGTCTACGCTCCCCTACAGACCCTCCTGCATACTGCACTTCTACATATCCACCCTCCTGATAAAGGCCGTAGCCTTATCACTGCTTTTGCCCCTCTGGGGTCAAATCTCCAGGCTTGGGGATTTCTGTGTGGTGCTATCACTGAACCTTTCTTTATGTTCTATAACTGCTACTTTCCTGACTGCCATCTCCGGATCCCGCATCTCTTGCAACAACTCATCTTTCCCATTCCTGAGCTGCCGTTGGTTCTCTAGTTGCCTCTCTACAGGTCCTTGTGTGGTGTCTGCCTCTACTGACTCTGCTCTGCTACTGTTTGCAAGTTCTTTCACATAGCTTTCTTAACTTGCAACTTCTAAGGCCTCTTTACCAGTCTCCACTTCAGTGGCTTCCTCAGCCTCAGTTGCCTCACTTTCTGCCCTCTCTTTAGACTCTTGCACTTTGGAGGATTTCTCAGCCTCCATCTGTTGCTCAGTGCCTTTAATTTTGTTCAGAGGCAGTTTCTTCCCTCAAAACTCTGTTCACCTGTCATGCCCAGGTCTAAGCCTACTTTGGCACACTTCACTGCTTTTATCTAATTTTTAATATTCTCCAACAGGGTATTCATTCCTGCTACCGGTTGTTGAAACACGCTTTGGAGCTTTTCTTGTACCAGAGTTCTCTTTTCAGCATCCATCTTGGTGCTAAACCAACCTTTTTTTATTTTTAGGATTCTCCAACAAGACCTTATTTTTAGCAACACTACTCTTTGATTCCCAGTCTTTACACATAACTTCTCGGCGAACAGTGTTATCTGTGCTATACATAGCTATTTCATTTAAGCCTGAAGAAGAACCCTGCATTGGTTTGGAAGCTTGCTGTAACATCATGTATTTTTGTTAGCCATTACAAGGTATCATCTACAAGATTACATGGTTTCTCTTGTTGGGAACAATCACATTTTGCTCTACTGGTTAACACGGTACCAAACCTTTGTTTTCATTATGAAAAATTTCTGCAACACATCAAAAACCCAGTCCTTAGACGTATCCTGAGTAAATGTCCATGAACACTGTGCAGTTTTCCATGTGCCATCCTGCGCAGAATACAGTCTTTTTAACAGCCTCATTTTGCACTTTTATTGGTGCATTCATCCACTTCATCTGCCAGAGGAGCTCCTCCATAGCCCCCTCCCAAGCAGCAAAGTCGGTCTCACCGCAGAAACAAACAAAACTAGGTCCACCAACTTGGTTCCCCATTGTCCTCTGCTTGGACCTTTGTTGCCCCTTGGGCAACCAAACTTTCGACCTTCGGGCCCTTTTATCTGCTGCCTGCAGCTTTTATTGCTCCGCACAGCAACCATAGTCTTGTCCTCCGGGCTCTTTACATGCATCCAGCATCACTGCTCTTTACATGCGTCAAAGAGCTCTGTGCGCCATTCCGCACCCATATCTTCCACCATATGTGGTAAACTGGGGTTTCTCGCCTGTAGATCGCCGACCTCTTCGACCGAAATGTACACCACACGTGCATACAGATGCTCCAGAGACAGGATTTCATTTCAAATTTAGCACCTGCCAGCATTTATTTCACAGCATACAAATGTCCAGTGTTCACAAACCCATAAGGTCACCATCACTAACCCCACGGGGTGACTAGAGGGTGTTCTCTTTCAGACTAGTGTTAGGCCCAGAACTGGTCTGCACCAGACCTCAGGCTCACAGTGCTGATGTGGCGTCTCTAAACCATCTCTCTGGCTAGCAGCCAGCTTTCTTCCCTATGAGTGTGTCAGGAACTGATCTTTTTTCTTACTTCCTGCCACTCCTTTGGTGTTAACCCTCTACTTTCTGGTACCAGAAATCCTGTTTGCACTCCCCTACAGGCCTTTCTGTGCACTGCACTTCTACAATAGATATTAGATATGGGAGAGCTTTGAGAGGCAGAGCTAGGTTTCATTATTGGCGTAATCTGTCTTACTGGTTTAGTAAGTATATGTGAAAATGTCATATTTTACTGTCCTCTGTTACCCACAATTGTTTTTGCTGGATGCGCAATTTAAGGGCCGGCTCACACAAGCGTATAAGTAAAACGCACCATTTTACCACTGTGTGAGCTGGCAGTGTGCAGGCATATCGCTGCGATTTTGCACTACACATGACAGCGTATCTCACGCATGCAGTCATTCACAGTGTGACTTACTTTCTTTTTCACTTTCCTGCTCTGTCACTTAGCAACATTGCGTATAAACGCCGCACATACACAATTTAATTGTGTATGTACACCATTTATTATGCTCCCATAGAGAACAATAGGGCTCTATTGTGTGTAATACGCAGTAAAATAGAACATGCTGCATTCTTCTTTTACATGTATATTATACACAATCAAAAAAATGCTAGTATGAACGGGTCAATGAAAATCAAAGTACTTTCATTGACTCCATTCACCGCCTATTACACGTGCGTAATACACAATGCAATCACTCTCATGTCAGCCTGCCCTAAAATGTAGGAAGGTGTTAAAACACTAAATTTTAAGTAAAAAAAAAAAACATTGAACGCCAAAGAAATCTTGGCTGTATTTCAGACGACTTGGGATCAGGCTCCACACAAGAAGCATTATGTTTACAGCTAAGGAAGATGGTTTTTTGTATGTGTCATTTGCTGTTGATCTGAAAAGGTCTCTCAGGATTTATGATAGCTCATTCCTTCACCGAAGTCCAGTATAATGGCAAGCAATCTCTTTGATGACATGACAGCTCTCAGAGGAGCAAGGCTTGTAAAACAAAAAAGAATCACTGTGGATAAGGCTGAGTTGTTTAAACACAATTCCCAAATAACAGTGCCTGTAACTTGTCATGGCTATCACAGTTCTTGAAATATGGCACTTAGAGACATGAAATGGGCTTTGTAAGAATTCTTGACATTTAGTGTCTTACTAAAATGGGTTAAACCCTCTGTCTCTACAGTAATTCCTTGCTTTGCAGTTCACCCTTTACCCACTTTACAGTTATTTCACTGTACGGTGGTTTTCCCCTGACCATCATAACGCAAGTATGCATTCAACATTATGCTGATATATACTATAATTATGGCAAACACATATATGCAAAACAACCAGCCAGTGGTTTACTCATTGCTGATGCAAGTCTTCAACTATACAGCAAGGTGAGTGAGAACTTGTTCCTCACTCTTTGCTCTAGACGTGCATAAGGGGAACTGTAAGGGACAATGTACACGTTAGGTAAAGTAGAACATACTATTGGTACATTGCATTTAGGGCCATCTGCATACGGGTGGGTCAGATTTCATAGTGGAATTAAACCCTGTGCCCAGCCAGCGTCTAAGCATACCTGTCCTGAAGTCTTTTTATCTGTACTGCGAATTTTTTTTTCTTTAAATCCCTGCTTTTCCCTAGCATTGACGCGGAATCCGCGATCTTTTCACAATATCATTATGAAAGGGTCGCGATTCAGACAGCTTCCATTGACTTCAATGGAAGCCGTGCTTGTGGAATGTGCAGAGAAACAGAGCAAGCTGCGATTTCTCCTCCGCAATCGATTTCCCCTCTGGATTCCGCAATGCAAATCTGTCTGTGTGTAGGCGGCCTAAAGCGACCCTTTAGTCTCCGGACAAAATTCTGTCCCAGATTAGGAGGAAAAAGAAGGTATATTACCTGCCATTGTTCTTTTTCTTTGCTGCCCTTTTTGATCCGCTGTGTTCTTTTTTTCTTTTTAATCAGATATTTCATATTAATTTTTCACTTTTTATGAAAGACAAACCAAAAGTACAAGTAAGTCAAAAAACCCGTAAATACAGTTCTTTTGCAAAAACAGTCCATCTGCTCGGTACAACCAGCACATATCCACAGATTTTCAGAGAACAGTATTTAGAAACAATACTTAAAAATCAATCCATAGAATGTAATATACAGAACCCCACTGAATCTCACCAGAAACTCAGAGAGCAGCAGCCATCATCTGTACAAGGTAACCACCAGAACCCCCACTGAAAAGCTTAATCCATAGCCGATAGGTGAAGAAGACTCCTCATAAAAGTAAGGAAAGCGGGGCTCCTAGCAATTGGTCTTGTATCAAAGAAAATGAGGCCATCTCTGGAGAGTCCAGCCATGGCACCAATAGTTTCTCAAATTTGTTGGGGGCTTTCCTTTTAATATAGACACACTTTTGCAACATAAGACTATTAGCTTTATTAATAAATTGTCTATAGGAGGATGGCTTATGCGGTAACTAGTGCAGGACTAACTAATTTTCTTGCCAGAGTTAAGTCACCCTATAGCTGACTTTCCGTATTCATCACTTGTCAGACTAAGCATTTTTAACCCAAGATACATATTACAGGACCCTCAAAGACATGGAGAGTCGTAATGTTACTTTCAAAGGAGAATGATTGGGCAACCATCTTGGCAGGTAGTCTACCTTATACCATCATATTCAAAATACGGGAGTTGTCAAGTCCAAGGTCAATCTCGGACAACAATGCATATGTGAAGGAGCAACATGAGTAATGTTGCTTAGTGGGATGGTGAGATCTCCAAAGATCCCACAGGTTTAGCTTCTTAACCCCTTAAGGACCAGGCTGTTTTGTACCTTAAAGGGGTTTTGTCATTAAAAATAAATTTTATACTCACCTATTTCTTCCCTGTCAGTCTCCTTACCACATCTTCTCCTCGCTGAACTTCTGCAGTGCCCCGGGTCACCTCACCGCACGCTGGCCAGCTTATTAAGGCTGCAATCCCCGTTTTCTCTTCCGGCCAGGTCAGTGAAGGTCACGTTCATGTGCTGTAGCAGTCACTGCCTAGGAATGAATTCTGCTCTATTGCTGAGACAGCTCGCATAAGCAGTCTCTCCAGTAGATTGGCACTCCTCCTGCTAGCCTGTGAGCTGTGACCTAATGTACATTGGCTGGCAGAAAGAAGACTGCCTGTGAATGTATGGAACCTCACAGGAAGGAGAGGAATCAGTCATCTGAAGGTGAAGTAACTCCCCCCAGACTGCAGGAGAAAGGAGAAAATTAGTGAGGTGAAGATCTGGTAAGTAAACTGACTGGGGAGGAATAGGTAAGTATAGGTATTTTCTTTTTTTATGACACAAACCCTTTAAGGATAGACACTTTTTAGGGATTTTACCCATGTGGTGGTTTATCTGCCCTATTTTTTTTCCTTCAGCTGCAAAAATGTTTTTATAGGCCTATAGGGCTATTTTGTAAATATCTTTTTGACTGACTTTTGTTTTCCTGTTTTTTAGTTTTATTGGGGGTAAAAAGCTAAAAAAAAAAATTTTTAAACATTTGTAGTTTCTTTTTTTACATTTTGTACATTTAGGCTACAATAGAGTATGCTAATGGGTTCCTCATTTTGTTTTGGATGTTTTGATATATAATATGTATGGTTTCGGATTACAGGGCACATACGACGACCGTTTTGGTTGGTGTCTGCTTTGGGTTATTTTTTTTATATGCAATATATTTTTATTTTATTCTGTTTTGTTTTACTTATTTATGTAATTATTTGTTTTACTATCTATGTTCCCTATGACTTTCTTTAAGACTTCTGGGGGAAATTCCCATGATTTTTTATAAATTACTCACTTTTTCACTGTAGCTGGGGCATCCATAGGAGCCCCAGTTACAGGGATAAGCATCCCCCTGTAGTGACAACAGTCACTGGCAGAGCTAATCAGGGTCTGCTTTGACAGGGGATCCCAGCGGTCTTGTGACAAACGGCTCACGTAGTGGAAGTTGCACTTCCACTTTTTAGTACATGCCGCTTATTGAGCTCTACGTACCCTAGAAAGGAGAAGGCAGAAGAAGTTAAAAAACACTTCTCCTGGAGGGCTTTCAGCTGTGAGTAACAGCTGATAGCCTGATCTGCTTCTGATTGATTGCAGAACATGGGCTTCAATCCTTAGCCGTATTTTTACTATTTGGTAGGATTAAAGCCCAGAACCAAGCTCCATAAATTTACAGCCCTTGGTCCTTAATGGGTTAAGTAATGCCCCAAAGAAAGTAGGAGCAGGATTAGATATCTGCACACCTTGTCTATATTTGTCCCAATTTCAAACGGGAATGTTCTTAAAATCCCCTAGCATCAAAAGTGGGGAGTCAGGTACACAAGCCACACATGTCATTACTTTCTATAATATTTTCCTTGAATAGGGATATTTGTATGCCCAAGTTTTGTACCTTCCCTAGAATAGGTTAAAAAAAAAGTAGAATGTAATGCATTACTAAACCCACCCTTTTTCTAATAGTGAGTTCTATTGATGTTAAATGCATCTCCTGCAGACAGATAAGTGCAGGTTGATCCCTTTGAAGATGGGTAACAATGGTATATCTCTTTTTAACATCAGCAATGCACCAAACATTCCAACTGATTAATCCTACTGTTTTTATACCATAGAGCAAGACCTGCCCAGATGCACATGATATGAGAATTATCAGATCCGTATGTTGTCTGATCGCCTCCCAAGAATTTCACATATTTATAGGACATATAAAACATTGCATATAGCTGTGTACAACAAACTCTAAGCACCACAAAGATAAAAACACTAACTCCGGTAAACATAAAGTAAAAACCGTGAACAAACAAAACAGTATCATCTTCGCAATTATTCTCAGGGAGAGAGTGGGCATAAATACTTCTAAAAGTGCAACCTGCACAAAACTGCACAGTGTAAACATCAGTAGCGCTATACTGCTGACCTGAACAAACTCCTAGTACAATCCCACACAGAGTCCAGGTCTTAAAAACAGCTTTGGTTGATGGTCACCAAGGTAGAAATAGGGAATGATCCTGCTCCTAGAAGAGTAAACAAGAGTCAAAACGCAACACAGACAATGCAAACCATATATAACAGCCTAGAAACCGTTCCAGATGATCCTCACCAGGACTAGCACTCCAGTCACACAGCAGCCTCCTGCTGGATACGCCTTTAGTGGTGGTCTAGCCAAACCACTGCCTCTTTCGGGGTAACAAAGAAATGTGATTTTCCCAGCGCCACCACTCGTAGCTCTGCTGAATACATCATAGAATATGGTGAATTAAGAGTCCGGAGGGGTCATTTTATATCCAAAAACTTCATCCATCTCCTCTGAACATCAGCTGAATTGTTAGGAAATATGGAAACTTTGCTTCCATTAACGGTCATATCAGGATTATCACGATCTTTACAGAGGATCATTTCTCTCTATAATATAGTATTTTAATGAGCTCAGGACAAGGTGGATGACCAGTAGACAGTGGTCTAGTAGGGACCCTGTGTGCTTGCGCCACAGCAAAGAGTGGTGTAAGTGTCTCCTGATTTGAACATCTGTCGCAGCTATTCCTCAAGGAAAGCATTAGGATCTGTCTCTTCCACCTTCCCTGGAATCCCCACAAGTTGGATATTGCTGTGACAACAGAGCCTATTTTTTAAGTCAGCCATTTTTCCCCAGAGCGCAGTAATAGCTTGATCCGACCTTTTGCAGTCCTTAGCATTATTGGTCACCTGGTCTTCTAATTAATCCGTATGAATCCTTTACTCAACTTCATTAATGCATGCAGTGACCTTTTTGTAAATTTTGGCGTATAATATAAATGCTCTGTCACAGTACCCACTTGCGCAGTGAGAGTAGACAAGGAAAAACATATTTTATGGTAGGCTCGGATACAGTCTGTACTCTGCTTAACTATGTCTTTATCGTGTACAGCCTCTTAAGCAAATGTACTTATAACAGGGTGTACATCTGAGGAGCGATTCCATCTCTGCGGTCATTGTTTCTGCCTCTTCTATCACTGCAGGATCTATTTCTGCATCTAGAGGCACAATAGAGAAGGTAGAATGAGGAGACCCAGAGCCAGTGATGTGAGTCTATCTGGGTGAGTTGTGGGCAAATCAATCCAGGCTACCTGTTGCTGTTTACTAAAGTGGGTTGCATGGCATGTGGGGTGTTCCCAGCACCATCATGCTGTAACCTCCCGCCGGTTCCCTTCCTTTCTTTCCCTCGAGTCATCACCACTCAGAGTGGTCCCAAATAGAAAGAGGATTGCTCACCACTTCAGCTCTTCAGTCTGCCTACCAGAAATCGTCCCCAGAGAGCAGAAACAGGATAAATAACAGCACAGTGTGTCCTTCTATATGTCGTGCTTGGCCACGCCAACTCACAACTGTTCTGCTATAGAGCTTAGGAAGTGTGCATTCATGCAGTTCTCTAACTGTCACTATGTATAAGGCTGTATGTACATGAACAATTTTTCATGCAATTTTTTGCCATAATTGCATGGAAATAGAACTCATTCATTTAACACAAGTGATTTTGCTCTTGGGCCGTTAGTCAGAGTTTGAATAACCACTACATGACCTATTGTTGTCTGATTCTAAGACGAGGTTAGGACATGTAATATGCAGTGCCTCACATATCGGACAGCACATGGAAGATACTCAATATTTTGTCCAATGTGAGTTGCGTCTGAGAAACTCAAGTGCAATTTGCAATCAATACAAAGGAGAATAAACACCAGCTCACCAACCAATCTCGCCAGAGGATAAAAGCACAGACCCGCTTGACGAGGCGCAGCAAGGATGCAAAAAAAAAGGAAGTCAGCTTTGGTCTCATGATCATGTGACTTTAATTGAGACCATGTGATGACTTGTAAGGGTTTTAAATACAATGTGGTCTTTTTATTTCACTTGCTACGATGCAGGGCACTGGATGGCGCCGGAAACGCGTCAGAGAGACTAACATCACTGACTCTGGCTCCTTTCATCTTACCTCCTCAAATGTGTCTCCAGATACAGAAATAGAGCCTGTGGTGATGAAAGTTCAGCAGGGTTTAGAATATTTTCCCAATGCGTTATGGTCCGTTTTCGTTTACATGACCTCATTAGTTTTTTAGAAGTATGTCAAATTAAAAGGTTTAGTTTTGTAAACAAATTTTCCCTTTATATGAGCTACACTACCTGTTTTTCTTTTCTTGCCTAAAGCTGAACTTACAGACTACATTTATGCCAGTGAATCCCTATGATTGGGATCCACTGCCAATAATTGGAATCTACTGATAAATACTATGTGTACGAGTTAAAAAATTGGTAGGGATCCCAGAGTTTGGACCCCATCGATCAAACTGATGGCATATCGATGGAGCTTAAAGAGGTTGTCTCACAAAAGGTTTCATCTGTCATGCAAACATCCCAGCCACAGCTCCGTTCCAAAGTGAATGGTAGCGGGCCGTGCATGTGCACTCAGCTGTCTCTGGAGGTCTCAGTGAAACTAATGGAGTAGTGGTGTGTATGTGCGCCATCCATTACTATTCACTTCAGAACTGAGCTGCGGCTGAAGTGTTTGCATGACAGGTAAAATCTTTAAAGCTCCACAGATATGCCGTTACTTTGATCAGTGGGGTCCAAACTCTGGGACCCGTACCAATCCTGAGACTGAACGTTTTCCTGCACAGTGGCAACCAGCCACCCAGGGCAAACAGTAAATGGGAATGCATCATCCAAAACAGTGCTGTAGCCTCTTCGTTCTCAGAATCAGTGGGCATCCCAGAAGTTGGAGCACCACCAATCATGAAGTGCTGTGGTGGGATTACCTGTTCAATGAATATTTTACTATATTTTTATTATGTTCAAATAATATTTAGTGTTACGAAATAAAATTCCATCTGACCACTATATAACAACTTGAACATTTTATCTCTGTATGATCTTTTAGAATGACTATCGCAAATTGTCTATGCAATGCAAAGACTTTGTGGTTGGTGTCCTGGACCTGTGCCGGGATTCTGAAGAGGTGGAGGCTATCCTAAATGGAGATGTGGATGCTGAACCAGTGGAATCTCAGAGACACAGACCTTCGCTGAGCCGAGTTAAACTGGCTATTAAGTATGAAGTTAAGAAGGTAGGTATTGTATAATCTGTGCCATATTGCCAAGTATGAATCAACATGCGCTGCCCTTGTACACAGTTTTAATGACCTTGTGGACGGAACTTTTTTCTAACTATTCAGACTTACATTGGAGTATTTGAAGTTAAAATGATGTCTTCTGGCTGTGTTTTTAAAATGTACAATATATTGCATACTCATTGTTGTCAATTCATTACTGTGACCATATGTGTTTTATGGGCTTCCTGTAATTCTGGTGTTCTGCTTCTAAAGTATTGGTGGCACCATCAGAATGCAGTTATGTACTTGTGTGGCACAGAGTGTTAAGGCAGCAGCAATGCAGTCCTAAGCTCTCTCTCATGACCTGGAGGTTGTGGGTTCAATCCCTGCGTGGTTCAGGTAGCCGGCTCAAGATTGACTCAGCCTTCTATCCTTCCGAGGTCAGTAAAATGAATACTGAGCTTACTAGGAAAGGCCATGGCAAACCACCCCGCAAAAACGGTCTGCCAAGAAAACGTCACAATCTGATGTCACTGTAGGAGTCAGTCATGACTTGGTGCTTGTACCAGTGGACTTTAAACCTTTACCTACTAATTCATAGATTCATTCACTATGTGTGTATAGTATATTTTAATAAAGTATTCAAGATATCCACATACATCATTCACACTCATTATAACCTAAAACCTGCTTATTCAGATTTGTGATTGGTATCTCAATTTGTGGTTGCACTTCCCTTCTGCTTCTAAAGGCCCATTTAGACACAATGATTATCGCTGAAAATTCGCTCAAAAGCCATCTTTTGAGTGATAATCATTGTATAAATGTGCCCAACTTTCACTGTTTGGCCAAATGATGGAATTCAGTTCTGCCTGAAAACCATCATTCGGCAGAACAGCTGGTAAGCAGGACTGCATGCTGTGTTCTGTGGGGGGAGAGCCGATAACAGCTGATTGCTTTGTCTCAGCTGTTCTCAGCTGTCAGCCCCAATGCAGAACACAGCGAAAGTAATCAGGGAACAGCGGGTGGTGTGTTCACCTGATTACATCTCCCGGCGGCTCACACGCTGCTACTTGGTACTAATAGGAATTAGTATCAAGTAGTAGTTTATGCAAAATGATCGCTCAAAAGACATCTTTTGAGCAATCCTCTTTGCAGTGTAAATGCACCTTAAGGGCTCTCTCGTATGAGCATCTTTCGTGGGCGAATCTCCTGCACGAGGAGCACACAGCAGTACGCAATGCATTGCTGACAAATGCCTATAATCTACCTTGGCATGTATGCACTCGTAATACACTCCAAGATAGGGCATGTTGCATTGTTTTTGCACACGTATTTCGCGCTCTGTGTTGAAAGTAGTGGAAAGTTTAAAACCTATGAGCGTAATGCACTGTAAAAAATGTTCGTGTGAGAGCCTTAACATGAAAGCTTTGTCATCCAAATGCTTAACACAACTGCTGTTTGTTCTTTACCCTACATTTATTCCCACCATGTTCTCCTTGGCTATCCCATCAGGTGGTTATGAAATCTTGTTGTCATTTTTAAAGACGCACAGGAGGACTTCAGAAAACATCAAAAAGCTGTAATCTTTCATTATTAAAGAAGCATTTTTCTTTCAGTAAGGAAACTTTAAAATGCTGTTAGCAAAAAAAGTACACAAAACACGTGAACCCCAAGCACTGCTGCCGATCTGAACATTAACGCCACTTCATACTGATTGTCAGAACTCCTTAAATGCGAGTGACACTTTTAAGAACAAAAGGGGAATTGACGAGCCAATTTAGTTGTAAGAAAATAGTAATCATTTAGACAAGAAAAACTGTGCATAATAATACAAGTCTATTGGCTCATGTCTGTCTTTAGCTTTTGTAATACTCTTGCAGCTGGATATGGGGGCGACATAAAGTATCAGCCCTAAACATATTCAAAGTATTTAAAGTGCATTTTTTACTATAAAGATACGCTGTGATAATGTCCATTTAAAACCTTCAGCACACAAGTGTGTTTGGGTCTGTGTGCGGTCTGCGTCAATTCACGGACAACACACGGGCCCATTACAACCTATGGGGCAATGCACACTGCCGTTTTATTCACACAGAGCAATAGACTGCACGAAAAAGCTCATTGTATGTTCTATTCTTGTTTGCATCACGGACAAGAATTGAGACATGCAAATGCATGTTAATGTGCCAGACATCCGTTTATTGCACAGCAGACAGACAGGTGTCCGATGCAAGTTGCGCCTGAACCTCTTGGGTGCACCTTGCACACTCTGCAAGTATGATACTGGCCTGAACTATATTGTTAAAGCATCAAATCAGGCACTAAGTGTGCAATGCAGTATCCCAAACTGCATATCAATGTGTTGCATCATGCTTACACTAATGGCTCTTTTACACGGGACTACAGTCGGCTAAACGACTGCACAAGCACTGATGTCACCGCTAAGGTCGTTAGCCACAGCAATTAGACAGACAGACTTCACCGCTGGATAGCTGGGTTCTTGCTCAGTGTTTCACCTTCTATGTGAAGCAGGAGAGAGAGAGAAATGACCAAAGACAAACAGAATTCTTGTATTAGTAGAAGGATGTCAGATACTGATGGATTATATGGTTGTCTTTGGCCGTTGCCAGATTCAGGGAATCAAAAATGGTTCAGTTCCCACTGACAAAAAGTTTGGATTAATTAATATGAGTATTGACCCAAATGAAATGTAGACCTCTTTTGGCTAGTCTACATGAGTGAGGTATCCCTGTCTAACTAGTTAGAGTGCCACAAATCAAAAATAGAAGATAAAAAGAAATTAATGCTCCGATAAAGCCTGTGGCCCTGATGGTCGACCACAGGTATATGAACTCTGCGGTGTTAGCCAGTCCTTATATATCTCCCCAAGATCTTCTCTAGAGGCAGTCACCCAGTGTCCCATCCAATGTGGAAGGTTGTGGGTGTAAACCGATGTTTAGTAAACGCCTCCTCATGTCAGATTAGTCCAATAAAGCATTCAGTCTTATCTAATACCAGTAGTTCCACACAGAGGGACACTGAAGAAGCTCCGGTAAGCATTACCCCTATTTCCGATCTGTAGCCATACTTTTTGTCAGTGGGAACTAAATCATTTTTGATTCCCTGAATCTTGCACTGGCCAAAGACAACCATATAATCCTTACAAGTATTCTGTTTGTCTTTGGTCATTTCTCTCTGCATGATCATTGCTGAAATTCATTTGATTGAATGAAGTTTGAGCAATAATCATTACGTGTAAATGGGCCATAAGCTAATCAGTTATCTCAGTCAGCACAAAACAAAATCATCTTATTGCTCCCGGCTTATCACTAAAACCAAAGGGACTTTCTGTAATGCTCAATATCTTCATTATCAATTCATTTGGTAAATGGAATCCAAGGGTCTACATATCCTGCAGTCAGAGCAAAAATCTAGCAAGGGTTCGTCCCACTGGACTCCTCTACAGAGAAACTGCCTAGTTAGGAAGTCACAAAAATAATTACTTTTGATATCGTTTTTATTATAATGGAAAATAAATACATTTTAAAGAGTTATTCCGAGACCAAAGTCAAATTTCACAATCATCACATAAATCATCTCACCAGAGACATAACTTCAAGCTCTTGGGCCCCAATGCAAAACCTTTAACAGGGCCCCAAACTATAATACTTTATTTATAGTACTGGGCCCACTATATGGAGAAGAGAGGCCCTATGGGCCCACTAAGGCTCCTGCGCCCGGGTGCAACCGCATCCCCTCTAGTTACGCCCCTGCGTCTCACAGTACTATACTAAATTCATACATCACCTTTTCTCTGCTCTCCACCCTCATTCTGTAGCACCCACTATGCTTTGCTGTTTACACCAGTGCTTCCTGTTCACAGTCCTCCTGTGCTTCTCTACTACATCTCCCATAATCCTCTGGGCTTCACATCTGCCTGTTCACTCTGCATGCTCCTCCCATACACAGCTCATGAATACTAAATCCCACCCACTAAACCAATGAGTAGGGGGAGAGAGCCTGTATCACTGTCACCAGCTATAGCTGCAGCTGTAATCTACTTTAATGCAAAATAACAATCCAGTGGATGACCATAATGTGAAATGCTATATATTCATAGAAATATATATTTGCACTCCTGGCTCCTGTATTGAAGACAGCAGTCTTATCTCCTGCACTATCCAGCCACAGACACATATGTACACTGTCAGCTGTAAATTGCCTATATAGTGCAATACACACATTTGCCTTCCAGATCCTTTTTCCAATAAATACCAATGCTGTGGAATAAGATGCACACTCTACATACACCCCATCCAGAAATGTAACCTTTATTGCTCATTTACACACTGTTATACATTTTGTCCATGAATAAAATATGATTTCAAGTCTATGAATAGATAACATTCTACTTCCCAATGCATCACAGCCATCAGAGGAGTAACTGGTAGAGGGAGAAGGCAGCGGCGCTGGGCTGTGTTAGTGAGCATGCTCAGTACTCTCTTCTGAGGTTAGTACTGTTCCTGCTCCTAATTCTGCATGATCGCCTCCTGACTGTCCACCCAGCTCATATATAGTAATGTGGCTGAGACAGGAGGTTCAGGATGGCTACATAGGAGTCTATGAACATGGTCATTACATAATAAGAAGTCTCACTGTCAGGATGGCAAGGGTCATGTGACGACTCGATTGAGGCACAAGCACTCTTTTAGGGTAGACAAAAAGCATTGTTCAATGCTTTACCTAGGCACACTATGGTAAAAGGTTAGAAGTTTGTAAAGTCCTGGAATAGCACTTTAAAAAACAACTAGTAAATGTGGAATTGGACCAAGTGTCATGGAAAGGGCCTGGAAGAGGAAACAAATGCCAGGGTTTTCTTTCCTGGGGAGCTATGTTGATTTTTCTTATAGGACTGTACCTTTTATATGTACACTACTACCAAAAGTAGTGTACAGACCTCCAATCTCCTGTGTAGTGGAGGTCCTGTCTAATGGCCCATTCACATGGCAGTATTTCCAGTCTGTGTGCTGACTGTATTTCACAGACAGCACATTAACCCATTATAGTTAATCAGGCTATTCACACAGGACCGTGTTAAAAAAAAAAGAAAAATCACAAGTCCCATTCTGGTCCGTATGATAGACCACAATCGCATATACAATGTCCACTTGCCCACGGGTACCAAATAGCACAGGAACATGCGTCCATATGTGTCCATTTTCCTTCCAATGCAATTTGAACCTGAGAATCTAAAATGCAGCTGCTCCAGCAATCAATAATTCAGGGGGGTTCCAGTCCAAGGAAGCCTCTCCATGATATATATAAATAGATATAGATAAAGATATATATATATATCTTAACAGGGCATATGGAAAGGCATTGTCCAACTGAGACAACCAATTTGATGTCCACTGGTTCAACCCTTTTAAGACCTTGTACAGATGACTGTAATCATGGCAGATGCACTTTATATAACATGAATTCAGATAATGGCTCACCAGCTGTATATAATAGAAGCTTTTAAGGCAAAGAGACGAAGCCTGTGTATGAGCGCCATGTGACTTTGATATATAGCTCAGAGGTTTCTTTTCAGTTCTTGCCATCTACCAGCTCCTGTGCATTAGGAGGTTAGCCTTTTATGCTCCCCATGCCATTTGTTATCTAAAACAAATTGTTTTTCTTTAGTACATTCCCACATCCATAGCTTCATATTGGCCACATAACATCTAACAAACATTTTAGTACTTTACAGAAAAGGTTTGATTTTACGGGAATGCTTCTGATCATTTTTTTAGGAGACTGGTTGCATGAATGTAAATAGCTGAACAATAAGAAAATGATATGAGAAATATTTGGCATTGTAAGAACAAACACAAAGATGCTTTTCCTGGAACAGAATGCACTGTGTTTATCACAGCTAAGATCAAACGCGTTCCCAAAATGTACAGGGCAGCCTTTCTTTGTACAATAAGTGAAAGAGACAACAAAAAAACCACAAGGCATCCTAAATATGTGAGAGCTATAGAGCGGATGTTTGTAAAAACAGGGCCATGCGAAACACAGCTTATTATTTTAGCAGATATTCTATTTGCAGAGATAAGTTCAATTACTTTGTTTACTTGTGTAAATGTTAATGATCACAAAAACATAGTAATTTACATCATGTTCTTTTGTAGCAAGGTCGTAGGGGCACAATTCTAATTGCCAAAGGCAAAAAATACCCAGAGGTAATATCCCTAAAATATAATCTAAATACTCTATTATTCAAAAGAGACAAAGACAACAACGAATGATATTTAAAATAAAAGGCAATGAAATGTGACCAGCAGTCATCAATTATTATCATGTGTGTAATTGTGCATACACACACTAAAACATAGGCCTGGATGGCCAACTTCCAAAAGTCTATATTGAAATTAATAAGTCAGCATCACCAAAATCCTATTAAAATCTAATCTACAGCCACCCCAAGAGGTTTCGACTTGCGGCATCCTCAGGGCTATAGTGAGCCGAGCGCTGAGAGGCGGAACATTCTTTCAAGTAGCCAATCTAGACCAGAGACAAGACAGCAGCAAATGATGTGAGAGAATGTTGACAGACAGGTTGAACAATCCCATATCGATGGCTCCAACAATCATTGTGTGTTGCCAGAGTATGCCCAGTGCAGAATAGGTGCTGCTGTCTCACTAGAGCAGTGCAGACACTTAGAAAAATAATAGAATGCTATCCGAATCAACTGAGCATGCCCAGGGACTTAGAAAAGAGCAAGTGCAGCTAGCTCAATGGAGCGTGTGCAAGATCTTAGAGGCTACAACTGTATAAAGATGCTACATACACAGTATTTACACATGTCCTACTTTTCTATGGACGTAGATTGTTCATCACCATAAGGTGTGAATACTCACTAAGATTACTGCATGTAAATAGATGTTATAGCAGGTCAAATTGCTCTTTAAAGTTCCCTCAGCATTTGTTAGAGGCACATTATCTACCATGTTTCCCTGAAAATAAGGCACCCCCTGAAATTTGCAGAAGTCCCAAATATAAGGCACCCCCCGATAGTAAGGCATATTAAAGTGTGCAGGCAAGTCAAGAGGCCCGTCCCCTGCTGCCATCCCTGTTGTCTCCTACCTCCAGATGTTTAAGTAGATCTGCAGACAGTCTGCTGTTATCCTGTCCCTGCTGTGCTGTACGAGTGTGCTGTTGTAAGCTCCCCTTGCTGGCTGGAAAAGTCCATACTGTACGTTCTGTTCCTGCTGTACATGTCTGCTGTGATGAGCTCCCCCTGGTGGCCGGAAGCTGCAATACCATCTCTGCTTACAAGTGGTACAGGAACTTCTGTCTGCAGACAGGTACGTTACTTTACAGCCCTTATTTTTTTATGGCTCTGTGTGTGAGTCAGGCAACCTGTGTGTGATTCTTGAGGCTGGATTCTCACAGAGCGTATTTCCAGCGGAAATCTCGCAGTTTGGCCACAGCGATAAACACAGAGATCTCCGCCGGGAAAGCGCTGCTTCAAAACCCACGACACTCAGCCGCTTGTTTTGAAGCGACCTGGCTGCACGTTTTTCCGTTTCTGTGGCCGGTGAATCCGCACCACAACGCCGGCTTCTCTCAGCTTTGCCGTGACAGATTTGCTGTCCCATGTGGACGAGATTTCTGAGAAATTTCGTCCACAAAGCTGGCCAATTGAGGGATTAGCGGCCACAGACGGATTTGCCGCGGCGAAATAAGACACCCCATGAAAATAAGACGTAGCCCATATTTAGGAGCAAAAATTAATATAAGACACGTCTTATTTTCGGGGAAACAGGGTAGATTACTTGCCTGCGTAAATGGGCCTGAAAGGGGTATTCCCATTTCAGCTTTTCATAGCAGAGATGGGAAATTGCTGCTATAGTTACTGGCCACCTGGCCAGTAATTATGAAAATAGCCCAGCACTGTTTGCATAGCTCCCATTGAAGTGAACTGGAGTTACGGAAACAGTGTAGCACACTATCCATGCTGTTTCCCTAGCTTTCATTCACTTCAATGGGAGCTATGCGAACAGCGCTGGGCTGAAGTGCTTGTAGGAACAGGTGGTCACAATTTGGCCTTGAAAAGCCCCTTTTAAGGCTCTGGTCATACTACTGTAGGCTTGAGCCTTCTGTCAGAGGTATATGGTTGGAGGATTTCCTGATGGATCTCTCCAATGGAAGGTTGCAACAAATATCGCTTTACAGGCATACACTGGAATACATTGGTGATAAGTTCCTTGTAAAAAAAAACCAAAAAAAACCCAACTATATACTGTGGTATACTATTGTTTTACTGTAACCCTCTCTATAGAGTAATGTAGTCTACTAGGCTATTCTATATATCAAAAGAAATGTATAGGGATCGTTCACACTATCGCCATCCTTTTCCATAGTTTGAACATAGTCAAAAGTCTGTTCTAGAAGTCCGACAACAGCAAAAAAGGAGGTGCCAGATCAGACCAGATCAGCATTGTAGGGAACCATGCATCGCTATTTTGTCCTGGCTTTTCACTGAAATTTGCTCTGATGCAGATGAGAACAAAGTCATGCTGATGAAAACTGCCCCAGCATATGCCAAAAGGAAATGGTTTATCATATGTTCGGTGGATGAGCTCTTGGGGTGCATTCACATAAGCGTGTGCGTATGTAGGTGTGCACAAAAACGTGTACCCATGTACATGCACAACCACACAGGAATGCAGGTCTGTGCCTATTGCCTTCAATGCAATGGGCTGCTGGCACCCCCTACAGTGATTTTGGGGGAAGGGCTTAAAATACAAGCCTAGATTGTGAAAAAGAAGAAAATATATATATAATATATATATATAATATTTTATTATTATTAAAAAAAAATTCTCTGCCACTGCCGTGTAAATATTCCCCGCAGGGAGTCACCTTGTGACTGAACACTGTGACATCTGTGGCAGAGGATTTCTTAAGCTCCGCGGGGAGCAAAAAATCCCCTGCCACAGCTGTGGCAGAGGATCACAAAGCTCTCCCATTGATTTCAATGGGGCAACCACTGCCAGTGGGCCAATTGAATGCATTAGGATGCTGGCACGTCTGCGGTAATTTTCAGGGAAGGGCTTTAAATATAAGCCCTTCCCTGAAAAATCATTCCTATCTGGTGTAAACAAATACTCTGCCGGGGCTCAGGTGTGTCTAGCAGCTTGGGTCCCGTCACTGTAATGAAGTTCTTTAAAATCCCCACCTGCTGAAATGGCTGTCTGATTGGTTGAGCGCTCAGCCATTCATTGAATGACAGCCGAGTGCTGCCTGTGATTGGTCACAGCGCTCAGCCAATCACAGGCAGTGCTCAGCCATTCATTGAATTCATATATATATATATATATATATATATATAATATATATATATATATATAATATAATAAGTTTTCCTCATTTGAAATAAATATATAAATAGGTTATTTTGTAAGATAATCATTATGTAAAAAGTAATAAACTCATGAATCTTGAAGTTTAAAATTAATGGGGTTAATGATGATAATCCCGATGCAGTACCTATATTGAACTGGATGGTCCTTGTAATGCAGGGTCTAGTGGGGAAAGTAATTAATAGCATTAATTTTATACTGTAACAATTATTCTGCGTGTGTTTTTATTTTATTTGTTTATTTAATGATTATCTTACATGATAACCTTTTTATTTCAAGTGAAAAAAACATGTTCTTCATTCTTTTGCAATGTGGCCTAACAAAGTAGTCTGTCAAACTTCGTAACACACAGCCCTAATAAAAATTATTCTTGATACCTTCTGGCTTCACTGAATAGCGACGCTACTCACTTTCCCCCCTACATTTATTGTTTTGATAAACTGGACTCATTCCTGATGCCCCGAATGGAGAAAGAGAATGCAATGGGCAGCTGCAGCCTATCTAGCGCTATTCTACTAGCGCTCACAGGTGAGCTCATTTGCTTTAAATATTTAATCCTGTATTCTGGTGATGCCTGCGCTATGGAAACACTTTTTTCCCTATTTGCATTCGGCATATGCACCAGACCTTGTTTACAAACATGAGATGCAGAGAGCGTTACTTAGTTTCTCTCTGCTCTGGGTTATACAGTGGTCTGGAGGGAGCAGCTCCCTCTATAATGCCCATGCTCCAACAGCACATGTGCACTAGGGGTTGTGTTTGTGAGAGATCCTCTATAGTTTATATACAGATTGCTATTTATTATCTTTATAGAATGAAATTCACTAATAAAACCACAAAGGCTTAATTTTGTTTTCTGATCTTAAAAATTCCTTCTGGTAACAGCCTGATGCAGTCCTTGCTTTAGATCTTAAGACAGTACAAGCAGTAATGCCTTTAGCGTACAATTGGACTCTGTATGTGTGGGTGTATGCTCCAAAAATTTCCATGTGATCACATTTATTGTGCGCCTTGGGAATCTAGTTCATTGGTGAAAATTAAAGGGCTGCTCTGCTGGAGGCAAGGCAATTTGTAAAAAAGGCTCTTAATGTCGCATTTCTGGGCTAATCAACTGAAATTGTTTTGAAGCTGAAGAGTAGAAATAAGTTCCTAGGTGGAAATATATCTAAATATTTAAATAGACATAAGTACACAATGATTGACTAACTTGTTAAAAATGTGAAATTCAGACATATTAATCTGATTGACAGCTTTTAGATTCCTTTACAATTATGATAGGTCTTTTCCCTCTTCTTGTCTCAGAGGATACAATGCCATAATCTGCCAAATTTCTGCAGTTTTCCACCTTGAGGTCACTTTCACATATGAGTACTCTACTAACCATTTTGCGTAAACATCTGTAAGCCAAAGCCAATAGGGTGTCGAAAAAAATAGAATAGGTACAAAGGGGGCCATACTTATAACAAGGCACTTGAGAGCGCGTCAATAGAAACAAAAATTAAGATCACTCACCACTAAGAAAATGAGTAGTCGAGTATACAAGGACGGTATCCATGCACAATCACAAAATAAACAAATGTCACTCAAGATTTCTCATTTTAAAATCTAGAAAACTGTGGGTTCAATATTTCATAACAGAATAGAAATAAAATCAATTATATTACTATGTTAAAAAAAGGGTGATCAAAATAATAAAACTATGGGGCCTTTGCAGTAAATACATCTTCAGATCATAATTGCTGATTTATAAAAAAAATCCACATTTCCCCCATGTTGTTAGGCAGTCAAGATTAATTTGCATTAATTTGCCGTACACCCGCGCTCACCACCCTCGATGTTGGGAGCGTCTCCTCACCACTATATGTTTGTGCCCAAAACTCACTTAGGGCTTAGCATGTGGAGTCTATCACTAGCGTATTATCAGTATATCATAAACCATGTGGGACCTGTTGTTTCAAAGGAATTCGAATTAATAACTTCAGCAACTTTGTCAAAATGGTTAGAGTCCAATTTAGGTCTAAGTTAGCCAGGAACACTAGTTTGTAAGATGGGGGCAGGATAATAAAAGTATACAAAACTTTGTGGTCCAGTTAAATCCACCAGTTTCTTGGAATATCTTAGATGCGTTTCATCCAGGGGGAGCAGGATGGCACTTTACAGCTAAGAATAATAGATTATTATATTAGTGTAACCTTAGTGCTGCAGACCTGTAATATTAGCAAATAGTGGTTCTGCTCTGAAAGTAGTTCAGCAGCAATGCAAATCAGCACACAGACAGTACTGATAATATACGGAGCTGCTGTAAAGAGATCCTGTCACAAAAAAGTTCAGGACCTCTGCAGAAGTCCACTCACTCTCCAACTTGTCTGATCTCCAGGGGTTAAAATCCTCACCCTCCCCCCACAACCTCAAGAGATGCAGGTATCCAGCCAGGGGAATTACAATGTACAGTAGCATCCACATTGTAATATTCTGTTGAGATAAAAAATTTCTTGCATATACTGACTCTTTTAGAAAAACAAACAAATATAGCATGTGCATAATAATTTGGAACACAGTGTAATTGGTCATTTACACTGAGGAAACCATGGAAATTTGGTATAGGGAGTGTATTGGATGAGTGTAGACTTTTTCATTACAGAAAGTATAACCTTTATTTGATGAAATTGTAATGGCAGTTTTCTTTATGTCAGCCATTCCACTGATATAACAGTTCCAGAATCAGAAATGTAAATGTTTCTGCTTTTCAATCCATCTTTTCAATTTGTTGATATAAAAATGCTAAACTAAACTTAACCCTTTCCAATCCACTGTCTGACCTCTGAAGACATTGTGATTTAAAGGGGTTGTCCCGCGAAAGCAAGTTGGGTTCAGCACTTCTGTATGGCCATATTAATGCACTTTGTAATATACATCGTGCATTAAATATGAGCCATACAGAAGTTAATCACTTACCTGCTCCGTTGCTAGCGTCCTCGTTTCCATGGAGCCGTCTAATTTCAGCGTCTAATCTCCCGATTAGACGCGCTTGCGCAGTCCGGTCTTCTCCCTTCTGAATGGGGCCGCTCGTGCTGGAGAGCTGCTCCTCGTAGCTCCGCCCCGTCACGTGTGCCGATTCCAGCCAATCAGGAGGCTGGAATCGGCAATGGAACGCACAGAGCCCACAGTGCACCATGGGAGAACACCTGCGGTCCACCGTGGGTGAAGATCCCGGCGGCCATCTTCGCAAGGTAAGTAAGAAGTCACCGGAGCGCAGGGATTCGGGTAAGTACTATCCGTTTTTTTTTTAAACCCCTGCATCGGGTTTGTCTCGCGCCGAACGGGGGGGCTATTGAAAAAAAAAAAACCCAGTTTCGGCGCGGGACAACCCCTTTAAGGTTGTACAGCTCCCATGTTGGAAGACGTCTGTCGGGGTTCTCATACTGTATATTGCCAGCCTCTCTGCTGTCGGAGCCTATCCAACGTGTCACCTCATGCAGTACTGGCTTTAGCCAGCATATAGCGCCGTTGTATAACGGCAGAAAAAGAGTAAGCCCCCTAGGAAAACCAGGATAGAAATTGGATTGGAAAGGGTTAAACTGTATTTGTATATTTTCTTATTTGGAAAAAAAATCTAAATCAAGAGTTAAAGCTGCAATACTATTCAGACTAGTAAAAGATGGAGGTTTGAGTTGTCCTTCTATATTGCAATACTATTATGCCACTCTACTAGATCAAGAAAAACACATATGGCAGGGTGACACCTCCAGGATTTGGGTCCAATTGGAATCATTTTGGGGGGGTAAATTTACCCTGTCAGATTTTTTGTATGCGATAACAGTCTTTAAGAAAACGACTGAAACAAATCACCCCACCATAAAGGCTATTTTAAATATGTGGGGTAATAAGACTGATAAAAGTAACCTATTCATATGTAATTATCTACATTGCGATGTGGCAATTTTGGAGAAACAGATACCATTTCTAAATTTGGATATGTGGAAAGCCAATGGTATTTTAAAAATTTCTAACTTATGGTCAGAAGATAATATGATGGACTTTATTACTATATGTAAAAAGTTTTTCCTTAACAAACAACTTGCAAAAAGGAAAAAATCCCTGCGCTCTGGAACACAGAGGGATCGGCAGTAGACCCGGGGATTTTTTCCTTTTTGCGAGCTGCTTTTTCAAGCCCGTAGCGGGCTATTTCCCCCAGGACGACTGTCCAGGGAGCTAGATTTAGATACCAGAGGTGGATGATAAGAAGATCGTGGATATAGGTGCTGGTAGATTCTCCTACCAGAGAAATCCACTGAGCACCAGGTGAGTGCAGTTTATTCATTCACCATTTATGATTATTTTCTTTTGAATGAGGCGCTGACAAGTACATTCCTAAACAAACAAGGTTTTATACAAATATCTGCATATAAAGGCCCATTTACACTGGACGATTATCGCTAAAACGTTGCTCAGTGGTGATAGTTTTAGCGATAATCGGTGCGTGTAAATTGGCGCAGGGCACCCGCTTTTTAGGCACCTTTCACTGATCATTAAAATCAAGCTCACTTGATTTTAGAGAATCAGCTTTATCAGTCGTTCTCCACAGGGGAGTGCTGATAGCATTGTGTCCCCCCCCCCCTTCCCCGTGGAGAACAAAGGATCTGAGCACAGCTAATAGCCTCGGGCTATTAGCATGCGCTCAGGGAAGGCTTTATTAACATACATAATTGGCATTTAAGTAGCTGAGTAGCTACTTGAATACCAATTATTTTTTATGAAAAATAATCGCTCAAACTATCGTTTGAGCTATCTTTGAGCGATTATCTGCTCGTGTAAGTGGACCTTAAAGGGGTTGTCTCGCGAAATCAAGTGGGGTTATACACTTCTGTATGGCCATATTAATGCACTTTGTAATATACATCGTGCATTAAATATGAGCCATACAGAAGTTATTCACTTACCTGCTCCGTTGCTAGCGTCCCCGTCTCCATGGTTCCGTCTAATTTCGGTGTCTTCTTGCTTTTTTAGACGCGCTTGCGCCGATGGGTCTTCTCCCTTCGGCTCGGCTCTGGCAGCATCGGCGTTTTGGCTCCGCCCCTTCTACACGTCATCGTGTAGCTCCGCCCCCATCACGTGCCGATTCCAGCCAATCAGGAGGCTGGAACCAGCACACGTCATGGGGCGGAGCTACGCATTGACGCGTACAAGGGGGCGGAGCCAAAACGCCGATGCTGCCGAGCCAAGCCGAAGGGAGAAGACCCATCTGCGCAAGCGCGTCTAAAAAAGCAAGAAGACACCGAAATTAGACGGATCCATGGAGACGAGGACGCTAGCAACGGAGCAGGTAAGTGAATAACTTCTGTATGGCTCATATTTAATGCACGATGTATATTACAAAGTGCATTAATATGGCCATACAGAAGTGTATAACCCCACTTGATTTCGCGAGACAACCCCTTTAAGACTTCTTTTGACTCCTCTCTGAAATTCTACTTTGCAAACTATTTCTCAACTCCAAATTTGGCTAACATCTACTGCGTTGCGGAAAGCAGGTATCTTACTGTTATAAAATGCTTCTGACTGCTTGTCCAGATGATATATCATACAAATCAAAATGGGAAAATGACTTAGACGAGCAATTTCTACCTTCACAGTGGTCTATGTCCTTTTTGATAATAAGCTCCATATCCAAATGTATTTCCCACTTAGAACTAAATAGAAAAATTCTATAGCATTGGTATTATACTCCCTCTAAGCTAGACTCCTTTTACAATGTCTCTAACAAATGTTGGAGATGCCCATCAGTGGGCACTATGATTCATATATGGTGGGACTGTCCCCAATATTAAGATTATGGGAAAAAAATAGGAAAACTGCTTTCAAACATTTAGGGCTTCACAACGATAAAGGCCCCTCTGGCTCTATTAGCTTTAAGCATAGAAAGGTATCAAAGAAATTGCCAAACCATGATTCTACTACATTTTACTCTGGTAGCCAAAACCAAGATGGCTAAATACTGGAAAACTGATAAAATCCCCACATCATAGCGGGCATAAATCATAATTGCTGGTATGGATCTATGATTGCATCCTCCTGTGATAATCATTAGAGATGAGCGAACGTACTCGTCCGAGCTTGATACTCGTTCGAGTATTAGCGTGTTCGAGATGCTCGTTACTAGAGGCGAGTACCACGCGATGTTCGAGTTACTTTCACTTTCATCTCTGAGACGTTAGCGCGCTTTTCTGGCCAATAGAAAGACAGGGAAGGCATTACAACTTCCCCCTGCGACGTTCAAGCCCTATACCACCCCCCTGCAGTGAGTGGCTGGCGAGATCAGGTGTCACCCGAGTATATAAATCGGCCCCTCCCGCGGCTCGCCACAGATGCATTCTGACATAGCTCAGGGAAAGTGCTGCTGATGCTGGAGCTGCTATAGGGAGAGTGTTAGGAGTGATTTTAGGCTTCAAGAACCCCAACGGTCCTTCTTAGGGCCACATCTGACCGTGTGCAGTACTGTTGAGGCTGCTTTTAACAGTGTTGCACAATTTTTTTTTTTGTATATCGGCCGTGCAGAGCATTGCGTCCGCAGTCTGCAGTCATTGTACAGAGTATAGGGCCAGTACTGGTGAGGCAGGGAAAGAGATATTCAGGCTATATAGGCAGTGGGCTTTTTCCAAAAAATTGGGGAAAAATACTATATTTGGGCTGCCTGTGACTGTCTTCAGTTTACGGCGTGTCTGCTGGGGGTAGTAGTCCTAATTAATACGCAGCTAAGCATTACAGCAGGCTTGCGCAAAATTGTTTCCTGGATCTGCTGTCTCTGTTACATCAGCGCTGTAATCCTGCCAGATGGAAAGAGTATACATAATATTATACGCTGCCTACAGTATCTATCTGCTGGGGGTAGTAGTCCTAATTAATACGCAGCTAAGCGTTACAGCAGGCTTGCGCAAAATTGTTTCCTGGATCTGCTGTCGCTGTTACATCAGCGCTGTCATCCCGCCAGAGGGAAAGAGTATACATAATATTATACGCTGCCTACAGTATCTATCTGCTGGGGGTAGTAGTCCTAATTAATACGCAGCTAAGCGTTACAGCAGGCTTGCGCAAAATTGTTTCCTGGATCTGCTGTCTCTGTTACATGATCGCCGTCATCCCGCCAGAGGGAAAGAGTATACATAATATTATACGCTGCCTACAGTATCTATCTGCTGGGGGTAGTAGTCCTAATTAATACGCAGCTAAGCGTTACAGCAGGCTTGCGCAAAATTGTTTCCTAGATCTGCTGTCTCTGTTACATGATCACCGTCATCCCGCCAGAGGGAAAGAGTATACATAATATTATACGCTGCCTACAGTATCTATCTGCTGGGGGTAGTAGTCCTAATTAATACGCAGCTAAGCGTTACAGCAGGCTTGCGCAAAATTGTTTCCTGGATCTGCTGTCTCTGTTACATGATCGCCGTCATCCCGCCAGAGGGAAAGAGTATACATAATATTATACGCTGCCTACAGTATCTGTCTGCTGTATCAGCTCAGCATTTAAAAAAAATAGAAGCAAAATACTTAAGGCCTACTACTGGCCTTTGGCCACTTGACTGCTTCTGCGCTGTGAATTCCACTAGCTCAGTCATACGCACCTACGTCTCACTACAGGCGTGCGCAAAATTGTTTCCTGGCTCTGCTGTGCGTTCCGTAAGGGAAGTCAGCCTCCAACCACAGCCCAATAAGCGGCACATTTAATTACAGCGTTCTGTTTCTGCACTACTGGTAATACAGCATGCTGAGGGGTAGGGGTAGGCCTAGAGGACGTGGACGCGGGCGAGGACGCGGAGGCCCATATCAGGGTGTGGGCACAGGCCGAGCTCCTGATCCAGGTGTATCGCAGCCGACTGCTGTGGGATTAGGAGAGAGGCACGTTTCTGGCATCCCCACATTCATCTCACAATTAATGGGTCCACGCGGTAGACCTTTATTAGAAAATGAGCAGTGTGAGCAGGTCCTGTTGTGGATGGCAGAAAGTGCATCCAGCAATCTATCGACCACCCAGAATTCTGCGCCGTCCACTGCTGCAACTCTGAATCCTCTGGCTGTTGCTCCTCCTTCCTCCCAGCCTCCTCACTCCATTACAATGACACATTCTGAGGAGCAGGCAGACTCCCAGGAACTGTTCCCGGGCCCCTGCCCAGAATGGCCAGCAATGGTTACTCTCCCACCGGAGGAGTTTGTCGTGACCGATGCCCAACCTTTGTAAAGTTCCCGAGGTCCAGGGGATGAGGCTGGGGACTTCCGGCAACTGTCTCAAGAGCTTTCAGTGGGTGAGGAGGACGATGACGATGAGACACAGTTGTCTATCACTCAGGTAGTAGTAATTGGAGTAAGTATGAGGGAGGAGCGCACAGAGGATTCGGAGGAAGAGCAGCAGGACGATGAGGTGACTGACCCCACCTGGTTTGCTATGCCTACTGAGGACAGGTCTTCAGAGGGGGAGGCAAGTGCAGCAGCAGGGCAGATTGGAAGAGGCAGTGCGGTGGCCAGGGGTAGAGGCAGGGCCAGACCGAATAATCCACCAACTGTTTCCCAAAGCGTCCCCTCGCGCCATGCCACCCTGCAGAGGCCGAGGTGCTCAAAGGTCTGGCAGTTTTTCACTGAGAGTGCAGACGACCGACGAACAGTGGTGTGCAACCTTTGTCGCGCCAAGATCAGCCGGGGAGCCACCACCCCCAGCATGCGCAGACATATGATGCCCAAGCACCCCACAAGGTGGGACAAAGGCCGTTCACCGCCTCCGGTTTGCACCGCTGCCTCTCCCCCTGTGCCCCAACCTGCCACTGAGATCCAACCCCCCCTCAGGACACAGGCACTACCGTCTCCTGGCCTGCACCCACACCCTCACCTCCGCTGTGCTCGGCCCCATCCACCAATGTCTCTCAGCGCACCGTCCAGCCGTCGCTAGCGCAAGTGTTGGAGCGCAAGTGCAGGTACGCCGCCACGCACCCGCACGCTCAAGCATTAAACGTGCACATAGCCAAATTTATCAGCCTGGAGATGCTGCCGTATAGGGTTGTGGAAACGGAGGCTTTCAAAGGTATGATGGCGGCGGCAGCTACTCAGTTCCCAGTCGCCACTACTTTTCCCGATGTGCCGTCCCAGCCCTGCACGACCACGTCTCCCGCAGCATTGTACGCGCCCTCACCAACGCCCTTACTGGCAAGGTCCACTTAACAACGGACACGTGGACAAGCACAGGCGGGCAGGGCCACTATATCTCCTTGACGGCACATTGGGTGAATTTAGTGGAGGCTGGGACAGAGTCAGAGCCTGGGACCGCTCACGTCCTACCCACCCCCAGAATTGCGGGCCCCAGCTCGGTGGTGGTATCTGCGGCGGTGTATGCTTCCTCCACTAAACCACCCTCCTCCTCCTCCTCCTCCTACACAACCTCTGTCTCGCAATTAAGATGTGTCAGCAGCAGCACGTCGCCAGCAGTCGGTGTCGCGCGGCGTGGCAGCACAGCGGTGGGCAAGCGTCAGCAGGCCGTGCTGAAACTACTCAGCTTAGGAGAGAAGAGGCACACGGCCCACGAACTGCTGCAGGGTCTGACAGAGCAGACAGACTGCTGGCTTGCGCCGCTGAGCCTCCTACCGGGCATGGTCGTGTGTGACAACGGCCGTAACCTGGTGGCGGCTCTGCAGCTCGGCAGCCTCGCGCACGTGCCATGCCTGGCCCACGTCTTTCATTTGGTGGTTCAGCGCTTTCTGAAAAGCTACCCACGCTTGTCAGACCTGCTTGGAAAGGTGCGCCGGCTCTGCGCACATTTCCGCAAGTCCCACACGGGCGCTGCCACCCTGCGCACCCTGCAACATCGGTTTCATCTGCCAGTGCACCGACTGCTGTGCGACGTGCCCACATGGTGGATCTCTACGCTCTACATGCTGGCCAGGCTCTATGAGCAGCGTAGAGCTATAGTGGAATACCAACTCCAACATGGGCGGCGCAGTGGGAGTCAGCCTCCTCAATTCTTTACAGAAGAGTGGGCCTGGTTGGCAGACATCTGCCAGGTCCTTGGAAACTTTGAGGAGTCTACCCAGATGGTGAGCGGCGATGCTGCAATCATTAGCGTCACCATTCCTCTGCTATGCCTCTTGAGAACTTCCCTGCAAAGCATAAAGGCAGACGCTTTGCGCTCGGAAACAGAGGCGGGGGAAGACAGTATGTCGCTGGATAGTCTGAGCACCCTCCTGTCTATATCTCAGCGCGTTGAGGAGGAGGAGGAGGAGGAGCATGAGGAGGATGAGGAGGAGGGGGAAGAGACAGCTTGGCCCAATGCTGAGGGTACCCATACTGCTTGCCTGTCATCCTTTCAGCGTGTATGGCCTGAGGAGGAGGAGGAGGAGGATCCTGAAAGTGATCTTCCTAGTGAGGACAGCCATGTGTTGCGTACAGGTACCCTGGCACACATGGCTGACTTCATGTTAGGATTCCTTTCTCGTGACCCTCGCGTTACACGCATTCTGGCCACTACGAATTACTGGGTGTACACACTACTCGACCCACGGTATAAGGAGAACCTTTCCACTCTCATACCCGAAGAGGAAAGGGGTTCGAGAGTGATGCTATACCACAGGACCATGGCGGACAAACTGATGGTAAAATTCCCATCCGACAGCGCTAGTGGCCGAAGGCGCAGTTCCGAGGGCCAGGTAGCAGGGGAGGCGCAGAGATCAGGCAGCATGTACATCCCAGGCAGTGCAACACTCTCTAAGGCCTTTGACAGCTTTCTGGCTCCCCAGCAAGACTGTGTCACCGCTCCCCAGTCAAGGCTGAGTCGACGGGAGCACTGTAAAAGGATGGTGAGGGAGTACGTAGCCGATCGCACGACCGTCCTCCGTGACGCCTCTGCCCCCTACAACTACTGGGTGTCGAAGCTGGACACGTGGCCTGAACTCGCGCTGTATGCCCTGGAGGTGCTTGCTTGTCCTGCAGCTAGCGTCTTGTCAGAGAGGGTGTTTAGTGCGGCTGGGGGAATCATCACAGATAAGCGTACCCGCCTGTCAACCGACAGTGCCGACAGGCTTACACTCATCAAGATGAACAAAGCCTGGATTTCCCCAGACTTCTCTTCTCAACCAGCGGACAGCAGCGATACCTAAACAATACGTAGGCTGCACCCGCGGATGGAAGCATTGTTCTCTATCACCATCAAAAACGTGGACCTTTTTAGCTTCATCCATCTGTGTATAATATTCATCCTCCTCCTCCTGCTCCTCCTCCTGAAACCTGACGTAATGACGCTGAACGAGCAATTTTTCTTAGGCCCACAAGGCTCAGTCATATAATTTTTGTAAACAATTTTTATACGTTTCAATGCTCATTAAAGCGTTGAAACTTTCACCTGAACCAATTTTTACTTTAACTGGGCTGCCTCCAGGCCTAGTTACAAATTAAGCCACATTAACCAAAGCGATTAATGGGTTTCACCTGCCCTCTTGGTTGGGCATTGGCAATTTTTCTGACGTACATTAGTACTGTTGGTACACCAATTTTTTGGGGCCCTCGCCTACAGTGTAATCCAATTAATTTTTTGCCCACCTGCATTAAAGCTGACGTTACATCAGCTGTGCTGGGCACTGCAATGGGATATATTTATGTACCGCCGGTGGGTTCCAGGGAGCCACCCATGCTGTGGGTCCACAGGGAGTTGTAACTGCATGTGTCTACTTCTAAAGAACCCCAGTCTGACTGGGGCATGCAGTGTGGGCCGAAGCAGACCTGCATTTAATCGGACGTTACCTCAGCTGTGATGGGCACTGCAATGGGATACATTTATGTACAGCCGGTGGGTTCCAGGGAGCCACCCATGCTGTGGGTGCACACGGAATTCCCATTGCGGAGTTGGGGATTCCCAGTTGTACCTGCCTGTGACTATTTATAAAAAAACGCGGTCTGACTGGGGCATGCAGACACCTTGACAGAATGAATAGTGTGTGGCACATAGGTTCCCCATTGCTATGCCCACGTGTGCAGCTCCTGATGGCGGTGGCACAGGATTATATTTCTCATTGCTTCTGTACAGCATTGTGGGCTATCGCCCCGCCCCTTTTAAAGAGGGTCGCTGCCTAGCCGTGCCAACCCTCTGCAGTGTGTGCCTGCGGTTCCTCTGGCAGACGCACTTATAAATAGACATGAGGGTGGTGTGGCATGAGGGCAGCTGAAGGCTGCGCAGGGACACTTTGGTGTGCGCTGTGGACACTGCGTCGTGCGGGGGGGGGGGGGGGGTTGGCAGCATGTAACCCAGGAGAAGTGGCAGCGGAGTGTCATGCAGGAAGTGATTGTGCTTTGTTGGAGGTAGTGTGGTGCTTAGCTAAGGTATGCATTGCTAATGAGGGCTTTTCAGAAGTAAAAGTTGTTGGGAGGGGGGGGGCCCACTCTTGCCGCTATTGTGGCTTAATAGTGGGACCTGTGAACTTGAGATGCAGCCCAACATGTAGCCCCTCGCCTGCCCTATCCGTTGCTGTGTCGTTCCCATCACTTTCTTGAATTGCCCAGATTTTCACAAATGGAAACCTTAGCGCGCATCGGTGATATACAAAAATCCTCGAGTCGCCCATTGACTTCAATGGGGTTCGTTACTCGAAACGAACCCTCGAGCATCGCGATAATTTCGGCCCGAGTAACGAGCACCCGAGCATTTTGGTGCTCGCTCATCTCTAATAATCATCCTTTTTTATAAATGGGATTTATGGTTATCAAGTAGTCAAATACATGTATTAAAAATCACCAAGTAGTGACTATATATTCAATTGGAATAAATAATCTGTATCATATGTATGTTGGAGCACTATAGGCAAGTATGTTTTTTTTTTCTTCTTTTCAATATTGTCTCTACTGCTACTTTTCCTAGCATACACAGTAGGCTGAATTAATTGGTATGTTTATTTTAGTTATAAGTTGATACATGATATCTTGACTATGTTGACTATAAAGTTGTGGTGAGCTGTGTTGAGCAAATTGCTTGTATAGAGCAGGAAGCTATTACCTTAACATCACAGTTCAATATAAACATGTATATTGTTTACTTACTATGTTTTTGCTATATTTAAAAAACCTAAAAAGGAATACAAAAAAAATACAAATATAGGAACAGTACAAGTGTGAATGAACTCTTACCAGATAGAACATTTGAGAGAAGCCACTATTGGAGTAAATATCCTATTATCTTCCTTCCCTGTCTCTGATTGCCAGACGTAGGGCAGCTCCTGGTGTAATCAGTCACACATGAAAAAAATAATTTAATTTTCTTTGTAACCTCTCGTTAAATAAGTGTGACAGTGCTGTTTGATCATTAAATTACTTTAATGAAGGCAAGCTGCAAATCAAAGCCTACAAAGCTGAAGTTGTCACAGCAGGTTTCTTACAGGACCATATGTCTAATGTCCTGTAATAGGAGTGATGAGGCCTGAATGGTATCGGTGTACATGTTGCATTTAAATATGACAACATAGTAGTAGATATTGAAAAGCTATTCCCATCACTTGGATATACCATCACTTTGTGGCAGTAGGACATCCACTAGTCTGGCTCTGCAGGAAATTGTAGCAGCACCCTACTCAGCCGGAAGCACTGTTATGCAGGGAAAATATGTGAAAGGGATGCAACCTTAAACCAACACTGCGGGGCCTTCATTTTCATGATCGGTCAGGATCTTGCCATTCAGACCCCCAATAATCGATGGGATATCCTTGCAGTATGCCATTACTTTGTGTGATGGGAATACCCCTTTAAAGAGGTTGTAAGCTTATGATGGCCTATCCTTAGGATAGGCCACCAATAGTAGATCCGCTTGTGTTCATTGCCCGGGAGTTTCTCTGATCAGCTCTTTGGCAGGCCAGTGCACTCATGCACAGAGCTGATATCAGCAGATAGCTGCTTTCTCGCTGCAGTGAATCTGCTTGGTATTGCAGGCCAATCTCACATTCATTTCAATGGAAACTGTGCCTGCAATATCAAGTCAGGTCACTGCAGTGGGAGTGGCGTTGTCTTCTTTCTGCAGAAATCCACTCCATGTACAAGTACACTGGCATAGCAAACCGCTGATTGATAGTGTTTGTGGGCAATGGACCCCTGCTGATCTACTATTAATGGGCTATTCTGGAGATAGGCCAATGGTAGTTTACAACTTGGCAACTCCTTTAAAAACAAACGAGACATTCATACATTGCACAAAAAGGGTGCCCCAGATATGGTTGTGTTGCAAACTATAAGTATGTGACGTAGTGATTTAGGAGGAAATTTATGATATCTAATCACTGCTCCACTTTCATTCCTCATAGTGTTCTTGACAAATGAAAATTGCTTTGTGATTGGTTGCAATGGGCAACAAAGATGGTTTTTCTCTTAGTTTTCCTAAATCTGCTCTTTTATGTTTAATGACAATTTATTTCATTTAGTGCTTAATTGATGATTTCACTACAAATGGCTCAAATCACATTACATTTGCAGCACAAATCCAAAAATATGATTGTTTAAAGGAAAGTATCTTTCACCGTGGCAGAAGAATCAATTAGAGTCTCCGAATGCCTTCACAGATATGATTCTAAAATGCTTTTTGCTATATTTTAAAAAATTAGAAGGCTAAAAGATGAACAAATAAATACGCGGCTGTATTTTCAAACCACCCTTGGATACCCTTAAATATATGTATAATAGGGTATCGACACAGTAAACAGATTCCCTTATATGGGAGCCTAGGTAGATGTAATAGGTCTTTATAACAGTTTCTAAGAAGGAGATCACTGAAAGTTTGATAAACAGTAAATCTCAGAAAGAGAAATGATAGTGTGTCAAGGGGGTACCAGCCCCAATATACTAACAGGTAATAGCCAAAAGATAATTCTGATATTGTGAATACAGAGAAAATATCTTGGAAAAAATGTTTTTGGTTCCGTGGTTCGACGCGTTTGAGCCGTTTGACCGGCTCATCAGGAACCTATTGTGAACCAGATATGATATAAGTTAACCCTTTCCAATCCACTGTCTGACCTCTGAAGACATTATGATTTAAGGCTTTACAACTCCGATGCTGGAAGACATCCGTCGGGGTTCTCTTACTTTATATTGCCGGCCTCTCTGCTGTCGGAGCCTATCCAAAGTGTCACCTCATTCAGTACTGGCTTTAGCCAGCATATAGCGCTGTTGTATTATGGCAGAAAAAGAGTAAGCCCCCCTAGGAAAACCAGGATGCATATTGGATTGGAAAGGGTTAAGGGGCAAAACACCTGCACTAAGATGGAACAAAATGGTAGCAAAACTGTACCCATATAAGATGTTGGCCTGGAAACCTTTAAATAAAGGTATCTCCCCTACTTCACCCTATTGAGCAGGCTTGGTATCCCTAAGACTTCCTCCTAGATGAGACAGAATCTTGTCCCCAATCACAATATAGCTAATATAAGAGGTCTATCTAATAAAGGAACCTGCCTATAGAAGCTATTTTCCAAAGGAACGCCCAACTGTGATGCGATAACACAGGCTACTCTGTGTAAAAATTATGATGGGATGCACCAAAAGCAAAGCAACAAAAAAAAGTCAAGCAGCAAAGTAGCCTGTATTATCGTATCATAGTTGGGCGTTCCTTTGGAAAATAGCTTCTATAGGCAGGTTTCTTTATCAGATAGATCTTCTCTTATATTAGTTATATTGTGATTGGGCCTGCATTTTTCGCATGCGCAAAAAAGAATGCAGCATGTCCTACTTTGCATATTAAACACGTAATGCGCACTATTATAGTCTACAGGTGTATAAAATACACATTGAATGTGCATATTACATGCATATTTGCTGTGTGTTATCCTTGTAAAAAATTCACACAGCCTAAATACGCTCATGTGAGTGAGCCCTTACATTCCACATTGTCAGACTTTAATACACTCCCAGAACACATGCATGCAGTCATATTACAGCTTCATTTCCTATGCAGCCATAATTGGGCTTCCATAGTGGTAGATATATCCTCTATATGCCCCTGATTTCATACGCAGGCATACAGAGCTTTCACATATCAGAATTCTCTCCATATATATGGCTCCCATTTGAGCCTGTACAGCAGAGTATGTAGGCCTTTGTACTAAGGAGTCGACATCCTATGTGCATGTGATCTTACAATAAAATTTAGAATGACTGTATATCTAAGGATGGGTTTGAAGTCTCTCATAAAGTACATTTTTATTTAAAATCAAAAACTCATAAGTAAAAATAAGTTTTTAATTTAATTACATTTTTTCAAACTCTGTTTAGTTAGAGTGGCTAGTTAAGTGGAAGTTTAAACTGAGTTTATAGTGATATTCCAGGCACAGGCTGGCAATACAGTTGCTGCTCGAAGTAGAGGAGGCCAACCTAGTTCTAAAGTCTCATGTACGTGTTCCCTACTGATCCGAGGATTCGCTGGTGCGTTCTGGCAAGCAGTTCTTACAACTTGACTGTATGTTCAGGTCCTTAACAGAGGTTATCATGACCCACATGGGTAACTGTATAGAAAATGACTAACTGCATGGCCCTCCGATTGGCAGGGCTCATATAAATGAGACTTTGGGTCTTGGGTGGACAACTCAACTGTGAGCAATATCTATATTTGCATTGGTATCCAAAGTACTGTTTTAAGGATAGAATCACACATGCATTTCTTGTTTTTGATGCATTTTTTGAGCCTAGCACAGGAGTGAATACGAAAAGAGGAGAAATGGTCTGTATTTTATAAATTTCCTTCTTTGGATCCACTCCTGGCTTTGGCTCAAAAAATACATTGGGAACTGTGTGATTTCAGTCTTAGCAAGATCATATTCAGGACCGTAAACCTGCGATAACCTCTTAATGGTTAAAATACTTGACATAATTGGGTACTGCTTCTATGATAGCATGATGTTCTATGAAAAAAGTTCAAGCTTGCTGCTTACAATCCGGCTTTTCTCAACCACTCAGTATTGTCACAATGCATTGAATATTATAGAAGAGCAGATTCTTTGTTTGAGTATGGTGGATCTCATGAATGTATTATCCTTTCTGTATAGACTTGAAGCTACCATTTAAATAGTGAAAATGAATAGTCAACGTGATTCTATAATTCTTCCAGCTTACGTTGCTGTGTAGATTTCTCCAGCTCATTACCCAAGTATTTGTTCAAGCCGAGCAACTCATTTCTAATTTATATATCTTCTTAAAGGCAGCACTAGGTAAGCAAGAGGATTTTGTATATGAACACAGCTGCTGCAGTCATGCATATTTGAGACATACATTACGAGCCTTATATTGCCATGGTTCATGGCTTTTCATGATGCTGCGTCGACAATTTATGTTCTTATTTCTCGTAATAATCCAAATTTAAATTTATAACATGTGAAATGCAGACTGTGCACGTTTTTCTTCGTTGAAAGTTCTGCGCAAATGCAGACGCTCTGGATAGATGAAGTTGTAAGTTTTAATCAATCCTTATTACTGCTTTCTTTGCAGTTTGTGGCACACCCTAATTGCCAACAACAACTCTTAACAATCTGGTATGAAAACCTCTCAGGATTACGAGAACAGACCATTGCCATCAAATGTTTGGTTGTCCTTGTCGTCGCCTTGGGCCTACCATTTCTCGCTGTCGGTTACTGGATTGCTCCATGCAGCCGGGTAATGAGTTTCTCATTTTGTAATAACTTTTAATACCTAAATTAACAGGTGCCGATCACTTAGCACTTTTTTTCTTATTCTACATCTTGTTGAATAGTGAGGGTCAGGACATATAATAATCAACCAAATGAGTGTTTGGCCTATAGCATCATTTGCATATGATGAGCTTAAAGGGGTTTTGTTTTTAGAAAATAAAAATCTATACTTGCCTATTCCTTCCCCGTCAGTCTTCTTACCACATCCTCTCCTCGACGATCTTCTCTTGGCTCCTCGAGTCCCCCGGTCACATCGCCTCCAGCCGGCTAGATCCTCCTCCTGTTATGTAGCTTCCTTCCGCTACAGTTCACTTTCTGCAGGGCGGTGAACTAGTGATGTTGACTTCACTGCCTAGCAGGGAATGCCGAATCCTCATCAGCCAGCTTTAGCGCGCAGGTGTGGGGTCTCGCCACAAGTGTTCATATAGTATATAAACACTCGTGGTGAGACACCCTGCATGCACAGTTGCGGGAGGCTGTCGAGGATTCGGCATTTCCTGCTAGTCAGTGAACACTGTCACTAGTGACGTAGTGTACACAGACCTGTGGGAAGCGGAATGCTGAGAATATACGCTACATCAGAGGAAATCAAAGAATTTGCTGTTTGGAGGTGACATGTCCCTGTGGACAGGAGGAGCCTGGAGAAGATGGGTAAGAAGATCATCCATTAAGAAGACTGCCTGGGGAGGAATAGGTATGTATAGAATTTTTTTTCTGATGACAGAACCCCTCTAAGAGAGTATGTGCTGTACAGTATGTTAATCAGAGAATTAGCCAAGAGGGACCACATGGTCAGTTCCATAATGGCTTTCTTGTGCCAAAATACAATTTAATACATGACGGGGTTTTATGTTTTTTGCAGACATGATCATACTACCACAGCCACTGATTTAGGATTGATAAAGGGGCTACAATATCTTCTTTGTATACTTATAAAAATGTCTGACCTTTTCCAAAGCCATGTACATCTGTTGTATAAAACATGGATATAATCCAATACTATTATTTTTTTTCATAGTGTATATAATACTTTGTAAAGGTCAGAAGCAGCGAAATGCTATTTTAGTGCTCTAAGACATTGAGACCTTTCATGCATGCCTGCCTTTTATGCACACACGTCTAGTTCCTTTGAACATAACGGGTTTTGTGGCCCTAGTTAAATTAATAAGAACATTTGGTTAGTGCCTTAAAAGGGTTTGATAAAGTGTTACAAATTATAACGTTACTATTATAAGTTTTATGTGATTTATTAATGCTATACCCTTAACTAAACATATTGCTTAGCATTACCTGGGGAGGAAATGTCTGGACTCTATACCAAACCCATAACCTGCATAGAATTTACACTCAGATACTATACCGGCCATACACATTAATGGCAGACAAATGCAATGATTTTTGCCATGACTGGTCAACCATCCAATGTATATGCGGGCATGTGGACTTTTCCTCGGCAACAAGGAAGAGTTGAGATATTCGATTTTGACTACTTGATCGTGTTGCTCCCAAGGGGGGCCAAAAGTGTCTGGCAGCGGCTTACTGCCCTTTAATTCAGAAAACATACATACTCAACCAAGCGTACATGTGTATAGGGAATCGGGAGAAATAGCTCTTGACCAAATAGCTATCTGAAGTGTATGGCCAGCTTAAAACTGTTTTCCTTTGATCTATATTTTATACAAATCTCCTAGTAACCACATTTCTTTCTTTCTAGTTAGGCAAAGTTCTCCGCAGCCCGTTTATGAAGTTTGTGGCACATGCTGCATCATTTATCATTTTCCTGTGCCTACTTGTCTTCAATGCATCAGACAGATTTGAAGGCATTAAAACTCTACCGAACATCACTGTCATTGAATATCCAAAGCAGATTTTCAGAGTGAAGACCACAAGAATCACATGGACGGAAATGCTCATCATGGTATGGGTCCTAGGTGGGTTACTTTTTCTCATGTTCATTTCATTTAAACATTATAATTCTACCTCTGTAGGTAAATCTAAATATATTATTTATCTCTAACTCAATCATTTACTTAGATACAGTTGGTCACAAGTTGATTGTGATTAAAAAATAATCATTTAAGTGTTCAAAGAAAGTTTTAAAGATCTTTTGAATTGTCATTATTATTCATGGGGCTTTGGCATGGACCCCTAGTTATTGTACAAGACATTGATTGAATCTGAAAATTTACTTTGCCAGCAGTTTGCTGAGTGGCAGATTTTGTATTGGGGACCCATATTTACCCAGTTGTCTTATACGGCTCCATAACTGTTGTTCTAGGCCCGTGTTTTGATATCTTTTTCTAAGGCTTTTCCTTGATCTATAGTCCCATGGACCACAATTACACAGCCGTATTCTGACCAATATTTTACAGCAGTATTTGTAAGCCAAAAGCAGAAACGGGCCCAAAACACAGAAGAGGTTTAAATCTTTCCATTACGATTTTCTCTGTAGATTCTACTCCTAGGTACATGTGAAAAGGACCATAAAAATTATTCTGTTGGTTCAACTTGAAAAATGTTGCATCCTGTTAGCACAATATAAAACCTTTTATACCTTTTAAAACTATTTATACTTATTTCCATGGAAACATTTTGCATAACTTAGCATTTGTACTTTGGTGGCCAAAGTGCCCACAGGCACAGCTGGTTGATGTGAGACATTTGCCTATATTCGTGCTATCTCCTTATGCTAGACTGGCCATTTACAATCATCAGAAGTATACTCTTTCTCCTCCTACAATCAGGTTGTGACAGAGGCGTAACCTGAAGCTCCTGGGCCCCAATGCAAAACCTGTAACGGGGCCCCCAACTATAATGCTTTATTCATAGTACTGGGCTCCCTATATGGAGAAGAGGGGCCTTATGGGCCCCCTAAGGCTCTTGGGCCCGGGTGCAACCGCATCCCCTGCATCCTCTATAGTTACGCCCCTGGGTTGTGATATTAGTACTGTGTATTAGTACATTTGTACTTTGGTGACCAAAGTGCCCACAGGTAGAGCTGGTTGATGTGAGACATTTGCCTATATTCGGGCTATCTCCCTATGCTAGATTGGCCATTTACAATCATCAGAAGTATACTCTTTCTCATCCTACAATCAGGTTGTGATATTAGTACTGTGTATTAGTACATTTGTACTTTGGTGACCAAAGTGCCCACAGGTAGAGCTGGTTGATGTGAGACATTTGCCTATATTCGGGCTATCTCCCTATGCTAGATTGGCCATTTACAATCATCAGAAGTATTCTTTCTCCTCCTACAATCAGGTTGTGATATTAGGTAATACAATATGGACACACAAGGCAGTTTTTCCGTGTCGTTTTTGAAAGTAAAATTCTCCAGTATAAAAGGGCAGGATATTTATTTACAAATAAATATTTAGCATTGGCTTTTTCAAGGACATACAGTAATAAATCTGTCAAAATCATCTTAGTGCTCAGTCCTACTGCAGTTCACGCTGCTATTAGTATGTGAAACAGGCATGTTCCTAGGGGAGACTGATTCACACCTTCGAGATGCTAAGACCCTCATACATGCACTTCAATTTCGTATCCTTTCAATTATGCACAAGGTGACCATGTAAGAAGAGATCAATATATGACTCAGTTGATTTATATTTAATTGAAGTTGAACTCTTTGAAGGTTTGGGGTTGAATTATTTGGATGGTTTTAATAACAGTATGCACATATGATGCATTGTTAAAGGGGTATTCCCAAAACTGACTTGTATAACCTATCCATAGTATAGGTTATAAAACTCTGATCACTGCTGAGATTCCCACCGATCCTGAGAATGGGGGTTCTGGGTCATTCTCTTCTCCTTGCACTGCACTCCCTACAGTGAGGAGGAAATTGAATGGAGCGGCTTTTGAGCATGCACGGTGCCGCTCCATTCATCTTCAGTGGGACTGCACTTGTATTTCGCTTCTCCATTGAAAAGATGTATGCTCAAAAGCAGCACCATTCATTCTCTTCCTCAATGCAGATGCTGCAGTGAGTCTGAAATGAGGAGAGGGGAACACAGGACCACCTTCTCGGGTCAGTGGGGATCTTAATACTGAGATCCCCATGATCAGGCTTTTATCACTTATCCTATGGATAGTTGTAGTCAATTTTGGGAATAATCCCTTAATCGCTTAAGGTTTATCATGCCCTGGAAAAGAGAATAACCCTTCGATTGGATAATGTAACCACTGAGAACTTCTTTTTGTATTTTGTAGGAATGATGTGGTCAGAGTGTAAGGAGCTATGGCTGGAAGGGCCTAGGGAATATGCTCTGCAGCTGTGGAATGTCCTGGATTTTGGGATGCTATCTATCTTTATTGCAGCCTTTACTGCTAGGCTTCTCGCATTCATGCAGGCCTCCAAAGCTCAACAGTATGTGGACAAAAATATCCAAGAAAGTGATCTATCTTTAGTCACACTTCCTCCTGAAGTAGAATATTTTACTTACGGTAAGAAACCCATATTTCTGTCATTTCTAACTGGCATATAGTATGTGTATTTCCAGTCTAGATAAATAAAGAATCCTTTATAAGGACTCAGGCCTAAGAACGGCTGTTCTTCTCTGCCGTCCTTCCGACTCACCTGTTCTGGGTCCTGTTTTCAGTCATTGAAGATCGCCAACACAATTTTCAGACTACCTAATCTCCCATAGTGCATTGGTAATGTTAGGATCACCAATTGACTATACCTGTTTTCTGATTGGCCATAGCTGCTCATGTGATCAGCACTGGCAAATCAAAGAGCAGTATACAGTGTGAATTAGCTAGGTAGAAAATTAGAAAAAGTAGAGCCCAAAACTGGTAGATGGGCTGCAGAGAAAAACAACTGCAGAGAAAATATTCCTTTGTTGGGACAGAATTTTGTCCTGAAAGCTGCGCTTATTACAATATAATCACTATATGTGGTAATGTTATATAACATTGATATTCTAAGTGCGGTCGGAAGCTGAAATATTACTAAATTAGCAATAAGTAAATAGACCACGTCAGACTACTCACTCCATTTCCTGCATTAGCCCCAATTACTCCCTGTAATTGAATTACATGACGTGATAGACAACAGGGACCTTTTATCTAACTATCGACATCTAAATCCACGATTGCTTTGTTTTTATTTTAGATGTATACTTTTCATTTTTGTCAGTGTCCATTTGGAAATATTTAGTCATGCAATGACTAGCCCTTTCAAGATGCAGACTTTATCAAATAATAAAGTATTGTCTCTTACTCTGAATTCATTCAATCTCCTATTATCCTCTCCATGTTAAAGGAGTTTTGTAGATTTAATTTATTGATTACCTATCTTCAGGATAGGTCATCAATAGTTAATTGGAAGAGGTGATGGTGTCCTGCATGTCAGACCCCACTAATCTATTACTGATTACCTATTCTGTGGATAGATCATCAATAGTTTAAACCTGGAAAACCCTTTTATGCCTTTACACATCATCATTGTTTTACATTTGTCACTGTAAATTGCTTAATTGCCTTACTGACATCCATAGAAAATGTATAAATACAAGTCATTAAAGGGGTTGCCCCAAGATCGACACTTTCAGCTACCCAATAGATAGATAAGAAGTGTCATATCACTTACCAATCGCCATTGGATCCCCCATAAATTACTAGATTGAGGGTCCTGTGTCCCTCATTTGAATAGACTGGTGGCCAAGCATGTGTGCCACTGCTTCATTCAAAGTCTATGAGACAGGCCTTTCAAGCACACAAACACAGGATAAACTTGGGGCCAAAAAGAAGTCTGATTGGACACCCCCTCCTGGCCGGAGTCGCACTTTGGACAAATACATAGACTCCTTTAGGCATGCAGTGCAATCCACTATACTGGACAAGCATGGAAGTGAAACATTTAATATCAATATGCAGGAAAGAAGGGCCATCCATGCACTTAAGAGCAACAAGGAAATCACAATTAAGCCTGCAGATAAGGGTGGTGCTATAGTCCTCATGAACACATCGGACTACGAAAAGGAAGCAAACAGACAGCTGACGGACACCAGATACTACACTAAACTGAATCAAGACCCGACTCAGAAATATGTGAGGGAATTGAGAAGGGTCATTAGAAGCCTGTCTGTGGGCTCCACAAAACTTCTGGACTTGATACCGGAGAACCCCAAGGTGGGGACATTCTACATGCTTCCAAAACTACACAAAGCTGGCAACCCAGGAAGACCGATTATCTCAGGTGTGGGAACCCTCACTGAAGGAATCTCAGGATGGGTGGAAGGCATCCTCAAACCACTGGTGAGAAACACAACCAGCTACCTCCAAGACACCACGGACCTACTGAACAAACTGTCAACCGTAGGTCCCCTCCCCAATGGCACCATCCTGGCCACTATGGATGTGGAATCCTTATATTCCAACATCCCACACGAGGATGGACTGACTGCCTGCCAGGCGCACCTTGAGGCCAATGGGGTCGCCTCTGATACAGTGCTACAACTCACAAGATTCATTCTCACACACAATTATTTCTCCTTTGGCAAAGAGAAATTCCTGCAACTCACAGGGACTGCCATGGGCAGTAAAATGGCACCGCAATATGCCAACCTTTTTATGGCAAAACTGGAGAGTGACTTTCTGGCCTCTTGCCCCAGCAAACCATTGGCCTACTTCCGCTACATTGATGACATCATGATCATCTGGACCAACACCGAACAAGAATTAATAAAATTCCATGAAAGATTCAATGCATTCCACCCCACCATAAACCTGACATTAAACTACTCGCATACAGAAATCAACTTTTTGGACACCACCATAAAGATTTCAAATAACTCAATACAGACATCCCTGTACCGAAAACCGATTGATCGGCCCACATACCTCAGATGGGACAGTTTCCATCCTAAACACATCAAAAAGTCCATTGTCTACAGCCAGGCCATCAGATACAACCGGATCTGCTCCAACCCAACAGACAGAGAGGAACATTTGTACCATCTTAAAAGAACATTTATAAATCAGGGCTACCATCCCACCTCAATTGATGACCAAATCACCAGAGCCACCAGGATACCCAGAAGTCAACTACTCCAATACAAGGAGAAGGAAAGAAACAATCGTGTGCCTCTAGTAGTGACCTACAATCCGCAACTAGAGGTACTAAGGAAAACCGCAAGAAAACTCCACCATACCCTGCACAAGGATGACCGTCTGAAAACCATATTCCCGGACCCTCCGCTTCTGTGTTACAGGCAACCTCCTAACTTGAGGAACTTTATAATCAGGAGTGCATTACCCTCTGACACACAAAAAGGAACTTATCCCTGTAATGTAAGGAGCTGTAAGACCTGCTCACATGTACTGACTGCGGACAGGATACGGATCCCCAACACACAGCAGGACTATAAGATCCAGGGGACATTCACATGTTCCTCGTCCAATGTTGTGTACCTGATCATGTGCAGTAAATGTCCTGTTGGGGGTCTTTATGTTGGAGAAACAGGACAGAAACTCAAAGCCAGGATGAGATCTCATCGCCACACGATTGAACACAGAAGAAGAGAATTACCTGTGGCTTCCTGTGAGCAGATTGAGTTTCTGGAGCATCACATTTGTGGGGTCAATTAAACGCTCAAAATGGCCAGAAAAAGAGAACTTTCATCTGAAACTCGACAGTCTATTCTTGTTCTTAGAAATGAAGGCTATTCCATGCGAGAAATTGCTAAGAAATTGAAGATTTCCTACAACGGTGTGTACTGCTCCCTTCAGAGGACAGCACAAACAGGCTCTAACCAGAGTAGAAAAAGAAGTGGGAGGCCGCGTTGCACAACTAAGCAAGAAGATAAGCACATTAGAGTCTCTAGTTTGAGAAACAGACGCCTCACAGGTACCCAACTGGCATCTTCATTAAATAGTACCCGCAAAACACCAGTGTCAACATCTACAGTGAAGAGGCGGCTGCGGGATTTTGGGCTTCAGGGCAGAGTGGCAAAGAAAAAGCCATATCTGAGACTGGCCAATAAAAGAAAAAGATTAAGATGGGCAAAAGAACACAGACATTGGACAGAGGAAGACTGGAAAAAAGTGTTGTGGACGGATGAATCCAAGTTTGAGGTGTTTGGATCACAAAGAAGAACGTTTGTGAGACGCAGAACAAATGAAAAGATGCTGGAAGAATGCCTGACGCCATCTGTTAAGCATGGTGGAGGTAATGTGATGGTCTGGGGTTGCTTTGGTGCTGGTAAGGTGGGAGATTTGTACAGGGTAAAAGGGATTCTGAATAAGGAAGGCTATCACTCCATTTTGCAACGCCATGCCATACCCAGTGGACAGCGCTTGATTGGAACCAATTTCATCCTACAACAGGACAATGACCCTAAACACACCTCCAAATTGTGCAAGAACTATTTACAGCAGAAGCAGGCAGCTGGTATTCTATCGGTAATGGAGTGGCCAGCGCAGTCACCAGATCTGAACCCCATTGAGCTGTTGTGGGAGCAGCTTGACCGTATGGTACGCCAGAAGTGCCCATCCAACCAATCCAACTTGTGGAAGATGCTTCTAGAAGCGTGGGGTGTAATTTCACAAGCTTACCTCAACAAATTAACAGCTAGAATGTCAAAGGTGTGCAATGCTGTAATTGCTGCAAAAGGAGGATTCTTTGACAAAAGCAAAGTTTGATGTAAAAACAATGTTATTTCAAATACAAATCATTATTTCTAACCTTGTCAATGTCTTGACTCTATTTTCTATTCATTTCACAATGCATGGTGGTGAATAAGTGTGTCTTTTCATGGAAAACACAAAATTGTTTGGGTGACCCCAAACTTTTGAACGGTAGTGTACCTGTTAGTGAAGTACTCTGGAAGTCTCAGACTTCCATCATTGCTATCTGCAGAACTAAGATTTACTTAATACAAAATACGGTAGGCTGTAAAATGACAAACCCAAACTCCTTACATGTTGCAAAGGTCTTTAAATCTGAAAATGTATAGTTGGAGATGAAGAGTCTCGTACTCTGGAAAATCCAGGCTTGTCTCATCCATCTTCCCCATTCATATCTACAGCCCCAGTAAGTGGTGTTCAGGCGGCTGTCCATAGTAACCAAACGTGGGTCACTATAGAACCCTATAGTGATCTAAATTCAGTTCATTTATACAAACATACACATGATATGTACACATTAGATACATACACTGATTGGCCTTGTAATAGACACCCATCTAGTAGTGTGTTGGACCTCCTTTGGCCTTCAGAACTGCATCATGACAGATTCCACTAGGTGTTGACATCATTCTGCAGGAATATTGGGTTTTATGGACAGGAGGTGGTGATCTACAGGTAGGGTTCATTCATTCCTGTTGCTTGCCCAAAGTGTTTCACATAGCAGTCCAAGTAAAGCCTGCACCTGGCTACGAGCAACAAATATATTAAAACATGTAAGCCTCTAAATATGTTTTTCATCTGATGGCACTTTTGAAAATATTTCCCAGCAAGTAACTGGAATAGGTTTTTGCCATAATCTACACCCGTTTCTAGTGTAAATTATATTAAATGTGATGGGCTGTGCATTACTACGTTCCCTAAAACCAGGCCCAGCCAACTTTTTGAAAAAGTGGCAAAGAAAAGCCATAAATGTTAGAAAAGATGCAGTGTTGTAACTTGTACCAAAATTGTGATATTTCATGTCCAGAATTCTAGCACAAGTAAAATGTTAAATATGCCCCAGTAATTTAATGCTGGATGGCTGATAATGCCACAATGTGCATCAGCATAACTATTGTCACTGCCCTACCCCACTCCCCCAAAAGAAATAAAAATATCTACCGTATATACTCGAGTATTAGCCAACCTGAGTATAAGCCGAGTCAATAAGTTTTACCACAAAAAACTGGTGAAACTTATTGACTCAAGTATAAGCCTAGCTAAACTCAAGTATATACTAAGTAAAAAAAAACCGCAATACTCACCTCCCAGTCGGCGCCTGTGTCCCTGGCGCGATGATCTCCCCGGAGGTGCGGCAAGCTGCTTCAGACTTCTCCCTGCTTTCATCTTCCTGCTCAGCTTTCAATTCCCCCGCCATCAGCACTGTGTAAGTAAGCGCTGTGATTGGATCGAGCTCCAGCCAATCAGCCATTTAGTGATGTCATTCACTGAATGGCTGTGAATTATCGAGCGCCGGCTGTGATTGGCTGACGCTCAATCCAATCACAGCACTTACCTACACAGCGCTGACGGCGGGGGAATTCAAAGCCGAGCAGGGAGATGACAGCGGGGGAAATTTTCAAGTAGCTTGCCACACCACCGGGGAGACCATCAGGCCAGGGACACAGACGTTGGCTAGGAGGTGAGTATTGCTGGTTTTTTTTTGTTTTTTTTTTAAACCTCACTCGAGTATAAGTCGAGGGGGGCTTTTTCAGCATAAAAATATGTGCTGAAAAGCTAGGCTTATACTCGAGTATATATGGTAATTGCATTTGATACCCAACATACCATAATTCTGGCTCCCAATCCTCAATACAGTTGTAGTAGTCCTTCATCTGGTTACTTGCAATATTTATAAAATGTTGTCAGTGTGAACAGAGCCTTAGCCAACACACAGATTATTCTGACCCTCCAGTTTTGAGATAAAGTTCTGTCCTGGGACTGGAAGGGGCAGGCGGTGAATTACCTACAGCTGTTCTTCTCTGCCGTCCTTCCAATTCACCTGTTCTGGGTCCTGTTTTCAGTCATTTGAAGATGGCCAACACAATTTTCAGACTACCTAATCTCCCATAGTGCATTAGTAATGTTAGGATCACCAATTGACTATACCTGTTTTCTGATTGGCCATAGCTGCTCATGTGATCAGCACTGGCCAATCAAAGAGCAGTATATAGCGTGCATTAGTTAGGTAGAAAATTAGAAAAAGTAGAGCCCAAAACTTGTAGATGGGCTGCAGAGAAAAACAACTGCAGGTAGTATATTACTTTGTTGGGACAGAATTTTGTCCTGAAAGCTGCGCTTATTACCATATCATCACTATACGTGGTAACGTTATATAACATTGATATTCTAAGTGCGGTTGGAAGATGAAATAATATTACTAAATTAGCAATAAGTAAATAGACCACGTCAGACCACTCACTCCATTTCCTGCATTAGCCCCTTTTACACTCCCTGTAATTGAATAACATGACGTGATAGACAACAGGGACCTTTCATCTAACTATTGACATCTAAATCCACGATTACTTTGTTTTTATTCTAGATGTATACTTTTCATGAATCACAATGTGTGACAGACCCTCAGAGTGATTATCATGTTAATAAATCTTAGACAATGTATATGCAGTTACTTACATTGGCTGTCATTAGACTGGGACACAAAAAACATAAATGGAAAGGCTTGTAATTAATCATACTGCTCTCGGCCTCGCTCAGTGACATGGACTCTGAGCGCACAATGAATTGATCAAAGCATTTGACTGTTGTTTTTCTGCAGTAGTAGCAGGTTGCTTGACGTCTTTCCGTATAGCCAGCAGATATTTATAAACCAGTGAGCAGCTGAGCGTAGTAATAATTAAAATAATATACGGAACGGTAATCACTGATTGTTCCCTTGAATGACCAGAAATATCAAACCCAGCTACATTCTCACGGCATAGTTGTGATTTTTAGCCTAGTAAACTTAATCATCATGTTACTGTGTACCATCGTGTACTTATTTTAGACATATTTGGGCACATTTATTAATAAACATGTGGAAAGCGATCTTCAGCTAACATGTAAGAGTTTGCAAAAATTAAGCTAGTTGTCTTTTGCAGAAAAGAGCCTTGTGTGGCACACAGTGTTAAGGCAGCGGAAATGCAGTCCTAAGCTCTCACTCATGACCTGAAGGTTGCGGGGTTCAATCCCTGCGGTTGGTAAAATGAATACCCAGCTTACTGGGTAAAAGATGACTGGGGAAAGCAATGGCAAACCATCCCGCAAAAACAGTCTGCCAAGAAAATGTCACAATGTAACATCACCCTAGGGGGACTCAATGCTTGCACCAGGGTACTTTACTTTATCTTGCCTCTTATAGAAGTTATCCCACCAAAAACATTTATCATTGACTGAAACTTATCCTTGGGCAAAACGCCAGAAGTCTGCTCCTCCCTCCTGATGTGTGTCCCCCAACAAATACTGAGGAAGAGCCATAATGGCCTCAAAACCTGTATATGTGCTTGGATAATAAGCAGTGAAGTTAAGCAATACTATCATTGTGTACTCATATATTTCCCCAGGTTGTGCCTTAGGCTTCATTCCCACGAGCATATATCGGCCGCCATTTTCATGGCCGACTGATATACGCTACTATCTGGGGCATAAAAGCTCCTGAATGGGCGCACAAATCTAACGTTTGTGTGCCCGTTCACACGGCATGGGCCCCGGCGCATATACGCCAAGGCTGTCATGCCATTGAGCCTTCTTTTTCCCTCCCCTTCGCCAGCTCATCTCTTCTCTCCTCCCCTCCGGCTGATTCCAATGGGAGGAAGCAGGACGGGGCAGCGCTTAGCTCCGCCCCCTCATTGGAACCAGCCAGAGGGGGAGGAGAGAAGAGGGAGGGAGTTTAGCGGTCATGCTGCTACACTCCCTCCCACCTCCCTTCTTCGGCTACTGTAATTGGCTCCCATAGGAGCCCATACAGCGGCTGACGTATTCCGATCCAAAAGATAGTACCAGGACTATCTTTCGGGCCCGAAGTAAAAACGCCCAGCGCTATATTGGCCTGGCTGGGCGCTTTTACGTTGCAGGAATACAGCCATGTGATCTGATGCATTGGAATACAATGCATCAGATCACAGCGTATATCGGCCAACTGTGAAAACCTGCAGCACAGAGAACTCTCTCCTATTCAGGACTCCATCTTTATACCCTTACACAGGATATAGTCGTATGCCTTTTCCTATTTAGGTCGCTCCACCTTCTTTTCTCCATACTATCCAAATGCAAACAGAAGGATGAATGTATAAATTCAGCTTTTCATGCTTTCACATGTAATATAACTGTTTATAGAGCCGATATGTATAGTAGAGGCGGTAAATAAGACACATTGAAGATTAAATGGAAGACATAAGATAAATGTTGAAAAAAACTAAAAGTTCTGTGTCCGAAGTTGAGCAAGTTTCTTTATCTGCTTTATTTGCTACATTGCAGTCTGTTTTTAATGGTATTTACTGACATTGGACAACCCACCTCCTGATCAGGGGTGTTCCTGTGAATTCTCGTATTCATCTCATCTCAGATATCGAGGCACAATGCATGTGTTAATTTTAAATCAAAAGAGTCCTGGGAAATTGATTCTTTTCATAGATTCAGTTTGCCTGGAATGAAAACTTTCATCCATCATTGATCTCACCTTCAACTAAAGGACTGCGTTTTCTGTAGTATTAAATCATGCATACAGTACCGTAAAGGGCTTCTGAGACTGCATTATCTAAAACTGCTGTAGTGCCCTAACTAGAAGAGATACTCAGCAGTCACCAGATATCCCAGCATTCAGCATGTGGTGCTTGCAGTCCAAGGTCCCAGTTCTGATACATCAAGTAATTTTGTGATGAATTGTGTATAGACGTGTTCTCATTTTGAATAATAAAGCTATGAAAGAAAACTCCGAGAAGTAAGTTTTAAGTTTATAGTATTTTAACCCTTTCCAGTCCAATTTTGAATTCAGGGTTTCCTAAAAAGCTTTCTCTTTTTGCTTTTATACAACGGTGCTATCTGCTGGCTAAAACCAGAGTGTGTGCGCCAGAGAGGCCCCGACAGTGGAGTGGCTGGCAATAGACGATAAGAATACCCAGTCAGGCGTCTTCTGACACTGGAGCTGTACAGGCTTCAATCGGAACGCAGGAAGACATTAGACAGTGGATTGGAAAGGGTTAAGGTACGGCACGTGACCGCCTGCCAAATCTTCCAGGTTCCATGTGGCAGGCACCAGAGCAGCAGTGTTGGACAGGGATCCACTAGGATAGGTGAGTATTCACTTTTTCTTTATTTTAAGTTTTTTGGGGGTTTTTTTGTCCTGGAAAACCTCTTTAAATTATTCTTCTACTCTGTACATGCAGTCCCATTTGTGTATACAGTCACTGTAGTGCTTTAGAGTTTGTTCACATGTAGATGATCTGCTGCAGATTTTCTGCAGCTGACAAAAATCTGTAGCATGTCTGCACTATGTGATGCAGATTTGTCATGGATTTTGGTGCAGATGTGCAGCAGATTTTAAATTTTCAATATAAATTCAATTGAAGGGGTAAAATCCACAGCGAAATCCACACCTAATGCGAATTTTGAAGCAGATTTTGGTGTGTATTTGCTGCAGAAGTTTTACAGCTGTGGAAAATTTGAGGCAAATCAGCTACATGTGAACAAACCCTTAAAGCAGATCTGTCAGCATACCATCTGGTCCCTTTTTACAAATATTGGAGGAGGATTCATTTTTAGTTTTTTTCTTTTATTAATTGCCATTATGTGCAACAAATGTATCAGTTTCATAAACTGATGATAAATTGGTCACATTTTTAAATTTGTTTAGAGATGTCACCTTTTACACCCCCCACTCATTGGAGTGTGATTGTGGCAAGTTTTGTAACATTTTAAACTATTCCAATTCTGAAAGGGGTTTTCCCATTGCATATATTTCCTATACAACCCTCTGTCCTTCCTGGTTGCTGCTGACCAGGACATGTGACTGCCGCAGCCAATCACTGGCTATAGTTACTGCTGTGGCCAGTGATTGGCTGCAGCAGTCACATGTCCTGGTCAGTAGCCACCAGGAAGAAGAGAGTAGCTGTGAAGCAATTTTAAGTAGTGGGGAACCCCCTTTAAAAACGTGAACTTTTTAAAAAGTCACAAAATTTGCCACAATCACACTCCAATGAGTGAGTAATGTAAAAGGTGACACATCTCTAAACACAAAATTCTTTACAACAACTCTGTCACTCCTGGTCGCTGCTGACCAGGCTATGTGACCTCTGCAGTCAATCACTGAAGGTTACTGCTGTGGTCAGTGATTGGCTGCAGCAGTCATATGTCCTGGTCAGTAGCAATCAGGAAGGACAGAATGGTTGTGAAGCAATTTTAAGTAGTAGGTAAACCCTATTCCATTTTCTAACAAAAAAAAAGAAAAATCCCAAACTGCACCCCTTTTTTCTTCACTTTGTAAAAGTAACACAAGCAGAGTAAAACAGCAAAAATTTGCACATTTTTGAGCTAAACTCCATTTATGTAAAATGTTGTGACTTTTTGTCGACAGGAAACTACTGCATAGCCCTTCATAAATTCCCCCCATTGTGCTATTTGGCTTAATTGGCTAAAACTACCTATCAAAGAATACAGAGGGCTCTTAGTGACTAACTCCTCTCATCCCGTTTAGCAGAGATTGATGGCTGGGCCAGAAGCTATGTACATACATAAAATATTATACATATACTAGCCTGTTGATCACTGCTAACTGGGAAAATGCTCCTCACATGAGTACAGTGGACTCATAACTGTAAGTGCACTGTATTCAGTTATAGCTGCTATATGCCAAGCATCAAAAAAATATGTTGCGCCATGTGGCTTAAAGTGGCTAATAGGAGAGGGGTCTAACAGGGTAGCATAAAATGCTGACAGATCCACTTTGACTGTACACTCAAGAAGGGATGTAACTATAGTAGATGCAAAGGATACCATTGCACCTGGACCTTAGGAAACCCATAGGCTCTTTCTTCCCTATATGAGGAGGCCAGTAATATAAATGAAGCATTCCAATTGTGGGCCCTTTTACAGATTTTGCATTGGGGCCAAGTAGTGTTGACTGTGCATTAAAGATATGAAAATGTTGTAAATAGTTTGGTGTCTAGTCTATCCTTGGATTATACATGAACTATCTCACATTATCCAGCTTTTGATATCTGCTGAAAATATACACATGTTGGAAATGTCATGATATTTCCCTAATTTATACTGAGCACTATAATGAGACACAAGCTGCCCCACGGGAATGGGAAGAATTTTAAGCAACACGTTCCTTGTTTACCATAAGGCATTTAATATCCACTGGGTTAATTTGACTGTAAACATCAAGAATACTGAACTCCGTCATTTTACACTTTGATGTTTCTAGAAGTTGTGGTGTTTGGATAAGAAGCCATTTGGTCACAGAGAGAAAATTACGATAGTCTAACTCTACAGACTGAACATTCAGTTTCCACACAACCAATTTACAGCATTCCACATCTCAAGCTACACACTTTTATATTTTAAGTCATTTCTATGTGTCTTGTAATCTACAAGATTACTTGGTTTCTCTTACTGAGAACAATCACATTTTACTCTACTGGCTAACGCCGTACCAAACCTTTTTTTCATATTCTTCGTGTCTTGTACGTTTTATTCAAGATCTGTAAAAAATAAGCAAAGCCAAGTCTTTTCAAATTACTTTTTGGATAAAGATTTTAACTGTGAAATGATGTTCAGAAGATGAGTTTTCTTTAAAGCTGGCTATAGACATTATGTAGCTCTTGGCCAAATAATCATTCACCCATCAGCCAACCGAACAAGCTTGTTATTTCGATAGTGTGGGGAATGTCTGGGAGCTCCCAGAGACATTATGAGATGACAAGATTTAACAAGACACTAGGACACAGGAGTCGTCTTATACAATGTATGGTTTAGTGCACTTCAGCAATGGCTCATGAGCAGGGTATTGTGTGTATCGTAACAAGAAATAAAGGTGGTGTACATTTTTAGAAAGACCTCTAAGTTTTGAAGACCTATCGCTTTTCAAGTCATTCTGATATCCTGGGAAGATAGTCCTCCATTTATTTAAAGAGGAATATTTTACTCTAGTATTAAGTTGGATATAAATCCACAAATTATATAGAAAAAATAATCCCTATAAGAAAAAATATATATATAGTTCGAGGCTGGTGACTGACTCAGAGATCCTTCAATTTATCGGCCTTCTACTTTGTTAAACTTATATCAGCCACTTCTTTTCCTCCCCTTGGATCCGGCAATACTCACTCCAAATTTATTGATAATATTGATCTACAGACATCGGTACCCACTGAGGGATCAGGTTATAGCTACAACCCATGGAAATGTATTGAAAGGAGAGAAGTAGGAGGTACCTGCTGGAAAGATATTTCGAGAGGAACATAAAAATGTGCTCTAGCTTCTAGTGAGTATGTTTTTTTTTGTCACCTTTGCCTTGAAATCACATCTCTACTGCTCAGTACTGCTGCATAATGTCCTCCATGACCTTGCTTCTTCTGAAGGTGTGCTACAAAGACACAGAAGAGTAGAATCTCTTTTATGTGTACAGTGTATGGGAGACATCTTTGCAGCTAGTCTACACCCACCATCTCAGAGAATCAGAGATGGAGCCCACTGAAGGCAAAAATGGTAAAAAAATGCAGGTTACAAGTTATATAATAGGCAAAAATGCTTTCATTCCTCATGCGCATACATGGCAGTTTATTTATCTGAAATGCTAAGTATGCTTTAAAGTAATCTTTATTTTCAAAGTGGATTGGGTAGAAATATACATAGGGGAAGTGTATTTATACAAAATCTACAACATTCAAAAAAATATACACAAATTTGGTTTCTGCTCTATATGTTACATGGGATAAGAGCAATCAGTATTTAGTGATTGTGACTATTGTTATGGTTTACACACATTGGAGTTTCAGTCCAATTATCTGCAGCTTCCCTTGCTAGTTAGTCTAGGACTTCATTGCAGAATTTGTCTTACCATCACCTATGTAGCCTTTGGTGCCACACTTTCCACTAATTATTATTAACTATTAGGAAATTGCTTTTATAGCTAATGAGACCCATTTGTACCTCTAGTTAGAGCTGTCTGGAAGTTGCAAGTTACAGAAAATATCTATACCCTTTATCCTCATTATAGCCAACAAATATATACTTCATCCCCATTAAAGTTTTAAGTTAAAATGCATTGTCTAGTTGCAGACGTCCAAGAAAGTTCTGAGAACCAGAATAGTTAAATTATATTTTCCCCAATCTGTTTTTATAGTGAAGGATTAAGAGTGTCCTAATATCCCCTTTACTATGTCTGTTTTACTGCCATCTGGAGTTGAGCTTTTACCATCCGTTAAAGAATTATCTACATTTTCAATCTTTTCAATTTCAGCTGGATGATCTCCAGTTTTGACTGCTTTTATTATAAATCATTATTTTTACATATATTTTGGTTAAATGTACAGAGATTGTCCCCTGAGCGCTCTTGAACTATGCATTTGACACAGACAACACAATGTACAATACAAGAGAGTAGCTACAGTGTTTTTGTTATATAAGTTTGAAAACCACATGAAAATAATAACTATACTCCATTGATTTACAAGGGATTCTGGGGAGATAAAGGTTACAGCTTCAGAAAAAGCTAGTCTGAAAAAAGTGGATACCAAACCCTACATGCACAATGCTAATAATTTAGGAACTGTCACACAACTATCTCAGGAAATGTTCTACTTAAACAACATGGATAGACTGTATTGTTTACTTTGTTGCATTGCAAGAGCCGTAACTTGTTGACATGGCCGTATGAGGGCTTGTTTTTTTTTTCGTGGGACAAATTGCATATTTTAATGGCAGCACTCGTGGGTACATATAATGTATTGTATAACGTTTATTACATTTTTTATGGGGGAGATGGAAAAGTCTAGAAAATCCACCATTGTTTAAGATTACTTAAGATTTTGATGGAATAATATATGAGCCAATATCCAGCAATGCTAAAGATGGAGTTTTTCAGACTCTGAGACCAACCAAAGAGGATAATGATTGAAATAACTACTTACAGTATTGCTGAAGGAGAGGGCAGCTCCATAATATATGTAGCAGAGTTCCCCTAGTGCCACAACCCCCTAGGCAATCAGCCAGACAGTTGGGGTACATTTGGGCCACGCAAACTGGTGTATAATACCAACACAATGAGCGCATTTATTGGAAACTATCATAAAAATTTACAAACGCCGTTTCAGCTTCCAGGGTAACTATTATAGTTTGCTGGTTTTCCTTAGGGAGGGAACCTTCCATAATCGCTAATTTAAAGGTTTTACACAGGTGCAGGAGAAAAATATCTCAAAACATTTTGTAGTAGACATTGGTAAGCCCATTGAGGCATGGTGATTTACCAGTTGGTAGAAAGTTGATATTATCCAGCACTTCTGCTACTGTAATTGAGTAGTCAAGGCTAAGATGTTGTAGGTAATGAGAAGACATATAGGAAATTCACCCTTTTACACTGTAGTTACAGGGAATAGTTGTCACATTTGTGCCAAAGCTGCAGCAGATAAGCTGTGTACAAAGACATCACTTGGTATGGCGCAGGCAATGGGCTCATTTTCCTGGTGGCCTCCAGCAGTTTCTTTTTCACATGAAAGAAATAGAGGTGCTAGAACATCTATTGGTTTATGATCCGCCGGGTGCTTAGGGCGATGAGGTCTGTGCCATGTCTATTATAAAGTACTGTAGGGTATATTCTGGAAGCAATGTTTTCAAAAGATTTTGTTAACATTACTTCAGGTACGACACATGATTTCTGGGAGCCCCCGAAATGTAATGTTATTACGGCATGATCTGTCCTTTTAAGTCTGCCATCTTGGTTCTGAGCCAGTCAAGCTCTGATTCCAACTCATAGTGTGCATCAATAAGGTTATTATATAATGTTGCAAATTCTGCTAATTTAGTCTCTGCATGAGTAATACTTTTCTCTGCTTCAGCAATGGCCAAATTTATAGGCTGAACAAGTTTGGCAAAGGTAGATTGCAAAGGGATCTGCAAAGCTTTTAGCATAGCCTTCATGGCGGTATTGGTAAGAGATGTGTAAGTTACCTGGTTGTCGTCAAAATATCCGTTGTTTGAGAGGTATAGCCTTAAAAGATGGTTGGTCATTCACCCTTGCAGAAGGTTGCCCCTCAGGAGAGACCATTTCCTACCTTTGTTTTGATGGGCTGGAAGGAGAAGAGGAGGTTGCAGTCGCAATGCAGATGATGATGTTGCAGAGACTACTGCCTGGTCTCCACGTGGCTTCTCTGCAAACCCCAAAAGAGTTGCCACCGCCTTTGCGCAGATTTGAGGCGAAGTCTCACTATTCAATGGAACAGAGTTGCTCCTTCACTGCAGCTCTGCGGAGTTCGCTCACTTGGGCAGGGAACTTTCTGCGAGCCTCTGGCCAGGCCATCTTGATCTCACTCTGGGGAGCAGGAGAAGTAGAAACTGAGCAGCTTCTCCTGCTTGGCGGGTGGTCGCTTCCCTCTCCTCGGTATCATAGATGTGAAGGCAGCTGTATGAATACCATTGTGTAGTCGCTAAAAGCTCTGTGCTAAGGCAGTGATTCACTTTGGCAGCCAAGCCACGCCCCCTTTAAAAGTATTTTTACAGCATTTACCATGCATGATAGATAAAAAAATATTTTCATTGTCTTAGTCATTTGTAATTTCGGCAATACCTACTATGTTGCTTTTGTAAAAAAAAATTAGATTTTTTTTTTTCCATTTAAAAAGAGTTTTTGTGGAGGAAATGTGTTTTTTTTTAACTGGATTATTTAAAATGTAAATGTAAACTTTTTGTTTTGCACTTTTTTTACACTATTTTTTTAGGGACCTTGAATATGCAGTTATTCGATCACTAGGAAAGTACACTACATTTCGTATGTAATCTAGCAGCTTATTAGACTGCTGAGGGTAGGGTCTAATAAGCCGACATAGCAAACATTAAAGGGGTTCTATCATTAGAAAAAAAAATCAATACTTATTCCTCCCCAGGCAGTCTTCTTACCACATCTTCTCCTCACAGATCTTCTCCTGGTTTCTCCAGTCCCCCGGTCCAGCTGTCCGGATGCTCTTCTTCCTGTGTCGTTATGTACATTCTCGGCAGTCTCCTTCCTGTAGGTCAATGTACACTATGTCACTAGTGATGAAGCGTTCACTGCCTAGCACAAAATGCTGAATCCTATGCCGGGCTATTGCTGGGATTGGGCATTTGCGCTGTCTTGCGGCAATAGTATATGACATTCGCAGCGACACAGATCATACAGAGTCTCGGCAATATCGCGGCATAGGATTCGGCATTCCCTACTTGGAAGTGAACGCTACATCGCAAGTGACATAATTTACAATGACCTGCAGGAAGTGGAATACATGTGAATGGACGCTTCATAACAGGTAGAAGAGGATGTGGCCGGCCGGAGGTGATGTGACCCGGGGGACTGCAGGAGCCAAGAGAAGATAGGTGAGGAAAAGATGCTGTAATAAAGCTGCCTGGGGAGAAATAGGGAAGTATTGATTTTTTTTCTAAGGACACAACCCCTTTAAGCCCTTTTTCAGGCATCCAGGAGCCATAGGAAGTAGAGTTGAGCGAACATACTCAGCCGAGCTTGATGCTCGTTCGAGTATTAGCGTACTCGATGGTGCTCATTACTCGAACGAGCATCATGTCTTGTTCGACCCCGCCTCAGTTTTTGGCTCCTCCCCGCTGTGACGTGCCTGTTTTGGCCCCTCCCCACAGCAGCGCGCGTGCCAATGGCAAACCTTTTGGCTGGCAGGCAGAGAGAGAGAGAGGAACCCATTGGTACCTTGCAATCCCACTACGGGGTAAATGACCTATTAAGCAAAGGCTTGATCCTATACATTTATGGATAATGAAATAAATCCCCAGAAAGAAAAGTTACATTTACACTTAAACTGGTAGATCTAAACATAGAGCAGCCTTTAGAATAAAAACTGGGGATTTTGTAGCGAATTGAGCAAAGGTAGCAGACAGTGAGCATTAATAGAAACTTCAGTAAAGTATTTATCGAAACCTGCCAAGAAAGAGCTAATACAAGTGTGATGGAATATGTTTTCTGAATTAGTGTATCAGTGGAAGAGAGCAAAATGTAGATTTTCCAAGCATTGGTTTTTCAATAAAAGTTTAACTTTACATATAAATTTTCATTTGTAAGCAAAGAAAATAACAATATGTTCCATTGACTTCCAAGCTTCAAAATCTATTCGGCTACGAAATTGTACCATGTGTCACGGCACATTTATAGTATTTTCTCCATATTAAAAAGCATTTCAGTTCTTTTCTTTTAGTTTATTCGATGTAGATATTATACCGGTTTTTGTCTCCTGTGTTTTAGAGAAGTGAAATTTTTAAAAAAACTGCTTCCGTAGAGGTTTTCATCTATTTGGTCTCCTAAATAGCAAATCTTATCAGTACAAAAATACAGGGCAAAGAAAGTTCCAGTGTAAAACTACAAGGGCTGTTAGGTTAACTTCACACTACCGACGTGATATGAGGCCGTGAATCCCGCCCCCATATGGCTCTCTCCACCATAAAATTCCCATAGGATGGGAGACCTTGCATTACACCGTGAGCACCTAGCACATGGTGCAATGCTCCCGCCAGCCCCACTGACAGCAGTGGGTGGTGCAATGCAAGAGCATGCCCTTGTGTTGTCCTGTGAGAGTACTTGTATATGGATGTATGTATCTGACCCAAGAGTGACTATACATAAAGCAGCTAATACATTGTAATGGCATTCAGATTACCACAAACTGCTGGAATGCATCTGGACTTGTCACTTGCAACAATAGCAAATCCAGGTGCAGCCTGACAATTACCAGTAATCTATGTGCGGTTACGGAGGATTGGGAGCAGTATGTACAGGCAACATAAAACTTTTAATTTATGCAATTCTGAAAGAAATTGATATGTGCCTGCACTTATAACTGTATTGCAGGCACAGTAATGTACATATTATAGTTTTGTAATTGCTGTTAATACAGTATTTCTCTAATTGAATCTATTTATCACAACAGTTCTTCTAATAATGCAGTCTGCTTGAGGGCTTAAACACATGAACTTGTTTTAGTTATGTGGCCATGAAAATGACGGCTGCATAACTGGACAAAACCATTGATTTCACTGCTTTACTTTTTACTATTGAGATTCTTGCACGTTGATACTACAAGTGAGAAAAGATGGGAGTTGCCCTTTCTTTCTCACACATAGTTTTCCTAGGCGCGAGAAAGATCGGGCAGGACCTAAATTCCCGCTTTTTTTAAGCTTCTGTGCACTGGCGCAGAGTTTGAATAGTCCAAAAGAAAAAAACCTGATTCATGCGCTAATACACTCTGTAGCAGCAAGTGTATTAGAGCATTGCGCCCATGTGTTTTTGCCCTGAGCGTGCTGTGTGAAGAGAAGCCGTCCTGAGCTGCACACAGCTTCTCTTCCTCACACTGCTTCCGCTCCCCACCCACACCCCATGTACTCTTTCTCAATGCATCAGGCGTGTATGTCAGATGCATAGATATTATGACAACAGTTCTCGACAGGGAGTGAGCGCGATGTGAAGAGTAGCCGCATGCAGTAGAGCAGGAGTCCCCAACCATCGGGCCGCGGACCGGGGCGGGGCCGTTGGGTGGTTAGCGCCGGTGCGCGGCACCGCCGGGAACTTTTGCTCTAAACACAAGGCCCGCGGGCCAAATCCGGCCTGCTGCCTTGTGCTATGTGGCCCGCGGCGTGCCGACGCCGCGGACCACTGAAGCTATTACCAGCGGGGGCGCCGCAGCTCCCCGCTGGTAATCGCGCTGATCCTGGCGCACACTGACGTCTGTGCAGCCAGGATTCCCCTCCCCGAGTCCCCTGCTTATTAGTTCCGCAGGAGAGGACTTGGGGAGAAAGCGTTCCGGGCTGCACACTGACGTCCGGGCAAGCAGAGAGAGAGCGACAGCAGGGAGGAGGTAAGTATATGGGTTGGGGGGGCTGCCTATTACTGAGGGGGCTGCATATTAAGGGGGGGGCTGCCTATTACTGGGGGGGGGGTGGAGGCTACTTATTACAGGGGAAGGGGCTGCCTATTATTGGGGGGGGCTGGTTATTACTGGGGGGTGGGGGCTACTTATTACAGGGGAAGGGGCTGCCTATTACTGGGGGGGGGGGGCTGGTTATTACGGGGGGGGCTGCCTATTACTGGGGGGGGCTGGTTACTACTGGGGGGGGGCTGCTTATTACTAGGGGGGGCTGCTTATTACTGGGGGGGACCTGCTTATTACTAGGGGGGCTGCTTATTACTGGGGGGGGGGCTACTTATTACAGGGGAAGGGGCTGCTTATTACTGGGGGGGCTGGTTATCACTGGGGGGGTGGGGGCTACTTATTACAGGGGAAGGGGCTGCCTATTACTGGGGGGGTTGCCTATTACAGGGGGGGTCTGCTTATTATGGGGGAGGGGGGTTGGTTATTACTGGGGGGGTGGGGGCTACTTACTACTGGGGGGGCTACTTATTACTGGGGGGGACCTGCTTATTACTAGGGGGGCTGCTTATTACTGGGGGGGTACTTATTACAGGGGAAGGGGCTGCCTATTACGGGGGGGGCTGCCTATTACTGGGGGTGGGGCGCTGCCTATTACTGGGGGGGGCTGCTTATTACTGGGGGGGGGACCTGCTTATTACTGGGGTGGGGGCTACTTATTACAGGGGGAGAGGCTGCTAATTACTGAGGGATGGGGGCTGTCTATTACTGGGGGGGAGATAAATTATATGCTGCCCTATGTGTGTGCTGGGGGGGGGGATAGATTATATACTGCCCTATGTGTGTACTGCCAGGACATTCTAAATGTCATAATTAAATAAGAATGCACTAAACTCCAACCCCCTTCGTAACCCCGCCCCCTATAACCAAAGCCCCGCCCATGTCCCGCCCAACCCTGCCGGGCCTTGTAAAAATGGTCTTGCTTGAAGCCGGTCCCTGGTGCCAAAAAGGTTGGGGACTACTGCAGTAGAGGACCTCTTCTCCTCACAGCGCTTGTGTCCAGGCAGCATTATTAGAAGATCTGTTAGGATAAATAGATTAAAGCATTTATTACAGGATTATAATGAGCTAAGTACTGTGCTTGCAGTACAGTTGAGAGTGCAGGCACAGTAAAGAGCAGACGTCCTCATATTTGGGCTTTTTCTACCCAAAAAATACAGAATAGGTTAATTAAACACATTGCAAAAATGCTAAGAATCACCTTTTCTTTACATCCAAAAAAATTAAATGACAGTTACACTCTAAATTTATGGAGATTCATTTTTTACACAGAACCAGTTGGTTTGGGATAACTTTGTCTTCAGTATACAAACATTTAAATGGCATTTTGTGTTCATTCAGGTTGTCTTTGTTTTAACAATGAACATTAACAAATATGCGGAAAAAGAAGACAAATGCTTCTCTGCTGCTCTGTATGAAACTGGAAAAGCTGGATGAATCTCAATACATCACTGTGAATAACGGGTTAAACTTTATAATCACTTGACTTTAACAGAAGTACAGGCAGATGATAAAATGAAGCAGATGCATGACAATAGAAAATTGTATTTGGAGTTGTAAATCAAGACGCATATGTACAGTAGCTCTATAAATGTAGTTACACACCCCCCCAAAAAATGAGTGTATATATAATATTTACCATATTAATTATTTGTTTATTAAAAATATGCGCACACACAGAGTTGAATCATATTAATTTGGACCACCAGCTATCCAGAGTAACCACCATGGGGCTGGGAGCGACTTGGTAAGGTGCTGGTTATTTCAGTAATCTGAAGCCATGCTGACTGCAGTACATCCCACAGTAGCTGGACGGTACATGGGGGAGGATCCATAGAGTGAACATGACTATCTGAGTGGTCCCACAGATGCTTAATTGGGTTCAAGTCTGGGATATTAGGGGGCCAAGGAAGTACTTGGAAGTCTTGGTCGTACTCTTCCAACCACTGTTGGACATTTCTAGCCTTTGAACATGTCTCATTGTCTTGCTGGAAGATCCCACCTGCCCCATGGAAGACAAACGGCATATATGGGTGTATGTGATCTGAAAAGATGGATTCACAACTAAATTGGTTCAGAGTTCCTTTAACATGGATGAGCGTCCCAGATAATGCTACAAAAAAAGTCCCCAGACCATAATGCTGCAACCATCAGCTCATGTTCTTCCAGTAATAGTTGCAGGTTGGTTGGTCTGTTTCTCGCCTGACATTTCAACGTCCATCTATTCGAGGAAGCAGAAAACGTGACTCATCAGGAAAGGCAACCTTTGCCAATCAGCTATGGTCTAATTAAAATACTGCTGTGCAAATTGAAGCCGTTTCCTCCAATGCATTTTTGTTGGCAAAGGTGTAGTGACCACTTGTTTGCTTCAGAGCCCCATACACAATAGGGTTCGCTCAACTGTTTTAGACACATGTCTGGTAGTCCCCGGTTCAATTTAATGGTGAGTTGCTCCACTGTAGCTTATTGATTGGCCCTTGCGCACCTTTGTAGTAGACGTTCACCTCTCGCATCAATAGCATATGTTGCTCCGCAATTCCCACATCGGTTATTCCTAATGGTGCCATTTGTCCTCTCACAATGCACTTTCACCACAGCAGCACGTGAACAGTTCACAAACTGCACTGTTTGAGAAATACTGCCACTCTTGGCCTAAAAGCCAATAATCATCCCTTTTTGCGGCTCTGATAAATCGCTCCTTTCACCCATGACAGCAATGATTGATATGTGAGAAGACAGTCTATCACACACCTTATATGCCACCAAGCCAGCCAATGAAACATTGCATATATATATATATATATATATATATATATAAAAATATGTGTGTGTGTGTGTATGTCTATGTATGTGTGCATGTATGTGTATATATATATATATATATATATATATATATATATTATCCAGGATATGTGCCTCCTTACCTGTATAGTATATGCATTAGCACATTATATGTGCTTTATTCTATAACATACCCTTAAGTGGAGATATACAAGTGTCATTGATTACAAGAAAAGAAAGAAAAACTATCAGAAATGGATTAAAATAGATAAGGAACGTGAAAAGAAAAATATAATGGTAACATCTTGTTTTTTTGGGAAACAAAGATGCTAGTTTATAGAATCATCCATCATTTCTGTTGCTTTAGGCTACCAAAGCCTTTTAGACATGTATACTTTGCTGTTCTATTTCATTCTTCATTGTCTTGACTGGAGCAGGTTAGGTTATTCTTCTATGCCAAGGTTATGACTCAAGAAGTCTAGATCTCTACAGCTGTTATAGGAAATAATAAGCAAATAAGGAAGATGGAATAATACCTCCACAACGCCACCTATTGGAAGGCAGCATTCCTTCAAGCCAAAGTTAGACTCTTTATACAAGCCTTGTAACAATGACTGGGAATTAAAAGCAAAGCCGGGCTTAATGCACATACAGCTGTTTCAGGGTTTTTGCCCTTCATCAGTGTACAGTAGAAGTCTGGCTTTGCTAGTGAGAGGCCTGGGACGGGGGTCAGAAACACTATCTTTTCTCTTTAGGGAAAGCACCTAGATGGTGAGTGAGGAGACTCAAAATGCCATTTATGCTCCTCTGGGTAATATGCAAATAAGGGAGAGGGAATAATACCTCCACAGTGCCACCTATTCAAAGTGCCATCTCCCTTGTTTGCATATTACTCAGAAGAGCATGAATAGCCTTTTGAGTCTAGGTGTTCTCCCTAAGGGGAAAGGAAATATATGTAACACATTATTTCTTTAAATCGTAGTGCTGTGTAGTATAGTATACTGTAGTAGTAAAGCAGTTATCCAGGACTCAAATATTGATGACCTCTCTTTAGGATAAGTCAACAATATCAGATTGATTGGGCGTCAGTGATTTCTGGGATCACTGATATTAGTTGTTTTGAAGAGGTCACAGCGCTCCGGTGAGCACTGTGGACTATTCTGTAGCCTGTGATGTCACGTTCATTAGTCCAATGGCTTTAATACAACTCGGTCCCATTCTAATAGGAATTAGCTGCAATGCCTGACACTGCTGCCACACAGAGTGCTGTGGTCCCATCAAATAGCTGATCAGCAGGATCTCGTCCATCTGATATTGGAGACCTATCAGTCCTTAATATTCAAGTGCCATATAACTTCTTTAAAGTACAGTGTGATTTAGTAATAGTTGTAAGTTTCTATGTAAATTGCTAAAGATTCCATCAGGTAGCACTGTGTTTCTGTAAAAATAGACAACCTCTGTAGTTTTTAAATGTCCTATAATCAAGTTAAATCAGAGAGTTATTGGAATCCCCAACGATTATAAAAATTATGGAATGACGGAACTGGAATACCCAGAGAGGCTATCCAAATTGGGATTATTTACTCTAGAAAAAATATGGCTAAGGGGCGACCAAATAACTATATATGAATACATGAGGGGACAATTCAAGGATCTCTCCCATGATCTGTTTACACCCAGGACTACGACGGTAACAAGAGGGCATCTATTACGTTTAGAGGAAAGCAGGTTTCATCACCAACATAAAAAAGGGTTCTTTACTGTAAGAGCAGTTAGACTGTGGAACTCTCTGCCGGAAGAAGTGGTGATGGTAAAATCCATAGAGGAGTTTAAAAGGGGACTTGATGTCTTTCTGGAGAGGAAGGATATTATAGGTTATAAATCTTAGGTTAATTGTTAATCTGGGTTTACAGGCAGGTAGGAACTATTAGGGGTTGATCCAGGGAGCATTCTGATTGCCATTAGGGAGTCGGGAAGGAATTTTTTCCCCAAAAGGGCTAATTGGCTTCTGCTCTTAGGGGTTTTTTGCCTTCCTCTGGATCAACACAGGAGGATAGACTGGCTGGACTAGATGGACATTGTCTTCATTCGGCCTAATGAACTATGTTACTATGGGTCCCCTGTGTGAATAGCTAAGTGCTGTAGTTCTATATTCAGCTATTTCTGTCAGTCTTATAAGTAATGAATGAACCTGTAGTTTGCATGCATGGCCACCCATCCTTTCAGAAAGGGGACTCAAGAACCCCGTTCTCATGATCAGTGGAGGTCCCAGTGGTTGGACCCCACCCATCATGTATTTAATACTTATGCTGTAGTTATATGATCAATATTGTTTATGGGCCAACTCCCTTAACTACTACTTCATAGGACTGGCCTGCATGTGTCTTTTTTGGCCTTTGGAATCGTGAAATGATGGGGGCTGCTGTTATAATAATATAAAGGAAAATAGCTTAGTGAAATGAAAATCACATAAAAAATCTATAAATATTAATATGGTGCAGAAAGATTATTAACAGAAAAATCAATAAAATATATTGTCTTCATAATTTACCCAGAGAAAACACAAGTTTACCCAAACTTAAAATTGCAAAGGACACTAAAAAAGTTTTCTAGTTAATACTGGTTCAATATATTTTTATAAAATGTCAATAAAAACCTTTCAAACTAAAAAGTTTTCTCCCCATGCATTTTAAATATGCAAAAAGGCAGAGATTAGATGGATGATGCCAGACAAAATTCAAGGTCAATACAACATAATCTATTGTTCAAGGAAGAGGTGCGTCATTGATCGCTTGTTTGAATACAGAATTACTGATATAAGGAACTGGGAAACAATTGAATACATATTTTTAGTATGCTGTAAACAAAAATTACCTAAAAGTATATTGCATCTACTCCTTTTGTAGAAAAAATGTTACTGTAGTTGAGATTCATTGTGCAGAATCTTTGCACAAGGGAGTTTTTTTTTTTTTAATAAATTTTATTTGAAATTTTCAAGCTTTACAACAAAGTAGTAGACATTTTACTGAGATATGGTACAGGTGTGTGGGTGTATTATAAGCATAGTCCACAAAGAAATAGAATAGACTGAGGGGATACGTTCCAAAGAGCCTTTAACATGGTGCTCTCCTGTAGTATCCCAGCTCAGTCTTAACTTTGAACTGTTAGCTAAGAGAAATAGTATATAAAATAAGCGGCCTGGCCAGGGCCTAACTTGGTTTTATAGAAGAGGTTGGAGGGGTAGATAAAGAAGGGAGGTGGTGGAGGGGTGTGTGTCTGAGACAGCCTAGGAGTTTCCCATGGGGTGGATGCCGCCGGAGACAGCCTCGATCTGCGTAGTTGTTATGGAATGATTTTCATTTGGTGCTTTCTTCTGTTCCCTATAGGGAGGTCAAGAATCTGTTGTTTTGTGAGGGGTATGAATAGTCCAACCATGGAGACCATATTTTTAGAAATTTTTCGTGTTTGTCCTCTCTAAGATGGAGGTTAATTTTTCGTTTGTTAGGTACCAGTCAAGTCTGTGTTTAACTTCAGTGAAATCTAGAGAGGCTTTGCGCCATGAGTGAGTAATTACTTGCTTCGTGGCTAGGAAGAAAAAGGATATTAGTTTTCTAGAATCAGGAGGGATGTTGTTTACTCGTTTATTTAGGAGTGCCTCCCAAGGATCTTTACGGATGTTGTGATTTGTGACTGAATATATTAAAGAGTAGACTATAATCCAGAGTCTTTTGACCCGAGCGCAGGTCCACCAGATGTGGAGCATGTCTCCTGGGGCTGAACATCCGCGAAAACAGTTGGGAGATTGTCCGGGGGTTGCATGAGCGCACAAGGGCGTTTTTTTACAATATAAGATATAATTTGTGCCTCACCAGTTGTGATGGAACCACAACTCCCAACATGGGCATACTATGAGATAGTCCCATAACAAATGGATAGGCACAAGTTGCAATTCATGATTTACCTACTTCCAAGGGAATAATGTTTGGTCTATACTGTGTTACAGTGAAAGTTACAGCCCTCAAAATAGTCACTATCTATTTAGACAACATGTGCTTATATGATGGCCAGTGCGATTTATTTTATGTACCCAGAATTATGTTTTTGTGCCGAAGAATCATTCTAAAATATTGTCCACTAGGGGGTCCCCTTCCTCCTTACTTCCTGTCTGCTGCCTGCTGTCAAATGTGAGGCAGAAGATGAGCAGATGGAAAAACAGGAAGTGGAGAAGGTGGATGAATCATCAAGTGGATTGAGTGCAGCAGAGCAGAGGGGACAAGGGAGGAGAAAAGCAGATATGCAGACACTATATGTAGCTAATAGTAAGTTACTGTTTAGTATGTTTTAGCAACTGAAATCACATCTCCACTGCTCTGTCTGCTGTACATTGTCCTACATGATGATATGTCTGTGTGTGTTACAGACACACACTAGAATCTAAAGTTCTCTGCACAGTTTATAGTACATAACACAGCAGCAGGTTCCTCTCACCAGTCCTGAGACAATTGAGAATCAAATGAACATCCTGAAGAGGGAGAGAATTGTGATGACTGCAGAATACGAGTCATATAATAGCCATAAATTATGTAATTCCTCATATACACACATATGGCAGCTTATTCTAAAAAGTCATCTGAAAAATTAGATGTACCTTAGGCTTATGGCTAAAATTAAAATGGTGGAAAACTGCTTCCTTGATCACATAGTACTCCTCCTTAAAACTAACTATGGACCAATCATCTGTTTTACAATATATTAGAATGTGCATATAATTAGTTATGCATTCGAATGGCACATTCTAGTCATATTGCACATATCAACAGATATAAAGCCAGTCATTCTTGGAATTCATACCTTCAGGCTGTTGTGTTCCTAATATTCAAATCCAATAAACATCTCTACTAAGTACAAATTTTCTCCAGTCTCCTTCCCTAGGAGGGCTCCTTACTGCTTCAGTACCACTGAACCTAAAAGTGTTTACAGAGCCAGCATAAGTCGAGTGACTGACAGGTGGCCAGTGCACCTAAAGCCCCATTTACATGGGATGAATGTTGTGCAAACTATGCCTGACACTTGTCCCTGTGTGTTCTCACTCCCATGCTGCTGAATAGGAGCGAGTATAGCTGGCTCTCTGACAGAGCAGCCAGCAGGGGGCTGGGACGGCTGGAGGAGATTTCACTCCTCGCTCTCCCCGCCTCTCTCCATTCACTTAACACAGTGGCCGTTCAGTACTGAACGTCTGCTGTTTACACTCATCGTGCAGGATTTTATGCAGCCTAAACGATGGACGAAGATTTGAGCGATGATCGTTCAGTATAAACAGCAGCCGTTCAGTACTGAACGGCTGCTGTGTTACGTGAATGAAGAGGGGCGGGGGTGAGAGAGGAATGAAATCTCCTCCAGCCTCCCCGCTGCGAGCCAACAATACTCTCTTCTGTGCAACAACACTGGAGCAAGTACATGCGTGGATGAGTGTTGGGCATCGTTTGCCCGACAGTTGTCCCATGTAAAGGGGCTTAAGAATCTTCAAGCTATGATGCTATGGGACATTTTATATAGCCAGCAGAGGAGAGCAGTAAACTTTTGTATTTGGATGTGTGTTAACTTAGTTGGCATAAACGTAAAGTAGTAAATAAAGAATTTATGCAGACATTTTTTTTCTGGACTTTTTTTTTTTACAAACAAACTTTTACAGAAAACTGTGTTTTTTGTTACTTGTGTCTCTTTATAGGATTTGTTAAATTGCTTTATTGGTCACATTTTAGGTTATTTTTGTTTTGGCATTTTTTTTAGAGAGAGAATATGGGAAAACACTTAAAGGGGTTGTCCCGCGGCAGCAAGTGGGTCTATACACTTCTGTATGGCCATATTAATGCACTTTGTAATGTACATTGTGCATTAATTATGAGCCATACAGAAGTTATAAAAAGTTTTTTACTTACCTGCTCCGTTGCTAGCGTCCTGGTTCCCATGGAGCCGACTAATTTTCACCCTCCGATGGCCAAATTAGCCGCGCTTGCGCAGTCCGGGTCTTCTGCTCTCTTCAATGGAGCCGCTCGTGCAGAATGCCGGCTCCGTGTAGCTCCGCCCCGTCACGTGCCGATTCCAGCCAATCAGGAGGCTGGAATCGGCAATGGACCGCACAGAAGAGCTGCGGTCCACGGAGGGAGCAGACCCCGGCGGCCATCTTCAGCAGGTAAGTATGAAGACGCCGGACCGCCGGGATTCAGGTAAGCGCTGAGCGGTTTGTTTTTTTAACTCCTGCATCGGGGTTGTCTCGCGCCGAACGGGGGGGGGTTAAAAAAAAACAAAAAACCGTTTCGGCGCGGGACAACCCCTTTAACAAAAACTTCAGACCTAGAGCATGTTGCAATTTTGAAAAAGCACTGTGAACACAAAAACAAAACTAAAAAGACCAAAATGTGTGCAGAGTGTTTCATACTAAGCTATTGACCTACAAACATCTGAATGCAGTGTTTTCCTACAAAGAAATTTGCAAAAAAGGCTATCATCAAAAACACCAAAAACGCAGTCTTTTAGGCAAAAAAAAACTGTGTGATATCTACCTAAAACTATATTTTTTGTCAAAGTTATCTTTTAATGGCATTGCAAGCACAATGAAAAAAATGGCATATAGTTGTTTATGTAAAGTAAATGTCTGTTGAACTTTTAAAAAAAACTCGATTTTGATGATTTTAAAAGACAAAAGAACAGGACATATCTGCAAAATGCCGTTGATCAAAGGTTATGCCTGGAAAATGGGAAAATTCTCACTTTGGGCAACATGACTTATTTGATCGATTATCTTCTCTTCAGCAGAAGAGCATGACTGAACAGAAGTAACCTCAAAATGATTAAGTACCGGCATAAGAGCATAATGCATACTTTTCATATATTGAATGCTATAATAAGAAAAAATCCATAGACTAATAAGCTCCCCCTAGTGGTTGCTGTAGGTAGCCAGAATTTTATCATTTAACTTTATGACTATGCAGTGGAATTTTTGGTCTCTACCAGAAAAGAACATTTCAATGGCGATAGACCTATATTAACAAATTCATTTTTGGCAAATACAGTATAATGTGGTTATTCTGATGTGATATGCTGTATGCTGTCCTAAGAGTCCCAGTGGTACTGTATATGTAGTGAAGCAATCTCTGATGGCATATTTTATGCTTTGGCACAGATTACCTAGTGATAAATAGCCTTGGGTGCTCAGGGGTTTAAAAGCTTCTATAATCTTATTTATTCAGTGCTCTTATATTTCCCTTGTTGATTGAATAGAGGCTGCATAAAGCACAGATTGATTGTGCACGTTTATCAATAAACTGTGATGTTTCTGATTACTGCTCCTGGTTGTATTATTTAAGACTACATTGTAACAAGCTCCAGGTATCCACATAGGTTCATTGAGAACTGTTCAAAACGCCTACGATTTGGGAGATGTAAACACAACCTGATTTCAAGCCAGTAGGTAGATCTCCTTTTGTGCTTCATCCAACTCGTTAGTGTTTTACGCTTAACCAATTAGAATTTAATGGTCTACAGAAGGGATTATGCCTTCTCAAAACACAACAAAGCACATAAGTAAGGATTTTGTTAAGGCAACACAGACTATTCCTTTGAATCCTGGGTATAACATCTGCACCCCATGGAAAGTTCAAAAAAGAGTAATGATTGTTAGAGCGTTCACTGACCGATGGGCGTTCTATCAATTAGTGACTCCGCTCAGTAGCAGGAAACTGATAATTAATAGGAATCAAAGAGGAAGGTGTCTGCTATTGGGAAGCAGCAATAAGAGGTAGCAATACTCTACAAATACCCAATAACATCAACAGTGACAAATTTTATAGAAATTGTATCCATGTTTGTGATGTGTCGTTGATGAAATATTATACAGCTGAAGTGATAACATGAGAAATTTATTTTATGTAAAGTTTGGTAAAGTGCAATATAATGAACAATATCTAAAAGTACTTAAAGGGGAGAGAATAAGTGATCGTTGTTAAAGGGTCAAAAAGGACGGAAGTGTCATGGAAAAAAATAAATCTGGAGAATCGGTAAACATCCAGTTATAAAGATGCCCTGGATATTCTTTATATACTAACTAGGTATGCAATGCTGCATTCTAGATCTAGAGCATGGTAAACCTTGGAAATGCTCTGGTGTCTAATAAATGTTATCTGAATGAATTTATTGCTTGGTTGAAGAGTGTAGATCACTTGCAGTAGGATCATCATACATCTTTGTCTACAGTGATAAGATTTAATTTAAAGAAGCACATCATAAATCTTCCATTTTCAGCTAAACCGTAAGCACTCACTGGAGAGAAACATGTGAAGAATGTAAACTAGGAAGAGGGAAAACTCCAAATCCAGCCATTTCTTAAGGCCCATTTACACTGAAAGATAATTGCTCAAAAATCACTCAAACAACAGTTAGAGTGAGCGTTATGAGGGATTATCTTTGCACAACTCTAAGTAGCTAATTAGCTACTTAAGAGTTAATGCAGGTGGAGCGGGATACCACCGCGATAGCTCCGAGAACAATTGCAGCTATTTTATATATGCAAACAACTGCATTGTTCTTGGAGTGTTCAGCTGGTGTCCCACTGAGAACTGCCAGCGGGATACCAACTGAAAGAATACGATCAGCGTCGCCCACTGAGAAAATCAGCGTGCAGCGCTGATAACAGTCATCGGTGATTTTTAGCTCGCGAGAAATAACCGACGAACGAAAAGTGCACGATGGCCTCACGTTTAGACAAAATGGTTATTGCTCAAAAGATGGCTTTTGAGTTATAATTGTTGTCTAAATGGGCCTTTAGACACTAACCAGATTGATCTCCAGTATTTATTGTGGTTATTTACCATGTATTTGCTTTCTTCCAGCCAGAGATAAATGGCTGCCATCTGATCCACAGATTATATCTGAAGGACTATATGCAATAGCTGTTGTTCTGAGCTTCTCACGCATAGCCTACATCCTGCCAGCCAATGAAAGTTTTGGACCTCTGCAGATATCACTTGGGAGAACTGTGAAGGACATCTTTAAGTTTATGGTCCTCTTTATTATGGTGTTCCTGGCATTCATGATTGGGATGTTTATCCTGTATTCTTACTACCTTGGAGCTAAAGTGAATTCAGCTTTCACAACGTAAGTATTATTAATGCTTAAGTTGTTTTATATTTATATAAGCACATTTTTCTGGGTCAACAATAAGACACACGATTGGAATATAAGCCAATTTGCATTTAAAGAAATAAGTTATGAATTAATTATATAAGCAACTTTCGACTTCTGCCGCTTCTCAAGCCCAGTCTAATGAACAAAAAATAACAACTGTTGTGTGTTGACAGCAGATGATCCAAAAGTTTATCCATGTTGGAATAATTGACATACAGGCATAAGCCACATGCAAAAAAGATCATTTAATGAACACCTCTAGAAGGGAGAGGGAATCTCTTAATTCTTAAGCTGGCCATACATGAGAGAAAAGTCATTTGATTCCAGTAACGGCAATGGGATAATTTATATTATGTGCAAGAGCCTCTACCAATAGTGCTTACCTGCTGGGGAACAAAAGACACATTTGGAGATAAATCGGTCTGACCCCATATGCTATCCTATACTGTTGGCTAATCCCTCCAAAATTCGCAGGTTTAGCATTTATCTGATGTGTATGGACAGCTTAAGCTGCTTATGTCTATCCATCCAAGGCGGCAGTAGTCCTCTTTTCTTGAGAAATGCAACAAGAGAAAGTCCCATTGGCATATCACGAATACACACCTTCAGTCTAGGCACTTGCTGAATGCAATGGCTCAAAGGTATTTAGCACTTTCTTGAATATCAAACAGTAGACATGACTTGTATGAAATGTGGATGCCAGGCGTAAATGTTCAGATATAATTCCACTCAAGTGTAATGACAAAAACCTGGCGCCTAATTATTAAGTGTAACGATAAACAGTAATTATTGACCACAGCAGTCAGTCAAGTATCACCTCTAATATTGTATTTCAGGTTGGAAGGCAAAACCATTAACTGGCTGATTGCCACATTTAAGACTTCCATTTTCTCTGCCAATTCTCATAACTTTTCACCCATTACTTCACATATCAAAAATCCAGGCTGATGGAAACAAAGTCCTGCATAACATTACTTGTCTTCTTCTTGTCTTTCAGTGTTGAGGAGAGCTTTAAAACACTGTTCTGGTCCATATTTGGCTTATCTGAAGTAACATCTGTAGTTCTGAAATACGACCACAAGTTTATAGAGAACATTGGCTATGTGCTTTATGGCATCTACAATGTGACAATGGTGGTGGTCCTCCTGAACATGCTGATTGCCATGATTAACAGCTCATATCAAGAAATTGAGGTAATCAAATACTGAATTGTCTGTTTCCTAATTGAGTATGAAACTTTCCATAGTTGCTGTATTTAAACAGAATGACTTCACTTCACATCTCGGACCTGCTGTTTTCAATCACTGAGACGTAAATGATGGCTGCAATACTGCTTTTATTTTATTTATAAGTAAGATGTCAGGCGCTTTTAAGGAGAACGCATTTCCCATGACATTCCAGGTCTATTTTTGTCAGGATACAGGTGAAGCAATTGAAATAAAATATAAAGACTATACCTGGAGCTATTAAGTTTTTTTGTTTAATTGTAATCAATTGAGCTTTTGCCTGCGAGTACATTGTATTTGTATAGAGCTATTAGTGTAATCATCCTAATTATATTGCATCATCTATGGAGACCATAGACTGCAATTACAAAAAGTAGCATTGCTTACTGATGATAATTTCATGTTTTTTTTTAATTATTAACCTGAAATAAATTTAGAAAATGTATCTGTTCTACTATTGCATGCGCTGATGCACTCACTTTCTGTATCTAGACAGGTATTGTAGCAATGTTCATCCTTGCCTTCCTGATTCACATTGTATAATTACAGGAAAGACTGGCAATTACACATGCTAAACAGTAAAACACAAGTCTGTCATTTACGCATTATGGTCTGGTTAACAACTCTTAGGCCAGTTTCGCACAGACGTATTTGCGCGCAAAAAATTAAAGGGGTGCTATACACATGGAATAGAACCCATTGATTTCAGTGGGTTCATTCTCATCTCCCGATTAGACCTACTCTATTTTTATGTGCATATGTGCACCCAAGCTCCCCATAGAAGTCTATGGGGGGTGCACAATGTGCAATGGGATGCCCAAATTCTGCGCAATTCTGTGAAAAAAGAAACACATGGAACTTGTTAGGCTAAATAGCCAATTCAGTTGGGGCATTTTTTATCTGCTGTATGCAAATGAACATGCCCTGTGCGTGCAAGAAGTACAGTAAAATTTGCTGATACGTGCACAAAAAAGCCTTGTACATAGCGCAAATACACTGCAGAGAGACAAACGCAAACATGCATATGCCCAAGTGAAGAGAGCCTAAGCAGTCCTCTGCACTCCCATGTTTTCCCGTGCATTGCACAGCTGTATGATACGCAATGGATGGAGTCAATGAAAGCCAATGGACTTTCATTGATCCATGCATATCTGCATGTAGACACTGCATATCAATACGCATGAGAAATAGATTTCACCATGCTCTAATTCTTTGAATACCACGCAGCGTGAGCCTTATACATTGGTTTAGGCTGCGTATGCAACACATCGTTTTACCGACACATTTGTAGAGATGAGCCCTAAGGCCCCTGGTTCGCAGACATGAGCCCTAAGGCCACTGGTTCGTAGACATGAGCCCTAAGGCCACTGGTTCGTAGACATGAGCCCTAAGGCCACTGGTTCATAGACATGAGCCCTAAGGCCACTGGTTCGTAGACATGAGTCCTAAGGCCACTGGTTCGTAGACATGAGCCCTAAGGCCACTGGTTCGTAGACATGAGCCCTAAGGCCACTGGTTCGTAGACATGAGCTCTAAGGCCACTGGTTCGTAGACATGAGCCCTAAGGCCACTGGTTCGTAGACATGAGCCTTAAGGCCACTAGTTCGTAGACATGAGCCTTAAGGCCACTGGTTCGTAGACATGAGCCCTAAGGCCACTGGTTCGTAGACATGAGCCCTAAGGCCACTGGTTCGTAGACATGAGCCCTAAGGCCACTGGTTCGTAGACATGAGCCCAAAGGCCACTGGTATGGCTGCTATATGTGGTCATCATCTGGCACCAGCAACTATGATAACAAAGAAATGGCTTAATAGAGTTTTAAGAGGACAACTCAGGACTTGTTTTGGTGCACATCCAGTGTACTCCAAATTCATTGACGTGAAGCATGTGGATTTTTTTATTATTAGGCATAGAGAATCTTTCTCAATAAAAGGTATAAAAAACCAATCTTTTTAAACCGTGAAATGATTTTGCATTGTATTCTGTCATTGTGTAGGTTTGAGCTTTACAATTTAAACCCATTATTGCCAGAAAGCGGGTTATAGGAAAGTAGTTTCCTAATGTTAAGTGCTTTTTCAGGTTGGTTAATTGTTGCTAATAAAATGTTATTGATTCACGGATATAGCCATAATTGTAAGCAGTGAAATTGAAAAGCAACATAAGCATCATACAAATGATGGAATCCAAAAATTCCATTCTTCACTTTATAATTAAATGGAAAAAGGTCTGGTTATAGAACCTCAATTTATTCAGTACAAAATGCATTTCATAGGCAGAGCACTAATGTTGCTTTAGCAGCAGGAAATAGAACAAATATCTGAGTTATATTTGTGTCAGTAGAGAAAGTCTCTTTCAGATAGGACATGATAAATTTATTTCACTTGAAATGTTTTCTGCTATCAGAATAAGCGAGACTGACAGATACATAATAGGACATTGTGTGGAAAGTACGGCACAGCATTAGTAGGAGATTGTGTAATGCGATTTCCTCCACTAAAGAAAACCATGCAAACATTTCAGAAAATAGTCTATAAATTAAAATGTTGCAATTAGAAGGTCAGTTCTGCTATGTAGTGATGGAAATGTCAGTGCTGTGGTGTTTTTTCTGCAGTGCACAGTCAAATTAATATTTTTTAATATATTAATAAAGACACAGAAGGAACTTAAATAGAGATGAGTGAGTATGCTCGGATACAGCAGTTACTTGAGCGAGCATTGCTCTTCTCGAGTAACTGCTTACTGGTCCGAGCATGCTCGGGGGGGCGGCGGGGGTAGCAGGGGGAGAGTGAGAGAGATCTCCCCCCCCCCCGCTCACCCCCACTGTCCCCCGAGCATGCTCGGACCAGTAGGCAGTTACTCGAGCAGAGCGATGCTCGCTGGAGTAACTGCTGTATCCGAGCATGCTCGCTCATCTCTAAACTTAAAGAGATATTCCTGTAAAATGAAATTATTCCGTATCAATCAGATTGGGAATAACTAGGTGATGACTGGATCTATCCGTTTTCACCAATCCAGTAGATGGGTGAAAAGCCCTTACAGGGAAATGGAGCTGGGCATAGCAAAAGAAAGACAGCGAGGCCATGGCTGAAAAGCTATGTAGCCAGCCCTTCTCCCATGAATTCATGACATGTCTCCAGCTGTAGCCAAGTGTTCTACTTTCTTTGCCTGCTGCCTGACTGCGTGGTTGACACTTTCTATCCGCCTGATAAGTTTTTTGGGTTTTTTTTCTTGAGGCCTTCCATCATTTTTGTAGCCCATTATTGGAATTGTTCTCTTTCTATAGGTGAAGTCTCCAAAACTGAACATACTATTCCAGATGCAGTGTTACCAGAGCGCTATACAGTTGGATCACAATCACCTTCTTTCCACTGGTTATACCGTTAGCTATGCTTCCAAGCATTCTGCTACCATATAAAACATCTAATAGCCATGTGTGCTTCACACATATGGAGTACTAGTGCCTAAACTTACATGTGGCATAACATCGGCAAGGACTCTCATTGTGCAGCCAACAGGAGCCATTGGGCTTGAGACCCAGAGAGTCAGATGGCTGTCCTGCCCTGGTGGCTCCTCAAGGAAAGAGATGATGTGCTCGCTGTGACATCGACAGCTGAAGCTATACATCCATTGCCTTTGCGCCTAACCAACTGAAGATGTGATAGCAAGACAGCAACAAAATCCTTTGTCATAGTGTCAGCAAGTCTCACCACCGTTGAACTTCTGGGCGTTATATAATTTCTGGTGCTCTTCTGAAAGGCTCTGACTTACTACAGAGTTTCCCTGAAGATAAGACACTGTCTTATATTTATTTTTGCCCCAAAAGAGGCACAGTGTCTTATTTTTGGGAGGTGTCTTATACTTACCAACAGCCGGCGTTCGTGTCCCTCGTACTGGTTTTCAGCACTGCTGCAGGCTTCCGTGTACTCCTGAATGCCGACAGAGCATTTCTTCCTGGGCTTGAATACCCCATCTCCAGCAAGCTGTTGCTCTGATTGACTGCTGCAGCTGTTGATGAACCAATCAGTGCGAGCGCTCGATTAACCAATCACAGCCATTCAATGATGTAATTCAAAGTCAAAAAGATATCCCCTGTAGTCAGATGACCTATAAAACCAGTGTCAGCAGTCCAAGAGAGAGTATTCATCATAGAGGAGATGCATTTTGATAAATAGCTGATGCAGCATACATTTGCAAAATAAAAGTAAAGATAACAAAAAAATATGCAAAATAAAAATTAAAAACACACAGAGAACCAAAAAAATGCAACAAAAGAAGGGACGTGCAATGCATTTCTGAGCTGTCCTACTCCTTTGTCAAGCACAAATGAAGTGGAGGGAAATGACCACAAACTTATATCATGAGGTCCAGATACAAAACAGAATGTGATGTTTCAATCCCAGTAGGGATCTTTATCGTTAATGTAATTTGACAGACTATGAGCTGATCGGTCAGTGTAAAAAGCAGCCGTTCAGTAGAGCCTCCCTTCAAGTGTTCAATTTTTTGCAATAAATTCTCCTTTTGCTCTGATATTGTAATCACTTATATCAACTTTACAATCACACAGAGAAAGTTTCATTTGATTCCCACAACTCCTTCTAGCGGATGGTTTTCCTTTACAATGAGTATACAGTATATAAACAAAATATAACCATCAGTTAAATGTGATGATCTTTGGAGTTATTCACAAATCAACGTAAACAGAAAGACAAAGAGTAGTAGGGAAAAACCCACATCTATTAAATCTGAGATGTATGGGAGACTCGGTGCTGCAAGTAGCAACCAAGCACATAGTGATTGTTCTAAACGCTACAATAATAACGTTATCAATCATTTTTTGACATTGTTGGCTGTACAACAATTTTCTAGATTTCCAGAATGTTTTTACTTTGCTTAGTTACTTCGGTTATACATTTGCCCCCTTTGTCATTGTTCACATTTGTTTTCTTACATCATGAAATCAAAATAGATTTACTGTGGAAATTTCATTACAGATCAACCAAGAATATGCACAAATGTCAAATGAAAAAGCCTTTTTTTTCTAAATTAAAATATGGGGAAAAATTAATTGCGTCACTATTCACCACCCTACCCTTTATATAATAATAATAATCTTTATTTGTATAGCGCCAACTTATTCCGCAGCGCTTTAATATGGAAGTTAAGTCGTTAATGGGGTTTCCAGGACTTGAATATTAATTACTAGAGATGAGCGAACCTACTCGGCCACGCCCCTTTTTCGCCCGAGCGCCGCGATTTTCGAGTACTTCCGTACTCGGGCGAAAAGATTCGGGGGGTGCCGTGGGTGAGTGGGGGGTTGCAGCGGGGAGTGGGGGGGAGAGGGAGAGAGAGAGGTCTCCCACTGTTCCCCGCTGCTACCCCCCGCTCCACCACGCCTCCCCCCGCCCCCTGGCGCCCCCAGAATCTTTTCACCCGAGTACGGAAGTACTCGAAAATCGCGGTGCTCGATCGAGTAATTACTCGAAACGAGTATACTCGCTCATCTCTATTAATTACCTATCCACAGGATAGGTCATCACTATTAGATCAGCAGGGAGTCACCACCTAGAATCACCACCAATACGCTGTCTGAAGTGTCCACAACACTTGGGTGAGTGCTGCTGTCACTTAATTGCATACCAGGCACAGTGCTGTACATTTCATAGTGACTGTGCCTAGTATTGCAGCTCAATCCCATTCATTTGAGTAACCCGAGTGTAGTTCAGTTCCATGTGACCAACAAATGTGACATCACAGAACACACAGTGCATATCAGCTTGCTGAGCAGCGGCAAACAAGTCAGAGTGCCCATGCTAACCCTTGTCGAAAGCCAATGTGCCTTCAGTTGGCACGTGAGCATCAGAACTGGACCATGAAGAAATTAAAGAAGAAGGTGGTCTAGCCTGCTGAATAACATTTGCTTTTACATTATGTGGATGGCTATGTGTGTGCACATTGTTTACTTTGTAAAGAGATGGCACCAGGATGCACTAATGGATAAAAGCAAGCCAGCCATGGCACTGCGGTGCTGTGGGCAATATTTTGCTGTGAAACCATTGCTCCTGGCATTAATGTGGATATTACTTTGGCATGCACTACCTACCTAAACATTGCTGTAGACCAAGAACACCCTTTTCATTGCAATGGTATTCCTTAATAACAATGCCTTCTTTTAAAAGACAAAACTCACAGAAAAGGCAGCCAAATACCCACCACCTGATAAACTGCTGGGAAGACTCAATCACCATATACCCTAGTGGCATGCAGAAAGCCAGATTGCAATATGAGGGAGCTAAATATTCATGTGCTGACTAATGTGCAGCCACTCAACTCAACCCAGATTGGGGGAGGGGTGACTGCAGACAACATTGTCTGCACATATGAACCGATACCAAGGATGCCAGCCATAAGTAAGAGCGCCACACCATACTAGCAAAGCAGTGAATTGCCCTGTATCACCAGAAAACTCAAGGTGTGGAATTAGCCTCCATATTCACCCTATCTCAAGCCAATCAAGGATCTGTGGGATGTGCTAGAAAAACAAGTCTGGTGTGGCTCAGAGTGTTAAGGCAGCAGAGATGCAGTTCTAAGCTCTCGCTCATGACCTGAAGGTTGCAAGGTAAATCCCTGTTTGGTTCAGGTAGCCGGTTCAAGGTTGACTCAGCCTTCCATCCTTCTGAGGTCAATAAAATGAGTACTCAGCTTGCTGGGGGGGTAATAAAAAAAAGTTACCTGAAAGTGCTGTGGAATAAGTTGGAGTTATACAAATAACAAAATTAAGGATTTTTTTTAAGTCTGATCAATTGAGGACCTTAAAGAACTGAAAGGATCTGCTGCTAATGCCCTGGTGCCTGACTCCACAGGACATCTTCAGAGATATTGTGGAGTCCATTTCTGGATCTAGAGCTGTTTTGGAACAAAAGCAAGAGGGAGCTACACAAGCCTAGGCAGATTGTGCTAATGTCATGGCTGTGTGTGTATATATGTGTGTATGTAATATATATTCTCCATCTCCTATAGGGTATGGGACCTTTGTTTGCGTAAGTTCCAGACTGATCAGAAGTCATGACATGCTAGAACTTTTTCTAACGCTACTATCTAGTGGATTGTAAAATGTGCCTTTGATGTACATCATTTATATTTTACATCGGTTTTAGTAAATCAGGTCATCTAATCTATCAGGCTTGTGTGCTTAGGTTAGATGATATAACTGGTCAAGGATTATGAATTCATGCTCTGCAGGAAAGTGTAAATGTGATTTCCACCGGGATGACATGTGTTGCTGTGTTGTCCTGGAAATCTTGTTTTAGAAGCTTTCTGAATGAATCCTGCATCTACAGGTCCCTGTGCTGTGCTCCGTCTCCTGTTACTAATGACATACTGTACCCAAATATTCAATCTAAATTCATCCAGAGCTATTTGTCTCACTTTGTCTTGTTAACTATTTAAAAAAAGAGTAAAAAATAAATGTGGATTAAGTCTGCAGTTTCAAAGCTGCATTACTGCTTCGATAATGATGTGGTTCCATCACAGGAAGTGGGACAATAAGCTTTGTTTGCAGGTCTCCATGAAAGATATTGAACACTTATAAGTAGAGATGAGCGAGCATACTTGTTAAGGACAAATACTCAAGCGAGTATCGTCCTTTTCAAGTATCTGCCTGCTCGTCCGCAAAGATTCGGGTGCCGGCGGGGGAGGAGATCTCTCTCTCCTCACTCCCGCTACCCACCGCTCACCCCCGCCGGCACCTGAATCGTTGCAGATGAGCAGGCAGATACTCAAAAAGGACGATACTCGCTCGAGTATTTGTCCTTTAATGAGTATGCTCGCTCATCTCTACTTACAAGTGGTGCGTGAAGTTCGGTAACATTTAATACTCTGCACACTAGAGTGCATTCCCAGGACATGTAGTGATTAACAAAGTCTCAGTCAATATCTTTGTAGTAAACGGGTACTGTCTCTTTAGTAGAAATAACAGTCCCTCACCAAACTGCCTCACAGGCTGACATGCAAGGTCAGCTTGAATCTTGTGGCCCCTTTGGAGACAAGAGAAGGGAACCCACACACTAAACTTTCCTTCCCAACTGAGCCCTCAGGACCTGGCTTTGTTGCACCAACTTGCAACTCTCCCATTTGCACATCTCACCAGCACCCAGCAACTTCTGGGCTCCCTGGACTTCTGAACAATGGATTTCAGTTCTCTTAAAATCCATCATTCAGCCACTGAAAGACTAAGCAAATACATTCCATTTGAATGTATTTCGCTCATCCTTCAATAGACTGCAGGATGTTCCCAGCGGCATGCTTACACTAGCCCTGAAGAGAAAAATGCAGCTGTTTGTACAGCTGGATGTATGATTAAACACAAGTTGGGCTCTGCAAACAACTCATAGATGTCCTTTTACATGCAAATGAAGATAATAGTGTTAATGTCCATTAACACTTTATGCAAATACATCACTAAATCTTTAAATCTTTCAGTCCTTTGAAAGATCTTTGCGTGTAAAAGGGCCCTTTGCTCTCCAAGGTATGTTCATTTGCACGTGGCAAACAAAAACACACCAATTGAAATGGCTTATCTGCTCTGATTGCTCTTCGCTCTTTTCTTTTTTTCGTCTTTGATATACTAACTAAGGACTTCGTTCAAATGTTTTCTAGATCTATTATGTTTAAGTTGCATATTTCAACCTCTATGTAAGAAACTCTGCGTTGACTAATTAACTGAGGCTTTATTTGTTTATTACTTTTGTAACTACATTGATAAACCTTTTTCAATAAAAATTGAATGTTCAGAAAAAGAAAGGAAATGGCTAATTAGTTTCAGATGTGTTAGTTATCAAACATCTCCCTAATTTGCATAGGAGGAGTATGTGGTGCTGCAGAGGTATTGTTCCATCTCCCTTATTTGCATATTACCCAGAGGAGTGTGAATGGTCTTTAACTCTCACTCACTCACCTTCTAGGTGCTCTCCCTATGGAGAAAAGATAGCGTTCCTGATCTTTCAAAACAATTACTCTTTGCACACACAATCTCCTTGCATATTGCGTATGCATTCGCGCACCTCCCTACCCAACCCACATTGACTTCTTTGGAGACCCTTGGTGTGCAAATATGAAGAAAAATAGAGCATGATTTTGCACAACCAAAATACGGAAATGTGAATGAAATCATTGAAATAAACGGGTTCTATTCTATGAGTATAGTGTGCGCGAATATGCCTGTGTGAAGCTGGCCTAACTTTCTTCTCCTCCCTATTCAAATGTTTTTCCCTGTGCTGCCTCCTACTGCTCCATCCCAATCACAACACAGAGGTGACACAGAGCACTTAGTAAGTCACATCAGTAAGACTGTGGCTGCACAGTGACTTGTACTTTAATGGGGTTCACATGATGAAAGATCACAGTGTAGCACTACAACATCACAAAGCCATTGAACTTAATGGAGTCACAGTGTGAGTCACAGGTTGCCGCTATATTTAAGTGGCAAGAAATTTCAACCGGCTTGGATTTTTTGCGATGAAATTGTGTTCACACAACTGCTGAGCCCATGTAATCACCAGAATGTATATCTGTCTGTTTCATCTGGGCCCACTTACAAACATTGAGGCACATAATGTCTCAAATCTTTTGCTTTTGTTAGTAGTCTACTATGAAACCAAAAAGTAGAAGAAGAGAATTGAGAGTTTTCACTACTTTGGTTTTGTCTTTGTTGCACACTCTTCACATTTCCACTGGAGAGATGTAACATCTCCTAAACATTACTCTTCGTGAGAACAAAGGAAAACATCAAGCTAGAAATGATGATTGTTTCCATTGTAAAGTGAGTCACTGGCGTCTATGTAATGGATGTGTATTTTTGTGTCTCCTCTACATATAGGATGACAGTGATGTGGAATGGAAATTCGCCCGATCGAAGTTATGGCTATCATACTTTGATGATGGAAAAACACTCCCTCCTCCTTTCAGCATTGTTCCAAGCCCTAAATCGTTTGTGTATCTTATTATGAGGACTGTCAACTTGCTGAAGTGTAGAACGAGAAAACTGCAGAAAGATATTGAGATAGGATTGGGTGACTCCAAATCCAGGGTAATTAATAAAATATCTTTCATTTTCCGTTGTGTCTCCTACTATAAAACATGTTGGTCAATTTAAGGGAATGATTTATTTGATGATAGATTTGGGAAGTTCATTATAGACTAAGTTCCGTAGTTGCAAATGTCCCACTTTATAAAATCATTAATGAACATTTAGTGGCTTACAAATTTTGTAAATGAGAATTGGATGGATATTTACCTAATTACAAATGCTAAGTCGTGTACACCTGCCATTTTTGTAATGCAAATTGGCTTATGTATGCAATCTACTTTGAGAGCAATAGTCGGATGACTCAATATTACACACAACCTCATTAACAATGATGAAATTATGATTTAACCCTTTGCAATCCAAATTTGGATTCAGCGTTTCCTAGGGGGCTTTCTCTTTCTGCCACTAAAAAATGGCGCCATCTGCTGGCTAGAGCCAGTACTGCAGTATGTGACATTCTGGAGAAGTCCCCCCCCCCCCCCCCCCCGACAACAGAGCAGCCAGTAATCTACAGTAAGAATACCCTGCCGGACGTCTCCTGACATCGGAGCTGTACAGCCTTCAATCATAATGTCTTCAGACGTCAGACAGTGGATTGGAAAGGGTTAATGAGTGTTATGGCAACTAAAAACATTACCTGAGAACTAGCATTTTCAATCATGACTTTGTTTTCAGTTAAAGTAGCCCTCCGGTCCTGGACAAACAAAGACAACCGCACCTCTTCTCCAACTACCTGTGCATTAGTATACATCATTAGCTTAAGATACTACACCTGCTTTGATTGGACAATGCTGCCCATGTGAGAGCACTGCCCAATCACAGCAGCATGTAGAGTCTAAAGTCCCATTTTTATGTAACTATTATCGCTCAAAATTCATTCAAACGACCCAAAATGAGCAATAATCGTTACATGTAAATGCAGGCATAGTGCAATTTTCGTCTGAACGATAATTTTAAGGTGAACTTAAAATCCATTGTTTAGCCGCAGAGAGATAGCGTTTCTCAATAGACCGCATGCTGTGTTCTCAGCGGGCATTGGAGATTACATTGTATTCTAGCGGCAGCCCAGAAGAGAACAATACAGCTGTTGGCAGAGCGTGTGATTAGTCACATCTTGGGCTCTGCAAATAGCTCATGGAGGCCCATTTATATGCAAATGAAGATGATAGTGTTAATGGACATTAGTGTCATTTATGCAAAAAGCTCCCTAAAACTTTCAATTGTTTGAAAGATTCTTTGCGTGTATGCATATTTGTGCACGCGTAAGCTTAGCATTCTTGTGGAATGAACAATTATTTTTCTTGCATGCATCGGCGTATTTTACTGTACTTTCCAAGTGCAAATGCAAAAAAAAAGTATGCACCGATTGAAATGGCTAATTAGTATAATGAGTTCCAGATGTGTTTTTTTTCCTGCATAATCAAGCAGTGTTTCTCGCATCAACTAGTGTGTTTTGCTTGTATTTGTGCATCCCCATAGACTTCTATGGGGACTTTTGCTGCACAAATGTGCAGGTAAATAGAGCATGCTGCAAATTTTTTTTGCAACTGAAATGCACAGGGCATCAATAAGTGCTTTTCTCTTCGTGTTGTGCATTCAAATTTTGCATGCGCAAATCGCACACAAATACCCCAGCTCAAAGCCGGCCTTAGACTACCGATGCATACTAATACACAGTGTGCATCAGGTAGTCAGAGAAGCAGTGCAGCCATCTTTGTTTGTCAATGAGTGGGTCACTTTTATAAGCTGTGTGCAAATACCATTAAGAGTATATAGAAATGAAGAAACCTAAGACACGTTGTTCCAAATATATAATCTCAGTAAAATAAATGTTTAATACTTTATCATATAAAAAAGTCATTATTGGTGACAGTGTTGGGCAGGGAGTCTACGAGCACGCCTGTGGTATAACAAGGGAGTGAGGAGTGCACAGTGCATGATGCCAGACAGGTCCTCCTACTCCTAAGGCTGGGTTCACATACGCCGGAATCCCAGCGAAAATCTCACGGCTTGGCCGCTGAGGCCGGCGCTCCCATAGAGGAGAGTGCGGCTGCAGTGGAAAAAGAAAAAAAATGAACATGCTGCGGCTGAGAAATCTCGTCCACATGGCTGGCTAATCCTGGGATTAGCGACCGCCGGCGGATTTGCCGCGGCGAAACTACGGATAGAATTTCTGCGGCAAATCTGTCCAGTGTGAACCCAGGCTAATTCTTCCTTATGTTATGTTTCAAAATCCTATACAGCATACTGTAATACACCTAAGCCCCTTTTTCATATATGCAGCTTCCTGGAATTAATGGTGCTGTAAAATAATAATTCACGGTTAGGTGGTAGAGTTTTCTCACTGGAACCCAAACACTCCAAGCTACATCTCTGGGCTTCATAAAAATGTAATATTAGCTTTGTTCTGCTCGTTTCCTGCAATAAGATCAGATTGGGCTCCTCATTTACACATAAATGACACTCTGAATTTTTTAAGAGTGCAGAAAAAAAATTTCAGAGTAAGAAATATATAAACGAGCTATTTGGAAAAAATGACAGAAGAATGACAAATTAACCAGATGTGAGAAATTACAGAGTGCTAACTTTTTGTTTTAAATACCTAGTTTTTGAAATTCCCATATCTGTTACTAAGAGGGATTGTAAAGAGAAAAGCTGTCCACACATATAGCAAAGTACACAGTTATCTGCGTGGGCACAACTCTGTCCACGGTAAACTTATTAGTCTACCAATATTTAATTTCACTGTCCTCTGCAGCACTTATCTTAACAGATATGTGCTCAAACTCTAACTAAGGGTGCCTGTCCACGGGCGTGATTTCGCTGGCGGTAAACCGCCGGCAAATCACGCCGGCCGACGCTTTCCATATGCTATGGAAAGCGCCAGCACCTGTCCACGAGCAGAGAATCATTGTGATTCTCCGCTCGCAGTGGGCAATTCATAGCATGCTGCGAATTGCCTCGATTCTCCGTGGCCAGCCTATCTATCAGATAGTGCTGACCGGCGGAGAATTGGCGGCGGCTGCTGCTTCAGGGCGTCTGCTCCAGCAGCGGAGATCTGCCGCGGGACTTCGTATTACCCGCGGACAGGGGGCCTAAGGCCGCCTGCAGACGACTGGGTCGGATCCGCGAATTCTCGCAGCGGGATGCGGACCCGTGCCCCTGCACAGCCATGCGGCTCACCCGCTCCTGGCGTCTCCTCTTCTCTGTGATGTGCCGGCTGCCGTGGGGAGTAGCGGGGTAGAGAGTGAGAGAGATATCTCTCTTCCCCCTCCCCGCGCTCACCCCCGAAGCCCCCCGAGCACGCTTGGACAAGAATGCAGTTACTCGGGAAGAACGAGGGTCACTCGAGTAACTGACTTATCCGAGCGTGCTCGCTCATCTCTAATGGTGAACAATACTAGTAATGACACCTATACATTACAAGATGGGCATTTCATTTTGATTGTCAAGGTGCGAAAAACTATTGTCTTTATTTAAAAAAATATTACCCGAGTGCAAAAACTGGATGTTTTCATCTTACAGAAATGCTAACAATATGCTACATCCTAACTTAGCATTTTATGAATCCACTGTTTATAATCCCAATGGAAAGCAACCAAGTCTCCATTTGCAGTAGCAAATTATTCTACGCCCTCTATTGTGTTACAATGTTTAGTGTGCTCATGTCAAATATCAGTATGAACTGAACTACAAGTAAAATTAAGAAGATTATCTTCAAACACAAAGCACCTTGGCACATAGTCATGTTTGTTTCATGCTGATCACAGAAGTAACGCTTCATTCATGGCCAAGTAATTAAAACATGAATTTACTGAAGTACCAGATTTGTCCTGCATTTAAATAAATGGATTGGTGGTGGTGTTCATAATTAATCACTTTGGCGTCCGTGTCAAAGCATTTCTGCATTCTGCATGATACAGTCACCGTGAACTGTACTCTTCATCTATTCATTTTACTTTGCCTTGAGACAAGCGCAGACTGTGGCTTATGAATTATATCTATTTACATCAATGGCATCAAAGCTTGCTGTTCCTTAAGAGAACACCAGTAGCAGAAGGCCTAACAGATTGTCATTGCAGACCAGGTTATATCATGGAATGCCGGAATAGTCATTGCCAACATCATTGATGTAGTTACAACTTTTTTGGTATACCATTAGATCCCCGAATAGCAACTAAAGGGATCGAGGATTATGGTTCTTAAGGCAGAGCCAAAATTGGGGCTCGTGATTTACAAATGGATACTCCAGCCTAAAGGGCTGCATAGATATACCCTAGTCTACCATCAAGGCTATGGGTCTATCTCTATTATTTTTGGTTTTCTGCATCTATAGAAACATCGGCAGAGCCACTGAGCTTATTGCTAACTAGGGAGTTTATGGAACTAGTGAGACAGAGCTATTGTGGTTCCTGTGGGCCATGCGGATTAGGTATTTTTGTATAGCTCAGATCATCTGGCCACAGGGTATTATCGCAGACTAAATAAGGAAAAGTGCCTAGTAAAGCTGCATCCTGTATCGCTATTCTAAACTGGGGGACCTATCTTTGCAGCCCCCTAAGCTGGAGTATCCATTCTGCTAATGCAGGTTATAATGCGAACTAGCCAGAGTTTTTATACTTTGCTAGTCCTCAAGTAGTAGCTCCCCGATGGGACATCTAGCACTTACTCCCTATGCTTGATCTGAATAACACTGATACTTGCTGTGGCTCTGCAGCTGAATAGGTCTCAGACAGGAATCTACTAAGAACCATATACATTAGACACTGTCAGGTGTCTCCAGCACAGTCATTGGTTTTCATTCTAAGCTTCTGCCAAAAATACTGTGTTGGTGGAGTGCAGACTTTACCATCAAAGCCATAGGTTCTCACTTGAAGCTTGTGAGTTCCTTATGAACCGCTAGATATGCGGGGAAACGCGTTGAACTTTGTACTTGAGGTTTTGTAAATCACGAACCCCAATTTTGGCTCTGCATTAAGAACCATAATCCTCTATCCCTCTAGTTGTTATCAGAGGATCTAATGGTATACCAAAAAAGTGGTACCTACATCAACCTCATAATTGGTGAAAACCTGGTACTACATGCACCAACATTTGGGTATACAACGTCTGGATACTAAGCTATTGAGTTCCAATTGAACAATCCCTTTTTGCAGTACTTCACTAAAAATATGCAGGATCCTATTTCACAGCTCCTTATTGCTGGTACCCCTTGGGTACATGCATACAGCAGGATCCAAAGTGGATTTTTCGGCAATGCATTCCACCTCTAAAAGTGTAGGAGAAATATGCGACTAAGCGGTGAATTTCTCTAATGTATTTTGCCGTGGATTTACACACATGAATTTAGCCATGTGAATTAGCAAAATGCACTTGCAGAATTTCTGTCACTTAACATGAATCTGTACAGAATCTCACTGTAAGCTCCGAACATGGATTTTGCCAATTCAGTGCTAAATCAGCATCTGGATCTGCAGCAGAAATATGTGGTTAAGCGTGGATTTTGATCACCGTTTCAGAAGCGGAAATTGCACGAAAAAAATCTGCGTTGAATCTCACCTTGTGCATGTACTATCAACTTGTTGAACATAACAAATGCCCATTTCTCCTAGAGAACCAGTATAGGTTAAATTTCACATCACACAGTTCCCATTTACATTAATAGGCTGTCTGCGCAATGCATAAATGTACTGGATCCTCCAGAGTGAGAGAAACTTTGTACCCGCTATCTGCTTTGGCTAAGAGATGAGGATTGTGAATCTAGGACCTCTTTCTTTAAAGGGAACCTATCACCAGGTATAAGCACTATATACTAAATTATTGTGGTCATACAGTAGATTCCCTGGAGTCCGGGGAGGCATTTCCTATACTTAGCCGACCTCCCTGATCCAGCGCTGTCAGTCCGGAAAGTCAGCGTGGACTGTGCAGACAGACCGCTGGCTGCATACTGTACATGCACACTCCCATAGCAATCAATGGGAGTGCATGCACACAACGTACAGCCAGCCGTTCAGCTGCATGGTACATGCTAACTTTCGAGAATGACTGTGCTAGATCGGGTGACATGTTGGATAGGCTCCAACAGCAGAGAGGCTGGCAATATACATTAAGAGAACCCCGATGGGAGTCTTCCAACATCAGAGCTGTATAGCCTTAAATCATATTGTGAAAATATAAGAAATGCCTACCCAGACTGCAGGGAACCTACAGTATCACCACCATAAGTTAGTTTATAGTTCCATTTAAGTAGATTATCTGATTGTAAGTTATCATTTATTAATACAATTTGTTACAGTCATATCATGTTCACATTTGAATAAATCTGGATGCATAGTATATTGACAACAGCGATCTATTAAGTGTCAAAAACCGCAAAAAGGAAACAGATTGTCCTTCGATGGTGTTGCAGGCCTGGTGTGGAGTGTTGCTAGTATCCACTTGGCACATTGAGATAATTTCCCATCTGTCTGACTAGGGCAATGTGACAAATAGGCCTGTTTTATGCTAAATGTTTGCATTCCCTAAAAGAATATTTTTTGCACAGTTGGCCATGAAATCAATTTAAAACCTAAGGAACCTCAAACTTCAAAGAAGTTTTTATGGTGTCCATGGAAATGTTAACAGTACACTTTTTTGTAACACTTGCTGGATATGTTGGGTGCTGTCATGGATATAATGGTCCTGTGCTGGTATTCTTTCCTTTCCTACTACTTAGGAGATTTGAAGGTAGCATGGAGCCATGACATCCATGAATGCCATCTGCAGGATCAACTGATACATTAGATCCTGAACAGCACCCAAAATGGTAACAAAAAGTCATTGAGGGTCTACTTTAACCAACACGCCTTCTCTTTTAGCTAAACCTCTTCTCCCAGTCAAACGCCAAGGTTTTTGAGTCACGGAGTTTCAACAGTATTCTGAATCAGCCGACTCGCTATCAAGTAAGTGGCTCCTCATATTTCTCTACCTTTCATTCAATAAGAAAGCTGTTAAAGGGGTATTCCTATCTTGTAAAGTGATGTGAATCGGCTCCAGAGGTCTGACCCCACCTATCAGACCATATGCAATCACTTTATAATATGGGAATACCTCTTTAATAATGAGGTATCCTGAAAACATTATGTCTTCATATATAAAAAGTTACAGTATTTCACAAAAAAGAACATTCAGAAATCATTTCACATCATTGATGTTCCACAATGAAGCGCTGACAATTTGTCACTTCTCTAGAGATTCATGTTTTGTATCTCCTTGTCACTTTCCCTGACAGCAAATAATGAAAAGACTTATAAAAAGATATGTGCTGAGAGCCCAAGTGGACAAAGAAAATGATGAAGTGAATGAAGGTAGGAGGAATAATCATGTAGATTTACATTTACTACCTACACTTATTATATTGACCAACCAATATGTTTTTGGCGTATTGACTTATCAAGCATTTCATGTCCAAAAAATAGGAACTGCAGTACATACCGGACCAGTGGATTAACCAGTTGTCCATGTTTTTGAGTATAAAGGTGGTTTGATGAAAAACAATTAGCAAAAATTGCCCATAAATAAGTGTTTATTAAAGGAAGCCTACCATGTTAATTGCCCTCCATAAACATGGCGGAGGGATAGGAACACAAATGTGGTGATACTTTTTATTTTTCTCACACTGCTCTTTACGATCTGAAATCAGGATTTTCCTGGTATGTAAGTGAGGTGTGAACCATCGAATGGCAGTCTGAACTCTCTCCCCCTTGATCAGCCTAAACTCTTCTTGGTGATTGACATCTCCAGCTCATTTGGAATGCTCAGCAAGTCCAGCTCAAGGGAGCTGAAGATGTCAATCACTAGGAATGGGCAGGGTTTAGGCTGAATAAGGGGTAGCCCAGACCAGTAATGATGAGAATTTCGACCCATGGGTGAGACCATTCTTTTGGCTCAGCTAAAAGAGACCACTCTTTCAGCTCCTGAACGGCTCTTTATTTCATACTACTGCTTTTCATGCACTCTGCTCATTTTTGTTCTACTCTGACTCTACAAAGCATAGAGACAAGCAAAGGGCAGAACAGAAGACAGTCATTCCCTCACTCCTCCCTTTTAACATAATGGTAGGTCTCATACTGGCAGCATTTACCCCACTATATACTCTGGGTTAGCTGCACAGCTTATGACCTGATGTTCAAACTGCTGCTCTGTCTCTGGTTCTCATCTCACATTAAAGAACCAGCTCTACGAGTTGGTTTGTTTACACATTTATTATGAGCAAAAACGTGTCAACAGCACTTATATACATTTAATATCTAAATAAAAATGCACAACTGTTAGATATACTAACCACATAAAAATGCAAGGTTCTTAGTGCATATTTTGATCAAATGATGGGGGCACATCTGCCATGTCCAGGTAACCATTTGCTTCCAGACTGGTTCCTAACTATTTGATACCTCTCTTTTGGTATAGGCCTCAATGGATTCAAGGAAACTAGGACATCATAACCCATTCCAATCCATTTATTTTTTCTCATCCATTCTCCCCAGCTCCAAATAAATTGGAGCTGGGGAGAATGGATGAGAAAAAATAAATTCTTCCTTCACCTTCCTGATCTGAAAGAGTTCAGGAGGGTGTCGGTGGCCACATCACGTGACAGCTCGGCGATCACGTGACAGCTGGGGTCAGGTGGCACCCAGCGGTCACATGATCGCCGGGCAGCATGCAGAAGTAATACTTCCGCATTCTTCCTTCAGCCTCCTGGCTAGGCGATCATGTAACAGCTGGGGTCAGGTGCAACCGGCGGTCACATGATCGCCGGGTGGAATCTCCGTGCATTACATAGCGCTAATTGAGCGCTATGTAATGTGTAAAGGAGAAGGCAGAAAGGGTTAAAAACCCTTCTACCTTCTCCTCAGAGGTCCTTGATAAGGACCAGTGCAGGAGTGGACCTGCACCTGATATGTCTGATGATCAGGTGCAGATGCGCCCCTGCACTGCAGTTTCGGGCCTGTCCCAGCATCGGAGTTGTGGAGGAAAATGATGTCGGGGCAGGCCAGACATTGGATTGGAAACAGTTAATTTACCTCTTGAAACTGATGACTTTGTTTTCTGTTGTATTTGCATTTGTGTGGGAGTGGCAGTCTCCACTTGTGCCATGCCCTCCATTCATCCATCTGTACCCGGTCCATTAATTAGACCATATCGCTTGGTATCCTGCTTTCCCTGAATTCAGGCTTATGCACAAAGAGAGGTGTCTGTTAGAGTTAGGAACAAGTCCGAAAGCAAATAGCTGCATGGACATGGTGAATGGGTCCACATGTTTTGATCAAAATATACACTATGAAATGTGTACGAGTGCTGTAGCTAAGTATTTTTGCTTGTATTGGAGCAAAACCTGTGACAGCATGTGAAATGTCCATTTGCATATTGCAAGAATGCAAACTTCAGGGCTCAGGAAGCAGTGTGAATATAAAAAAAAAAACTCATTATACTTGTGTTTATATCTCCCATGTTTACCTTTATGGGAGGAAAAGTCCTGATGGATTTCCTTTAAAGGAACACCAGGTAATACTTGTACACCTGAAGGACCAGTGTATGGCACATGGATTTAACTCTTTCCAATCCAATGTGGGACCTCGCCCAACACTGAGATTTCCCTGCATAGCTCCCATGTTGGGCGAGGTCTGACACATGGTTCTAACACTATGCAGAAGAGAGGTCCGACAACGGACTTCGTGGCATGTCCTATCTTTTCGCGTTCCTTGGAATACATTGCCCATTGTTTTCAAGTGAAATACTTGTCGATTGAAAACAATCGGAACTACTTGTCGATCCTCTAACGTGCCTGAAAGCCGAGCCGGACAATCGCTACTTCACAGAAGTGATAGGAGGTGTTTTTGCCAGAAAAACACCTCACATTCGCGTGAAAACGCACGATGGTCGAGCGTAATATAGGGCTGGATTTTTCAACCCGATTTCGCGGTCGTCTGTGTACAGTTAGCTTCAGAAGTCTGTTGTGTTTTTGGACACAGGATTCAGTAAATATCTGAAGCATAAAGATGGTAACCGTTACAAATCATGAGTCCTATGTCTATACCATACTTGTAGACTTTAGGTATGGCACTAAATACTTTACATAGTTTTCACAGAAGTAGGGCTCCATTCTTAAATAAATCATTTTAGGTCATTAAATGATCAAATAGGATGAGGAGTATAGAATTAGTCACCTAATAGCCAGCAGCGGACAACAATTAACTGGGTAGCAGCGATCTTCTAGCAAAATACAAATCATTTCTAATTGTCTCTCGGCCATTTCTGAACTTTCATTTTTATAATGAGTTTTAACAAGTCATCCACTGCCGGAGTATTACACTGATCATAATAATCCAAGTATTTCAGAACAAACTGTTGAAATGACACCCCGGGGTGTATTATAACACACTATCCATAGTTTAATCTAACCTTTCGGAATACTCTACCACCAATTGGGAAGGTATTCACTCGCTAAATAAAAAAGAAACATGTCACATTTATTTATTTATTTTTTCAATCAAACATGGCTGTTGAGCAACCTATTCATTCTGCGTATACGAAATATCTGTCTGAAGAGCATACACTATATGCCTTGGTGGCTAAGGCAATAAAGAGAATGCTGTCACTGAGCGGATTGGAGGGTGACTTGAGGAGAACTACAAATCACTTATACAAATTGCTTTTGCATTTTTATTACAGGTGAACTGAAAGAAATAAAACAAGATATTTCAAGCCTTCGCTATGAACTTCTAGAAGACAAATCACAAGCTACTGAAGAATTGTCGGCCTTGATTCATAAACTAAGTGAAAAGCTAAATCCCAGTATGTCAAGGTGTGAATGAGTAATGGATCCTGAAGATTTGTCAGCAGCAAGTACAATGGCAATAAACTGCATCCGATACTTGAAGAAAAAACGAAGTCTGATAGATTTATAGCACACGATTCATCTAAGTCTTATCAATGTACCTCCATGCTCTGCAAGCTGCTGGGGACCACCGTCATGTCATAATGGTTCCATTGGATAGATTTGGATGACATAATTAGTTTAGTCCAGGCTTAGTATGACCAGGAAGCCAGAGCTTTGCAGATGTGTCAACGTCTGGGTCATTTATGGTATTAAAGCTTTACTGTTCACACCTCAGAGGCACAATTTGGTGATTTAAAGGGTGTGAAAATCTGGACAAAAGGGAAGGACGAGTAGCTTTATTACTCTAACTAACCAATGGATGGTCTGCATTACTGACTAATCCTAATAAATTGTCAACTGGTAGGTTGATGTTGATAATGATTGTGACATGAGTATGTCCTTTGCTTTTGTCACCTAGTACGCACATCCCTATAGTGTACACCATTGTAATACTACAACAGTGGTGCAGATTTTTCCATTTAGCAATGAATTATTTTTGTAAAGGAGTCAGAAGTTTTACTTAGAACTACTAGTTGAATCATTTCAGAATAACGTACAATGACAGTGCTGTCATAATAACATAACAAGCCATTTCTTTCTATAACCGAACTGAAAAATTGTCTGTCTGCAGGATCTTGATAAATAAGCATTTCTAAGAGAACCATGGATCTACAAGATAGACAGGTATTCTCTGACAATGTGCCACCCACCCAGTCTATTCAACTGGAATGGTGGGCAGCATATTCAGTTCTGACTGGCACCCACTAGTCTGAACCGAGATGGCTTGAAATGTCCAACAAGGATCATAGTGCATCTCATGACTGTTGCACATTAAGGGGCTGTACGGTAATTACTATTCCCTTTCCACTAGGAGTACAGTTTATAAATCACTAAAGAGAAATAAAAAGTGCATAGAAATCATGCCTGAAGTAATTGTGTTTATCACCTCTAGGTGGAAGGAATACTGTATTTCTTAGTCATATATCAAAGTCTACTGGAATGTTAGGATTTAATTTGGTTCATAAATCAGTTTATTCTGCTGGATATCATTGTAATGGGCAATAATTCAAACAGCTCAGAAGAACAAATTTAGTACATATCACAGATACTGGGGCATTAATTAAAGGTTCATGGTAATATTGTTATTTATGAGGGTATAGTATTTCACAAAGAAACCAGAACCAATTATGAATGGGTCCATGCTGTGGCTAGAATGCTGCTCTAAGAACCACTAAAGAGAATATTTGCAAGAACTTTGCTTAAAATATCACCATGATGGCTCTCCGTTTTGCACATATCAGTGTCACAGCATCTACCTAATTGTAATACGATATAAGTCTCTTGGCCTTTGTAAAACTGCAGTTACTAGTGATAAGGAGTGGACAATTTTCAGGATGCACTGCACTTGAAAAGCAACATCTTTTATTAAAGCAGAGTACTCTTTAATGACAATTAGGGGGCACTATGAAATCTGCAATATTTTGTAAAACACTACTGAAGGGCAGATGCCTAGAATACCAGTGGCTTGCACAAGGGTAAAAGGTAATGGCATATTCCACATGTATTGCCATAAGGCTCATTTCTCATCATACCTTACAATAAACTGCTGTTGTAACCGTAAGTGAGGATGGGACTAGTCTAGCTCTGCGTGAGAAGTCCCATCCTCACTTACGGTTACAACAGCAGTTACTTTGGAAGGTAGGATGAGAAATGAGCCTTATGGCAATACATGTGGAATATGCCATTACCTTTTACCCTTGTGCAGGCCACTGGCATTCTAGGCATCTGCCCTTCAGTAGTGTTTTACAAAATATTGCAGATTTCATAGTACCCCCCAGTTGTCATTAAAGAGTACTCTGCTTTAATAAAAGATGTTGCTTTTCAAGTGCAGTGCAGCCTGAAAATTGTCCACTCCTTATCACTAGTAACTGCAGTTTTACAAAGGCCAAGAGACTTATATCGTATTAGTCCATGTCTCAATGTAAAGCACATAGAACCCCTGCCACATGAAATATACGAATAGCCAGATCTCTAATATAATGTAATGGTATTATAGCTGTTGATGTTCCATAGATACAGATGCTTCATTATATAAAGGTTTAAACATATTTGCAAGTAAATACACCTGTATTGCTGTTTTTTAGGCTATTCTATGTATTCTAGTGTATTGTTGACATATTACCTGGTGCTCAGTATATAATATACCACTCATATTGGTCCTTGTCCCACTTGCAAATTTGGTAAATATACACTAATCATTTTAAAAGTAATTTTAAAGGAGTTTTCTATTTTTTGTTAAAGCCCCTTCGCCATGTAGTAAAATAATTAACCAGCATAAACTCGCCTCTCCCACTGTGTCCAGCGCTGACCTCTGATGCAAGTTTATAGGCTGCTCTAGACTGTTTGTGGGACGTCACAGACGCTACAGGTAATGACAGAGCTCAGTGATTGGTCATGGAGCTCTGTCATTGGTTGCAGTGCCAGTGATATTCTGTAAACAGAACTGCAGCCTATAAACAAACCCCGAAGCGGAGGACCAAGCAGTGGAATGGGACGGAGTGGGGAGAGGTGAGTTTATGCTGGTTAGTAATTTAACTGCATGGGGAAGAAGGGGCTTTTAATAATTAAAAAAAAATACTCAGAAAAATTCTTTAAGAAGTTGGGGATAAATGTAACAGGCAGAATAAAATGGTTGTAGAAGATTAAAGGCTTGCTCCCCATTATGTAAAACACCACTCTTGCCCCATGGGTTGTGTCTGGTATTAAAGTTCAGCTTATAGGTGTTTTCCCGGCAAACACTACTGATGACTATCCCTATCATAGGTCATCAATAGCAGATCAAGAGAGGCCTGATGCTTGGGTCCCTTGCCGATCAGCTGATAGGCTCCACTGCCAGTTGGCTCGAAAGCTCATAAAGCTGTCCGTTCTGCAATGATCCAGTTTAGTACTGCTGCTCTCTCTCGTTGAAGTTAATAGGAGAGAGCTGCAATACCAAACCAGGCCACCACCAAACGGACAACAATATGAGCTTTCTGGTTAGCTGACTGCAGCTCTCATTAGCTGACTGGCAGTGGTGCCCCGCCTGTCTGTTAAGGATAGGTCATCAATATGTTTTGCCTGGAAAACCCCTTTAACTTCAATGGGACTGAAGTACAATTCCAGGGACAGCTCATGGATAAGAGTTGTGCTATTTTAATCTTCTGCGATCACTTGAATGGTATGAAAATCTAAAGCCAAAACCACAGCTCCAGTGCAACAAGGTAACGATAACGCAACTATCCTGCATCATATCATGCTTTAAGAAGCACTTATGTACTGCTTTCTTGTGGTGTTGGGGTCATGCTATGAAAGTACAGCATTTTGTTCCTATGACATCAATATTTTGGTCAGCACATTGTATTGTATGATCACCATACATTACTGAAGTTCGTTACAAAAGGCAAAATATGCACAATAGATGTTGTGTATATGTATATTAACTATGTATCTGGAGGCTGCATATGTCAAGTAATGCCTAAAATATAGCATGGATCCAGAAGTGAATTAAGGTGCATTGATCCATCTCAGACACATGTTTACCCCCTGCAAATGCTTCCATCTCATCATATATGCACATGTTGTTTTTATGAAAATCCAGGCAAGAATGAAGTAAAAATATCATGGTTTGTTCTTCATAACAAAGCTCCACTGTCTACTGACCAAGATATTTATGACCACTCCATTATACTACAAGAGTTTGCCTTTAAACTACATTTAAAGAAGCACCCCAGGCAAAATGGGAACACAAAAGAACTATACAGTAGATGTTCTAGTGTGTATTATGATGATCACACAGATGATGCAAACCAAGTTCTTAATGGAGATAAGGCCATCGCTAACCATCTGAAAAGCTACTTTTGTTCTGCATTTTCAGAAGCTAGTCTTCAGAATGATACTATGATTTGGCCTGGTGGTACTTCTAGTTGTAAGAGCTCAGATCTAGTGTTTTTGGAGGCTGATGTTGTAGGTGAACCTGCACATTTAAAGCTGAATAAGGCGATGGATCCAGATGCGTCCACCCTAGAGTTCGTAAAGAACCCCAACCTGTGATTGCTGCAACGGATTTGTTTAACCAGGAGATGTTCCTGATGGCTAGAGAATGGTCAATGCTGTACCCATCAATAAAAAGGGTAATTGAGAAGAAGCAGGGAACTACAGGCCAGTTAGTTTGACATTTGTAGTAAGCAATGGAAACTCTCCTGAAAGAGGATATTAGACCAACAACCTGTTGTACCCTAAAAAGCACAGCTTTACTGAGGGCAGATCAGATCGCACTAATCTCATTGATATCTTTAACTATGTCACAAACTATGGTAGATGAAGATGGTGCCATGGATATGATATCCGGATTTCAGTAAAGCCTCTGATACAGTTCCCCATGAAGAGCTTATAGATAAGTTATTGAATATTGGACCGAATCACATGATACTCCGATGGATTCACAATTGGCTAGAAGATGCCAGAGTGGTGGTGTTAGTGGAGTGCGTTCTGACCAGGGTTGAGTTACGAGTGGTCACCACAAGGGTCTCTCTTGGGTCATGTTTTTTTAATCTGTTGGTAAGACTGGTTTCACATCTGCATTGGGACCTCCGGACGGAGGTTCCGTCACAGACCCGGCTGAAAATACCAGAAGAAAAAGCTCTGCATGTAACGCTTTTTCTCTTGTCTAAAAGCCAAGCAGCTGGGCGGAAAGTGGGCGAACCCTATTATAGTCAATGGGGTCTGTCCGACCTTGGTTCCGTCCAGAGATGGAACCGTTCGGTTGTAGCGATTCCCCGTTTCTATGCCTTGAACGGAGTAGGAATACCTGCCGCAGATGTGAAAATACGCTAAGTGACTTAGGAAAAGGTTAAACAGGTAAGGTCTGTCTGTTGGCTGATGACACAAAAGTGTGCAATAGGGTTGCTACTGCTGGTGATATCTTAAACATTGAGAACAATTTAGTCTTACTGAATAAATGGTCAAAACAACAGAAACTGCAATTTAATGTTTCCAAATGTAAAATAATGCACTTGGGGAGAAGAAATCCTCGGAATGAGCATCAAATTAGCTGTTCTGTGTAACCTGGACTTCAGAAGTAAATGATTTAGAGGTTCTGATTTCTGACAGCCTCAAAATGAGCCCAAAGTGCAGTCAGGCATGAAAGAAAGCAAGTTAAATGCTCAGCTTTATAGCCAGAAGTATAACCAGTAGAAAGAGGGAGATTGTGATCCCGCTGTATAGAGCTCTGGTGAGACCACAGCTGGAATAGAGTGTTCAGTTCTGGAGACCTCACCTACAGAAAGACATTGATAAAATAGAACGAGTCCATAAATGGGCTAAAAAATGGTGGAAGGTCTCAGGAAAGACTTAAAGAATTTAATATATATAGCTTGGAGGAGCGAAAAAACATAATCAAAACTTTTAAATAGGTTAAACATATAAATGAGGTGCAGGACCATAGCATTTTTATTAGGAAGCTAAACACTACAACAAGGGAGCACAATCTGAGATTATTTGGGAAAAATCAGAAGCAACGTCAGGAAGTATATTTTTGTTACTGAAAGAGTAAGATGCTTGGAATAAACTACCAGCAGACGTGGTTGGAAAATCATCAATAAATGAATTCAAGCTGCCTGGGATAAGCATAGATCTATCCTAAGTGACAAATAAAAAGGAAATAAGGACAGACTAGATGGACCATGTGGTCTTTTTCTGCCATCAATATTCTACTTCTAAGTTTCTCTCAACCTCAGCTACTCTGTTCAATGTAATAAGCTGTACCACAGCTCCACCTAGTGGCCAAGCTCTTAAATAACCACTGTAAATAAATAAATGAATAAATGTCCCTCATAGCATATGTCAAGTTTCCAAGGTTTCCAATGACCTTATTCATAATGTGGAGCCTCCAGAGAACCAATCATGCCGTGCTTATGTTATCATAGCCCTGAACAAGATAAGCAGTTTTTTAATGAAAATATTAATGGAGGGAGAATAGATTTTACTGCTGCTTTGGTTGCATAGTATGCATACAATCTTATCTGAGGAAGGAGCTGATAAGAGCAGTAATTGTGAGTTTCCTTACTATGCTATCACCAAGAACAGAATCTAGCCCCCCTGTGGGACTGAATGGAGATGTAATATTGTAAAAGCCATCGAACACAAGAGACAATTTAATGCCAGCAGTTATTTGTATTAAATGAGTTATGAAAAAGACAGCTTCAGTATAACATAACCTGCCGTCACTGATAGACCTTTAAACAGAGCATGCTGTAATATAACTCTTTGATAAAGGAACTTTGGACTTCATAATTTTAGTAAAGACTTTCTATTTAATAATTGATCCTACATGTAAACTGTATACAGCCTTTGCATTTAATAAGCCAATATGAGTAATCAGTAAAACAAAGACATGTACAGTATATAGCAGCCATCCAAGAAGATGAGCAGATGGGAATGTCATGCAGGTCTCCTATTATACATTCAGTCTGTGTCCTATCTCCTCGGCTGAGCTTTATTACAGTTTGCCAGTAACTGGGTTTGGTGTATATAATATTATGCGGATGTACAGATAATAATGGCAATAATAAAAGAATTGTATATGAAAATCGGATCTTCTCTTCTTTTTAAACGTAGCATAACACGCCAAACAAGAAGAAAACCAACCAAAAGGTCACCTCGACATTCTCTTGTACAAGAGATGGGAAGGTGGGTTACGTGAATGAGTTAAGAATCCTCCTACTCTGAAATGGAGATTTTTTAAAATTTTCTCCTGTACCTGCGTATGACAGACACTGTTGCAGAGTATGGCATTCAAAGCGAATCTTTTGACCTCCTTAGCGAGCGGCTTTTAGCTCAATATATGTGTGGCAGTCACCTGATGTTCTTCTTCCTGATGGTCAAGTCACTTGTAGTTTAGCCGCCTGTGACATTAGGGGATTAGTCACTACTCAGGATCTCCATCTTCTCCGGTCAAGATGGTTGGCATCACACTCAGGAACATACTTTTATATTCAGATTGTTCTTAAAGTCTCGCACTTACCAGTTTTATTATTCTCAGCAATAGTTCACAGTATTTTACACTGTACATTAAACTAGCACATAAAACAGAACCTTGCCATCTGGCCACTTACTAAGCATCAACTTTGACTCCCTGTATTTGGCCTAATGTCATAACTCATTCCACAGCAGTCCTCCTCAAAGTAAACCAAAGAGAAAACATTTTATTATTGAAAGGAGGTAATGAAAAACCTGTTGTAGCTATTGTACTGCTTTGACAAGGTTTACATGATTTTTTTTCCCACACAAAGGCTATTTTTTTGACACAAACACTATTTGCCCTATACTGTTGGTTCCATGTATGCCCTCCTTCTGCATTGTACTATACAGATATAATTTATATCCTGATTAACCACTTTAGTGGCAGTCCTGGAAATTTCCGGGACTAACTCCACTACACATAGTGATATAGCCCAGAAGATTCCTGGGCTATGTTTCACTATGGGACAATGCAGAACAAAATGTCATAAGCTGTGGCATTGTGTTCTGCACACACACCGCCTGCACAGTCCCACAGAGAACCAGTGCAGGACTTCAAAGAAAGAAGCGGGAAGATATAACCGATCTGCCGGCAACCTCCAGCTTCTTTTTTTGAACTCCCGCACTGTTTACATGTTGCCACGGAGACCAATGGCTTGTCAGAAGCCGGTGGATGGTCCCCGTGGCAGGGAGAGCTGGTCATTGGCTGTCAGATGATAGCGAGGCACCAGCTCTTACAGCAGAGAATGGAGAAAAACTCCCCCCTCTGCTGTTTAACCCTTTACATGCCACGGTCTGCAGAACCACAGCATGTAAAGGGCTGTCAGAGGGAGGGGGCTCCCTCTGTCACCATCGGACCCCACCCGCAATGTGATCAGGGGGTCCTGATGGGTCTCTGTCGCACCTGGAGGCTTGAATATAGCCCCCGGTCTGCCAGCTAAATTAGGCTATGACCCTCAGACTTTCTGTGATTCATAGCCTATCTAATACCCTGCTATGCCACAGCATAGCAGAGTATTAGAAGAATTTTTTTTAAAGTATTATGCAAGTCCCCTAAAGGGACAAAGTTAAAAAAGTTAAAGTAAAAAAAATAGTAAAAAAAGTATTAAAAAATAAAAATAACGACAAAACCCCACCTTTCTTCCTTTTTACTTTGTAAAAAATGTAAGAAAAAATTACACATGTGGTATACCTGCATTCGTAATGACCCAGAGAAAGAAGTTAGTACATTATTTAATATGCAGGGTGCACGGCATGCAAAAAAAAATTTTTAAACGTGGCAAAAATATGTAATTTAGCCCACCTCACCGTACAAAAAACGGAACAGAAAGCAATCAAAATGCTGCACGGATCAACAAATGGTACTAATAAAAAGTACAACTCTTCCCGCAAAATAAAAAAATCTTACATAGCTCCATTGATAAAAAAAAAATTAAAATGCTAGGGGTCTTTGAATGCAACGATAAAAAAAAATTATCTTTTTTTTTTTTAAAGTGTGAAAAAATAGTGAAAAAGAAATAAACTATTACAATTTGGTATTGGCATAATCGTACCGGCCTGTAGAATTACTTTACTATATTATTTATACTGCTCAGAGAATGCAGTGAAAAATAAAAAAACACCCAGAATTAGGCTGGGTTCACATGGGGCGGATTTGCCGCGGAATTTCGCCCGCGGCAAATCCACATGCAGCTGCTAATCCCGGGACGGCAAATGCACTGTGGCTAAGCCGGCAGAAGCCGCAGCTGTGGTGCGGATTTGCCGACCGCAGCATGTCCATTTTTTTTTCCCTCTGCGGCCGCGCTCTCCTCTATGGGAGCGCCGGCCGCAGCGGAAGAGCGAGCGGCCAGGCCGCTTCAAAGCCACCGCGGGTTTTGAAGCAGCGGTTCTCCTGGCGGAAATTTTGCGGTTTTTCGCTGCGGCCAAACCGCAAGATTTCCACCGAGAATCCGCCCTGTGAGAAACCAGCCTTACAGATTTTGTTAATCTTGCCGCTAGAAAAAAATGAAATAAAAAGCAATCTAAAATTTATATGTTCCCAAAAATTAGATAAATGAAGACTAGATTTCATCCTGCAAAAAACAAGGCCTTCTAGAGCTCTGGCAATGGAAAAATAACATTAATACGGCTCTTGGAATGTGGCGACACAAAAAAATGGATTATACCTACCTGATAATCAGGTTTCCAGCAGTCTCCACGACAGCACCAATTGAGATTGCCTCCTCCTGATAGGACAGGAACACACTGAGAGGTTAAAAGCTCCCCCCTCCCCCTTCCCCACTTTCCTCAGTGGATTCTAACGAATTGCCGGGGTAGGAGCTCAACTTAAATTTCTTCCCTTAACCGGGTTTTTTTTGTTGATTATGAAATTATATTATATTATATATTTATTTATTTTTTATATTATATTCTATAGTTTCTTTTTTATCCATTTAGGGGGGGAAGGTACGGGTGCTGTCGTGGAGACTCCTGGAAACCTGATTATCAGGTAGGTATAATCCTTTTATTCCCCCAGTCGTCTCCACGACAGCACCAATTGAATGTACCAACTAAAGTTTATTAGGGTGGGATTGCTGCCGAGAGGACTTTACGGCCGAAGGCCATGTCCTCGTCCTGCTGCACTTTTACCCTATAATGTTTGATGAACGTGTGATGTTTTTTCCAGACTGCGGCTTTGCATATCTGCTGGACCGAAGCTGAGCTATGTTCGGCCCATGAGGATGCTACTGCTCTTGTAGAATGGGCTTTAAGAGCTAAGGGGATTTCCTTTCCGAGGGCCTTATAAGACTCTATGATGGCCAGGCGGATCCACCTGGCTATGGAGTTTTTTGCCGCTTTGTTCCCTTTATTTGGGCCACTGAACTGGATGAACAGGTTGTCGTCCCGTCGCCAGTGGCTTGTCGCATCTATGTAGCCTAGGACTGCTCTCCTGACGTCCAGGCAGCTTAGGATTTTTTCTTCCTCGTTTTTAGGTTTGCTAAAAAATGAGGGAATTATTACGTCCTGGGACCTATGAAAATGTGATACCACCTTTGGCATGAAGGCAGGGTCCGTTTTAAATATTAATTTGGAGTCCGAGATTTTTAGAAATGGGTGGCGAATGGACAAAGCCTGAAGCTCGCTAACCCTCCTCGCAGACGTGATGGCTACTAGAAAAACGGTCTTGATTGTAAGCATTTTTATCGGTAGTGCTTCAATCGGCTCGAATGGTTCCGCTGACATGGCCCTTAGAACCCAATTAAGGTTCTAGTCTGGAACAAGTTTTATGGGTCTAGGTCGTAATCTAGCTGCTGCTGTCAAGAACCTGTTGACCCATCTATTGTCCGCGAACTTTGTGTCACATATGGCGCTAAGGGCTGCGACCTGGACCTTCAGGGTACTTGGAGAGAGGCCCATCTGTAGGCCCTCCTGCAAAAATTCTAAGATCAAAGGGATGCTCGGGATAGAATCCCCGGAATCCCTTCCCTGTCTCCATGAGGAGAACCTTCTCCAAACCTTCTGGTAGATAAGGTGGGTCGTCTTTTTTCTGCTGGACATTAACGTTTCTACCACTCTTTGTGAGAATCCCTTCCCTCTTAGTGAGGATTCCTCAAGAGCCATGCTGTTAAGTGGAGTCTGTCTAAGCCCGGGTGGTTCAGTGGTCCCTGTGATAGCAGATCTGTCCAGGTCGGAAAGGTGACTGGGTCCTGGACACTCAATGTTGTCAGAAGACCGAACCAACTTCTTTTGGGATAGAAGGGGGTCACCAGGATTAGCGTGCATACCTGGGTTCTGAAATGTTGTAAGACCCTGGGGATCAGCGGTATTGGAGGAAACGCGTACACTAGCCCCTTTCCCCAGTCCTGGCCTAGGGTGGCTATTGCTGTAGGACGATCTCCTGGCCGGAGGGAGAAGAAATTGTCTACTTTGGCATTCTCCCTGGTTGCAAATAGATCCAATTGTGGGGACCCCCACCGGTTGGTCAGGATTCTGAATGCCTCCAGGGAGAGAGACCATTCTCCTGGGTCTATCTGCCTCCTGCTGAGGAAGTCCGCTTTTTGGTTTAGCGTCCCTTTTAAATGTGTTGCCGTGATCGAAAGGATCCGGCCCTCTGCCCAGTGGAAGATTTTCTGCTAAATGTTTTGCAGGGTAGGACACCTTGTGCCCCCCTGGTGCCGAATATGGGCGACCGTGGTGGTATTGTCCGACAGTATCTTTATATGCTGGTTCCGTAGCGAGTTTCCTAACTGCTGTAGGACCCGCCATACGGCCTGTAGCTCTCTGTAATTGGAGGATTGTTCTTTTATCCTTTGGGACCACGGGCCCTGAAAGAACTGGTTCCCCACATGCGCTCCCCATCCCCAGGCGCTTGCGTCCGTTGTGATGTGCGTGGCTGGGTTTTGTAGCCAATGAACCCCTTCCTGCAGGTTCGCTGGGGATGTCCACCAACGCAGGGATGTTTTCACTGTGTTTGGGATATACATTTTTGTCCCTAGCGAGGACTGCTTTTTGTCCCATGTGGATAGGACGGAGGCCTGTAGAACTCTGGTGTGAGCCTGGGCCCATGCTACTCCGGGAATGCATGACGTTAGGCTTCCCAGGAGAGACATGGCTTCCCGAATTGTGCATGATCGTTTCTGTAGGAAGGATCTGACCAGCCTTTGGATTTTTTGTATTTTTTCCTCGGGCAGGCAGGAGCATTGTAATTCTGAGTTGAGCGTTATGCCCAAAAACGTCTTCTTCCTGTCGGGATCTAAGCTGGTTTTTTCCCAGTTTATGATCCATCCTAGAGACTGGAGGAGTTCTAGTACTATCTTTAGGTGCTTCGTTAGTAGTTCCCTGGACTCTGCTATTATTAAAATATCGTCCAGGTAGGGTATTATTAGGATCGACTTTTTCCTCAGGTAGGCAGCTACCTCTGCCATAATTTTGGTAAAAATTCTGGGTGCTGAGGAGATCCCGAAAGGCAGGCATCTGAATTGGTGGTGCTCTATTCCTTTGCCCAAATCCACTGTGAACCTTAGGTATCTTTGCGACCCCTCGTGGATCGGTACGTGGAAATAAGCGTCCTTCAGACCGATGGATGCCATGTAGGCCCCTTTGGGAATCAACTTTATCGTTGAAGAGATGGACTCTATTTTGAATTTTCTGTACTTGACACAGGTGTTCAAGGGCTTCAGATTCACTATCATCCACTGTTTCCCGCAGGGTTTTCTTACTAGGAAGAGCCTGGAATAATGGCCCTGAGTTTCCTCATTTTGCGGTACGGGGGATATTGCGTTTAGATGTTGCAGGTCCCGAACGCTCTGTCTTAGTAAGTGTAACTGTTGCCCTGAGCCTCCTGTGATAATGAATTTCCTTCTGGGGAGGGACACCAGTTCTATCCGGTATCCCTGCTGTAGGATCTTTGGGATCCATGGGCCTTCGCAAATTGCGGCCCATTGGTCCACAAAGTTCCCCAGCCTTGCCCCTACGGAGCTGGCGTCAGGGTCTCTGCTTGGGCTCCCCCTGGTGGGGATTAAAGAGGATATTTCTCCCTCTGCCCCCCTTGGGGTAACTCCAGCGGCCTGTCTTGCCCTTGCCTCGGTAGGCCTCTGGCTGTTGCCCTGGGGTTCGGAAGAAGGTCTTTCCTCTCTGCGGCATTTCTTCCGGGAATCCCTTCTTTTTGTCGGCCGCCTTCTCCAGGATTTTTTCTAGGTCTGATCCGAACAAAAACTGACCGTAGAACGGGAGGGCGCATAGTTTATTTTTTGAGGCTAAGTCGCCTGACCATGATTTCAGCCATAGTACTCTTCTGGCTGAGTTAGATCGGGCTGTAGCTTTTGCCGAGAGTTTAACCGTTTCGGCCGCGGCATCCGCTAGGAAGTTTGTTCCCATACGCAGGATAGGTAGGGAATTTAGGATCTGTTCCCTTGGCGTTTTATTGGTTAAGTGTAGCTCCAGCTGTTCGAGCCATACCCCCAGAGTACGCGCCACGCAGGTGGCTGTGATCCCTGGCCTAAGTATGTTTGCCGCTGCCTCCCATGATCTTTTTAGAAGGCCTTCGGCTTTGCGATCCATGGGATCTTTTAATTGTGCGGCATCCTCAAAGGGCAGGCTCGTCCTCCTAGCTACTTTGGCCACTGGGACGTCTACCTTGGGTATCTCTTCCCAGCTTGCGCAAACTTCCTCCTCGAATGGGTACCTTCTTTTTACCCCTCTAGCGGAGAAGGAACCTGCGTCTGGTTTCTTCCACTCCTTTTGGATAATTTTAATGATGTTTTTGTGGACAGGGAAGGTATGTTTACGCCTCTCCCCTAGTCCCCCGAATATCTCGTCTTGCAGGGTACGTGGTTCTCTGGGCTCTTCCATTTTTAATGTAGCCCTGACTGACTTAATTAATTCTGTTAAGTCGTCCTGATGGAAAAGGTATCTTTTGTAGTCCTCATCGTCTGAGGACTCCTCGGCCGCCTGTTCCTCTTGCTCCGATCCGATAGAACTCTCGGAGTCGGAAGGCTCGTCGGGAACATACGCCTTTTTCTGGCGTTTCTCTGGCGGCGCCAGCTGTGACGTTAGGGCTGATCGAACCTCCTCCTTCACCAGCTTCCTAACGTCATCCATGAATCCCCCCGATTCCTCTTTGACTAGCCTAGCTACGCATGCCTTGCATAAAGGCCTCTGGTACGTAGCTGGCAGTCTCGTCCCGCACTCCACACATTTTTTGGGTTTTGTTCTGGGGGGGGGGGATGTCTTTTTTATCCCCCTGACAAAAAAAGGTAAAGTATTTTTTGCGGGTAAATATGCAATTTTTCCATATACAATACATTGGATTTTGCATTTTGTATTTTTTGCCGCACTGACTACTTACGGCCGCTGAGGCTGAGGTTTCAGCTATCTCTGGGGCTGGAGCACTCATTACTGTACCGGTGCTGCAGACACCCTGCGACCTGTAGTGCTGGTCCACCTTCTGGCTTCTCTCAGGTTCCTTATTTTGAATTTTCACGCTCCTGCGCTAAGCCCCGCCCCCTCCACGCGTCTCCTGATGCGACCGTGATGACGTCACCACGCTGGACACGTGACGCGACGCCCCGCCCCCTGCCGTCAAAGGGCTTCCTGGAGCGCCGCGCCGTGACTATACGAGGAAGAGGAGGGGGACTGAGGCTCCTGCTTTGTACCCCCCATGGGCCGCCACGGGAGGAACCTGGCCCGGGGTTTACCACCCCATGTGGCGTCCCGGGAGTCGTCTGGCTGGGAAGGGAGGACAGGCTGACCCACTGCCCTCCGATCCGCCTGTAAGTAAATCCTGGCTGACTTCTCCACCAGCCCCTCTCAGAGATCCTGCCTCCTGGCAGGATAGGAAGAGACTGAGGAAAGTGGGGAAGGGGGGGAGCTTTTAACCTCTCAGTGTGTTCCTGTCCTATCAGGAGGAGGCAATCTCAATCGGTGCTGTCGTGGAGACGACTGGGGGAAATTAAGCCTTTATTCTGCACGCTGAACGTCGTAAAAATGAAATCCAAAAAACAAATGGCAGAATCTTTTTTTCCTCTATCTCCTTACATTTACATTATATATACCCAAAAATGATGCCTTCAAAAAGTACAACTCTTCCCGCAAAAAATAAGCCCTCATATGGCCGTGTCAATGGAAAAATGAAATAGTTATGGCTCTTGGAACGCAACTGGAAAGTTAAATGATTGACCCATTAAAAAAACCTGCCCTGGTGGGTCTGACAGGGTGGTAAGAAACCTGCCACTGAAGGGGTTAAGGCCCCCTGCACACTGCAGAGCCAGATTCTGCATGTGGAATTTCGCTGCCTAATCCGGCTCTGCCAGCAGAGGCGTCCGCACATACCGGGTCTGTTGCCGGGTAATCTGTACTGTGGATAGACCCAGCGGTTCGCCATCAGGCATGCGCAGTAGGTTTTTTTTTCAAGTTTTTTTCCCCACGCAGGGGGAGTAAAAAGGCATCCATGTGGAAACCGGGTAAAAATGGAACATGCTGCAATTTTTGCACTGCTTGGAGGTAGAATCGATTTCCCATAGCATGCTATGGGCCCTATTTGCTGCCGATCCGCGATGCAGACACCCGCCATGGATTCCGCAGCAAATATCCGTCCGTGGGAAGGAGCCCTAAAAGAAAACCTCAACCCAAATTCATCTGGTAAATGTATTATTAAATATAGATGCCTTTTGGGAAATTTAGCAATCTGCCTATTAATTGTGTAGGTCTAGCTTGATTGAATTTATATGTGTGATAAAAGCATGTGACTGTTGTGTATAAAGCAGCAACAATTATCGCTCAAAATTCATTAAAACTATAGCTTTTGATAATTGTGTGTAATTGCTACCATCATGCACTTTTGTCTGAACGATGATTTTTAGGTGAACCTAAAATTCATTGTTGAGACTGTACACTGTGTTCTGCACAAGAGAAGGAGATAACATTGTATTCTCTCTGCAGCCCATGACAGAAAACAGATTAGGCTGTTATTTCCAGGGGAGCTAGCGATTACATTGTATTCTCTTAGTGGCCCATGGCTGAACAACAGAGCTAATTGCAGAGCTCAGACTACCTGCTGAGTTCTGCAACAGCTCAAGGAGGCTCATTTACACACAAATGAAACTGCTAAAGTTCTAATGGGCATTGTGAATGCATTTGATACATGGTAATTCGCTGGCAATCAAATACATTGCCATACGCATTACCTCTCATATTTGCGAGTAAGAATTGCCTAAATGCGAGCACAAAAAAAAAAATGCAGCATGTTCTATCCTTACCTGTATTATACGCCAGCGCTGGATGGGCTATTGATATACATTATATTTAAATTAGAATTAAATCCCGCACCACATGTCAATATCCACACGGGTTTTATGCAAATTTTTTAAACAGAATGTGGATGAGATTTTCAAAGCACAATGGGAGCCACCTCAGTACTGGCCCTGGTACGCTACTCATCGAGTTTGGGGTTAAGTTTCATGAACCCACACCAATAAAAAAATTTTATTCCTGTTTCCAAAAATACACTTTAAGGGCGGCTTCAGATGACCGTATAAGGGCCGGGTATTCACGCCGGCCGATATACGGCATCTCTCTCTGCAGGGGGAGGAGGCTGGAAGAGCCAGGAGCAGGGCTCTAAGCTCCCGCTCTCTCTGCCTCCCCTCCACCCCTCCACCCCTTCTCCGCCCCTCTGCACTATTTGCAATGAGAGGAGGCGGGACTGGGGTGAGGCTAAATTCCATGAATTAGCTCCGCCCCATCCCACCTCCCCTCATTGCAAATAGTGCAGAGGGGCGGAGAGGGGGTGGAGAGTTGGCGGAGATGGGGCAGGAGTTCAGAGCACTGCTCCTGGCACTTCCAGCCTCCTCCCTCTGCAGAGAGAGATACCGTATATCGGCCGGCGTGAATACGCGGCCGGTCTACGGTCGTCTGAATAAGACCTTAAGTGAATCTCTCACCATATTTTTGTAGCCCTCTCTGAGAGCAGCACAAAGTATTGACATGCATGCCGATTACGGATATATATCTGCTGTATATATCGGTGCAGTAGTTTGGGAGCAACTTACATTTTCTAAGTAGCAGTGCGCACACATAGAGAACTAGTCCTTAACTCTTTCCAATCCACTGTCTGACATCTGAAAACATTATGATTTAAGGCTGTACAGCTCAGATGTTGGAAGTCATCCGTCAGGGTTCTCTTACTGTATATTGCCAGCCTCTCTGCTGTCGGAGCCTATCCAACGTGTCACCTCATGCAGTATCGGCTTTAGCCAGCATATAGCGCCATTGTATAACGGCAGAAAAAGAGTAAGCCCCCTAGGAAAACCAGGATACAAATTAGATTGGAAATGGGTTAATAATCATGGACTGTAGCTAACCCCACCTTCCAGTCACTGATTGATAGCTGTCTCCCTATGCACAGTAATAGGTAGACAGCTGCCAATCATTGGCTAGAAGGTGGGTTAGATGTAGCTAGCTGCAGATCATGAATATCAAGGACTAGTTCTGTGTCTGGCTGCTACTAATAAAATGTAAGTTTCTCCAAAACTACTGCACAGATACATACAGTAGAAATATCACTATAATCAGTGTGACTGCCATTGTCTTAGGGCTCCCACACTCTTGCGTTTTTTATTGCTGCGTTCTTTTTTAACGCAAATGTTAATGGGACTTTTTAATGTTAAAAACGCATCGCACAAAAATCACAAAGCACCAACTTGCGATGCGTTTTTAACATTAGAAAGTCCCACTGACATTTGCATTAAAAACACGTGGTGTTAACAAAATGCAAGTGTGTGGGAACCCTTATGCTGCTGTCAGAGAGGGGTGCAAAAAGATGGTGACAGGTTCCCTTTAAACTATACAGCCACAGGAACTTAGTGATTCCTCTAAGAATACAAAAGTGAAAGAGAAATTCACCAAAAAATGTATCTTCTGTCAATCCAGTGGTACGCAAGGCAGGGGCCTCTAGGCCAGAGGGGTAATAGGCTGCAAGATCTTGAGCTGGTGCAAAATGAGGCAAGTAGAGACAGAGAGGCAACTAAGTTAGAGGTTACAATAAGCTCTACAACAGTCTCTCAATGGCAGCATATACTTGGTGGTTGCTTAACACAAGTTGGTGGCTTTTACATAAGATAGCGGCTACACACAGATACCTAAATTGGACGAGACTCCTACCCATTTCAGATCACAACTGGTTAACCTCCTTCAGGCCAAGCTCTGGCTGCCATATCTCATCTCCTCCTGTCCACCTTTTTCTTGGCAAGACCCTCTCACGCTCAGCAAGAGACAAAGTCAGCTTGATTCTCGTACACAAACTGGGAGATAACTAAAGGCAATGCTAGACACTCGTCCCCGCACATACTCGCTCTTGTGCTGCTGCACAGTAGCTAGTATTGCTGGCTCACAGCAGGGAGGCTGCAGATTTTTCTCCTCTCAATCCCCCGCCCCTCTCTATTCACTTAATATAGCGGCTGTTCAGTACTGAACGGCTGCTCTTTACACTTATCAGCTCATCGTCCGTTTGTGCTGCGTAAACGATGGTCAATGAGCTAATTGCTGATCGTTTAGTGTAAATAGCAGCTATTCAGTACTTAATGGGCGCTATGCTAAGTCAATGGAGAGGGGCGCGGGAGAGTGAGGAGAGAGATCTCCTGCAGCTGCCCCACCCCCCTGCTGGATGTTCTGTGAGCAAGTCTGCGGTACTAGCTCCTGCGCAATAGCACAGGGCCGAGTGTATGCGGGGATGAGCGTCGGGCATTGTTCACCCGACATTCGTCCCGTCTAAATGGGCCTTAAGCCTAATGGCTGGTAACTTCAGGCACCTTCTTTGTGAATATACCCTCAATCTGCTTTACCTCCTGTGGCTGACTGCTGGTTCTGGCCACATCTATGACAACTAAGATTGTCGAGAACTAGGTTTTAGGCCTCATATTCATGGGCAGTCGGATTCCTTATGTGGAAGCCCGCAGTAGAATTCGCCCATGCCCGCAGCCATGGCCCGTTTACCTGTTCAGGTCTTCTTTTTATGTACTGCGGATGTGCCAGCCAGCACATATGCGGGAAACAAATCCGCATGTGTAAGTTGAAGTGCGGATGCCTATGGGTGGCTTGAACAGAGGATCTTCCACGTGGGTGCGCGGGAAAGCAGGAGTTCAAAAAGAAAAAAGAGGGCACAGCGCATCTGCCGGGCAGGGAGAAAGAAGAGCCGGCCGCGACAGACAGGAACCCGCAGCGTCTGGACAGGTGAGAAAAATCTATTTTCAGGCCTCATGTCCCCGGGAAAGGAGGGTCTCGCTGCGGGATTCTGCATGGAGAATGCGTGCGGGCCCGAATTTCCTAGTGGACATGAGGCCTTAAACATAACTTATTGTTGGAAAATAGACGATAAACGATAATTGAACGATAGTTTGTTTGAATGGCGACTGAACGATTTTCATTTAAACCAAATGATAAGCGAACTACCAAATGATGGATTTTAAGTGGACTGAAAGACAACAATGAAGGAATTACTAATGAAAAGTGCGCGACGGTAATGCGTTTACACGTAACGATTATCACTCACTTTCAACACTTTTAACGAATTTTGAGCGATAATCAGTGCGTCTAAATGGGCCTTTATACAGGTAGATGATACTTCATCAGCTAGTGTTCTACTGTCTGTAACTTTTGGATAAAGCCTGCACTCTTGTGGCCCATTTACACGCAACTATTATCGCTCAAAATTAGTTCATACAAATTAATTTGAGCGATAATTGTTCAATGCAAATGCACAAAAATCACTCACTATTCGTTCACAGTTTGTTAAGCTGACTTTTCAGTCAACTTAAAAACCATCGCTGGCTTGTCGTTCCGTGTAAACGCTACCTGCTCAGCGAATCCCAAAGCAGGTGATGCGCTGAAGGAGAAGCAGTCGAAAGGCCCACGATTCAGTGGCAATTTTTCCTGTGTAGACGCTGTGCACGAGCACTGGCGGCCTCAGGGTGACTACCCACTAGCGTTTTTTTTACTGCAAAATTCGCAGCGTTTTTTTTTCTGCAGGGGTCTATGGGCTATAGGACTTGTAAAGTTAAAATCGTGATCACGCAAAATCGCAATTTTGCGCGATCGCGATTTAAACATTACCAGTCCCATAGACCCCCTGCAGAAAAAAAAAACGCTGCGAATTTCGCAGTGAAAAAAAACGCTAGTGGGTAGTCACCCTTAGGGTGCCTACCCACTTGCGATTTTTTTTTTTTTCCTGTGATGTTTTGCGTTTTTTCTCAAGAGCAATTAGTATAGACTGTGTTTTTTTCCGTTTCGTGGGGTTTTTCCACATAGGAACTGTCAGTTGCATATGTCTCCTTATTTTTCTCTTAATGCACCCATGATTGTCAATGGAGGGCTGCAAAAAAACACCGCGAAAAACGCCCAAAAAAAACGCGCGAAAATGCCGCGTTTTCCACGCGCGAAAATTGGCAACGCAAGTGGGTAGGCACCCTTAGCAATGACATTTGTGCTCGTGCAGCCATTTAAAAGACTGTCGGCCCATGTAAAAGGGCCATTAGGGTACCTACACATGTAGCAAATTTGCGCATGGAAAATTTGTAGCTGACTACAATACCTGCCATGAGGATGAGATTTGAATAAATATCACAATAAAGAAGTGTCAGCAGCAAGAGCAATTTTCCACCCTATTTGGGGTCAGACCTTTGTGCAGTCGCCAGACGGAAGCCTCAAACCAATGCCTCCAGAGGTAAATTCAATCATGCAAGGAAGAACTGGCAGCATATCAGGATGCAGTAAAAAACCAAAGGTTTAAGGCCTCCTTCCCACGAGCGTGACGGGGTCCGCCGCGTAATATTACGCAGTGAAGCCCGTCACGGCGCCCCCCAGAGCCCCTATACTTACCTGCGGGAGATAGCGTGAAATCGCTTCCCCGCCCACCACCGCCGCGTCACCGCCCGTCACCGCCCACCACCGCCGCGTCACCGAGCGTGTCACGTGACGCGGCTGGCCGTGTCACGTGACGCGGCCGGCCGCGTCATTTGGCGTCAGATGACGCGCGGCGGTGGGCGGGAAAGCGTTTTTTCACGCTATCTCCCGCTGGTTACAGCGGGAGATAGCGTGAACGGACGGCTTCCATTGACTGCAATGGAAGCCGTCAGTGCGTACCGCCCGTCCTCACCCGCAGAAAATAGAGCATGCTGCGGGTGAGGACGGGAGAAATCGCGGTGCGTAATTCCGCGCTGGAATTACGCATCGTGAGCATTGTGCTATTAGGTTCAATAGAACCTAATAGCTGCGGGCAACGCAGCGGATTTTCGCCGCGAATTACGCGGCGGAAATCCGTTCGTGGGAAGGAGGCCTTATTCTCCCATCACCACAGAAAACAGCGACGTTTCGGCTGAAGAGCCTTCCTCAATCCATTGTGTTTACAGGTGTTTGGTTGCTACTACAGGTAGAATGCATTGAACATACATGTACAGTATACTGTGTGGCTTTTGAAAAGGGGAGATAAATATTCCAAATCCGATTGTTGCATCCATATGGCCAAAAAACACCATATAAGGGGTTAATAACTGAGTTTTGACCTACATATGACGATGATGATCATTATCACCTGTTTGGTATAATTAATCATACCTCTGACTACAATCCTACAAAATCCCTGACCTTGTGCAAATGTATGTAGAAGAATTGATGCCCTACTGAAGGCAAAGGATGTTCTCACTAAATATTGATGCAATTAAAATGTTCTTTTGTTCATTCGCTTTGCATCTTGTTAATTAAGAAAAATAAACTATTAAATCTTTAATTTGAAAGCATTCTTGCAGCATCCTTCTACACCTGTCTAAAACCTTTGCACAGTACTGTGTTTCTGTACTGAGCTTGGTTCTGGGGCTGTATTTGTTATGGGTTTGGCTGTATTTATGTCATGAGCTTGGTACTGCATTAATTGTGCTCATTACTTGTTCTGTAATTATTAACCCCTTCCCTCCCCATGACGTAAGGGTATGTCATGGGAGCGGTGTACTTCCTGCAACTAGACGAACCCTTACGTCATGGGGATAGTGCGAAATCACGACAGATCTCGCGTTATCCGGCAGCGGGAGGAGCTGTCACTGATAGCCGGGCTCCCGCTGCAACAGCTGGGGGTGCATCCCAGCGTCCTGTATTGCCAGAACCTGTGATCGCTGTAATAAGCGATAAGGCATTGCAGGAGAGAAGTCCTGCAATGCCTTATCACAGCAATCATCAGTGCTACGGTGTAAGTCCCCCAGAGGGACACAAATGGTGTAAAAAAAAAATAATAATGTACAAAAAATAAACGTGTAAAAAAAAAAAAAAACCTTTTTAAATGCTTAATATTAGCATAAAAAAAGGTAAAAAAAAAATTAAAACCCCACATATTTGGTATTGACGCGTCTGTAACGATGTGTACAAAAAGTTGAACATGCTTTTTATTTTGTACGGCAAAAAGCGTTAAAAAAAAACGCTAAAAAGCTGAGGCAAAATGCTAATTTTTAGCATTTTGCTAAAAAAGTGCAATAAAGTGCAATAAAAGCTGTATGTACCCCAAAATGGTACCAATAAAAACTACAGCTCGTCTCGCAAAAAATAAGCCCTCCCAGAGCTCCGTACATTGAAAAATAAATAAAAAGTTATAGGACTTTAAATGCAGCAATTTAGAAAAAAATTTTTTTCCAAAAAAAGGGTTTTTATTGCAGAAAAGTGTAAAAACTTTTAAAAAAATAAAAATGTTGGTATTTTTTTTAATCATACCAACCCACAAAAAAATGTATTGGGTCATTTATGCTGCATAATTAACACTTTAAAAAAATAAATAAAGAAATCTATGGCAGAATTGATGCGTTTTCTCTCCCTGCAATCATAAATAAAATAATAAAAGTTTTACAAAGTAGTCTATGTACCCAAAAATGGCACCAATAAAAACTGCAGTTTGCCTCACAAAAAACAAGCCCTTATACGGCCGCATGGATGGAAAAATAAAAAAGTTATGGTCTTTGAAAAATGGAGATTAAAATCCGCCAAAACTCGTTTGGTCCTTAAACGCAAAATAGGCCATGTCCTTAAGGGGTTAACTAAACTTGGTTTGTGTGAAAAAAATGGAGGAAACTTTTCCTAACTCTCGCTCCTCATCCCAGTGCCCAACCTGATGCACTCATGCCTACAATGGTAAATGTGCACACATACTGTAGGTCTATAATGGGTGGGTTTATGCCCATATGGAATCTGCGGCAGGTAAGTAATGCACTATACATTTTATGCAGAATATGATATGGATTTTTAAAAATCCTTTACACGTAGGGGGCTTTCATACGGGCGATAAAATTACGTAATGCGAGAGTGAGTAAAAGCCGAATTATGAAGCCAGTGATTTTCAATGGTTTCCTACACATTAGCAACATTTTTACTGATGCGATGTTGTGAGAAAAAAAAATAGTGTCATGTCCTATCTTTCTGCGATTTTTTTTTTTTTTTTTTTTTTTTTTTTTTTTTTTAATATCTTCCATGTCTGCCTATTTTGCCTGTTTGTTATTTTTGTGCGGTGTTTTTAACATTAGAAAGTGCTATTGACCCTTGTGATAAAAATTGTGCGATTTCATAGCGGGCGGCAGCGATGCAAGAATATTCTCAAGAATAAGCACACCGACGCTCAAAAATGGTGGGAACAAAGACGCGATCGCCCGTGTGGAACAAGCCTCCAAAGTAACAAATTCACACAGCATGTGAGCTTAATGCCGCATTTCCACTGGACTGTCAGCTAAACGCTCTGCATGAGTGACGTCACCGCGAGTTGTTCACGCAGAACATGTGGACTGGCAGATCACCGCTGAGAATCGCTCACTTCTCTCAGCGCTTGACATTCTATGTGAAACACTTAAAAGCAGAGAGAAGCCATGATTTTTCTGCTGGTTGAAAACGAGCGACAAAAGAAAAGTAAATGAATAGCGCACTTTGCATTCAGACGTAACGATTATGGTGCATTTTTGTTCATTTGAACAAATTTTGAGCAATAATCATCCCGTGTGAATATCCTTTAAAGGGGTTGTCCTGTGAAAGCAAGTGGGTCTATACACTTCTGTATGGCCATATTAATGCACTTTGTAATGTACATCGTGCATTAAATATGAGCCATACAGAAGTTATTCACTTACCTGCTCCGGTGCTAGGATCTCCGTCGCCATGGTGCCGTCTAATTCTGATGTCTTCTGGCGTTTTTAGACGCGCTTGCGCTGTGCGGTCTTCTGCCTGGTGAATGGGGCCGCTCGTGCCAGAGAGCTGCTCACCGCGTCGTCATCGTAGCTCCGCCTCCGTCACGTGGTGCCGATCAGCCAATGAGGTGGCTGTATCGGCAGTGGAACGTGGAAGACAGAAGAAGAAACTCCACAGTGCACCATGGGAAGACCCGCGGTGCACCGTGGAAGAAGACCAGTGGCGCCATCTTTAAAAGAAGAAATGAAGAAGCTGCAGAACGCTGATGCAGGTAAGCGCAATGTGCTTGTTAAAAACTAACATATGCTTTCTTTTTCACAGGGCAGAATGCGGGGGTCCATTTAAAAAAAAAAAAAACGCTTTCGCAGCGAGACAACCCCTTTAAGATGGGGCTCGTTCACACTGGCGTTAAGCTCAGGTAATCATTTCTGTTTCTTTGTTCCATTAGGGGGGCTGAGAAAGAAAAATAAAAACAGAATTACGCTACCTGTACGGGCTTTTTGCATTGCGTTTTCCACGGCGATAATCCGGCCGCGGGAATGCAATGCACGCTTTCTATAGCATTGCTATGGAAAGCGCAGCCCCTTGTCCACGAGTGGAGAATCCTAGCGACTCTCCGCTTGCGCCCGGCAAATCCCAGCATGCTGCGATTCTCCGAGGTGAGCTTATCCGTTAGCAGGCTCCTGCTCCTCGGCGGCGGATATCGCAATGCCCGTGGACAGGCAGCCCTAAACAGTTCCATTTTGTTCCCCACTGATATTTATGGGTTTTCGTTCAAGAGAAATATCTCAGTTTATTTCCGTTCCGTTCCTTGCCAGCTGCGTTATTATATTTGAAAAAACAAAACAGAAATGAACGGAAATACTTCTGCTTTGATGAGAATCCAAATTCAAAGGTTCGGCCGCAGATCTGGCTGGAAACACCAGAAGAAAAAGCGCTGTATGCTGCGCTTTTTCTTCCACCCCAAAACCAGAAAGCAGGCAGATCCCATTATAAGCAATGGGTTCCCCCAGTAGAACAGGAAAGCGGAATCCCCAGTGCAGGTGTGATCGCACCATTACTGCAAGCCCTTATTAGGCTGCTTTCACACGGGCGAGCGCGATATCAGGCCAAGAATCCAGGCCCGATACAACAAGGCGTTTTTCATACAAAAACGCCTCGTATTACTTGTCTGGGATCCTGATCCTCCGGCGCTCGTCTCACGCCCGTCGGGGGATCAGTAAGTGCTTCCTATTGATTTCAATGGTAAACCTCACATCACACGGCATGCGATGTGTTTCACTGTCCATTGAATATAATGGGCGATGCGCTCCGAGGGACATGAAAAAAAATAGAACATGCGGTGAGTTTTTTTTTTTTTTTACCTCGCAGTATTGCTGTGAGGGGGAAAATATATAAAAAAAATAACCAAAACATTCCTTCATGTGTATTTCTCCGTTCAGAGCACGGTTGTTCCTATTCCCGCTGGTGTGAAGGTAGCCTCGCGGCGCGGTACAGAGATTCCGTCTATCTGCTCCATTTTTGGAGGAAAGAAGCGGAAATTAAACTGATCCATTTATTTCCGTTACTTTCAATGAAGTTTCAAAAAAAAAAAAATAGAAAGCAAACTGCCAGGCTTCCATCTTTTTTGGTCAAACAGCGCAGTCCGTAGCGTTATTTTTCCATCAGGTTGCGATTTTTTTTTTTTTTTTTGACACAATGGAAGCCTTTGTGTTTAGTTTCCGTTTTTTTGAGACCCCATTTAAATTGGTGGGTAACAAACTGATCGGGTTTATTCCAGTTTCTCTCCTCCAAGAATGGAGCAGAGAGATGGAACCCCTGAACTGTCCCGGCGCCGGTGTGATGGCAGCCCATCTTTGTTTGCTACCCACACGCCCTCGGCCCCTTTGGCTGGTCTTGCACAGATGGGTGGGAGTCTGCAGCGGAATCCGCTCCGATCGCGGACGCATTGAAATGTTTGAGTCTGTATTGCGGACGGTCCGGACGGCTCGCCGTCAGACATGAGCAGTACAGATTTTTTTTAAAATGGTTGTTTTTCCCGCACCGTTGCTAGGCGACGACACGGGTACCCGCAACCTATCCGCAGTGTTAATTTCGAATAGGCCCTGGCTCCGACGGCTTCCATTGACTTCAGTGGAAGCGGTTTGGGCGGAATCCGCGCAAAAATAGAACATGTGATTTTATTTCCGCTAGCACAAATGTGAATCGCCATCGGCTCCTGCGAGCGGGCGCGCCAATGCTCTAGTCTTTTAATGGATTTAGAATATGCGGATCGTCCGTGCGTGTGATGATCGCGGATTCTGTAATCGAAGTTGTGCGAGGCCAACACTAGGCCGTTCTCACACAATTTTAGTTTCGGCGGCAGCTCCGCCTGCTTTGGCGCACCCCATTATTGTGATGGGTGATGAGGTGCGCTAAACGGACAAATCTAGAACAGAGTGCGCTCGAAAGTCACGGCGCTAGAAAAAGCCACGATCGAGCGCCTGTCTGCGCAGCCACATGAGTTCAGTGGGAGCGTTATACCGCAGCGGTCAAAATACTGCGCTAATGGCGGTAAAAAGCGCCCGTGTGGTGGAAGTATCTACCCCGGCGGTTGGGGGCACTATTTCACCTCACGCATCTGCCCGTCCAGGCACCCCCGGAATCTGCAGAATGATGGTGGTCAGCAGCATCTCCTCACAGCTGTGCAGGCTGAGCACACTCCATGAGGAGATGCGGTAACATGCCCCCTGAGGAGACGCACTTCTCACAAAGCTTTCCTAGTCACTGGAGGAGCGGCGGACAACACACCAACACCCTGAGGCGATGCCGGAGGCAGTGTCCAATAGTCCGTCTCCTCCAGTGCTGAGGGTCATCCCACCGCTGGCGGAGCCGCCGTTATTTATATAACCTCAGTGAGCGGCGGGAGCTCCGCCCACCAGGCCTGCCTCACACACATGCGGCCAGCGCCTCAGGATACTCGTCACGTGACCCGCGACGTGACGTCAGGATGCTCCGCCCCGGACGCGCTGGTTACCTTGGTAGTGTCCCAGAGCTGGAGAGCGCAGTGTGACCCGGGAGTGGGGAGGAGGACATGGAGGTGACTATATACCGCTGTGACCCGTATATATATATACCCCCCCCCCCTGTGTATACCAGTATATACTAGGCACTGTGTGTATATACATACCGCTGTGTACACTGTAAGCAGCAATATATGTGTACACACAGCTCATATACCGATGTGCATAGTGGTGTATGTGTATATATATATATACATATATATATATACACACACTGCCTATCAGTATATGAGGTTGTATATATGAGCAGTCCGGTGTTTTGGCGGATGGGACAGGATGAATCAGGGCTGCACGCCGCGCTGCGTTCTTTTGACCCTCTTTTTTTATCCAGATCTTCTGCACTGACTCTCTAAAGTTAATGAGAACGAGCCGCCCGATGCCTGGTACAACCCAGTGTGGGCACATCCAGAGTTTTTGCCAATTTGTTAAATGGATCTAGCAAAAAAACGAATAGATTCCGTTGGCGTCAGTTTTCTGGCGGTTGTTGTTTTTAACGGATCCGTATGTTTCATTTATTTAGCTCCAGTTTAACCCCTTAGTGACGAAGCCTGTTTCCGACCTAATAACCAACTAACTTTTCAGTTTTTTTCATCGGCGCAGGAGCCCTAACTTTTACATTTTCCCATCTGAGGGCCTGTTTTGTTTTTTGTTTTGTTTTTTGTTTTGTTGTTTTGTTTTTTGCGGTGGAAGTTGTAATTTCTAATGGCATTTTTTTGGGGTACATATAATGTATTATTTAACTTTTATGAATTTTATTTTTAGGGTGATTGGGAAGGGGGTTGGGGATTCAGCCATTTGGTTTCTGCATTTCATTTTTCTGGCGTTCAATGGGCACCATAAATAGTGTAATGGTGTTATTCTCTGGGTCCGCACGATCCCTGTGATACCGAGTTTATAAGGTTTTGAGTTTTTATTGTCTTGCTAATTTTGCACACAAAAAACTTTTTTTTTTAAACAATTGCTCTTGTGCTGCTGCATTCCAAGAGCGCTCACATCGTTATTTTGCCATCGAGAGAGCTCTGTCGGGGCTTGTTTTTTGCGGGATGAACTCTAGTTTTCATTTATCCAATTTTTGGGAACGTGTAACATTTTGATTGCTTTTTATTCCATTTTCCTCTAGAGGCAAGAGTAAGAAAATCTGCAATTCTGCCATGTTTGGTTTTTTTTTTTGGTTTTTTTTAAACGGCGTTCACTGTGCAGTATAAATTATATGTTAAATTAATTCTGCAGGCCAGTAGTTAAATACCTGCGGATGTCATTTTTCCCTGCAGGCGCGGGTCCAGTGTTCAGGAAAAAATCCAGACATGCTCCATTCAGGCGTGGGTCTCCCGTGGGGACGGCTCCTGCAGGCTTCTATTGAGGACTATGGAAGCCGTCCGGATCCGCAGGAGACCCGAGTCTGAATTAAACTCACCTGCTCCAGGCGATGCGGGCCTTCCTTCCTTCGCGGCCGGAAACTTCTTTCTTCGGCCCGGCAGATGTGCCCGGCGCATGCGCGCAGCACGCTGCCGCGTGCCGAGCACATCCGCCGGGCCAAAGAAACAAGATCCGGCCGCAAAGAAGGGAAGATACGCACGGACCGCTGCAGGTGAGTTTATTCTGATTTTCAGCCTCATGTCTGCGGGGCAGGAGGGACCCGCTCCGGATTCTCCATGGAGAATCTGTAGCGGGCCTGATTTTCCCCGTGGACATGAGGCCGTAGGGTGGCTTCACACGAGCGTGTTATGGTGCGTACATATATACGAACAAAAACACGCGTATATGTAGCTGCATGCAGTGTTTTCAATAGAGCCACGGTTGCTGTCGGCGGCCCCATTGAAGACAATGGTCTGCTGGCACCCCTGCGTTGTTTTTTTAAAAAATGGCTTTACATATAAGCCCTTCCCTAAAAAACAAGAATTTTAGTGTAAAAAAAACCCCACCAAAACTTACCTGTCCTCCGCTGCCGTGTCTCCCGCAAGGATGAAGAACACATCTGCCGCATGCGGCAGATGTTTCCTTCATCCTCGCTAGTAAAAAGAATTTCCTGCTGCTGCATCTGCCACATCTGTGACAGATACAGCAAAGGAATTCTTTAATTCCCTACTACAGCTTTCACACATGACAGCTGCGGTAGAGGATCCTGCTGCCGGTACCCTGTCATTGAATTGCAGGGAAGGGCTTTAAATATAAGCCCTTCCCTGAGAAACCAGTAAAAGTAGTGTAAAAAAAATAGTTACTCGCCTTCTTTCAGCTGCTGGGGCACAGCCGCGTCTTCTCGCTATCCCTGGCTCTGTGGTGCTGATCTATCAGCAGGCGGGGATTAAATCCCCGCCTGCTAAAAGAGCTGATTGTGATTGGCTGAGGTTCTCAGCCAATCACAGGCAGCTCTCGCCTGTCATTCATTCGGTAGGGAATTGACAAATTCCTTTGCTGTATCTGTCACAGATGTGGCAGGTGCAGCAGCAGTAAATTCTTTTTACTAGCGGGGATGAAGGAAACATCTGCTGCATGCGGCAGATATGTTCTGCATCCTCTTGGGGGACACGGCAGCGGTAGACAGGTAGGTTTTTTTTTTGTTTTTTTTCCAACTCTAAGGCCTCATGTCCACGGGGGAAAATCAGGCCCGCCGCGGATTCTATATGTAGAATTCACAGCAGGTCCCTGCTGCCCCGCGGACATGATGCCTAAAAATAAGAATAAACTCACCAGCTCCGGGCGATGCGTGTCTCCCCTTCTTTGCGGCCAGATCTTCTTTCTTTGGCCCAGCGGTTGTGCTCGGCACGCCGGCAGCGTGCCGCGCGCACGCGCCGGGCACATCCGCCGGGCTGAAGAAAGAAGATCCAGACACGAAGAAGGGAAGAACCGCATCGCCCGGAGCAGGTGAGTTTATTCTGGTACGGGTCTCACGCGGATCCGGACGGCTTCCATAGGGAGACCCGCACGAAAATAGAGCATGTCCATTTTTTTTTCTGCACACGCAATCCGTGCCTGATGGGAAAAATTACATCTGCAGGTATTTAACTACCTGCGGGTGTCCAATGCATCCCTATGGGGCGCGGATCCGCGTGCAGGAGAAACGCTGCAGATTTAAAGCGCGTGGACATGAGGCCTAAAATTCTTGTTTTTCAGGGAAGGGCTTATATGTAAAGCCCTTCCATGAAAAAGAATGCAGGAGACGGCAGACCACTGTCTTCAATGGAGTCGCCGGCAGCAGCCGCGGCTCAATTGAAAACAATGCGTGCATTCACTATGGTGCACGCATGTCCTATCTTTGCAGGCACACGCCTGTAAAGAACGGACATGTGCACACACCATAGGGAATGCATTGGGGCTAATAGACACAAACACGCTCGTGTGAAGCCACCCTTAAAGACCAAGTGCTGTAAATTTACAGCGATTGGTCCTGGGCTTTAATCCCACCCGATAGCAGAAATTCGGTGCAGGATTAAAGCCCTGTTCTGCAATCAAGCAGGAAGCAGGTCGGGTTCTCAGCTGTTAGTCACAGCTGAGAACCTGGAGGAGAAGAGAGAAATTGTTTTTACCCCCTTATGCCTTCTCCTTTCTCTAGTACACAGCTCTCAATGAGTGAAAGGGTTTCCTTCAATCCGTGACCCGTCGATCACCTGACTACCAGGTCCCCCTGTTACAGCAGAGCCGCAGGGTCCCAGCAGACCCCGATCAGCTCTGCCAGTGACTAATATGCCCACAGGGGATGTTTTTCCCTGTAACTGGGGCTCCTGTGGATGCTCCAGCTACAGTGGGAAAGTATAATAAATGTTAAAAAAAAAAGACTATGTGAATGACCCCCAGAGGTCTTACATGACGTCATGGGGGTCAGAGATGGTAAAGAAAATAGTTACAGGAATAAGTTTTAAAAAATTACAAAACGAAATAAAAACATATACCAGTACATAAAAAAGAAAATGACCCAAAGATGACGGCAACCAAAATTGTCGCCATATGCACATTGTAATCCGAAACCATACGTATTATATACCAAAACGTCCAAAACAAAATGAAGAACCCATTCCTATACTTAATTTTAGTATAAATACACTTAAAAAAAAAAATTATTCTAAATGTTTTAAAAAAAATCCCTTTATGTCATGGGAAAAAAAAGCAGCAAAAATAATTTTGGTAGCTGAAGGAAAAAGGGCAGTAAAACCACAACATGGGTAAAATCCCTAAAAAGCTTTAAAAAAAATGATTTTTTTAAAAACATTTATGGTTTTCCTTTTTTTTTTAAATTAGTATATTTACGCTAAAATAAAGTATAGGAATGGGTTTCTCATTTTGGAGGGTGTGAGAAGAGTAAGGGCCCTTCTAGACTGAATGATCTATCAAACAAGCAAAAGTGAATGATAATCATTCAGTCTAAACGTGCACCAAAGTCTGTACGATAATTGTGCACTATTTATTTGTCATCCCTTTTATGCAGGCATAATAATCCTCGTTGGCTAGTTCACATATTGTTCGATTTAAAAGCGCTCGTTCAGTCATTCTTATTCACTTATATGTAGTGAATGTGAAAGACTGAACGAGCCAACAATGTATCTGCTGTATAAATATATTGCCTGAGCGTACAACCTAGCGGTGATGGGCATTATTGTATCTTGACGCCACCAGAAGCTAGGGGTTTGACAGGAGGAACGCCCCTCTCACACCCCTAGCTCCCGATTGGCTCAAGAAGCAAAGGTCCTGGAAAGAGGTAGGAGCCAGGGATGCCAGTAACAGCGCGGGGGACCTGAAGCAGGAATCAACAGTGCTGCTGCAGGAGCAGTGGGACCCGGGGATGGCAGAGGGAGCCAAAGCGGGAGCCATCAGTGCGGGACATCAGCAGGCACATCACTGACAGCGCTCCTGCCGGCTTGGGCCGCAGGGGAGCGGTTGCGGGAGCAGACAGTGCCGGGGGGTGCCAGTCAGCAGTCAGGTATGGGAAAATCACTACACGCTGCTCTCTGCCTCCAGAGCTGTGCTGGGTGTGCAGCCAAGCACCTTGGGAAGGAACAGAGGTGAAGGGCTCCCCAGATTGCAACTGCAGCAAGAGCTTACTGGGCTGCAAGGACCTGCAGTCCATCCAGCTCTGCAGCCAATCAGGTACAGGGGGCGTCATTCCCCTGTCAATCTTGACTCCACCAGTTCTTCCTGGTGCCGTCTAGATACAAGAATACCGCAGTGATGTGCCTGAATTTTTTTTTTATTGTTGAGGATGGGGGGTGATTATGATTTGATTAAATATAATTGATTGGGGGTAATGATATGTTCTATGTATTGTGGCAACTTGTGGGTTTGCTAGCTCAGTGGATCGCCATTTTTCCTCCACCTCGATGGATGGCCGCACATTGGTAACTCGCTTCCAGGCCAGAAGTTTGGTAAAACGTAATAAATTTGTCCTTTATTTTGGCACATTAATAGACGGCATCATACAATCATCCAGACAACTCTATTAGGGCTACAATTCCCAGACCAACTGTGGATTTAAAGACCCGATGAGCCTCGTGTGGCGCAGTGTTAGGGCAGCAGAAATGCAGTCCTAAGCTCTCGCTCACAGCCTGAAGGTTGCAGTTTTCCATCCTTCCGAGGTCGGTAAAATGAGTACGCAGCTTGCTGGGGGGTAAAGATGGCTGGGGAAGGCAATGGCAAACCACTCCGCAAAAACAGTCTGCCAAGAAAACCTCACCATGTGACGTCACCCTAGGAGTCATTCATGACTCGGTGCTTGCATCGGGGGACTTTACCTTTTACCTTAAAGAGCTAAACTTGCAGTGCCCCAGGCGTATATGATCCTGTAAGTTCATGTCATTTTAACCCACAGTTGGACAGAAAACTGCAGACATTATATGGGCGCTAAAATGCACCATGTTGCAGTTCTGTTCTGCAGTGTTAAAGGGGTTGTCCCGCGCCGAAACGGGTTTTTTTCTTTTCAACCCCCGTTCGACGCGAGACAACCCCGATGCAGGGACGTACAGAAAGCTTACCGGAGCGCTTACCTTAATCCCCGCGCTCCGGTGACTTCTATACTTACCTGTGAAGATGGCCGCCGGAATCCTCTTCCTCCGTGGACCGCAGCTCTTCTGTGCGGTCCATTGCCGATTCCAGCCTCCTGATTGGCTGGAATCGGCACGTGACGGGGCGGAGCTACACGGAGCCTGCATTCTGCACGAGCGGCTCCATTGAAGAGAGCAGAAGACCCGGACTGTGCAAGCGCGGCTAATTTGGCCATCGGAGGGCGAAAATTAGTCGGCACCATGGAGACGAGGACGCCAGCAACGGAGCAGGTAAGTATAAAACTTTTTATAACTTCTGTATGGCTCATAATTAATGCACAATGTATATTACAAAGTGCATTAATATGGCCATACAGAAGTGTATAGACCCACTTGCTGCCGCGGGACAACCCCTTTAACAAAGTGGATGTTCACTCCTTATTTTCCACATTGAACAAGCTTCCCTTGTGTGGTTGACATAGTATCTTCACACAGGGGATATCTAACAGCTGGTATCCGCTCCTCGGGGACCTCGGACGGCGCTGTATGTATCACTGATGTATGTGTATCTGGTTGCACTCCTATGGGTACAGCTACAGCAAAGTAATGACAGGCAACATTATTTCCTCCTCTCCCTGTGTCTCAGGGCATAGACTGCTGATGAGTGAGCAGTGCTACATGTAGTTCGCACACAAGACAATAATTAGATGGGTAGATATCGTAGGAAAAATGATTTAACCCAAAGAAGCACACTTTAATCATCTCATTATCCATCAATCAGCATCTTCATAGTACCTTTTTTTTTTTCTTTTAAAGTATACTATCTTACCAATTTCTGATTTGGGCAAATGATGTCACTGTGAAAGTCTCATAGCTTCCGCTGATGTCATGTATGCAGCACTCGTGAACCTTTTACATAGGGACGTCAGCAATGGAGTCGAACCGGTTTCACATCTGCGTTGGATCGTCCGGCTGGAGGTTCCATCGCTGATCTGGGTGAAAATACTGGAGAAAAAGTGCTGCATGCAGCGCTTCTTCTTCTATCCGAAAGCTGGGCAGCTGAGCGGAAACTGAACAGACTTCATTATAGTCAACGGGGTCCATCCAGCTCTGTGCTGCCCAGAGACTGAACTGTTCGGCTGCGAGGATTCTGCTTCCCTAAGCGGAGCAGGAAAGCAGAATCCCCAACGCAGGTGTGAAACCTCCCTTAGGCCTCCCTCACACAGGCGTTTTTTTCAGTGTTTAGCACTGTGTTTTCATAGCTGCGCAAATGCTGTACAACGCTGCTATTCATGTCATTGTTATCAAGAGGCATGCCAGCGCTGCTGAAACCGCAGTAAACGCAGCGTTGAAAAAATGTGTTTTTTTGGAAACGCCTATGTGTGGGAGGCCAAACTCTGTGGGCCGTTCCCTTGATTGGCTGCAGCGTGCACCCCAACACAGTTATATAGTACATCTCCGACTGAATTTCTAGATCTACGGCATATGCTCAGTTGGATCGACGTACTACGCTGGAAGAAGCTGTGGAGAATGTATAATGAGAATGGCAGAAGGGTCGCCTATTGAGGTACTCCATTGCTGACGTGCCACCTCAAGAGTGCTATATACATGACCTCAGCAGACATTATGAGACTTTCATGGTGAGATCACGTGACTTGGGCTTTATTCCCACGAGCGTATATCGTCCGCTGTTTTCACGGCCGGACGATATACGCTACAATGTGAGCTGTAAAAACTTGTGAACGGGCACACAAATCTAACGTTTGTGCACCCGTTCAGATGGCATGGGCCCCGGCGCGTATACACCGAGGCTGCCATGCCGTTGAGCCTTTCTCTTTCGTCCCCCTCGCAGGCTCATCTCTTCTCTCCTCCCCATCAGCTGATTGCAATGGGAGGGGGCGGAGCTAAGTGTTGCCTTGTCCCAATCCTCCCATTGCTGGCCGCGGACAAGGGGTGGGAGTTTAGCCATACTGCTAAACTACCTCCCTTCTCCTGCCGCTGTCATTGGCTCCCATAGGAGGACGTATTCTGGCCCAAAAGATAGTTCCAGGGCTATCTTTTGGGCCCGGCGCTATATTTTCTGGAGGGGCACTTTTACGTCACGGGAATACGGCCATGTGATCTGATGCATTGGGATCCAATGCATCAGATCACAGAGCATATCGGCTGGCTGTGAAAGCGTCCGGCCGATATACGCTCATGGGAAAGAGGCCTTAGTCTGAAAACTAGAATATATCCGCAGCGCATTACAGTACAGACCGAGTGAATGAGCTTCCTGATCCGCAGCATAAAGTGAGCTGTGTTGCAGATTTTGTGGTTTTTATTTCCAGCTCTGTGTTGATATCCTTCTCTTCCTATTTCATGTATTTCCAGCTTGCAGTGAGAATGGAAGAGCGCTGACTGCCGCCTGACTACTTGTGGGATATTTCTTGTAGACAGCTGGCCGTCCCCAACATGGAGCTGCAGCTAAACCGTGTGGATTACTTGCAGGTATGGCTCCATAATCCTCGTTATCCTGTTGTCAGGGAGAAGTGTTGTGAAGCGGTGGGGGGGGGGTTCAGCCGTCCTCTTTATAATAATCTGCATTAAAATAGCTTAATCTGCAGATGGCCAAAGATCACAAGAACGATTAACTCTTTCAGACCCCCAAAATCAGAAACTAAATGTGTGGTTTGTGTCCTGCGTTAAGCAGAATATCTATAAATCGCTTAGACACATAAGTTTGTGTAATATATATGTTATACATACGGCTCATGCATTTAGCAAGGCCACATGTACAGACCCTTCATGATGGCAGACATGACTGTAAAGCAGCAATCAACTTCGCAGCAAGGGTTAACTCCGTTATACAGGAGAACTAATGGGCCTCGAGGATTCAGGCAATCACTGGCTGTGAAAAGTTAGGCATGAAGGCAATCTCAGCTCTGCTACATCTAATAGCAGTCCATTTAAAGCGGCTGCGTTTTATAAATATGCTGCAATATACAGTTATATATTGTCAACTTGACTGTTAGGATATAAAAGCCGCATGGCATTCCTTATTACTTTTGCATTTTTCTTTAGGTTGGGGTTACCGCTCAGAAAACTATGAGGTTGCTTCCAGCATCTGGACGAAGAGCAACTCAGAAGGTATTGAACTTTTTTTTCCCCAACAGTTTTTGAAAATTGGGTTTACTGTCCTCCAAATTTATTCTAATAAGTTCTGTAAAGGCCCTTTTACGCCAGCCGATGATCGCTCAAATGACAGTTTGAGTGTCAGCTTTGAGCGATCATCTTGCATAAACTATTAAGTAGCTACTCAGCTACTTAAGATCAATTAGGTGTGTAAATGAAGCCTTCACTGAATGCAGTTAATACCCCGAGGGCTCTTATCTGCGCTCAGATCCTTTGTTCTCCAGGGGGAAACAATGCTATCAGCACTCCCCATGGAGAACTGCTGATAAGAGTGAAGGACGATTTTTAGGTTGGACCTAATTTAACAATCAGCTAGCAGTGCCCGTAAAGCGCATGATGGGCGCGCGTTTAGACGCAACGATTATCGCTGAAATGATCGCCGATTAGCAATATATATATTGCTATATATAAGTTCCCATTAATGTCAATGTAATACCAAGTTTGGCCACTACAGGATGCACAGAGCGGTCTGCTTCCTGCAGAATTTAGTTTAGTAAATGAGTGCAAACAGCTGATTGGCTGGGGTCCATCGCTCAGGATCCCTGCTGATTACTGATGACCTATCAAAAGTTTACAGCTGAAAATCGCTTCAAAGGACCCATTTACCGCTGTTGGCAGAATGACTGCTCGGTCTATTTTCCTGAAACTAATTGTATGAAAATAGCTTTACCATACATTTTCCTAGGTGGTAATTGGAGATCAAGATGGCGTGGTTACATGCTTTGGTATCAAGAAGAGTGAAGCGGTGGTAAGGATTTTGTGGTACCTCTTAGGACAAGTATAAGTTATGCTCCTGGACTTAAGTTGTAATTTGTGATGTGTATTCTGCTTTTGCTTCTAGCCGGTTTTTAAGACCTTGCCGGGCCAGAAGATCTCAAGGTTGGAACTTGGAGGAGCTATTGGCACAGTTCAAGAAAAGATATTTGTGGCATCTGGATCTGAAGTTCGGGGCTTTACAAAAAGAGGAAAGCAGTTTCTGTCATTTGAAACTAATCTGACAGAAAGCATCAGGGCCATGTAAGCAGCGATATTTGCTACTGTGGTATTGCACAATTGTATTTTATTGGCACTAACTTTCTGTTAAATATTCATTCTTTCTTTATGTGTGAGGTTAAAGACACTAAACACTTGGGAAATGAAAACACATAACTTTACTTTTAGGAGTCATCTCATCTCATGTGTTTTTTTTTTTTGTTTTTTTTTTATTTGCTGCTTTTATAAGTAAAGGTGGCCATACACCTCAGAGCACAGATGTCAAACACAAGGCCCATGGGCCAATTCTGTCCCGCCGCCTTATTTTATGTGGCCCGCCAAGATACACCAGGGTCGAAGCAGAATCCGGCTGCTCCGACCCATGTGTAGCGGACGACACTTGTAATTGCAGGAGCAGCTCTCATTGAAATCTATGGGAGTTGTGCCTGCAATTACAAGCGCCGCTCCCATTGACTTTGCTCAGCCATGATAGATAGACATGCTTGGTATATAAACTATTTTTTGATGTACTTGGAAAAGAGTGTATTTGTAGTATAGTTTGCCAGTGAGCACCTTTTTTCCAGTGTACAATCAAGTTTTCTTTTGATCAAATTGGACCTCAGGAATGTAGACAGCCCAAAGCATTTTTGATCACTTTGCAAATCAGTGAAGAGTGAATCAATCAGCCATACTTTTTTTAAATTATTTTTTTGCTTGAATACTTTGTTAGATTTTTTTTTTTTTATAAAACCTTTTTACACTAAACAGACAAAAAAAAACATCACCCCTTTCAATCTCCTTTTTGACCCAGACAATGCAATTGTTCTTAGCTTACATCAATTAAGTTCAGCCATAGCAACCAAAATAGTCTCCATCATTGTTTTCTACATGCGAGAAAAGATAGGCTTTGCCTTATCTTTCTGCTTGCTGGTCTCCTTGTTAAATGTGATTGGTCAGTACAGCAAGCAGTAAGGCCTTTGTCACGTGAGCGTATTTGCGTAGTGTTTTACGTGTGCAATACACAGTGAATAGAACCCATTGATTTCAATGGTTTTGTTCACATAAACTTTTTTTCCTTGCGTATTTAGTTTGCACAAAAAAAATATGCAGCGTGCTCTATTTGCCTGCATAGCATAGGAAAATAGCACATAGCAAAGTGATTAACTCAATTGCTTATTTGAATTAATGGGAGCATGCTTGCACAATTTCTTACATGTGCAGATGCTCACGACATGTGTGCAAAAGTACAATAAAACACGCATGCAGGTGCACAAATATGAATGCGTTAGTAAATGCGCTTGCGCCCGTATTACATCATCCTAACTTTCGATGACGTAGCTAAGATGTGGTCCCTACTTTCCTAGGCACGTATCGGGATCTGATCTTTTCTTATGTGCGAGTTACATCTATAACCATTACTGCGACTGCAAAGATCAACACTACTACCTCTCTGGGGATAAAATCAGCGATGTGCTTTGTCTACCAGTGGAAAAGTTGGAAAAGATAACTCCCATACTGGCGTGCCAAGACAGAGTGCTCCGGATATTAGAGGTGGGATGATGTTACACATCTAATAAACTAGATTAGACTGACAGGTTGACTTGATTTGCATGTTGGATGGATATTATAGAAAAAAGGCCTTTTAATAAATTTCACTTGTTCTTAGAACTATTGCTATGGAAAACTAATCATGCAGTGTTTTATGTTGGGGTTTACACATTGGAGACAACGTGTAAAACTGTAACAAAGCTGACATGACTTTAAATCTAGGCTGGGCAATTTTTGCCAAAAATTATATATTTTTTTTTTAACTTATGGATGATTCTTGATTTTCTTCTTTTGCTAAATGAACTAAACAAGTAGCCATATGAGTCCTTTTTTTGCCTTTTTTTTTTTGGAGGATGGGTTTTACTTTTTATGACAGTACTTTTAATAATGCATTGTTTATCTTACTAAATTTGTTTGAGAGGGGAAGCAGAAGTACTGCCACTGTGACAGTTCCCTGCTCTCGGGCTACTCGTACTAGCAGGGAGCAGGGAGGTTTTAAATTTCCCGGGCCTTTCAGCCCTCTGGGCATGCGTGTGACGTGATGACGCGGAGGACAGGGGTGAGTATCCTTAGCTCCCCTTATGGATCTGATCCGTAAGGGGAGCTGAAACTTTTTCTTTTATTTACTTTGTATTGACTCTCTAACGCTATCGCGTGACCAGGGGGTCCTATGGCTGCTGTAAGAAATGAACCAAGTGTGTTCTAGTCTGCTAGTCCACTCCCTTTAACCTTCAAAATTCCCCTGCAGTTCTAGCAAGATTAGTAGTAATGTCATGGTGGTAGGGAAGGAAAAGAAACTTCCTGCAATGCCTGGCTATGGGGTGGGCAGTAAGTAGAGGTGCCTTCTCAAAGATTGGATACAGCTTCTAGTAAATTCGCCCAAATTGTGTCCTATTTATATTCAGCATAAACAGCGTCCTAACACTGACAGGACACAGCAAGTTGCACCCGCCATCTTAAGTCAAATTTTGCGATTCTGTGTAAAAACAGAATTGCAGAGCTCCATAGGGGCAAATTAAGCGCATTAATTCAATTACTTGCTCAGCCCTATTTAAATCTTTATACTTTTGACTATTATATGTTTACTTACAAAGGAAGCAAAGTTTAACTTGACACTTAACATATTAAATAAACTGTGATTGATTTCAGCAAGAGAAACCAAGTAATCTTGTAAGATAGGATACCTTTTAATGGCTAACAAAAATATGATGTTATAGCGAGGTTTCCAACCTACGCAGGGATCTTCTTCAGGCATAATGGAACAAATCTTACTACCTACTATCCTTTTTTGTTTTACCTAGCGTTAAATAAACTGGCACAGAATTTATTCTTTCCTTTCAATAGCTTTTCAGTGGTGTTTGTAAAGATAAGATATCTTTCTGCAACAAGTTTTAGCATTGGGTTACATTGTGCTACATTTGTACCTCTGCTTCTTGATTTTTAGTATTCAAGTTTATTTATTTTTAAGGGTTCTGATCTAGTATATGACGTTGAAGTTCCTGGTCCACCTTCTGTCCTGGCCTTGAATGACGGTGATGGAGGTCAGTATTAAATTTAGGTTTTGATGTATTAAGTCCTAATTATGTTTTTTGTTATGTATACATGATGATATTCCATTGTAGTAGAAATTAGCAGGATAGTGCTCGGGAGCTGCTACTTAGCTTCTTCAAAAGTCTAATATTCATCCTATAAAAGGGGGGTGTTCCCAACTTGAACCCTTATGTTGCATCCATTGGACATGCTATGTAGAGTACCTGTGTAGAGTACGGGAAGTCAACTGACCTCTGCAGCTGCCTCATTAATATGTGGAATGTGGTCAACTACTATTGGTCCTGATTGGACACAGCAGCCTTTACCTAAACCAGAGGGGAGGAGCTATAGAGCAGCTGAAAGCAGAGACCAGAGAGCACTCCAGGGAGTGGGTCCGCCTGCTGGGCACTTGTGGCAGTGACGCAAGCAAAGATTAAAGTTTGTTTTTTTTCCAATGATGCTGCCACTAACATCATCATCATAGGTATGTTTACAAAAAATATTCCCTGCCCCTATCTAGCACTGTCAGCAGTTTTGCATCACTATAACTGATGACAGGCTTCCTTTTAGCATTTATGTCATATCCTCAAGAGGAGGCAATGTTTTTCCTTTAATAAAATAGATTCTAGAACTATATAATTGTCAACCTTTTGAAAATGAACCAACTGTGTTTTATAACCAGGGGGCAGCGGAGAAGAGCTTTTGTATGGAACATCAGATGGAAAGATTGGTTTAATTCACATTGCAAGAGACTCGCCAGTGCCCAAATGGGAAATATTCAACGAGAAGAAAAGAGGAGGTTTGTATGTTTATCCTAATACAGCAAATGTATACATAGATAGATTTGTAATCCTTGGATTCATGTGTCTTGTAGGCATTCTGTGCATTGACAATTTTGATATTATGGGAGATGGAGTGAAGGACATATTGGTTGGTCGGGATGATGGGACGGTGGAGGTTTACGGCTTTGACAGTGCAGGCGATCCTGTTCTCAGATATGACCATGTAAGTCTTTGCTTATGGTAATGATCTCTTGTAAGCATTGTTTCTGTATTGTACGTTTGCATCTATCAAAAGTCCAAAATGAACTGTAAACCTCTCAACCAACATTTAGGCTGATAATTATTGTAACTTATGCATATTAATCTAATGTTCCTCTACTATAAACTGCACTCTTCAACTAAAAAGAAAACATCCAAAATTAGAATCTATTTCTTTGTAAAATACATTAAACAAAATACCTACTAGAGATGAGCAAGCATACTCACTAAGGGCAATTACTCGAGCGAGTAGTGCCTTATGCGACTACCTGCCCGCTCGTCTCAAAAGATTTGGGTGCCGGCGGGAATGATCTAATACCTACCGAAATAATCTGGAGTGTCTCAATACCGATCTGAAAACATAAGTTGGACAATTCTGCATAATTCAGATATTTATAAAATGGCGGTGTTTTTGGCACTAGATTTCCCTTTTTTTTCCTTTTTTTTCTTTAGACCTTAACAGAAAGTGTAACATCCATCCAGGGAGGCTGTGTTGGGAAGGAAGGTTATGATGAAATTGTGCTGTCCACTTACTCTGGTAGGTCAAAGATGTTAGTTGCATTTAGCCTGAATGGGCCCAGTATTACATTTCTCTGTTAGATCAGGCAAAACATAACATTGTCTCACATGGATTCATTTAACTACCTTACTTGATTACCTCGAGTTGTACTTTGGCAAGAGGAGAAGCCGACTACTGTGTGACTGCAGAGAGAACTGCGACTAAAGACTGCAACTCAGGCTAAAATCTTGACAAGACAAGGATTGTGGCTTTAGTCGTAACCTAGCCCAAGCTAAAGCAGATTGAAGTGGGAGCTGCATATACTTTCAGCTGTGGAGAAGGAGAAATGGGGAATGCCTGGCAACGTGTAGGGAAAAGAGGAGGAATTGTATGGCTTTAGATGGGCCCTAGGGAGATTCATTTTGTCACTCACATTAGCGAGTATCGTTGGCTCGCTCACAGAGCGACCAGCAGGGGGCCGGGGCGGCTGGAGGAGATTTCTCTGCTGATTAAGCTGCATAAAATCGTCAACCATAATTGTTCGGTATAAACAGCCGCCATTCAGTACTGAACGTCCGCTGTGTTAAGTGAATGGAGAGGGACGAGGGAGAGGGAGCAGAGAAATCTACTGCAGCCACCCCGGGCCCCCTGCTGGCCGCTCTGTGAGCGAGACAGCGGTACTCGCTCCTGTGTAACAGCATGGGCGCGAGTATATGCGGGGACAAACAATGCCCGACATTCATCCAGTGTAAATGGGCTGTGTTAATTAGGCTGTTGATTGACTTCATTGATCTTTATAAATCTCTGTAGTGTGCTTCTTTATGGATACTGACTGGAGAATGTAAGTAGAAAGAGGGCCCAGTCCATCTCAAAGTTCAATAAAACAGTATAACTTCATCAGTCAGACGATCTATAATACTAAACTAGTATCTTCTCTGAAAGAGCCTTCTTCTATTCATACCATGTGTAAGACAGCAAACACTGTTCTGCTTGTTGGAGCACTTGCCTAACGCATGATCTGTAATAGAAAAGCATCTTTTAAGGGGTTGTACCAGAAATAAGTTTTATCACTAGAGATGAGCGAACGTGCTCGGCCACGCCCCTTTTTCGCCCGAATACCGCGATTTCCGAGTACTTCCGTACTCGGGCGAAAAAATTCGGGGGGCGCCGTGGCGGCACGGGGGGTAGCAGGGGGGAGAGAGAGAGGGCTCCCCCCTGTTCCCCGCTGCTACCCCCCGCACCGCCACGCCTCTCCGCGCCCCCCCGAATCTTTTCACCCGAGTACTGAAGTACTCGAAAATGGCGGTACTCGGGTGCGTAAGTACTCGAAACGAGTACGTTCGCTCATCTCTATTTATCACCTATCCATACAATAGATGATAAATGTCTGATTTTTTTTTTTTTTGATCCCCACTGCATCCCCTCATCCTCCCTCCTGCATTAAGGAGGAGATTGGATGGAGTGATGGTGCCACTCCGTTCATTTTCAGTGGGACTGCTGGAGATGGCAAAGTACAAGCACTCGGCTCTTTCTGTCATCCACATTGAAATGCATGGAGTGGTTGCTGCGCACACTGAGCTATCACTCCATTCAATTTGCCATCACTGCTAGTGGGAGAAGCAAGTCTGCAGTAATGAGAAGAGGAGTACACTGGACCCCTGTTATCACCACTGAGACCCCTATGAATGTATAAAAGTATTCATAGATTAGTTAATTCTAGTACACCCCCTTTTAAGAGAAAAGACTTGTTTAACCCTTTCCAATCCATTTTTTTCCCACTACATTGTCCCCAGCTCCAATTTATTTGAATGCCCATTCGGCATTCTTCCTTCACCTTCCTGATCTTTGACAGCTGAGATCAGGGGGGTGCCGGCAGTCACATGATCGCCAGGGGAATACAAAAATAATAGTTCCGCATTCTCTCTTAACCCTCCTGATCTCAGCTGTGACTGATAGCAAAAATCAGGAGGGTGTCGGTGGTCACATGATCGCCGGGCAGAATACAGAGGTAACACTTCCGCATTCTCTCTTCATCCTACCGACCTAGGCTGTGAGTGACAGCTGAGGTCAGGAGGCTCCCGGCGGGCACATGATCGCTGGGCGGAATGTAGAAGTGTTACTTCTGCATTCTCTTAGCATTACATATCGCTAATTGAGCACTATGTAATGTGTAAAGGAGAAGGCAGAAGGGGTTAAAACCCCTTTCTGCCTTCTCCTCGGGAGTCCTCGATGAGGACTAGTTCAGGAGTGCATCTGCACCCGATGTGTCTGACGAGTGGGTGCAGATGCACTCCTGCACTGCAGTTGCGGACCTGTTACGACATCGGAGCTATAGAGGAAGCTCATGATGTCTGAACAGGTATTGGAGTGGAAATGGTTAAGCCTTTTTAATCCATTTTTGGATTGAGGGTTTCCTAGGGGGCTTGTTTCTGCTGTTATACGACGTCGCCATCTGCTGGCTAAGGCCAGTAACTAGATCATGGAATGTGTCGGAGCACTCATAGAATAATGTAAGTATACACTGTCTGACGTTTTTCGACATCGGAGCTGTACAGGCTTCAGTGTTTACATCAGAAGATGTCTGGCAGTGGATTGAAAAGGGTTAATATGAGTTCAGATCTGTGGACTTGAGCATCATACGCTCTTATGATTCTTGGGGTTCAGAGTCTGGAGACCTGCAGTCAGGCCAGGACACACTTCCGAAGTCCGGACGTAAAGCGGAGGCGCAATAATGCAGTGTGATTAGCTCTTATGTGAGAGCTGTGATCTCTCCTTACCTGTTGAAGCATGGGCTACATTTTCAGCTGGAGCCTTTTATCTGTGCACCATGGAGATACTTCTAAAAAGGATAGAATGAACAAGTAGGGATGTAGTGCTGCTGACTAGTGTGCAACAACACTTTATACTTGAAATGTGTCTTCATGGAGCCGGTTTCTTAGCTGTGATTATAAACCACATATTTCCTTTGTGTCTGTTAGGATGGGTTTCTGGACTTACAACAGAACCGACTCACAGAGAAGCTGGTCCAGGTCAGGAGCTGAAGATGAGCCAGGAAATGCAGACCAAAATCACATCCCTAAGGTCAGCGCTGGTAAATGTAGGAGTAAGAAGACTGAAAGGGAATGTAATAACTGCATCTTATTCATATTATGTTATATTATTGACCCCATGATATTCTGCCCTATTTAACAGGCCTGCTGAACTATTGCACCCAACGACACACACAAAATATTGTGCCATTTTGTTGTTAAAAGCTAAGAAAGAATACTCCGTTATAAATCTGCTGTATTCAAAAGGAGAGCACCCCTCCTGTCTGCTGCCACCCACCAGACCAAAGACTGAGGCCCCCTGTCCACGGATATTCCGTGATATTCCGCCGCGGGGGACGAGGGAGGAGAACTGTCCGTTCTCTGCGGTGAGCCTATCTGACCGATAGGCTCACCGCAAAGAATCATGGCGTGCCCAGATTTGAATCCAGCGAGCGGAGAATCGCTATGATTCTCCGCTCAAGGATGTCGGGGCTGCGCTTTCCATAGCAACACTACGGAAAACGTTCACTGCGTTACCCACAGCTGCATTATCGACGTGGGTAACGCAATGAACTATCGCCCGTGGACAGGCAGCCTAAGGTCCAATGTCCACGCACAGATTTTAATTATAAAATTTGTGCGTGTCTCCTGCGCGGGAGATCCGCAGCTCTAGAAGCCTATAGGGATGGTTTAGCATCCGCAGGGCAATTTAAAGCATGCGAATGTGATAATTTTTTTCCCCCAGCATGCGGATTGCACGTGTGTGAAGAAATCGCAGCATGCCCCATTTTGTATGCGGATCCTGCGGAACGGCTTCCATTAAAGTCAATGGAAGCCGTCGTATTTGTGGCAGAAGCACAGCTGTCATTGTGGCTGTGCCGCGCATCCACGGAAAAGCAGGACATTGCAAAAAAAATGCACTGCGCATGCGTCCGGATCCACCGTGCTGAAAAAAGATCTGCGCTGGAGCCGGAGGGGTAAGAAAACCTTTTTTTCCTCTCAATGTTCGCGGGCACAGCTGGATTCCGCTGCCAGATTCAACAGTGGTATCCGTTGGTGCAAGTGGACATTGGGCCTAATGACTGCTGTGTATACAGACAGATACACGGCAACAGTCAGTCATTGGTGAGGAGAAGTGAGCGCTGGGCTCATGACTATTAGGGCCCTTTTAGACAAGACGATTTATCATTTGAATGAGCAATGATGTCATCGTTGGCTCATTCGCTCTTGTGCGTCCTGTTTATACAGTTGGATGCATCGTTGACTCGTTCAAACGAGAAATTATTCCGTATCGTTGTCTTTCGCATTTGCTGTATAAGTGACTGAGAACGACTGAACGAGCGCTGTTTAAACCAAATGATAAGTGAACGAGCCAATGATGAGTTTATGCCTGCATAAAATGACCGATGAGCAAAAAGTGAACGATTATCGTTCGGTCGTTGTCTCTCGTTTAGACCGAACGATTGTTGTTCACTTTTGCTCGTTTGAATGATACCATTCCATCTAAAAGCTATCCGTCCCTTTTGTAGTTTGTATTGCTATTAATCATTTGTGATTAATAGCAATACAAACTTACTTACTTTTGGTATCATAGCTCAGCAGACCAGTTAAACTGGGCAGCATAATATGGCGACAGATCTGCTTTTAAAGTGGTTGTGCCATAATTGCAACTTATTCCCTATCCACAGGATAAGGAGTAACTTGCAAATCAGTGGGGCAGCTGACTACTGTGACAGCACCAATCCTGAGTTCAAGTGGTCCAACTGAAGTGAATAGAGTGACAGCACACATATGACTCATGCTGCCCACGCTTCAATACACACTAGGACTCCCTTATCGGGATTGTCTTGGCATGTAAGCACAAGTAATACGCGCCAAGATAGAACATGCCGCAATTGTTTTTTTTCTGCACGAGTAAGCCCTGTCTTACATAGGCACTTGTTACCGCGATTAACGTGGCGCTTTGAACGCTGCATTAATCGCGGTATAATGCTCCCATTTGAAATCAGTAGGGCCTCGCAGACATGCGTTCAAACGCGGTGATGGGCGGCGCTTTCCGCATCCGAGATTTCTGAGCGCTGTCTGCTCCATCTTTGACCATTTAACGCACCTCATCACCCGTAGCAATGATGGGGTGCGCTAAAACGCACAGAGAACTGCGACCGTAAGCGAAAGCAATATTGCGGAGCTTTGCAACGTTCATGTGTGAGAGGACCCTAATACTTGCCCAAAAAAATCGCGGGTGTGAGAAGATCGATACAAATTAGTAGGCAATTGGCATCACGTGTTGCGCACAGACAAAATTGCATGCATGATGTGCAATTCCGATGTGCCTGTGTGAGATGGGCCTGATTATGTAGTATTTTTATTAGGAATATCATTTATGATTTATTATGTGCTTCAAACTAAAGATACTCCAGAAACTAACACAAACCGATGCAGAAATACCAATAAACAGTAGGATGGTCAGAGCTGCCCATAAACTTACAATCACAATTCTGAACTTTGATATCACTGATCTTTTTTGTTTTCACCAATGTTCACAATGTAACATGGTATAGCGTGGTAACCTAGTGCGAGGACACATATTCTGACACTTGTGTATGTTCATACTCAGGGCTGAACTGGAGCAGCTTCAATTCAAAGTTGTTCAGGAGCGGGAGAGATACCAGCACTCCTCCCAGTCCACCACCGCAGTCTCTGCCGTACCTGTCTTCAGTATCAATGACAAGTTTACACTGAATAAAGATGACGCCAGCTACAGCCTTATCCTAGAAGTTCAGATGGCTATTGACAACGTGCTGATACAGGTCTGTAATTACCATTGCTAATGGAAGATGCTTCAATGTATTTGTCTTAACCTCAGTATGTATGGGCAATGGTTTAATGGTGAATTACACAGTCCAGTCACATTACTATGAACCCCACCTACTTTAGACTTCGGCAGCACGTAGCCCGTGATGGAAGTGATGTGTCGTGGTCCGGCATGGTGGGTATAAAAGGTATGCAATATGCTATCTGCTCACATATCACTTGTTGTCATGGGTGGAAAGGGTGATTTTATCAGAGTTGCAAAAAGGGATCATTATTGGCTCTCGGACCAAGCGTGGCAGTATTTCTCAAACACAGTCCGTGAACTGTTTGCGTGCTTCTGTGGTGAAAGTGCTTTGTGAGAGGACAAATGGCACCATTAGGAATAACCGACGTGGAAACTGTGGAGCACCATGTGCCATTGATGTGAGAGGAGAACATCTGCTATGACGTTGGTGTCATATGGATGGACGTTGGTGTGTCAGGTGAGGAACATCAGAGAACAAACACCCTGCAACCATTGCTGGAAGAACACAAGCTGGTGGTGGCAGTGTTATATTATGGGGAATCTCTGGGCCGCTCATCCATATTGACGACATTCTGAACTGATTTGGTTATAAATCCATCCTTTCAGATCACATAAACCCATACATGCTGTTTGTCTTCCCTGGGGCAGATGGGAACTTCCAGTAAGACAATGTGATATATCACATGGATAGAAATGTCCAATAGTGGTTGGAAGAGCACAACTAAGGTTTCCAAATGCTTCCTTGGCCCCCTAATTTCCCCAACTTGAACCCAATTGAGTGTCTGTGAGACTACCGTGATTGTCATGTTTGCTCTATGGATCCTTTCACCATGCACCGTCCAGCATTTGTGGGATGTGCTGCAGTCAGCAGGGCTCCATATACCTGAAACAACCAGCACCTTACTGAGTTACTCTCAGCCCGTCTAGCTGCTGTCCGTGAGGCACACAACTGTTACTCTGGATATTAGCTGGTGGGCATAATAATGTGACTCCACTCTATATATATTTTTACCTCACTTTTAGCTATTTACTGCTCATGCTTATTAAAGGGGTTGTCTGAGACTTGGGTGTTTTGTTTTTATTCTATTGATAACCTATTCACAAGACAGGAGGAACCGCCGCTTGGTATTTTCTCTGATCGGCTGATTTCTTGGTGTTGCACAGCCAACACAGAAAGTAGACGGCACTGGCCTTAGTGCAGTGGCCTAGCTAGGTATTGCAGGCACAGCTCCCATTGTATTCAGTGGGATTTGTGCCTTCAGTACCAAACTGAGCTGCTGCAGCATTGTCGACGCAATCTGCTTCCAGTGCTGAGCACATGGATAGTGGCACCAGAAATCAGCTGATCCCAAGCAGCAGGTCATGGGTGAACATCTATTGATTACCTATGTCCCGGACAATATCCTTAAGCTGTTTTTTTTTTTAAGTGTATACAATTAGCAATTAAGGGATTTTTGTCTCTTTTTTTCCCATTTATAGGGCTTTATATTAACAGTATTTCTTTTGAAGATTGGGACTGTAGGATATGACAGATTTAAAAAATATATTTTTTTATTTTTAACATCTTTTTAATTACGGTACATAAAGTGATGTTCCCACCTCGGCCAGTTATCCCTTACCCACAGGATGATGGCAATACCCTTTTAAAATAGAATGAATATTTGTGTCCACTAGCATCTAACATTTGATATATAACATAAGCTAGTTGGTGGAAATGCTCTGGGAATAGGGCTGCACATGTGTTGGCTGGATATAACTGAGGTTTGTTTTTTTATTATTATTTTTAATATACGGTAGCTGTTCTTTTTTAACTTTTTGCGATTTTTAACAATACCCCAGAAGGTAAATTTATATTGTTTTAATTTTTAACACTGCATATTTTCCTAAAATAATAGCCCCAGTTACTGGGGAAAATAGACCTGATGATATTTGTCACAATCAGAGCCATGCAGTGTTATCATTTCACCAGACCAATATAGATAGCGCTGCTGCCACTTCTATTCTATATGTCACTCACTGAGCTCTGTATTGATAGAGGACGAGACAAGAGAAACGGTAACAAGCCATTCCTGCTTTCGCCTCCATCTGCCTGGTTTTTGAACTGTGAATGCACAATCTTCCATGCAGTCACTATTGTGCAGCATCATAAAAACATATATTTGTGGTCATTGAGGGCTTAAAGGGGTTGTCCCGCGCCGAAACGGGTTTTTTTTTTTTTTTAACCCCCCCCCCCCCCCCCCCCATTCGGCGCGAGACAACCCCGATGCAGGGGTTAAAAAAACAACCCGCACAGCGCTTACCTGAATCCCGGCGGTCCGGCGTCTTCATACTTACCTGCTGAAGATGGCCGCCGGGATCCTCTGTCTCCGTGGACCGCAGGGCTTCTGTGCGGTCCATTGCCGATTCCAGCCTCCCGATTGGCTGGAATCGGCACGTGACGGGGCGGAGCTACACGGAGCCGGCATTCTACACGAGCCGCCCCATAGAAGACTGCAGAAGACCCGGACTGCGCAAGCGCGGCTAATTTGGCCATCGGAGGGCGAAAATTAGTCGGCACCATGGAGACGAGGATGCCAGCAACGGAGCAGGTAAGTATAAAACTTTTTATAACTTCTGTATGGCTCATAATTAATGCACAATGTACATTACAAAGTGCATTATTATGGCCATACAGAAGTGTATAGACCCACTTGCTGCCTCGGGACAACCCCTTTAAACATATGTATTGCAGCAGCTTTGCCGCATTTTTCTTTGAAAAAACTTGCAGAACTAATTCCATCACATCAGCCGGTGAAGTGATATAACCCAGATTTATAAGTGAATTCATCTATTTGAATGTGATCCTCTGCCATGCAAGTTCTGTGTTTTAGCTGTGTACTTGGTGGACACACATTGACACCGATGGTCTTAATGTCTGCAGAGTGATGTCCCGGTGGACCTGTTGGATGTAGACAAGAATTCAGCGGTTGTGAGTTTCAGTGGCTGTGACAGTGAGGTGAGCTCTAGTCTTACAGATGTGATGGTTACATTTTCTTCCTAATTCGTCTTCTAATATACCAAATTTGTTGTGCAGCCAAATGGAAATTTTCTCCTCGCTACTTATCGCTGCCAGGCAAACACCACCCGCCTAGAACTAAAGGTAATTTCTAAGATATAAATCAGCAGTCTGTGTAACCTGAGAGTCAATATTCAAATAAACTTTATTGGCAGGCCTAAAAAGACATCAGAAAGTGATTAAGAATTAGGATTAGGGGTGGTAATATAGGGGTTAAGGGCACTTCCGGGGTGGGGGGTAATGAGGTCCATGGCGTATCATACAGGGGGTATAGGAGTCCATGGTGTATCGCGCTCTTCTCAGACTATGGTAAGTACTGACATATTCTGTTGCTATGACCGCTGTGTGTTCCTCTTCACCCAGTAGAATGTGGAGTTTCTCTTCTAACTCCTATGGAGCTGATGTCCAAGTGGAGATCAGAGCGTCTCCTGAAGTGAGCGTCCCTCAGTGCTGAGTATCTGGGGCATCATAGCAGGAAGTGGGCCTTCTCCACGGCCTCCTGGTTGCACTGTTGACAGTCTGCTCCCCTGGGCTTGTAGTTCTGCCTGTGCTGTCCTGACTTAATGGCCAGGCTGTGGGCACTCAGTCTTTAGCGGCTCATGACCCAGCGCGCTCTGGGGTCTGGTAGGATTTCCAGATATGGGGCCAATTTGTAATTGCCCCACTCCACACACACACACACCTTTTATGAGTAATTTCATAAAACTGTACAGTAGACCCTGAGAACCACTTTGGATAAGAAGCATAGAGACCCAAACACTGCCCGTCTGAGGGAAGATGATGACACCATACAGCGACAGCACAAAGCCATCCTCAGAAGGAAGAGGCAAAACCACATCTCCAAACTCAACCAACTCCATGATGCCCTCCAGAACAATTTCTTCTGGGAACTGTGGAAACACATAGGCAAAAACCGTAAGAAAAAACAACTTCCACATCCAAAACGACAACATCTGGCTCCATTATTTGAAGGACCTCTATAAGGATATTCCAAAGGAAGAGGAAACCCCAGAACAAGAAGAAATGAAGAAGAAGCTAAAAACTATGGAGGAAGTAGTCAAAGACTTCCCAAACCCTCTGGATACACCAATAACACTGCAGGAAGTAACAGAGAAAACCCCATCCATAAGATGCAAAAAAAGCCAGCGGCCCAGATGGAATGCTTCCCAAAATGATCAAATACAGCCCACCAGAAATTGCAATAAACAAACAGTTTAGCATCATGCAGGCTACTTACCCAAAACCTGGAAGCAAGGGCTCCTAACACTGCAAGCTCCCAGGACTAATACATCTGTTGTAATCCTATGACGACAACCATACACAAGGCTGGGAGACATGCTTAAGAGAAGGGCAAAGGCGATGACATGAGAGAATTAGCTTTATAGCTTCTAAAATAGTTGACTATGATTGCCACTCCCTGTTATCTGTTAATGGGAAGATCTTCTCTGACAGGTGGAATTAATTCTGTTTATAGGAGAAGAATAGAAGCTCTTAGTTTTATTTTGTCTTTAGTTCTATCAATATGCTACATTGTCTGATGTTTCAGTGTTGTTAATTATTATTCATAAAACCTGTCTATATAAATTATCATTTCTGTATTATTTCAGATTCGCTCAATTGAAGGACAGTATGGAACATTACAAGCTTATGTAACTCCTAGAATTCAACCGAAAACATGCCAAGTTCGTCAGTACCAGATCAAGCCTCTGTCTCTCCATCAAAGGAGTCATGTATTTGACCAGGACAGGTGTGTTCATAATGGCAGAGAAAAGAGAAATGAAATGCATACACTTTATATAAATCTATGTATATTTTTTCCCCTGTGAGCGGAAAATCGCAGTTGATTTCCGTTTGTGGGCATGGAAAAGAGTTTTCCTTGCGTGTCCAATGGGGAGTATTTGGTGCGGGATCTGAAGGCGAACGCTCGCTCTGGATCCCGCAGTGCAAATACAGCCATGGGCATTAGGCCTAAAAGCAACGTTTTATTATAAGCCCAGCAGGTGGTGATGTAGTTGTAATACTTCTATACAAGTCCTTGCTACTTAAAGCAGACTAAGCAAATAGCAGAATGACACATTATCAAAGGTACAAACATTCAGTGAAATGGTGTCAGTGGTCTATTTTATTTATCAACATCTGGCAATCTTTGTAGGCCTATGAATGTACTGAGCCTGACGGGCCAGTTCAGCTTTGCGGAGATCCATTCATGGATGGTTTTCTGTCTGCCGGAGGTCCCTGAGAAGCCGCCAGTTGGGGAAGATGTTGTTTTCTACTTTCAGAATACGTTTCTGGATACACAGCTTGAATGTTCATACAGGTAGCTATTTCCTTCAATGGTTCTCACAGTCTTCTGTATATTTTTTCTGGCCTGCAGTGTAAGACCTGCAGGGCTTCTACATGTTGGTTATGAAATTATTTTTTCTGCTCAGTAATATCAGTGTTTTTTTTTTTCTTTTTTAATTTTCAGAAAAGGGGAAGGCGTTTTTAAATCAGACAATATTTCCACAATTTCAATTCTAAAAGATGTCTTATCTAAGGAAGCCACTAAAAGAAAAATCAACCTTAATATATCATATGGTAAATGCTGTTTGATATATATTCACTCTCTATCTGTAGCTTCTGTCATTATGCTGCTTCTGATGTATATAGAGATAGATTATATAGAGGCACCTGGTGGCTCTTACACTGTTCCCTTGAAGTTGCTAGATGTACAAGCTTGTCTGTGTTCTATCTTGGGTCAAATTATTTTGACCAATTGTTTGTAACACATGTCTAAAAATATATAATAATCTTTTATTTTGTGCCACCATATTCTGCAGCACTTTACGACTCAAAATACAGTATCTAGTTGTAAATATATCAATGTGCAGATTGGTACTTGGGCTGTAATTGAAATAATATTTCTGTGTTTTCCTGGGTAGATATAAATGAAGACTCTGTTGGTCATACCCTCACAATGATTCATCCAAAGTTAGAGTACCAGCTGCTATTGGCTAAGAAGGTTCATTTAATTGATGCCCTGAAGGTACAGTGTCTAGAAAATGTCTGATCACTGTGTTACATATTGTCAGCTTTTTTTTTTTTTTTTTTTTTTTAGCCTTTTAAGCCTAGCGTTTTGTATAGCAAGAATACATGAAAGGATATTTGTTTTTTATAACAAATAATTGTAACAATGCTACCTGTAGCTATAACCCCTTAAGGACGCAGCCCTTATTTTTGCATTTTCTTTTAAAAAATCGTAACTCTTTTATTTATCCATCGACCTAGCTGTTTGTTTTCTGCGGGGTAGGTTGTGTTTTTCATTAGTAGTATTTAAAGTACCATATAATGTACTAAAACACTTTATAAAAATTAAGTGGAGTAAAATGAAAAAAAAAACGACATTCCGCCATCTTTCAGTGCGTCCTGTGTTTACGGCGCACAAACTTCAACAAAAACGACATGATAACTTTATTCTATGGGTCAGTACGATTACTACAATACCGAACTTTTCTAGTTTTTTTGTTTGTTTGTTTTTTGGGGTTTTTTTTGCTGTACTACTTTCATTTTTTTTTAATTCTTTACTGCCGCCATCTTCTGCGCACAATTAACTTTTTTATTTTTTCATCAACCTATTTGTGCAAGGGCTCATTTTGTGCTGTACGTCCTGTAGTTTCCACTTTGGTACTATTTTGGAATACATGTGACTTTTTGATCGCTTTTCATTACATTTTTTTTCTAGAAGACAGGGTGACCAAAAAAAGTGCATTTCTGGCATTCTTTATTTTTTGGGACGAAGTTCACCGTGCGGGGGGTATAATGCGATACTTTGGTAGATCGGACTTTTACAGATGCAGCGATACCAAATACGTTTTTTTATTTTATCATTTAGCTTCTTTTATTGAAAATATGGCAAAAGGGTTTTTTGTTTTTTTAAAAAAAAGGTAAAACTTTATTGTTCTTATTTGTACTTTTTTTTCAGTCTCCACAAGGACTAACATGCGATGCTTTGATTACTCCTGCAGTATGATGTAATGCCATAGCACTACATCATACTGCGATCGGGCAGCAATCTATCAAGCCATCCCACTGTGATGGCTTGATAGGCATACTGCCAGGAAAGCCCTGGGACCTTTCAGAAGGCCTGCGGCTGCCATGACGTCTACATGGCTCCCTGCGTTCTCATCGGCAAGATCCCCACTGATCGCTAGAACGAGGGGGCTGCAGCACTCGCCCAAGCACTGTGCTACTTTGGCCTTTGTTGCTAAAGATGGCTGCATAGAGGTTGTAGAAAGCTTCTATAGACCTCCTATGTGGGTGTCTTCAGCTGCTGGGAGGAGCACCACCTTCTAGTGATCAGCGGAGGGCTCTGCAGTAGGACCGCCCACTGATCAAAACTTTGGACAGGTCTCTCTGACATGTAAAAAGTTTGTGAAAAGTACAGTTACTCTTTAAAAGATTTAATTAAGGGCTAAAGGACATTTGGCTATAGTAATCTCCTTTTGTTGTCCAAGCTGTAATTTTAAATAAAACATTGAATTCAATTTTTACGCACATAATTGCTAAGGAATGTTTACAAGTGGAAGGTGATCATAAGTTGGCCATAGGGCCCATTTGGACACAACGATTATCGCTCAAAATCCAGCTAGAAGTGAGCGATGAGCCTCATTAACGCCGCATGCTGATTTTCTCAGCAGGCGGCGCTGATAGCATTCTTTCAGCTGGTATCCACCCCCCAAGCGATTAGTGAGCGAGCCAATGATGATTTTTATGCCTGCATAAAATGAGTGATGAACAAAAAGCAAATGATTTCTCACTCGATCGTTAGCTGTGTTTTCTCTGAGCAATTATCATTTATTTTCACGATACTCATTCTGTGTTAACCCCTTGAGTGGCGGGTTTCCTACCACCCTGTCGTACCCACCAGGGCAGGTTTTTTAAATGGTCTAATCACTGAATTTCAATAACGTTTTCATTTTTCCATTGACCAGGCCATATGAGGGCTTGTTTTTTGCAGGACAAGTTGTATTTTTTGATGGCATCATTTTTGGGTATATATAATGTATTGCATAACTTTTGTAAAAACCTTTGTAGGGAGATTGGGGGAAAAAAAGAAATTCTGCCATTTGTTTTTTGGATTTCATTTTTACGGCGTTCAACATGCAGAATAAATAATGTGATATCATTATTCTCTGAGTCACACTATTCCGGCGATACCAAGTTTATACAGTTTTTATGTTTCGAGGAGGAAAAAAAGAAAAAAATAGGCCATGTCATTAAGGGGTTAAATAATGTACCAACTTCCTTCTCTGGGTCATTACGACCCAGGGATACCACATGTGTGATTTTATTTGACATTACAGTAAAGGGAGACAAGTGTTTTTATTTTAATTTTTTTAATAATTTTTTTACTTTTTGGGGGTTTTTTTTAACTTTTTATTTTTTTATTTTTGTCCCTTTAGGGGACTTCCACAGGGACCCATCAGGACCCCCTGATCACTTTCCGGGGGTCTGATGGTGACAGCTCTTTACATGCTGCAGTGACAGCCCTTTACATGCTGCAGTCACATAGACTGCAGCATGTAAAGGGTTAACACAGCAGAGATCAGAGGTTTTCTCTGATCTCTGCTGTAAGAGCTGGTGCCTGCTTGTCCTCTGACAGCCAAGCACCAGCTCTCCCTGCCACAGAGATCATCGGCTTGCTTGTGACAAGCCGATGGTCTCTATGGCAACCTGTAAACAAAGCAGGAGACTTAGAAGCAGGAGATGGCCGGCATATCGGCAATATCTTCTGCTTCTGTTGTTCAAAGCCCTTGCTTTGTTCTCTGTGGGACTGTGCAGCAGAGCACTCTGCACAGCTCATGGCATTGTGCTCTGCAGCTCCCATAGTGATACATAGCCCGGAAAATTTCCGGGCGTGCCACTCAAGGGGTTAAAGGGCCTTTAGTCCTCCTTTCCTGGGAAGGTCGTCATGAGAGCCAATTTTATCATAGCATTTGATGGTTTTCGTAACACTTGAGGATACCTTCAAAGTTTGTGGAAGTGTCAAGATTGACTGACGTTCATGACCTAAAGTAATGACGAATTGTTGTTTTTCTTTTCTTAAGTGGTTCTTGCAATAATGTGGATTAGAACAGCATTGGAATAGGGCTAAACATTGTATGGAACTGTATAGCAACCTGACCTCTACACAACTGATGGTCTGAAAAAAAATACATTGAGAAGGCAAGAAATTCCCCAAATTGACTCTTATCAAGGCATACCTGTTAACCCCTTGAGTGGCGGGTTTCCTACCACCCTGTCGTGCCCACCAGGGCAGGTTTTTTAAAATGGTCTAATCATTGAATTTCAACTAATTTTGCAGTTGCGTCTCAAGAGCCATAACTTTTTCATTTTTCCATTGACATGGCCATATAAGGGCTTGTTTTTTGCGGGACAAGTTGTGATTTTTTAAACAGGGGGGAGGAAAAAAAGAAATGGGGGAAAAAAGAAAAAAAGGGGCCATGTCATTAAGGGGTTAAATAATGTATTAACTTCCTTCTCTGGGTCATTACGACGCATGGATACCACATGTGTGATTGTATTTTTGATTTTTTTACAAAGTAAAGGGAGACAAGTGTTTTTATTATTTTTTTTAATAATTTTTTACCTTTTTTTTTTTTTTTAATTTTTTTTTTTGTCCCTTTAGGGGACTTCCACAGGGACTCATCAGGACCCCTGATCACATTCCAGGGGTCCGATGGTGACAGCCCATTACATGCTGCAGTGACAGCCCTTTACATGCTGCAGTCACATAGACTGCAGCATGTAAAGGGTTAACACAGCAGAGATCAGAGGTTTTCTCTGATCTCTGCTGTAAGAGCTAGTACCTAGCTGTCCTCTGACAGCTAACAACCAGCTCTCCCTGCCACAGAGACCATCGGCTTGCTTCTGACAAGCCGATAGTCTCTATGGCAACCTGTAAACAAACCAGTGCAGGAGATTGCCGACATATCGGCAACATCTTCTGCTGGTTTTTCAAAGCCCTTGCACTGCTCTGTGTGGGTCTGTGCAGGCAGAGCACACTGTCACAGCTTGTGGCATCGTGCTCTGCAGCTCCCATAGTGATACATAGCCCGGAAATCTTCCGGGCTATGTCACTATGAGCAGTGGAGCTCATCCCCGGAAAATTTCCGGGCGTGCCACTCAAGGGGTTAAGGGAGTTTTCCATACTTAAAATTGCTCCACAGCTGCTCTGTACTTCCTGCTTCTACTGACGAGGACATGTGACTACTGCAGCCAATCACTGGCCATGGCAGTGACTTTCTATAGCCAGTGATTGGATTCAGCAGTCACATGTTCTAGTCAGTGGAACCAGAAAGTACAGAGCAGCTGTGGAGCAATTTTAAGTAATGTGAAAACCCCTTTAATTCCAGGTAATTATCTCATGAAATTGACTGTCTCTATAGACTATAGATTGAAAGTAAATACTCATAATGCAAAATTTAGAATTAAGAGACAAGATGCTAACTAGAAGTCAGGATTCTTTCATCAGGCGTTCAGTTGCTTCCAAAAGTCAAAACATTTTTTTAGAAAGTTGTTTGATAACTATCAATGCTCTAGTCCTGTGAATGTAAATCAATGTAGTAGATTTCATGATTAATGTGAATTCTATTTTTTTCTGGTAGGAGCTTCAAGTTCATGAAGGAAACACAAACTTTTTGATTCCAGAATATCGCTGTATTCTGGAAGAGGCTGAAAAGCTCCAAGACGAATACAAGAAACAGCCAGCACACCTTGAAAGGCTTTATGGTGAGATTTTTCTCTCCGCTCTGTTAATATTTAAAAAAAAAAAAAAAAAAAAAGACACCTCCTTTAGTACAGCATCATTTAGCTTACCATAAAAATAAGGTATACTAGCGTATCAATGTGTTTCTTAGAGATCAGGGACTTTAGGCCGCTTTCACACAGGCGACAAAATCGCGCTATTTTCTTGCAATGCGACAGTGCTACAAATGGCATGTGTATGAAGCTCATGCTTTTCAATGGGTTCCTTTACATTACCGATGTTTTGTAGACTGCTATAATGTGAGAAAAAAAATGCGGCATGCTCTATATAGCTGTGATTTCTGATGTTTTGTAGCCCATGTTTCCCTATGGAGCCTTCCTTGTGTGTTGCATTGCACGAAAACGTGGTTTTCGTGCAGTGTGATGCAACTTTTACAGTAGGAAATCCTACGTTTTACCCTAAAATAACCCCTAGCGGCATTAAAAGCAAAAAAGAAAACAAAAATACATCACCTAACAGGCGCTGTCCGCTCCACCGCACTTCTCCACTGAAGCTTCGGCACAGTTGTCTGTAGTGTTCCACCAGCGCTTCCTGGTCATGATTGCCTGAGCCGCGGTGCTTGAGAACCAATCACAGCCATCGCATTTAATGGCTGTGATTGGCTTATCGAGCACTGCAGTGATTGGTTATCAAGCGCTGTGGTTCAGCCAGTCAAACCAGTGCTTTCTAAAGGCGGGATTTTTGAACCACTGTGACCAGGAAGCGCTGGTGGAACTCTACAGACAAATGTGCCGGAGCTTTGGAGGAGGAGTGCGGCGAAGCGGACAGCGCCTGTTAGGTGATGTATTGTTTGTTTATATTTTTTTCATTGTTTTTAATGCAGCTGTGGCTTATTTTCAGGGTAGGGCTTATATTTAAACTTTGTAATGCAGCAGTATCGCACAGAACACAACTGCGATATTGCTGCAATTTCCTTGTGGCGATATCGCTGTCACCCGTGTGAAAGAGGCCTTAATCTGAGGCACTATATTCTTATATTATAGCAATAGTATATCGAATATTATCAAGTAAGCTGACATTCCATCCAGTGAAACCACGTTTTATAGAACTAAAGGTTTTATGGAGCGAGGACATCAGGTTCTCCACGTGCACAAGCTCATTTGTCTTGGAGATCCATAGTGAGATTGGTGCAGAAGTCCTTTGTTTTTATTTAGCTGCTGTTAGAGGTAAATAGGTCTGGAATTAACCAATTCAGTTCTGTTCAAAAACAGATGTGTCTTTAAGGTATAAAAAGGATTTAGGTAGTAAATAGGCCAAGAAATGTCAGTTAGTTAGCTCTTTAGTTTCCTAAAGGGATATGTTTAGGCATGGAAGAAAGAAAACCTAACTTGGAACTGATTTGCTGAAATCCGGGATCCTGGTCTTCAGTTCCCTGGAAGAAGGGCAGGATTGCCAAGAATTTGGATTAGGGAAGATATAAGATTGATTACTCAAATTGGAGCAAGAATTGTTGGACTAGTTGTTGGGTGGGAGGACAGAGGCACAGAGAGAATTTGACTAATCAGGGTGTAGCCTGAAGAGGTTTGCCCTGGCTGTGGCAACACCAATCCATTATGTGAGCCAGGTGATTCGCTAAGTGATGAGATTTAGGCTGGGTTCACATGGCACTGAAATCCCACGGAAATATGGCGAAATGACCGGACGGAAATACTGCGAGATTTCCGCGGTAGACATGCCAGGTTGCGGGTTTTGGTCATGTATGCATGTATATTAAATAAAATGATTGTTTTTAATGCAGATTTCCGAACAAATATTTTTTTTACTGGCTATGTTCAAAAACGGGCTTTAGTCCACACAGATCATTAACTGGTGTATAAAGCAGTGCGGTGACTTCGTTACCAGACCTTGTTCATGTACAAATGGTATGGAAATATGAACGGAATTCTGTAATTGTCTCATTTTGTGTTGTAGGTATGATAACAGACCTCTTCATTGACAAGTTCAAATTCAAGGGCACAAATGTGAAATCCAAAGTCCCCCTCTTGCTGGAGATACTGGATAATTATGACCAGAGCACCCTGATGACATTTTTTGATACTCAATAAATAGCTTGTAGGAACGGACTGTGAATTATGGCTATTATGTACAGTATTTATTATACAGGGAGGCTTTATGCTCTTAATATCCTGCTGTGCTAGTTTATTTGCACATGTAAACAACTGTATTTACAAGCCATTTCTCAGGGTGGGGTCCCACTCTGCAGTAAACCACAGGAATCTAATACTCGTCCCACCTGGATCTGCCCATGGTCGGAATATGGTTCCTGTATGGAAACTGCCCGTTTACTGGCAAAATCTCCTGCCCATTGGCTGTTGTGGGTGGGCAAGGTTTCAATCACGTCGTTTACTGCAACATATGACACCACTATGAGAAATGGCATATAAATAGCTTGTAAATGACTTTAGGAGTTGTGCTCCTAACCTGTGTATGTATTTAAACCTAATTACAATACAAAGGTGCAACATGAACCCATGTGTTAGTGGAGCTAGGAGGGCCGTTGTCATGGGGATTCAATAACAATGGAAGTTGTACGCTTCTTCCTATTCCAACATGTCCTATTCAAGGGACCAAAATGGAAAAGACAACCCATAGCTTACAACCTTCACAGATTTCTTGTTGTGACAGTACAATGTTCTAGGAATCCATAGAGATGGCTGGATAGAAGCTAAAGGCTCATTAGAGTTTCTGTAAAACAGAACAATGTACTTTATTTAAATACAGCTATGGTTCATTATTTTAAGCACATTTTACATCGGTTCTTCAGGGCACATTAAATGGTTCTCCAGTTTATTTATTATGCTGAATTAAATATTTTTTACCCAACTGAAACGTCTTTTGAATTTAGTTTAATTCGACTTGTCAAAAAGATTTCATCTCATTTGAAGTAGGCGCCGGCTTCATTGACCTATTTTACTATACAAGTATGTATATGTGTAGTGCTCTGTTTTTTTAATACACTGCATGTTAAAAAGCATTTGCTGAGACTTGATCTTAGAGATTGCTACTTTCCTACAGCTGCCTTCACACTGGCGAGAAAATCGCACATGATTTGTGTGTTGCGAGATACACAAATATGAACCCTATTCTTTTGAATGGCTCATACACATGAGTAATGTTTTCCTGCATGGCACTGTGATGCGATGCAGGAAACAAATCGCAGCATGTTCTATCTTTCTGCATGCTCTTGCATTGCAGCACCCATTGTTTTCAATGGGGTCGGCGGCAACATTGCAAGACCTCCCATTGAAAGTAATGGGAGAAACTCTGTGATCCTCTGCCACGGCTGACAGACGTAGCAGGGGGATTACTTCTTCCCCGAAATGATGCGAGGCTGTTTTGACATGAAAATGTCTCCCATCCTCGGGGAATTCACATGATAGGGAGTGCGATATCCGGGTGCGATTCACGACCCCATATTGGGTTCGCCAGTGTAAAGTTAGCCTAAAGCAGTCATTCCTGGATGAGGTACACTGACCAGTTCCAACATTAAAACTGCCTGCCTAATATTTTCCTCGTACTACTAAAATGGCTCTGGCCTTTACAGGTTTGGACTTCACAAAACCTTTAAAGATGGTCCAGGGGTACAGTATAGGTTGAGAGGTGTGGCCTCCTTTGATCGGACTTGTTTTTCCAGGACATCCCACAAATGCTCAATCGGATTGAGATCTGAGAAATTTAGAGGCCAAGTCAACGCCTTGAACTTTTTGTCAGATTTCTCAAACCATACCTGAAAGTGGCCACTGCCATTGGGGAATCACATTGCAATGAAGAGGTGAACTTCATCTGTAACAAAAAGAAAATGTGACTTCTTAGACTAGGCCACCTTCTTACATTGCTTAATGGACCATTTCTAAAGTTCACATGGCCATCCTAGTGTAAAGATATCAGAATGGGGACTCTGGTCTGTGGCTACAAAGCAATTTGTGATGCACTATGTTTTCTGGCACCTTTCTATCATAACATCAATATTTTAGCAAATTCTGCTACAGCTGCTCTTCTGTGAGTTCGGACCAGACTGGCTAGCCTTTACTCTCCATGCGCTTGAATAACCCTTGGACACCCATGATTCTTTCATCACTTTAGGTGTGTTATTTTGCAGCCGTGGCAGGTTGTGTGGCACGGTTTCCACTTCAGTCCCAATATTTTTCAAATCTGTAAGATAGCTTCTTAGCGTTTCGCTAGTACTCTATTCGGGGATTCTCCAATCCAATGGCCTATTAGCTATCAGTAGAATAGTACTTAAAGGGGTTGTCCCGCGGCAGCAAGTGGGTCTATACACTTCTGTATGGCCATATTAATGCACTTTGTAATGTACATTGTGCATTAATTATGAGCCATACAGAAGTTATCAAAAGTTTTATACTTACCTGCTCCGTTGCTGGCGTCCTCGTCTCCATGGTGCCGACTAATTTTCGGCCTCCGATGGCCAAATTAGCCGCGCTTGCGCAGTCCGGGTCTTCTGCTGTCTTCAATGGGGCCGCTCGTGCAGAATGCCGGCTCCGTGTAGCTCCGCCCCGTCACGTGCCGATTCCAGCCAATCAGGAGGCTGGAATCGGCAATGGACCGCACAGAAGAGCTGCGGTCCACGGAGACAGAGGATCCCGGCGGCCATCTTCAGCAGGTGAGTATGAAGACGCCGGACCGCCGGGATTCAGGTAAGCACTCTCCGGTTTGTTTTTTTAACCCCTGCATCGGGGTTGTCTCGCGCCGAACGGGGGGGGGGAGGGGGTTAAAAAAAAAAAAAAAACCCGTTTCGGTGCGGGACAACCCCTTTAATGGCCCTTTAAGGGCTCAAAAGTATTTTATTGAAGAACTACAAGGTACATAGAGGAATGAGTTTACATTCAGGATATGCATCAACAGTTCTATAATTCCTTATTATACTCAAACTATATAGTTCTTCTATTTTATTAAACACTAACAATAATAAGAGAAAAAACAGGTCTACACTCACGCCAGGCACGCCCAGACCTTAACTCAATAGCATGTCAAAATTTGAGGAAATTAGGGATGGAAAGAGGGAGTAGGTGTTGGAGTAGTGTGTGTGTGTGTGTGTGTGTGGGGGGGGGGGGGGGGGTGATAATGGCTTTTTCACGTAGACCGATAGGTAAACAACTGCTCGGGCACTGATGTCGCCGCTAAGGTTGTTCGCACTTGTGCAGAACGTTTACACTGACAGACTTCACCGCTGGATTGCGGGCATCTTGCTCAGTGCATCACCTTCTGTGTGAAGTGGGGAGCTTTTACACTGAACGACAAGGCCGTGATCCAGCAATAACAGTTCAGATAGCGCCAAAGGATAATTAGCGAGTTACCCGATTTGACATTTTCCTATCCTCCATAGGAGAGGAGAGCTGCAATGACAATATGGGGGGCTCTCACCAGGAGAGTGGTCCCCCAATAAAGAAAAAAAACGCAAGTTTTGAGTAAAAAACATCTGCGCTCGTGGAAAATGCAAGCAAGTAACCGAAAGTAGAAGCGTCGATTTGGTGAAAACGGAAAAGAAAAAATAATGGCACTTACTCGGGAGGAGGGGGGTGTTTTATGTAAGAAGCCCCCTCCTTGAAGTGCTGGCTCCTCTAGATTCTCCCAATCGCGGATATATCGCAGTAATAGCCGCGATTGGGAGAATCTAGAGGAGTCAGCACTTCAAGGAGGGGGCTTCTTGCATAAAACACCCCCCTCCTCCAGAGTAAGTGCCATTCTTTTTTCTTTTCCGTTTTCACCAAATCGGCGCTTCTACTTTGGGTTACTTGCTTACATTTTCCACGAGCGCAGACGTTTTTTACTCAAAACTTGCTGTGTGAACCAGCAATGGTTTTTATGCATGTTTTTGTTTTCTTTTAATTCAATTACACTGCATGAGTATTGCTCAACTTGTTTGTTGGAATAAATTTTGAGTGACAATTGGCCTGTGTAAATGGTGTATAAGGCTAGCAACCCCCCTAATTATTAATCTAGATTAATCTATCCAAGGTGTTGTCATGGAAAACAATGAGATTACTTAACCCTTTCCCAATCCACTGTCTGACCTCTTAAGACATTATGATTTAAGACTGTACAGCTCCGATGTTGGAAGACGTCTGTCGGGGTTCTCTTACTGTATATCGCCAGCCTCTTTGCTGTCAGAGCCTATCCAACGTGTCACCTCATGCAGTACTGGCTTTAGCCAGCATATAGCGCTGTTGTATAACGGCAGAAAAAGAGGGAGCCCCCTAGGAAAACCAGGATACAAATTGGATTGGAAAGGGTTAAGGCTGGTTTACATGGGCAGATGATTGCTCAAAGATCGCTCAAATGACAGTTGGAGTGATTATTTGGCATAAAGTATAAATCAGCTACTTAAATACCAATTAGGTGTGTAAATGAAGCCTTAGCTGAAAGCAGTGAATAGCTATTATCTGTGCTCAGATCCTTTGTTCTCCATGGGGAAACAATGCTATCAGCATTAGAGAACTTCTGATAAAAGTGAGTGATGATTTTTAGCTTTGACTAAATTTAATCAGCTAGCAGTGCCCGAAAAGTGGACGATGGGCGCACATTTACACGCACCAATTATCACTAAAACTATCGCAATGAGCGTTTTTTTTTTTTTGTTTTAAGCGATCATCAGCTGGTGTAAATGGGCCTTTACCAGTAATCAACTTTCCATGCGCCCATGACTGCAGTTTTAATTCCCCCTCCCCTATTCTTACTGCTGTGTGTTATGTGTAAAAGTGTTTAAAAAAAAAAAAAGCGGAAAAAGTGACTCAAATAGTCCATTGGGCTTAAGGACCCAACAATTTTGCGGGGAAATTTCATTTCCACTTTTCAAAAGCTATAACATTTTATATTTTTCAATTGACATGGCTGTATGCGGGTTTGTTTTTTTTTCCGGGATAGTTTTTACTAGTACCATTTTCTGGGTACATATATTGAACTGTATAACTTTTAATTTATTTTATGGAGGGTCGGGAGAGAAAACTTCTCAATTCTGGTATTGTTTTTTGCGTTAATCATGCAGCAAAAATAACAAACTTCCTTTGGGTTGGAACGATTACAATGCCAAAGTCATATATGTATGTAACAATTATATATAACAATGTTATATACAAGTGTCTATATAACAATATACAATTCCAAATTTTTATGTATATTATATAACCTAATGTATTTTAGGTTTTTCCCCTTTTGTACAATAACACCCATTTTTATTTTTTTTACATTGATGCATTCAATAACATTTTATTTTTCAATCAGTGTAGCTCTGCGAGGTTTATTTTTTGCGTGACGAGCATTTTTATTAGTACTATTTTGGGGTATATACAGCCTTTTGATCACTTTTATTACAGTTTTGGCTGTGCAGGATAAATAGTGTTCAATTGTACAGATCATTACAGACGTGACAATAGCAAATGTGCAATTTTTTAAATTTTTTTTAAAGAGGGGAAAAAATGTGCATTGTGGTGGTTTTTGTTTTTTTTTCTCTCACATTTTTTTATGTCACCGTAGGGGACTTGAACCCACGATCGTATGAACGCTATCATAATACATTGCAGTACCTTTTGAACTGCATTGCATTATTTCTTTTGCTCACGGTCATATGTCATGGCGGACCCAGATGACTGGCAATGGCGTTCGTCTGCCATGGCAACCCATCAGCTCTTTGCAATGACGTCACAGAGTCTGCGCACTCCCTTTGTGAACTTTTTCTATGCCACAATCAACATTGATCGCAGCATGTACGAGGTTAACAAAGGAAATCGATGTACTCCTTAATCCCTGCTTTTGCAGCAGGAGGGCAGCTGTTAGTCACAGCCACTTTTCACTGCAGATGACACAGGCTCGGCTTCGAAGCCCATGCCATATACAGGACATAAGTTTTTAAGTTCTGTTGTGGCAAGTACCAGGCGCCTAGGATGTAAACCTTTATCATATAGCGTTAACCTGTTAAAGAGACCTAGGAGGTTCCGGCTTCCTATCCGGAGGAAGGCTTGTTCTCTCATAGGTGCTACCATGTGCTCATGAAAAACGGACTACTGGAACATAATCTTGTTGCTTTTCAAGCACATCTTGCTCCAGGTTTAGTGTTCCTTTCAGGCATTTTTTTCTATAGATCCTAATAAACTGCACGAGTTGAAAAAAAACAAACCTGCACAAAACGCCTAAAATGAAGGGTTTATAAGCTTTAAGGCCTCATGTCCACGGGGAAAATCAAATCTGCTCCGGATTTGTAACGCGGATTTGGGCCGCGGATGCAGTGCGGATGAGCTTAAAATAGTATTTTATTGCATGCGGATGACACGCGGATGCGTTTTTTTTCACGCGTGTATGCACGCGGATGGCATTTTTGCATCTGCGCGTGAAAAAAAATGCAAGGCCACTGAAAAAGAAGCCAAACTTGTAATCCGCATGCAGATTTCACGCACCCAAATAAATGGCATTTAACACCCGCAGCGGATTTCCCGCACCCCATAGAGATCAATGGGGCCATCCGGAGCGTGATCCGCACCTAAATGGAGCATGTCCATTTTTTTTCATGCTCCATGATTTTTCTAATTCACATTTATTGACCATCCGCGGGTATTTAGCCACCCGCGGGTGGTCAATGCATTCCTATGGGGCGCGGATCCGCGCGCGGGTGATCCGCTGCGGATTTTAATTATTATTTTCCCCGTGGACATGAGGCCTAAGAGAAATATAAAACACAACAACCCTGTGTGAGGGAAGCCTTAGGCACACAAATGTCAATGTTATATATGTGTTGGATCTATTCAACGTTGATCTGGCACTTAGGATCCCGTTTAGACACGAAGATTATCGCTCAAAAGATGGCTTTTGAGTGATCATTTTGCATAAACTGCAACTTGGTACTAATGCCAATTAGTACCAGTTAGTAGCATGTGAGCCACCAGGAGCTGTATTCAGGGAACAGACCACCCGCTGTTCCCCCAATACATTCACTTTGTTCTGCTGAGGGGCTGTCAGCTGTGAAAATGTAATCAGTGCTCCCCGGGCAGAACACAGCGTGGGGTCCTTCTTATCAGCTGTTCTGCTGAATGATGGATTTCATGTAGAACTGAAATCCATTGTTTGGCAGAAAATTGAAAGATGGCACATTTACACCCAATGATTATCGCTCAAAAGATGGCTTTTGAGCGATAATTGTTGTGTATAAATGGGCCTTTAGGCCCCATTCAAAAATCAGTATCTGGTCAGTATTTTGAATCCGTATTTGAAAGCCAAAACCAGCAGTGAGTCCAAAATATAGAAGAAATGCAAATCATTCTATTATACCTTTTCTCCTTGCAAATCATTCCATTATACTGTTCCTCCTTCCAAATACTGGCATTTTAATGAGGCTTTAATGTCTCTGGGCCACATTGAAAGAAGAAAACTTGTCCTGAGCCACACATTAAATACACAAACACTAACAAAAGCTGATAAGCAAAAAATATATATATTTATCTGTGCCTCCAAACATTCCACATTGTCCTCCAAACAATACCCCATTGTCCTGTTTTGTTTTGGTCTACATTCATAACCATCCTGGGCCATGGGTTGGGCACCCCTGTTATAGATAAAACACCTATGGCAATATCTGAGGCAGTGAAAATGATTATATCACCTGTCCAATAACTACACACATTGTCATAAAAAAATAAAAATTCAAGCACCTAGAAGAAGTTGTTGGAACTGAATTAAACTTAGTGTGATTGTAACATTGATGTAAGCAAGCGATTACAATATCAGAGCAAAAGGATAATTTATTGTGGAAAACTTTATGAAAGGCTCTAGTACCCTGTTTGGCCACCTCGAGCTTGGATGCAAGATGTGATACGGGGGACATGAAGGCATACAGGTGCCGTATGGTATCCTGCGGCATATTGGTCAACGTGTTGTAACTGAGCTTCTAGATCATGCAAACTCATAGGCTGTCAAAGTCGATATCCCAGATGGTCCCATACATGTTCTATTGGTTATAAATCTGGTGACAGGGCAGGCCACGGAATTGGGACAATGTTGTGGGGGATTCCTGTGTCTCCCTTGTGTGTGCGGCTGAGCATTACCCTGCAGGAAAATGCCTCTTGGAAGCCGCCATGAGAGGAACACATGTGGCTGCAGGATGTCCTGAACATATCGCTGAGCTGTCATTGTCCTTTGTAGCACTACTAGGGGTGACCGACTGCCATATGCGATGCCCCCTCAGTCCATCACACCAGCAGGGGGCAGTATGCCGCTCTACAGCAAAGGCAGGATTGAGGCGCTCACACCCAGGTCTCGGACATGAACGCAACAGTCCTCAGTGCCCAAACTAAGCCTGGATTACTCGCTCAAGTCCAGTTTCATCGTTCACAACATCACTACATACAGATACTCTATTACTGATGGGCGTCACAAAAAATAATGAATAGGGGTGCAACCAAGAAAATCGCGTGAGATTTGTTTGTTGCAAGACCCATTCTTTTAAGTGGGATCGTACACATTAGCGATGTTTCCTGCATTGCATTTCCTGGATGTGATGCTATGCAGAAAAACAAATCGCTGCATGCTCTATCTTGCTGTGTGCTCTCATATAGCAGCCACATTGTTTTCAATGGGACCGGCAGCAGCATCACACGACATGCTGGGCGCACGCGATGCGATGCAAGGTCTACCATTGAAAACCATGGGAGAAACTCTGCAAAGTGATGCAAGGCTGTTTGGCCATAAAACACCTTGCATCCATGGGGATTTCACATGGATGGTGAGCGCGGTATGGGGGCGGGATTCACCGAATTAACCTAATTCTTTATCTGTAACTGGATTATTTTATTGTGGTACTAATATAGCAGGATGACCGAAAGGTCGGTCCAGTGCTAATCATTCCTGTGCTTTTACGTAGGAACGAGTATTACTAGTAAATGGAGTGAATGGAGACGGAGTGGAAAGGGATCGTTCCGGCCCGCCCGCCTCCATTCACAATAAACAGGCAGTTGTTCATAAATGTACAACTGCCTGTTTACACGGGTCAATCCCTCTTTCAGTTTTCTGCGTGCTGAAACTGAATAACAAACAAGAAGCAAACAAATTCTTACTCGTCGTTGAGTCGGTGCATGAACCATAACAGATGCGTGAATCTGAACGATTTATCAGCCTGTGCGAAAGGGTCATTAGTCCATTTGTAATTAAAGTATCTACCTGTACTTTGGTTATCTTCTATATCATAGTATGACAGCCATGTTTCGTATCACACTTTGGCCTACTTATGTTTTAGCTACTTCAGGCTCTTTACAATTGCCCAATTGCCATTTTTTTATTCCTGCTTGTTCCTTTCCTCAATATTATCCGTATGAACCTTTTCAACATAACTTAAAAGAATGTGAGTGTACTATATTAGTCTTCGTACTGAACTTGTTACTGACGGTTATATTAGCGAGCAGCTTGGCTATGCTAAGTATTATAAAGGATTATTAACCAGAGCCTCTAATGAAGCAAAATAATGGAACAAAAAGCCTGGGCTCCCCCCCCCCCCCCCCCGCTGGCTATTATCCCTGATCTGAAGAGACGCTCCAGACTGCCAACGTTTAGCTGCTACAGTAAGGAGAGCTGCGCTCCTCAGCTGGTTGGGACCCACAAGCTTTTCTGGTTGCTACAACAAAACTCCAAATGTTCCCAATGGACCCACTGTTGGGGTGCTGCCCCACGTTCAGGCTTTTTCCTACAGTTTTTGATGCTGAAAGTTTATACATAGGACAGCACTTTTGGGGCGCTACTACACCAGCGCTAGAGACCGCTGCTAGCGCTCGCTGATAATTGCCAGGCTGAACTTGCAAGTCCAGGTGGAGCCTGGAAATAAGTAGCACTCATGAAATAGCAGCCTTAGGCTTGATTTACACGCAGCGATATCGCATTGGTATTTTGTGCAATATTGCTGCGTTTTCTCATGGCGATATTGCAATAATGTGTCGCTACAAAGTCACACGACTTCTAGCACCACGTGCAAGGTTTTTTTTCTGGCTTGAAATATAAGCCCTACCCAAAAATAAGCCCTAGCTGCCTACAAAAAAAGAAATACATCACCTAAGAGTTGGTGTCCGGCTTCGGCGCACTTCTCCTGAAGCTCCCCGGCACTTGATTGAAGTTCTGGCATAGCCTGGCCAAGATTTTGAAAAGCATGATGTATTTCTTTTTTTGTTTGTTTTTTTAGGCAGCTAGGACTTATTTTCTGGCTTTTTCCTATTTTAAAAGTTACTTCGCACCACACGAAAACCACGTTTTCGTGCAATGCGATGCAACACATAGGAAGAGTCCACAGGAAAACTTGGGCTACAAGACCTCACAGATCACGGTAATATTTAGAGACCCGCAATTTTTTTCACTCGCAATGTCACAGGCTACGAAATAGGAAACCATTAAAAAGTATGGGCTTCACATACATGCAATTTATAGCACTATCACATTGCGAGAAAATCGCTAAATATTGTCGTCCATGTGATACTGGCCATAGTCTGGATTCAAACAGACATATTTGCGCAATTCTGTTGCACAAAAAAACCATTTGCGCAGGGAAAAGGCCAGCGTTACATGGGCAAAAGTGTAATTCTGCACATATTTACGCAATGAGCATGTTTTTTTGTGCATATTTTACTGTATTTTTTGCACATCTTTGACTTGCGTATTTGTGAGCACGAAAAAAAAAAACACATAAGATTCCTCCTATTGATTTCATTGGGCAATTAAGTTTAATATATACTATTTTCGTATGCAATATGCACAAAAATAGAACATGCTGCATATTTTTTTGGCGTGAATGAAAAACCTGTGCAAAATACTCTCGTGTGAATTAACCCTTTAAAATCAATGGGCTCTATTCACTGCATATTCCTGTGAACATGCCCTTGGACTATCTTCAATGTTACATAAGTATAACCACTGGAATCACTAAAATGCCTCAAGTCCCCCATTCCTTCTTACCTCATGACCACTATAGGACCAGCCGCTGAAAAATGATCTGATTTGCCTAAATATGCCGCAGATTGTAGAAGGACAACTCATCATGGCACTGTCCACTCTGCTATGGTTTAAAACAATGTTCATGTCAGACTTACTGCCATCTCAAAGCCAAGGCCAGCGTGACCATAATGACTTATCTGAAAGATCAGTTGACTCTACTGAACATCATCATTATATGCTAAATGCATAAACCACCTGCTGACCTCAGATGTGTGCGGGATCCAAAGTCTCCGAAGAATAATACAAGAAGGACAATAGAATCCGATACCTTTCCAGATCAAAACTCTCATTCTTTATTCCATCAGATAAAGTTAGCAAGGTATGCTGTGTCTGTATGGCAGGAACAGTGGAGCAGCAGAAGGAGAACTGACGGTTCGACTACATTCACACAGGCGAGTGTGAAATCAGGCCAAGAAAATCTGTGAAATTGCAATCCTCACGATTGTATTCCACATGTGTGATCACAAGTGTTTCCCATTCCCATCACATCGCACGTTGCCCGGCATACGAGTGCGATGCAATGTCTTTTAAAGTCCTATTGAAAACAATGGGCGAGGTGTTCCACGGGAACGTCAAGAGATAGAACATGCTGCGTGAATCCATTCAAAGGATTGTTTTTTTCTATTCGTGTGAGTTTTGTGTGCATCACATAAAACTCGCGCAAAAATATCACTTGTGTGAATAAGCCCTTAAAGCATTTAGGCGGTAAAGCCCTTAAAGGGGTTGTCCCGCGCCGAAACGGGTTTTTTTTTTTTTCAACCCCCCCCCCGTTCGGCGCGAGACAACCCCGATGCAGGGACCTAAAGAAAGCTTACTGGAGCGCTTACCTTAATCCCCGCGCTCCGGTGACTTCTATACTTACCTGTGAAGATGGCCGCCGGGATCCTCTTCCTCTGTGGACCGCAGCTCTTCTGTGCGGTCCATTGCCGATTCCAGCCTCCTGATTGGCTGGAATCGGCACGTGACGGGGCGGAGCTACACGGAGCTACACGGAGCCCCATAGAGAACAGGAGAAGACCCGGACTGCGCAAGCGCGGCTAATTTGGCCATCGGAGGGCGAAAATTAGTCGGCACCATGGAGACGAGGACGCCAGCAACGGAGCAGGTAAGTATAAAACTTTTTATAACTTCTGTATGGCTCATAATTAATGCACAATGTATATTACAAAGTGCATTATTATGGCCATACAGAAGTGTATAGACCCACTTGCTGCCGCGGGACAACCCCTTTAATCATAAAAGATAATGATGTTTGATCAGAGGGTATATTTGTATCTGAAGGCACACGTAACAAACATGCATCATTACAACCATGTGTACATACAAAGATGAAAAGTGTTGGTCTCCAATTCCCTCTGCCGATAGGTCTACTAACCCACTCAATACCATGCCAAGTCTCCTACATGCCACAGCCTTTGCCATAAGCTGAAACCCTCAGTTGGGTCCTCTTAAAAAGTAACTTTTATTGATATGTAGTAAAATATATTATTGTAGCAATGAATTAAAGCTATCAGAGTCTCAATGTAGTGTGAGTGAATGTAATACAATAGACACAACCGGTCTTAAGAGAAACAGTATCCTGCCTTGCTGTTTATGTTCAAATATCAGGATTACGACTAAAGTCTGATTTAGACACAACGAGAATTGCTCAAAATTCACTGAAAAGAGATTCTCGTTCTGTCTAAATGCGGGGACATCGTGCAGTTTTTGTGCACGAGTCGTTGATCGCTGAATTCTAGCTTGCTGAATTGAGCGATCAGCTGTTATTAGCAGAGCAGGCTGTTATCAGCTGGCTGCGCTGGTAAGATTCTCTGTGCCAGTGTCCTGCTGTGAATTCACAGTGGGGCATGGGCTGTAAGCTCAGAGAACACTACAGCTGTTTGCTTATTCAAAGCAGCTGTAGTGTTCGGCGAGAGATAGCGGTGGTGTCCCGCTGCACCTGCGTAGCTGTATAGTAGCTAATTAGCTACTATTAATTATGCAAAGATGATGACTCCGAACTGTCACTCAAACTATCGTTTGAGCGACTTTTGAGCAATCATCTGTCAGTGTAAATAGGGTATTTGGGTCCCTTTAGACGGGACGAATGTCAGGCAAATAATACCTGACACTTGTCCCTGAACATGCTAGCTCCCTGCTGCTGAACAGGAATTAGTATCGTTGGCTCACAGCAGGGAGGCTGCAGGAGATTTCTCTCCTCGCTCTCCCCCACCCCTCTTCATTGACATAACATAGCGGCCGTACACGAACAGCTGCTATTTACATTGAACGATGAGCAATCAGCTCATCGTCCATCGTTTATGCAGCATATGTTAAGTCAATGGAGAGGGACGGGGGAACGCGAGGAGAGAATTCTCCTGCAGCCACCCCGCCCCCCTATTGGCTGCTCTGTAAGTGAGCCAGCACTACTAGCTCTTGTGTGACAGCATCGTTTGCCTGACATTCGTCCCGTGTAAAGGGACCCTAATACTTGAAGCACATGGTGCGCGCTACCATGCAGCGGTACCCTACTAGGTACTAAAGATATGGCAAGTAATTGGATCTCTGCATAAACTGCCAGCATGTGTGATAAATACTGCCAGATAAACTAAGGGCACATTCACACAGTCGTAGGGCTTTTTTTGTGCGCCTATCGGCGCTCTAAAAGCGTGTGAACACATGCACAAATCTAATGTTTGTGCGTCCGTTCAGACAACACGGGTCCCGGTGGATACACGCTGAGCCCGCAATGCCGTTGGGCCTCCCCCTCACCGGCTCACCTCCTCTCTCCTCCCGCTTTTACTCGGGTTCATGCCCCACGGTCAGCTTCCCCCTGCGGCGGCTGTCAGTGTGCTAGTCGGCCTGCACACAGTGCCCGCTTTTCGCAGTGCTCGCTTTCCCCCTGCTGCCGCTGTCACTCAGCTTCATGCCCCCCAGTCAGCTTCCCCCTGCATCAGTTGGCACTGTGCTAACCTGCCCGCGCTCACCTTCCTTGTGCGCCCGCAGTCACAGTGCTCGTCACTAATCTCCCCATTGTCACTCTGCATTCTCTCGCCCTCCCCCCCCCATGCGCCGGGTCGCCCTGCATGCTGCCACAGTACCTCTTTCCCCCGCACGCCAGGCTGTCCTGCTTGCCGCTGCTGTAACTCTTCCCCCTGGGTTGGGCCGCTGGGGACTCTGACAGCGGCGGGACTAGTTAATTACAGTCGTGCAGCAGCCAAGGAAAATTCCAGCCCGCTGCTGCAGTGAACAAGGGAACTTGCCGCGACGCTGGGGACACTGACAGCAGGGAACAGTCCCGCTGCCGGACACTGACAGCCGTGCAATCAGTGAACAAGGGACGTTGCCAGGACGCCGGGGCCACTGACAGCGGGGAAACAGTCCCGCCATCGGACACTCCTGGTGACAGCTGTCACACCCCTAGCTTCCAGTGGCGTCAAGATACACCAGTACCACCCCCATGTGGCTGGCACTCAGCTCCACTCTCAACCGTAGATGATGGAATCTCTAAATTACACTTAAAGCACTCATACTTATAGACAACATAGATCACATGACTAGACAAATATTGATACTTTGCAGACATCTCCCAGACAATCTCCTGCCGCATACAACACTGGGAAAAGATGACAGCTACCTCTATTCAAGCATTAGCAATCATTCCGAGGATTTCTGCCGATCTAGGGATTTCCGCGCTGCAGCATATTTTTCTGCCTATATGCTGCAGCCGCCCGTGTAAACTCCAGAAAATATGTGACTAAAGATCAGAACTTGATCGCAACTATTCTTCATTCATGCAATTTCTCAGCACATACGGCTGAACATAAAAATGATTACGGTCGTGTAAAATGAGGCCTTAAAGTGACACATTTTAGATTTCCAAATTTGGCCTGGTCATTAAGACACAAACAGGCTTCCTTACTAAGAGGTTAAAGATATATTCCCCTATAATGGACTACAATACGCATTATCTTCATCTTTATGTTAAACGTATTCATGTAACCTTAGGCAATCTTGTATTGAATATACATGTTTAAAATGCTAAAATGTGCTGGGAAGATCCAGTATTCGCCTTTGGGGCAAACTTGGGATGGGCAGGGAAAGAGCAGGTATCTTCCTTGTCTTCTTACAGGTCAAGTCCCTAATGCTCTAGAGGTGATAAAAAAAAGGGAAATGATAGAGAAATGTAATTGTCTTTAAGGATACTAATGCATTTAAGACACAGTGACTTCAGTTCATGAAGTGAACTTTTCACCTGAGTTGTTGGTCAAGAACAATAGGTGTCTGAGGGTTAGTGCTATAATTATAGGATGCCATGAAGCTGATGTTTTTGAGTTATCATCTCCTAACGAATATTAAATTAAAGGGGAGGGGTGAGTGACGCCAAATAAACACAATAGACAGTGCTGGGTAGATGGTGTCAAACCAAATCTAGGATGATATAAAAATATACATGAGAAATGCATATTTATGGATTCTGCCTCACTGGGTTTTTTTTTTGCCTTCCTCTGGATCAACAAAGGGGGTCGGGGGTGGTGGTGGTGGGGGGGGGGGTAAAAACAGGCTGAACTGGATGGACATTGTCTTCTTTCAGCCTAACATACTGTTACTATGCCAAGGTTTTGTTCGAATTTGGATTTATTAGGCAGGCTCATATGCGTGGAATCCGTGATAAAAAGAGCATGCTGCAATTTTGTTCCACTCGTGGAATCCGCAATTCCTTCCCACAAGTGTGAGCGAAACTTTGAACGTGGACGGCGATCGCAAAATCCGCAATTCAAATCTGCTCGTGTGAGACCGGCCTTAGGCCGCCTGCAGACGAGCGGGTCGGATCCGGCAGCGAGAAATCTCGCCGCGCGATCCGACCCCAGAGCCTGCAGGGGCGAGCGCGTACTCACCCGCGCCTGGCGGCCCCGGCTCTTTGATGTGCCGGCTGCCGCGCAGCCGGCGCATGCGCAGACCGGAGCCGGCGGCCGGGTGAGTGCGTGCTCCGCACAAAATTAGAACATGCCGTGGTTTGTTTGCCGCGCGAGATTTCGCGCGGCCAAACCGCGGCCGTCTGCATAGGAGTGCGTATTGTAATGCACTCCTATGCAGACTTTCAGCGGCGGAAATCCCGCGGGAAATCCCGCGGCGGGATTTCCGCTCGTCTGCAGGCGGCCTTACTGTGTATATTATATCAAGTTTCATTTATAACTCTATTTGTATATTGTATCTAAAAAGGTGTTTAGCATAAAATACGGGAGGGAAGGTTTATGGTGATCAGTCCCTTACTGAAACCAGAACTTGTGGATGTTTGTTGTCTTTCAGAAAAGGTGCGGCCGACGCTATATACTGTTAGCTCAAACTAGCTACTGATTTCCTTATCACTCCCATGTCACAGCGACTGGTGAAACCCCCCCCCCCCCCCCCCCCCCCCCCAGACATCAGATATCTCAACATTCTGGGACTCCCAAAAGTGGGAGGTGGGGTAAACTGGAGTCACACCTGCATTGTAGGGCCATGCGTGTAATGAGATCTAGTTATGTAATTCATACTGGGACGGGGGTCTCACAAGTACTGCCGCGCTGCAAAGGTCTTGCTGAACTGCAACTTATAGGCCGCCTGCAGACAGCCGGGTCGGATCCCGCTGCGAGACTTCTTGCAGCGGGATGCGGACCCGTGCCCCTGCAGAGACCGGCGTCTCCTCTTCTCTGTTATGAGCTGGCTGCCGCCCAGCCGGCGCGTGCGCAGAGCGGAGCCTATGGGTCTTTACTGACATTTCTGTGCAGGCCTCTGCGAGACCTGCACAGAAATAGAACATGCCGCGATTTGCTTTCTGCGTGTGTTTTTGCGCGGACAAATCGCGGCTGTGTGCATAGGATTGTGTTTTGTAATGCAATCCTATGCAGGCGGGCACGGGCGGAAATTTCGCAGGAAATCCCGCTGTGTGCATGGGGCCTTACTCACACGAGCGTATATAGGCCGCCTTTTTCAGATGGTAGCGTATATCGGGCAGCCGTGAAAACGGCGGCCAATATACGCTCCTGTGAATAAGCCCTTATGCGGTGACACTACAGTTCTGGACTTTGTACAAGAGCGTATCTTTCCTCTTTTACTGTACAATCCCTCCACAATGTCGTTAATAAATATGGCCCGATACCGCCCCCTGTAGTACATGGCATACACGGTACAGCAAAAATAACAGGTTAAAGGAGATGTCTCGAGGAAGCAGTTAAATTTTTTTTTTGCCCAGTCCCCCCCATTAAGTACACATTACTAAGCCCCCCTGTAAATGACATTTCTAGCTGGTTCGTACTTACCGTTCCAGCGTTTCAGCAACTTATAAAAGTTTCCTCAAGATGGCCGCCGGCTCTTTCCCCGTCGCTCGCTGCAGCCCGACGTGCGCGCTCCCGAGACGCCGCCAGCTGTGTCTCCATGGCAACCGGACGCATCGCAGCCGCCGACCAGACGCCCCGCAGCCGCCGACCAGACGCCCCGCAGCCGCCGACCAGACGCCCACCGCCAGGCAGCAGGTAAGGCGCTAGCCCCCGGCTCCCCAGCGCTAGACCCTCAGCCCAGGTGAAGGCCCCGGAGCCCAGCGCTAGGTTCCGGAGCCCAGCGCTAGTTCCCCCGGCCTAGCGGCAGCCCCCCCCGGCCTAGCGACAGCCCCCCCATCGCAGCGACAGCCCCCCCCGGCCTAGCGACAGCCCCCCCATCGCAGCGACAGCCCCCCCCCGGCCTAGCGACAGCCCCCCCATCGCAGCGACAGCCCCCCCGGCCTAGCGCTAGTTCCCCTATCACAGCGGCAGCCCCCCCCCCTCCCCCCCCGGCGCAGCCCGGCGCAGCCCGGCGCAGCGGCAGCCCCCCCCCACAAATCACTTACCTGGGAGGCTTCTCGGGGCTGCTGGGCTGTGCTGGGCTTCTCCGCTGGGCAGCTCCAGTTTCTGCACCTTCCTCTAACAGAGGAAGGTACAGAATGGCCGCTGCAGCGCGCTCCCGAGCAGTGACAGCTCGTCTGCGCATGCGCAGAAGAGCTGTAGCGGGGAGCACACTGAAGCGGCTCGTGCTGAATGGAGAAGACCGGACTGCGCAAGCGCGTCTAAAAAAGCAAGCTGCCAGCGAATTTAGACGGAACCATGGAGACGAGGACGCTAGCAACGGAGCAGGTAAGTGGAATAACTTCTGTATGGCTCATATTTAATGCACAATGTACATTACAAAGTGCATTAATATGGCCATACGGAAGTGTATAACCCCACTTGGTTTCGCGAGACCACCCCTTTAACTTTACTCTCTGGAACTGTATGAAATACTAAAATTACATTTTTTTTTGTTGAACTACTTTTTTGTCGCCATCTTCTGACCATCATGACTGTTTTTATTATTCCCTCCATGCGGTTGTGTGTCGGCTTGTTTTCTGCAGGATGACATGTAGCTTCTTTATTGATCCCATTTTGGGGTACAAACCACTTTTTATTTGCTTTTTATAAAACTTTTTCTTGGAGACTGAGTGACAAAAAAGAAAAGCACAGTTCTGGCGTTGTGTATTTTTTTTTGCTTACGGCGCTCGCCATGCAATATTTTACGGATGTGGCGATACCAAATATGTTTCATTATTTGCCTTTTTTTAAGTTAATTTATTCAACTTTTAATATTTTTTTTTATTATTGCGATATTTCACTTATTTTTTTCCTTTTATGTTGTCATTTTCCTGAGTGGCCGTGAACGAGCGATTGATTTTTTCATTGCTTACAAAACTAAAGGTTTATTCACACGGGCATTTGTGAATTCGGACCATCAAAATCTGGGTGGTTGCGAATGAACGAGTTGTTTCTTTCTTTTCGGTCATTCAAACTCCATGCTGTAGCGCAAACGTTGGACAAAATTGCGGGAAGATAGGTCCTGCCCCAGAGTTAACTACGTGCGAGAAGGATAGCAAGGCCTAGGCTTTCTCGACCGCTACAATTAACGGGCGAGAATCCTGATAGTGAAAACAGAACCATTGAAATCCATTGATTCTTCTTGCCCTGTTGTGTCCGCCATTATCACCGTCGCATAATGCGACTAAAACATGTTCATGTGTTTAAGCCCTTAGTTCCCTGTTGCAAACGATTTCACACTTTTGTATATTCATTGAGTAAAGTATGCGTGTAAGAAAAGAACGCAGCATGTTCTATTTTACCGCATATTGCGCGTGTTAGAGCCCTATTGTTCTCTATGGGTGCATAATAAACGTTTATATGCAATGTCGCAAAGCAACAGAGCGGGAAATTTAAAAAAAGAAACAAGTCAGACTGCGCATGATGGCGTGCGTGAGATACGTTGTCGTGCACAGTCCAAAATCACCGCCATACGTCGCTCACAGAACGGTAAAATGCTGTGTTATATACGTTTTATCACACGCTGGTGTGGGCTGGCCTGAGTGTTTATGCTGCTCATAGATGCTAACAGGCTTCCTTTAAAATAAATTCTGTTCATTAACACGCAAGGAATAAACAAAAAGCCTTTTTATTGAGAATAAGCCCCATCTGCGCATGCGCCACACTGTATGACTGCAACACACCGCAGCCGAAAGAGTGCCGTGACGTCACGGACAGCTGATCGCGCTTTCTTCCTCTAACCTTTTTGTCCCTCCACGCCGCCGTCGCTGTGGTGACGTCTGCCCGCGCTTGTTTCTGATTGGTCGATTTCAATAGTCGCGGGCTACTTGAACTGAGAGAGCTGTGTATCTTGCAGCGCGCAAGTAGTTGTCGGGCGCAGGCCGGGGCGGGCAGGACGGACAGGACACGGCTCTACACCCCGTACAGGAGGTCGGCACACTCCCCGCACTGCAGTCCTTCCCTGAATACCGGCGGGCGCCATGTCACACTACGTGGATGAGAACCAGGAGAACGTGCAGCCCAGAAAGCAGCTCGGCAGCCAGCATGTCCCGCCGGGAGGCCGCACGGCGCTGGGAGTGCTGCAGGAGAACCGGCGAGCTCCAGCCCGAGGTGGCAGACAGCAGGCGCCGGTAAGTGGGGCGGCGGGAGTTATCCTCTACTGGTCCCGCCAATGCTGATAGCAGTCCGGGAGGGGGCAGCACTGCTTGTCATTGTCTGCAGGCCGCCATTACCGACCAGTGCACATCACCTCTTTTGGGGCCCGGGTTTTTTTGGGGGGATGTGGAGTTCAGGGTAATGTTAGGGGATATAGCCTCTAGTGGAGCACAACTCCCAGCATGCAATGCAAGCCACATGGAGTGCATACTGGGAGTTGTAGTTCCTGATGCAGAGTACTCCAAGGTAGTTCAGCTGTTGGCTTCCCCATGTGTCTACTTAGACATGGAGCCTGCCCATCTGGGAGGATCAGGGAAGGGAAGTCACTTCGTGAAATAGAATCAACTTGAAGGCATCTGAGCAGGAAAATACAAAAATGGTGACTTATGCAGAACTGCGAGTGCTACAATATTAACAGAACTACCATATAATGGGGGGGAAGCAGGAAAAAAACACTTTAGAGCGCCCTGCTGACTGCTCTGGGGTGCATAAAAGGCCATCAAATGGCAGCACGTGTAATTAAAACCTATCAATTTTTAATTATTTTTTTCCATTTTTCACTTTATTGGGATTTGCTTGCAGCTTCTTGGCAGGCGGTTCCCATCCGTGTGAGGTCACCACTGGTTCATCTGTTGTGCCGCCTGTCTAGTCCAGCAGATGCATTGTTGGCCCGCTCACTGGCTGTACAGGCGACTGTCACCCATGATTGTTACACCGGAATAAAGTGAACAGTTCTCGTTCACCGTCGAGTCGTTGCTTGTGTTTAGGCCGAACCATTATTATTCACTTCTGCTCACTTGAGTGATGTTCGTTCCTTCTAAAAGCCCCCATACAGGCAGGATTTCCAGTGCTGGCAGACTGCCATCCAAACCCCTGTGTTCTGGTGACTCCGTGTCAGTCCTTACTGCAGCCTGCCATGGTAGTCGGAACATGTGCTATGCCAGGTCCTGCCATGATCTAACATGCATTAATAACTCCTTATCTTCCAGATTCTCGCAGCACATAACCCCTTGGGCCTCAGCAATGAGAACTATGGCAGAATCCCAACCGGGAAGGCTGTCGGCAAGCAGTCTACTTTCACCATCCATGTGGATGAACCGGACTGTGCGGCCTACAAGAAGCCGGCTGTTAAGAAGGCTGCGCACGATGAGCACTTGAAACAGCTGAGCTCCGTTGTCATCTCTCTCGGGCAGAGGCAACCGCTGGCGCCTATAGAAGTGCCAATGAGCGTAAGCTTTGGTAAGTGGGGGAGCAGTGTATCATAGGAAATAAGGGTCCTACTTGATGTAAAGGTGACTTCCCACTCCTAAGAGTCCTTGAGTACCCCCAGTGTGCAGGACATGCCAGTCACTGCACCACTATAGACTCGGGCAGCTGTGTAGCCACAGGGTTCTGCTGACGAAGGGGGTTCTCAGATGGCAGGTTGTTGGGATGTGGCATCACTTACTGATAGGTGAAGGCTTTGCACATCCTCAAAATGAAGGAAGCTTCTGCCTCCCTGCATAGGGCTTGGCCAGGAGCGCTGCTGCATTAGTCCCATTGCTAATGGGACCCAGGCTCCTGTGTCCTCATAATGGATCCCTGACGTCGGTCCATCTCAAACTGATCACAATGAAGTGCTATGCCATAACGATGGTGGACAAGAATGGCCATTAGTAGACACCTATCGCACAGAATCTGTTTCTGACTCGTTCCCTCAGACTTGGGTGTCCACCAGAAGACAGTAAATTATCGGGGTGGGTTCGTCTTGCAGCAGAGGAAGCTTCTATAGGTACATCCAGGGCTATTAGGAGTGCCTTGGTAAACCAGAGGCATTTCAAGCTATTCCTAGAGGAAATTCTAGAATAAATCACGTTATGAAGACTAAAGGATGGCAATACCCTCACAGGAGTGATGGGAGTGTGATGAACACCAACTAAATGTCTCATGAAACTGCACGTTCACTAACTCTATCTACTGACTTGTGTTTTGAAGGTTCTCCAATGGATATGTCAATTGTGGTTGAAGAGGAAAAGACAGTCAATGGTAATGAAGTTCCAGACTACGCAGAAGAGATTCACACTTATCTCCGAGAAATGGAGGTAATCTTTAGCTTTAAGGCCATTACTAAATAAACGTATAGCACTCTTCTAACACAAAAAAATACAAGGGAGCAGAAAAATGTAAAATAAGGAACCAGTCGTTCTGTATTGTAGTGGCCTCCCCTGCCCAGCACCACTACACCGGTCCCATCTCAGAAGTGACTGCAGTAGTCAAGTGCCATTCATGCACAGATGCCCACTGAGGCCAGTGACTGCTGCAGATGCTCCTGGAATCTGAGTGCCACCATTCAGTGGAGTTGGCAATATGACAGGCGATGTGTAGTACTTTCATCGCTATACAACTTTCTTTGGTTAGAAAAGACCTTTAAGGGGTTGTTTGGCTGTATTTTAAGTTCCCTGTATTTTGACCAGAAAGTACAAGACTCTGGTTAGGCTTTTGTGCATAAAGCAGTACATAAATACTTGCATGGAGTATAAGATTTACACTCCTACTTCTAGCTATCATCGGGTGTCCTTAAGACTGCATCAGTGGTGTTCTCTGAGCAAAGAGAATGTTTGAAATGGAGATGTAGTTATCAAACTCATCCTGAACTTAAAACGATTCAGTGCATCACAAGTCTGTGTTTTCCCTTTTGGAAATGTGACTTAATCTCTAAACTTTATTACTAAGGCCTCCCTCACACAGGCGTTCAGCAGAGTGCTGCGACTTCAATCAGTGCTCTGTCGCACTTTTACTCTTGGCAGCAGCTCCCTGTGGCTGACATCTGGCTTTGGCATATCTCATCATTGATGGGGTGCGTTAAACACCAGAAAACAGAACAGACTCCGCTCAAACCATGGCAGCGGAAAGCACCGCAATCAAGCAGTTGTCTTGAGACTCCATTGAAACCAATGGAAGCATTATACTGCGATTAGTGTGGTGCGGCAGTAATTGTGGGTAAAAAAGCACCTTAGAGTAAGGTCGCCTGTCCACAGGCGGTTTTTGCATTGCGCTCCCTGTGACGATGATCCGGCTGCAGGGAACACAGTGCACGCTTTCCATAGCGTTGCTATGGAAAGTGCAGCCTCCTGTCCACGAACGGAGAATCGTAGGCTCACCGCAGAGAATTGCTATCTTTCAGGCTCACTGCAGAGATCTGTCTGCTGGCTCCTGCACCCAGGCAGTGGAGATCCACCGCAGGATATCGCAGCACCTGTGGACAGGCAGCCTAAGGGGGAACTTACACTTGCATTAGGACTCTGTACAGAGTGTTCTGTCTTTGGAGAGAAACTGAAGTGGGCTTATCAGTGTTCGTTTTAAAAATGAAAACTAGTCTGCTGCATTATTTGTTCTAGTAAGGGTGGTTTCACACCTGTCCCTCAATCTTTGTTCTTGTTTGCAATGGTCTGACAGGGAACCAACTGTAGGGCTTCCGACCTTCAGTGTTGAACTGATCCTTTATCAGTATGCTGCAAAACAAACAACCTCAGGGGAGGGAGAAGCCCAGCCACCAGCCTGGAGTGTCTTGTGCTGGCTTGGAAGAGCTCAGGAAGACCTCCCAGATTAGTTTGTCTAAAGGCTGATTTGGGCACAATCACTTAAAAGAATCTTTTGAGCTATTATCATCCTGTCTAAATGCAGACATCCTGCAGTTTTTGTGCACAAGTCGCTGATGGCTGAATTCTAGCTTGCTAGAATTGAGTAATCAGCTGTTATCAGTGGAGCAGGCTATTATCAGCTGGCTGCACTGATAAGATTCTCTGCCTGTATTCTGCTGTGAATTCAGTGGGGCATGGGCTGTAAGCACAGAACACAGTTGCTTGGTCATGGAGAACAGCTGTATTCTACTAGCGGCAGTGTCCTGCTGTGCTTGCATGATCGCTCAAAACTGTCACTTAAAGTATTGTTTTGAGCAATAATCAGTGTAAATGGGGTATTACTTCAGTTCCTCTTTTCCAAAAGTACAACAGAGCTGGAAATCCTGACCTGAGATCTAATGCAGGTGTGAATTCACCCTAAGGCTAAGTTCAGGTGTGGTGAATACTGTAAAACACTATCTACATTCGGGCTATATCCATACAGGACGGATTGGCTGCAGAATGTCAGCAGTGGACATTTTGCAGGAGAAAGTCTAAAGAAAAAAAAGGTACAAGCTGGTGCAGAATTCACCCCTCATTAAGGGCTCTTTCACACGGGTGTATTTTAATCTGTATTCTGTGAGCTAAAACCAGAAGTGGAGAGAAAGTATAATGGAAAGATTTGCATTTCTTCTGTATTTTGGACCCACTCCTGGTTCTGGCTCACAAAATACTGATATAAAATACACCCATGTGAATAAAGCCTAAGCATGAGTTCTATTTAAGGCTTTTACACGAGACAATTGTTCTCCTGCGGGGTCTCGAACAATCGTCCCATGTAAAAGCATGCATTGTTCAGTACTGAACAGTCGCTCCTTACAGTGAATGGAGGGGGGCAGGGAGAACTCCTCTCATCTAGCAGAACGCTAACTTTCAGCTCATGCAAGCATCAATTGCCTTGTTAGATCTTGTTAACTGGACACTGTATACCCGAGAGGCTGTTGGTGATCATACAGCCTGATCAGCCAGATGTGGCTTACTAGATGACTATCTAGAGACTGCAGTACTGGCTTGTTATGAGTTTAATAAATTGCTTTCTAAAGCTCTTACATCTATCAATTTTAATCTCTTGCAGATAAAATGTAAACCAAAAGCTGGTTACATGCAGAAACAACCTGACATTACAAATAACATGCGAGCCATTCTTGTTGACTGGCTGGTGGAAGTTGGCGAAGAGTACAAACTGCAAAATGAAACCCTGTACCTGGCTGTGAACTACATTGACAGGTTCCTATCCTCAATGTCCGTCTTGAGAGGGAAGCTCCAACTGGTCGGCACTGCTGCTATGCTCCTCGCCTCGTAAGTTCTCAAAGTCTTAAGTTGTAGTGAATGGATGTGAGAACTGTTCTAACACATTCTTCTCTGTACAGTAAGTTTGAAGAGATCTACCCTCCAGAAGTGGCAGAGTTTGTGTACATAACGGATGACACATACAACAAGAAGCAAGTCCTTAAGATGGAGCACTTGGTGCTTAAAGTTCTTTCTTTTGACCTTGCGGCCCCAACCATCCTTCAGTACCTCAATCAGTACTTCAGGCATCAAGCAGTGACTCCGAAGATGGAAAGCTTGTGCTTGGTAGGTATTAAGATTTGTGTTACACAGGCTCCTGGAATGTGTATTAATGTGCCGATTACATATACTTGACTAGAAGAGGGACAGTGGTGACCAGGGTGTAATCACCCCTGATGGCTCAGGGTCTGAGCTGCCCCTCAGATTTGGGGGTTAGCTTGGATTAATACTGTGGACTACTCTGACAAAAAAGGCTTCCTCCCACCCCCCCCCCCCCCCTCTTCCCAAGATAAAATGTGCTCTCTTGCAGCACTGCTACAAGTGATCTGGCATTAAAATGCACCCATTGCAAATAATGGGTAATTACAACAGAAGCTCTGCGCATCTTGCGGGCACACAGAACTCCTGCATCTTTATCACCTGTGTGAATGCAACCTTGGTGCATGAGATCCAAAAAACTCACATCAATCCCATAGTGCATTAACTAGTGGCTATACAACTTCAGCCCGCTGGGTGGCCATTGTAAATAACGTCTACATTCACCTAAACAAGCTAGAGATCCCATGTATAGTCTTGAAGGCCAGACTCGTCTGCATTACCTGTGATAAACTCTTAATTAGCAATCTTTATCTGTCCCTGGAAAACAGCATGTGGCAGGGAACATTAAATACTGCTGGGTTTCTCCAGCTTACAGTGGATTGCAGGGGAGCACTTATCTGCTTTGGGGGATTCTTCTAACAGAAATTTTTAAATAAACTGGTTCTTTTCCTTTTCAGTATTTGGGAGAGCTCAGCTTGATTGACTCAGACCCTTTCCTCAGATATCTGCCCTCAGTTATTGCTGCAGCATCCTTCATCATTGCAAACTATACACTTAATGAGGAGGCCTGGGTAAGTATTAAACTAATGCAAAATAGTGATTCTGCTGCTCTGGCTTTATGTAGCTGAAGGGCATATAATAGTGAAGTGTTAAAACATCATCCTTAAACTCTTACCTGCAGCCAGATTCATTGGCCAAAGTCACAGGATACACCTTGGAAAGTCTTAAACCCTGTATACTGGATCTCCATCAAACCTACCTCTCTGCAGCAACCCACCAACAACAGGCTGTCCGTGAGAAATACAAGCATTCAAAGTAAGTGACATCATATGATCTATGGTGGTGGGCTCACATGGTGCACTGCTCTGAGCATATAACCTGGCTACTGAGTAAGTCGAGGTTAAGTCTTCATAATCTAACACATTACTGAAATGCCAGGGCAGTGGAGTTGGTGAGGCAAACCTCTGACTTCATGTTGTCATAATTTTAAGTGCTAAGTCGCTGTATTAAAATGGTAACATCAGGCTCTTGATTACCATCTTGATCCTCTGCTACTGAGCAAGGCCACACACCTTTATCCAAACTGTAAGCACTGAAGCTGCATAAGAATACTTGGTCTAGTGGAGAAGCGACAATAACTAAATTTTTCTATTGCTGTTTCCACACTAGTTATCAACGTTTTTGACAAATGGGGACTTGGATGACTGGAACATGTCTTTTAAAAGACTTTTCAAAATTTCCCTAACACCATGTGTGTCCATCCCCAAGCACAAGTGGATTTTATTTGTGGCCGTATGTGCTGAAAATAAAACTGCAGCATACTCTATTTTTGGAGTGGAACTCAATGGACGCCATCCCTGCATTGCAGAAGTGTCACGGATCCACATCACCTAGGTGACGGTACTGGGAGATCTGTACTCTGCATGTGCGCTGGAGGCACACCCGCAGTACAGAAGAAACCTGACAGCTGTGCAGGGTCACAGGCACAGGGAGAGTCTGCATGAGGCTTAAATTCCAATTACAAAAAGTGCAACAAACTCTGCATTGAATTATACTAATTTATAATCTTGTGCATCTTCAAACTGATCTAAAGATGTGCATGAAAATTACAAATGTGCATCAAAATGGTACAGAAATCTCAGCTTCTCACTGCCCAAAATCCCAATTACTTGTGTTGAATACAGCCTTCAGAGGGAAAGATGCAGTTGCCAAAGATCTCAGTCTTTTGCAGACAACAGTGGGGATGGCTCCTTCTCTAGAGAGACTCGGGTTTGTCAGATAAATGGCTGCTTTTCTGAGCTGCTATAGATTTTAATCTCTTCCCTTGTCATATTGTCATCCTCACGAAGACCTTCCCATGTTGCAGTGTATAGTCATGTTGGGGTGCATAGACATCAGAGGGTTCAGCTCCCAAGTGGAGCTGTAGTCTGCATCACAACTGTTTGCTATGAACCCTGACAGCAGATTGCAACCCTTAGTATCCAAATGATCTGCAGAAACTCCCTGTAGTTAAACACAATCCACCTAACTTGGTATAGATTTGTTGTGGACCATCTGCAGGGAATCAGTCTTGTGGGAACACTGCCTTAGACTGGTGTCATCCAAGCATATGCATATTTATGTGATGGGCATTGTGTTTGTACACACCTCCAGGTTTTACTATACCTAGTGCATGCCAAAAAAGCAACCATGCTCCATTAACTGCAACTGGCGGATCCGCAGCGGATTTTAACTTCTCCTGCCTGCGGATCCGCACCCCATAGGGATGCATTGACCACCCGCGGGTAGATAAATACCCACGGATGGTCAATAAAAGTGATTTAAAAAAAAAATGGAGCATGAAAAAATCTGGACCATGCTCCATTTTCATGCAGGTCTCCCACAGGGGCGGCTCCCGCGGGCTTCTATTGAAGCCTATGGAAGCCATCCGGATCCGTGGGAGACAAATTGGAATTTACTCGCCCGCTCCAGATCTTCCCTTTGCTGTCGCTTCTCTCCGCAGCCGGATCTTTTTTCTTCGGGCCGACGCATGCGCGGGGGCACGCAACGGACATGCCCTGCGCATCCACTGGGCCGAAAAAAAAGATCCGGCCGCGATGGAGAGAAGATGAAGCCGCGGCGAAGGGAAGATCCGGAGCGGGCGAGAGGTGAGTTAATTTATGCCTCATGTCCACGGGGCAGGAGGGACCCACTACGGATTCTCCATGGAGAATCCGGAGCAGGCCTGATTTTCCCCGTGGACATGAGGCCTAAGTGTTGTTTTGACATGTTGTAACTGAGGTCCTTCTTATAACCTTGTTTCCCCTCTTCCCTCCCCTCAGGTATCATGCTGTATCAACAATTGAGCCTCCAGAGTCGCTATTGATATTCTCCTAACCGTTGCAGATGGACTCTAATGTATTTACAAAGCACACGTTGTACAGTTTTCTATCCTTTTGTAATGCTATGGAGTATCAAACTGATCTCTGACAGAATTATGATACAAAGTTCTAGATATTTTTTATTGGTTTTAAATTTTGTAAATTTTTATGTATTTTAATCTTGTTTTAGATTACTTGGCTACATTTTTATAAAGCAGTGTGCAGTTTGCACTAACGGAGCAGTTGGCATACCTGTTAACTATATTCATCAATGTTATTGACAATAAATGTTAACTAAACTGCAGCTCCAGTGTAAGTGTCGTCTTAGAATGGAACAAAACTGATTTACAGGGCTGACTATTTCCATGAGCTCCATTTACTTCCTCAACCTCATAAGGTGAATTGGGTGGGGGTGCACACAGTGCTCCATCCTCAGACCCTTCTATAGGCCATATTCATACAAGCACAATATCGGGCTGAGAAACCTGGCCTGATATTGCACCTGGCAATGCATTTTAACCATGGACACAAGTGTGGGGTTTTTTTTTTTTGTTTGCTGCCCATCATTTCAGTGAAATTGCAGTTTTTGGATGCTTGTTTCAAATGTGTTGGAGGATCTGCATGTGTCTCCTGTTTTCAATTTAAAGAAACTTAAATTGCTCATGTGACTGCATTCAAAGGATTTAGGTTCATAATTGCATATTTTACAATGCATTCTCCCCTGAGATTCACTCATGTACATATAGCCTCACATGCAACATTGTACTCACTTGAAAGGCTCCCTTAACCTGCAAAGTTGCATTTGGCTGAGTGAAATTGAATCTCGCAATGGAGTTCTGCCACACTATCCTCCATGACTTTGTGGCATTTTATCAGGTTCCATAAGCTTTGCCCTGTAACATGCTTGTCCACATTGCTACAGTGCCTACTGACTTGTGCGTGTAGCTAAAAATTACTTTACAGAAACAAAGTGACAAACTGTCAGGCCGTCCGTCATACAAGTCACATGTGAGCTAGACTGAGGCACAGAAGTTGGAAGGAGGATTTGGTGTGTATTTTAGAAGTGGGACTGACTCAGTTGCTACTCTGCTTACTGAGTGTCTAATAAAGCAGAATTAAGAACTAACGTGACATTCATGGGGGTGGGGGGGCTCAAGATGCAGTTGAAACTCCCTTTAGGATGGCTTCTTGTAGCGGCATATACATCCAGGCACAAGGCTGTACATCTGAGTAGGCACTAACTCATATTAAATATGCCAATTTGGCTATAACTGTCCCTTACAATAAAGGGAGTTTGTGATGAGCATTGTCTGACCTGGGCAGGAGGAGTTGACCTGACTGTGTGACATTAAAGTATGCCATTGTAATTCCTGCAGTGATTTATGCAGAAAGCTGGCCAAGCATGTATGGCTGGAAGTCTGAGCAGGACTTCCCACTGGACTCCTATGTCTAGAATGAGCAGGTAGATGTAAGCTTGTGTCCAGGGGATGGGGGCTCGGCTAAAGGTCTGATCACTTTGGCTCAGGAGGAAGTCTGTCTAAATCTAATGCATGTAAATGGATACATGGCTGATAAAAGTAGCACAGTAATTGATGCCAACACATGTAATGGCCCTCTTACATGGGTAGACACTCGGGTAAAGAACAGCACAAGCGCTGATGTCGTCTAAGGTTGTTAGTGCTTGTGCAGTGTTTACACTGACCAACTTCACTGCTGGATCGCAGGCTTCTCACTCAGCACTTCACCTGTGTAAAGCAGGGAGTTTACACTGAGCAACAAGCCCACGATGCAGCAATTTTGTTATGCTAACAGTGTTTTGTTCTAGACGTTTCGATGTGTAGTTTTGCATTACAGGGCACATACGGCGACTGTTCTGGCTGGCGTCAGGTTTTGGGTTTAATGTGTAGTTTTGTTCTGTAACTGTTTTACTAGGTAATTACAGATCTGTCCCCCATTATGTCAGAAGACCTCTGGGGAACACTCAATGTGTACTGAAGGGTTAAATCTTCCTGCCTTCTCTGAGTTTATTTACTGAAAAGGACCCACTAAAGAAATATCCTATACTATTTAAAAATTAACTCATTTATTCTCAAAAATAAAGACAAGCGCTTGTAGTGACAGACAAATTAATAACACTATTTATTTTAAACCATGCGAGTCCTGACGGTGTATAAAGACCTATATTGCTTTTCTCCTAGAGGTGTAGATGTGTATAGCCACCCTAATTACGGTCTGCTATAATGAGATACTTGGTCTCAATCGTGTTTATTAGATGATGAAAGTTATTTCAATTCAATATTGTAAATCTCATATCTATATTCATAGATTGCTAGGTGCACTTAGTTATATTCCTTATAGTCTGTGCACTTTTTTAGATCTCCCAGGCTCGACGCGTTTCCTCGGCCTCTTTTAATCTAGGGCCAATTCATCAGGCTCAAGGAGTAATTTTATTACATATGTTGATGTTCACTTAGGTGGTACACCAAAAAATCCAGGTACCACTCACTTTTGAGGGTCCTTGGTTAGATACTTTAATATGAATTGGAAATGGGACACTATTGATCCACATTGAACGTGATAGTCAATGGTGAGAGTCCTGAGCACTTTACTAAAAATATGCAAGTAAGCTATATCTTTGAGATGATATTTTAGCTTGTCTCACTGAATCTTATATGCCACTCTAGATCATGCTGATATAATGCAGATCATGTCCCAGAGAGGCCTGATATGTGCATATACTAATGGCTTTTTTTGCCAAGATATATTATATAGTATATTGCTACAGTGAGAACCGCTACAATCGCATTTAAAACGCTTGCTCGCTAGGAATCTGTCTGTCTGATGAAATTTAATGGCATAGACATGAGGATACTCAGAGCGTGTTGTAATGTCCGTGGTGTTTCTTACATGTGAATGATTGTTGTGGTGATGAGTGAGCTAGATATTGCCGCTCATTTCACCCAAACAGCCTTTCTATGTTTAGTGCAACACAATCATCCACTTAGAATCACTGGATAAGCTGAGTATTGCTGCTTATTGAAGCTGATTCAGCCCTATGCTGCTCGTTTTTGCAGTAAGGAGAATCACTTAGCACTCAATGCAATGCCTGGAGCATAGAGCTTGATGATGCTCCTGCACGCTCACACACACGCTCACCTGCTGGGATCAGTGTCCCATAGTGTTCTGACAGACCTGGTACAAGCAGGGTTGCCAGGGTTTAAATACATATAGCCCCGCCTCCCCTGCAGGGGGCTCGTCTTACCCAGCACCAATCATGGCTGCGCAAGCTGTAGCGGCGGTCCCGGAGGCTCTGATCACATGACTGCTGATGGTCTCTGTCATTATCACAAGACCTCTCGGGTGCCGTTCTAGTCTGCGCATACGTGCAATTTCTCCCTATTTTCCAGAGTACATCGCTCATATGAAAGAAAGCTGTCATTGCCTTTCACTTTACAGGTTTATGTAATATAGTGCACATGCTTTTTATCTCTATCATGACAGGTATACAATGTATTAAAAGACCACAGGTTTTTATTCTCTCATTGTATATATTTATGCACTTTATAGTGTTTTTCAACATGACAGTTAGATTGACTAATTCAGATAGATGCCGTTTTTTATATTTATTTTGGGACTGAACAGAAAAGTAAAGTATCGATGCTTTTATTTCTGCTAAGAGCAATTGATCGGTATCTCTGTAAATTATGATGCCTTGAGGGTTCAAAGCTGACAACCCAACCTGCTTCTGATTGACTGCAGGAGCTTTAATCCCTCCATTTATTTTTACTAGCAGTTGGAATTAAAGCCCAGGAGCAAGTGCTGTAAATTAACAGTGCTTGGTCCTTAATGGGTTAAAAGGACACCACTTCTGTACATCTAACAACTTAACTTGTACTGGGATTAAAAATGTGTTCACACAAACTGATCTCCCTCCTACCACCTCTTGCTAAATCTACTGTTGAGGCCCTTTTCCACAGGATACAGGTGGAGCGATTTTCACACCTGTGCTTCTACCCCCCTCAGATAACTGCTCTGTGACTAGAGGCTGGGGATCTCATTGACCTCCCTCCATTCAGAGGCATGGGCAGCAGTCTGTAGGGACTGTTTACACAGGTCAGTTATCAGCAGGTTTTTATGCCTACATAAACTGACAGTTGCCAGGGAACAATTGACAGCATTCAGCTTTGCATCATTCAGCAATTAACTGCTAATTGTCTTGTGTGAAAGGGCCCTTAGGCTTCTCTAGTGAAAGGGACATTGGTTACTATATGCAATATGGTATCTGATAGTGGCCTTTTATTCTAGAAACTCTTCCACTGGAAGTTCCTTTTAAACAGTAACTTTATTTCAAACCTAAAATAGGCTAATAAGTCAAAAGCCCTGAAAGAGCTGTTTATCTACAAATGGGTCAGCCATGACCCTGTATTAGGTCCACAGACTCTAAAATAAGTACCTTAGGCTAATCAACATAGATGCCTAAGGCCTCTTGCCCACAGACAGGTTTTACACCGCAAGGTAAACCAAGTCCCCACTGGTGATCATGGTGAAAAACGTGTTTTTTTTTTTTGTTTTTTTTCAACAGTCCATTAATACTATTAATGCAGACTTTCCGCCGCATAAAATAAAACATGCTGCAAATTTTTTTCCCACGGCATAAATCCACAGCAGAATCCTGCATGTGAGGACTGAGCCATTAGGTCTAATAGCTGTGATATTCTGCCACAAGCAATGAAATCCATCCATGGGAATTAGCCCTTTATTTGAATAAATTTTTTTTTTGTTTTTTTTGTTTTACCTGTTTTCCCAGAAATAAGACTCATTCATTTTTTGCCTCAAAAGAGGCAGTCTTAGTTTCAGGGAATGTCTAAGGGCTCATGTCCACAGGCCAAATAAGAATTAAAATCCGCAGCAGATTTTAACTCTTCTCCCGTGCGTGGATCCGCACCCCATAGGGATGCATTGACCACCCGCGGGGTAGATAAATACCCGCGGATGGTCAATAAAAGAGATTTAAAAAAAAAATGGAGCATGAAAAAATCTGGACCATGCTCCATTTTCATGCGGGAGACCAAAAATAGGAATTTAAAAGAATTACTCACCCGTAGCGGGCGCGGAAGGTCTTCTCTTCCTCACAGCCGGATCTTTCTTGCTTCGGCGGATGTGCCCGGCGCATGCGCGCGGCACGTCGGCGACGTGCCGCCAGCGTGACGAATTCATCCGCCGGCCGAAAAATGAAGATCCGGCCATGAGGAAGAGAAGGCTTTCCCCGCCCGCTACGGATAGGTAAATGCTTTTAAATTCCTATTTTCAGCGCTCATGTCTGCGGGGCAGGAGGGACCCGCTGCAGATTCTCCATGGAGAATCTGCAGCGGATCTGATTTTCCCCGTGGACATGAGGCCTTATACTCACTGCTGGTGCTCCAGTCCTCGAGCTGGCCTCTGTCACTGCTGCAGGTTGCCAAGTCCTCCTTTAAGCCAACAAAGGAATTCTTCCTTAACCCCTTAATGACATGGCCTATTTTGGCGTTGAGGACCAAGCGATTTTTTTTCGTATTTTTCCATCTCCATTTTTCAAAAGCCATAACTTTTTTATTTTTCCGTGGACGCGGCCGTATAAGGGCTTGTTTTTTGCGTGGCGATCTGTAGTTTTTATCAGTGCCACTTTTGGGTACGTAGACAATATCGTAAAATTTTTAAATTTTTTTTTTTTATGATAACGGAGATAAACCGTATCAATTCTGCCATAGATTTCTTTTTCTTTTTTTTTACAGCGTTAATCATGCAGCATAAATGACACACAATTTTTTCTGCGGGTCGGTACGGTTACAACGATACCAAAATTGTTGTTTTTTTTTTTAGGTTTTTACACTTTTTTGCAATAAAACCCCCTTTTTTTGGAAATTTTTTTTTTTTTTTTTATTTCTCTATAGCTGCATTCAAAGTCCTGTAACTTTTTTTTTTTCTATGTACGGAGCTCTATGAGGGCTTATTTTTTGCGAGACGAGCTGTAGTTTTTATTGGTACCATTTTGGGGAATGTATGGCTTTTTTCACTTTTATTGCACTTTTTGGGAGGCAAAATGTTAAAAATTAGCATTTTGCCTGTTTTTAGCTTTTTTTTTTTTACGCTTTTTGTCGTACAAAATGAAGTGTGTTCAACTTTTTGTAGACGTCGTTACGGACGCGTCAATACCAAATATGTGGGGTTTTCATTTTTTCCCTTTTTTTTTATGCTAATAGAAAAAGCATAAAGGGTTTTTTACTTTTTTCTTTTCTCTTTTTTTACACTATGAGTCCCTCTGAGGGACTTGCAGCAGTATGCCTATGATCGCTGTCATAAGGCATGGCAGAGCTACTGCTCTCCCATGCCTTATCGCTTATACAGCGATTATAGGCACAGGCAATACAGGACGCCAGTGTCTGGTGTCCTGTTGCCATGGCGACAGGCCAGGCTCTCGCGATGACATTGCGAAAGCTGGCCGGAGACACAGAGGGATCGCGATCCCTCTGAACTCTTTCCCTGCCGCGATCTACTTAGATCGTGGCAGGGAAGGGGTTAACAGCGGGGCGCGCATCTCCGATGCCCCCCCTGCTGTTGCAGCGGGACGCCGGCTGTATCTGACAGCCGGCTCCAGCTGCGGGATAGCACGGGATCATGTGATCCCGTGCTATCTCGAGGACGTAAGTTTACGCCCTGTTGCGGGAAGTACCAGGCTGCCAGGACGTAAACTTACGCCCTGCAGCGGGAAGGGGTTAAATAACCAGCCTCCAAGAAGCTAATGCTCTGATTGGTTAATCAAGTGCCGCAGCAGCTAATGAGAGCCAGCTTTTGATTAACAAATCACAGCCATTCAATTACATTGGCTGTTATTGGTTAATACAGCACCACATCAGCCAATGAAAGCTGGTGCTGTGGTATTAAAGCCCAGCTTCCAGGAAGAACTGCGCTGTCTGCTTGAAGGAGGAAGCTGCAGCCATGGAGGCCAGCGCAAGAACTGGAACACTGGCAGTTTTTTTTTTTTAATGTGGCTTAGCTTAGGCTTATTTCAACCCCCCCCCCCCCCCCCCTCCCCAAAATAAGAAGAAAATTAGGATATGTTTTACTATCAGGGAAACAGCAGTAAATGAGCTTTTTTTCATTAAGGCCCATTTAGAGGGGACAATTGTCAGGCAAATGCTGCCCAACACTTGTCCCTGCTCATTCTCTCCTGTGCTAAAAAAAAAAAAAGTGATTTAACATTTGTAGTTTTTTTTTAAATTTGTATATTTACACTAAAATTAAGTTTGTTTCAGATGTTTTGATATGTATTGTTTTGGCTGGCGTCCGCTTTGGGCTATTCTCTTTATGTAGATTATTTTACTATGTCCCCCACTTATGAACTGGTTCTGTTGCAGGAAACTGTTCGCAAGTCCGAACAAATGCTTGTATGGAGGGGGATCGGAGGGGTATCCCCCTCCATATGTCAGGTGCCGTCTTTGTCTTACAGCTAACACTCAGCGTTTAAAGCATTAACTGTTAAGACGAGTGGCGTGGCTTGTCGGAACTGTTGCCGCTGGGTGTCGGCTGTAAGAAACAGCCAGCACTCGACGTTCGGGGGTCTCATACTGCCTCCCACGATAGGCTTGTGGGACACTGCAGTTGCCACAGCAGCCGGGAGCCTTCTGAAGGGCCCGAACGCTGCCTATGAAGAGTGCCCATCAAGGTCAGCTTGATATACTGTACAGCGATCAGATAGGCAGACTGATTACATACTGCACAACAGGCTTGTTGGTATCTCAAATGATTGCAAGTAGGGGTCTTATAGTAAGGCCTCTGTGGGACATTCACTTTTTTATTTTACACTTTTCCACTGTTGCATCCATATGCACCTGAGTTACAGGGTAAACATCCCCCTCAGTTACAAATAGTCACTACAGGGGGGGATGACATCTGTTGACGGGATCTCAACAGCCTGCTCACGTAGTGGATGAACGATTTTCACCGATCAGCTGAGCGGGCGCATGCGGTCATCGCCACAACAGAGGTCAGCACGGGGAACAGTATGCTGTTCCAGCACTAACAGCATATATCCACTCAGCTGATCGGTCAGGTTCCCAACCGATCCACTATTGCTGTCCTATCCTGAGAATAGGTCATCAATAGTATTTACTAGAAAACACCTTTCAATAACTTACATTTGCTGGGAAGCAGCAAAAAAGCAGTGACAAAAAATGCCCCCAAGATGAAAAACCAGCAGCCATCTAAAAAGACTCCAAGAGATTATCTCAGATTGAGGTTGCCTACACACGTGTATAGATGCAGCTATTTACCCACATAAGTACGCAGGGCTAGCTGAATGAATTGACTCTAATCTGCAAAGATTATCATTCAAACTGGTGAAAGTGCGCAATAATCGTTACATGTAAACACATGGCTGTTGTGTACTATTAGTTCACTTGTAGCTTATGGCTGTATCTACATAAGTCATTAGGTCGTTCGCTTTTCATTCCATTGAAATGGCATTTATTCAGTCTTTGAAAGACATGGGCAGAGGGGTGATTGTTGTGCCAAAACATTAGTAGTGGCAGACAATAGGTTTTCTTCACACCAATTAAAAACCACCTTGCCAGAGTTTCCCTTGCATAAACACATACCCACATCTACGGAGTTTACTTTAGCTGATGCAGGAAATGGAGAAGATTTCAAAAAAATTATCTGTACACTTAAATGTTTAGCATTCTATGCAAAAAAAAAAAAAAGTAATTAATTTGTTCCAACTATAATAGTTGCACGTAAAGGGGCCTTAAGCTGCAAGTCATTACCTGTATGTGGGAATGCACCCTAATACAGTGGCTTCAAGTAACTAATTAGTATTGTGCGATCTTGTCTGGTGTTTTAGATTGGGGAAGAAGTAGTAGTAACCCTTCATGTTCTGCCTGAGGACAATAGGGAATGGAAAATGGCTTTGTGTACACCACAAGTAGCTAAAGCCTTGTGTAGACACGATTATCTTTGTGTGTTTTTTTTTACAGCGCAAGGTGATTGCTCAAACATTGAGCGATCACCTTGCGCTCTGAGCGGGGAATGCAGAAGGCAAGCGGGGCCAGTTTTCTTCTGCATCCAACTGGTTTCTGCTCAGAGCATCCAGAAAACAAGAGGGAATGTGCTTGTCTTCTGCATCTGGCTGTTCTACAGCTGAGCCCTCCGAGCGGGGGATGCAGAACACAGCTGGATAGCTGTGTTCTTCATAGCCTGCCTGTCTTCAGGGGCAGGATACAGCTGAAACAATAGTACCAGTTGTATCCCACTGAATTCCTGATAATTGATTGCTGATCTTTTAGCATGGTGAAAGGTTAGCGACGGCTTAACGAAAACTGCACGATATCAGTGCAGTTACACACAACGATTATTGCTCAAAAGATGGCTTTGAGTCGTTTTTGAGCAAAAATAGTTGTCTAAATCAGCCTTAAGACCCACAGCCATACACTATTTAATACTGCTAGGGTCTGGTATAAACTGCATGTGGTTTTTGATGCAGTTTTAGGGCGCAGTCACACGAGCATAGGCGTATTTACGTTCGCACGTGCGCAGCGTTTAATCGCCGGACAGAACGTTTTTCGACGATCATGACCAGAGCTAGAAAGCGTATTATCGTTTGTTCCTACTTTGCAAACTATCTTTTCAGCCATCGAATATGCGTTGGCGCCTATTTCGGTCGCATATGTTCCGTTTTTTTTTTGGGTTGCGGTATTTACGCGCCGTAAAATCGTCCGTGCGAACGAATACATTGGAAACCAATGCCTCAGATGGTCACGTTTATACGATTGGGCGCAAAAACGCGCCGTTTATGCGCTCGTGTGAACGCACCCTTAGGTGCACCATCCAAGTAGAACCTGCATCATAACTAATAAGCTGCTGCACAAGATATTTCCACTGGTGGGCTATACAGCCCATGAATCTCCAACATTACATGCCCCCTGTAATTATATCTGTGCTAGTGCAATCTTAAACAAGCCTTAACTTGTATAAATTGTTAGTATTTTGCAGATGGGTAAGAGTTAATTGACACAAGGGCATTGTCAGTCCAGGTGTTGGCCAAACCTAGAACAGACTAGAGTGGTGAAAGAAAAATCACAGCAAGCATTATTCCCATGGGACTTGTGGAGGAGATTTGGCTATTCAGGTGAATAGAGACATATAAAGGCTCCCTTCACACGGGGCAGTCCGGGTTGCAATTAAAAGAAAAAAATGCATTTGCAAAATGGCGTGCATATTTTTTTTTGCCTACTACAAACATACTAAAAAAAAAAAACCACATGTTTCACCAATGCACTTTTTGTTTTTATTGGAACTGAACTGCCCTGTGTGAATGGAGTCTCAAACTAATGGCATCTGTATGAAGTCCATAGTTCATGAAGTCATTGCTAGGAAATACAGTACAGGACAAATGATCTTAGTGTGTGTGGGGGGGAGATGCTAATACAAAGGGGGTTTTATTTTATTTTTATTTTAACAATACAAAAATAGTCATCCAATACATACATCAGTTGGCTTCAAGGTTACAGCTCTTCCGCCTCAGCCGTGCCAGATCACATGCAGAACCCCCATTGCTCAACTTATAGATTCCTAAATACAAAAACCTGAAATATTAACAATGCTTCAGTGTCTATGAATGATGTAGCACACCTGTCACCCCTAGTGGGAAGACCTCTTCTTTTTCTTCTTACTGTGAGGAGTTTTTCTGACAGGCGATTTGTCTTGATCTTCTTCTGGAGCCTGTGAACTACTAAACAAACAAGAGAAAGGAATTAGTCACAATGCTATTACCATTCATGATCGTTAAGTTACTTTTCAATTGATACATTCTAAAAGGACAGAGTTCTTTCTGTAACATATCTACCACATATTTGCAGGTACGCTCAGCCAATAAGTCCATAACATCAAGCCAGCAATCAATCTCCATAGACAAAGAAAAACACCTTGGACTGCTACTACACAGCAGAGAGTTAAAGATGCATGGAAGAAAAAAGTTTATCTATCATTGGCTGGTTCACTTCTTGTGCCGTCCTTCTCATTCACATGTAACGATTATCGCTCAAAATTCAAAAACGATCATTTGAGCAATAATTCAGTATAAATGCAAAAAAGCCTCCTCAAAACAACTATTGCTGGCTTCTCATTATGTGTAAACGCTCTCATCCGAGCGCTCCACAGGGAAGGTGAAGCGCTGAGCGAGGATCCATAGATATCTTTCAGTTTAAACGCTCTGCACGAACACCGATGACCTTAGCGGTGACGTCAGCACTGGTGCAGTCGCTTAAACCACTGTGGGCCCATGTAAAAGGGCCAATGTACAGTGAATGTGAAAACTGAACGATTTCTTGTTTGAACAAGCCAATGATGTATCTACCTGACTAAACAGGCTGCGCAAGAGCAAACGAGCCGGCGATAACCTCATTGGCTCTTTGAAACGATAATCGGTTCCTCTAAAAAGACCCCATATGGCTTATATGGCGCTGTCAATCCATTATATACCTGCTGTGTTATTGTTAAGTAAACAATTGTGAGCAAGGACACCTCAAAACTATCTAACAGTAAACACAATGTTAAAGATGAAGTGCCTAGCATGTATAACAGAGACTGAGTAGTAAGTGCTGAAATGAGTGCCAAAACTAGGAAAGAATCATCAGCACCACATTCAGGAGAGCTTTAATTGGTAGATTCCCACAGCTGGACATCCACCCAAAATCCCAGTTACATCGCGCTTTGGCTGCAGTTTGGTAAAAGCACACCTTCATTGCAATCGAGTGCCGAATTACAGCATAGTGTAGTCTGATGGACTCCGGGTTAGTGGATGCCAGTTCTGTAGTTCTAGCTGTAAAGTTTAGCAGGAGAGGAATACTTTGTAGCATCAGCTTGTTTCAGCCCTTTTCTATGTTAGACAATGCCTGATTGTCCAAAGCAACGTACACTGAGAAATCCCTGCAAGCTTTTAAGAACTTGGATTGACCGAGGTACAGCTCTGATCTCAAACCCATCATTGTGATGGACTGAGAACAAACCTGAGGCTGAATGGTTGAGAATTCCTGTTGGTATGTAACATATTCTAGGGAAAAGTCTTTCCAAAAGAGAAAGGACTCAAAAGGCCACAAGCTTACACTAACCCCTTAGTGACCAAGCCTGTTTGCGCCTTAATGACCAGGCCAAATTTTGCAAATCTGACATGTGTCACTTTAGCATGGAAAAACACCAGAAAGGTTTTGCATATCCAAGCGATTCTGACATTGTTTTTTCGCCACATGTTGTACTTCATTTAGGTGGGAAAAAAAGACTGATAGAGTTTGTGTTTATTTATTAAAAGCGCCAAAATTGGGAAAATTTTGAAAAAAATCGTCATTTTTTCACATTTCCAACTGCAATATCTCAAATATGTGCAAACATAATATAAAAATTTTTGCTAAGATTTATATTTCCATCCGTTTACTTTATTTTGGGCGCACATTGGAAAAATGTTTGGTTTTTTTAACCATTTAGGAGACGTACAAATGTAACATTACTTTTCAGCATTTTGAGGAACACTTTGTTTTCCTACACCAATCCAAGATTGGAAAGGCTCATAGGAGTCAAAATGATAGATACCCCCACAAGTGACCCCATTTTAAAAACTACACCCTTTAAGGTATTCACTGAGGGGTGTCATGAGTGTTTTAACCCCACAGTTTTTTTTTCAGGAGTCAATGCAATTTAGAAGAGAAAAACTAAAATTTCATATTTTTGCAAATATGTCATTTTAAAGACAGGACTTTTTTCTATAGTACACATGAAAATTAGGATTTGCACCCCAGAATGGATACCCCTGTTTGTCCCATGCTCAGAAACATACCCATTGTGGCCCTAATCTTACGTCTGGATGCACAATGGGGCCCAAAATGAAAGGAGCAATCGGTGGCTTTCGGAACAGAAATTTTGCTTGAAGGAGATTTAGGCCCTATTGCACACTTGTAGAGCCATTGAGTGACTAAAACGATGGAGAACCCCCACAAGTGACACCAATTTGAAAAGTAGACCCCTTAGCGAATTTATCTAGGGGTACGATGACTTTTTTGACTTCACAGTTTTTGAATGAATCTAAGCCAAGCCGAAGGGAAAAAATTACGATTTTCATTTTTTTGGTAATTCTGTCATTTTAAAAGCAGTTTTTTTGTACAGCACATATATGAATGAAGACTTGCACCCCAAAATTGATACCCCTGTTTCTCCCGTGCTCCGAAACATACCCATTGTGGCCCTAGTATTACGTCTATATGCACAATGGGGCCCAAAATGAAAGGAGCAACCGGTGGCTTTCGGAGCAGAAATTTTGCTTGAAGGAGATTTAGTCCCCATTGCCCACTTGTAGAGCCCTTGAGTGACCAAAACGATGGAGAACCCCCACAAGTGACCCCATTTTGAAAAGTAGACCCCTTAACGAATTTATCTAGGGGTATGATGACTTTTTTGGCTTCACAGTTTTTGAATGAATCTAAGCCAAGCAGAAGGAAAAAATTATGATTTTCATTTTTTTGGCAATTGTGTCAATTTAAAAACTGTTTTTTTTGGACAGTGTACATAGGAATGAAGACGGTCACCCCAAAATGGATACCCCCGTTTGTCCCGTGTTCAGAAACATACCCATTGTGGCCCTAATCTACTTAAAGGAAACATAGCTAGGCCTATAATGGAAGGAGCACCCATTGGATTTCAGGGTACAACAGAATAAATTCCAGTCCCCATTGCCCACATGTAGAGCCATTGAGCGGCCAAAACAATAGAGAACCCCCACAAATGACCCCATTTTGAAAACTAGACCCCTTAACAAATTCATCTAGGGGTGTACTGCGTATTTTGACCCCAAAGTATTTGAATAAATCTAAGCAAAGCAAAAGGAAAAAATTACGATTTTCATTTGTTTGGCAATTTTGTCAATTTAAAAACTGTTTTTTTTTTTTTGTACAGTGTACATAGGAATGAAGACGTTCACCCCAAAATGGATCCCCCCGTTTGTCCCGTGTTCAGAAACATACCCATTGTGGCCCTAATCTACTTACAGGACACATGGCTAGGCCTATAATAGAGGGAATGCCCGCTGGATTTCTGGGCAGAACTGAATAAATTCCAGGCCCCATTGCCCACTTATACAGAAAAAAAATTGACTTCCTAAAAATAATCCCCCCCCCCCCCCCCCATTTTTTTGGCATTCCCTAAATATTAGATAAAGGTAATAATATAAACTGCGTTTTATGTCCGAAGACAGGGGTAATTACGGAGGCTGCTTGGGATGGGCACATGGGGCAAGAAAACCGGGTATCCCCCCCCCCCCCCCCTCCTCTCGTATTTTGGGGGGTATTTCGTAACCTCAGCAGCAGGTGTGGGGTGTAAAAAGTGGTGCTCTGTGAGGCTTTGTAATTTTGCTGTGGTGCGGTGGTCTCACAAAGAAGGCGCTCAACAAGCTGCTCCTGGAACTGCAGGAAGGCGAGCGTTTCCGGGGATTCTTGTAAATTACGGATTACAGGTAGCGGTCTGAATAACGCCGGGCTCACGCAGCCGTATGTGGAATCTGCTTGCGGAGGCCCGCAGCGGATTCCAGCTGTGAGCCCGGCTGTGACCCTGCGTACAGCCGCGTAATGTACTGCGCATAACTGCGTACTCACACAGGCGGTTTTTTGTTTATATTTCCCGTGCCGTCGCTTAGAGATGACCCGGGTACCCGCAGCCCGTATACAATGTGTTTGTATATGGGCTGCGGGTATATCCGCGGTCATAGAGCACAATGGGCTCTAGGTCGCGGATATCCGCGGTAAAATATAGCATGCCGTGTTCTGTTTCTGCAAGTGGATTCCGTAATTCCGACCCACTAATTGGGTGGAATTGTGTAATCCAATGCATGCGATTGATCCGTGGATTACCGCTGATCAAGCGCATGCAGAACCCGTAATTCCTCTCCGGTCATGTGTGACCGGCCTAATGTTAGTTCGCTACTTTATCACGTCACCAGGGACTGCTCAACGAGGCCACCGGTCACTGCTCCAAGCACTCAGCGACCGTTGGTCGCTGGGAGCAAGGAGATTTAAATTTTCCTGGGCTCCCCGTCTCCTGCGAATGTGTCTGGCATTTTGCCGGCGGGCGCATGCGCAGCAGCCGGAAGGGTCCATGGAGGATAATCGCATCTGGATTCAAATGCGGAAGCCTCCGAGAAGATGTTTCATCTTCCCCCACCGATCGCATCGGTGAGGGGAGATGAAACTGCCACTTTTTAAAGAACTTTTACGTGATCGCCATTATGCATTGGATAACGGCGATCACGTGACCAGTAACCGCATACCGCGGCTCCCCGTGACATCTCCAGGCTATTGGCTACCTTTGGTAGCCAGCAGCAGGGAGATTTTACATTTCTTGGGCAATCTTTCACTTTTGCGCATGCGTCCGCCATCATGCTGACAGGCGCATGCGCAGAAGCTGGGGTAAGATCTGCGGATCAACATCCCACCAGGGAACAAATCCGGGACCTTGGGTACGTAATTTCATCCCCCCTTACCGATACGATCCGTAAGGGGAGATGAAACTTTAACTTTTTAAACTTTTAACTTTTTTTTTTACTTTTTAACTTTATATGATCACCGTTATCTGATGGATAACGGTGATCATATGACTGGAAACCGCATACAGCGGTCTCCAGTCATATCTCCCTGCACTCGGCTGTCTGTGACAGCCGGGTGCAGGGAGATTTTGAATTTGCCGGGCTCGTCGGCTTTTGCGCATGCGCGCCACATCGGCACATTGCAGAAGCCAGCGGGGGGGGTCCCGACACCGGCTGGAGGACATCGGCGGACCTGAGGTGAGTATTTTCACCTCCCCTCATGGATCCGATCCATGAGGGGAGGTGAAGCTTTTCTTTTTTTACACTTTTTTGCACTTTTCCGCGATCGCCGTTATCCATTGTATAACGGCGATCGCGGTACCGGGGACTGCTCACCGCGGTCCCCGCTGACATCTCCTGCCTCCCGGCTACCTACAGGAGCCGGGAGCCAGGAGATTTTAAATTTCCCGCGCCGCCGGGCCTTCTGCGCATGCGGCTGACGTAATGCCGCCTGGCGCGCATGCGCAGAAGGACGGCTACGGGGCCCGAAGCATTGGGACAGCGGGGAGCCGTACCGCGGACCTCGGTGAGTAATTTCAGCTGCTCCGATGGATCCGATCCATCAGAGCAGCTGAAACTTTAACTTTTTGGGCACTTTTATTTACTTTTTTTGCGATCGGCACTATCCATTGCATAGCGCCGATCGCAATGCCGGGGGGGGGGGGGGGTCCGAACAGCCCGGGATGACAGCTCCATGCTGTCAGCTTCCTGCGGACACCAACAGCATGGAGCTGTCACGTCCACAGCCCGAGGGGCATTATTCTCTGCAGGACACGTTTTTACGTTCTCAGAGAATAAAGCCCACTTCAGGAGGACGTAAAAACACTATGGGCTGGTCGTTAAGGGGTTAAAAAGGTTCAGAACACTGTAGATAAAAGGTTTCTGATTAATGCTTTGCTGTTTGAAACATGAGGCGATTCCAAACTTCTGGAGAGTAGGTTGCTGTTCTATACTGTAACTTATAGGTATTCTGCCTGTGCAAAACTCAGAGTTAGGGCTCACACCCACTTGGGTTTTTTTTTTTTTTTTTTTTTTAAACACTGCGATATCGCTGCGTTTTTTTAACCCGAATGTCAATGGGACTGTCTAACGTTAAAAACGCATCGCCCAAAAATCACAAGGCATAAACTTGCGATGCGTTTTTAACATTAGAAAGTCCCATTGACAATTGTGTGAAAACAAAACCCAGCGATTAAAAAAAACGCAAGTGGGAAGGAGCCCTTAGTGGTGTGCACTCTATACATTTACGTTCTGTTCAGACTGTTTTTTTCATACAATGCTATTCCCTGACATATGATACGGCAGAGGTATACAGTGACACATATTACCTATTGAATCAGCATATGCCACGAGGACACTCTTGGGTTAGCCAAATGCTTGGGGCCCCTTTCCTGGCACATAAGCCGATTATGATGGAAAGCAAGGTGTGACTTTAGCTATAGTTGTAGGTTTACGATCAGCAGGTTTTTCGATTTTCCCCCATGAGCTACAAATAAAACACAATAATGAAAAGAGCATACCTGGCCTTAGCTTGAGGCTCTGGTTGCAGTATGACTACATCTTCTTCCTCACTGTCAGAGATTACAATATCTGTAGTAAAGCAACAAATACATCAACAATGAGAATTAGGGTGGCAATATATCTATATAAATATAAAACGTGGAGTGTGGGGTCAGAATATGATCAGAGACAACCCATTCTGGGGTGTGACCCACAGCACACTGACAATGTCCATGTGAGGTGCACTCGTCCGTGTGACTACACCCTTATCTATGCTCTGTAAAAGGGCTTTTTGCAGTCCCTTGCTCTACCTGGCATATATGCGCTGGCGCTTACATTTTTACGTCACATATGTGCGCCCTTTTAGTTTGCACGCAGTACGGAGCTTTCATACAATCTTTGTGTGACTCTAGCACATGCGCTTTCACAAGGTTAACATGGCTACTGGATACCTGCCACAAGTTGACTTTATAGGTGTGTCAAATGTAGTGACTTTGTGTGCTGGTATATAGCAGAAACCCAGTTACCCTTGAGGAAGCCTATACATTGGGAGCGACCCATATACATGGGGCTTCATCTCTCACCCCTTGTAACTGCACATGGCTTGGGATATATCCTCTCCACATGTTGCATGTTTTGTGAGGCAGATGTGATTGTTTGGTCCTTGCATTCCTTTTGCAATATTAATTGCATCAAAGTGAGCTACTCTTGTACCTGTAGTACTACACAGTATAAATCATGCCATATTTTATGATCTACCTTCCTTCCCCTCTTTTCTGCAATCACCCTTTTTGTACTTGCGCTTTTGTTGTAATTGTTATATCAGGGAGAGTTAAGGCCCATTTACACGCAAAGATCTTTCAAAATATTGAAAGTTTTAGCGATCATTTTGTATAAAGTGTTAATAGACACTTTGCATGTAAAAGGGCCCCCGGGAGCTGTTTGCAGAGCCCAGTGTGTGGACTGAGCTCTGCACACAGCTTCATTGTTCTCCTCAGGACTGCCAGCAGAATACAATGTAATCTCCTGACTCCCGCTGAGAACACAGCCTGTGCTCTGTTGAGAGATACTTTATCTCTCTGCGGCTGAATCATGGATTTTAGTTTTGCCTTAAGAATCACCGTTCAGATGAAAAGTGCACGATGGTAGGATTAACACGCAATTATTTGCGGTCGTTTTAATGAATTTTGAGCGATAAGCGTTGCATTTAAATGGGCCTTCAGTCTTGTACCCGTAGTACTACATTGTATTCAACAATTTTTTTTTTTAGATGATTCCCATTTCCCGATTTCTTATAGGCTTACGTCATCCAATGTCCGTTTTGCAGTTTGTATTACCTTTTTTTGGGAGGGTGGGGGCAATAGAGGTGCACAGATTTCTTATAATAGAAATTGTGTTGAGCTTTCACCAGCGTTATTTAAACAGTTTTAATGGTTTTTAAAATTGGTGTGCCTAAATATTCATATGTGTTTAATACAGATTGGTGTGGTACTCCTCCGTTGGCTACAATGATATTGGTGTGCTGAGGTGGTTATACACACACTTGCTATTCTCTCTTTTTCTTACATTACAGTTTTCAGTGTGTCGCCTTACAAAACCCCATCCATTGTGGATTATTTTATTCCAGTTGTGCCAGTTTTCTTTCATTGTTATTACAGGATTCAAATCGTGGACCCAACTCTCTGGTCCCTCTATTGTACCTGTTCTGAGCCCCGTCACCATCTAGTTATTATCTTTAGAGATTACCAGAGTACAGTTTAGATTTTTTTACAATACAGAATTCCATTCTTAAAAAGGGAACCGTAACATTGAACACAAGGTGTCTGATTTACAGGCAGCAGGAGGGGATTGCTATAAAGGTTTGTGAGGAAAGTTTCTGTACAGCTTGTGTTATATGCATTTAAATCCCTGCGCTATAATTAGGAGTCCAGTGAGCGGTACTATCAGTGATTGACAGCCTTCCATGGATGACTGCACATACAGAGATAGTTGACAGTCACTAATATTACTGCCTAGTGTACTTAATCATAGAAAGAGCAGGGATTTCAGTGTATAAAATACGGTTTATACTGAATTTTTCCCCACTCTAGTTCAGTCTCATTTCCTCCTGCTGCATGTAGATCAGACACCATGTTCAATAGGACAGGCTCCCTTAAAATCTCAGCACGCATTTTTGCTGACTTTGAGCTTTACTACATATAAACATACATGTATAACAATAAAACCAGAAATAAAACCGTACCTGCGGAGGTTTTCTTTGCAGGTTTTTCAGTAACTTTGTCGCTCTCTATGGATGTTGAAACAATGTCAGCATCATCATCATCTTCATCTTCCTCCTCCTCATCTTCCTCCTCCTCCAACTCCCCCCATGTATTTTCAATGCCCTCTCCAATCTGCGCAGTACCAACAGCCCGCACTACTGGCTTTGTCACACTGATAGTAATTAAGGGAAATATGACGGACAAGGCAAATCTACTAAATAGTTTCTTTTCAAGTGTATTCACGAACTAAAAGGAAATGTCATATGAGATGCAGGGGAACAAAACGAAGCCCCCGCTAAATATTGTATACCTAACACAGGAGGAAGTGCAGAGGCACTTAAAGAGGGGAGATAAATAAAAAAAATAAAAATAAAAAAAATTTAAAAAAAAAAGAGAAATAGCCGGGCCCAGATGGAATACACCCAAGGGTTCTAAGGGAACTAAGTGATTTGATAGCAAGACCGCTAGCATTTCCTAGATTTACGGAAAATATAAAGACCAGGGTTGTACCCCTGGATTGGCGCATTGCCAATGTGGTTCCAATTTACAAAAAGGGGTCCAAAAAAGAGCCTAGTAACTACAGGCCAGTAAGTCTCACTTCAATAACTGGAAAAATATTCGAGGGGTTTCTGAGAGACACCCTCCTAGAATACCTAAAAGAGAGCAACGGAATAACTCCTCACCAGCATGGGTTCATGAGGGGGGTCGATCATGTCAGACCAATCTGATCAGCTTCTACGATGAAGTAAGCTCTAGGCTGGACCTGGGAGAGTCTATTGATCTTGTATATCTGGACTTCTCTAAAGCATTTGACACGGTGACGCATAATAGGTTGCTATATAAAATGAAGCAGCCTGGACTGGGTGAAAACATGTGTAATTGGGTAAAGAATTGGCTCAGAGATAGCAAACAGAGGATGGTAATAAATGGTTTGTACTCTGATTGGTCCACCATCGCTAGTGGGGTGCCACAGGGTTCAGTATTAGGCCCCATTCTGTTCAATATATTTATTAACGACCCGAATTAATGAAATGGAGTTCAATGTACGGCTACAAAAGTACCTAGATAAGCTGGGGGCTTGGGTAGAAAAATGGCAAATCAAGTTCAGTGTTGATAAATGTAAGGTTATGCACATCAGCAGGAAAAACGGATGTCACCAATATACACTAAATGGGGTATTGCTAGGGAAAAGTTATATGTAGAGATGAGCGAGTATACTCGCTAAAGGCAATTACTCGAGCGAGCATTGCCCTTAGCGAGTACCTGCCCGCTCGAGACAAAAGGTTCGGGTGCCGGTGGTGGGCAGGGAGCTGCGGGAGAGAGCGGGGCGGAATGGAAGGGAGATATCTCTCTCCCTCGCTCCCTCCTGCTGACTGTCGCTACTCACCGATCCCCGCGCCGGCACCTGAACCTTTCGTCTCGAGCGGGCAGGTACTCGCTAAAGGCAATGCTCGCTCGAGCAATTGCCTTTAGCGAGTATACTTGCTCATCTCTAGTTATATGGAAAAAGACCTGGGGTACTAGTGAATAGCCAGAGAGGCTATCCAAATTGAAATTATTTACCCTGGAAAAAAAGACGGCTAAGGGGCGCTTAAATAACCATGTATAAATACATGAGGGAACAATACAAGGATCTCTTCCATGATGTTTTTAACCAGGACTGCGTTGGTAACGAGAGGGCATCCTCTAAAAGAGAGCAGGTTTCATCACCAACACAGAAGGGGGTTCTTTACTGTAAGAGCAGTGAGACTGTGGAACTCTCTGCCTGAGGACGTGGTGATGGCAAAATCCATAGAGTTTAAGAGGGGACTAGACGTCTTTCTAGAGCGCTATTATATTACAAGATATGGACATTAAATAACCAGCGGGGTTGTTGATCTGGGTCTTACATTTAGGTAGGAACCATCAAAGGTTGATGCAGGGATTATTTAATTATTCTGACTGTCATTATGGAGTTGGGAAGGAATTTTTCCCCGAATGGGCTAATTGGCTCCTGCCTCTTGGGGTTTTTGCCTTCCTCTGGAACAAGGGGGTTGAAACAGGATGAACTAGATGGACATGGTCTTCACTCAGCCTAACGTACCATGTTACTATGACTGTGAAAGTTTGTCATAACGATCAGAAAATTATTTTTCCACAATTCATCCCTATCTTGATTTTCACAAGCTTTTTAAGAGGATACACGTCAGACGGAGGCTGCGATTCAGAAATTATTTTCTCAGCTTTGTCTTTAACATTGGATGTATCTACAACGTTTTTTTCAATTTTTAACGCAGTTATTTTTTGATCAGGCAAAGACTCTGCAAAACCAAATTTGCCTCCTTCTTTCCTGCAAAAAGAAGAGACAAATATGATAAAACAGTTTTTACCTTCTCCATCAACTACAGATTGTATTTCACTGACCTGATTTTCCTGTCATTTTCCAGGGCTTTCTGGATCAGCTCTGTTATCTCAGCTACTTTAACACCGGCTACCTTACTGCACCGCAATACCTGCATGTAAATAAGAGTAGGTTATGTGACCACATCACAAAAACTCAGCCACTTCTTAAAAACAGTAGTAAGCAAGACCAAGTAACCAATTCACCAATGCCTTCCAGCACAAAAAAGGTATATAGAAATCAATGGCAATAAGTACAGAATGGGAATAAAGTGAATGAGCCCCAGGCAAACACTGCCTAAATACAACAAAGCTTTAAATGGTCTAGAAGATTTTTCATCACCTGCTCTTTCAGCAGCATGATCCCTCCACTTGACTGAATGGTACAAATCTCTCTGTGTTTGTTCATGGCAATCACCAGAAGACCGTCCATAACGCGCTCTTCGCGTTCACTGGGGTCCACCAGCAAGAATGTTCTATACGAAAGGGTCAAAGAAATCATTAAAAAGCCAAAACGCAATATGAGACGTCATTGTCAAAGAAACTTCTTAAATTATGTACTATGAAAAAAAGCTTGAGTAACAATGAACTAGTCAGACAAAATCCTGTACTCCATCAGAAAACCTAAAGTGTGTGTAAGGTAGAACACCAGTTTATTACTGCAAAACTTTGCTCATGTTTAGCTTATACATGTGCTTGGGCTTTTCCATAGTATTAAATGCCTCAATGAAACCATTGATGAAGCAATATCTCTTCTACAGGTATAACCAGATTGTATGGAAAAACCAGGCATAGTAGATACAGCATTTCCACTGCAAACCGGGGAGGGAAGCAACATATGGAATTCTGACATTGGTGTCACAGGATTACTAAAGAGAGACTGTCACCATGTTTTTGCACCCCTATATGAGGGCAGCACAAAGTGGTGAATGGCACACCAATTACAGTGATATGTCTGCCGTGTGTATCTGTGCAGTAGTTTTTAAGAAATTTACATTTTATTAGCAGCATATGCATAAAACACTACTTAAAAGTAGTCCCTGATATTCAAGAGCTGCAGGCTAGCTACACCCACGCTGCTCTTCAGCCAATGAGTGACAGCTGTCTGCCTATGACTGTGAATAGAAAGAACTGCCAATCATTGGCTGGAGGGTGGGGTGGGTGTGGGCAGCCTGCAGCTCATAAAGATCCAGGACTAATTCTGTGTCTGGCCGCTAGTAATAGAATGCAAGTTTTTCCAAAATGACTGCACAGATCTACACAGCAGAAATATGACCGTAATCAGTGTGACAGGCGCTACCTTATGGTACTCCCCATGAGGGCTTCTCAAAGATGACAGATTCCCTTTAAGGCATCACGACAGAACAGAATAGCCCCACGAAATTTTAACAAACAATAAAGTTTATAACACATTACCCTTGTTGGAAGAAGGCAAAGCTAACACAAATGGGCATGTGGTGCATGCTAAGAGGAACAGGGTCTCTTTCTTCTGGAGAGTACTAATCCAAATAACAAAAACAAAAACAAGTTAGTATTTGCATTATACCAACAAAATTAGATGAAAGGCAGAAGTGCATTATTTCTAAAATATATAAAGCGTTCCTCCAGTTATATACAATGTCTGGTATGTTGTGTGACATACAAATTTTTATCTGTGAGGAGGAGGGCTCCGAGACACCCATCGGTCAGCTTATCTCGGTCATACTCAGGAAAACGGAGGACTATAATGAAGTACAAGTACGGCTAAGAGAAGCTGCCATGTTCTCTAACTAGTGGTATTGTTCTACTGAATGGTGGGGGTCACAAAGCCCAGATGCACACTAATGAAAACTTCTGGAATTTCACAAAAGGCCAGAAGTTTTATGTAACTGGAAGACTATTTTAAAGGGAATGTGTAAATAGAGAATGACCTATTGTATAGTTGTTTTATGCAAAACATTTTTTTAAGAGTATATATTAGCTTCGAAAATAAATGTTCACTATGAATTAGGGCTCCTGTCTACGGGCAATTGTGCATTGCGTTACCAGCCGCGGGTAACGCAGTGCACGATTTCCATAGCATTACTATGGAAGGCGCAGCCCCAAACGTCCACGCGTAGAGAATCATAGCAATTATCCGCTCGAGGGACTCAAATCACGGCATGCTGCGATGAGCCTACCTGTTAGATAGGCTCACCGCAGAGAACTGACAGTTCTCTCCCCTGCTCCCGGGCGGCGGAATATCGCTGACGATATTCTGCCTCGCCCGTGGACAGGGGGCCTAAGGCTCTAGTCCATGCAAGTAATGTAGCCTGTCACAGGCATACTATGTATTCATATCTCATACTTTCGGATTTCCCTTTAGCTCAACCCCCTCTGGAGTGCTCACAAGATTTCAGTAGTGGGCATAAGACTTACCACCGTGACTTCTTCTCCTTGTACAGATACATCGGGCCTCCTGAAGTGACACAGAGCTGCCACAGCTGCTATACTTGCTGCATCCATTATGTTGCCCTCATGATTTAAAAGATGCAGATCAACTCGAATTTGCCAAACCTACAGTGGAAAAGAAATCATTAAGTGTGTGTTCACACATGGCAGGAAATATCCGTGACTCTCCCATTGATGTGAATGAGGCTTGCAGAAATCCATGTGCTTACCACCCCATCTAGATGAGTGGAACTGGATTTAACCCCTTAGTGACAGCCCTATCGTAAAACTACGTCCTGCTGTTGCAGGACGTGTATGGAGGGAGGTAGCGGCGCTATCTCCCTCCATACAGCACGGGCATCAGCTGTTTATTACAGCTGACACCCGCGGGCAATAGCTGCGCTCAGCCGTTCGGCCGATCGCGGCTATTAACCCTTTAAATGCCGCTGTCAATTCTGACAGCGGCATTTAAATCTCCCGAACGCGAGAGAGCCGTGCAGGTGTCATGGCAGCCGGGGGGGCCTAATGAATGGCCCCAGGGCTGCCTTAGCAGACTGCCTATCAAGCCATCCACACAGGGTGGCTTGAAAGACTTCCTGTAAAAAAGCAGTATGACGTAATGCTATAGCATTACGTCATACTGCAGGAGCGATCAAAGCATTGCATGTTAATGTAATGTAAAAAAAATAATCAAAGTTTTTTTAAATGTTAAAAAAAAAAAAAGTTATAAAAGTTTAAATCACCCCCCTTTTGCCATATCCATTATTAAAAAAAATCAAAATCATAAAATAAAAATATGTATTTGATATCGCCGCGTCCGTCAAAGTAGTGCATTATTTTTCCCGCACGGTGAACGTCGTCTGAAAAAAAAAAAAAAAAAAAAGAACACCGGAAATACACTTTTTTAGTTACCCTGTCTCCCAGAAAAAACGCAATAAAAAGTGATCAAAAAGTCGTATGTATTCCAAATTGATACTATCGGAAACTACAGGACATCCCGCAAAAAATGAGCCCTTGCTCAACTACGTCAACGGAAAAATAAAAAAGTTATCGCGCGCACAAAATGACCGCAGAAAATAATTGAAAAAAATGTAATATCTTAAAAAAAAAAATTTAAGTACTACAACAAAACCAATACTATATAAGTTTGGTATCGTAGTAATCGTACTGACCCATAGAATAAAAATATCAGGTCGTTTTTGTTGCAATTTGTGTGCTGTAGAAACAGAACGCACCGAAAGATGGTGGAATGTCGTTTTTTTTCAATTTCTCTCCGCTAAAAATTTTTAAAAAGTTTTTCAGTAAATTATATGCTACAATAAATAGTGCCATTGAAAAATACAACTCATCCCGCAAAAAACAAGCCCTCATACAGCGACGTAGATGGATAAATTAAGGAGCTACGATTTTTTAAAAGGGAGTAGGAAAAATCAAAAATGGAAAAAAGCAAAAAAAGCTCCGTCACTAAGGGGTTAAATTGCACAAATTTGTATAAGCAATCTGCTGCATGTGATTATTAAAAGGTTAACATTGCATAGTCTTCAAGATTAAAAGTATAAGGCTCCATACAATATCAATGCAGAGACAGCAGAGGGGATTGCTTAGTTATTGAAATGACCAGAACAGCCAGCCCCTTGTGAGGACGTCACTCGGAAGGTGGAAGAAAGCTCGCAACCATGTGACCTGGTGTCAGGACTGCTGGGTTAGACTGCATTGGGGTATTCTGACCGCCTGGAGTATCCCTTTAATTACTCCATCACACAATGCCTCACCTTCTCTCCAGCTTGTACACAAAGTGATTCAGTGTCAATGCATTTGGAATTCCTCAAGCACCTCTCCAGCAGTCTGTTGAGTTTTACCAGCAGTTCTGAAGGCCTAGGATTGCAGAAGACAAGCAGATTTAGTTAAAAGGTTTTAATATATTTTAGATTACCCATTTCCAAAGCATGCCTTTCTGTAGCTGTAAATTACCATTACTGATCAGGTGGCTAATACACTTGTTTCCAAAATTCCCTGTCAAGAGTTTTTGCTCCTGCAGGCAACTTGTTAGAAATGACTTTGTCCAACTTCAAGGGAAAAGACCAAGGAAATGTGGATATATTATTTACCGTAATATCGGATGCAGTCTAAAAAGAAATACTAAAATCCGGAAACATTATTACAATATCTTACCTTCCTGTCTCAAATGCAGGTGATGCCATAGATGAGAGTTCAAGGTTGAAGAAAAGAATTCCTTCAGTAGGTCTGTTCATCTTCGGGGCAACAAGTTCACAGGACACTTGTCCAAGGACCCTGAAAAGAAACAGCAAATATGTTCTGCAATACCCAGTATACTATATTCCATTTCCTACAAAAAGTAGTTACATTTTCCAGTGCCAATAAACACTTCTTGGCCAGTCTAATAACGTAAAATGTGTACAAAGAAAGATAGTCCCCACACAGCAGTCCCCGATACGCCGGTCTGGGGACTCAACTGCAACATGCAGCTCAATAGGATGTTTCAGCGCTGCCCATCAAGATGTACAGATCCCAGATCAGTTACTAAATGTGTTCTTGCTTTTAAGTAGACTAAATCGAATAGAGTCCTAGCAGTCCATGCTGCTATATACAAAAACTATAGTAATACAAGTGACCTACCTGGTTTTCCCAAGCTCAACAATACAGCAACCATACTCCGTCCCAAATGTGATCTTAATGTTTCTATAATCATAGGTTTGGCGGCCATCAACACGCTGCGGATAAAAAAAAATAAGTATTACGTAGAGTTAGGGCCCTACTCACTTGCGTTTTTTTAAGTCAAATGTAAATGGGACTTTCTAATGTTAAAAACGCATCACAAGTTTGTGCTTTGCGATTTTTGTGCGATGCGTTTAAACATTAGAAAGTCCCATTTACATTTGCGTTAAAAACGCAAGTGAGTGGTAGCCCAAAGGGTGCATTCCCACGAACGTATATCGGCTCAGTTTTCACGCCGAGATATACGTTGTCCTCGTGTGCAGGGGGGGGGGGGGGGGGGTGGAAGAGCCAGGAGCAGGGACAGAGCTGCCGCCCCCTCTCTGCCTCCTCTCCGCCCCTCTTCACTATTTGCAATGGGGAGAGGCAGGGCGGGGCTAATTCTCAGAACTTAGCCCCACCCCAGCCCGCCTCTCCCCATTGCAAATAGTGCAGAGGGGCGGAGAGGAGGCAGAGAGGGGGCGGGAGCTCAGTTCCTGCTCCTGGCTCTTCCATCCTCCCCCCCCCCCTGCACACGAGGACAGCGTATATCGGCTCGGCGTGAAAACCGAGCCAATATACGTTCGTCTGAATGCAGCTTAAAGGGTATATAGGATGATACAAAGTACTGATAAACCTGACAACTGAAATTAAATTATTCTTAATTCGCAAAAAAAAATTAAAAAAAGTAAATGGCGCACTAAAATAAAGACTAACTGAACTATAAATTACATGCACACATTAAATGGGCCATAGTATAATCTGCACAGATCAGGGTACTAAACCTTTTTCCTCCTTACAAGTCACTGGTCAGACCACACATGGAATATTGTGGACAGTTTTGGGCAGCGGTACTCAAGAAGGACATATCAGTGCTTGTGTGGGTACAAAGGAGGACAACTAAAGTAATAAATAGAACGGGCGGACTACAATACCAGAGAGGTTATCAAAATAGGGGTTATTCACTTCAGGAAAAAAAAGAAAAAAAAAAAAAAAAACACAGTTGAGGGGCGACTTAATAACTATGTATAATATATCAGGGGACAATACAGAGATCTCTCCCATCATCTATTTATACCCAGGACTGTGACTGTAACAAGGGGGCGCCCTCTACGTCTAGAGGAAAGAAGCAGTGAGACTGTGGAAATCTCTGCCTGAGGACATGGTGATGACGAATTCGGTAGAGTATAGGAAGGGCCCGGACGCCTTTCTTGAGCGTTACAATATTACATGTTATAGTCACTGATTACTTCAGAAGGGTCGGTGATCCGGGGAATATTGCAATTGCCAGATTGGAGTTGGGATAGAATTTTCTTCGCCTAAAATAAGGACAATTGGCTTCTACCTCATTGTTGGTTTTTTCCCCTTATAATGGGTTGAACTGGATGGACATGTCTTTTTTTCAGTCTTACACACTATGTTAGGCCGGCTTCACACGACCGTATTCCTATTGTGGAATCTGCAATCGGTGTTGACACGGAGGAACCACAGCAAATCACTGGCACTGCAAAACATGTAAATTCGCTTTCACTCGCAGATACGAATTGTGTATTCTGTGAGCGGAGGAAAAAATAAATTAAAAGTTTATTTTGCTGTGGACTCTGCGCAGATGGCCTGCATTGAAGTCAATGGAGGCTGACCGACCCGCAGCCCATAAGCAATTAACACTGAATATGTGCCACGGGGACCTGTGTCACCCCTAAGCGACAGCGCGGGGAATACAAATATTGAAACAAAAAAAAATAAAGAAAAAAAATCAGTACTGCGCATGATTAACAGCAAGTCGCCGCAGTCATCCGCAATACAGAATCTTTTACCTTTGCTGTATAAGTGAATGAGAACGACTGAACGAGCCAATGAGGATTATTATGTCTACATAAAATAAACGACAAACAAAGGCGAACAATTTTAGAGCGCTACATCATTACAGGATATAGACATTAAATAACCAGAAGGTGGTTGGTCTCAAATGTTAATCCTGGGATTATTCTGACTGCAATTACATTGCGCAAGGTCCACGGATCGGACAGCTTCCATTGACTTCAATGGAAGCCATCCGAATGGAATCTGCAGAAAAATGGAGCATGTTGCGATTTTTCCTCTGCTTGCGGAAACCGCAATTGTTGCAGGTTTGCAGGGTACACGCTATGGGCACCATTTGCTGTGGATCTGTAGTGTGGACGCCCGCTGCAGATTCTGGAGCACATATACGTCAGTAGGCAGGAGCCCTAAAAAGCACCCCGGATTCAGGTGCTGGTAGACATGGCTATAACTAGAACCAGGGAGAGTTCAACAGTGATAAAATAACCAATCAGATCCCACCTCTCATTTCTCAGAGCCATTCAGACAACATAAGCAGGAACCTGATTGGTGGTACAGAAAACCACTTTCCTTGCATAGTACTGTACTGTGCTGTATACTAACAGCACTGAAGCTCTATATACAGCCCGTACCTTCTTGTCAGTGATGGCCTGTACCAGGAAGGCTCTCTCACAGCTGGACAGCGGGGTCTCCCTCATTATGATCCAGCTTACACATATACACAAGCTTCCCTTCTAGTCTCCAACACACATGTGAGCGGGCAGTGACGTCATCAGACCGCGCGGCTCCAGTAACACATTCTGCCGCAGTTCTCCAGCGCGGCCGATTCACCCAATCAGCTGGCTGGAATCGGCACATGTGACTACACAGCGTGCACGCGGATTGCCTGCAGCAGCCGTGTGCACTACACAGTACAGTTAAGCAGCCGTGTACTACACACTCCACTTAAGCAGCACGGGGTTAGGTTTAGGGTTAGGGTTAACTAAACCTAACCCTAACCCCAACCCTAAACCTAACCCTAAACACTAACCCTAAACCTTAACCCTAAAGCTTAACCCTAACCCAAAACACTAAACCTAACCGTAAACCTAACCCTAAACCTAACCCTAAACCCGTGCTGCTTAAGTGTAGTGTGTAGTACACGGCTGCTTAACTGTACTGTGTAGTGCACACGGCTGCTGCAGGCAATCCGCGTGCACGCTGTGTAGTCACATGTGCCGATTCCAGCCAGCTGATTGGGTGAATCGGCCGCGCTGGAGAACTGCGGCAGAATGTGTTAATATGCCTCCCCGACGCCTCCTAGTGACGTCAGACCTTAGTTAGCGAAGGGGGGGGAGCCGCCTGGGTGTTGTGCGCATGCTCTGAGTGTAGCCTGAGCGGGCGGGTGGTTGCCATAGCAATGAATGTCTTTAGGGTGGTGCGGAGCTCTGTGAGCCGTCATCATCCTGTTCTGTGCAATGTGAATGGTCTGACATAGGAAAGTACAATCTACATGACAGTCTGCTGATGACAAGTTATGTGGATTTATTCTTCCCTATGAGCAGCCATTTCCTGGAAGAAGTGCAAAAAAAAATGTCTGCCGACGTTCCCAGCTCTGAGAACCAGCAGATATGTGACTTAGGGCTCATTCACACAACCGTGATGTCACAGCGTATTACACATGCAATGAACAATTGCCTGATGCGGTGCATGGAGGCGATGAAAGTACATGGACTCTAATTAATCCGCACACATAAGCATTAAGATACGTGTGCGAAAAAGATGGCAGCGTGCTCTATTTCTCCGCGTATTACAGGGACAGCCCTATACTTTTGTATGGGCAGCGTATGCAAACACTGTGCATACGCAATACACTGCGTACGGGCGATGATACATACACGATGCCGCTGTGAGAAAAGTAGGGAATTTTTAAAAAGTCACATGGCGTATAACTGCGTACGCGGGATATGCTGTTATGCACAGTACAATTACACTGCCATACGTGGCTATGGCCAGCTCACACAGGCCGGTAAGCCAATGCCTGACCCACGCAGCGTTTTACACATACGGTCGTGTGAACGAGCCTTAGGGAGGGCTCACACAGCCGTAAGTGTAAAACGCTGCGTGGGTTAACCAGCATTTTACCACCGTGGCCTGGTGGTATGGCAGTGAAATTATCCTGCGCATGACAGCATATCCCACGCACACTGCCTTGCGCAATCAACTTGGCGTTTTTTTGTTTATATTTCCTGTGCCATTGTTTTGCAATGACACGTATACACGCTGCCCATACCCTATTATAAGGTGACCAGACGTCCCGATTTAGGCAGGATAGTCCTGCTTTGGAACCCTGTGTCCTGCCTTCTGCCAGGATAGTCATTAAGGACGTCTGGTCACCATAGTGATTACCAGATGGGCTGCATGGTTAGGGTTGCCACCTTTGTCACGAAAAAATACCAGCCATGGTAAAAAAGGGGAGTTTCGGGGGCATGACTTGGGGCATGGCTTATCACAGCATTTTTTCCCTCCTTTATCTCCTGGATTTCGTCCAGCGGCTGTGCGAATGTGCGGGATCCCGTCCAGCATGTTCTCGCGAGTAGATGACGTTTAGGGTGAATCACATGTCATCTACTCGCGAGAACACGCTGCAGACGCTCGCATCACATACAATCTACACATATTTAATTATATACAGGAGATACCCAGGTTACTCCAGCATCGTCCATATCACTATATACAGGAGATATACCTGCCCTGTATATAGTGATGCTGATGTAACCTGGATATGTCCTGTACGTAATTATATGTACAGCTAGTATAACGTATACCAATTAAACATACAAGATTACATGCAGTACATGGTACTCCTCCTCGGGTCCTGACCTGCACACATCACACACACAGCTCAGCTACATCCATCCTGATCCCCAGACATCACACACACACACAGCTCCACTACATCCATCCTGACTCCCACACACATCACACACACAGCTCCACTACATCCATTCTGACCCCCACACACATCACACACACAGCTCCACTACATCCATTCTGACCCCCACACACATCACATACACAGCTCCACTACATCCATTCTGACCCCCACACACATCACACACACAGCTCCACTACATCCATTCTGACCCCCACAACATCACACACACACACACACAACTCCACTCACTCTATCCATACAGAACCCCACAGCTCCAACACACACAGCTCCATTACAACCATCCTAACCCCTACATACAACACACACACCTGCAGAGTCCTACCCCTGCTGCAAAGTCCTACATTTACTTAGCCCCTGTTGTCATGTGATCCCTGACTCCTCCCACACAGGGTATCACATGACATGACATCATCAGAGGCCCTGAAAGCTGTCGACTCTACAGGTCTGTGTTTTCCCTGCCGCAGGAGAGTTAACCGGCACTAGGGGGCAGTGCAGGCTCTGAAAATAGCGGCCTGTAATACCGGCACCGGCCTGACAGAAAAAATACCGGCCAGGCCGGTGGATAACCGGCCGGGTGACATCCCTAGTGGCAGCTCCCAAGCCGGTAATCACTTTGCGACGGCGCGGCGGATGCACACACTGACGGCAGTGTGTGCATCGGGAATCTTCCTCCCCTCTCCCCTGACCTCTCCTCTTTGGTTTTGCAAGAGGAGAGGAGAAGGGAGAAGGCACTGATGTGGGTGCACACACACTTCCTCCCGCAGCAGCGCCAAGAAGAGGAGACGTAGCTGTGCTCTGAAGACCAGGAGGATGGTAAGTATATCGGTTTCATGGGGGCTCTACTACTACTGTGGGGGGTCACTGTTACTGCTGGGGTCGATATAAGGGACACTATTAGTAATAGTGTCCCCTATATCAGCCCCAGTAGTAATAGTATTAGCACTGAGGGCTACTGTGGAGGGCACTATTACTACTGAGGGCCACTCTGAGGGTCCCTATTACTACTGCAGGCCACTCTGGGGGTTACTATTACTACTGAAGGCCACTCTGGGGGTCACTATTACTACTGAGGACACTGTGTGTGTCACTATTACTTCTGAAGGCTACTGTGGAGGACACTATTACTATTGAGGGCTACTGTGGGGGTCACTAGTACTACTGAGGGCAACTGTGGAGGACATTATTACTACTGAGGGCTACAGTGGGGGTCACTATTACTACTGAGAGCTATTGTGGGGGTCACTATTACTACTGAGGGCCACTGTGGGGGTCACTCTTACTACTGAGGCCACTGTGGGTGTCATTATTACTACTGAGGGCCACTGTGGGGGTCACTATTACTACTGAGGGCTACTGTGGGGGTCACTATTACTACTGACAGCCACTGTGGAGGACACTATTACTACTGAGGCCACTGTGGGGGTCACTATTACTACTGAGGGCCACTGTGGAGGACACTATTACTACTGAGGCCACTGTGGGTGTCATTATTACTACTGAGGGCCACTGTGGGGGTCACTATTACTACTGAAGCCACTGTGGGTGTCACTATTACTACTGAGGGCTACTGTGGAGGACACTATTACTACTGAGTGCTACTGTGAAGGTTAGTAGTACTACTGAGGGCAACTGTCGAGGACACTATTACTACTGAACGCTACTGTGGGGGTCACTATTACTACTGAGGCCACTCTGCATGTGGCAGCATAAATCAAGCTGACTTAGGGTATGTTTACATGTGGGGGAAATGCTGCAGAATGTCCACAGCAGAAATCTCTACTGCAAATTACACAGCATTTCTGCAACCAAAAAACCTATCCTATTGGGTTCAACTGTAATGTTGCCATTAGGCCTCCGACACACTAGATATTTGGGGGCTGTGTGCTTTAAAAAAAATAAAATCTTGTTATTTGTATAACGCCAACTTATTCCGCAGCGCTTTCAGGTAATTTATTTATTACCCCCCAGCAGGCTGGGTACTCATTTTACCAACCTCGGAAGGATGGAAGGCCGAGTCAATCTTGAGCCTGCTACTTGAACCATGTGAGGACTGAATCCGCAACCTTCAGGTAGTAAGCGAGGGCTTAGGACTACATTTCTGCTGCCTAAACACTCTGCGCCACACAGGGTTCTTTCTGTATAATTCCACGGACAGCACGTTATATTACAGCCTATGAGGCTATGTACGCGGACAATTTTTTTTACATGGAGCAATCTGCTTGAAAAAACTCAGGGCAAGTCCCATTCCTTTTCATTTCACGCAAATAAATAGAATATGCCAAGGAATGTCAGTGTGCTGTGCATATTGAACCATGTGCCGTCCAATTGAAGTTGGACCTGAGTCTCTCAGGTGCTACCCACACTTACACTAATGCAATCGGTGAGAGGAGATGAAACTTCTTACCGGATGCCTCTGCATTTGATATCCGATGCGGTCCTCCTTCACGGACCTTCCCCGACTTCTGTGCATGTGCCCATCTGCAAAATGCCAGACACATGTGCAGGAGCCAGGCAGGGCCCGGGAAATTTAAAATCTCCTTGCTCCCGGCTACTAAAGGTCGCTGAGAGCTTGTAGCAATGACTGGTGGTCTCTTTGAGCAGTCCCCGGTCACGTGATAAAAAGGTAGCGATCTACCTTAGGCTTGTCTCACAAGAGTGGATAGGAATTGCAGATTCCGCAAGTGTTTGATCCGCGGTAATAATCAAGGTGCAAGTGGGCAATCTCTACTGCTCACTATCCGAGGGTGACATCAAACTGTCAATCAAGTCTGACATAACCCATTGACAGTGAGCTGTGGGGACTGCTCAGTCACACATTAACCCTTTGCAATCCAATTTTGGATTCAGGGTTTTCCTAGGGGGCTTTCTCTTTCTGCCATTATACAATGGCACCATCTGCTGGCTGGAGCCAGTACTGCGGTACATAACATACTGGAGAGGCCCCGGACAACAGAGTGGCTAGTAATCTATAATAAGAATACCCTGCCGGACGTCTTCCGACATCAGCGCTTTACAGCCTTCGATCAGAATGTCTTTAGACGTCAGACAGTGGATTGGAAAGGGTTAACAGTGCTGACAATTGGACCTAAAAAGAGCAAACCCATGCAAAGAGAGGCAACTATGGTGGTGGCTTATTAGCCTTGGGCCAGTTCTCTTTTGTTTGTTCGTGGCACAAGCTCAGACTGTTAGCTCTCTTGCATGTGGCCAAGTAAGTTGGCATTTTTTTATATTTTCCACCTTTTTGAGGTTCATACAGTATATTCATATTTGCATTTAAGAAATTATAATAAAAGTTACACTTTATTTATATTTTTTCCACTGTTTTTCATAGCACTTTGGTGAAATACTGAGAATTAGCATTTAACAAATAACTCTTTCTGTGTTTTCTTTGATATGACTAAAACAATCACAAATCTGCACGGCAGAGCATCTTATCTACCTACTGCAGCTTTAATGCCAATGTGTCCTGCTCATCAGCACTAATTAATGAAGATGGATGAACGATATTTCACGATGTGACCAAGACGCTGTATTTTTGTCTGGCGGTTACATTGCAAACGCTGACAGATGTCGCCACGCTAGTGATAAGACACTGCAAAGTGTCCTTGCAGAATCCTGCCTTGGGGCATTCAATGTGTTTGCCAATTCCTTAGTAAAAAAAAATATAATTAGAAATATATTTCATGCTTGAATCTGTATCGCAGACCAGTGCGTTGACTCTTGCGTTGAGAGTTTTCTTAACTAGCAGCAAATAATGGCAGCTGTACATACTTCCTAATTAGCCATTTCGGAGGTTTTCTTGGTATTCTATAGATGAAGATGGATGTGTTATTTATGGAAAGACAAGATGTATCGGGATACTTATCTACTAATGGACAGCTCGCAACAGTATTTTAGGATTGTCATGCCCTGGAATATAAATCTGTTCCTCCTTTATGTGACCCTATTTTTCCTTTTGCTGTTCCTTTTGCTACTTTTGATTTTTGCTTTGATACGCCAGTTAAAGGACTCAATCTCTAGCAAAGTGCTGCTGCAATCAAGACATTCAATGAGCTTCAGAGAAAATAAGACTCCTGAGCCCATGCAAAATAGTTCTCCCACGAGGGTACAGTTGTAAGTCTTTATGGATACAGCCATTGTTTTATGGGTACAGTTTATGAAGACAAGATGGGACTCCTGTATCTTACTTGTACTTTCCTTGTCGGATACATTTGTATCAAAGGAATTAATAACCTTATTCAAATCTCCTCATTTTAGGATTGAATGACATAAGGCCAAATATCCAGCTCTTATAAAGCAGTACCTTTTTCGTTGCAGGTATGTCCATTAATTTCACAACAGAATAGATATGTAGATTATAATAGCATATTACAATGTAAACTGACATATAGATTAGAACAGATAAAAAATAGGCATTAATTATATATAAACATAATGTGGAAAAAACTGATGGGAAGAGAAGCTATAGTGAAATGTGTTTGGCCAATGTCCTTTATTGTTATAATCTTCGATGGAAGATATCTTCATGACCATTCAAATGAATAACACAAGAGAAGTGCAGATATGTCAGATACACGTTGGGGACATTAAGAAAATGCCTTAATGTTAATAAAGGTAAGTCCACTCTCTTCTTTTTTTAGGTTGTTTATTCTAAAGTTTATCTTACTCCCTGGTCATGTTTGTATCAATAGTTTATGTTTGGATAAAAAGTACAACGTTGCCGCTGTATAAATTGCACATCTGAGCTGGTTTTAAGGATTTTCTTTTAATTTCAGCAGAAAAAAAGCAAATCTATTGAATGTTGAAAATTTAGCAATTTTGTATTATATTTTGGGCAACAATTCCAAAGGTTTTCAGAAGGCCTGCTTGCTGTGAATGGGAGTCTTCACTGTTTACTTTCAGAGGAAATCTCTCCTGGTCATGTGATGACCTGACAGCTTGAGGCTACATTCACACAGGCAAGCGTGATATCGGGCTGAGAAGCGCGGTCTGATATTGTGCTTACCAATGCGAAATTTTCATGTTGATGCGATTTTGTTTTGGATTAAAACTCACATCGCTTCTGTGAAATTGCCATCTTCACACACATATTTCATGAACGTGAAAGGATCGCACGTGGTTCCCATAGACCAATAGGGAAAAAAAATTCACATCACACTTGCATGTACATCGCATGGCATGCTAGTGGTATGCAATTTTTTTTCCAAGGTCCCACAGGAAAAAAACGGATGATTACTCAAGCACTAATGCCCCAAAATAGAACATGTTGCGGTTATTTTTTCTTACAGCATCGCTACAAAGAAAAATATTGCTTATGTAAATAAATCCATTCAAAAGAACGGATTTCATATTTTCGGCCATTTTTGGGCACAGGACAGTGTTTTTTTAACGCACCCAATCATTGTGATGGGTGACGAGTAGAGATGAGCAAGCGTACTCGCTAAGGCAAACTACTCGAGCGAGTAGTGCCTTATGCGAGTACCTGCCCGCTCGTCTCTAAAGATTCGGGTGCCGGCGGGGGGCGGGGAGCGGCGGCGAGAGTGGGGCGGAACGGGGGGGAGATCTCTCTCTCACTCTCTCCCCCCCGCTCCTCCCTGCTCACTCCTGCAACTCACCGCTCTCCCCCGCCGGCACCCGAATCTTTAGAGACGAGCGGGCAGGTACTCACATAAGGCACTACTCGATCGAGTAGTTTGCCTTAGTGAGTACGCTCGCTCATCTCTAGTAACGAGGTACGTTAAAAAGTTCAAAAACGCTGCAAAATAGAGCAGACAGCGCTCCAAAATAGGAGTGGAATAATTGTGGTAAAAACCACATGTGTGAGAGTGCCCTTAAAGTACCAAATCTGAAGAGGAAATGCTAACTTTTCAGGGATCCTTACATATGTATATGGCATAGTATTTGTCCCTGGTTCATCTGACATAAATCACTTACTATCACTAAGTGGCATTCTGCAGCAGTGTATACAGTGATTGGTAGGTTCAGGATGAGGTTAACACTACAAGTCTACAAGGGATTCTTTGCATTTTTATGTGATTCTTACTATCTTATCTACATTCCTCATCTAGACCTCCCACTTATTTCATTCCCATATTACAGTGATATAAAAAGTTGCATTCTCACATTTAAATAAAAAGATATTTGCGTTCTTTTTTAACTCCTTAATGATCAATCCTGTTGAAGCCTTAATGACCAGCTACATTTTTTACACTACAGCAGCCATAGCTTTATTTCTTACTGACATGGCTATATGAGACCTTGCTTTATGCACAAGAAATTATAATATTTTTGGTACTGTTTGGGGATACATGTCAATTAGGCCAGCTTCAGAATCTAAAAACATCCTTAAAGGGGTTTTCTGGTCAAAAATAATATTGATGACCTATCATCAGGTCATCCGTATTATGGTTCTCTCAACACAATATGGAGGAAAAATACGCTTGTCTGAAAGCAGCCTTATTGTCCAATTGAAACTTTTTTTTTGCAGTGCAAACATAGAGAAAAAAGTTATTTTTTATACCATTCACTTTTCCACTGAATATCTGTTCTTTTAACTCTCCAGGTTATTAAAGTCGTTTGGACACCTGATAAGTGTGAGTTTTTTGTTTTATGTAATGTATGCACAAAAATGCCCCTTTCACACAGTTTTTTTAGTAGGATTTCTTTACAGTTGCAAAAAATGCAATACCTGTGGGTTATCTGTCACCACTATTTTAAGGTTCTAATTATCAGTGCTATCTTGCAGGCTATTTCTGCATTTATAGCACCTGAATAATTTTATAAATATGTATGTTTTGGAGAAATAAAAATAGTTTAAGATATAAGTAGTGTTTTTTTACACGTATGTATTGGCGAAACATTTGTGCTATTAGTTATGAAAGTTGTGACAGATAACCCACAGGTACCAAAAATGCTATGAATAGAGATGAGCGAGAATCGCTCTTCTCGAGTAACTGCTTAGTGATCAGAGCAGGCTCGGGTGGGCTGCAGGGGGGAGCAGAGTGGGGGGAAGAGAGACTGATCTCTCTCTCTCTTCCTTCCGCTCCACCCCCGCCCCCGCAGCCTGCTCGGATCACTAAGCAGTTACTTGAGAAGAGCGATGCTCGCTCGACTAACTGCCTTACCGAGTAGGCTCACTCATCTCTAGCTATGAATTTCACCTTTTTTGTGTTTTTCTTAGTGTTTTCTTGCGTTCACACATCGTGGATTGTCTGTGGAATTTCAGCTGCGTATTTCACACTGAAATTCTGCAGCAATGTTCTATGTATTTGTTGCAGAAATGGCGTGGATTTTCACCACAGAATTCATTCATTGCACTGCAGTGAGGAAATCAATGGTCAAACTTTGGATGTTCATACAGATTTGGGCACAGATTTGATCTGCGATGGGTTCACTTGCCCTAGGCTTTCACATCTGCATTAGGGCTCAGTTCAGGGTTTACGTCTCTCTGCTATAATTTTGAAGGAAAGGAACTGGGGTAAAACTGATCTGTTTTTCCCCCATTGATTTCAATGGGTTTTTAAAACAACAGAAAGGCTTCAGTTTGCTTCCGTTCCATTTCCATTTTTGGGGGGCAGTCTGCAGCGTTATTTTTCCATTAAAAAAAAATGGAAACTAGACAGAATGAAAGCCAGTGGAAGCCTTTCCATTTTTTTCAAACCCCATTGCAAAGAATGGGGTAAAATTGGTCAATTTTTTTGTTTTAATCAGTTTCTCTGCTCCAAAAATGCCGTAGCGAGATGGAAATCCTGAACTTAGCACTAACACACGTGTGAAAGCAGCCTTAAACATATACCTATGGGAAAACACCAGAAAACAAGTCCTAAGGCCGCCTGCAGATGGGCGGGTCGGATCTGGCGGAGAGGATTCTCGCCGCGGGACCCGACCCGAGCGCCTGCAGGGACCAGCGCGTACTCACCCGGCTGTTTGCTGTGCCGGCGCATGCGCAGACCGGAGCCGGCGGCGGGTGAGTGACATTTCTGTGTGGGGCTCTGCGAGCCCCGCACAGAATTAGAGCATGCCGTGATTTGTTTGCCGCGCGAGATTTCGCGCGGCCAAATCGCGGCCGTCTGCATAGGCTTCCAGCGACAGAAATTCCGTGGGAAATCCCGCCGCGGAATTTCCGCTCGTGTGCAGGCGCCCATAGCTAGATTATGCAGTGATTAGCAAAAGAACGCTGTTGACCCCAAAAAACACACCAAAAGTAGCACAAATAAAGCATTGTTTGTAGTGCGTTTCATAACTCCCAATTGACTTACAGCTAACATCTGGATGCAGCATCTTCAGTCGCAAGAAAATGTGGCAAAAAGGCCAGCAAAAGACTGCAAAAACTATAGCTTTTGTCAAAAAGGCAGTAAAACTGGCAAGCAGACACTTGACTGTATTAAATCAGCTAACGGAAGTTGCAGGACCTGCATTTTTCTAATGGTGGGTGCTGCACTCATCATACATTTAGGGCATATACTGCGGATGTGTCAAAAATGGTAAACATAAGTGTGAATGGGCTTTAACTGTTACTAATTGAATGTCTTTAAAGGGACCCTCTCCTACAAAGATATTTCCACAATGAAGATGGTTTTGCCATATGTGTTTCGGCACATTGTTTTCTTACCTAACTGAGAGTTGTTACTTTTGCTGCTCCAATGCATAATTACATTTTTCATTAAATCATTCAGTTATACAGTATATATGTATACATTAGTTATTTGGACTTGTCCTTTATGGCAATGACAGCACAGAGCAGATGCCACCCAATGTGATTGCCCTCAAGCACTTGTCCCTTCTGCTTGATCTATGTAAACTGCGTGTCCAGGGAACATTTATTCATGAACAGTTACCCAATGGTTTAATTAGATGCCAGTTGAAATAGAAATACACTTATTTATCGGCTTCATTTTGGAATTTGTTTCCAGTCAAAACTTTGTTTTTACTCATATTGTTATCACGGTTTATACTTTTATATCATTAAGTCACAGGTGCCATAGGTAGAAAAGCTTGAAAAAAGGCTATACGACCAAGTAAAGAGAAGTGACTGTACACATGTAATATATGCTTTGACAAGAAATGTGGACTGTATATTCAGGTATATATCGTAAATTATCTCTAATATTCCCACAGGGGATAGGATTCAACTGTCTAAACACACAGAAGTGATCAATTATTTAGGACCATGATATCAGTACATGAGAACCTGTCCCCAGATCACCAGAATTCATCTTAGATTGTACAGCAGTTATATAAATGTACTTTGTATTGTAGATTAGTATGCAGAATGCCTTCTGTAGTTCATCTATGATGTTATATATGGAAACATAGTATTCTAGTGATTGGCTAAATGAGATGAAAATGTCTATGGCTGCTTTCACATCTGCGTTGGGGGTTTCGTTTCTCTGCTCCGTTATGACGGAACTGAACAGCACCAAATGGACCCCGTTGACTGTAATGGGGTCCATTTGGTTTTCGCTCAGCGGTCTGGCATTTTACTAGTCAAATATGTCCTACATGCAGGACTTTTTCTTCTGGTATTTTGTGTCGGATCTGCAATGGAACCTCCAAATGGAGGTTCCAGAGCAGATGTGAAAGCAGCCTATGTTTGTCTGCTGCTTATCACCTGGGGCATTATCTGTTATGAACAGGAAAATCCACAGCTGCACAGACAACTGTAGTATTACATGACAGCCATTCAAATGAGCAGATATCGGTTCTACTGACACGATTGACTTGTGGGGGCACTGAGGGCACTATTAACTTTTGGTAGCATTAAGGTGGAACAATTACCTTGCAAAGGTACCCAGCACTATTAGTATGTGAGGCACTAAGGGGCATTATCACTTTGTGGGGTGGCACAAAGGGGACACAGTTAACTTGAGGAGGAATTAAGGGGGCACCAAACTTTTGGGGTCATTAAGATAGAATTAATACTTAGTGGGGGCACTAAGGAACATAATTACTTTGGGAGGGACTCAAAGGGGGCACTATTAATTTGTGTGGGTGCAGCACCCCAGAGGGATGCTCCGGACACTTGACAGACGTGGGGAGCTGAGAGGGTTAAGTGTTGGCTAGTCACGGCGGCACTTACCAGGCTTCTTTCCCAGAGGGATGACACGTAGCCAAGGCCAGAGCAGGACTGAAGGCCACCGTTGACACCCCTAGGATAGGGAATGCCAATAAACAGGATGATGGGAATAGTAGTTGTCATGGGTGACGCCACCGTTCCTACACACCGGTACGCTACATGGCAGAGAATAATTACAGACACAGATTTCTAGTACCTCTGGTCCCCAAGAATGGTTAGAGCCCGGAAATGAACTTTACTTGAGAATAGCGTAGAGCAAACAGATTTTACACAGTAATACAGGTACAATCTTCACAGTGCAGGTAAAAATAGAGGTCAGAGGTCAGGGAGGATACACAGGATGAAACCGGTCCTACAATCCACGTTATCTGTCAGGTACTGCTCCTGGACAGGGAACATTCTGGAGTAGGAAGGGGGTCAGGTCGCTCCACAGATACTCTGGTAGTAATTATTAACTTGTTAGGATGTACACCCACACTGGAGATGCGTGGGTGTGACTTGGAGTGTACTTCTAGCTTTGGACGGCCGCGTAGGAAAACTTAGGGACTTAGCTTAGTACCTCTTCACTGGGTCCATCTTACAGAATTACTTACAAGGGCTCTCTCTTAGACTTGGGACTCACTCCACACACATTCAAAGTGTAGTCGCCAGGAGATATCTCTCCTCTTCCTCCATCTTCACCACAAGGAAGCTGAAGGTGCTTCCATGTGGCTCTGTGTTAGCACTCTCTCTGGTCTCAGACAAAATGCAACTCAGTGAAGCTCAAACTTCTTTCCTGCTCTCAAACACTCCTATTTATACTCTCACTCCCACCACATGACCTGACAGACTGGATACAATTACAGGCAGACTATGATTTTATGAAACTTAACCTATCAAGTGCCGCAGCTGTGCAACACACACACTGGATATCACAAGACAGGCTTGCACAGTGCATCTACATGGGACAAACATGTATGACATTTATGGAGGGGACCAGGATGATGTTCTGGGACACTACAGGGGCATAAAGGGGGCACTAGTACTCTGTGGAAGGGAGAAAGGGGCACTATTACCTTGACAGGGCACAAAAAAGCACTAATGCCCTGTAGGGCACGAAAATGGGGCATTATTTTTGTGCAGGGGATACTGAGAATGGCACTAGAAGTGGCCCTTAGATAGGGAGTGCAGGGACTAGTTATGGCAGAAAAAAGTCCCCATGATGCTCTGGGCCCAGATAGAGACGAAAACAAGAAAATTAGACCAATACTGCGCTTGTAAAATTGCGAAGTTCACTGCAAGTGCATTGCTATTTGCGAGAAAAGTGCATAGCTGAACTTCCGATTTCCACAGGCATTTTTCACACGTGTGAAAAACGCTTGTTTTTTAATAGGAAAAATCAAAAATTGCATCATACTCCTAAGTACATAAGGCTGGAATGCAAGTGTGATTTTTTTTTTTACACACCAATTGAAGACAATGGACGAGATTTTTGCGGACTCACAGAAAAATACAACATACTGTGAGTTTTCTCTCTTGCAACATTGCTGTAAACGGAAAATTGCACATGTAAATAGACGCATTGGAAAAAATGAAGTCTACTTCAGTACAAGTTTTGTGCGTCTCACAATACACGAAAGTTGCCCGTGTGAACACATCGCACTTGCATAAAAATTGTGGGTTTCCAAATGCGATATCGGTCCAAGTTTTCTCAGATCGATATTGCACATGCCCATGTAAAAGTACCCTTACAAATACGATTCTGCCTCCTGTGAAGAGCAATCCTACTTTTCCTGGAGAAAAATACTAATTCCACGTTGTCATTAGGGTTTTGCCTACAGATGACAGAGTGCAATTTACAGCAGTTTGTATTCTGGAAATGTGATATACAGACCGTCAGCCATATTCCATAAGAGCACAAATATATTTCACGTTAATTACACAGCAAGTGGCCTGTCTGCTGTCATATGCTGGGGCTGAGTTGTAGTCACAGTCCGGCCCTGATAGATATTCTATAACACCCAACACTTGACAAGTGATCAAAAAAATACCAAACTCCAGAAACAAATTTGAGCAAGAATAATATATAGAGAATTTCCCAAAGCTCATTACAGTACTGAAATACTTACTGAAAAAACTTTCTATGTGTTAAGAGGCATCTGGAGGTAAAGTAGAGACCCCATTTTTCTCTATGCTAGCTCCTTCACAGTTCCCTAAAACATGGAGCCGTAATACTGCTGTGTGCATGAGTCCTAGACCAGATGTACTGTTAGACTGAATTTGCAGTCTCTTTCCCATTGCAGAGTCTAAACTATTTTGCAGTTTGCTTATTTTTATATTTCCTGCATTTTACTAAGATTACACATATAGGCAAGTCACACCCGTTATAGCACATGAACGGAGATGAAGTCATGAGTCATGACCAGTGAGTCAGAGTCATATTTTCTGCCTTGGCTTCAGATTCATTTAATTCAGGGAGAACTTACTTACAAGGAATGTATTAAAATATAAAGATTTTCCATATGTTATAGTAGTGTTCTCACAATGTTTCCAATAGCTGAAGGAGGTTCACATACCGACTCATTCGTATCAATTTCATTTAATTTTGAAGACTGCGTAAAACCTAGAAGATCACAAGGTCTATTTTCCATTGATAATAATTACTAATGGTGCTCATGCACAAAGGCAGATGTGTGCCAACTCTATGATGAAGGAGCTGTGAGCCTGCAGCAACTTTTAGTAGTTCTTATATCACATTCCATCTGGCAAAAAGTCAAGGTTTGTAGGGTTGCACAATAGATGCATAAAAATAACCGCCCCCAAATGAGAAAAAAAAACAAGTATATATGCAGGAACAGACTCACCTGGTGAAGTGGGTCACCCCTCTGCCTGTGGGGTGCACCACAACTCCTTACAGCCTGGATGGCCTTCTATATATAATCTCAATGGGTGGTGGATGGTGCTCGTCCAGTGTGGGCATTCAACATGGAGAGCGCCAGTTGCAGCCATCCGATCCAATCCAATAGGATCACAGGTAGAATGAAGAAACAAAGTGCTCAGGGATAATCTCCCAAGGAAAACTGTTTAGTAAATGAGAAGAATGAAAACTAACTTACTTACTTCACCAGAGAGGTGCATAGGCCATAAGTACCTCTGTCAACTTCCTGTGTCCAGAAAGTCAGTATCCAAATGACTTGGTTTGAAGTAACGGAAATCAACAGTTCAAGTGGTGAAATGTTTGCATCGTGATAATTCACTTATGTTATTTATTTAGCTTTTTATGTTTTAATCTAAATTTTTTAAAATTTTATTATTTTAATATTGTATTGTGTTTTTATTGGTGTTCCCTCTAATAAACATGCTGCAAACATTTCACCGCTTGAATTGTTAGTTCCTGCTACTTTGAACCACATCATTTGGATACTGCCTTTCTGGGAGTTGACGGAGGTCCTCATAGGCCTGTGCCCCTCCCTGGTGAAGTAAATTTTCTCACCTACTAATCAGTTTTCCTTGGGATTATCCTTGAGCGCTTTGTGCCTCTTCTTGTTTCTTCATCTTACAGTTTAGTGGGGAACAGCACTTTGACACAGAATGAAAATGGCACATACAATAAGATAAGCAAGGACTTACCTGGTGCGTGCAGAATGTCTAAATGCAACAAACCGTCATACCGACAGTCCTGAAGAGCCATGAACCATCAATGTGAAACATCAAGGTGTAGAATAATAATACAGGCCAACTTACTTCACAAGAGGGTAGTGGAATACACTTACCTCCCATCTGGCACAAAGTGTCACTTTCTTAGCATTCCTGACATGTTTTAGTAAATATGCATATTCCCCATGAAATAACAATTTTAAAGAATCTTTTCTTAGAACTTTGTATTAGGCTGGGCTCACACGAGTGTATGGTCACAGCGTATTATATGCGCAGAGTCTGCTGTGACACACACAAGCTCTGGTGAAGTATGTTCTACTTACCAGCTGAAGATGCAAGATCCCTTGCCTTCTGACCTAACCTGATCGCCACCCGTGGATCGTTGGTTCTCAATCCCATCCCTGGAGCCGGGAGTCCTTCATCAGGCTCCCAGCTCCTTATGGAAATCACTTTGTGGCTCTGAGAGTAGATGAATGCTACTGCGGCTGCCACCTTAGATCTGCTGAGATGACTACAGAATTGACACTCCCGAGCCTCCAACCTCCCAAGCAGAGTGCTGCGATATCTCTCTCTGAACCCCTTCCATTTTTCACAAGCCATGGGACCAGCAGACTCTTCCTGAAGAGCGTGTCCCCAGAGGTGAGCACAGTACATTTGGCACTATTTAGCCCTGCCTGCGGACCTCCTGAAGATGGGTAACAGCCTCCTTCCAGTATTCTGCACCAGACTACGCTGGATACTCGGACTTTGGTGCAGCCAGCGAGATCTAGCAGTGGAGGACAGAGGCACCCTTGAACCTTTATAGGAATGGGTGTGTGTTACTGCCATCCCTCACTTCCTATACTGAAACGTGTAGTAATATCAGCACATGTCCCCCTGCAGAGACTGTTTATCTGCCAAAGCCTTCTGTTATAGTCAGCTGTATTATTTAGACCAGCACTGGCACAGCACTAATTTTTCACAGGATCTCCACCTTGGAGATCTGCTATGAATTTTTCCAAATTTTTTTTTGGCACAATATTTTAGGTTCTCGAAGCTAGAACGACCACCTTTTTACAATTTTTTTCCCACCTAAATAGTCTATTAAGAACTTACCCTCTTCTGCTGCCAATTTGTTAGATTCTTCCTTGTAGAACTGCCTACAACATACTCTCCACTTTACCACTGAACTAATTAAACCTTGAGCGCAATCTAGAGGCCGCTCTTAAAATAACAACCTACACTTGTGAAACTCAGCTACAGGCCCCTACAGTTCTTTTATTTTTCCTCTACTTACTGCTAGCTGAGCATAACCCCACTTCCCCACTGATACAGAGTAGCTCATTCAAGATCTCTTGGGTGTCATTTTACACTTACATTACAAGATGACCTGTGAAAGAGACTTTATTCATGTAACTTCCCAGAGCTGCTTAGTTTAGTATTCCTGACTTTGGAAGATACCTATAGAATATTGTTTCCTATGATGTGAATGCCTATCTCTTTCCACAACACCAACTTATTCTGCAGGTTGACAGAGAATGGTTAATATTGGACCACAGAAACCCAGAGATGTCCCAGCTGCCCCTAAGAGCAAGAACCTTGACGAATATTTAAAGAAGAACCAACTCCCTGAATCTTTGGCAAATCCAACAATGTCCTCCCGTCTTGAAAAAATGCCAGCCAAGACAACCATTACTATTCCACACAATGAGGAGGACAGTGATACAAAAGATAAAATTATCAATTAAGCCCTTCTAATCTCCAGATCCTTTATTAGTAGGGCCTTGTTCAAGTCATTGGACTCAGTCTTAAAAGACTTACACAATATCAAACAGGATGTTAGGCAAATTGGAGGTAGAGTTGAGCAACGAAAGGCCATGCAGGCACAGCTAGGGTCTTATACGGCCACCACCCCAGCTTTTTCCGCTTGTCAGACCCATTTGAATTGACTGGCTGGAAGATCAGAACAATGGAGGACGCTGCAACAACGTGAGGATCAGGGGGGTTTCTGAGTCAGTGTTGTCTGAATCTTTCTTACTCATTGTTAGATGAATCTTTATCACAGTCTTGTGGAATAACTACCCTAACAAAATAACACTTGAGAGGGCACACAGGGCATTATGGGTGAAACCTACACCCTATGTATCTCCAAGCAATATTTTTTGCCGCCTGTTCTTCAAAGTACGAGGTGACATCCTCCATAAAAATAGAGAAACCACAACCCTTTTGTTTGAAGATGCCAAAATTTCTATCTACTAGGATCTTGCCAGGACCATGCTCTCCAAAACACAGCATCCTCTGGAGCAAAAGCATTCTCTACAGGTGGCTATTTCCCTTCGAGCACTCCTTTGCCATCGAGAAAATGAGATTTTAATAAGGAAACACACTGATCTTTCTGATGTTTACTCCACACTTGCAAATGAGGATCTTAACATCCCTGACTAGGCTGCTATTCAAGATGTCTCTGGTCTATCAACATGAGGTCCCTCAACTCCCTGGCAAATGGTCCAACCAAGTAAAAGCACTGAAGCCTGTAAATGTGCAGGAAAAACTCACTCCCAAACGGATTTATGTTGACCCAGCATAATGACTTCACTATTCTTGTGATAACTAAGTTGTGTTGCTCTCACAGAACATTTGTTGGCCAACGGACTTCAGTCTTTTCAAATCTTCCGTAAATATGTTTACTGCTCTATTTAAGGTTATAGGTAATGTTTAACAGCACCTAAACTGACTACACCATTTATTACTTTTCTCTACCACTGGGTGGCTCCGCGTTGACCAACTATTTACTTTCTCTCCTGCTTCTAGCTTCCTTAATAACATTGTTTCCTTTATAACTGTTGGGTGAGAGGACTGCTTGGTTATATGTCAACTTTTTGGAAAAGGATGTCAATCCCCCATCCATCTCCTCACCCTCAAGCACTCCCCTCCTGTATCGACTGTATCACTCTCTGACCATGCCCCAGTAACCTTCTCTTTAGCTCTTTCTTTTTTTTAAATTTTATTTATTTATTTATTTATTTTTCTTTAGCTCTTTCTAACCTCCCACCCAAGACATGGACTTGGACCTTGAATGAAACCCTACTGGACTCCCCTGCTCATGTAGCCTCTTTGCAAGAGTCACTCAGTGACTTGTTTTTTAGGAAAGAAACCACAGGAATCTCTCCTACCTTACTTTGGGAAACAGGCAAGGCCTACATCAGAGGGGAATTTATTGCGCTTGACACAAAATGTAAAAATATGCACACTGCTAAATTGAACTTATTATTATCCTAAATTTCCAAAAGAGAACACATTGGCAAGTTTGCAGGTACAGTAAAAAAGTGCAAAAGGAATTAACAGCACTAAGAAGGGAGTTGAGAGACTTGTTAAATGTTCACTCGGCCAAGTTTTAAGGAAGTTCCTTCAAATTTTACACACACATAGACAGGGATTCTAAAGTCATGTCTGCCCTGCATGCAAAATGTAAGGAATACTCTTTTATCAAAGAGATCATAATTTCTTCTGGTTCCTCAGTTAAATAAAAAAATTGACAACATTATGAAGGAACTTCCACCTAGATCTCTTACCACTTGGTTTCTCAACTCTATAAAACTCCAATTACTATCAGATGAAGAAAAAAAATCGCTCTTAGCGCCTTTCACCATCCTAGAGCTTGCTAAGGTTTTATCCTCCATACTTAATGGGAAGGCTAGAGGTCCAGGCAAGATTCCTATAGGTTACTCTAAACAATCTCGATAACTTATTTCCTACCGCCTAGATGTCTGTAATAGCCTGCTGAATGGTGCTCACTTCCCTACTCAAGCCCTAGAAGCTCACATCTCACTCATCCCTAAGGAAGGGAAAGACAAAAAGGATTGTGGAAGTTACTGTCCTATTTCCATGCTCAACACAGATGATAAATGGTGGGCCAAGCATCTAGTGAGCAGTCTTAAACCCATCCTGCCCAGTTTGGTGGGGACTGAATTGGGGAGTTTTGTCCAAAACCAAGAGGGTAAGCACAACTTAGCCAGGCTTATTAACCTCTTGCATTATGTACACATGTACAAAATCCCCTTAGTGTTATTAGGAACTGACCTTGAAATAAGGTAAGTTGGTCCTTTATGTACAGCACACTAACTAAATTGGCTTTCCACTGACCTGCATTTCAGCTATTTCTTCTCTATACACATTCCCTAAGGCAAGGTTAAGAATCAATGGCACCCTATCCCCCACTTTTGATATAATAAATGGAACAAGACAGGGCTGTCCCCCCTCACCTTCCCTTTTTATCTTAACCATGGAGACCCTGATCTAAAAGATCACCAAGTGACGGAAATTGAAGGCCTTAAGATAGACGTTGAAACCCACTCCATGGCAGCAATTGTGGACGGCCTCCTGTTAATTATTACAAATCCCAGGCAAGCCTCCCCTCATATTCTTCAAATATTTCAGCAATTTGGGCTTGTTTCAAATTTTAAAAACTTTTCAAAATTGGAGGTCCTTAAAATATCAGCACCACATGACACAGTTACATTTCTTCAAAGTCTTGTTCCCCTCATATGGCCGGACCACCACATAAAGTATTTGGATATCAATATCACAAAATCCTTATCTGACCTATTCTCCTCTAACTACTCCCAACTACTTGCCAAAATTAAATCACACCTCAGCTCTGTTTTCTTGGGCAGGGATGAAAAACTATGAAATCCTATATTCTACCATAACTACTATATGTACTACAGCTGGTACCTATTTATATCTCTCAATCCTACTTCAGCGCAATCAGACAGATATTTTCCCGCTTCCTAGGGAAGAACATTAAACTCAGGTTACTGCACTAACGCTATTATAAAACCATTCATTTGTGCAGATGGATTTGTTTGACCAGGATCCAGGAGACCCATCTACAGCTATCTCTAGAAAGATCCCTTTTAGGCCATCACCTTATGGGCCTCCTTTCGTACCCTACCACTGATCGTAGCCTACTCCGAACTATTAGCCCACTTATGTGTAGTACTGTGGAAGTTTTCCCTTTCCTTCTTTAACCCTACCAGACAGATCTCTTCCTTAGCTCCCCTAAGTTTCCTTGCTTTCTACTTGGGAAAAACACAAAATAACCCGCATTAATGGAAGAAACTTCAAAGAATCACCATCACTGCAAACTTTTAACACGAAAGACGCTAGGAATGTTCATTTATTTAATGTACAACCCATAGTCAAAACTAATAATTTTCCGCAAGATCTTGCATTCAGGAAAGTAAGCAAGCTCTTATCTACCAAATGTAATTCCCTGATAGAACCTTCTTGGCTCGAAACCTATACGCGACTCATTTCATTACCTGATGGCATGATATCCAAATATATTCAGGCCTTCTTCTAACAATACCCTCACTAAACCTAGCTACTTTGCATGGGAGAAGGAGTTGGATATCACCCTTTCAACAGAAGATACTACCTTTATTCTTAGGAACTCCCATGGTTTCTCCAGATGCATAAGGATACAAGAGAACTCTTATAAAATATTCACACGCTGGTATTGCACACCTGATTTTTTTCCGGCACCCTCTCTGGATCCATTTCACATATCTGGGTTGACTGTCCCAAGATTCAAGACTTCTGGAAAGGAGTTTCTGACCTGATTTAAAAAGGCACTGGTAAACAATTGCCATTCATAGCCCCTTTCATCCTCATTTTGGCTCCTCTAAAATTTTTTCACCCTAAAAAAGGTGACTTAGCCACCCAAATGATCATACCTGCCAAACTGCTTGTTCTGACGCTCTGAGAAATAGTGATCCTCCCTCTTTTAAACTTCTAATTAGCAATTTGGATATATTTTGCAGATTGGAAGAACTAATGGCCTGGGAAGTCAGACGACATCTTGACTTCGTATGTGTTTAGAGTCCTTGGAAAAATTTCCAGTGTGCAAATAGCATTGGCTATAAATCCCCAACTAGCACCCCTATTCAATGAAACTTGCTCTACTTTGTTTTTCTCTCATATTCCACTCTAACCTTTAAGACCTGCTACATATCAGATCTGATTGGTTGATCTTCTCCGGGAGTACAAATTTGGGAACATTACAAATAGTTCCTTGTTTTCCTCTTCTGTTATCCGCACCTACAAGCAAGTAACTTTACACCTTTGAGATAAAATTGCTATTACATCAACCTCAAATGATTCTTTGTGGCATACTATAAAAGACATGTTCTTCCATTTACCACATCAGCATGTACATTGTGCTTGTTCATTTTTGTTTTTTGTTCTCAATAAAAAGAGATTTGCAAAAAATAATCAGGGACGCATTTGAGATAAATCTTGGTATACGTGTCTCCACGATTGCAGGTTCAACTAGGATGAATCTAACTGTCTTTAATCCATTCTCGTGTATTCAATCACAGAAACTATAACATCCATTCAAATGCTTGCAAAGGGTCTTAGTCCCTACTTACAACAGGCCTGTTGCCCAACTCTTTGGTCTCTAGTGGTGTGCACACTTCGATTTGCTATAGCCAGAATCACTTACAAGTTGTTGCCAACAAACTCTCCAATGTCTTCCCTGGTCTCAAACCAGTCTCACTCTTTCCATGCTGCTCCCATCCCTAAACCCTAGCATTGACTTTGCCAGTCCTGCCATACTCTGTGCTATAGTGTGCTCTCCAGTGCCTAGAACCTTTGAGCTTCGAGTCTTGGGGGGAGGTGGGCTTAGGCCTTCATTCACTTTCCTATTGACGAGCTGTCTCCTCTCAACAGTGACACACTAACCGCATCATGGTCAACATTACTGAGGGGACATAGCTTCCACATCTGGAGCTTGCAGTACCTGGACTCCTCTCTCTGGCAATGTCCCTGGAAGGGGGCGGGGCTTAGCACAACTGATGCGGCGGCTGTCAGCACGGCTGTAAGCCACTAAGGCAAGAGAAGGGAGCGGGGCATCGCTCACCCCCTTACAGACACAGCCTACTGCCAAGAAGGAAGGATAAGATGCAGTTGTAACATTTTCATAATTTTCAGGAGGAATAATAGAATATTAACAGAATATATAAAATATTCTCCAGAATTGTTATTTCATAGGAAAAATAAGCATTTTGTAATACTGATATGTCAGGAGAGCTAATCAGACCGCTTTAAACCATCAATAGCCAGTGTAAGTTAGAAACAGATATGGAAAAATAACTTTGACATCCCATTTTGATAACAGTTTAATCTCTTCGTGACGACCAAAACGCCTTTTTACGGATCTCACTAATAGGCTTTTAATTTGCACATACATCTTTTTAAGGCAGTGGCTTGGCTGACTACTGACAGCCAGGCTCCTGCTCTAACAGCCAGTAGCGGAGAAACATCAGATCCTGGCAGTCTAACCCCTTACATGCCACAATCAATAACAATTGCACCATGTAAGCAAATAACAGGGGGAGGCCCTTTCTGTCAGATATCAGCACCCTGTAGCATGATCACAGGGAAACCAATGGGTTCCTACGGCAACCGGAAGCCTGACAAAAGGCCTCCATGTCTGCCATGTAACTCAACCTATTAGACCCCACCTCTGGGGGAGTCTAGTAGGATGCTGTCATAGGTTTAGTAGAATGCACTACCTAAAAAATGCAATGTACTATCGTGGCAAAAAAAAATTCAAGAAAGTTTAATTTAAAGAAAAAAAAATGCAGTTTCCCACAAAACCCTTTTTCAAATGAATAAAATACCAAAGAAAATTTTTAAAAAATGTGAATGTCATAAGAATAAATTTTAAAACTAACACTAGAATTCTTTTATTCATCTCTAAAAAAACGCAATAAAAAGCAATCCAAAAGTTACATGTACCTCAAACTAGTACCAATAAAAACTCCAACTCTTCTCGTATAAAACGAGACCTCATATAGCTCAGTTGCCGAAAGAATAAAAATCTTATTGATCTTAGGGCGTATTCAGATGGGCGTATATCGGTAGAGTTTTCACACCCGGCCAATATACACTTCCATCTAAGCAGTTACCCCCTTCATTCCCCCTCACCGGCTCTCTGCCTCTCTCCTCCACTTTGGCGTTTGTAATGGGAGGGGGCAGGTGGGGGCGGAGCTATGCTCTTCACTGTCCCGCCCACTCCCATTGCTGGCTATGGACAAGTGACGGGGAGGGGATGGACGCTTAGCTCCACACCCATCCTGCCCACTCCCATTGCAAACTGCTTGGAGGGGAGGAGAGAGGCAGAGAGCTAGTGAGGGGGAGGGAAGGGGGTAACTGCTCAAATGGAAGCGTATATCGGCCGGCCGTAAAAACGCTGGCCAATATACGCTCGTGTAAATAAGCCCTTAGAATGCTGTGATGCAGACTTAATTGTTTTTATTCAAATATGTCTTTTTTGTTGCGAAAAAGTAGTAAAAAAGAAAAAAAAACTATATGAATTTGGTATTTCAGTAAATGTGTTGATTCAAATAAGAGAGTTCTCATGTTATGATCACTGAATGATGAACGCTATAAAAAAGCCAAAAACAATGGTGGAATTTCCAAAGGGTTTTTTCACCTTCCACCTTCCCACCCAAAAACAAGCCCTCATACGTTTATGCCAATGAGTTATGGCTCTTGCAATGTAATAAATACATTAGGGGACAATACAAGGATCTCTCCCATGATCTGTTTATATCCAGGACTGCGACAGTAACAAGAGGGCATTCGCTACGTCTAAAGGAAAGCAAGTTTCATCACCAACACAGAAGGGGGTTCTTTACTGTAAGAGCAGTGAGACTGTGGAACTCTCTGCCTGAGGATGTGGTAATGGCAAAAATCCATAGAGTAGTTTAAGAGGGGACTAGATGTCTTTCTAGAGCGCTATGATATTACAGGATATAGACATTAGGTGACCAGTGGGTTGTAGTTCTGGGTCTTATATTTAGGTATGAACTATCAAAGGTTGATCCAGAAATTATTCTGCACTGCCATTATGGAGTCGGGAAGGAATTTCCCCCCCGAATGGGCTAAATGGCTTCTGCCTCTTGGGGTCTTTTGCCTTCTTCTGGATCAACTAGGGGGTTGAAACAGGCTGAACTAGATGAACATTGTCTTCATTCAGACTAACATGCCATGTTACTATAATCACTTGGTACTTAAAAGGTTCGTCACTAAGGGGTTAAAGCCATTCTTCACCACTGATCAGCACTTTGTGAGATACAGATGAGTTTTTGTAACTGCACCAACTAGTTCATTTTTAATAACACTTGTTTTATAAGCACCAAATAATAGGGTTGCATTTTGTGTCTCTCATGTGTGCAGTAACTATAATAGGTCTAGGCTGTTCTTAGCACCCAGTTATTTCAGAAATGACATGTCAGGCTGCATTCACACACAGCAGGTTTTGGTGGCATTATTAGGAGTGATTTTACAGGTATCTTTCTTTTAGTAAAAATGCTCTGGCCACATTTTTGCTATTCGTCAGCAGGATAATCTGAAGTTCTGAACACATTGCATTTTAGTTTGCAGTGTTTCTATAGTGTTTTTGATCTCTGTATGTACATTTAAATGCCACATTCTCTGGAGGTGACATTTTTTTAGCATGTCTTCCTCATAAACTTTAATTGTAACAAAAAAAAACTGCACCCAAAACCCGAAATGTTACTGCCTACATAAATTATATAGCAATTGGGATACGGGTTTCATGGTGTTTTTGTTGTCTTTTTCAAGAACACCAAAAAAATGAAGCGTGAAGGAGGCTCATGGTGATAAATATGTTGATGTTTTCCTCATTCCCTCCTAGGAAATTCAAGGTGACTCTTCCTCCGGGTGAGGGAGGGTGACCCGGTGTGCCATGGCCATGGTGCTCTAGAGGTGCTGAGGCAGCTGAGTTTGAATTGGAACCCTCTGCTACTACCTGCAGCTGTCTCTCAGTCTTAGTGGTCAGCATTGCTTGGTACCACTATGCGATGAATGTGAAGTTGTGAACCAGATTCATTGTTATTATGTAGAATGGAAGAAAAAAGGTGGAGCATCCCTGGTGGAAAAGCTTGTATACGTGTTTCGAGGTATGGAAACCTCTTCCTCAGTACGTGCTGGGGTTACACATCTAAAGATACTGACCGTGTATCTGACACAGACTTCTTTCGGCAATAATGAGAACTTTTTGGTAAAATACCTTATCTCAAGATTTTATACTATGTCTGAAGGTTGTGCCACAATCATCCTTCCGTAAGAGTTTTTCTTTTTCCTCACTAATTATTATTATGGGGTAATTTGGCAACAGATTGCTTATATGTGATGGAGGCGGAGGTGGGTCCCATCCACAATTATGTACTCCATAAAAACCTGTTAAAGGGATATTCTTGGGCATTTATGCACATCTACAGAATAGGCCATAAATGTCTGATAGTTGTGTGTCCCACTTCTGGAACTGACCCATATCTCCAGAACGAGGGGCTCCCAATGCTATCCCATTGAAAGAAAGCTCGCAGAAATGGCCTGCTTTTACAGAAACCACTGAGTACCCTGTGTTATGATGTTTCCATAACTCCTATAGAAGTGAACGGGAGTTACACAAATAGTCTAGCATAGCAAGCAATGTTGTTTCCACATCTCACAAGTTACATAAATAGTGTAGCTCACTGTGCTACATGGTTTACATAGCTCTAACTCACTTCTATAGGAGAAACAACGTAGCAGAGGGTGCTTGGCTGTTTCCATAAAATGTGGCCACTTTTGAAAGCCTGGATGTATTGACCAAGGAAATGAGGTCAGATAGTACTGGTTTGGGGGTCCAGATGTGAATACCCCTTAAAAGAACCCCCCCAGTTTTGGGACAAATTTCTGTCCTGGGACATGAAAGGAAGGGGGATACATATCTTCTATGCTGCCCCTCTGTTCCGCCAATTCTGGGCCCTGCTTTCAGCCATGCAAGATGGCAGCAACAATTTTCTAACTCCCTTATGTGCAGTGTGCACTGCTCTCTGATTGGCCAGTGCTATTCAACAAATGCGGATTTGTTATGGAAAATTTCCGCACAATGTGAATGAGGTTTCTGAAATTTGCTTAACATGGCTTGTGCTGTAAACACTGCAGAAAATCCACAGCAATTCCACCAGTGGAAATTCTGTGTCTACTGCCGATATGAAGACCACCTTATAGTACTATGGCCAGTAGGCCAGATGATAAGACAAACTGCCATAGAACCTATCTGAGGACTGCTTGGTCCCTTTTTTTATTGGGTAGCCATATCCCATATCATACCTGGCCTACCTGACCCAGAATCGGCAAGTGAGCCCCCTGCCCTACTGTCTGTGGAATGTATAGGACACCTGTATATTGCTCAGAAAAAGTTACCCTACTACTGTCGTGTCACTAAACTGTCAGTGACGTCTCATTGCACAGATAGTAAGGGGTGGCTGTGTTGAGCATTAGCACTGCAGCAATGTTTGAATGCAGCATTGCTCGGGTCAGCGGATAATGGAGGTAGAGAAAAGAACGGACAGTCAGAGGGCGAATAAACAAGAGAAAAAAAACCTTTAACCCCATCATGCAGATGGATGTCACATTTTGTCTAAACTTTGGGTTTATTGCTGCAAAAACATTTGTGCCCCGCTTTGTTCATAAATGTGGGGGGAATGCTGTAACCATATTGTAGAGTGATGAAGTTATATGGGCACATTAATGTAATGTAAATAAGGTAAATTCTGTCTCTTCCTGATGTTACGATTGTAAACTAGGAAAGTATGGTCACTAATTATGTGTCAAGTCATACCTCTAAACCACAACCCCTTTGTGCTCATGTTAACCTGACCAGTAATTTTAATGTGCAAGGTTGCAACCCTACATGTATGGCAGAAGTTGTCGTAAAGTACTAGTATATACTTCACTCAGGGCCGTAGCTTAGGGCCCATGGACCATGGTGCAAAGGTTCAGCTTTGGGCCCCTGTCACCACCTTATCTCACGGTTCATGGTAGCAGCTCTAAAAATATATACTGAAAAGCCCGAATATCTATAAGATAACTATTATTACACAACAGGATTAGCTACAGTGGTTCAACTCAATTATCCACACAGCAATAATTTCTCCATTGTTCCCAGCACAAAATAATGCCTCCTTTGTGCCTCAGTGAAATGTTGTCCTCCCTTGTGCCCCCCACAAAGTAATAGCTTCCCCCTTTGTGGTTATGCACAAGTAAAATTATCCTTTTGTGCCCCACAAAGTAATAATGCAATCTTTTTGCCACACAATAAGGTTCCCTATTTGTGCCCTCACACAGTAATAATACCCACTTTGAGCATCAAAGTACTATGCTCACCATATACCCTCAACAAGGTAATAGTGCCCCTCAATGTAATCGTGATTCCCTATATGCCCCCACAATGTGGTAGTTGTCGCTCCTAGTGCCCCCGCAATGAAACAATGATGTAACAGAGGTCTCTCCTAGTGTAAGAGGGTTACCACTTTCCTTCTAGAGACATACACTTCCTTATTCTCCTCTCTCCCAACCACGGCAGAGAGAATATAAGATCTGACAATACCAGCCAGGGACCACCAGTCAGCGCAAATGTGGCGAGGGGAGGCCCTCGGCCCCCCAGGCTTAAGGACTGGGTCGCAGTTGTGACCTCTGTGACCACCTATAGCTATGCCCCTGGCTACACTATGTTAAATATGTTCAGGGAAGAGCATATTACAGCAGGCACACAGGCATATTACAGCTCTATACAAGATCTAATACAGTATTCATAGCAATATGTGGAAACATACTGTAAGGCTGCATTCCCACGAACGTATATCGGCTCGGTTTTCACGCCGAGCCGATATACGTCATCCTCATCTGCAGGGGGGGGGAGGAGGATGGAAGAGCCAGGAGCAGGAACTGAGCTCCCGCCCCCTCTCTGCCTCCTCTCTGCCCCTCTGCACTATTTGCAATGGGGAGAGGCGGAACGGGGGCGGGGCTAATTCACAAAACTTAGCCCCGCCCCCATCCCGCCTCCTTTCATTGCAAATAGTGCAGAGGGGCAAGTATGAAAATTGTCCATGCAATGTGCAATGACAATACGCCCATGTGAGACTGGCCTAATGCTTTTGTGGTAAATTATCGCCATTGATGTCTATTCGAAATGTTGCATTGTTGCAAACTAAATGAGCCTACTACATTAAGGAAACCACATGGCCATTACTAACTTACAGCTGCTGAACACCTAATTCAATTGCAAGCCGTATGGATCTGCCTCACCAGCGAGGTTGTTGCCCGCATTGCTGCCGCAGCCCTGCCTTGGGGTGACCTCAACTAGAGACTGTACTCCAATGTATTCCTGTTGACTGTAACTCGATAATCATAATCAATTGATAGTGTTACAAAAAGTCTCTATGAAACCAAAGACTATGGCCAAATGCCCACGGACAGATTATCGCTGCGGAATTCACGGTTAGACACCTGCAGCAAATTCCGTAGACATGCTATGTTAAACAATTCTCCCATGCCAACTAACGGAAGACAACTGCGATTTTCCGCTCGCGGGGGAAAATCACAGCATGTTCTATTCTGTGCAGAAAATCACACGGATGGCTTCCATTGCAGTCGATGGAAACCGTCCATCCCGCGATACTTCCGTTGTGAGCACTGCGAAACTACCGCGAGAATCAATGTCACAGCCCAGCAGCGGCAAGTCATGTGCTGCACTGCGCATGCGCGCCGGCTCACCGGGCGAGACACTCATGGCAGATCCAGAGAGGTGAGTATAGGCTCTCTGGGGAGTGCCGGGTCTGATTCTGCTGCAATATTTCGCAGTCGGAATCTGATCTGGCTGTAGGCATTAGCCCTAAGGACTATTTCAGACGACCGTATATCGGCTTGGTTTTCACGCCAAGCCAATATACGGTTGCCTTGTCTGCAGGGGGAGGAGGATGGAAGAGCCAGGAGCAGGAACTGAGCTCCCGCCCCCTCTCCGTCCCTCTCCACTATTTGCAATAGGAGGGGGCGAGACGGGTGCGGATTAAAGTTGCTTAGCCCCGCCCCCATCTTGCCCCTCCCATTGCAAATAGTGGCAAGGGGTGGGGAAGGGGCGGGAGGTCAGTTCCTGCTCCTGGCTCTTCCATCTCCCCCCCCCTGCAGACAAGGACACCGTATATAGGCTCGGCGTGAAAACCGAGCCGATATACGGTCGTCTAAATAGACCCTAAGGGTGCCTTCATACGTGCGATTGCGATATCGCTGTGTTTTTTTAACGCAAATGTCAATGGGACTTTCTAATGTTAAAAACACATTGCACAAGAATCGCAAAGTACAAACTTGTGATTTTTGTGCTGTACGTTTTTAACATTAGAAAGTCCTATTGACATTCGCGTTAAAAAAACACAGCGATATCGCAATCGCAAGTATGAAGGCACCCTAACTAGTATAGGCTTTGAATGTGATAGTTTGTGTATTTCTCCCTATACTAGACATCCCTGTGTGCAGTCATTCAACAGGAAAGTAGTACTCTGTTGCTGTGTTAGGACAAATGACTATCAGATGTATTGTATATAGGAGAACAGCCTCTTTCAAGCAATCAGACAAATCAAAACTGACAAATGTTACCTAAATAGTTAAAAAGGGCTGGAAATTTGAATGAGTGACTGAGAAGTGAGGGCAGAGCTAGAGATCCAGGGTGTGTCAGGGAGGGAGTGCTGGGCTTCTACACTAGTCGCTCTTTGCTTTCTGCTGTCTGAGTTCATCAGGAGCATCTATCCCCCGCTGCTTCTAAACAGGAGTAAGTATATAGGTTTTTATGGCTATTATGTTGATCTTGAATTTTGGAGCAATGTAACATTGACCTGATTGAAACAAATAATAATGTTGCACCATAGTAGGTGTGCTTTGTGCTGACCTTTTTGGTTACTTTTGAGCTGCGGTACTTGGCTGATGTGTGACATGCAACAGTTGTATAAAAAGCGTATCCTGTTGAGTTTTGACATGCTGTATATTAGTAAATAACCTTCAGTTTGCTACAATGGAGCATTACTGTCTCATCATCAGCTTCTAGGTTGTATATACATCTTCCTTTTTTGTATGGCTAGCTTTAAAATCTGGTCTTAAAGTCCATTGTTGGGTAGTCTGAATCCAGGGAGGAGCCATATCTGCCTACCTATGTTTGTGTGCATCTTTTCCATGTCTGTAGATGACTGTATTTGTAAGAAGCCTTCCCCCCTCCTCCTGTGGAGCTGTGGTTTCCCAGATCAGCCCACAGTATGTCTGAATACTCTAAGGCAGTGTTTCCTAACTCCAGTCCTTGGGGCACCTCAACGGGTAAAGTTTTTTTTTCAGGATTTCCTCAGTATTGCACAGGTGATATAATTGTCGGTGCCTCAGACATTGCCACAGGGGTTCTTACTATAGGATATCCTGAAAGTATGACCTGTTGGGGTGCCTTGAGGACTGGAGTTGGGAAGCACCACTCTAAGGCCTCCTTCCCACGAACGGATTTCCGCCGCGTAATTCGCGGCGAAAATCCGCTGCGTTGCCCGCAGCTATTAGGTTCTATTGAACCTAATAGCACAATGCTCACGATGCGTAATTCCAGCGCGGAATTACGCACCGCGATTTCTCCCGTCCTCACCCGCAGCATGCTCTATTTTCTGCGGGTGAGGACGGGCTGTACGCACTGACGGCTTCCATTGCAGTCGATGGAAACCGTCCATCCCGCGATACTTCCGTTGTGAGCACTGCGAAACTACCGCGAGAATCAATGTCACAGCCCAGCAGCGGCAAGTCATGTGCTGCACTGCGCATGCGCGCCGGCTCACCGGGCGAGACACTCATGGCAGATCCAGAGAGGTGAGTATAGGCTCTCTGGGGAGTGCCGGGTCTGATTCTGCTGCAATATTTCGCAGTCGGAATCTGATCTGGCTGTAGGCATTAGCCCTAAGGACTATTTCAGACGACCGTATATCGGCTTGGTTTTCACGCCAAGCCAATATACGGTTGCCTTGTCTGCAGGGGGAGGAGGATGGAAGAGCCAGGAGCAGGAACTGAGCTCCCGCCCCCTCTCCGTCCCTCTCCACTATTTGCAATAGGAGGGGGCGAGACGGGTGCGGATTAAAGTTGCTTAGCCCCGCCCCCATCTTGCCCCTCCCATTGCAAATAGTGGCAAGGGGTGGGGAAGGGGCGGGAGGTCAGTTCCTGCTCCTGGCTCTTCCATCTCCCCCCCCCTGCAGACAAGGACACCGTATATAGGCTCGGCGTGAAAACCGAGCCGATATACGGTCGTCTAAATAGACCCTAAGGGTGCCTTCATACGTGCGATTGCGATATCGCTGTGTTTTTTTAACGCAAATGTCAATGGGACTTTCTAATGTTAAAAACACATTGCACAAGAATCGCAAAGTACAAACTTGTGATTTTTGTGCTGTACGTTTTTAACATTAGAAAGTCCTATTGACATTCGCGTTAAAAAAACACAGCGATATCGCAATCGCAAGTATGAAGGCACCCTAACTAGTATAGGCTTTGAATGTGATAGTTTGTGTATTTCTCCCTATACTAGACATCCCTGTGTGCAGTCATTCAACAGGAAAGTAGTACTCTGTTGCTGTGTTAGGACAAATGACTATCAGATGTATTGTATATAGGAGAACAGCCTCTTTCAAGCAATCAGACAAATCAAAACTGACAAATGTTACCTAAATAGTTAAAAAGGGCTGGAAATTTGAATGAGTGACTGAGAAGTGAGGGCAGAGCTAGAGATCCAGGGTGTGTCAGGGAGGGAGTGCTGGGCTTCTACACTAGTCGCTCTTTGCTTTCTGCTGTCTGAGTTCATCAGGAGCATCTATCCCCCGCTGCTTCTAAACAGGAGTAAGTATATAGGTTTTTATGGCTATTATGTTGATCTTGAATTTTGGAGCAATGTAACATTGACCTGATTGAAACAAATAATAATGTTGCACCATAGTAGGTGTGCTTTGTGCTGACCTTTTTGGTTACTTTTGAGCTGCGGTACTTGGCTGATGTGTGACATGCAACAGTTGTATAAAAAGCGTATCCTGTTGAGTTTTGACATGCTGTATATTAGTAAATAACCTTCAGTTTGCTACAATGGAGCATTACTGTCTCATCATCAGCTTCTAGGTTGTATATACATCTTCCTTTTTTGTATGGCTAGCTTTAAAATCTGGTCTTAAAGTCCATTGTTGGGTAGTCTGAATCCAGGGAGGAGCCATATCTGCCTACCTATGTTTGTGTGCATCTTTTCCATGTCTGTAGATGACTGTATTTGTAAGAAGCCTTCCCCCCTCCTCCTGTGGAGCTGTGGTTTCCCAGATCAGCCCACAGTATGTCTGAATACTCTAAGGCAGTGTTTCCTAACTCCAGTCCTTGGGGCACCTCAACGGGTAAAGTTTTTTTTTCAGGATTTCCTCAGTATTGCACAGGTGATATAATTGTCGGTGCCTCAGACATTGCCACAGGGGTTCTTACTATAGGATATCCTGAAAGTATGACCTGTTGGGGTGCCTTGAGGACTGGAGTTGGGAAGCACCACTCTAAAGGTTTGTTCATTTGTGACTGACTTTTCTGCAACTGAAAATCCGCTCCATACATCTGACTAGGGTTCTTTCTGCCACAAAATTCTTGTGTGAACTTACCCCTAGGATGCCAACATATATGCCAATCCTGCCATAACAGTGCAACACAGGAAAAGCGAGTGAAAACTACATATAAATGCATGTAGCTTTACCGAGGGTTTGCACTAAAACCAGCGAACATCCCTTGTATTTGTGTAAGTACTATGAATAGCCAGATGCCCCCCTTAAACCATTATCAGACTGCTGCATATCCACCGGCGAATCGCGCTGTGTGAAGCTTTTCATAGCGTTGCTATGGAAATCGCAGTGCCGACGTCCACGAGCGGAGAATCTTAGGGACTCTCCTCTCGAGGGATTTAAATCGTGGCATGCTGCAGTGAGCCTGTCAGTGCTCCTCCCTCGTCCACCGCGGAGGAATATCGCTAGCTAGATTCTGTCACGGCCGTGGACAGGGGGCCAAGCTTATTTGAACAAGCGTATATCGGCCGGTGTCTTCACGGCCAACCGATATACGCTTCCATCCTAGCAGTCCCTCCCCCTCATCGGCTTTCTCTCTCCTCCCCTCCGAGTGGTTTGGGATGGGAGTGGGTGGAATGGGGGTGGAGCTAAGCTTCCACCCTTTGTCCATAGCCAGCAATCGGAGTAGGTGGGACAGAGTGGATCTTGGCTCTGCAATCGTTCCACCCCTCCCATTACAAATGCCAGAGTGAAGGAGAGAGCCAGGGCGAATGGGGGGTGGGAGCTGCTTTAGATGGAAGCGTATAGCGGCTGTGAAACCGCCAGCTAACGTATGCTCGTGTAAATAACCCCTTATAAGGTGCCCATATATACTTAGAGCAAGGTTAGCAGGCCCAGATGACTGTCTTGTGTATGGGGGGCTCCTATGCTGTGACAGATATCCATGGAAAGAAGGTCCAGCCTACTGTATTTCAATATGCCCAATTCCCTCCCCCTCTTTTTTTTTTTTTGCAGGGGACATAAGTCACCTCCAGAGGTGTCTGGCAGTGGCTTATTCCCCTCTATACGTTCAAAACATATGTGCACTTGGCCAGTGTTTATGAAGTAGCCATCTGCTGAATGCTTGGCTATTGAAGGTTTATGGGTACTTATAGGAGTGCTGCTTAATCAGGATATACATGCATGAATATTTTGATTTAGCTATCACAACCAGCATTTAGTTTTTTTTTGTTTTTTTTTTACCACAGGGCAGCTAAGGTGCTGTTAAAACTGCATAAAAACCTTGAGAGGCTTTTGATGCCATTTAAACCACAGCTTGACTGCCTTGTGCAAATACAACCTAGGTTTGGCGTCACTCATTTGATATCACTATAAATCTGTTCTGTTGGTCTCAGCCTTATCGCCCAAGTTTAGCAAGTTTTAGGCTGCCTGTCCACGGGTGGGTTTGAACTTGCGCTGCCCCTCACCCCCTGTCCACGAGCGGGGAATTATTGTAATTTCTCCACTCGCGGGCAGCAATTGGCAACATACTGCGAATTTACCATGATTCTCCGCCGTCAGCCTATCTATCAGATAGGCTGACAGCGGAGATCCATCTGCCTGCTCCTGGCCGGCGGTATCCCACCGTGGGATACTGCAACGCCTGTGGACAGGCAGCCTTAGGAAATTAAGGCTGTTTTTACAGGCGCTGGAAATGCTGTGGAATGGCCGCTGGGAAAATCACAGTGGAAAGTCTGCATTAGTTACAGGACAATCCATGTGGAGGGGCTTTAAAAAAGGGAGAAAAAAAATTTCCACCAACAATCCGCTGTATCTTTGAAAACCACTGTGGATTCTAAATCTGCCGAATGTCTACTTAGGTTGTGGAGTTCAACCCTTGAAATACTGCTGCAGCGCTTTTCGGCATGTGCAATGGTATCCTAACAGTGTTTGACAATCCGTCAAAAATCTATCAGCTGCAATGTAAATCTCTTTGCATAGGGAAATGGTTCAGCTTTTAGTAAAATATACAAGAAGAAAAAAAGTTCATCAGGTGAGGATGATGTGGACACTCATCCAGCTGGCACAGCCCCTCTAGCAGGTATCAGGATACAATACATTTGACTACAAAACAAAGTTGTTCGACTGCTCTCCGTGTAGGAGTCATATTACTGTAATGTAACTCGTTGCACTGGAACACAATCCGGCAGAGGAGTTAATGGTTTCTGTAATGATTACCGGAGGGGTGGGCTCTGCTGAGGCCTAGGACTCTGCTGCTTGTTAGTATATTAATGTATATCCGTTCCTCTTCTGCTATCATGTAAGACGTTTCCTGTCAAGGAGCAATTCTGCATATTGCAGCTATTGTCTCCCAGCTGATCATATGCCAGAAAATAACTTTAGTGCATGGCCTTGATTTCAGACAATAGCCATAGCTGATTTCCATCTAACCTCTATTGTTTGTCTCTCTGCAGCCCCAGAAAAACATCAGGAGCAAAATGGCAAAGGTAAGCTGTTTATACTTTGTCATTGACAGTAAGGGGTGTATGTAATACTCTGACAAAAAAATATATGGTTTGAGTCATAGATATAAAACGTCAATCAGAACTCCTGTAAGGCCAAGTTCACACAAGGCAGAGTTGGTGAACTTTTTTTCTTTTTGTAAGTTTCACTTTAAGAAAAACCAAAGTTACCACGATGCATGTGAATGTCATAAAATGGCTACAAGGCTATTCCAGTCTAAGGTTGACTACCCACTACAGTGTTTTTTTTTTTTCCCCACTGCGAAATTTGCAGAGGTCTATGGGACTTGTAATGTTAAAATCGCGATTGTGATAAATCGCGATTTCGCTGTAAATTGTGATTTTTTTTTTTTTTTTTTTTTTTTTTTTTTTTTTTTTTGCGCAATCACGATTTTAACATTGCAAGTCCCAAAGACCCCTGCTGAAAAAAAAAACAAAGCGAATTTCGCAGTGAAAAAAAAACTGTAGTGGGTAGTCACCCTGAAGCAGAATGGTAGTCCAGAGCTGTTGGTTAAATGCTTATTCTCATGTGTATGGCCCGCACTTGGTGGTACATGGAGTCCATACAGATCTGTACTGGGCTGTAGGCACTCTGTCTGCTTCTGCACAGATCTGTTTCATGGAGATCTTCTTCCCTCGAAGCTCTGTAATTCCTAAATTACTCAGATAGAAAAGCGTTTGTATGAAATCGGAGGCAGAGAGTAATTGCAGGGGCCCTGTAGATGACTATGGGTGCTGTAATATGGTTCAATGGAACTTTCAAGAAGATGTAATAAAGCTGTGTGCATGAGGTCTTTGCTAAGAGTTATCTCACCAAAGTCATTTATCACCTAGCCACAGGGTAGGCAATGTTGGATCACTGAAGGTCTGACCACTTGAACCCCAGAGATCATGAGAACCGCACACCCCAAGTCCCCATTAGTGAATAGAGTGGCAGTGCGAATGAATGACAACTACTTTGTTCACTTCTATGGGACTGAGTGAATTGCTTGGCCATCTCCATAGACAGTTAATGGGGAGTGGTCATGCTTGTGCACTGCCGTTTAATTCACGGAGTTTACCTTAAGGCCGGCTTCACACCAACATATACAAATTTGCATGTGCGAGTGCCATGTTTATGCAAAACTAAGGCATCACCGTATTTTACTGTACTTTTTGCAAGTGTCAACAAAAAGCACTGATTCTCCAAGCCATTGAAATGGCTGGTTAGTCTAATCAGTTCAAGATGTGTTCTTTTTCCTGTGCGATTACGCCATGTTTCACATCTTAGCATATTGCGCATCTCCACTAACTTGTATGGGGACTATTGGTGCGCAAATACACAGGAAAATGAGCATGCTGCATGTTTTGTGTATAACTTGACCACACAGGAAATACACAAATGTGAAGGAACCCAATGAAATCAATGGGCTCATTTCACTGCATATGTAAATATGGCCATGTGAAGCTGGATTTACGTATTTGGTTTTCATGGTCCCTGTTGGTTCCAGTGGTCAGACCCCCTGTAATCAAAAATCTGTATCCTCCCCTGTACACTGATGATAAAAAATTTTGTTGGAATAACTTCTTTAAACCTGTTTATTTCCCCCTCCTCTTTCTAAAAGTTGCAATAGGAGGTAACTGATGGGTTAAACTCAAACTCCTGTAACGTATGACGTTCAGACTTTTTCCGGATTCCTAAATGGAAAAGTTTATGCAGAGAGCCGAGTAAAAGATCGCTTTATAATGAGGCTGACTTATTCTGCAGGAATCTAGGGAGAGCCGTGGAACTGTAATGCTTTAGGAAAACCAAAAGGGAAATAAAAAGGTTTGCTTTTTTTTGTCAACTTGACAAGAAGACATCTCAAGGACTTCTATGTAACACTGACAGTTTAATGAACATGTCAAACGGTTTTCATCTATCATTTCACCCAACCACTTAGCTCTGTGAAGTTCTATCTCAACCACATGACTTCCTCCTGCCTATGAGACATCCCAGCGAGTAGCTCTACATGTTGACGTGTGCAGTTCTTTCCTCTTTCCAGAATTTTTTTTTTTTTCTTCGTAGTGAACTCGCCCAGTAAAAAACCCTCTGAAAGAAGGCCAAGCTACAGTACGTAACTAGGACAATGTTCCTGGTCATATGAGAGCTGCTGCCTGCAGCTGTGGGCTGGCTGTGATCAGTAACCCCATCAGTGCTTGTTCTATGGCAGCCGAGCCTCCCTCACTACCTGAGTAAATAATTTCAGGAATGGACACGCTGTTTGACCTTACCTCGGGAAAAGTGTTTGTCTAACAACTTGTATTTGAGTTCTCTACATGGTGTCACATAAGCCAATGCAGAATAACCGTAACTGGAATTCTGTGAATTTCCATAAACGCCCAGTGTGTGTGTGGCTGCTCAGCCAAACTTAAGTAAAAACTTCATCAAAAACTCTGGTGAGGGGGAAAATGCAAATAACTTGACTGGTATGCAACTATGCTGCATTTAAAATAATACCAAGTAATTCGTGATGCTGCAGTAGATTGTGACCAGTGTTCTCCCCTTCTGGGCTTCTGGGGATCAAAGTACCTACAAATAGAAACTGCCAGTACTTAAAAGGACCTGTTGGTTCTCCTTAGTAAAAACTTGTAGTACCCTACAATGATAGTTCTGGAGTGTCTTTTCTTAGAATCTCCATATTTTGCCATTTCTTTTCTTTCTAATTAAAAAAAGGAGAGAATTTAATTGTAGGTAGACAGTGCAGGACAGCATGTAAGGACCACCACCCTATCCAAGCTGTCTGTGGATGTTGGAGGCCATAAGAATAATACTATGGCTACTTTTGATATAAGCAAACTCATTGCTGTAATGCGTTGGACATGGCTGTGCAAAAGTAGGTGGGGGAACTGCCATGTCAAGATGGCCTCATCCTCTAGTGAAGACATGGTTCTCAGAGCGTTGCTAACTGTCACCAACACGGGAAAGCACAAGAAAATAGTGCCTATGTGAGTGCTAGAAAGGGGGGTCCGTGTCGTTGGGCAACTTCTGACACTCCCTGCTTGTGTTTATTTTTGTGCCTGTAAAATATGCAGTACATGCGCATGAAAAAACATACACCTATGCAATTAGCAGGAAATCACCGCTGATTTTAAGCTACATATTATGATTCATTTATGTGAGCTCGGCCTTAGTGGCAATTTTCACTGGCTCACTTGTTTTGTTAGTTTTCATTGGGGAAGGGGGGGAAACAATTCATGTTTCAATGGACACAACAAGGCAGAAGTTGCTGTGTGGCTAGGGCCAGGCAAGTCCCCGTTTCGGATATTTGCTAATATTGGTAGTGAGGTTGTTATAAGGGATGCAGAAGTCTCTGTGTCAGATTTCTATCTTGTCACATTCATATGTATATTGATTCCATTTGCACTTAGAATAATTCTATTTGTGATGCACTGGTTTCTTCATGACCTTTCCATGGCATGATTTTGGTTAGAACAGTCATCGTGTCAGAAGCATTTTCCACTGTGGGTGTGTGCCATAAAAATAACAGGTTACTATTTTGGTAGTAATTGTCCAGATTTATATAATATTTAGTTTGTTACTATGGGACTATGTTTTGGTGACTCAGAATCACTAGAGAGTACTGGTGCAGCAATTGTTTGTTATTCACTAATGGATACAAATTCACACTGGAACATAACATATTGTGGCCTCCTCCACCTATTCATTACAGATCAAACCACATATGTTTGAGACAGTGATTTGGATGTCTCATATATATAGTTCACAATTATCTTAGTCATTCAAGTCTGCTCATCTGTAAAATATATATATATATATTTTTTTACACGTCTTGCTCCCCAATAAGATGTCTGAACAGGTCTTCCGCTTACAAATGTAAGCCCAACTGAGTTTTCCAACAGGTCATGTGACAGTGCTGAATTCCAATTCTACAATTTCCAATGACTTACTACACATCCATGGCTTTTTACTTCCAGCCTGGACAATGAACATTGTCACTAGTGACATGGTGTTCATTCCCTGTCTGGAAATGGGGAATCTGTGTCCATCCCGTAACCAGTGGGCATGATAAAGCTGTGCCATCCAGGCACATGTGCAGTTTTGATATAGCTAGAATGCACAGTTTAGAGTGGGAAAATGGGCAGTAGCAGCACTACTACTCATGGGAATTGACCCTGCTGACCAAACGAAAAAGTGCTGCGGTGCCATTACTGCGCACACAAACAAACATGAAGAGGAGAAACTGATACAGGGCAAGCTTGGCAGCAAAAATAGGCTTCTAACTTGATGGTCAATCCCTTCTTGGGCTGTGCTGGGTAGAATGGCAGGGAACTTAAAATTTCAGCTTTCAATCATAAAACTCCTGTAATAAAGGAAGTCATGGCACTCCAAGCCAAATCCACCCAAGACTAGCTAGCTTACTATGTATTCACAGCTGGTATTAATTTTCCATTGCAAATGAATCGAGACACATAAGACATTTGTGTTCAGTGGTGGAAAAGATCTATTTTTGAATTGCTGATATGTATAGCCGGTGCTACTTAAAACTCAATCTGTCTTAGTTAATGGCTTGATGCTATGAACTTGTCAATACAGTGAGGACTGTATATCTAGACCAAATTTCCTGCGGCATGCTATGTAGGAGGCTGTCCTCTTATACTGGCTGTCATCTTATACTTGTATATTGACTGTCATCTTTCGAGAATTGTTTTTTAGTGGTTGAAAATCAAGGCCACTAAACATATCTGGCTCTGCAACGTGGTGGTACCAACTGTCATATGGCAAGCATTGGTAGCATAATCCATATGCAGGTTCAGACTGAATTTTCAGTTTAATAGGTTTATCCTGTTCACTATAAGAAAAGATAGCTGCAAGTAGTTTAGTACTGATGTATTCCTTACAAGCCTCATTCTACTAAGTGCATCCAGATTTGGTTTTAAGGCTACTTGCGCATGGACTTTTCCGTTCACTTTTTGGACTGAAAGCAGTCTAAAAATTGTCCGTAAATAAGACCCATTCATTGGAATGGGTGTATATACGCAGGTTTTTTTTTTTTTTTTTTTTCTCGGACCAATTGTCTGAGTTTAAAAAAAAAATAAAAAAATAAAATTTAAATCGCAGCATATTTTTATTGTTAAATTTTTGGGCGAATAGCACATGTACTGAACACAGCACAATGACATCAGATGGCACAAAAACGTGCTGTCTGATACGATTTGCACCTGAGGATCTCGGGCACAACCTTTTAAACACCCATGTTTACCCTCAGTAGGCCAAGCTAGATGAATTAGATTCTGGATTTAATGTGAATATGGTGAACTACACCCATTACCAAAATTAAAGATTGTGCGAGTGTTCTTTAACCCACAGAAGACTAGTTGCCTGTTTCCATAAACATGAATTAACATTTGTTAGTGTTCAGTATTGACTCATCGCTTCCTGTTTATAGTTATCTACATTGTCCAGCACTGGCAATGCTCTTTATAACCAAATGTTCATCTTAGAAGCATGAAAGATGAAGATAAAATGCATCAGTCCAGCCGGACCGTTGTAATGTGGGAAAAATCAAAGTGTCAAAGAATGGATCTACAGCACAGAGATACTCCAATTTCTATTTCAAGCAAAAGAACCAAATTTTCTTTCTCTGTGCACGCCAAGATGCCAAGTGCCAGATCCCAGACACCCAGGAAACGGTCCAAAATAATATAAATAGTAATTGGCAGCACAGAGGAATGAGTTTTCTTACCGCTGGTTGTGTATATTAAATAGCATCTTTATTCCAAAAGTCCACAAAAGATAAGCGTTGTAATGTGGGAGACTTCCCAAAACTACTGAAGGGGAGTTTGCCTCTCGCGACCGATCACATATCAACTCTAATCCCAATGCTTCTAGCTGAGTGTGTGTTGTGTTTAATTAGTATACATATATATTTACACAGTAGGGCAGATGGAACACTATCTCTGCAGCACCACCTATTGGTTGGCAGCTTTACTGCAAATAAATGTCCGGCCCTTTATACAGGTCTTTATAACACTGATTGGGAATTGGAAACCAAGCCAGAATCCATATGCGGACAGCTGTTTCGGAGTGGTTGCCCCTCATTGGTGTGCAGTAGGTTTCTGGCTTGGCTGGTGAGGTCACCCCTATTGACCTGTTTCTAGAGAAACACTACTAGCTGTAGACACTCTTGATGCCGATGTACAGGATCCATGTCAGAATTGTTACCATTTACTTTGCTGTCTATGCAGTAGATTTGGAGCTCTGATTAATATATGTATATTTAAAGGGACTGTCAGCTCCTATAAACCCAGGGGCTCACGGGAGCCAACAGGCTGAATTCACCATTGTGAGCTTTCTACTCTCCTTCCCTGCTGAATACATCCTGGCAGACTACTTGTGAGGTCTACATGGCACACGCATTGTATGCACCCATGGGAATGGCAGGAGAGTTGCATTGCTGGATTCAGCCTGTCTGCTCTCAATTGTGCAGTTTTCAGCTTATGGGGCTCACAGGCGTTGACGAACACCCCCTTTAAATCTGGATCGCATTGAAGTATAGTATAGGCTCATGGCAAGCTATGAATCCCTACAATGTGAGTGTACATATTTAAAATCTGAACATAAAGCATTCCCAGACCTACACAATGTAAAAGAATACATGATGGTCAGCACGTCTTGTACAGGATTCCGTTAGAATCACATTAGTTTTGGAGGCTATATGTAAAGTCACTTCTCACTTATCTATTTTGTATCCGTGTATTGTAGTACAGGAAGTGCTTTACTATGACTCTAATCTGAGTCCAGAATGCCCAAGTGCTGATTTCTGTTATTTTAGAACGTACTAATATATAATTTTTTTTTCTTTCTTTAAACCAGAGGGCATGGGAAATTTAAAATGTCCTGGCTACTATAGGTAGCCAAGAGCTTGGAGCCACTAGTGACTGGTGGCCTCATTGAGCAGTCCCCGGTCATGTGATTAAAAAGGTAGCAATCTACCTTAGGCTGGTCTCGCACGACCAGACAGGATTTGCGGATTCCGCATGCGTTTGATCCATGTATTACCACTAATCAATCAAATATATTGGATTACACTTCCGCTCACATTAGTGGGTTCAGAATTGAATAATACACCCACAGAAAACCGAACACAGCATGTTCTATTTTACTGTGGATATCCGCGACATAGAGCCCATCGTGCTCCATGGTCGTGGATATACCCGCAGCCCCTACGTAACTACATTGTCAAGAAATACCCCCCAAAAAGTGTTGGGTTTGCCGCAAGCACAGAAGGAGGGATACCCAGTTTTATTACCCCATGTACCCATCCCAACCAGGCCTCCGTAATTACCCCAGTATTCAGACATACCGCACAGTCTTACATTATGATTTTTATCGAAAATGTGGGAAAAGCCAAAAGGGATGGGATTATTTTCAGGGAGCCAAATTTTATTTTATTATCTGCATAAGTGCGCAATGGTGCCTTCAATTTAGTCAGTTGGGCCCTGAAATCCAATGGGTGTACCCTTAATTATAAGCCTAGCCATGTGTCCTAGCTAAGTAGATTGTGTCTCCAATTGGTATGTTTCTGCACACGGGACAAACGGGAGGGATCAATTTTGGAGTGCACCTAAATGAAGTACAAGATGTGCCGAGAAAACCTCAGAATTACTTGGATATACAAAGCCTTTACAGAGTTATAAGTTAGTGACACGTTGGATTTCCAAAATTTGATCTGGTCATTAAAGGGGTTGTCTCGCGAAAGCAAGTGGGGTTAAGTACTTCTGTATGGCCATATTAATGCACTTTGTAATATACATTGTGCATTAAATATGAGCCATACAGAAGTTATTCACTTACCTTCCCTGCACTGGCGTCCCCGTCTCCATGGCTCCGTCTAATTTCAGCGTCTAATCTCCCGATTAGACGCGCTTGCGCAGTAGGGTCTTCTCCCATCTCTTCGGTCCAGCACGAGCGGCATTCTGGCTCCGCTTCCTTGTATGCGTCATCGCGTAGCTCCGCCCCCGTCACATGTGCCGATTCCAGCCAATCAGGAGGCTGGAATCGGCACATGTGACGGGGGCGGAGCTACGCGATGACGCGTACAAGGGAGCGGAGCCAGAATGCCGCTCGTGCTGGACCGAAGGGATGGGAGAAGACCCTACTGCGCAAGCGCGTCTAATCGGGAGATTAGACGCTGAAATTAGACGGAGCCATGGAGACGGGGACGCCAGCGCTGGGAAGGTAAGTGAATAACTTCTGTATGGCTCATATTTAATGCACAATGTATATTACAAAGTGCATTAATATGGCCATACAGAAGTACTTAACCCCACTTGCTTTCGTGAGACAACCCCTTTAAGGTGCAAATAGGCTTGGTCACTAAGGGGTTAAGGGATTACTGTGCATTGATCCTAAATGGTAGCATAGTCCTATTGTGTTTATAATACAAACCTGTTGGTGGGCCAATGCTTCAAGGGAAAGTGTGTGTGTGTGTACTGATTGACTGGCCACTAATTCTCTAACTTCCCAGTGTCATAAAAACATGAAGTTTGGCATGACCATTCTTTAGGTCCTAAATAGGAAAAGTAAAGGGGTCACAACTCTATTTATTCAATGCTAAGTGTAAAAGTATTGGCACCCCTGTGTAATGTACCGAATCTAATTCTCTAACTTTTCGGTGTCTTACAAACATGAAATTTGGCAGGAGCGTTTTTTTAGGCCCGAAACACTAAGTAAGGTCCTAAATAGGAAAAGTAAAGGGGTCACAACTCAATTATTCAATGCCAATTGCAAAAGTAAGTGCACCCACTATGTAATTTAACTTCTCAGTGTCGTGCAAGTGTGAAAATTGGCATGACCATTCTTTAGGTCCTAAATAAGGAGAATGGGAGGGGTGGCACACTCTGCAGTGGGACATCAGTACACACAGATTGAGGAGAATCTAACGCTCCTCTGTGTATAAATATTCCTTGGTTCCTCTAAAGTAACCTTGACTTCATAAAATTTTCTGTGTGAACACCTGTCTTAAATTAACTTGGGCAAAGCCAGGTATCAGCTAGTGTATTTTTTTTTTCATGAAATTAGGGCGCCCATTCAACTTTGTACCTCTGCATAATTATCTATGTTGTATGGCCTGCAAATTTGCCCATGTGCCTCACCTAAGGATCTCTCAAAGACAATGATATTAAAATACAAAATGGGTAAAATCTATGCTAGAATTATAAATGGCACTAATGGCTGAGAAGGCGGATAAAAAAAACTAGAATCATGGAGACTTTGCTATTGAAAGGCTGACTCTGCATCAGAAGTATAAGGTACAATGAGGACCTCTCTCCAGCCACTTAGTGATGTTTACTTTGTCTCTATTTTCCAGTAATTTAGATTTTAAGAAATGAGCTCTTAGAACTCCATTTTCTTATTTACTTCTGTGGTTTAACAGTGTTCCCTCAAGGGTGAGCCATAATCCTTGCTTTGATACAAAGATGACACTTATCAGATTGTCTATTACTGTATGTGCCATTAGGCCTTATCAGAAACTTGCAATCTTAGTGTCATATTTGGGTTCCACCCATGACAAATGACCTTGCCCTACAATGTTTCCTAATGACTGCTTTCACAACTGCTTTGAGCCTGGAGCTTCCTTTTTCAGTTTTGCAGAGTGGATCCGGTTAGTGGTGATGCAATCAACTGCAAAATGTTTGCTGGAGCCGGAGGCAGGCGGGACTGTCTGTGTTGAAATTACTATGTGCCAGCCTCACAATATTATAGTTATAGCTGTAGTATGCTATTTGTATTGGACAAGTAACCTAATTTCTTATATTCTTCTGCTTTCAATCTCCTCACCCTGAAGGTAGCTGTAGTTATAAGAAAAAGCCAATGGTCTAAGAAAGCCGATCCACTCCCTTAGTTCTTTCTGTATTAGACCTTTCTCAGAACTGTTGTCTTCCTCAGATTGAAAGATGTGAAACCTATGTTTAGTTCATTCCAATGTATGTTTGCCTTTTTTCTAAATCAAAACCACATACTGACACTTCTTAAATACTGATTTTATTTTCTAAGTTTTAGATTTCACATTTTCTGTTCATCCTTATCGGAAGCGGCCATATTGCCTGATCAGCTACAAATCTGTTAACAGCATTCAGGCTTATTTTAGCCAAATGGACCATACACCTGTAGTCTAGAGATGATATGCAGACTTCTACAGTAGAGTGTTCTAGGCATGCTCTGTGACATGTGCAGGGAGGGGGAGGAGGTAAGCCATGACCATAACCTATTGCGCATGATGGATCTATATATGTGGTATCTGACATTGGGTAATCCTGCCTGTGATAACGAGACAACTGCTGAGAAGTGGTTTCTACAGAGCAGGAATGGTAGACTATTATGAAGCTGAGATGGTTAGAGCATACTCCCCTCCCAAAGGGAAAATCTATGGTTGATTGACAGATCCACTTTTCCGTCCATATGGGAATGCTTTTAATTTAAATATTAGAAAACATAAAATAAAATTATAGATAAAACTTCTATCTTCAATGATTTTTTTTTTTTGTGCTGACTGCACCATATGACGACATGATATGCAGACTGGGCTCTCAGATACAGTTGGGAAACATTCAGTCTATGGAGCAAGATCATAAGTGCATTATTGAAAATCTATATCCAAGGTCAAAAAGGGACATGCATTCAAAACCAAGCCACGAGGAGGCAAGAGCTGCCTGTAGAGCTCAGACTGGATTGTGTGGAGGCACAGATCTGAAGAAGGCAGCACAAAAAAAAAATTCTACTACACAAAGTTCCCAAGAGTCACAGTGGCCTCCAAAATTCTTAAATAGAAGAAGCTTGGAACAACCACAACTCTTCTTAGAGCTGGCCAACCCACCAAACTAAGTTATTAGGGGAGAAGGGCCTTGAGATATATGACCAAGAACCTAATGGTCACTCTGGCTGGGCTCCAAAAACCCTGTGTGCCGATGGAAGAAACCTCCAGAAGGCCAACCCTCACCCAGCATTCCACCTCACCAATCTGGAACTAATGGCAAAGTGGCCAGATCGAAGCCTCTTCTCCATAAAAGGCACATGAAAACCCACCTGTTTGGGTTTTTTTTTTGTAAAGGACTATCAAACAGAAACCAGATTCTCTGGTCTGATGGAACCGAGATTGAACCTTTTTGGCTTTAGTTCGTAAGACCAGGCTAAGCCTTGTTATGGTAAACTAGTACAGGTAATGCCTTTCAAGGTTGTACTATATATGGAAATAAAAGGATTTCTTTTATGATCAAATCTTCTATATGGTGAAATTAAAAGCCGGTTTCCATGTCTAGGTTCTATGCCTGCGTGTTTTTGAGTAATTACCTCACTCTTAGTTATCCCATGAGGGCTAGTAAATCCCTACCCACAGAAGTATAGAATCACAACACGCTGGAGGGCAACGCTGATCCATTCATTTCAATGAGACCGCTGGAGATTTTTTAGTTTTCTGGGACAACCACTTTGATGTGGTTAAGGGTTGATCAATGGTTGAACAAATGACCGTCTGAAGGATTATTTCAGATTCAAGCATACACGTTTTAGTTCATAATGTCCATATTGACTGTTAAACTTGTTCAGTTGGGCCATATATGTTCAGACATGAGGTGAAAGGCAAACTAATGTTCTTTAAAGACCTTATTTGTGGACAAAAGAATCTGCCGTATGATTTACCAGAATAGTTTCAAACCTGGATAACGTTTCCAGTTGATGACAATTGTTCGTTAAATTTCACCCAACAAACTATATATATTTTTTAACTTTACTCGGTGTATCAGCTCCTTCAACATCTATACTGGGAATGCAGAAATATGCCCAAAACGCACTCGTATGAAATGGACCTTAAGAAGATAATGCCCCATACTCCACTTTCTGATATGTATGATTTGTGACAGAAAATAACATTTTCTATTATGTACTCTGGGAAATTGTGTCAGAGCCCATAAACATCTGTAGCTTTCATGTCCATATCTGCAATGCAGAATTTTTTGTAAACCTACCATACTTTAGTTTTATGTAGTAAGAGAATGCGTTCTCCTCTGATCTGGAACTGAAGTTATGATGTCTTGTCTTGATCAGACTTTTATGCATACCTGTTGTGCAAGCATGAATGTGCATGCTGTCTACAATCTTGTATTGCTAAAAATAGTGTGTGACCCAAAGATCACTATGTAGCCCTGAAATCTCTCCATCTAATGGTCAACTTGGTCACGTTGTGACTTGCATGTTGCCATAACTGGCAGAAAGTCAAGAGTTAAAATAACTTTGTAGAAATCATCTGGTAATTATATTTTTTCTTTTAGTATACAAGAGGAACCATAAGAGATTTCAGTGGCTTCAACGCCAATGAGGATGCAGAAGCTCTGCGCAAGGCTATGAAAGGAATGGGTAGGTTCATATACTGTACTATGCAGTAGAGTAAAAATGGTGTGATAAAGTGCTAGCAAGAAAAATGTGTGATGTACTGTTGTATTAGAGACGTGACTTTTTAATTGAATGACCTATTATATATGCAAGTTTTTTCTTTAAGTCTGAGGCATTAAGAAGCCTTGAAAACTTGCATATAGAACTATACCTTTTGAATAACCAATATGTGTCTCCTCATAACTTTGGCCTTTTCCACACTTGCTATATAGTAATTAATCTGACCTTTTGCTCGTGGTGTGGTCTTGTTTTTTGGTCTTGAGTTTCTTCTTTTTTTTTTGCACCTCAACGCTAAGGCTGGGTTCACACGGGGCGGATTTGCCATGGAAATTCCGTCTGGAATTTCACCGCGGCAAATCCGCCTGCGGCCACTAATCTCGGGATTAGCCAGCCATGTGGACGAGATTTCTCAGAAATCTCGTCCACATGGGGCAGCAAATGCTGCGGAAGAGCGAGCGGCCGGGCCGCTTCAAAACCCGCGGCTAAGTGCTGCGGGTTTTGAAGCGGTGCTTCTCCCGGCAGAAATCTTGCTTTTTTTGCTGTGGCCAAACCGCGAGATTTCTGTCGAATCCGCCCGTGTGAACCCAGCCTTAGGCTGGATTCACACGAACGTATATCTGCTCGGTTTTCACGCCAAGCCGATATACGTCGTCCTCATCTGCAGGGGGGGGGGGGGGGGATGGAAGAGCCAGGAGCAGGAACTGAGCTCCCGCCCCCCCCTCTGCCCTATTTGCAATGGGGAGAGGCGGGACGGGGGTGGGGCTAATTTTTAGAACTTGGCCCTGGCCCTGTCCCGCCTCCTTTCATTGCAAATAGTGCAGAGGGGTGGAGAGGGGGCGGGAGCTCAATTCCTGCTCCTGGCTAGTCTCTATTCACATGGCATAAAAAGCCTCAGAGACCACTTTAGTCCCCCCTCTAATCCCCAATACTTCTATTGTAACTTGTTCCCCTTAAATCTCAGGTACTGATGAAGACACTATTATAAAGATTCTTACAGCAAGAAGCAATGCTCAGCGTCAGCAGATTAGTGGTTCCTTTAAGACCTCATTTGGCAGGGTAAGATGGACATTGTTGTATTTGCTGTGTAGAAAATTAATACTGTAATCCTTATATGCTTTAGTGGATTTTTGCCATAGTACACATTTGGGTGGTAATATGAATACCCTTATACCAGCTTTCTTCAGATATCGTGACAATTTTGTGTTCCCTTTTTCATGCTGAGCTTGTGTAGCTCAGAACTGCAGATCTGCCATGTTTTACAATCTGCATCGCCATCTTGGGTGACCTCTCATGTTAATTGAATACTGGCAATTAAAATGCCAATTGTGCATTCTTGCAATGACTAGGGGATGTCTTTTTACTGTGGAGCTTAGAACATGCATGCAAGAAACTAATTCAATGCCTAATTGCTGCTTAAAAGGTGAACCTCTATGAAATGCATGGAGAGCCTCCTCTCTCGGGGTGCATTCATGCACAATAGATTTTGATGCAGATTTGCGGCAGCTATCAGCCAATTAGTTGAAGTGGGGAAGTCTGCTGTTGTTCTGTGTCAACATGCACATATAAGCTGTGGATTGTCCATGGTAGAAAATCTGGGTACCTAGTCTCAGGGCAAGTTCCTTTAGTGGATTGGGTGCAAAGTCTGGAGACCTATGATGCTGGGTCCTTCAGATGTCTGTGCTTCATCATCGCTTATACCTCTTGTGCAGGTTTTACATGATTTCAACTAAATCTTGTTCAAAATACAACAGGATCTCGTGGACGACCTGAAGTCCGAACTGACTAGTAAGCTTGAGAAGGTCATAATTGCTCTAATGACTCCTGCCAGTCTATATGATGCATATGAACTCAGACACGCTCTCAAGGTAAGTAGTTTGCTGTGGAAAGTAACCTGCAGTGTGGATTTTGAATTCACATTGTCAGTTTATGCTGTAGATTTTAACTGTGGATTTCTCCTCTTCAAGGGTAACAATCAACACCAAAATGTGTGACAGATCTGCATGTAAAACATAATCTACAGTGGATATAGCTTCTGTATGAAAGTACTCTTAGGCCGTCTTGACACGCGTTCGGAATCTTCACAGCAAATTCTGCAGAATTTCTCAGTATTTAAAGTACAAGCTACATGGAGATTTTAAAGATGTTACATCAAGTTTTCTTTAAACTAATCCACAGTGTTTTTTAAAAACTCTGCAGATTCTAAATGTGCGTTTAAAAAAAAAAAAAAAAAATTTCCTGTAGAATTCAAACCTAGAAATAAAGGGTTAAAATTAGAGATGAGCGAACGTACTCGGATAGGCACTACTCGTCCGAGTAATGTGCCTTATCCGAGTACCGTTGTGTTCGTGCTCAAAGATTCGGGACGCGCTGCGGAGCTGGGAGAGCGGGGAGGAACGGAGGGGAGATCTTTCTCTCCCGGCCGCTCTGCCCCGCTCCCCGCTCCCCGCTCCGACTCACCTGTCAGCAGCGGAGCGCCCCGAATCTTTGAGCACGCACACAGCAGTACTCGGATAAGGCACATTACTCGGACGAGTAGTGCCTATCCGAGTACGTTCGCTCATCTCTAGTTAAAATCCATGGCAGACTTGCAAGACAAACTGCGGCCACAGCTGATTTACAGTGAATTGGCTGCAGGTTTTCTGCTGCAGAAAGCCCGCAGCAGACACCTGTGAAGATACCCAAAATTCTCTTCCTCTGGGTCAACATTGGGGGGATAAGGGGCTGAAATGGTTGGACATATGTCAGCCTTACACTGCTTCTATGTTTTCCAGGGTGCCGGCACTGATGAGAAGGTACTTATTCAAATTCTTGCTTCAAAAAATCAAGCTGAAATGAATCACCTCAAAAAAGTCTACGGTGAAGGTATTTGTCAAACTTTCACAGCATATTTGTGGTTTTTGCAGCAACTATAAAATCTTGTCTCAAACTCTTTTTAAAAAAAAACAAAAAACGTGTGTGTGTGTGTCCGCGTGTTCGCTTCCGTGGACCAGCATATTCTCTGTCCAAAGATCATGTGATGCTGGATAATCAGTAACTAAAGGGTAGATGCGGTATATATGTGTAGGATGGCTGCAAATCAAGGGATTTCATTCGATTGGTTTTGTATACAAAGTTGTGATTAAAACAGGGAGGGGCTATGGAGCTGAGATTGTGGCAAAGTACAAGGGTATTACAGATGGCAAGGTATAAAATGCTGTGCACAAAGATCACATCTGTATTGCAATACTGATGGATACAATGGTTGGAGAAGGATGTACCATTCACCTAATCAATGCATTCTAAAACGTACCCATGCCAGCTATGTAAACCTTATAATGTTTTATATCACTGTAGAGTATGGACGTGACCTGGAAGACAACATCACTGGAGATACATCTGGTTTCTTTCAAAGAATGTTGGTGGTTCTTCTGCAGGTTGGTTCTTAAGCTTTGTTTTATTTTTGTTCCCTTTTTTTTGTTTATAGTTGTTACTAGATGTGAACAAATCATTGAAAATTTGCATTTTGCCGATAAGCAAATTTTAGTTTCCTTTCTGGAGCCTTTCCTATTAGAAAAAAACCCCCTGTTTTTCACGTCCTCGACACGTGGGATAACTACATCTTTGATTCATTTTTTTTTTTTTTTTGTATACATGTCCTTGTGACTGGTTTTCAATAAATCAAGTTAATGCAAATGTACTGTTCCTATAGAAAATAAGTTGAACTGTTTTAAATTTGTTCTCCTGCTTCTAGACACAGGAGCCAAAGGGAGCAAAACTCACATACAGTAGCAGGCTTTGTTTCACTGTTACAAATAAGCAGTAGACTGAGACATGCATTATTAGGAATCTTTCTTCTTGGCTGCTTTTATTTCTGTTGGGGCAGATCTGTTACTATAGTTTAGCTATGGTGCCTACTCTGGAATAGTCTGGGACCCTGCACCACCTCTCCTGTACCACCCCATCCCACACTTATTGAGCTTTCCTATGCTTCAAAGCGGTGCGGAATAAGTTGGCGCTATACAAGTAAAGACTTATTATCCTCTGTCTCCCCATTACTTGAGGCTGCAGGAGAGTCTGTGCTGTCAATACACATGGGCAATGCACATTGCATGCACAATTCTGGTCTGCAAATTAAACTAGAATAGGATTCCCCCCCCCCCCCCCCATTTTTCTCTGTAAGGGCTGTTTACTCTGTAGAGTGACGACCTGATTGTAAGGCATCAAGAAGAATTTGCAGAGTGGCGATTTAGATGAATCCTAGGATGGTAGAGTACCTTCAGGATCATCTGGTCTAACCCCCTACTCAATGCAGGATTCACTGAATCATCCCAGACATTCCACTATGCTTTCCACAAGTTTGGAGATAGCGAGATTTAAAGCTGGGTCAGTAGTTAGCAGCACATGACAGTTTACGAGTGTACATTTTTAGTAATTGCTTTGACGGCATGTTTGAAGGTAGGAAAGATGTCTGGATGTTAATGAATAGTCACAATGTCAAGTAGGAGGAGGATATGAAGAGGGGAGCCTGGCTTGTATATCAATTGAGTACTTGACTGGAAGGTTGTTTGCTTTTTTTCCTCTAACATGAGACGTAATGACATCCAAAATCCAAAGGTAATATAACAAACCCATCAAAAAAAAGAGGGGGACGTGTACTCAAAGATACTCTCCATTTTAGAAGAGACCTTTCATAGTTTTCTGCTATCATACAAGCTCTTGTAGTTGCATCACCTGATATTTCATTACATGTAATCAAACCTATATATGATCTGTATATACTCTTTCAGGCCAACAGAGACCCTGACTCCAAAGTGAATGACGCTCTTGTTGAGGAGGATGCCCAGGTAGGTGTGATCGAATGATAAAGGGTCTAAAGATGCTTTTACACGTAACTATTTGTCAGAGTTCGCTTGTGTGGCCTCTTTATACAGGCAGATAAGTAGTTCCCTCCCTAAACTGTTCGGTCTTCATTCACTGGTACCATGTATGAACGATTAGTATCTAAACCAAATGATTAGCGATCGAGTTAAGGATTTTCTTAACATTAATCGTTCATCTAAACGCATCTTTACATGGATTTTGCGGTCATTCGCTGAAGTTACTTGTTTGTTTTTCTTTCTTTTTTTTTTTTTTTTTTTTTTTTTTCTACCCGATAAACTCTAATTTTAATCCTTTCTGCCAGGTTTTATTTAAAGCTGGTGAGCTTAAGTGGGGCACAGATGAAGAAAAGTTCATCACGATATTGGGCACACGCAGCATTGCCCACTTAAGAAAAGGTAAACCGCCATATATATCTCTAATCTCTCTTATGATTCAAGTCTGCTGAGATGTGGCAGCTCTGTGCTTTCATTGAGCAGACCTGAATTAAAAACTATTTAGCAACAAGACTTGTTTCTCTAGTATTAGAGGGGTGCACAGTTCTAGTTTCTATAAAACAAATTCTATATGGCTGAGTGTAAACTTAGCAGCTTGGACAGATATCCCAATCTGTATGAATGACTGTGGATGCGGACTCTTCACCCTAAGGGCTTATTGACATGGGCGAGAATCTCACATGAGTTTCGTGCTTTGCAAAAAAAAACACAACTCGCACGAATATGAACGCCATTCAGACCACTTTGTCATTCGTGGTGTTTGAAGGTTTTCATTAGGGCTCATTTCCATGGCTGTATGCATAAAATGCTGTGAGAAATGCCTATCCTTGTGCACTTATGCGATTGTGCACTGCGTGTGAATCTCATGCACATGGACATGCGAAGTGACACTTTTTTTTAAATTCCCCGCTCTGTCTCATAGGAGTGCTGTGTATGCAATGCATTTTGTATGGACAGAGTTGAATATGCAATCCAACAATAAAGATAGGTGTGCAGCACTCAGGAATTCGTATCCAAGTCATATGGTTATATCAAAGAATTTGAGCGGTTTTTTTTTTTTTTTTTTTTTATTGTAACTCCATGGTATCCAACAGACATGCAATGTTTCGACCTATGCGGTCTTTGTCAAGTATTTTGCCTTTTAGCATTGAATATGCCATCCATAAAGAACAATAAGGCTGCACGTGCCTTATACGCGTTGAAATAGAACTTTTTTTTCCCCCATGCACAGATTACACGCTAATGTGAATGGATCAATAAAAATCAGTGCACTCATTGACTCCATTCACCGTAGATTTATGCATGCGATGTACACACACGTAATACGCGGTGAAATCATGGGGCCCTAAAAGTGTAAGCGACAAATCAATTGTCAATCCATGGTCTAATGTCCTCCTGAAAAGTCAACTGGTGGCTAAGGAAGTGTTAACTGCACAAGACAAATGCTGAATAGATATAACACGGCATGTCTACTTTTATACCGCTGACTTAAGTTACGATCGATCATGTCAAAAGGCGTTGATGGTCATCAGGCTAAAATCTAGTGTATGGATGTGCCGCTGAATGCTCATGGGGAAGAATTCCTCTGTATGATGGAGGTGCTCTCAGAAGATTTTTGTTTTCCTTAGTTGATGCTATGATAAACTTGGATGGTAGTAAAAACGATTATGAAATTGAGACTGCTTTTAAAAGTACAACTATCTGCTTGGCATTAGTCCCCCTGTTCACGGCCGTTGCGGAATATTGCCAGCGATATTCCGCCGGGGGAACCGCTGTCGGTTCTCTGTGGTGAGCCTATCTGACAGATGGGCTCACTGCGGAGAATCACGGCATGCTGCAATTTAAATCCTGCAAGTGGAGAATCGCTAGGATTGTCGGCTCGTGGACACCGTGGCTGTGCTTTCCGTAGCAATGCTATGGAACGTGTTCACTGCCTTACCCACAGACGGATTATCGACACAGGTAACACAATGAACAATCGCCCGTGGACAGGCAGCCTTACAGCTACACATAAAGCACAACCCAGCTAACTTAGTAGTGTTTTTTTTTTTTTTTCATATTTATATACAACTGCTTATAAATATCACTGAATATAAACCAGAAACCTTGAGAGCCGTCACTTCTATGCTGTACTTGGTTAACCTGGAGGTTGTGTGCGATGTGCAGCATTTCAGACTTAAACTTCTGTTTAAAGCCAGACTGCTGGCCTCTGAAAGTTAAAATGCTAATTTCTATGCAGAAAGTTTCCAGTAGTTTGGAAAGTTTGGGTGGTTTCACAGATGGTAAATATTAATCTCCATGAGTTTCCCATAGTACAATTTTTCCATCATGTGGCTAGGAGGAATCAGTATTTACAGTATTTAAGTCCTTTATGAAAGTAACAGTTCTTCAAAGTAGTTTTGGCCTTCCTTTTTTTTTTTTTTTTTAAATTCTGGATAATCAACCATTCATTCACTTACACTCAAATCAAAAGTTTAAAAGGTATGTGTGTTTAATTGAGGAAATTAAAAAATGGGAGTTAAAACAGGTGGGACTTGCAACTTAAAGGTATATACCCATAACTTATGGCATATCTACATAAATGCTTGATTGGTGTAGTTACTACCTCTGGGACCATCATCTACTTGGTGCCTGTGACGCCTTATCCTCCTTTTAGGCCAGCTGCCATAAACGTTAATGCACTGCCTCTTGTCTTATTGGGAGAGGGTCCAGTCTGAATTGAACAGGGGTCATAGGACCCTGGTTCTGCTGATGGCTGAGGGACCCACACCCATCAAGTATTTGTCATATCCTGTGGATATGCTGTAAATGTTTGGAAATACACCACTGTGTACCTCTACTAGGAATTCCCTAGCACCTTATGTGGATATGTTTATGAATGTGTGGTGGATGCAGATCCCAAGTCTGGACATAGATGTGGGTCCTATAACATGTGCTCAGCTGTTTACTTGTCTCCCATAGAAGTGAATGATAAAGCTGTTCTCCTCTTTCCATTAATCCCCCGTTCCACCTCACCGTTTTCCTGTTCAGAGATCGGTACTGGCCCTAGAGATGAGACATGTACCTTTTCAGACATTTACGGCATATCCTGTGCATATGCCATAAATGTCTAAAGCGGGAAGATCACTTCAACCTAATCAACTATTGATTTCATTGGGTCCATTTTACTTGAAGTGCCCCTGAGGTTGTAGTGCTGGCAAATTCTGAGACGTCACTGCTAAATGTCAAGTTTGTTTTGCTTCAATGGCATCTGACTCCAGGGCATAATTATCTGTGGCATTAAATATCATTTTTTTTTTTTTTTCCAGTGTTCGATAAGTACATGACTATCTCTGGATATCAGATGGAAGAAAGCATTGGGCGTGAGACCTCTGGTAACCTTCAACAGCTGCTTCTTGCCATAGGTAAACTTTTTAAACAGCATTAAAAAAAAACTAAATTGAAGCTAATCCTTAGCTATGCCAACACCTATCATTATGAGTCATGGCCTATAATTAACATAGGAAAATCTAAGTTGTTGAGGCTCAATAATTATGATTGGGCTAAACCTGATTCAACCTTTACCCTTTTTATATATGATTAAAAATTTTCTTAAAAAATCTTGCAGTTTTCACACTGACCACTAGGCGCAACAGTCTGGCACTTGCTGTCTGTAGAGAACTTTTTAACAATCCTCTTATAGCAAACAAGAATACAATAAAAGATAACCCTTATATATTGATAACACAGGATGCACCATTTGCAAAAGGGGCTCGGCTCACCACCTTTCCCCTTCCAGCTCAATTACCTCTACATGGTCAAAGCATGTCTAGAACAATTCCCCCATACAAGTCAGTCATCTCCTGTCCATTGAGTCTAAGGCTACTGTAAAGCATCTCTCTAAATGCTAACTGCTGCTCAAGCAAGGTAGTGGCCTACATGGTCACTGCAGCTCATAGAATACTAAAATGTACAATATTCATTGTTCATATTCTGAATGCAAATTTGTAAAGTTAGTAAAAATATAGCTGATATATTCCCTTTAAAGGGTCAGGCATTGACTTAAAGCAGCCATCAATGGATAGCATGACAGTTTTTTTTTTTACTTTCTTTTCTTTCTTGTATGGGCACAGATTTTGCAGGTGTCAAATGTATCAATTCCCCAAATTACAATGGTTTCTACGTAGATCTTAGCTGGCTACTTCTCTGTAGTTTTGTTGTCCCTTGCTGTTTACTCTATAAATTCCACTTGCCTATCAAGTGCCTATGGTAATTATATGCTGCTCAACAGAAGGACTGATAGTGTTTCATTTATAAAAAGTTAAAACAAATTGTTTGCTTTGACAATCCCTCTAAGTGTTTATGCATACAGCTTCTGTGCACTCCAATACAAGCTCCATTGGACTCCATATGTAAGGAGATCTTTCTCTAGAAGCATTGCTTTTAGGAAAGATGCCTCCATACTTATGATGAAACATACCATGATTTTTGGCAGACTTGTATGAAATTGCACTAGGTTTGAAGTTATGCAGAGCTACAGTAGATTCCACACTCAAATCAATGGAAGCTCCATTCGGGAGTCCTAAAGCTAACACGTAGATTTACATATAACAGTTTTTTAGTAGATGTATAACAAACCTGAAGTGACTTGTTCTACTTTGTTTGTGTTCAGTGAAGTGTGTCCGAAGCGTTCCTGCATATTTTGCAGATACACTGTATCATGCAATGAAGGTAAGTTAACTTGAGTCAAGTCTTCCATTTTATTGCTGTATCTAAATGTACAAAAAGGTGGACAGGCACTCCAAATGTAGTAGTATATGCCAAAGGGATGCATCCAAAAAAAAAAAAATGTTCCGATGCTAATATGGGAAACTAAGGAGAACACTTATGTACTTTGCACACACTTAATTTTAAAAAGAGCCCAAAAACTTTTTGCATACAAAAAATAGTCTAGCAAGATATATGAACATGGACAGATAAAATCGCCTTTGGTTTAAAAATAAATTAAAAACTTTTTTAAAAATTGAAATACAACACAAATCGCAGGGAAGGTAACCCCCCAACCCCCTTCCCTGGGAGACAGTCAACATAAGTGGACATGCAGGTCCCTGTGGCTTAAATGCAGCACAAGAATAGCAAAAGGAAAAGAACCTTTTGCATCTTGCTGAAAGAAACGTATTGCATAACCTAATTAACATTCCACAAATAAAGATAACTTTTGTCCAGAGCTAGCACAGCTGAAAGCAATTGAAATATAACAGCTTAGGAGGTGTTGAGTGGAGGGGGCAAATATGGGGAGGGAGTATAGAGATAGGGGGGGGGTAGGAGGAGGAGATATAGGGGAGTGAGGGGGAAAACTGCTAGAGGTCCATTACATTTAAGCAATACTGGATTGTACATTAAGAGGTATGAATTGTACTGGTTAATGTACGTCACATTTGCATTTTTGTCTTCACTATAACCAACCTATGGCATTCACAAAGACAGGAAGGTAGCCAACAGATTTTATTTTTTTCCCTACTAATCCATGAAATGCACGGGAGGTTAAGTTGATTAAGTTGGGTCCTAAGTGTGGGTTGTGTTTGTTTTTTTTTTTTTTTTTTTTTTTTTTTTTTTTTGGGGTGTAGCTTGCTTCATATAGGTCAGTTGGGTAGGAAGTTAGTATTGTTCCTAGGTATTTGATGCTTGCAGGGGCCATTTAAAGTCATAATGTTTTCTGTAGTTAACTAAAGTTTTATTAAGCAAACTTTATGAACCTCTGAAACCCCAGCAATAATGGGGAATAGGAAGATTACTATGTCTAACCATAATATGGAGGGAGCAATACTGTGGAAATGTCTCTAGAAACATAACGTAGCCCTGTGGCCTCACATTGTATAGATATCAATCTAAAATGCAAAGAAAAAAAATTATAGTGCAGCGGACACATAGAAATGAGGCCCACACTGGGGAGCTGGCGGGGTAGAGTTGGCACTTGTCACGGTGGCTCTACCAGACTCCTCCCTGGAGGGGCACACGGAACTTTGGCCAAGTCACAGTTGGGCCTCTTCCAGGCAATGCTGGGACAGTGGTTACCTGTAGAAGTGTTGTGGTTTTGAGATTGTCACACGTGACGCCACCATTCCTTCTCACCGCACCTTGCAGTTCAATGAAGAGTCCACACAGTTGAAACTTGTTAACTCTGTCACTGGGAACGGGCAATGACTGGTGAACTTTACTTGAAGCTTTACAGCGTACAGCTTTACACACTAGTGTAGGAAAAACAGACTGAGTTTAGGGAGAAGATACAGGACTATGCTAGTCCTAACGGGCCAAGTTATCTGTAAGGTACCGCTCCTGGAAAGGGAACACACCGGAGGAGGATGGGGTTAGGAACACTCCACAGACACTCACTCAGTACTTGAAACTGGCTCTGCATGGTGGACTCCTCACTTCACTCGTTCTTCAGAGGCGTTTCCTGGCATGGAAACTTCAGGATACCTCCTTCCATCACTGCACCACATGAGGGTTGAAGGTACCCCCATGTGGTCAGCACTCCACTCCAACCATAGAAGATGAAAGACTGCCTACTACACCCCAATCACTCACATTTGTAGGGTACAAACATCACATGACTAGACAGATATTGATAGTTTTCCGGACATGTCACAGCCACTTTCAGACATTAACCTCTTACATGCTGCAGCTGTGCAATACACAACAGTAGAAAAGACACTCTGCCTAGTGCATCCTCATTAAAGACCTGATGTGACATTTAACGGAGGGGCCACAAATGGGTGTTTCGGGCCACTACAAAAGAGCAGTGTGAGATACAGGGTCTTCTATGCTCAGTATATCAAACACCGTTGAGATTTGCCTCAGAGTAACCCAATGCTGTTTAGTCTGGGCAGTCATTTTAGCTGATGGCTCATTTAAAGTAGCGTTTTTTTTTTAAAAATTTTTATTTTTAATTGTTTTTGCATTTTCTGTTTATGATAACTTCTGACACATGGTAGGAGTTCGTAAAACTGTTTGCACCAAGAATCTGCTACAAAATGTGCAACTTCTCAGCATTTACTGCCACTCTGGTTTCTTTCCCTAAAAAGTGGACGAGGCCTGGCAGGAGGGAGTAGTGCCATCCATGGCATGTCAAATACACTTTATAATTTACGCAGTAACCTGGTGTAAATGACATAAATCGACATCAGGTTTCACCCGCCATAGATTTCAGTATGTGCCACGTGGTTAGCCTCAGATGTAAGGAGACTAGTACCTGGAATAAGATGCATCAAATGTAAGAAGACTTGAGTCAGGAGGGGGTATTGTCTGTTTGAGGAGAGCACCTAGAAGGTGAGAAGGTCGGTACTCTCCTCAAGGAGAGACAATACCCCTCCTGACCCATGTCATGGGCCACTCGCTCGCTAGCGAAGCCAGAATCTTACTGCACACTGACGAGGGGCAAACAGTCCGAAATTGCTGTTTAACTGCTTCTTGTGGTGCGTCTAACTATTGCACCCCACTTCTTAGTGTGTTTTTTTTTTTTTTTTTTTTTTTTTTTTTTGTGTATCACTGACTGTCCAATCGCCATGTTCTGCTTTGTGTAAAGGAGTTCAAACTGTAGCAAGGTTTCTATACTAAGACCTATTGATGTATAATAGAACAGGCATTAAAAAATGCGTCTCGTAAAATTGGTTTTACTTTGCAGTTAATCAGTTATCTCCTTTTCATCCTGTGAAGGGCGCTGGCACTGATGATTGTACCCTGATTAGAGTTATGGCTTCCAGGAGTGAAATTGACTTGCTTGATATAAGGAAGGAGTACCGCAAGAATTATGGAAAATCTCTGCTCCAGGCAATTAAGGTAAAATATGTATTCTATTGAAAACTTTGTGTATAATTTTTTTAAATTTTTTTTTGCTAGACCATGAGTATTAACAGCAGCAAATACAAAATTAAAAGAGCAATTCCAACTGTGCTTTTATTAAGTATCTGACATACATCTCTTTTCCGATATCTAAACCAGACAAGGATTTGGTCCACAATAATTAAAGACCATGTGTTATATGCCCTTGATTCCAGTAAACCATGTTCTATCCTCTACAAACTATACCCATTAAAGAAACCAATTGCACCTTTTCCTTAGGGCTTGTTATCATGGCCGGCTGATATACACTGATCTGATGCATTGGATTCCAATGCATCAGATCACATGGCCGCATTCCTAATAAGTAAAAGCTGCCGGTCAATATAGTGCTGGGTGTTTTTACATCGGGCCCAAAAGATAGTCCTGGAACTATATCTTTTGGGTCGGAATACATTGGCTGATGTATGAGCTCCTATGGGAGCCCACTGCTGGCTCTTTGCAATGGGCGGAGGCTGAGTTAAGTGCCAGCCCGTGCCGCCGCCTCCCGTTGCTGGCTGTGGACAAGGTGAGGGATGTGAGCAGAGCTAAGCTCCCACCCTCTCCCCGGCCCTTGTCCATAGCCATGAATGGAAGGTGGGATGGTGCTTAGCTCCGCCACTCCCATTGCAAAGAATGAGCAGGAAGGAGAGCGGCGGTGAGCCTGCAATGGGGAGGAAGGGAAAAGGGCTGACGGCATTGTCGTCTCTACGTATATGCGCCGGGACACATGCCGTCTGAACAGACACACAAATGTTTGCTTCGTGCGCCTGTTCACCAGTTTAAGCTCTCCCAACATGGTGTATATCGGCTGGCCATCAAAGCGGTGGCCGATTTATACGCTTGTGGGGGGGAGCTGTTTATTTCCTCCCTTCAAAAAAGTGCATCCCTCTGCAAGCCCATGCCACAAACTAATTTTGGACATTGTGTGGGCTGGATGTATTTTGCTTAAAGTACATTGTGCATGACGGGGTCATATTAATGCATAAGCATGTTACAAAAAACATAATTTTAAAACCTCTGGCTCCCAGTTTACTTCTTTTTGCCCTGACCCAATCTACTTTTGCACCTTTTTACTTACAATTAAAAAAAATAAAACCCTGTACTTGGATGATCATGTACTTACAGAGGCTGTGCTGAAATTTAAGGGAGGTAGGCAGATATGGCTAAAATAGGGTGTTTGGGTTGTAAGAGAATGGTAACGTATAATGCCGTTCTGGTGTAAAAAGCTACTACATTTTATATCCACTCCAGTTTTAAATAAGAGAGCCTGATGTACACAAATAAAAAGAAAAAACAAACATTTTTGGGGTAGATTTCCTGTAGGTATATGGATTTTGATATAGCTGTGCAACCTAGTTACTGGCTTGTACAAATTAATTTCTTGTACAAATTAAGAAAATAAAGCTCCTACAATTGTTATAATTTTTTAATCTGCTGCAGTGAACCTCATGCGGACCAGCTAGATTACCTCTGCTGTGGCTTGTGTGACTCACTGAAGATTGTATCTGTCTTATAATAGTTCTGCCTTTCTTGCAGGGTGACACATCTGGAGACTACAGGAATACCCTCCTCCTTGTATGCGGCGGAGATGATGAGTAATGTTACTGTTTCCAAGACGGCAACCTTGTGTGAAGCCTTTATATTTCTCTAGAACCGTTACTATATCTAATTGCTAAGTGTATTTTTCCCAACCATATTGTCCCATGACATCTGGGTCAAGGCCATATCACACAACCTTAATGACTGTTAGTGTCCATGTCACACCCACAAATCCAGACCCCATGCTGTTGTACTGAATTAAACTTCGATCACCAAAGAAGTCTAGAATGATGTAAGTTTAATACAGTACAACGGGGTCTGCATATTCTGTATGCATTACAGGCCCTAATATGCTTGTATTACGGCTGTGCGGAGTCTACCTTACTTGTAGTCTGGGACAATATATCAGGTGCTAATATACAGTCCAGTCTAATATTTGTATGTCATTGATATTCTAGTCCCTCCAATAAAATTACATTGAAGCCAGTAACTGCCATCTCTGATATCTGACATGTATTCCACGCCGCCTGCTCACTTCCTGCAGTTGCTTTTCATGGTATTAGATTATCGACATAGTAATAGATGTTGCACTAACCCTGAGTCGGCCTGATTTGTCCAGATACATGGAATGTTATAAATGTGCATTTTCCATTACAAGAAATAAACCTATAACTATAAAGGTGCAATTTTGTGTTTTTTGTTTTTTGTTTTTATTTTTTTTAAATATCTCAACTATTGGCAAGACTCTCAGAACATTTTATTTTCTGTGCGCTTTGTTCATGCACAGCTGCATTAATGCATAGTTAGAAGATGCTTCCCAATTAACCCCTCTGATACTGCTGTCAGTGCCACGGCATCAGAGTGGTTAGAGGGAAGGGAGACAGCTTCATCTGTTACACAATGTGAATGCAAGGAGCCAATCGCTGATTAGTTCTAAAACAAATGGTTTAGTGGTCGAAATTCCAAATCTTGTAGACGAGTAAAACTGTTACCAGGCTTGCTGACATCTTAAGTATAACTTTAACCCTCATTTATAGTGCACACAATTTTTAGAGGGAGCACGGATGTTGATGGGTTGCCATGACAACCAAGGGCCTAAAAAAGTTCATGAGGCCTGCAATGGATAACCCATTAGTGCAATACTATTTTTTTTTATTTTTTTTCATCCCTAATTAACATTACACTAATATTGCAGTGTATTGTATAAGTTCCAAAGTATGACCTAAAATAAAGTAATAGGGGTTTTCCAGGGAAATGCTATTGATGACCTATCATCAGGATAGGTCCTCAATTGATTATCTGGGGTCTGTCGCCAGGACCCCGACAGATCAGCTAAGCTGGTACATGCTGTCAGCACCACAAATACAGAGTTCAGAAGCCTCAGCGCCGACCTTTGTGTAGTAGCTGGTGCTTCTAACCGCCAGGACAGCTCTTGTTGAAATCAATGGCAGCTGTGCCTGCAGTTACAAGCACCAGCCACTACACTGTATTTTGGAGCAGAAGTCTCCACGTTCACCTCAGAGGTCAGAGTGGAAGCCTCAGCGCAGACCTCCGTATAGTGGGCAGCACTTGTAACTGCAGGCTTGGCTCCCATTGATTTCAAAAAGAGCCATGCCTGCAGTTTCAGGGGCTGGCCACTAGACATTGGTCGGCACGGAGGTTTCCACCCTGACCTCTATTTGCAGTGCTGACGGCATACACCTTCTTAGCTGATTGGTTGGGGTGCAAAGCGATGGATCCTAAAGGGTGGGGGAGGGGTTCCAGGAAAATACTACTAATGACCTAAGTAACATTTTCCCATTAAATGTGTCTAATCATTAAAAAAAACACAAGTACAAAATGAGGACAGAACAGTGGTTGCTGATTTATTAGTAACCGGTTTTGGTTTATCAGTGACACAACCTGTTTCTTGGAATTTGGAAAGATGTTTGTCAACTGCACTGTGGGTAATGGAGGACTGGTTGGGTGCCATTCATTGAAACATGCTGTAATGTGCGCTTCATTCACCTGACATGAGGATGATTTTAATACATTCTGCTTGAGACAACAATCATTCACATAGCACAGTGATTTTTCTTCATTACAGGCGAACATGAGAACGAATAAAGTTATGAAGCACATTGTTGAGCTGGTGAAATTCCCTGCCAGATTCATATTTTACACACCTACCTCCCCATTGGAAAAATTTAGTTTAACCTGAGATGGGGGCATTCAAAATGGCTGTCATTTTGGTGACGTGGCCCATCAGGTTTCACCTGCATCTTGTATGCAAAGTTGGATCACAATCTGGCAAACTGGTTTCATTCTACATGGGTGTTTTTCACACTTTGATTCTACTTTATAAAGGGCTTCTCAAAGACTGTCGTTGTGACCAAAGATTTCTCTATCAGTTTTGGGGCTTGTTTTTTAGCAAAACCATTTTTCACATATGCTGTACATATAACTTATTGATCAACTCTTATTCTATTTTTGCGGGGCATGTGTCTACTGGCACTGCCCATGTTGTGTGGTTTTACAGTTAAGCTGTGTATACTTAAGACAGGATTACAATTTTTCTAATTGTCTCCTTTTCTGGTAGACTTTCATTTTTAAGAAGATTTTTTGTTTATATTAAAAAAAAAAAAAAATCTATACTTTGGCAGTGGCCCAGGTCACCTCACGCTGGGCCCAGCTGTTTATGAAGGCTGCATTCCTCAAATTCCTTCCGGCCGGGTCAGTGAAGGTCACATCCCTGTGCTGTAGCTTCACTGCCTACATTACAATTCCTTCCTATTTCAGAGACAGCTCGCATGAGCAATCTCTAAAGCAGATAGGCAGTTCTCCTGCTGGCCTGTGAGCTGTGATGTAACGTACATTGGTAGGCAGGCAGAAGACTGCCAACCAAATGTATGTAACCTCACAGGAAGGAGAAGAATCAGGCAGCTGAAGGTCCTGGACTGCAGGAGTAGATGGGGGAGGTGAAGATCTGGTAAGTAGACTAACGGGGGCGGAATAGGCAAGTATAGATTTTTTTTTTCTTTTTTTTTTTTTTTTTTTTTTTTTCTTTTAGTGACAGAACACCTTTTAAGGCAATCAAACAAAGCTTTACGTGTGTTACACAGTGACCATAATACATAATGAATAAAATGTTTGTTTTATATTGGAAGACTAGTGTACTATATCACACTAAACAAAAAGAAAAAGGGTATGTAAAGGTCAAATGCAGTCTAGTATACTTCTAGGGCTCCTTCACATGGGTGTATTTGCATGCCCAAAATGCAGAGAATAGGACCCATTTCAACTGGTTTGTTTGAATTTCCATATGTTGCATGTGCATTTTGATCACCCCCCCCCCCCCCCCCAAAAAAAAAGGCATGCTGTGCTTAACATTTGTGCACCAAATGTTCCCATAAAAGTCAATAGGGGGTGTGCAAATGCACAAGGAGATACTTTATATGTTGTGTAATTCTGCTGGGAAACACATCTAGAACTAATTGGCCATTTCAAATGTTGCGTCTTGTTTGCTGAGCAGAAGTAAGTATGCCCTACGTACAACAATCGTTCAGTCTGCCAAAACACTACGCTGTGATGTGCAAATAAGTATATGCTCCTGTGAGGGAGCCCTAAGGCTTCCCCCGCACACCCCTTCCTAATCTTTAAGCCTAACAAAGAGCATTAATGTAATGTGACTGGTGCTATTGTATGTTGTCTCCACTGAAAGCTAGGGGCTGACTGGCATTTGCTGCAGTGTACGCCCCCTGTCATGCCCCTAGCTTCTGATTGGGTGCTGCTGTTCGGTTTCCAATGCTGTTCCGGCACGCACGCACACACATACACACATACGCCCAGCAGAAGATGACAGAATGTGTCGCTTACATTGCTCCCCACACAGCAGAATACAGTGGCTAGGCTGGTGTCTGCTACCGTGACTACTTCTGCCATGTCAGTTCCCCCTCTCGTCTGCTTTGTTGGAAGCCAGCGCTTGCTAGTGGCACTAATAGTCTGGGTGCGCCCACTGTGCTTCTCGTCTCCTCAAGGTGGCATGGCCGCTCCCGTTCCCTACTGTGTGTTACTGACGGACTGCCTGCAGTGCGCTGCCGTTGGGAGGGCAGCGCTGACACTGTCAGCTGGGGACCTCAGTGGAGCTGCTTCCCTGAGTTTCTTGCTGCTGTTCCTAGTGGCGTAAGCAGACTATGGTGACTGTCATAGTGGGGAAGCTCAGCGGAGCTGCTTGTCAGAGTTCCTTGCTGCGCCTAGCGGTGTAAGCAGACTGTGGTGACTGTCACAGTGGGGGATTGCAGCAGAGCTGCTTGCCAGAGTTTCTGGCTGCTTTTTTCTTTCTAGCTGTGTAAGCGGACTGTGGCGACTGTCACAGTGGGGGACTGCAGTGAAGCTGCTCTGCCACATTTGTTACTGCGGTTGATGGGTCATCAGCGGCGATGCAGGACCACCAGAGCACAGCACGAGCACTACTGAACACAGTGCACTGGTGACTTACAGGATGCTAGAGGAAAACTGGTGTTGGTACGGCAGGGAAAGTCACACAAATCCCCAGCACAACACAGGCAGGAGCCTCACATGGTCTGACATCAGCCAAGTGCCTGCTGGGAGCGTCTTCTGCCCCTTACCTGCATCAGCCAAGCCATTCCTAGGGGCATCACCTGTCACTGAGCCAGCACAACCCATGTCTCCACCCCTAATTCCGGTGGACACAAGATACAAGAGTATCGTGCTTTATTTGGATTGTCTGAGGAAGTCCATAGAACACCAAGGGGCACCCTAAGGGCTTATTTACATGAGCGTATATTGGCCGGCCAATATATGCTTCCATCTTGGCGGTCCCCTCTTTTCCTCCCCCTCATCGGCTCTCCGATCTGCAGCCCGCAATGGCAGTGGGTGGGACACAGCGTCACTTAGCCCCTCCACCTCCCATTGCAAATGCCAGAGTGGAGAAGAGAGGCAGAGAGCCAGGGAGGGGAAGGGGGGGGACTGCTCAGATGGAAGCGTATATTGGCCGGCCATGAAACTGCTGGCCAATATACGCTCGTGTAAATAAGACCTAAAGGCCAGCTTCACATGGCTGAGAAAATCTCACAAATATGAATTCCTTTCTTTTGAATGGGGTAAAATGTGAGAAACCAAGTAATCTTGTAGATATGATACCTTATAATGGATAACAAAAATACATGATGTTATAGCGAGCTTTCGAACCAAAATGAAGGCTGAAATGGATCTGAAGAGGCACGCTCGTGGATGTGAATAATTTGCACTTTAACCCCTTCCCGCTGCAGGGCGTAAGTTTATGTCCTGGGAGCCTGGTACTTCCCGCAACAGGGCGTAAACTTACGTCCTGGAGATAGCGCGGGATCACATATGATCCAGCGCTATCCCGCAGCGGGAGCTGGCTGTCAGTCACAGCCAGCGTCTCGCTGCAACAGCGGGGGGACATCGGAGATGCGCCCGCCACTGTTAACCCCTTCCCTGCCGCGATCTAAGTAGATCGCGGCAGGGAAAGAGTTCACAGAGGGAGCGCGGCTCCCTCTGTGTCTCTGGCCGGAACTCGCGATGTCATTGCGAGAGCCCGGCCTGTCACCATGGCAACAGGACGCCAGACACTGGCGTCCTGTATTGCCTATGCCTGAGATCGCTGTATGAGCAATAAGGCATGGGAGAGCAGTAGCTCTGCCATGCCTTATAACAGCGATCATCAGGGCAATGGTCAAAGTCCCTCAGAGGGACACAAACAGTGTAAAAAAAAGAAAGATTTAAAAAAAATGTAAAAAAGAGTAAAAAAAACCATTTTTTATGCTTTTTCTCAGATTAGTATAAAAAAAGGTAAAAAAAAAATAAAACCCCACATATTTGGTATTGTCGCATCCGTAACGATGCGTACAATAAGTTGCACATGCTTTTGACTGTGCACGGAAAAAAACGCTAAAAAAAAAAGCTAAAAAACTGAGGCAAAATGCTCATTTTTAGCATTTTGCCTCACTAAAAACGCAATAAAAGTGATCAAAAAAGCTGTATGTACGCCAAAATGGTACCAATAAAATCTACAGCTCGTCTCGCAAAAAATAAGCCCTCATAGAGCTCTGTACATCAAAAAATAAAAAAGTTACGGGACTTTGAATGCAGCAATTTAGAATAGAAAAAAGATTTCCAAAAAAAAGGGTTTTTATTGCAGAAAAGTGGGAAAACCTAAAAAAAATGTTAGAATTTTGGTATCGTTGTAACCGTACCGGTCTGCAGAAAAAATGGAAAGTCTCATATATGCTGCATGATTAACGGTGTAAAAAAAAAAAAAAAAAATCTATGGCAGAATTGATGCGTTTTCTCTCTCTAGCATTAAAAAAAAAAAAAAATTTTTACAATATAGTCTATGTACCCAAAATTGGCATCGATAAAAACTACAGTTCGCCACGCAAAAAACAAGCCCTCATACGGCCGCGTCGACGGAAAAATAAAGTTATGGCTTTTGATAAACGGAGGAGAAAATCCGCCAAAAATTGTTGCGTCCTTAAGCCCAAAATAGGCCATGTCATGAAGGGGTTAAAGATGTTTGTATTTCTGTTGTAGTATTCTTTTAGGTGCAAATTAATCACATCCATGTCTGTGCCTTGTCATAAGTGTGTGTACGTACACGTACACGTACACATGCCTCTTTGGATCTATTTCATTTTAGCCTAAAGCAGAATGCTGCGTTGGTTCGAAAGCTTGCTATAACATCATGTAGATAACATACCTTTTTAACCCTTTCCAATCCACTGTCTGCCGTCTGAAGACATTCTGATTGGAGCCTGTACAGCTTCGATGTTGGAAGACATCCAGCAGGGTATTCTTACTGTATATTACTGGCTGCTCTGTTGTCGGGGGGCCTCTCCAGCATGTCCCATACCGCAGTACTTGCTCTAGGCAGCAAATGGGGCTATTGTATAATGGCAGAAAGAGAGCCCCCTAGGAAACCCTGAATCTAAAAATGGATTGCAAAGGGTTAATGGCTAACAAAAATACAAGATTGGTTTCTCTTGCTGGAAACAAGTAATCACATTTTGCTCTACTGGCTAACACAGTACCAAACTTTATTCATTATATTGAATGGGGTCCTACACATGAGTGATGTTTTCACTGCATGGCACGCGATGAGAGAAACACAGTGCGGCATGTTCTGTCATGCTGTGTGCTCTTGCATCGCACCCACATTGGTCTCAATGAAAGCAATGGGAGAACGCCGACTCTCTACCGTGGCTGTGACGGCCACAGTGGAGATTCTCTTCAACCCTGCAGTGATCCATGGTGCTTTCACATGGAGGGCGATACTGCACTCACCCGTGTGTGGCTAGCCTAAGTATGTGATAGTTAAAATGACAATGTATATTTTGCATAATCTTACCGAGTGCTCCGGTGTCTAGATATATAATATTGTAAATTAATACTTGTTAATGGGACAACTACTAAGATCATCCGAAAAGCACAACCATTTAAAGTGAAATGATTAAACACACAAGTGTAATATTTAGTCCTGGGACAACTTCTTTAAGGCCAAAATTGGTGCTCATGAAAGGGATTATTTAAAGGAAATTTTCACCTTTCTTAAATTTTTTTTAAATTTTAAAAAAAATGCAAATTTTATCTTTAACCCACCGTTTTCAGAGCTACAACTGCCACATGCACATAAGTGTGTTATTGGTGCATTTTTTTGTGCCTGTATTACATACGAGTGTCCTGGCTGACCAGAGGTGCTCCAAGCCTTAATGCTGCCTGAGGCGAACTGTGAAATAGCGACACTCCACTGCAAAAAAAACAAACAGCAAAACCCTTATTTTCCAGGCATTGAAAGCGCCAGTACACAAGGTACCCAACTCATTTAAATCATTGAGACTTGCCTGAAGTAACAGTAGTAGTGTCCCAAATATGAGAGGACTTCAGCATTGGACTCCCATCATAGCAAGCAGATGGTTGCAGGAAGTGACAACATCCATTAGCTTCACCTTGGAGGTAAGTACATGACATTCTGCGTGGCTCCATGGATGAATGGAATAAATCTGCTCCATGTAAATTTACCCGTATGGGTTTACTAAACTTAGCTGCAAAGCTTAGCTGTGAGTATAGAGAGAGACCTGTTAATCAGACTTAGCCAGGTGTGGAAATGCCCATGAATAGCTGTTTAGTGGGCACTTCTGCCCGAGCCTGACACTTATCAGTTTTCTCTAATACAATGTGCTACGTTTTACTCAGACCCAGCAGTGTAATTGGGGAGCCCGTCACTGTATTCTGATGTCCACAGTTGACAGGTCCACTTTAAACTTAATTACAAGTGGAGATGAGCGAGCATACTCATCCGAGCTTGATGCTTGTTCGAGTTATTAGGGTGCTTGAGATGCTCGTTACTCGAGATGAACACCACGCGGTACTCAAGTCAATTTCATTTTCTTCCCCGCATTTAGCATCATTTTCTAGCCAATAGACATGCGGGAAAGGCATTACCACTTCCTGATGTGATGTGCCAGCCCTCTGCCCGCCAACAGCAGTGAGTTGCTGGACCGATCAGGTAACCGCTGAGTATGTAAACTTGTCCCGCCCGCGGCTCGCCTCAGACGCATGCTGGCAGAGGTTAGGGAAAGTGCTGCTGCTTATACAGGGATAGTGTTAGCGTAGGATCCTGTCTTCAAGAACCCCAATGGTCCTTCTTAGGGCTATTCCTCATCATGTGCATTATAGTTGTGGCTGGCTGGGAGCAGTAGTGCACCAATTTTTTTTTTAAGCATCTAGAGCTGTGCAGGCCATTTCAGCTATAGCGTTCTCAGTTTGCAATACATTAGGCACAGTTTAGGGACAGAGCTGCCTATAGACTAGAAAGTTTTATAGTCGTGATCTTCTGTACAAGAACCCCAACCGTCCTTTTTAGGGCTACTTCTTACCGTGTGCATTATAGTTGTGGCTGGCTGGGAGCAGTAGTGCACACATTTTTTTTTTATTACGCATCTAGGCCTGTTCCCAGCCTTTCACTTATAGCGTTCTCAGTCTGCAGTGCATAACACCGAGGTCTCACCGTAAAACAGAAATCTAATATTTCCTAGGCTACTGCAAAATATTACAGCTATAGCGTTCTCAGTCTGCAGTGCATTAGGCAGAGTTTAGGGACAGAGCAGCCTATATAGGGAAAGTTTTACAGTCGTAATTTTCTGTACAAGAACCCCAACAGTCCTTCTTAGGGCTACTCCTCACCGTGTGCATTATAGTTGTGGCTGGCTGGGAGCAGTAGTGCGCACTTCTTTTTTTTAACGCACCTAGGCCTGTGCAGAGCATTGCAGTTATACCGTTCTCAGTCTGCAGTGCATTAGACTGAGGTCTCACCGCGAAACAGTATTCTAATATTTCCTTGGCCACTGCAAACCATTTCAGTTATACCGTTCTCAGTCTGCAGTGCATTACGCAAAGGTCTCACCGTGAAACAGTTCTCTAATATTTTCTGGGCCACTGCAAAGTATTTCAGCTCTGCCACTGTGCAGAGCATCTCACAATACCCTTTCCTTGAGGGGGGTTGAGATAGCCGTAGTTACCAGCACTATCCACTGGCTTTAGAGTCTTCTCCCACTCCATACAGCCTCTATTATCTACAAGTCTCTGCGAGCAGTAAATTACCCCTAGGTATCAGCGCAAGACAGCGGGTTAATTTTTTCAAGTCACAGCATTGAGCGTCCGCTATCTACAAGTCTCTGTTTGCTGTGAATTAAGCCACAGTTGTCAGTGCTGTACACTGGGGTAATTTATTTGGGCCCTGCTATATCCTTAATTCGCCGTGATGAGGAGCAGGGGTAAGGGTCGCGGACGCGGACGCGGACGCAGGCGTCCAAATGAGGGTGTGGGCACAGTCCAAGTTCCTGGGCTGGGTGAATCACAGACAGCTGCTGAGGGATTAGGAGAGAGGCAAGTTTCTGGGCTCACCAGCTTCATATCACAATTTGCGGGTCTGTGTGGTAGACCTTTATTACAAACAGAGCAGTGCGAGCAGGTCCTATCGTGGATGGCAGAAAACGCGTCCAGCAAGGTATTGACCACCCAGTCTTCTACGCAGTCCACTGCTCCCAGCCTAGGGACTGCAACTCTGAATCACCTGGCTGCTCCTCCTTCCTCCCAGCCTCCTCACTCAATGAAAATGACATATTCTGAGCAGGCAGAATCCCAGGAACTGTCCCTGCCCTGAGTGGGAAAAAACAATTCCACTCTCACCTGAGGAGTTTGTTGTGACCGATGCCCAACTTTTGGAAAGTTACCGGAGTCAGGGTGATGAGGCTGGGGACTTCCGGCAACTGTCTCTAGAGCTTTTTGTGGATGAGGATGATGAGGCACAGTTGTCTGTCAGTGAGGTAGTAGTAAGGGCAGTAAGTCCGAGGGAGGAGCGCACAGAGGATTCGGAGGAAGAGCTGCTGGACGATGAGGTGACTGACCCCACCTGGTTTGCTAAGCCTACTGAGGAGAGGGCTTCAGAGGGGGAGACAAGTGCAGCAGCAGGACAAATTGGAAGAGGCAGTGGGGTGGCCAGGGGTAGAGGCCGGGCCAGAGCGAAGAATCCCCCAACTGTTTCCCAAAGCACCCCCTCACGGCAAGCCTCCGTGCAGAGGGCTAGGTGTTCAAAGGTGTGGATGTTTTTTAGTGAGAGCAAGGACGACCAACAAACTGTAGTGTACAACCAGTGTCGCACCAAGATCAGCTGGGGAGCCACCACTACCAGCTTCACCACCACCAGCATGCGCAGGCATATGATGGCCAAGCACCCCACAAGATGGGACGAAGGCCATTCACTGCCTCCTGGTCACATCACTCCCTCTTCCCCTGTGCCACAACCTGCAACACAGATCCAATCCCCTTCCCAGGACGCAGGCATGAGCACCTCCCAGCCTGCACCCACACCCTCACCTCCACCATCCTCCACTCCATCCAGCAATGTCTCTCACACAAGCGTTGAGCGAAAGCGAAAAAAACACCGCCACCCACCCGCATGCACAAGCTTTAAACATGCACATTTCCAAATTAATACAAGCTTGTGGAAACGGAGGCTTTCAAAAGATGATGGCAGCGGCGGTTCCGCGCTACTTGGTCCCCAGTCGCCACTATTTTTCTTGGTGGGCCATCCCCACTCTACACCAGCACGTCTCCCGCAACATAAATCGTGCCCTCACCAACGCGGTTACTGGGAAGGTCCACTTAACCACGGACACGTGGACAAGTACTGGTGGGCAGGGCCACTATATCTCCCTGACGGCACATTGGGTGAGTTTGGTGGAGCCTAGGACCGAGTCAGAGCCTGGGACCGCTCATGTCCTACCCACATCCAGAATAGCGGGTCCTACCTCGGTGCTGGTATCTGCGGCGTTTTATGCCACCTCCTCCAAACCCTCCACCTCTACCTCTCAATTAAGAAGTGTGAGCACGTCGCCAGCAGTCGGTAGCACGCGGCGCAGCAGCACAGCGGTGGGCAAGCGTCAGCAAGCCGTGCTGAAACTAATCAGCTTAGGTGACAAGAGGCACATGGCCCCTGAGCTGTTGCTGGGTCTGACAGAGCAGACCGACCTCTGGCTTTCGCCGCTGAGCTTACAACCAGGCATGGTCATGTGTGACGATGACCGTAACCTGGTGGTGGCTCTGCAGCTCGGCAGCCTCACACACATGCCATGCATGGCCCACGTCTTCAATCTGGTGGTTCAGCGGCTTCTGAAAAACTACCCCCACTTGCCTGACCTGCTCGGCAAGGTGCACCGTGTCTGCCCACATTTCCGCAAGTCCACCACGGATGCTGCCACCCCAAGGACCCTCCAACGTCGGTTTCAGCTGCCATAGCATCGGCTGCTGTGCGACGTGCCCACATGCTAGAATTCTATGTTGCACATGTTGGCCAGGCTGTACGGGCAACATAGAGCAATAGTGGAATACCAGCTGCAACATGGGTGGCGGAGTGGTAGTCAGCCTCCACAATTCTTTACTGAGGATTGGGCATGGATGGCAGACATCTGCCAGGTCCTCGGAAACTTTAAGGAGTCTACCAAAATGATGAGCGGCAATGCGGCTATTATTAGCGTTACCATACCGCTGCTTTGCCTGCTGAGAAGTTCGCTGCTAAGCATAAAGGCAGACGCTTTGCGGTTGGAACAGGAGACGAGGGATGACAGTTGATACCCAGACCACCCTCATATCTATAGCTCAGTGCGTTTTGGAGGCAGAGGAGGAGGGGGAAGAGACTGCTGGGCACACTGCAGAGGGTACTGGGCTGAAGAAGAGGAGGATCCTGAAAGTCATCCTCCTAGTGAGCACAGCTATGTGTTGCATACTGGAACCCTGACACACATGGCTGACTTCATGTTAGGCTGCCTTTCCTGTGACCCTCGCGTTAGACGCATTCTGGTCATCATTGATTACTGGGTGTACACTTTTTTCGACCCACGGTATGACGAGAACCTTTCCACTCTCATTCCCGATGAGGAAAAGGGTACGAGAGCGATGAAATACCACAGGACCCTGGTGGAAAAAGTGATGCTAAAGTTCGCATCTGACAGCGCTAGTGGCAGAAGATGCAGTTCAGAGGGTCAACTAGCAGGGGAGGCATGGTGATCAGGCAGCATGTCCAGCGCAGGCAGTTGAACACTCTCCAAGGCCTTTGCCAGTTTTATGGCTCCCCAACAAGGCTGTGTCACCACTCCCCATTCAAGGCTGAGTCGGAAGGAGCACTGTAAAAAGATGGTGAGGGAGTATGTAGCCGATCGTACCACCGTCCTCCGTGATGCCTCTGCTCCATACAACTATGGGGTGTCAAAGCTGGACATGTGGCACAAACTTGCGCTGTACACCCTGGAGGTGCTGGCCTGGCCTGCCCTGCCGCTAGCATCTTGTCAGAGAGGGTGTTTAGTGCTGCTGGGGGGATCATCAGGGAAAAGCGTACCCGCCTGTCAACTGACAGCGCCAACATGCTTACCCTCATGAAGATGAACAAAGGCTGGATTTCCCCAGACTTCTCTTCTCCACCGGTGGAAAGCAGCGGATCCTAAAGAATCTTTTTGCTGCAACAGGATAAAAAGCATCCTCTGTCACCCCAGAAAAGGGGAGAATTAGCTTTGTGTATCCCTCACGGATATTATTACTCCTCTTCCTTCTCCTCCTCCTAAAACAACATGTCATCATGCTGAACTGTCAACTTCTATGCAGCCCGAAAGGCTCTGTTTAAAAGTTTTTAAAGATTTAAAAGTTAAACTTAAACCAATTTTTGCGGAGGGCTGCCTCCAGGCCCAGTTCCAAATTAAAGGGGTTGTCCCGCGAAACAAAGTGGGTCTATACACTTCTGTATGGCCATATTAATGCACTTTGTAATGTACATTGTGCATTAATTATGAGCCATACAGAAGTTATCAAAAGTTTTATACTTACCTGCTCCGTTGCTAGCGTCCTTGTCTCCATGGTGCCGACTAATTTTCGGCCTCTAATGGCCAAATTAGCCGCGCTTGCGCAGTCCGGGTCTTCTGCTGTCTTCAATGGGGCCGCTCGTGCAGAATGCCGGCTCCGTGTAGCTCCGCCCCGTCACGTGCCGATTCCAGCCAATCAGGAGGCTGGAATCGGCAATGGACCGCACAGAAGCCCTGCGGTCCACAGAGAGAGAGGATCCCGGCGGCCATGTTCAGCAGGTGAGTATGAAGACGCCGGACCGCCGGGATTCGGGTAAGTACTACCCGGTTTGTTTTTTTAACCCCTGCATCGGGGTTGTCTCGCGCCAAACGGGGGGGGGGGGGGGGGGTGTGTTAAGAAAAACAAAAAAAAACGTTTCGGCGCGGGACAACCCCTTTAACCAATAACGAGCTGTATCTTTAAAAAATATTTATGGGTTTCACCTGGCCTCGGCGTTCAGCAATTTTTCACAGGTACACGAAAACTCTTGGTACAACCAATTTTTCAGGCCATTGCCAATACTGTTAGCAAACTAATTTTTCCGGGCTTTGCCTATACTCTTGGTAAAATTTTTTTTACAGGCCTATACTATTGGTACACTAATGTTTCAGGGGTTCGCCTATACTCTTGCTACAGAAATGTTACAGGGGTCCGCCTATACTCTTGCTACAGAAATGTTACTGGGGTTCGCCTATACTCTTGCTACAGAAATGTTACAGGGGTCCGCCTATATTATTGCTACAGAAATGTTACTGGGGTCCACCTATACTCTTGCTACAGAAATGTTACTGGGGTCCACCTATACTCTTGCTACAGAAATATTACCGGGGTCCGCCTATACTCTTGCTACAGAAATGTTACAGGGGTCCGCTTATACTCTTGCTACAGAAATGTTACAGGGGTCCGCCTATACAGTTGCTATAGAAATGTTACTGGGGTTCGCCTATATTCTTGCTACAGAAATGTTACAGGGGTCCGCCTATACTCTTGCTACAGAACTGTTACTGGGGTCCACCTATACAGTTGCTACTGAAAGGTTTGAGAGGTTCTCCTTTACTTTTGCTACAGAAATGTTACTGGGGTCCGCCTATACTTTTGCTACTGAAATGTTACTGGGGTCTGCCTATGCTCTTGCTACATAAATGTTACTGGGGTCCGCCTATACAGTTGCTACTGAAAGGTTTGAGGGGTTCGCCTATACTTTTGCTACAGAAATGTTACTGGGGTCCGCCTATACTCTTGCTACAGAAATGTTACTGGGGTCTGCCTATACTCTTGCTACAGAAATGTTACAGGGGTCCACCTATACAGTTGCTACTGAAAGGTTTGAGGGGTTCGCCTATACTCACTGACTAGGGCAGAAATGTGGGCCGAGGCTGAGCTCCTTGGCAGGGTGCAACTCTGCCATGTTTGGGCACTCTGATTTCTTCCTGTGTAATACCATCTTTGTGCACCCACAGCATAGGTGAGCCCAAGGAACTCAAAGACTTCCCATTGCGATGTTGAGCTATCTGACACCAACACAGAATGAATTGTGTGGGGACACATGGATTTCCCATTGCTATGTAACTCACGGCGCCTTGGGTCACACAAGATGGAGGCTGGGACCGAGTCTGACCCTGGGCCCGCCCACGTGCTTCCCACATAGAGTATTGCTGCATTGTAGAGATGTGTAGAAGTGCTGGCACCTGAGTCCCCTTTATGCCCACGTTTGTGGCTCCTGACAATTTTTTGACGGAGGTGGCACGGGATTGAAATGATGATCGTACGTTAATTTATTATGATCAATTATCATCAGCATTGTGGGCTATCGCCCACACTTTCAAAGAGCGTCGCTGCCTGGCCCTGCCAACCCTCTGCATTGTGTGCCTCTGGTTCCTCCTCATCCAGTACGCACTTATAAATAGATATGAGGGTAGTGTGGCTATGAAGCGAACGTGTGGCATGAGGGCAGCTGAACGCTGCGCAGGGAAAATTTTGTGTGCGCTGTGGACGCAGGGTCGTGCGGGGGTTGGACAGCAATGCCAGCATGTACCCAGGAGAAGAGGCAGCGATGTCACCCGCAGGCAGTGATTGTCCTTGGTTGCAGGTAGTGGGGTGCTTAGCTAAGATGTGCTAGCGCAAGTGTCTTGCTAATGAGGGTTTGTCCGAAGTAAAATTGTTGGGGGAGTGACCGCCAGGCTCTTGCCCCCATTTTGGCTTAATAGTGGGACCTGGGAGCCTCAGATGTAGTGTTTCCATGACTTTCTGATGTTTTCTGGTGTTTCACAAGTCATCACCAATGCGGAGCATCGGTCCCATACAAAAATGCTCGAGTCCCCCCTAGGCTTCAAAACGAGCTCTCGAGCATTATGAAAAGTTCGACTCGAGCAACAAGCATCTGAGCATTTCGGTGCTCGCTCATCTCTAATTACAAGCCCTGTACCGCCTTTTGGCTAACAACTTCTGATAAAGATTTTTAGCTGTTGACCAGTAGATGGCAATATTAATCCAAACTTTATAGAGTTCGTAGCTCCACGCTGATTAGAATATCAACTCTATAACTTGATATATTTTGAAGTTGGAAGAATTATGCTGCAATATGGCTTTTTAAAGTGAATCTGCATAAAGGCTTATACACATGAACGTGCGCATGTAATACGCGTTGAATACAACCAACTGATTTCAGTGGGTTCGTTCACATAAGCGTATTTTGGACAAGCATTTCGCTAGAGCATGCTGCGTATTTTATTTTATTTTTGCACTGTTTTCCTACACATAAGATTTAACACATATTTAACTAATTACACTATTGCCCATTGCAATCAATGGGAGCGTGATTGCCTGTGTTTTTGGGCATCGGCGTTGCATATTTGCACGCAACAGTTTTTTTCTGTACTTGTGTGCCAAAAAACCCCTGCAGCCACGGTCCTGTACACTGGAATGGCATGTGCACAGGAAAACCGAACATGCTGCATGTCTTTTGTGCAGTCGAATTGCACAGACCAGATACATGCATGTGAATGAACCCGTTCAAATCAATGGGTTCTATTCACTGTGTATTGCATGCGGTTGTGTGACTCCTAACAAACACTTATCATCTGACAATCTATGGGAATTAGTACATAATGGCAGCTTTCTCCCCCCTTCCTCTTTAAACTAATGCATGCTTATGTATGTTCATAGCCATTATATTGAGATAATTCATGCAGATTGTAGCTCTCAGCATACAAGGTCGTGCCTTATGACTTCCTAATGTGCTTCAGTTGATATTGTAGCGGTTCAACAAAAAATGAACTGCTCCGTGTTTTTCTGAGTAATGTTCTGTATGACGGGAAACTATTGTAATGGTTTTGAAGTTGCTATGCTAAACAAAAGAACATGCAAAAAATGGTTTAAATGGCCCTGAGCCAAACGGAGCAGACGTGCTTTTCTGCAAAGTTCTCCTTTTGTGTGCAACTTTTTTTAAATTAACAATTTCATATGTTCATATCACTTGTACTGTACCTCTGAGCATCTGTGAAAATGTTGCCAAAAGTTGGATCAGATGTGACCTTGGAGTAATTTGGGCCAAGGGGTGTAAATGACTGGATCATAATTACATGTAAAGACTAGTGCTAGTTAATTTTTAATTTTTTTTAACCGACCGTGTTAATTCTTGATTAGAGATGAGCGAACGTACTCGTCCGAGCTTGATACTCGTTCGAGTATTAGCGTGTTCGAGATGCTCGTTACTAGAGGCGAGTACCACGCGATGTTCGGGTTACTTTCACTTTCATCTCTGAGATGTTAGCGCGCTTTTCTGGCCAATAGAAAGACAGGGAAGGCATTACAACTTCCCCCTGCGACGTTCAAGCCCTATACCACCCCCCTGCAGTGAGTGGCTGGCGAGATCAGGTGTCACCCGAGTATATAAATCGGCCCCTCCCGCGGCTCGCCACAGATGCATTCTGACAGAGATCAGGGAAAGTGCTGCTGGTGCCGGAGCTGCTATAGGGAGAGCGTTAGGAGTTATTTTAGGCTTCAAGAACCCCAATGGTCCTTCTTAGGGCCACATCTGACCGTCTGCAGTACTGTTGAGACTGCTTTTAGCAGTGTTGCACAATTTTTTTTTTTTGTATATCGGCCGTGCAGAGCATTGCGTCCGCAGTCTGCAGTCATTGTACAGAGTATAGGGGCAGTACTGGTGAGGCAGGGAAAGAGATATTCAGGCTATATACGCAGTGGGCTTTTTCCAAAAAATTGATCGCCGTCATCCCGCCAGAGGGAAACATAATATTATACGCTGCCTACAGTATCTATCTGCTGGGGGTTGTAGTCCTAATTAATACGCAGATAAGCGTTACAGCAGGCTTGCGCAAAATTGTTTCCTGGATCTGCTGTCTCTGTTACATCAGCGCTGTCATCCTGCCAGAGGGAAACAGTATACATAATATTATACGCTGCCTACAGTATCTATCTGCTGGGGGTTGTAGTCCTAATTAATACGCAGCTAAGCGTTACAGCAGGCTGGCGCAAAATTGTTTCCTGGATCTGCTGTCTCTGTTACATGATCGCCGTCATCCCGCCAGAGGGAAACAGTATACATAATATTATACGCTGCCTACAGTATGTATCTGTTGGGGGTTGTAGTCCTAATTAATACGCAGCTAAGCGTTACAGCAGGCTTGCGCAAAATTCTTTCCTGGATCTGCTGTCTCTGTTACATCAGCGCTGTCATCTCGCCAGAGGGAAACAGAATACATAATATTATATGCTGCCTACAGTATCTATCTGCTGGGGGTTGTAGTCCTAATTAATACGCAGCTAAGCGTTGCAGCAGGCTTGCGCAAAATTGTTAACTGGATCTGCTGTCTCTGTTACATCAGCGCTGTCATCCCGCCAGAGGGAAAGAGTATACATAATATTATACGCTGCCTACAGTATCTATCTGCTGGGGGTTGTAGTCCTAATTAATACGCAGCTAAGCGTTACAGCATGCTTGCGCAAAATTGTTTCCTGGATCTGCTGTCTCTGTTACATCAGCGCTGTCATCCCGCCAGAGGGAAACAGTATACATAATATTATACGCTGCCTACAGTATCTATCTGCTGGGGGTTGTAGTCCTAATTAATGCGCAGCTAAACGTTACAGCAGGCTTGCGCAAAATTGTTTCCTGGATCTGCTGTCTCTGTTACATGATCGCCGTCATCCCGCCAAAGGGAAACAGTATACATAAGATTATACGCTGCCTACAGTATCTATCTGCTGGGGGTTGTAGTCCTAATTAATACGCAGCTAAGCGTTACAGCATGCTTGCGCAAAATTGTTTCCTGGATCTGCTGTCTCTGTTTCATCAGCGCTGTCATCCCGCCAGAGGGAAACAGTATACATAATATTATACGCTGCCTACAGTATCTGTCTACTGTATCAGCTCAGCATTTTAAAAAAATAGAAGCAAAATACTTAAGGCCTACTACTGGCCTTTGGCCACTTGACTGCTTCTGCGCTGTGAATTCCACTAGCTCAGTCATACGCACCTACGTCTCACTACAGGCGTGCGCAAAATTGTTTCCTGGCTCTGCTGTGCGTTCTATAAGGGAAGTCAGCCTCCAACCACAGGCCAATAAGCAGCACATTTAATTACAGCGTTCTGTTTCTGCACTACTGGTAATACAGCATGCTGAGGGGTAGGGGTAGGCCTAGAGGACGTGGACGCGGGCGAGGACGCGTAGGCCCAAGTCAGGGTGTGGGCACAGGCCGAGCTCCTGATCCAGGTGTATCGCAGCCGACTGCTGCGGGATTAGGAGAGAGGCACGTTTCTGGCGTCCCCACATTCATCTCACAATTAATGGGTCCACGCGGTAGACCTTTATTAGAAAATGAGCAGTGTGAGCAGGTCCTGTCGTGGATGGCAGAAAGTGCATCCAGCAATCTATCGACCACCCAGAGTTCTGCGCCGTCCACTGCTGCAACTCTGAATCCTCTGGCTGCTGCTCCTCCTTCCTCCCAGCCTCCTCACTCCATTACAATGACACATTCTGAGGAGCAGGCAGACTCCCAGGAACTGTTCCCGGGCCCCTGCCCAGAATGGCCAGCAATGGTTCCTCTCCCACCGGAGGAGTTTGTCGTGACCGATGCCCAACCTTTGGAAAGTTCCCAGGGTCCGGGGGATGAGGCTGGGGACTTCCGGCAACTGTCTCAAGAGTTTTCAGTGGGTGAGGAGGACAATGAGACACAGTTGTCTATCACTCGGGTAGTAGTAATTGGAGTAAGTCCGAGGGAGGAGCGCACAGAGGATTCGGAGGAAGAGCAGCAGGACGATGAAGTGACTGACCCCACCTGGTTTGCTACGCCTACTGAGGACAGGTCTTCAGAGGGGGAGGCAAGTGCAGCAGCAGGGCAGGTTGGAAGAGGCAGTGCGGTGGCCAGGGGTAGAGGCAGGGCCAGACCGAATAATCCACCAACTGTTTCCCAAAGCGCCCCCTCGCGCCATGCCACCCTGCAGAGGCTGAGGTGCTCAAAGGTCTGGCAGTTTTTCACTGAGAGTGCAGACGACCGACGAACAGTGGTGTGCAACCTTTGTCGCGCCAAGATCAGCCGGGGAGCCACCACCACCAGCCTCCGGTTTGCACCACTGCCTCTCCCCCTGTGCCCCAACCTGCCACTGAGATCCAACCCCCCTCTCAGGACACAGGTACTACCGTCTCCTGGCCTGCACCCACACCCTCACCTCCACTGTGCTCGGCCCTATCCACCAATGTCTCTCAGCGCACTGTCCAGCCGTCGCTAGCGCAAGTGTTGGAGCGCAAGCGCAAGTACGCCTCCATGCACCCGCACGCTCAAGCGTTAAACGTGCACATAGCCAAATTTATCAGCCTGGAGATGCTGCCGTATAGGGTTGTGGAAACGGAGGCTTTCAAAGGTATGATGGCGGCGGCGGCGGCCCCGCGCTACTCAGTTTCCAGTCGCCACTACTTTTCCCGATGTGCCGTCCCAGCCCTGCATGACCACGTCTCCCGCAACATTGTACGCGCCCTCACCAACGCGGTTACTGCCAAGGTCCACTTAACAACGGACACGTGGACAAGCACAGGCGGAAAGGGGCACTATATCTCCCTGACGGCACATTGGGTGAATTTAGTGGAGGCTGGGACAGAGTCAGAGCCTGGGACCGCTCACGTCCTACCCACCCCCAGAATTGCGGGCCCCAGCTCGGTGGTGGTATTTGCGGCAGTGTATGCTTCCTCCACTAAACCACCCTCCTCCTCCTCCTCCTACGCAACCTCTGTCTCGCAATCAAGATGTGTCAGCAGCAGCACGTCACCAGCAGTCGGTGTCGCGTGGCACGGCAGCACAGCGGTGGGCAAGCGTCAGCAGGCCGTGCTGAAACTACTCAGCTTAGGAGAGAAGAGGCACACGGCCCACGAACTGCTGCAGGGTCTGACAGAGCTGACCGACCGCTGGCTTGCGCCACTGAGCCTCCAACCGGGCATGGTCGTGTGTGACAACGGCCGTACCCTGGCACACATGGCTGACTTCATGTTAGGATGCCTTTCTCGTGACCCTGGTGTTACACGCATTCTGGCCACTACGGATTACTGGGTGTACACACTGCTCGACCCACGGTATAAGGAGAACCTTTCCACTCTTATACCCGAAGAGGAAAGGGGTTCGAGAGTGATGCTATACCACAGGACCCTGGCAGACAAACTGATGGTAAAATTCCCATCCGACAGCGCTAGTGGCCGAAGACGCAGTTCCGAGGGCCAGGTAGCAGGGAAGGCGCAGAGATCAGGCAGCATGTACAGCACAGGCAGGGGAACACCCTCTAAGGCCTTTGACAGCTTTCTGGCTCCCCAGCAAGACTGTGTCACCGCTCCCCAGTCAAGGCTGAGTTGGCGGGAGCACTGTAAAAGGATGGTGAGGGAGTACGTAGCCGATCGCACGACCGTCCTCCGTGACGCCTCTGCCCCCTACAACTACTGGGTGTCGAAGCTGGACACGTGGCCTGAACTCGCGCTGTATGCCCTGGAGGTGCTTGCTTGTCCTGCGGCTAGCGTCTTGTCAGAGAGGGTGTTTAGTGCGGCTGGGGGAATCATCACAGATAAGCGTACCCGCCTGTCAACCGACAGTGCCGACAGGCTTACACTCATCAAGATGAACAAAGCCTGGATTTCCCCAGACTTCTCTTCTCCACCAGCGGACAGCAGCGATACCTAAACAATACGTAGGCTGCACCCGCGGATGGAAGCATTGTTCTCTATCACCATCAAAAACGTGGACCTTTTAGCTTCATCAATCTGTGTATAATATTCATCCTCCTCCTCCTGAAACCTGACGTAATCACGCCGAACGGGCAATTTTTCTTAGGCCCACAAGGCTCAGTCATATTATTTTTGTAAACAATTTTTATATGTTTCAATGCTCATTAAAGCGTTGAAACTTTCACCTGAACCAATTTTTATTTTAACTGGGCTGCCTCCAGGCCTAGTTACAAATTAAGCCACATTAACCAAAGCGATTAATGGGTTTCACCTGCCCTCTTGGTTGGGCATGGGCAATTTTTCTGACGTACATTAGTACTGTTGGTACACCAATTTTTTGGGGCCCTAGCCTACAGTGTAATCCTACTATGCTGTGGGTCCACAGGGAGTTGTAACTGCATGTGTCTACTTCTAAAGAACCCCAGTCTGACTGGGGCATGCAGTGTGGGCCGAAGCCCACCTGCATTTAACATGACATTACCTCAGCTGTGATGGGCAATGCAATGGGATATATTTATGTACCGCCAGTGGCTTCCTGGCACCCACCCATGCTGTGGGTCCACAGGGAGTTGTAACTGCATGTGTCCACTTCTAAAGAACCCCAGTCTGACTGGGGCATGCAGTTTGGGCCGAAGCCCACCTGCATTAAACATGACATTACCTCAGCTGTGCTGGGCAATGCAATGGGATATATTTATGTACCGCCGGTGGCTTCCTGGCACCCACCCATGCTGTGGGTCCACAGGGAGTTGTAACTGCATGTGTCCACTTCTAAAGAACCCCAGTCTGACTGGGGCATGCAGTGTGGGCCGAAGCCCACCTGCATTTAATCGGATGTTACCTCAGCTGTGATGGGCACTGCAATGGGACACATTTATGTACAGCCGGTGGGTTCCAGGGAGCCACCCATGCTGTGGGTGCACACGGAATTCCCATTGCAGAGTTGTACCTGCCTGTGACTATTTATAAAAAAACGCGGTCTGACTGGGGCATGCAGACACCTTGACAGAATGAATAGTGTGTGGCACATAGGTTCCCCATTGCTATGCCCACGTGTGCAGCTCCTGATGGCGGTGGCACAGGATTATATTTCTCATTGCTTCTGTACAGCATTGTGGGCTATCGCCCCACCCCTTTTAAAGAGGGTCGCTGCCTAGCCGTGCCCACCCTCTGCAGTGTGTGCCTGCGGTTCCTCCTCATGGCAGACGCACTTATAAATAGACATGAGGATGGTGTGGCATGAGTGCAGCTGAAGGCTGCGCAGGGACACTTTGGTGTGCGCTGTGGACACTGAGTCGTACGCGCGCGCGCGCGCGCGCGGGGGGGGGGGGGGGGGGTTGGGCAGCATGTAACCCAGGAGAAGTGGCAGCGGAGTGTCATGCAGGCAGTGATTGTGCTTTGTTGGAGGCAGTGTGGTGCTTAGCTAAGGTATGCATTGCTAATGAGGGCTTTTCAGAAGTGAAAGTTGTTGGGAGGGGGAGGGGCACTCTTGCCGCTATTGTGACTTAATAGTGGGACCTGGGAACTTGAGATGCAGCCCAACATGTAGCCCCTCGCCTTCCCTATCCGTTGCTGTGTCGTTCCCATCACTTTCTTGAATTGCCCAGATTTTCACAAATGAAAACCTTAGCGGAGCATAGGTCCCATACAAAAATGCTTGGGTCGCCCATTGACTTCAATGGGGTTCGTTACTTGAAACGAACCCTCGAGCATCGCGATAATTTCGTCCCGAGTAACGAGCACCCGAGCATTTTGGTGCTCGCTCCTTCCTCTCTATTCTTGATTTAAAAAAAATGCTACAGCTGGGTGACAACTCTCTCATCCTCCTGTAGAACGATTTGGTTATCAGAACTAGCTCCAGACAAAGTGCTTCCTCTCTGCAAGCGTTGGCTCACTCCTCCTTCCTTGGCTTGAGTGAGCTGATGCTTTGCAGAGAGAGCCTGTTCTGACTGTGAATGAGAACCAGATCGCTCTACAGGAGGTGTGTGGGGCCACTAAGTGGGGTATTGCTAGTTCTAGTTGGGTTCACCGAGGGGGGCACTATAATGATGAGGCATTCCTGAGAGGTTTCTTTTGGGAGGGTCATGGCTGCAAGAAGTTTTCTTGGTGGTTTGCTGACTTTTTTTAAGGGTTTAATTACCCAAATCGTCACCTACGACTGCACTGTAATCCCAATCACTGTGAAGAGCTGCTATCTGACTATTATATGGTGATTACATAATTTTAGGTATACTAGAGCTGAGCTGCTCTATCTAAGCCCATCATGTTATAAAGTTTGACAATTTTATGTAAACATCCTCAATGGTAGAAGTTCTGGGTTTTGCAATGGAGCTCCTAAGTTTCATGCACACCCCTAACTATTGTGGTAGTGAGTAGGCCCTGAACCATCTGTGTATTTATGAAAGGGTCAGTGGCCAATGCCCCACTATGGGGGAGGTGGGTGTCTGTCACTGGAGCCTGAGTACAGGGCTGTCGCCATCTGGTGTATAATACAGGAAGCAGTGGCACCTTAGTACAAGGAGCTTCAGAGCCCGATGGTAACAGCCAGTTGTCAGTTTATTCATACCTTTCCAGGTGGAAATAGAAGTAAAATCATGACTAGGGTATTACGGAGTCGCCGGGCACTGTGACCTATCCCCACCTCCCTTTACCTCCATACCTTACAAACCACGCAACACCAATATTGGATTAATTAATGGCCACAGCAGCCACATTTATTTAAACAACAAACATCAACAGTAAAATAACCAATTTTTTAACCGCAGATAACCTGGGAAGGGATCCCATGGAGCCCTACCCCCGGACTGTCGCCTTACCAGAAAAACTGGAAGTAGTTGTGCCTGTCACCCGTCGCATGGCAGACTCGGGCAACACTACTTCCCTACAAGTGCCCCGGCCGCAAGTCGACAGACACGGGGGCCCGGCACTCTCCACTTCGTCTCAGGTCGCCTCATCCGGACCCTGAGGACGGCTAGCCATAACCTGGCTAACCCATCCCAAAACCACTGCAAGGCACCGCCTTGCTACTCCCATAGGCGACAGTTCTAACAAACAGTTTACCGAGGGGAACGGAAGCTATCCAGCTCCCTGTTACCCCCTACTACCCCCACTTTCTGACTCCACGGGACCCTTCCATCCCCCTGCTGCCATGACAGTTTGCCCCCCCCCCTTCCCCAACCCCTATCTTCCAGGGCGGGCGGGTGGGACTCTTCCACGTCTCGGCTCCAACTGCTCCTCTATGAATTTTAACCCCTCCCCTTCCTCTTTTTTGCCGCTCTTTTCTCTCCCCACTCACCCCTCCTTCTCTTACTCCCAGCTTTCTACAATTAACCCTTTCACTCCCCGTTAACCCCGTCATGCCTGCCTCCCGCCTACACCCTGGGTTTTTCGGCTCCGGCAGTTCCTTGACTAGGGTATTACGGAGTCGCCGGGCACTGTGACCTATCCCCACCTCCCTTTACCTCCATACCTTACAAACCACGCAACACCAATATTGGATTAATTAATGGCCACAGCAGCCACATTTATTTAAACAACAAACATCAACAGTAAAATAACCAATTTTTTAACCGCAGATAACCTGGGAAGGGATCCCATGGAGCCCTACCCCCGGACTGTCGCCTTACCAGAAAAACTGGAAGTAGTTGTGCCTGTCACCCGTCGCATGGCGGACTCGGGCAACACTACTTCCCTACAAGTGCCCCGGCCGCAAGTCGACAGACACGGGGGCCCGGCACTCTCCACTTCGTCTCAGGTCGCCTCATCCGGACCCTGAGGACGGCTAGCCATAACCTGGCTAACCCATCCCAAAACCACTGCAAGGCACCGCCTTGCTACTCCCATAGGCGACAGTTCTAACAAACAGTTTACCGAGGGGAACGGAAGCTATCCAGCTCCCTGTTACCCCCTACTACCCCCACTTTCTGACTCCACGGGACCCCTCCACTGCCAGCACGGCTTGACCCCCTCAAGCCTGCGCCGCCCGCCACAACAACAACGCTCGCTCGATTCCTTCCTGAATCCCCTCCATCCATAAATCTGTCCCTATCTCGTTCAGATGGACCCCATCCGACCTCCAGTAGTTGCCTATACCCCGTTCCAAATCAATATGCCTAATGGCCAAACCCCCTCGCTGCCCAACGAAGCGTGAAACTTCCCTGTTCAATTTGATTCTGGCTTTGTCTAACCCCTTAATTGATCTCACCCCCCTCCACGTTTTTCTGGGGACTATCTCCGACCAGACTATTTTTAATCCCGGGTATGACGACATCAATCTAAGTATGTCATACCTAATGTCCCTAGATAAGTCTCTAAACGGTCTCTGCCCCAAATCATTCCCCCCGGCGTGCAGGACCAGTACGTCCGGCACTCTATCCAACTCTATTCCTCTTTCCACTTCTTCTATCACCCTACCCCACAGCATCCCCCTAATCCCAATCCACCTGAGTAACGCCTCACTCCTAGCAAACCGAAGCTGTCTCCCGTTAGACCTAACCCTAGCCCGCTCAGCCCCCCAAAAAACAAAAGAATGTCCCAATATCCACACTAAAGCTTGAGGACAACCTGAAAGAAAACAAAACAGAACCAATCACAGACAAATAAATCCACTTTTTTATTATTAAACAAAAATTTTTAATTTTTTTTTTTTTATTTTTTTTTTATTTTTTTTAATTTTTTTTATTTATTTTTTTTTTAAATTTATTTATTTATTTATATATTTTTTTTTATTTTTTATTTTTTATTTTTTTAAATATTAATTTCTTTAAATACCTTACAACTCTTAATTATAACAGGTGTGGTCGTACATATGACCTAAATCGTGCCGAGTCCCAACGCCCTATCCTTCTCACCGCCTGCTCATCCATACCCTGAACCGTGGCCTCCGTCGCTGCCCCGATTCTGAAGGAATGGGACCCAAACTGCGAGCTATCAAAACCCGCCTCCTCTAACGCTCTCTTAAAAACCGCCGTGAATTGGAAACGCGACAAAAATTGCCCGTCCCGGTGTCGAAACAATGGACCGCTACCCCCCCCTGCAACTTGACTATAGTTATTGAAAGCTCTAATTGGGCACATAACAGCCCCTGCGACCTTTCCCAACCGTACCAGTTGTCCCCTCCCCTCCTGATCTGTCTTAGACCGTCGCACAAAAATTTCCAGTCGATCCTTCACCAACCTAACGTCCTCCCTCTGCACTCCTCCCCCTACCGCCTTGCTTGGTGAAACTAATTCTCCCACCCGAAAAGCCCCAAAAAACGCCAGGGAAAAAACCGCTTTAAACAACAAACGCTCAAAATTTTCCCCGCAAACCGAGTCTATGGCCCCCCCCAACCTTTCTAAGATGCCAAAAGACACTGGCCTTCTCGTATCTGGCCGCCCCTTCCCTCTCCTAAAACCCTTTAACGCCTGTCTTACAATAAAGTTTTTTGTCACGTCTACTACCCCTTTTAGTTTACACCCAAATGCTACCCCGGCCATAAACCTGTTAACCCGCCCCAGTGTCCACCCTTCCCTGGAACCCCTTCCCAACCAACTCAATAACATTCCTACCCTATCATCCGTCGAATAAGCCCCCCCACATTGATCCATCCAATCCTCCCACTCCGTCCACGCAGCGCTATACGCCGCTCTCGTCCCCCGAGCCAGTGATTGTGAAATCAAGTCCCCCACTGCTCGCTTACCACGTTCCAGAGCTGTTGAGGGCACCGCCTCCCCGTCTGCTCCGCTCCTGGCGCCAGCGTCCGGAACCGCTCCCACTGAAAGCGAGAGAGAGCATCCGCAATTGAATTATGGACTCCTGGAACGTGAACCGCTACTATCCAGATGTTCAGTGCCAGCGCTTCAAGTACTAAGTGCCGCAATAAATTAACAACTGGGGGAGATGAGGCCGTCATATTATTGATGACCTGCACAACCCCCAAGTTGTCGCAGTGAAACCTCACCTTTCGATCCCGAAAGTGAGCCCCCCAAAGCGCCACCGCTACAACTATTGGAAATAGCTCCAATAGCACCAGGTTCCGAACCAGGCCCCCTCGCTTCCACTGTTCTGGCCATTCGCCAACACACCACTTGCCCTGAAAATAGGCCCCAAAACCTGCCCCCCCAGCTGCGTCTGTGAACAGCTCCCAGTCTGCGTTTTCGCTGACTTCGGCCATCATAACCGACCTGCCGTTGTAACGCTTCAAAAAAAGCGTCCCAAACCGCCAGATCGTTTTTGTGTCCTGATCCTAACCTAATAAAATGATGGGGAGCGCTCACCCCTGCCGTCGCTGCCGCCATCCGCCTGCAGAAGACCCGGCCCATAGGCATGATTCTGCAGGCAAAGTTAAGCTTGCCCAGCAAGGATTGCAAACGTCGCAACGTGACTTTTTTGGCGGAACGCGCAAACTGCACCTCCCCCTGCAAATCGCGCAATTTATTCTCCGGCAGTCGGCACTCCATTGCATCTGTATCGATGGAAATGCCCAAAAAACTAAGGCAGGTTGTGGGGCCCTCCGTTTTTTCCGGGGCCAGCGGTACACCAAACCGCTCTGCCACCCACTGGACCGTACCCAGTAGGGTCGCACAAAGTGGCGACCCCCCGGGACCAACGCACAAGAAGTCATCCAGATAATGGATGACCGATTGTACTGCCGCGGTATCCCTTACCACCCATTCGAGGAATGTGCTAAAGGCCTCGAAGTATGCGCATGAGATGGAACATCCCATAGGCAAACAGCGATCCGCGAAGAATTCTCCCTCCCAAAAACACCCCAGTAGTCTAATGCTCTCAGGTGCCACCGGCAGTAGGCGAAAGGCCGATTCAATATCGACCTTTGCCAACAAAGCCCCCCTACCGTATTTTCTAACCCACCGAACGGCCGCATCGAATGACGTATAAACTACTGAACAAATGTCAGGGTCAATTCCGTCATTCACCGAGGACCCTTTTGGATAGGATAGGTGGTGAATTAGCCGAAACTCATTCGGCTCTTTTTTCGGCACCACGCCAAGTGGCGACACCACCAAATCTGGAACAGGGGGTTCGGAAAAGGGGCCGGCCATGCGGCCTAGCCTCACTTCCTTCGCGAGCTTCTTCCCCACCACCCCCGGGTGCTCCCGCGCCGAACGCAAATTTTTTAACCGAAAAGGGGACCGCGTGAGCCGGGGGTGGGATAACAAAACCGTCTAAAAAACCGTTCAACAGTAATTCCGCCTTTTCCCTATCTGGATATTTATTTAGAAAGGGTGCCATCTCTGCCACCCTCACTGGGGTCATCCCTTTTTGGAACACCCCCTGCACCTCTACCCCGACCTTTTTTGAAACATCTGACCGCCCCGTGGGACTGGGCGCTACAATGGGAACATGCATGTTTGAACTTGCATGTCGCCCCGAATTTACATTGGCCTTCATTGAATTGCCAACAAAATCCGGCCCGATTCCCTCCAGCCTGCCCTCCTTGTCCTGATCCGGAAGTAGAGGCCGAGCCCGAAGACCCGGCGCCTCCTTGAAAGGGATGTCCTAGCCGTGCCGGGGCCATCACCCTCAGCCACAGCCCGATATCTTTTTGGTCCCACCGAATGGAGGGACGCACCGCCTTACGTTGCCTGAACTGCTCGTCGTATCGCAGCCAGGTCTGTCCACCGTAAACCCGATAGGCTTCGCCAATCGAGTCTAGGTAGCAAAAAAGGCCGGAACAATTTTCCGGCGCTTTTTCCCCAATCACGCTTGCCAGAATGGCGAACGCTTGGAGCCAGTTAGTGAACGTCTGTGGGATCAGATGCCACCTCCGCTTCTCCTCTTCCTCCTTTTTGAATTCGGTTCTCTTCCCCTTGTCAAGGTTAAATTTCTCCAAGGGGAGGAGGGAGAATATTTCGACATATTCGTCCCTCCATATTTTCTCTCTAACTTCTTTCTTCAGATGGGCCCCCAGGGGGCCCTCGAAGCAGACGTACACCTCCCCCCTTGCTCTATCATCCAATCTAACCCCGTCCCCATCTTTTTCCGTCTGCACCGCTACCGTTACTGACTGGTTAACGCCCGCACCCCCGCTTGCTGCCTGTCTCCTGTCCCCCTGCGAGCCTATGTCCGAGCTCCATGCTGACACCACTGAAGGGGAGAGCTGTTCTATGGCTCCCCACACCGCCTGTTCACCCCCAGTCCCCCCAGACGAGCTCCCGCTTGGGCCGCTCGTGACGCTGGATGACGCTCTACACGGCGCTATGTCCGCCGCCACAGGCGGCGTGGCTTGCCCTACTCCCTCCCCCCCCTGACGCATAAGTAACCCACACAACACACCCAGCAACGCTCCCATATCGCCCCCGCCCGGCACGTTAACCGTCGCTGCGCCACCGCCTGCTTGCGCCCCTGACCTAACTCCCGTACGCGCCACATGGCTGAACGCATTGGACAATACCGACATAGATCTCTCACCTGGCTGCGAGGGGGCTGTGTACCCACCAGCCGCTGCTCCCACGTCCTGCTGCTGACTCTCATCGTCCTCCGGGTCGTCGATCCTTGCTGCTGGTAGCTCTCCTCCTGGCTGAAACCGCTCTGTTCTGGTCCCAGCCGCTTTTCGTGGCGCCGATGCGCACTTGGCCGCCTCTGTGATGCGGGGGCGCTGCCTGCTGCCCCCATCTTCGGCCTGCTGTTGCCTGATGGGGCGCTGTCTGCTGCCCCCATTGTCTGGCCTGTTGCTGCGTCTGGTGGGTGCCCCGACCGGCACATGTCCGGGTGCACCTCCCCCCGCTCCCTGCCTCCTCTCCGATGCTGCCGCTGTTTGCTGCTCAGTCGCCCTCTCCTGCTCCCTTACATCCGGAGCTGCTCTGATGTTCCGGCGTGCAGCCGCCCCCCCCCGGCCTCCTTCCCCTGCCCGTAGGGGTTGCAGGAGGAACATCTCGTGGTGGGGCGGGGGAGGGGCTCCGCACGCGGCGCCGCCGAGCAGGCGCCTGCTCCGGGCTCAACCTGACCGGCACCCGAGCCCTCCTCGGTCTTCTCCCGCTTTCCTCCGGCATTGGAAACATCGGAGCTGCAGCCGGGGCCGGCGCAGCCTCTCCCGCGGGTCCGTCAATCAGCCTCACCAGCCAGGTGAGGTCCCTCTCCTCCGCTTCAGCCCGGATCCTCCTCAGCATCTCTTCCATTTCTTCACCCGGTAAGTGGACGTCGGGACTCTCTTCTACAATCTTCGCCCCGCTGCCTTTCTTCTCTCCCCGCCGATATTCCGCTCCTCTTCTATGGCTTCTCTTCTCACTTCCCGCTGCCTCTTCCCGGCTCCTGGTCTTCTCTCTTCACCTTTCTTGGTCTTCCCTCTTCACCTTTCTTGGTCTTCCCTCTTCTCCCTTCCTAGTCTTCCCTCTTCTCCTTTTCTTCCTGGTCTTCCCTTCCCGGTCTTCCCTCTTCACCTTTTTACCTTTTTCTTCCCTCTTGGTCTGGTCGTCGCTGTTCTTCTTGCTTCTTCACTCTTCCACGTCTCGGCTCCAACTGCTCCTCTTTGAATTTTAACCCCTCCCCTTCCTCTTTCTTGCCGCTCTTTTCTCTCCCCACTCACCCCTCCTTCTCTTACTCCCAGCTTTCTACAATTAACCCTTTCACTCCCCGTTAACCCCGTCATGCCTGCCTCCCGCCTACACCCTGGGTTTTTCGGCTCAGGCAGTTCCTTATCTTGTGATAGGCCAAACCACACCCATAAGTCATGTCACTTTTTTTTTACCTTGGCCGAAATTTTTCGATGGCAAACCTATTTGGCCCCTAGTGCATTAAAGGGTCCTTTTAACTACCATTGTACCCATAATGTAGTTGATTTTACTGAATATAATAAATTTTGAAGAGCAGTTATCACTTGCATTTTTTTTGGCCAGCCCTTAAAACTTAATAGTGTTCACACGCGGCAGATATGCTGTGGATTTTCTGCAGCATAATTTTTTTAAATGAGGTATGTTGACTTATAACAGCCAGACTTGGCGTCTATCTGAATAAGGCCTGTTTCACACGGGCCACAAAATCATGCTATTTTCTTGTGATGCGACAGCATAACAAATCGCATGTATGTAAAGCCCATGCTTACCAATGGGTTCCTTCACATTAGCAAAGTTTTGTAGGCTGTTACATTGCAAGAAAAAAAAAATCGCGGGTTGCTAAATATTGCCGCAATTTGTGCTGTTTTGTAGCCCATGTTTCCCTAAGGAGCCTTCCAATGTGTTGCATTGAATGAAAAGTGTTTTTTTTCGTGTGGTGCGATGCAACTTTTACAGTAGGAAATCCTACTGTGCCCTCTAAAATAAGCCCTAGCTACAGTAAAAAAACCCCACCTAAGTGGTGCTGTCTGGCTCCGCCGCACGTCTTCTCAAGTCCCTGACAAACTTGCTTGTAGTTTTCTCCCTGTGCTTCCTGGTCAGGGGTTCAAAATCTCCGCCTCCAGGAAGCACTGGCTCTTGGTTCATCGAGTGCTGGTTCTGATTGACTGAGCCACGGTGCTCAAGAGCCAATCGCAGCCATTCAATGCAGAGCCAGACAGCGCCTCTTAGGTGATGTGCTTTTTTACTGCAGCTAGGGCTTATTTTCAGGGTAGGGCTTATATCTCAAACCCCCACCCAAATATTCCTCCAAAAGATCACTACAAAATTGCGATATCGCCTCGGGAAAACACAGCGCTATCGCCCGTATGAAAGAGGCCTAATGGACTCCTATGGACATGGATTAGCGTATATGGCAGGAGCTTTCCCAATCACTATTTGAATGCAGAGTAAACATATATATATATATATTTTTCTAGTACTGATTCTAGAAACTCTATCCTGATGTTAACTTGCTACATGGATGCCAAAAAGATATTTTTGACAAGGGTTTGGCACATAGAAATGTATGAATACATTACACTAAAACTATGCAATGCAACAACAACTCTGGGTACGCCGCCTCCCTGTGGGACAAATATCATTCTGCTCAGCCACTAGTGAATTCTGTTTTCGTGCAGCTTGTTCATTTCGCTCTGACTAATAAGAATTGTTTTACTTTAGCCATCTGAGCTCCATACATATTCTGATTTTAAAATAACAGGTTTGTTTCTTACAGGCTATTGCTTAAAACATCATAATCCTCGCCCATCTCATGGTTTTGCTTTTGAATGCCATGGCTTCCAGGTTTACAACAGGAACTATGCATTTTCTCGATTTGCCTCCATAACTTCCACCTATCCAATCAAGCCAAATTGTTTGTCAGTATTTTTACCAGGCTTCTTTTATATCTGACCATGAATGGTACAACACAGACAGTGATAAAGCAGAGTTGACATGGCAGTATTCTGTTCAGTATTTCGCATCAATATTTGTAAACCAAAAACAGGAATGGAACCTACAGAGAGAAAGTATAATGGACACTTTCGTAACTCTTTTGTATTTTGGACCCACTCTTGTTTTTGGCCTATAAATACTGATGTAAAATACAGACCAGAAGACTGCCATGTCAGTAGAGTCTAACAGTCTCCTGCTGGTAAGGTCCTGTTACTGTACTGCAGTCTCCTATGAAATCTAATCTTGGTAATAGAAGATATAGATTTCACTTTTACAGATGTTCACAAATGTGGGAGAATGTATGTGAATTTAGCCAATGGGAACATGAAGAGGTAGTGGCGTCTGGTGAATTAGTGCTAGGAGTATATGTCATTCCATGGATAATTTTGAGGACTGCAGGCCAACCTTTACGAAAGATAGGGAGCTCTACCATATGTAGCTCATACATATGCTGCACCACAGATTTTAAAGAAGGTAGGAAACCATCTATGAAGTGCTGGCACTGGTACCATGCTGTTGGAATTTTATAGCTAGTCTCTTGGGCTATATTCTTTGTGCAAAATGCAAAAACTTTTGGCTATTGGATTTCTGAAAAACTGTTTGCCTAATTCAGATTCCCAGGACCCCCCCAAAAAAGAGAGAGGCTAGGTGTTGGAACTGATTTGAGAGATGTCGACTTTAGAGTAGAGATTGTGTGTGAAGATGTTGACAAGAGACACATTTGTGTGAAGATTTTTATAGGGTGGTGGGACATCTGGTTGAAGAGTAAAAATGGTGGAGCTTAGTCTAAGCAAATGGATTAGGAGCAGAAGGGGTTTGGTCTGAGAAAAAAAGGAGAGTTGGTGCATGAAGGCATTTGTAAGAAGATCTTGAAAATGCAAGGGGTGAAACCTTGAAACAATTAAGAAGAAAGATCAGGAGAACCCCAGTGGGAAGAAGAGGTTGGTTGTTCTTGGAAGCAGAAGAGCCTTTAGGTTTATGAGGAAGCCGCAGGCTCAAAAGGAACGGATAGTCACCAGGGTATGAAGTGCGCTATAAAGCTAGGTACACACTAGCTGTGAGTGTGAAGGCTGCGCCAGAGAGACTGGGTTGCAAGTCACATTGGGCAGCAGACACCAGTCCGTGTGCTGTCCAATATACATGGACATAGCACATTTCCATGCATTGGCACGCCCTATTTATTATTTGTGAAATGGACAGCAATAGGATGTGCCATGATTTTTTTTCCACCTGTGTATGTGTATAGCCCCATAGGCCCCCAAAATATGCTATTGTGCCAGAGGCCTAAGAGAGACATTGCGAGTTAAAGATGGAGTCCAGGTCTAAGGAGAATAGACAATTCCTGGGGACAGATTGCCTAGCTAAGGCCAACCTTGAGTTTGGTTTGGGTGTGATGAAAAAGGATTAGAAGTTGGGAATAAAAGCCCCTGCCGTTGTTGTTGCTGTTATATTTGTGTACTCCTCATTTTTAGTTATTCAAGCTACCAGTGGAGTACAGTCTAAACCATCAACGGTAACCAGGGTTCTAAATTTGCTAACTTGTGGTTTTTCTTTGTGTGGCTCTTAGTTATAATTCATAATGTTAAGGATTCAATAACCTGGTGAAGTGGTGAATGGCATTTAACAAATCCAAGGAGCTCCATGGGGATGTCATTCTGCTCCAAAAGATGCACTTCTCACACTCTACGTATCCAAAATTATTTTTTCTCAGTAACTGTTTATTAGCAAAGGTACATAGGCAAAATGTATGCATGCGGATACAAAAGGATAAGCGTTCTAGTACAGCAAGAGAACAATCGCAGAATAAGTACATTTTGATAAAATTACATAACAAATAACTAAATAATAAAATTATTACATAACACAACTATAACAAGAATAAAAGAAAATGTTAACATGGAAGAAAAAGAACAATTCAGATGGGTACGAAGGCGGTTGCATAAAAAAAAGCTGAAGCCAAGGATTGTGCATTGAATAGAATTTATAGAACGTATTATTGCGAAGTGCAAAAAAGCCTTTCAAATGCACTGTGTTAAAAGATTATAACAATGGGTGCATTAATAGCAGGAGACGTGAGAGACTTCCGGTTTCTAGTTATGAGTTTAGTGGATAATAATATGCCTATTTCTTGTGGGGAGGAGACATTGAACCAGCGTCAACTAAGAGTAGAGCAATTCGCGATTCATGAGTATAGGTTTTCCAGTAATGTTTCTCACGAGAAAAAACACATCCCTCCAACAGTTGGACAAGGTGGTGCACTTCCAAAATATAGGATAGATGGAATCAAGATGTCCATAATTCCTCCAACACTCCACTTGAGAACCCGGGAAGCTTTTGGCTTTTCTCAGAGGGGTAAAGTGCCATCTTGTCAGCACTTTTAAGATGGACTCGCAGAAAGGAAGCACAAAGAATAGATTGATTAGCCCATTTGAATGAATGGAACCATTGGTCTAGAGGGATTTTTTTTACCTAAGTCTCTCTCCTAATTCAGAAGGTGAGCCTAATATAAAACAATCAAACTTCAGATTTATGAGGAGGCTGAATAGTGCACAACCTTTCCTGCAACTTAAAAGAAAACCGCATTTTATGTATGTGGGACAAAATAAAAGAACAAATTTCGTCTTTAAAGAGGGCATTAAATCTTTCCGAGCTCTAGTAGAGGAGTTTGGATTACCATTTTCCTCCAGTTGATGTTCGAAAGATAATACCTTTACTAGACCACTGCTTGAGCTGGAGATGCAGTATAAAGTATTCAAGATACTAGAATATTTCCACTAGGATATTAGCTAATATTTTTTGCTGAGATCTTTCCTCTTTTTGGGAAAGAAGGGCTACAGAGGGAACATAAATGGCATGTTTAAGCGTGAGGATATACAGTAGTTAAGATCACTGCTAACTGCTTTTATTTTAAGGGTTTAGGGCCATTAAGGCAGCATTCTATGGTAGACCGGCTGGAGTTTGAAGAGAAAGTAAGCTACATTTAGATTTGATTAAGAATAATGGAGTTATAATACATCCATAAGTTAGGTACGTCCAAACCACCTTGCTTACGATAAATAGGATAGAAGATGCGACTCTGGGTTTCCCATGTTTCCAAATAAACTCTGACAGTTGTCTTTGGAATTTGGCTATGATAGAGTAGGGAATACTCATAGGTAAGGCATGAAAATAGCTTGAATCACGCTTAAGATACTGCCCTGAAATCCAAACTTGTGTGGAATTGCGAATGCAAAGTGCTAATGTAGTGTCTTAAGCCAATAGCAAGGCATTCGAGAGGCTCCAGCTTTAGCGATAAGGTCCAGTATTCTCCTAGTTCCATGGGGCCTGTCTTCCCTTTTTAAAGTCAACCTGATCGTTGTAGATGATAATAAAGACAACTTTAAGGAGTCTTTGAGCTAAAAATTTAGAATAGATTTTGGTGTCGTAAAGTAGGGAAATTGGTCTAAATTTAGCTGGGCTAAATGAGTCCTTCCGTGTTTTAGGTATGGTTTTAAGTTGCTCTTGAGAAAGAGAAGGGTGATTCACTTGCAGGAGTATATAATGACTTCCCAACCTACAAGTTGTAAAGATTAGTCTAGGAGCTGAAGTTGTCAGCAATCTTCTTAGGGTGGGAAATTTTAATACCTGAATCATCAGAGCTCACTATAAACTGAATTTTTGCCTTCACTTGGCGTTTTGTAATTAGGCTAGCAATTAACCATGACAATATGTTAAGTGAAGAATAAAATGACATATGAGAATTTGTTTTAAGCTTTTGAAAGTATCAGTCTTCTAAAAGTAAGTTGTGGCTTAACTTAGTTCATGAAGAGAGTCTGTAGGGGAGAGCTGAAGAGACTGTTCTAGTTTTGTGATTTGAGTAATTAAAGGGGTTGTCCCGAGGCAAAACATCAAAATTTTAAATTAGCCCATTCCCCCTGTCACCCCCCCGGCATAAAATAGCATTTTAAAGCGGTTTTTAAACCGCTTGCTACTCACCGATGTGATGAAAGATGAACTTATAAAATTCTTCTCCCAAGATGGCCGCTGGTCCTTTCCCAGGGATGCACTGCGGTTTTCTCCCATGGTGCACCGCGGGTCTTCTCCCATGGTGCACCATGGGCTCTGTGCGTTGCATTGCCGATTCCAGCCTCATGATTGGCTGGAATCGGCACACGTGAGTGGGCGGAGCTACGCGATGACGCGTAGAAGGGGGCAGAGCCAGAACGCCGCTCGTGCCCGGACCGTCCAGAAGGGAGAAGACCCTTCTGCGCAAGCGTGTCTAATCGGGCGATTAGACGCTGAAATTAGACGGAGCCATGGAGACGAGGACGCCAGCAACGGAGTGGGTAAGTGAATAACTTCTATATGGCTCATATTTAATGCACGATGTATATTACAAAGTGCATTAATATGGCCATACAGAAGTGTATAACCCCACTTGTTTTCGTGAGACAACCCCTTTAATTCGCTGACCCTTGCTAGTTTTTCTTTTATGTTACGAACTTAATCTTATCAGAATCCTTCTGATAAATGCCTTATGTGCGTTCCAGATTACGAATGGATCTGTTTCTGGAGTCATGTTGAATGAGAAATATTCCTGTAGGGACTTTGAGATAGTATCTCTAAATTAGGGAATTTTCATTAGAAAAACATTGTTTCTTCAAGGTCTAGCCTGATTTATACAGGATTGTAGAGAAAGGGTCAATGTAATGGGAGCATGATCTGACCATGAAGTGGTACCTGCTTAACCGAGGCTAGAATCCACCTGTCCACTAAGAATAGATCAATGCGAAATAATGTTCTGTGGCAGAGTAGTAAAATCTGAGCTCCCTACCGGAAGAGTTTAAACAGCGGAATATGTCGTACAACGCTTCTTTATGTAGCCAGGGCACAAGAGTGGGATACATTCCATTGGTGTGGCTTGTGGAATCTAGACATTTGTCTGGAATAATGTTGAAATCTCCACAAACAATAAGCTTCCCTTTTGGGAGTTTAGATTTTTTAATAAAATCATTGATAAGCCCTGTAACCTTGGAAGGGTTTGGAGAGTAAATATTTACCAAAGTGACTTGTATAGAGTTTAGGCAACCCTAGGCCATATGGTCGGAATGGAACGCTAACTTACTTATTTAAACACTTCTGTTTTAACTTACAACAGGGATTGCATTTGTTAAAGTCTATGGTTAAATAGACTATATTACTTCTTGTGGTACATTACTGCCTTCATCTCGGTTACTATTTAATATACCCTTTGTTCATGTTTGACTGTTATCTCCCTACTAGAGATGAGCGAGCATACTTGTCCGAGCTTGATGCTTGTTTGAGTATTAGGGTGTTCGAGATGCTCGTTACTCAAGACGAGTACCACGCGGCACTCGAGTCAATAACATTTACTTCCCTGAAACGTTAGCACCATTTTCTGGCCAATAGAAATGCAGGGAAGGCATTCAACTTCCTCCTGTAACGTTCCAGCCCTATCCCACCCCCCTGCAGTGAGTGGCTGGCAAGATCAAGTGACCGCCGAGTATATAAGGCAGCCCCATCCGCTGCTCGCCTCAGACACACGCTGGCAGAGATTAGGGACAGTACTGCTGCTATAGGGAGAGTGTTAGCGTCTACAAGAACCCCAACGGTCCTTCTTAGGGCCATAGCTCACCTAGTGCACTACTGTTGTGGGTGCTGGGAGCAGTTTAGCCTTTTTTTTTGCTATATCGGGCGTGCAGCCCCATTACAACTATAGCGTTCTCAGGCTGCAGTCTGTACTAAGTAGTGTAGGGGAAGTATTGGTGAGGCAGGGACAGTGGTAGTGTGAAATCCTGTCTACCTATGCATTTAATTCCGTGGTTGCTGGGAGTTGTAGTACCTCAGCAATCATTTTTTGCTGGGGGCAGTTAGTGTAACGTAAGCGCTCTCTGCTTCCAAGTGCACGTTTAAAAAGCACTAATATTTTTCTCCGCTCTGTGTTACCAGTCAGCTGCCGGCGCAGTGTACGGTGCCAGACAGCCATAGAGGGAGAGTCCAATACACGCTCAATTGCCTGCATTGCATTGCAGAAAAACTAATTTTAAAAAAGGAATCCTTTTTTACGGCTGCTTGTAACCCAGTGCATATTACTGCGTGGCCTGTGGGACTTGAGGTGAATCTCAACTGCATAGTGCACAGCTAGTCCTGCTTGCATCCTTCCTTTAGCTCAGGCTTCTTTTTGCGTTGTATAACCGTTGGCAGGCACCAACTGCGCGGCAATAATTCAAAACATTTTTCACACCGCTCAGTGTCTGCTCGATTCTTAATCCACCATGCTGAAGGGTAGGGGTAGGGGTAGAGGACATGGACACGGAGTTCCAAGTGAGGGTGTGGGTATAGGCCGAGTTCCTGGTCCAGGCGAATCACAGCCGGCTGCTGCGGGAGTAGGAGAGAGGACAGTTTCTGGGGTCCCCAGATTCATCTCACAATTTATGGGTCCACGTGGTAGACCTTTATTAAAAACCGAGCAGTGTGAGCAGGTCCTGTCGTGGATGGCAGAAAGGGCATCCAGCAATGTATCGACCACCCAGTCTTTTTCGCCGTCCACTGCTCCAACTCTGAATCCTCTGGCTGCTGCTCCTCCCAGCCTCCTCACTCCATGAAAATGACACATTTTGAGGAGCAGGCAGACTCCCAGGAACTGTTCTCGGGCCCCTGCCCAGATTGGGCAGCAATGGTTCCTCTTCCACCGGAGGAGTTTGTCGTGACCGATGCCCAACCTTTGGAAAGTTCCTGGGGTCCTGGGGATGAGGCTGGGGACTTCTGGCAACTGTCTCAAGAGCTTTCAGTGGGTGAGGAGGACGATGACAATGAGACACAGTTGTCTATCAGTGAGGTAGTAGTAAGGGCAGTAAGTCTGAGGGAGGAGCACACAGAGGATTCAGAGTAAGGGCCGCTGGACGATGAGGTGACTGACCCCACCTGGTGTGATAAGCCAACTGAGGACAGGTCTTCAGAGGGGGAGGCAATTGCAGCCGCAGGACAGGTTGGAAGAGGGAGTGGGGTGGCCAGGGGTAGAGGCAGGGCCAGAGCGAATAATCCACCAGCTGTTTCTCAAAGCACCCCCTCGTGCCAAGCCACCGTGCAGAGGCCAAGGTGCTCTAAGGTCTGGCAGTTTTTCACTGAGACCGCGGACGACCGGTAAACAGTGGTGTGCAACCTTTGTCGTGCCAAGATCAGCCAGGGAACCACCACCACCAGCCTCACCACCACCAGCATGCGCAGGCATATGATGGCCAAGCACCCCTCAAGGTGGGACGAAGGCCGTACACCACCTCCGGCTTGCGCCACTGCCTCTCCCCCTGGGCCCCAAGCTGCCACTGAGATCCAACCCACCTCTCACGACACAGGCACAAGCGTCTCCTGGCCTGGACCACACCCTCACCTCCGCTCTCCTCGGCCCCATCCAGCAATGTCTCTCAGCACAGCGTCCAGCTGTCGCTAAGAGAATCGTTGGAGCGAAAGCGCAAATACGCTGCCACGCACCCGCACACTCAAGCTTTAAATGTCCACATAGCCAAATTAATCAGCCTGGAGATGCTCCCCTACAGGCTTGTGGAAACAGAGGCTTTCAAAAATATGATGGCGGCGGCAGCCCCGCACTACTCTGTCCCCAGTCGCCACTATTTTTCACGGTGTGCCGTCCCAGCCCTGCACGACCACATCTCGCGCAACATTGTATGCGCCCTCACCAACTTGGTTACTGGCAAGGTCCACTTAACAACGGACACGTGGACAAGCACAGGCGGGCAGGGCCACTATATCTCCCTGACGGCACATTGGGTGAATTTAGTGGAGGCTGGGACCGAGTCAGAGCCTGGGACCGCTCATGTCCTACCCACCCCCAGAATTGCGGGCCCCAGATCGGTGCTGGTTTCTGCGGCGGTGTATGCCACCTCCACTAAACCTTCCTCCTCCTCCTCCTCCAACGCAACCTCTACCTCGCAATCGAGACGTGTCAGTAGCAGCACGTCGCCAGCAGTCGGTGTCGCGCGGCAGCACAGCGGCGGGCAAGCGTCAGCAAGCTGTGTTGAAACTACTCAGCTTAGGAGAGAAGAGGCACATGGCCCACGAACTGTTGCACGGTCTGACAGAGCAGACCGACCGCTGGCTTGCGCCGCTGAGCCTCCAACCGGGCATGGTCGTGTGTGACAACGGCCGTAACCTGGTGGCGGCTCTGCAGCTCGGCAGCCTCACGCACGTGCCATGCCTGGCCCACGTCTTTAACTTGATGGTTTAGCGGTTTCTGAAAGGCTACCCACACTTGTCAGACCTCCTCGGCAAGGTGCACCTGGTCAGCGCACATTTCCGCAAGTCCAACACGGACGCTGCCACCCTGCGGACCCTGCAACATTGGTTTAATCTGCCAGTGCACCAACTGCTTTGTGACATGCCCACATGGTGGAATTCTACGCTCCACATGTTGTCCCGGCTGTATGAGCCGCATAGAGCTATAGTGGAATACTAACTGCAACATGGGCGACATAGTGGGAGTCAGCCTCCTCAATTCTTTACAGAGGAGTGGGCCTGGATCGCAGATATCTGCCAGGTCCTTGGAAACTTTGTGGAGTCTACCCTGATGGTGAGCGGCGATGCTGCAATCATTAGCGTCGCCATTCCCCTGCTATGCCTGTTGAAAAGTTCCCTGCAAAGCATAAAGGCTGACGCTTTGCGGTCGGAAACGGAGGCGGGAGAAGACAGTATGTCGCTGGATAGTCAAAGCACCCTCATGCATAGGCGTACTGGTAGGGGATGCTGGGGTCGCAACCGCGACCCGGCCCTTGTGCTTTACGGGGCCCAGAGGCCGCCCTCCTGCATATACAGGTTACTTTCACTTTGTACTGTCGGCGGCCGCTTGCTAAGTTAGTGCGGTCCGGCCGACAGCACAAGCCAGGAGGAGAGTAGGTGAAGGGAGGCGTGGGACTTGGAGAAAGGACAGGGGAAGAGGAGGGGGTGGGGGAAAGAGCAGAGAGGACTTACCGGCACACAGGCACAGCACAGCAAGGCATCGAGGGATGATGTCATCTCCCTGCTGACACTGCGTACACCTGCTCTCCTGAGCAGAGAAGTAGTCTGGCCACTGAAGGTGTGGCCTGACTGGGCGATGGTGACGGGAGGGTCCAGGAATACTACATACTAGACACGTATCAAGATTTACCGACTGGTATTGGCCCCAATAACAACATGACCATCCAGGGGCAGGACAAAAGGGAGAAAAACATCATCCATGACACGGCCGGGGCGGTGCCCTCAGATGGTGAAGAAGGGCTGCCTTCCTTTGTCTTCAACTCAAAGCATATGAATAATCGCCATCTTGAAACTGCAACTTTCCTACTTCAACTTAACGTCACTTAATGAAACATTTTTCTCTGCAAACTTGAGCAATTGTCTATCAACCAAAATTCCTTCATTATCAGCTAACACACTTTTCAAGCCTTCTCCGACAGCCCCCACCTTTGCAAAACAACTGTCAGCTCTCTGTGAATATGAACTATTCCCTGCATTTAGACTCATAAATAACACATATGCTGGGACCTTCTGATAACGCCACATGTTCTGCATTTTCAACTCCTCTCTACATACTACCAACTGGACAGGATCCAAAAGACCATCATCTACAGTCTTCTTAACAATTTAAACATCGTATACTACGACGGCCTAATTATAAGTATCTATAACTGCCTGAGACCCTGGTATGCCTGTAGCCTTATGCTCAATCACGTAATGTAAGAACTCTAATGTCTGACGCCCTTTCACATAACTTCTTAACTTTCTTAACATACTCTTTGCCTGCTGTACATGACACCAAGTGGACAGGATCCAGGAGACCCTGATCAGTAGTCTTCTTCTTAAAGAACTTCAACATGTTATTACGTATGATACAACAAGACGTAGTGTTCAAAGACTTCCGCATCAAATAACTTATACAACAAGACGTAGTGTTCAAAGACTTCCACGTCTAAATGCCCTGTCCTCGATGACGTAGTGTTCACAGACTTCTACGTTCGATACAGTTAAACAGCCAAAATGCCCGGTACAGTTAAACAGCCAAAATGCCCTGCACCATTAAACAGCCAGTCCTAATGGACCCACAAAATGCCATGTACAGTTAAACAGCCAAAATGCCCTGTACATTTAAACAGCCAGTCCTAATGGACCCACAATGAAAACACATATATATGTATATAGTCAAATTACAGATTCTGTCCCTCGGTGTCACTTAAGAGTACCCAAGACCTGAGGTAACAACATCTATTGATGACAGCTTAACAATTGTACATTGAAATAACGACTGACCGCAGGACAGACTACAATCAAACGTGCCAAAACAGACCACGGTAGACATCATATATATGTATATATGTGACTTACCGCGCTGTATATAAGGGTGATCAGTCCTATGACATTGGCATGGCTGATATCATCAGTCCAGGTCTATGTCGTAGTCCAATGGTTATCATCAGCGTCAATCAATAAATCCTGCCGACTACGCCACTTGTTAAGGACCGCTACACATGACCGGTCACATTAACCTTTCAGGCCTTGGGTTCCAAATTAGTTCATACCTGGATGCATCAAGGAGGCCAAAAACTATATAATTTATAGTTATCAGTTCCCACAGATACGTAGAGATGAGCCACGGCAAGTATACAGCCCACTCTGCTTAAGGCGCGTACACTGAAAGTTTATTCACTTTGGTATAGTTCTAATACAGGAAAGGAATACGTCATTAGTCACGGGGTTAATCTCATTGGGTTAGAAAAACATTAAGAATCATGCATTGTTCAGCAATCAGTGTAGTGAGAATATATCTGTTATGTTCTCAAGTGTCTGTTTCTCCCAGCGTTATCTTGGTCCTCCCTGGTCCTCCCTTGTATTCACTTTGTTATTCAGGTGGCTGTAGCACAGTCAGTTCCTTTGTCCAAGTCTCCAAATGGAGGTGTGGGAGGGCTTCTTCTGATAACAACTGTGTCCAGACTTGGTTCTCATGAAAAAGAACAGAGACACATCATTAGACATTGCACCAAATCTCATGCTCTAAAGCTATTTCTGCTTGAATTATTGTTTCACTACACACAAGCTTGTTTACATCTTATAATGCTCCATTTTGTATCTAGCGGCCATTTTATGAGCCTGTACTTTCTCACTGCCAGGGAAATATTTTTCTGCTGCTTTGCCCATACTGCTTCTACGTAAATGTTACTGGGCCCTGTCTATACTGCTACTACTGAAATGTTACAAATACTATGCTCTCCCTACACTGCTGCCAGGGAAATGTTTATCTGCTGCTTTGCCCATACTGCTTCTACGTAAATGTTACTGGGGTCTGTCTATACTGCTACTACTGAAATGTAACAAATGCTGTACTCTCCCTACACTGCTGCAAGGGAATTGTGAATCTGCTGCTTTGTCCATACTGCTTCTACGTAAATGTTACTGGGGTCTGACTATACTGCTACTACTGAAATGTTAAAAAAAAAATGCTGTCCCTACACTGCTGCCAGGGAAATGGGGATCTGCAGCTTTGCCCATACTGCTTCAACGTAAATGTTAGTGGGGTCTGTCTATACTGTTACTACAACTGAAAAGTTACTGCACTCTGTCAATACTGCTGCAAATGAAATGTTACTGGGCTTAGCCTACACTGCTGCAACGTAAATTTGAAAGGGGTGTGTCTATACTGTTACTACTACTGAAATGTTACTGGGGCCTGTGCGCACTGCTGGAACTGAAATGTTACTGGGGCCTGTCCCTAATGATACTACTGAAATGTTACTGGGGTCTGTCCACACTGCTGGAACTGAAATGTTACTGGGGCCTGTCCCTAATGATACTACTGAAATGTTACTGGGGTCTGTCTGCACTGCTGGAACTGAAATGTTACTGGGGTCTGTCAATACTGCTGCTACTGAAATGTTACTGGGGCCTGTCCTAATGATACTACTGAAATGTTACTGGGGTCTGTCTGCACTGCTGGAACTGAAGTGTTACTGGGGCATGTCACAACTGATACTACTGAAATGTTACTGGGGTTGTCTACACTGCTGGAAATGAAATGTTACTGGGGTCTGTCTAGACTGTAAGGAGAATTTATGTGTTTATCAAAGAGAAGATGATCCCAGATCCCGTGGAGAAGTCTGGGCCCAGGAGAAACACATCACACCAGCCTGTGCGGTATCAAGTGATTTCTAATTTATTCTAAGGTGGTCAAAGATTATATACTATAAATGACATCACAGCAAAAGTATATACCTCCAAGGTGAATAAGGATACATAATAGGCTAAAATAAAAGTGATTAACATAAGTTACACCTCCTTAAGTGTATTTATTACATACAATAAGACCGTCATAAATTCAGGAGAAAGGAAGGCCTGGGAAGGCGCCATACAGTCTATTCTGCTTCTCCCTGTATATGTTATTCTATAAACATACATGAGTGATTTAGTAGACTGTCTTATCTTCTAATCTTTCTTCCTCAGAAGACATGCAGGCCTATAGAAGAGTTTCGTTTAACCCCTTCACTGCTATATATTCCTAATGTACAATGCAATATAGAATAATTAACTGATACATTGATCTACAATTTTCTTAACATTCCCCACTTTAGATCAATACGTCAACACAGTATAATAGTAAATACACATATAAAATGACTCTACCACAGACCCCCTGGCTTCATCAGGCCCAAAACTTTATTGCCAGAAGATCCGGGTTTACACTTCAAAACTAAGTATGTAATTATTTCATATAAAAATATTTCATATAAAAGTATTACATTGATGCATATATATATATATATATATATAAAGTTCTTCCACCAATTGTACCCAAAATTAGGCCCGCCCCCCCCCCAAGAGAAGCTTGGCCTTGATTTATTATCCAATTGATGCTTCTTTCTTCATATATAAATGATTGTCCATCAGGATAAAAAATCTTACTTATCGAAGTGTCCATCAGTTATTAGAGCGATCCTCCGGTACAATCAGAACGCACTGGAATCAAAATGTCACACTTCAAAATCATCAAAGTAAAATGGCGCTTCCTTCATACAACTTTTACCCATCACTTGTCAGACAGAGGTGGTCACCTGACCCAGTAAGCCATCTTGTTCTTCGTCATCTTGTATATTTTGGAACATAGTTTTGGTGATGGAAGTGTTAATAATAATAATATTTTGTAACAGTCCTCGGATACAGCAGCAACCGCAGAGTGCTAGAATGGAGGCAAATACTGACATAGAGACTAATGTGGAGTATATGACTTGTGACCAGTGTCCGAACAAGTTTTCCAACCAGTCTGTGAATGGATCGTCTATTCCAGAGTTATCAGCTAGTTCATTTTATTATGCATTTAACCCTTCCAGTGCTCAGGTATCATCTGGTGCTGTGTTATTAGGAATGAAAGTACAACAATATCCTCCAATCATTTTACAAACTCTGCTAGTAACATATAACAAGAGCCATTCTATTTTGCCATGCAATAAGTGTAAGGTATGTCCTAGTTGTTTCTCTAGGCCCTTGATTGCATCTCTTGTATAATTAACAAATCTCTGTTGGTTATAGTATGTGTAATTAATCCGGTCTACATCTTTATTCACTGTTACCCACCATACGAGAAGAGACTCAAACCCCCTGCAGCCATCCGATTTCTCGTCCCATACTCGTCCGGTACCCCCCTTGGGACCCCGATGGGTCAGAGGAACCTTTGGGAGAGGTGTTCCTAGTTCTCCAGACACGGCCCTTGCTGTTGCCCTCGGAGGTCTTTAGGTACACAGGCATTATCAGTTGTACCAAGCACAATCCCGTTAGTGGCTGTACCTGGCACCTGTTCTAGGCCCGGTCACCACACAACCATCACACGTCTATGCGTGCTCACTGTAGCTCAGGCCATATCCCAGAGACAGCGTGCCCTTACGGTTCTCCTCTCCGCACAGCATCCCTCAGGCAGTCTCCCGTAGTCTGCCTCAGTCCCATTACCAGGTAGCGCGAAACAAGTATAACCCCAGGATCAGAGGCAACAGCAGGTATTTGGTCCCTGCTCACAGGTGGAAACAGCAAACTCAATGTATAACATGGATCACTTATCTGTGGGGTGTAGGTACAGTTAAGAAGCTTAATCACACATTTTACGTTCATCACAGCTTGAAGACTTGTCATTAACTTTTATCTATCGTGGGGTCAAGTCTTTCTATCTCATATAATTATTAACATTCTCTATACACAATATTTACTGCATAACATTAAGATTTACACAACTACTACTACTCCAATCATCTGCAGTCGCTTGATCCTCCAACGTTAACACCCCCCCTCAGGAATTTCTCTTATCAGGGAGAGGTGATGGAGTAAGATAAACAGAGCTTTAGCTGTATCTGGACTACTACAGATAACTGCAGCATCCTTGTGCTATCCTTCCCGTAATAGGGACACTCAGCTCTCACATTATCAACAACTTCATTATTATTTTTCTCTTAATGACATTATCACATTGAAAACACCATTTAACAATCAAATCACTGCAAACCAATCACAGACCTGACATGTACACAAATAACAGCAAGAATGGACGTTCCCTATTCACACAGGTTTATACTAAACTTCATTCCTGATCATCTTCATTACAGGTCTATTCATATCAAGCAAGCAGAGCATGGCTAGTCAGTCACACTCCCCCCTCCCTTTTTCTCACTGAACTCTACAGCTGAAAGGTGGGGGTGAGGGTGAAAGAAGCATTCCCATGTAACAGAGGATGTAACCATTTGTGAGCTGACCCCAGCACACAGAGCAGCACTCAGGCCGTTGTCATCTTCATCTAATACTACTGTAAACCTTCATTCCTTCACTGTGTGATCCCAGGACTGTCTGCATCATGTAATCATCCCTTCTGTCCTGCTGCCTACTATCCCTGGTCCTTGTCAGCAACACCGTCACCCATAGCAACCTGTCACCTCACTACCGTCACCCATAGCAACCTGTCCCCTCACTACCTGACACTTATCTGAAGGAGACCTTACATATTCCTCTGCTACGACTAAATATCCCGCAGTATCATACTGACCCTATCTTATAGCACACACCTCAGGTAGACAACATATCATCAACACACAGAGGACAGTGATGGAGGCTGCTGACTATTCCTATGCAGTTCAGAGAAGGCACTAATCACTGGTGTTGTATACTACAAGTACAAGCATTGGGATGCCAGGTAGAAGGTACAGCTATGGGATGTAAGGAGCTAAGATGGCACCTGGGCGGCGGCTGAAGGTATTACAGCAGGTACTAAAATGGCCGCAGGCCATGACTAGCACTAAGATGGCCACCAGGGACGTGGCCTGACTAGGAGTACGATCAAGCCAGGCAAGCATCTAGCCACGCCTTACCCCTTTGTGTGCAATGCCAACAAGTCCCTCATCTGACACACATCTATAATAATCTTTGTATATAGCGCCAACATATCCCACAGCTCTTACATAGACAGGGGGATACAGAAAGACAATACAAACATTACAGAACCACGGTTACATAGTAATCACTGATGGAGACAATAGGGGTGAGGGTCCTGCTCCAACGAGCTTACATACTACAAGTAATGGGGGGTACAGGAGGTAAAGGGGATGGAGATGTGCACGGTATGGCGGGGTGGAGATGTGCACGGTATGGGGGGGTGGAGATGTGCCCAGTATGGGGGGGTGGAGATGTGCCCAGTATGGCGGGGTGGAGATGTGAGAGATGCTATACACATAGACAATGGTCAGACATTTAGCCGTGTGATGGCAGAAACTGTGTGACTGCAGGAGCGGTTTATGATGGCTAGCAGGGATTGCAGTCAGTAGGTCAGGGAGCAGATCTACCAGTATGGCACTCGTCACTCCTTCTATAGAAGTTACACCCCGCGCTCTCCCAGCATCCCCCATGTGTAGGATCGGGTCCCCTCCTGGTCTTATACTCCCTTCTGCATTGTTTAGCACAAATAATACAAGACAAAAAAAATTTTTTTTTAGAGTAGTCTGTAAACCCCTAGGCTGTGAACACTGTCCATATGAGTGCTACCATCCCCCCTGTTGAGACATGACACAGGCCATGGCTCAAAACTGCTGCACATCTGAAGAACAATTTAGGTAAGATAGCTTTTTTTTTTTTTTTTACGGAGATGTACAGTCCATCTACAAGAGTGTATTCAGCATCTACAAGAGATACCTCCTGCAGATCTGGTCTGAGTAACACCTCATGTGCCATCTCTCCTAGACAGTTGTATGGAGGACCGTCTGAAGAAATGGGCAGTAAGGCAGATGGAATGGAGCGTAGTACATCCCTAGGTTGGCAGGTGTGGCTGTGAGCAGTAGTGTCCTGCAGGGGGATGTCTAGAAGGACTAAGATATAGAGTATAACTAACTGCGTGCGGTACTCAGTGTGTGGGGGGACAGCACTATAGTGGCAGAAGGTCTGACTACCGCTTGTACGCAGGGTGGGAGCGCTCGGCCACTGGATCTAGTCTGCAAGAGTAGTATGCCAGCGGTCTGCTTCCCACCGTGTTCCAAAGTTAACACAGAGGTCATATATCCTTCCCCTGAGTCAACAGTTAGCACAAAGGGCTTGTAGTTCAGCAGCCCCCCAGACTGATGTGCCCACCAGAGTCTGGTAAGAAGCGCTGTCAGAGATGCAGAATTTGAGATCCAGGAGCTGTAGAAGTTTGTCTGTTAGGATCGTGTGGGCAGGCAAAGCACGGAACCCACATGATCATGACCAAAGGGGACGCACACGGGTATCACCAGGGTCACACGGGACTCACACCGGTTTCAGGCAACTGACCCTGTGCTACAAGGGAGGATGACAGTGGCCCTACCTAAGCGGGGACATTGCCCTAATAAGGGCAGCCCAGTGGTCTTCGGATCTGGGCCCTAGCTAATCCTAGGAGCCACACACCAGAACAGGATGCATTCACATGCCACATGACAGACCCAGAATACACCGCACACAAAATGCAACCACTAGTACCAGATTGGAAGCTGAATATAAATACCAGGTATTGGTTGACATGTTGTACAATATGTTGAAAGCTAGTAGGCCACTTCACGGCTCCTGGTTATACTGCTAGTCCCTACACTAACCAGGAGTCCAGCAAACCCAGACAGCGTTCACACCGCACTGCAACAGGACAGGACACAGATAGCAGGACACACAGCAAACTAACACAAAACTGACAGAATTTAAACGTACAAACGGACATCAACCAAGTCACACTGCAAACCTCACCAGACAAGCATTCATGACTGCTCGCCTGAGGGGCCATATAGACTGACCAGGGGATTGGCTAGCAGACAGTACCACACCCAGCCAGCTCAATCATTAACCCTGAGAGTGCTGTGCTGCTGGAAACACAATAGAACAACAAATCCCAGCAGCACACGTAACATTGTCATTCCCAAAGAGGACATCATTTGCTCATAGTTTTGGGACCTCCAGAATTGCTTGCCTACCTTCATCTGACAGGTTATACCCCAAATATTTAACCGTTTGCTGACCGTATTGGAGTTTCTACATGTTTACTTTATGGCCTTGCTCATAAATAAACCTCAAGAGTGCGACTGTGTCCCCCCACAATTCTCTCCACTGTCTGCTGCTGCCTACCAACATACAGTAGTCGCTGACTACCTCTAAGAGGCTGGAACTGGGCTAAGTGTACTGACATAGCCTGGGAGACAATTGTTGGAGATTCCCAGCAGCCCTGAGGTACTCTGGTGAAGGTATACCTAATTTTATCATAATATCTCATCACAACACATTTACTGGACATATTCAAGACTACATAATTTGACATTTCACAGGCTTATTTGTCTCTAGGTCTGTTATAACTGGTTCAGAGAGGGATTCCCTGTGAGTCCGGCCATTAACCCCTCTTACCAGGATATGACTATTACTACATTTAACATTGGCTACATATTGGGATGTATTAATGTCCTGGTCGCTTCTGAGTCCACCAGGAAAGTAATCATCCACCCATTCACCTGGAGATCTATCTCAGGCAGTGGAAATTGCCATGAGATCCTCCAAGTGTTGTACATCGACCCCTCCTAGTCATTTTTCCCCAAGGTGGCTGAGAACATTGTTTCTCAGGGCACTCTTGGGCAAAATCACTAGACTTCCCATAATTCCAACACACATTTAAATCCCCGAGCTGCATCCCACCTCTGCTTCTTCCTCTGCCTCTATTTTCACATCCTCTCGCTGTCCAATGACCTCTCTGACTTTCTTGAACCATCATATCACATTCTTCTCCCCATATAAAAAACCTCACTTTCTCACCCTTTTCTTTGTAACACTTTTCTGCATGTTTTGCATATTGCAAAACATCCTGCAAGGATCCCATCCTCAGGGTAACCATGTATCTCACTATATAACCTCCTATTCCCTTCTGATTATACTATGGAAGGGGTCCACCATCTCCTCCCCTCCCATTCTAATTTCCTTCTACAGAACTCCAATCTGGCCATAGAATTATTCTATCTGCTCTCTCTATTTTTCATTCAATTGGAACTCCTCATTAACCCTTTGAATTGTTCATCAAACTGTCGGGCGTCTATTTTTATATGGGCGTGACAGTTTGGGGCTTCTTTTAACCAGACTTCAGCAGCGGATAATCCGTATTTCTGCTGATGTTTTAGCTGATTTTGTCCGTATTTTATCACATAATTCTTTACAACTAGGAACTCTTAATTTATTTATTTATTCCACTCATCTCAATCACTCACACATTCGCTTCATGCAATATAAGACAGCAATACAAATAGTACATTATGTTAGTAGGCGGCCCCCTCTTCATATTCTTAGTTACTCTATAACACAATATCAAAGAGAAAGTAATAGAAAGATAAGGAGTAAAGTTCCTGGACACCCCTGTGTCCCATGACGTCATCTAACCACTTTTTACGTGTCGCACGGAGTTAATTCTTTCCTGTAGCCTTCTCACAATGGCTATGGTCTCACATAGACTACTGCTATTGCCCCTTTGGCAACCCATTCGTCTATACTTCTCATTTACCTTACACATTTCACATAGACTACTGCTATTGTCCCTTCATCTATACTTGCCTCTCATTTACAATACACATTGTAAATTCTACTAACACTAAAGTATACAGAAAAAGAAGAAGAGAGAAGAGAAGTTTAACCATTGTTATACTTACTACATGTTATCTGGGAGGCTTCCAAATTCTCCGGCTAGTTTGGAAAAACGTCACTGTTTCAGACAGGATGCCCGACTGGCCTCTAATGACGTCTAAGCAAGACGGAGGTCTTTTAATGATCGGAGAGTACTTCAGACCCACCTTTTCACAGCCAGGCTGTCCTCTCCCTCTGCAGTGAGTGATTCCGGCTCGAAGGACCAAAAATGTAAGGAGAATTTATGTGTTTATCAAAGAGAAGATGATCCCAGATCCCGTGCAGAAGTCTGGGCCCAGGAGAAACACATCACACCAGCCTGTGCGGTATCAAGTGATTTCTAATTTATTCTAAGGTGGTCAAAGATTATATACTATAAATGACATCACAGCAGAAGTATATACCTCCACGGTGAATAAGGATACATAATAGGCTAAAATAAAAGTGATTAACATAAGTTACACCTCCTTAAGTGTATTTATTACATAATTCAGGAGAAAGGAAGGCCTGGGAAGGCGCCATACAGTCTATTCTGCTTCTCATTGTATATGTTATTCTATAAACATACATGAGTGATTTAGTAGACTGTCTTATCTTCTAATCTTTCTTCCTCAGAAGACATGCAGGCCTATAGAAGAGTTTTGTTTAACCCCTTCACTGCTATATATTCCTAATGTACAATGCAATATAGAATAATTAACTGATACATTGATCTACAATTTTCTTAACATAGACTTATACTACTGAACTGTTACTGGGGTCTGTCTATACTTATACTACTGAAATGTTGCTGGGGTCTGTCTATACTGCTGCAAATGAAATGTTAGTGGGGTCTGTCCCTACTGCTGCCAATGAAATGTTACTGGGATCTGTCCATACTCTTACCACTGAAATGTTACTAATTCTATACTACTGCTACTGCTATTTTACAGGGTTGTGGAAACGGAGGCTTGCCAAAGACATGATGGTGGCGAGGCCGCGCTGTTAGGTCCCCAGGCGCCACAATTTTTCAGCGATGCGGTTACTGGTAAGGTGCATATAACCACGGACATGGGGACAGGACACGTACTGCCTCAAAGACATCCCCCTCCTCCTCCTCCAACAATGAAAACAGTCATGGCAAATGCTTTCGCAGTGGTCCGTCTGGCCGCAGTCCCAGAATTTCACCTTAAACGACACAATAAGAGAGCCCCCCACCACTGCCCAATTAATCCTGGCCACATTCCGAAAACCAACTAAATAAAACCGCGCTACTATATCCACACTCTACATTTCATCCTGGCCACATTCCGAAAACCAACTAAATAAAACCGCGCTAATAGGTCCACAGATGCGACCACTTTCCCACCAATGCGGTTACTGGTAAGGTGCATATAACCACGGACATGGGGACAGGACACGTACTGCCTCAAAGACATCCCCCTCCTCCTCCTCTAACAATGAAAATATTCTTGGCAAATGCTTTCGCAGTGGTCCGTCTAGCGGCAGTCCAAGAATTTCACCTTAAACGACACAATAAGAAAGCCACCACCACCCGCCACGGCCCACTTAATCCTGGCCACATCCTGAAAACCAACTAAATACAACCACGGTAGTATTCCGTTATCCCTAGCTGAAGCTTTCAGCCGACTGGTAGAGCATTGGTGGCTTAAAACTTGTTGGTACTGCTAGGTCCAAAGATTAGCGTACAGCTGAGGTCAGAATACAGGTGACTATAGAACACACCATACCTGTAGGGCAAGGGACTGAGTGGCAGCAAGTACCGACCCTAAGTGGAAGCAGGCCAGCTGAGAACCACATACTCCCTGAATGATTTTGGACTGACCGATGATAAGGCCTTTACTTGTGATCATCTTTGGTAATTCCTAAGAAAGATGCTTGCGTGGTAGTAGCCGGAAACTTGGATTGCCATTTGCTAACACTTTGAAATGGACAACGGAAACCATAGGAATGAAGCCTTTCCATTTTCCAGCTTGAGATGAGGAGTGCAGACTTTCAGTACCTTGAGTATCCTTTTCATTGCAATCAAATGCCCCTCTCTTGTCTTAGAAAATACTAGCTTTTCCACATAGGTGTTGTCGATCTGTCTATACTGTTACTACTGAAATCCCACTAATACTGGGCTATGGCTATCCTGCAGCTACTGAAATGTTACTGGGGTCCGTCTATACTGTAACTACAGAAGTGTTAATAGGGTCTCCTTAGACTTCTGCAACATAACTGTTAGTGGGGTGTGCGTATACCTTAGCTACAGGAGTATTACAGGGGTCGGTGCATACTATGGGTGCACTAAGTGTTCCAATTGCGGTGTTCCACGTACATGGCCCAAAAAAAAAAAAAACCCAGTCTGACTAGGGCATGCAGTGTGGGCCGAAGCCCACCTGTATGTAATCTGACATTAGCTCTGCTGTCCAGGGCACTGCAATGGGATATAGTTATGTACCACTGGTGGGTTCCAGGGAGCCACCCATGCTGTGGGTCCACAGGGACTTCACATTGGTGAGTTGTACCTGCCCGTGTGTATGTATAAAAAAACCCGGTCTGACTGGGGCATGCAGTGTGGGCCAAAGCCCACTTGTATTTTATCTGACGGTACCTCAGCTGTGCAGGGCACTGCAATGGGATTTATTTATGTACCGCCGGTGGCTTCCCGGGACCCACCAATGCTGTCGGTCCACAAGGACTTCGCATTAGGGAGTTGTACCTGCCTGTGTTGACTTATAAAGAACCCCAGTCAGACTGGGGCATGCAGTGTGGGCCGAAGTCCACCTGTATTTAATCTGACATTAGCTCTGTTGTCCAGGGCACTGCAATGGGATATATTTATGTACCGCCGGTGGGTTCCAGGGAGCCACCCATGCTGTCGGTCCACAGGGACTTCACATTAGGGAGTGGTACCTGCCTGTGTCGACTTTTAAAAAACCCCAGTCAGACTGGGGCATGCAGTGTGGGCCGAAGCCCATCTGCATTTTATCTGATGTTACCTCAGCTGTGCAGGGCAATGCAATGGGATTTATTTATGTACCGCTGGTGGCTTCCTGGGACCCACCCATGCTGTCAGTCCACACGGAGTTGTACCTGCCTGTGTGTACTTATAAAAACCCCAGTCTGACTGGGGCATGCAGTGTGGGCCGAAGCCCACCTGTATTTAATCTGACGTTAGCTCTGTTGTCCAGGGCACTGCAATGGCATATAGTTATGTACCGCCGGTGGGTTCCAGGGAGCCACTCATGCTGTCGGTCCACAGGGATTTCACAAAGGGGATTTGTACCTGCCTGTGTCTATGTATTAAAAACCCCGGTCTGACTGGGGCATGCAGTGTGGGCCAAAGCCCACCTGTATTTTATCTGACATTACCTCAGCTGTGCAGGGCAATGCAATGGGATTTATTTATGTACCGCCGGTGGCTTACTGGGACCCACCCATGCTGTCGGTCCACACGGAGTTGTACCTGCCTGTGTCTACTTATAAAAACCCCAGTCTGACTGGGGCATGCAGTGTAGGCTGAAGCCCACCTGTATTTTATCTGACGTTACCTCAGGTGTCCAGGGCACTGCAATGGGATGTATTTATGTACTGCCAGTGGGTTCCAGGGAGCCACCCAAGCTGTCGGTCCACACGGACTTCACATTAGGGAGTTGTACCTGCCTGTGTCAACTTATAGAAAACCCCAGTCAGACTGGGGCATGCAGTGTGGGCCGAAGCCCACCTGCATTTTATCTGACGTTACCTCAGCTGTGCAGGGCAATGCAATGGGATTTATTTATGTACCGCCCGTGGCTTCCTGGGACCCACCCATGCTGTCAGTCCACATGGAGTTGTACCTGCCTGTGTGTACTTATAAAAACCCCAGTCTGACTGGGGAATGCAGTGTGGGCCGAAGCCCACCTGTATTTAATCTGACGTTAGCTCTGTTGTCCAGGGCACTGCAATGGAATATAATTATGTACCGCCGGTGGGTTCCAGGGAGCCACTCATGCTGTCGGTCCACAGGGATTTCACAAAGGGGATTTGTACCTGCCTGTGTCTATGTATTAAAAACCCCGGTCTGACTGGGGCATGCAGTGTGGGCCAAAGCCCACCTGTATTTTATCTGACATTACCTCAGCTGTGCAGGGCAATGCAATGGGATTTATTTATGTACCGCCGGTGGCTTCCTGGGACCCACCCATGCTGTCGGTCCACACGGAGTTGTACCTGCCTGTGTCTACTTATAAAAACCCCAGTCTGACTGGGGCATGCAGTGTGGGCCAAAGCCCACCTGTATTTTATCTGACGGTTCCTCAGCTCTGCAGGGCAATGCAATGGGATGTATTTATGTACCGCCGGTGGCTTCCTGGGACCCACCCATGCTGTCGGTCCACACGGACTTTGCATTAGGGAGTGGTAGCTGCCTGTGTCGACTTATCAAAAACCCCAGTCAGACTGGGGCATGCAGTGTAGGCCGAAGCCCACCTGCATTTTATCTGACGTTACCTCAGCTGTGTAGGGCAATGCAATGGGATTTATTTATGTACCGCCGGTGGCTTCCTGGGACCCACCCATGCTGTCGGTCCACACGGAGTTGTACCTGCCTGTGTGTACTTATAAAAACCCCAGTCTGACTGGGGCATGCAGTGTGGGCTAAAGCCCACCTGTATTTTATCTGACGGTTCCTCAGCTCTGCAGGGCAATGCAATGGGATTTATTTATGTACCGCCGGTGGCTTCCTGGGACCCACCCATGCTGTCTGTCCACAAGGACTTCGCATTAGGGAGTTGTACCTGCCTGTGTCGACTTTTAAAAAACCCTAGTCTGCCTGGGGCATGCAGTGTGGGCCGAAGCCCACCTGCATTTCATCTGACGTTACCTCAGCTGTGCAGGGCAATGCAATGGGATTTATTTATGTACCGCCAGTGGCTTCCTGGGACCCACCCATGCTGTCGGTCCACATGGACTTCTCATTAGGGAGTGGTACCTGCCTGTGTCGACTTATAAAAAACCCCAGTCAGACTGGGGCATGCAGTGTGGGCCGAAGCCCACCTGCATTTTATCTGACGTTACCTCAGCTGTGCAGGGCAATGCAATGGGATTTAGCGCCGGTGGCTTCCTGGGACCCACCCATGCTGTCAGTCCACACGGAGTTTTACCTGCCTTTGTGTACTTATAAAAACCCCAGTCTGACTGGGGTATGCAGTGTGGCCCGAAGCCCACCTGTATTTAATCTGACGTTAGCTCTGTTGTCCAGGGCACTGCAATGGAATATAGTTATGTACTGCCGGTGGGTTCCAGGGAGCTACTCATGCTGTCAGTCCACAGGGATTTCACATGGGGGATTTGTACCTACCTGTGTCTATGTATTAAAAACCCCGGTCTGACTGCTGCATGCAGTGTGGGCCAAAGGCCACCTGTATTTTATCTGACATTACCTCAGCTGTGCAGGGCAATGCAATGGGATTTATTTATGTACCGTCAGTGGCTTCCTGGGACCCACCCATGCTGTCGGTCCACATGGACTTCTCATTAGGGAGTGGTACCTGCCTGTGTCGACTTATAAAAAACCCCAGTCAGACTGGGGCATGCAGTGTGGGCCGAAGCCCACCTGCATTTTATCTGACGTTACCTCAGCTGTGCAGGGCAATGCAATGGGATTTAGCGCCGATGGCTTCCTGGGACCCACCCATGCTGTCAGTCCACACGGAGTTTTACCTGCCTTTGTGTACTTATAAAAACCCCAGTCTGACTGGGGTATGCAGTGTGGGCCAAAGCCCACCTGTATTTAATCTGACGTTAGCTCTGTTGTCCAGGGCACTGCAATGGAATATAGTTATGTACTGCCGGTGGGTTCCAGGGAGCCACTCATGCTGTCAGTCCACAGGGATTTCACATTGGGGATTTGTACCTACCTGTGTCTATGTATTAAAAACCCCGGTCTGACTGGGGCATGCAGTGTGGGCCAAAGGCCACCTGTATTTTATCTGACATTACCTCAGCTGTGCAGGGCAATGCAATGGGATTTATTTATGTACCGCCGGTGGCTTCCTGGGACCCACCCATGCTGTTGGTCCACACGGAGTTGTACCTGCGTCTACTTATAAAAACCCCAGTCTGACTGGGGCATGCAGTGTGGGCTGAAACCCACCTGTATTTTATCTGACGTTACCTCAGGTGTCCAGGGCACTGCAATGGGATGTATTTATGTACTGCCAGTGGGTTCCAGGGAGCCACCCCTGCTGTGGGTGCACACGGAATTCCCATTGCGGAGTTATACCTGCCTGTGCCTATTTATAAAAATCCCCAGTCTGACTGGGGCATGCAATGTGGGCCGAAGCCCACCTGTATTTAATTTGACGTTAGCTCTACTATCCGGGGCACTGCATTGCGACAAACTACAGGAGCAATACAGCGCTAATGTGACGTGCACAGCTACGCTAGCATTGGAGTCCGCTGTAGGTCCGGGATTGCTGAGGGTTTGTGCAGAGGCCTTTGTCCTGGGTGCAGTGAAAGTCCGCTTCCTGCCTAGGATTGCTGAAGCTGTGGGCCGAGGCCTATGTCGTGGGTGCGGTGCAAGTCTGCCATGTTTGGCCGCTCAGATCTATTTTTTGTTCATGTCTTGGGCTTCCTGGGACCCACCTATGCTGTTGGTGCAAACTTAGTTCCCATCGCGGTGTTTGACCTGTCTGGCACAAAGACACTGACTGACTTAGGGAGGGGGCAGAGCGCAGACGGCTTTCCCCTTGCAGTGTCGATTGAGCTATGCGACACCTTGACAGAATGAATACTGTATGGCACATGGATTCTCCATTGCTATGCCCACGTTTGCAGCTCCTGACAAAGGTGGCACAGGATTGGATTTCTCATTGCTTCTGTACAGCATTGTGGGCTATCGCCCCGCCCCTTTTAAAGAGGGTCGCTGCCTGGCCCTGCCAACCCTCTGCAGTGTGTGCCTCCGATTCTTCCTGATCGCAGACACACTTATAAATAGGCATGAGGGCAGCTGAAGGCTGAGCAGGAACACTTTGGTGTGCGCTGTGGACGCTGGGTCGTACGGGGGGGGGGGGGGGGTTGGGCAGCATGTAACCCAGGAGAAGAGGCAGCGGCGTGTCCCGCAGGCAGTGCTTGTGCTTAATTGGAGGTAGTGTGGTGCTTAGCTAAAGTGTGCCTTGCTAATGAGGGTTTGTCCGAAGTAAAAATTGTTAGGGGGGGGCACTCTTGCCGCTATTGGGGCTTAATAGTCGGACCTGGGAACCTGAAATGCAGCCCAGCATGTTGCCCCTCGCCTGCCCTATCTGTTTCTTTGTCGTTTCCATCACTTTCGTGGGTTTTGCAGATTTTCACCAATGAAAACCTTAGCGGAGCATGTGTGATATACAAAAATGCTCGAGTCGCCCACTGACTTCAATGGGGTTTGTTACTCGAAACAAACCCTCGAGCATCGCGGAAAGTTCGACTCGAGCACCCGAGCATTTTGGTGCTCGCTCATCTCTACTCCCTACCACTCCCATTCCATAAATGAGACATCACTTGTGGTGTATCATTTATGTACTGACTGTATAGTCATTTGTCCCCCAAATGTTGTTCCTTTCTTTCTTACTATTTGTTGAAAATGTAACAGAGTTTAAACAAGGGTGGGTTTGTTCTGTAGACATAGGTTCCAGAATGCAATGCAGCAGACGGAGTTACAAAAATATATGCATTTTATTTTAGAACAAATAACTGGTGGAGAACAACTTTCACGGTACCATTTATGGCTAACTAAGGCTTAGCAATATTGCCTTTTGCTCACTAGGTAAAAAAAATATTTCACACTTCATATTACACAGTGTACATTAATAACACACTCTTTTAGAACAATAATTGTGTCTTAAGGTGTACAATTTGTGGATACTACAATACCCTCCTTGCCCTGTGGATATCCTGAGGAAGCTTACAAGAATTTTAATTGCCGAAAGCAAAAAATACTCATGGGTAATAATATCCCTTAAAATATAAATGCTTTATTATTCAAAAATAGACAAGGACAACATCAAAAAATATTATAAAATAAAGGGGCAAATGGTGTTACCAATATAGTGCCTATGTAGAATATAAAGCCTATGTAGAAATTAGTCGGTCAGCACCACTAGAACCGTATTAAAAGTCTAATCTATAGCTGCCACGACATCTTTCGCCTTATGGCGTCCTCAGGGGAAACAACAACCAGGGCTGTTTGCTGCTGTCCCTTAGCAGATCTAAGCAGTCTCTAGCATTACCATCAGTGTTCCCAGTATTTTCCAGCAGCTACTGCTGCTCTGCAGGTTATTGCACCCAACTATTCGCTTCACCACCCAGCACCTCTATGTCCAGTATATAGCACTCCTATGTCCAGCGGCTATATCCAGTACACACCATCCCTATGTCCAGCGTCAACAAAGAGTAGGCAGTTCCCAATTCATGGACCCCCATGTCCAGCGGCAATGTCCAGGTACAGCACCCCTATGTCTAGTACGTTAGTGGCCCCTCTTCCTGCTGGGCAGCACTCAGATCTTTCCCACTCCCTGCTCTCTCCTTCTTTCTAGCACCTTCTAAAGATGTGACGTCCTGGCAGCAAATCAAAATGCAGCACATAGAAGACAATGTCTTGGGTGCAGTTTTTCAAACTGGCTACTAGAGGTCATTGCAACCTCAGGTTTCCTATCTCTAAAACCATCTTAATCCTTCAAGGTAGACCCCTTACATGAATGTGACCTGTTCTCTCATTTGGCCATCAAAATTAAATCCAATTTCGAGATCCATCAAAGATAGAGCAGGTTTCTCTACGTGAAAATGTTCAATTATACAAGAATAAAAAGAACACAAGGACACCTAAAATATTCTGCATACAGAAAAAGTAAAACTAAATTGCCCGTCACAGGGTTTTGCCATTCCAGCTTCTTCTAGGACAAATCAATTTGAGTATTATCCCCCTAGTCTTTGGATTCATCCTGCAAGCTATGATGTGCCATATCAGAATTTGAATGCCATAGCCTAAGTGCTGATGCCAGCAAATATGGTAGATAAAGGCTGCAGACAGTGAGTCCTGCATCCTCTCTTCACACAACATGATTGACGTCTCTTCTTGCATACAGTCCTATGCAGAAAAGCAATTGGTGTGTTGATGAGGTAAGCAAGACTTTCTCTAAGACTGCCTTCTTACAGTGGCAGGACTGCTGTGGGCATTTTGCAATGACATACCTGCAGCGGTTCTGTAATTGCCAAATCTGCACCCAAATGGTGCAAATTTGGTTGCTTTTTCACTTGCAGAAGAGCTACAGAATTCAAGCCTTGCATTTTAAGGGCTGATATCTGCAACGCAATTCTGCTGCATAAATAGACATGCAGCGGAATCAGAATCCACAGTGTTGTATAAAAACACTGCAGATTTGTTCCAGAAATTCTCAGCACCATGTGAAAGGTTTTTTAAACCCTTATTTTCTACAGGATGTAGGTTTACATCCTGACAGGGTGGTAGTTAAAGGGGTTGTCCCGCGGCAGCAAGTGGGTCTATACACTTCTGTATGGCCATATTAATGCACTTTGTAATGTACATTGTGCATTAATTATGAGCCATACAGAAGTTATAAAAAGTTTTTTACTTACCTGCTCCGTTGCTGGCGTCCTCGTCTCCATGGTGCCGACTAATTTTCGCCCTCCGATGGCCAAATTAGCCGCGCTTGCGCAGTCCTGGTCTTCTGCTCTCTTCAATGGAGCCGCTCGTGCAGAATGCAGGCTCCGTGTAGCTCCGCCCCGTCACGTGCCGATTCCAGCCAATCAGGAGGCTGGAATCGGCAATGGACCGCACAGAAGAGCTGCGGTCCACGGAGGAAGAGGATTCCGGCGGCCATCTTCACAGGTAAGTATAGAAGTCACCGGAGCGCGGGGATTAAGGTAAGCGCTCCGGTAAACTTTCAGTACGTCCCTGCATCGGGGTTGTCTCGCGCCGAACGGGGGGGGGGGGTTGAAAAAAAAAAAACCCGTTTCGGCGCGGGACAACCCCTTTAATGCAACAGGGCTAAAACTTACACCCCATGGATGGCGCGGGATCAGAAGTGAGCCAAGCCATCCCGCAGCGGGAGTTGGCTGTGACTGATAGCCAGCCTCCCACTGCAACAGTGGGGATCGATGAGAACAGTGATCCCTGCTGTTAACCCCTACATGCTGCAATCAATGTATATTGTAGCATGTAAAGAGTTCACAGACTCAATGCACTCCCTCTGTGGTGTCATTGGTCCTCTGTGATGTAATCATGGAGAGTTGATGGATTGCCGTGGCTACCAGATGCCAGACACTGGTGTACACACCTGCCGTGACTTATGGTCACTATTGTAAGCGATAAGACATTGCAGTACAGAAGTACTGCAATGCATTATCATATCGATCATAGCTTTTATAGTTGAAGTCCCCTACAGGGACATAAAAAAATGGGAAAAAAATAAATATTAGTGTGAAAAAAAAGAACAAAACTGTTTTGCACATTTTCCTGTTTGCATAAAAAAATGTAAAATATCCCACATATTTGGTATCATCAAATCCGTAATGACCTGTACAATAAATTGAACACACGATTTATCCTGCACAGCAAAAACCATTAAAAAAACCCCTACAAAGCTGAGGCAAAATGCTTATTTTGTTCACGGCTGAGAAAATCTTGCGAGATTTGTGCATTGCGAGACGCACCAATACTAACCCCAATACTAACCAACATGAGTGTTGTTTTCCCACATTGCATTGCAGTTTGAGGTGGAAAATAAATCATAGCACGTCCTATCTTTGGGTGTGGTCTTGCATCGCATCTCCCATTGTTTACAATGGGGCCGGCGGCAGCATTGCGCCATGTGTAGGTGCACGCGGTGCAATGTAAGATTTTGGGGGAAACTCCATAATCCTGTTAACCGCGGCAGAGGATCCCTACTTCCCCAAAGTGATGTGAAGTGGTTTTAAGATAAAAACACCTTGCTTTACGGCAAAATTATATTTCGGCGAGCGTGATATTGGGCCGTGATTCACAGAATCTATAGGTGGGGTGCACTTGCGCAATACACTTCGCAGTTTCATGTGGAAAAGGACACAGCGAGGACTAATTAGGCTAAATAGCCTTTTAACCCAGGGCTCAGCTCTGTCCCGTGTCTATGTGAACAGTTCTGGTCAGCATAAAAAGTACAGTAAAAAAAGGGCAAATATGCGTGTGATGGCGTGACACTAACAGCGCAAAAATGTTACGTTGTCACCTGCGTTTTGTGCTTACACCCATGGGAAGCCGCCCTAACTAGCAAATAGTGGTTAGACGCAGATCCGTTCCCACCAATCACATTAAAGCACAAAAGTATACAGATGAAACTAAATGTAATGTATATCACCTGCTTTACACATGATTTATTTAAGTGGAACAAGATAGCCAACATCCCTTTTATGGTAGCCACTAAAGTGTTCCAAACCTGCCAATGCATCTTCTTATGGCACAATAGTTTTAGTCTTCCACTGAGACAAGCAGGAATCCAGCGCCAGGATGTTTCACTTCATAGTTGCTGCAGTTAATAGCAACTGGGGCATCTAAGTGGGAGACGGAGGGAGGTGGCTCATTCTTCTCACTCAGCGGCTCCCCACGGAGCCATTGCAGGGTGCTGATGGATTGCTGCAGCAACCAGAGGTCTAACAAAGGCGTCCAGGACGCATATTGACTTTTTCCACAAGTCTTGTGCTCTATTCAGCAATTCCAGCAACCTGATTGGTTGTTTGGTGAATCAGCCAACCCAAACAACCAATCAGGTTGCGAATAGAGCAGAAGTCTTGTGAAAAAAGTTAATATGTGTCCAGGTCTGCCACATAACCTAGCCTAGCTACTTCAGTGTACTACGCTAGTGATAAAATGAGATATAAATATGGATAGTGCTCCGAACAATTACATTTTTTAAAACTATATATATGAGTTTAGGATGACTTACCTAATCGCCCGTTTAAGTCCCCCTTTGGAGGAATGACAAAAAAGAGTTTAGAAAACAATTCCCTATTTACAAAAAAGAGTGATTAAAAAGTCACACAAACCCTTCCATGGCAGCAATGAAAACTAAAACTCGTCCACCAAAAATCATTTTTGCACACTGTTTCGTAGGCAAAAAATAGTAAAAATGTTATGCGTCTTCGAATGGAGGGATGCAAGTCGACATTTTTTTAAGCCTTTTAATTGTACAAAATTAATAAAACATTAAAAAATCTGGTATAGTCTGAGTCATAGAATAAAGTTAGACATTTAAACTGCACAGTGAATACAGTAGAAGATCAGAACTGCTGTATATCAGCACCCCCCCCCCCAAGTAAAAAAAACTCAATAAAAAGGGAGCAAAATGTCATCTGTACCTCAAATGGCCCCAATGAAAACTACAAGTTGTTCCACAAAAACAAGCCCTCACACAGCTCAGTTGACAGAAAATTAAAAATGTTATGGGTTTTATAATATGGTGACACAAAAAGATTTATCTATTTATTTTATTGTGTTGTATCACAATCAATTACATGTACCCCAAAGTAATGCGATTAAAAAATGCAGCTCATCCCACAAAAAAAAAAACAACTAAAAAGGCTCAAATGGCTATGCCGACAAAAAAAAGTTACAGACCTATTGAATGTAACAATAAAAAAAAATTGGTTTGTCATTAAGACGCAAAAGAGGCTGATCAATAAGGGCTTATTCCAACGTGCGTATATTGGCTGGGTCTTCACACTCGGCCAATATACGCTGTCTCTCTCTGCAGGGAGAGGAGGTGGGCCGGGAGCAGTGCACTGAGCTCCGGCCCCCTCTCTGCCCCTTACCACTATTTGCAATGGGAGAGGGTGGGACGGGGTGGAACTTAGCTCCGCCCCGTCCCGGGCCTCCCATTGCAAATAGTGGCGGGAGCTCAGTGCACTGCAACCTGGCCCAGCCCGCCTCCTCCCCATGCAGAGAGGGACAGCATATAGCGACCAAGCGTGAAAACCCGACCAATATACGCACGTCGGAATAAGCCCTAAGGCTGACTTAACACAGCAGAGCACGATATCGGGCCGTCCATGTGAAATCCCCAAAGATGCAAGGCATTTTCCTGGCAAGACAGCCTCACATCATTTTGGGGATGCAGGGATCTTCCAGGGCAGAGGATTGCGGAGTTTCTCCTATTGCCTTCATGGGGGGGGGGACGATGTGAGAGCACGCAGCTAGATAGGACATTTCACAATTTGTTTTCCATATAGCATTGCATCATGGCGCCATGTGGGAAAACATCACTTGTGTATGACTCCATTCACAAGAATGGGGTTCATATTTGTGCGTCTCGCAACTCACAAACCTCGCGCGATGTTATCGGCCTTGTGAAGCTGACCTTCGGGAATTGTTTTCTAAATTGTTTTTTGTCATTGACCGTGAAGGATGACAACATATTGTTTCTAGGGTTTTTTACACCATTTTTCAATCCCATGGGGGAACTAAGCTCATATATATAGTTACAAAAAATTTAATTGTTCAGAGCACTATCCATATTTATATCTCATTCCATTGCTGGCGTACTACACTGCAGTACCTAGGCTAGGTTACATGGCATTGAAAACAAGGGGTGCTGCGATGCCAGAGCATGCAGCAAGATAGAACATATCATCGCATCGCAGTTCATGCAGGGAAACATTGCTCATGTGTATTACCCCATTAAAAAGAATGGGGTTCATATTTGTGCGAGATTTTATCACCGTAAGGCAGCTATTACAGAAGCACCGTTAGGCTGCCTGTCCACGGGTGTTGCAGTATCCCGTGGCGGATCTGCACCGCAGGAGCCGGCAGACGGATCTCCGCTGTCAGCCTTATCTGATAGATAGGCTGACCGCAGAGGACCGCTGAAAATCGCGGCAAATCGCAGCATGCTGTGATTTGCCGGATGCGAGCGGAGAATCACAATGAGAGATTGTTCACACTATAGAGAGTGTTCACTGCGTTCGCGGCAGGAAACGCAATGCAAACTCGCCCGTGGACAAGCAGCCTTAGTGCTTGTATAATAACGCTAATTGCCAGGCTGCACCTGCATGGGTGCAGCTCGACAGTTGTCGGGAAAACACGAGTGCTAGTCGCCAGTGCTAACGCTTTTGCAATGCAGCCTAAGGGGTTAATATTAGAGATGAGCGAGCACCAAAATGCTCGGGTGCTCGTTAATCGAGACGAACTTTTCGCGATGCTCGAGGGTTCGTTTCGAGTAACGAACCCCATTGAAGTCAATGGGCGACCCAAGCATTTTTGTATATCGCCGATGCTCGCTAAGGTTTTCATTTGTGAAAATCGGGGCAATTCAAGAAAGTGATGGGAACGACACAGCAACGGATAGGGCAGGCGAGGGGCTACATGTTGGGCTGCATCTCAAGTTCACAGGTCCCACTATTAAGCCACAATAGCGGCAAGAGTGGCCCCCCCCCCAACAACTTTTACTTCTGAAAAGCCCTCATTAGCAATGGATACCTTAGCTAAGCACCACACTACCTCCAACAAAGCACAATCACTGCCTGCATGACACTCCGCTGCCACTTCTCCTGGGTTACATGCTGCCCAACCCCCCCCCCCCACGACCCAGTGTCCACAGTGCACACCAAATTGTCCCTGCCCAGCCTTTAGCTGCCCTCATGCCACGCCACCCTCATGTCTATTTATAAGTGCTTCTGCCATGAGGAGGAACCGCAGGCACACACTGCAGAGGGTTGGCACGGCTAGGCAGCGACCCTCTTTAAAAGGGGCGGGGCGATAGCCCACAATGCTGTACAGAAGCAATGAGAAATCCAATCCTGTGCCACCTCCATCTGGAGCTGCACACGTGGGCATAGCAATGGGGAACCTATGTGCCACACACTATTCATTCTGTCAAGGTGTCTGCATGCCCCAGTCAGACCGCGTTTTTTTATAAATAGTCACAGGCAGGTAAAACTCCGCAATGGGAATTCCGTGTGCACCCACAGCATGGGTGGCTCCCTGGAACCCACCCGCTGTACATAAATGTATCCCATTGCAGTGCCCTGGACAGCAGAGCTAACGTCAGATGAAATGCAGGTGGGCTTCGGCCCACACTGCATGCCCCAGTCAGACTGGGGTTCTTTAGAAGTGGACACAGATGCATTTACAACTCCCTATGGACCCACAGCATGGGTGGCTCCCTGGAACCCACCGGCGGTACATAAAAATATCCCATTGCATTGCCCATCACAGCTGAGGTAGTAATGTCATGTTTAATGCAGGAGGGCTTCGGCCCACACTGCATGCCCAGCCAGACTGGGGTTCTTTAGAAGAGGACACAGATGCATTTACAACTCCCTGTGGACCCACAGCATGGGTGGGTGCCAGGAAGCCACCGGCAGTACATAAAAATATCCCATTGCATTGCCCATCACAGCTGAGGTAGTAATGTCATGTTTAATGCAGGTGGGCTTTGGCCCACACTGCATGCCCCAGTCAGACTGGGGTTCTTTAGAAGTGGAAACAGATGCATTTACAACTCCCTCTGGACCCACAGCATGGGTGGCTCCCTGGAACCCACCGGCGGTACATAAAAATATCCCATTGCATTGCCCATCACAGCTGAGGTAGTAATGTCATGTTTAATGCAGGAGGGCTTCGGCCCACACTGCATGCCCAGCCAGACTGCGGTTCTTTAGAAGAGGACACAGATGCATTTACAACTCCCTGTGGACCCACAGCATGGGTGGGTGCCAGGAAGCCACCGGCGGTACATAAAAATATCCCATTGCATTGCCCATCACAGCTGAGGTAGTAATGTCATGTTTAATGCAGGTGGGCTTTGGCCCACACTGCATGCCCCAGTCAGACTGGGGTTCTTTAGAAGTGGAAACAGATGCATTTACAACTCCCTCTGGACCCACAGCATGGGTGGCTCCCTGGAACCCACCGGCGGTACATAAAAATATCCCATTGCATTGCCCATCACAGCTGAGGTAGTAATGTCATGTTTAATGCAGGAGGGCTTCGGCCCACACTGCATGCCCAGTCAGACTGGGGTTCTTTAGAAGTGGACACAGATGCATTTACAACTCCCTGTGGACCCACAGCATGGGTGGGTGCCAGGAAGCCACCGGCGGTACATAAAAATATCCCATTGCAGTGCCCAACACAGCTGATGTAACGTCAGCTGTAATGCAGGTGGGATAAAAATTAATTTGATTACACTGTAGGCGAGGGCCCACAAAAATTGCTGTATCAACAGTACTAATGTACATCAGAAAAATTGCCCATGGCCAACCAAGAGGGCAGGTGAAACCCATTAATCGCTTTGGTTAATGTGGCTTAATTGGTAACTAGGCCAGGAGGCAGCCCAGTTAAAATAAAAATTGGTGGAGGTGAAAGTTTCAACGCTTTAATGAGCATTGAAACGTATAAAAATTGTTTATAAAAATTATATGACTGAGCCTTGTGGGCCTAAGAAAAATTGCCCGTTCGGCGTGATTATGTGAGGTTTCAGGAGGAGGAGCAGGAGGAGGAGGAGGAATATTATACACAGATTGATGAAGCGAAAAGGTCCCCGTTTTTGATGGGGATACAGAACGATGCTTCCATCCGCGGGTGCAGCCTACGTATTGCTTAGGTATCGCTGCTGTCTGCTGGTGGAGAAGAGAAGTCTGGGGAAATCCAGGCTTTGTTCATCTTGATGAGTGTTAGCCTGTTGGCACTGTCGGTTGACAGGCGGGTACGCTTATCTGTGATGATTCCCCCAGCCGCACTAAACACCCTCTCTGACAAGACGCTAGCCGCAGGACAAGCAAGCACCTCCAGGGCATACAGCGCGAGTTCAGGCCACGTGTCCAGCTTCGACACCCAGTAGTTGTAGGGGACAGAGGCGTCACGGAGGACGGTCGTGCGATCGGCTACGTACTCCCTCACCATCCTTTTACAGTGCTCCCGCCGACTCAGCTGTGACTGGGGAGCGGTGACACAGTCTTGCTGGGGAGCCATAAAGCAGTCAAGGGCCTTAAAGAGTGTTGCCCTGCCTGTGCTGTACATGCTGCCTGATCTCCGCGCCTCCCCTGCTACCTGGCCCTCGGAACTGCGCCTTCGGCCACTAGCGCTGTCGTATGGGAATTTTACCATCAGTTTGTCCGCCAGGGTCCTGTGGAATAGCAACACTCTCGAAACCCTTTCCTCTTCGGGTATGAGAGTGGAAAGGTTCTCCTTATACCGTGGGTCGAGCAGTGTGTACACCCAGTAATCCGTAGTGGCCAGAATGCATGTAACACGAGGGTCATGAGAAAGGCATCCTAACATGAAGTCAGCCATGTGTGCCAGGGTAGCTGTACGCAACACATGGCTGTCCTCACTAGGAAGATCACTTTCAGGATCCTCCTCCTCCTCCTCCTCAGGCCATACACGCTGAAAGGATGACAGGCCAGCAGCATGTGTACCCTCACCAGTGGCCCAAGCTGTCTCTTCCCCCTCCTCCTCATCCTCCTCCTCCTCCTCACTGCGCTGAGATATGAGGGTGCTCTGACTATCCAGCGACATACTGTCTTCCCCCGGCTCTGTTTCCGAGTGCAAAGCGTCTGCCTTTATGCTTTGCAGGGAACTTCTCAAGAGGCATAGCAGAGGAATGGTGATGCTAATGATTGCAGCATCGCCGCTCACCACCTGGGTAGACTCCTCAAACTTTCCAAGGACCTGGCAGATGTCTGCCAACCAGGCCGACTCTTCTGAAAATAATTGAGGAGGCTGACTCCCACTGCGCCGCCCATGTTGGAGTTGGTATTCCACTATAGCTCTACCCTGCTCATAGAGCCAGGCCAACATGTGGAGCGTAGAGTTCCACCGTGTGGGCACGTTGCACAGCAGTCGGTGCACTGGCAGATTAAACCGATGTTGCAGGGTGCGCAGGGTGGCAGCGTCCGTGTGGGACTTGCGGAAATGTGCGCAGAGGCGGCGCACCTTTCCGAGCAGGTCTGACAAGCGTGGGTAGCTTTTCAGAAAGCGCTGAACCACCAAATTAAAGACATGGGCCAGGCATGGCATGTGCGTGAGGCTGCCGAGCTGCAGAGCCGCCACCAGGTTACGGCCGTTGTCACACACGACCATGCCCGGTTGGAGGCTCAGCGGCGCAAGCCAGCGGTCGGTCTGCTCTGTCAGACCCTGCAGCAGTTCGTGGACCGTGTGCCTCTTATCTCCTAAGCTGAGTAGTTTCAGCACGGCCTGCTGACGCTTGCCCACCGCTGTGCTGCCACGCCGCGCGACACCGACTGCTGGCGACGTGCTGCTGCTGCTGCTGACACATCTTGATTGCGAGACAGATGTTGCGTTGGAGGAGGAGGAGGAGTAGGGTGGTTTAGTGGAGGAAGCATACACCGCCGCAGATACCACCACCGAGCTGTGGCCCGCAATTCTGGGGGTGGGTAGGACGTGAGCGGTCCCAGGCTCTGACTCTGTCCCAGCCTCCACTAAATTCACCCAATGTGCCGTCAGGGAGATATAGTGGCCCTGCCCGCCTGTGCTTGTCCACGTGTCCGTTGTTAAGTGGACCTTGGCAGTAACCGCGTTGGTGAGGGAGCGTACAATGTTGCGGGAGACGTGGTCGTGCAGGGCTGGGACGGCACATCGGGAAAAGTAGTGGCGACAGGGAACTGAGTAGCGCGGGGCCGCCGCCGCCATCATACTTTTGAAGGACTCCGTTTCCACAACCCTATACGGCAGCATCTCCAGGCTGATAAATTTGGCTACGTGTACGTTTAAAGCTTGTGCGTGGCGGCGTACTTGCGCTTTCGCTCAAACACTTGTGCTAGCGACGGCTGGACGGTGCGCTGAGAGACATTGGTGGATGGGGTCGAGGACAGCGGAGGTGAGGGTGTGGGTGCAGGCCAGGAGACGGTAGTGCCTGTGTCCTCAGAGCGGGTTTGGATCTGAGTGGCAGGTTGGGGCACAGGGCGAGAGGCAGCGGTGCAAACCGGAGGCGGTGAACGGGCATCGTCCCACCTTGTGGGGTGCTTGGCCATCATATGTCTGCGCATGCTGGTGGTGGTGAGGCTGGTGGTGGTGGCTCCCCGGCTGATCTTGGCGCGACAAAGGTTGCACACCACTGTTCGTCGGTCGTCTGCACTCTCAGTGAAAAACTACCAGACCTTTGAGCACCTCGGCCTCTGCAGGGTGGCATGGCGCGAGGGGGCGCTTTGGGAAACAGTTGGTGGATTATTCGGTCTGGCCCTGCCTCTACCCCTGGCCACCGCACTGCCTCTTGCAACCTGCCCTGCTGCTGCCCTTGCCTCCCCCTCTGAAGACCTGTCCTCAGTAGGCGTAGCAAACCAGGTGGGGTCAGTCACCTCATTGTCCTGCTGCTCTTCCTCAGAATCCTCGGTGCGCTCCTCCCTCGGACTTACTGCCCTTACTACTACCTCACTGATAGACAACTGTGTCTCATCGTCATCGGCCTCCTCACCCACTGAAAGGTCTTGAGACAGTTGCCGGAAGTCCCCAGCCTCATCCCCCGAACCCCGGGAACTTTGCAATGGTTGGGCATCAGTCACGATAAACTCCTCTGGTGGGAGAGGAACCACTGCTGCCCAATCTGAGCAGGGGCCCGAGAACAGTTCCTGAGAGTCTGCCCGCTCCTCAGAATGTCTCATTTTCATGGAGTGAGGAGGCTGGGAGGAAGGAGGAGCAGCAGCCAGAGGATTCTGAGTTGCAGCAGTGGACGGCGCAGAACTGTGGGTGGACGATAGGTTGCTGGAAGCACTTTCTGCCATCCAGGACAGGACCTGCTCACACTGCTCATTTTCTAATAAAGGTCTACCGCGTGGACCCATTAAATGTGCTATGAATGTGGGGACGCCAGAAACGTGCCTCTCTCCTAATCCCGCAGCAGTCAGCTGCGATACACCTGGATCAGGAGCTCGGCCTGTGCCCACACCCGGACTAGGGCCTCCGCGTCCTCTGCCGCGCCCACGTCCTCTAGGCCTACCCCTACCCCTCAGCATGTTGTATTACCAGGAATGCAGAAACACAACGCTGTAATTAAATGTGCTGCTTATTGGCCTGTGGTTGGAGGCTGAGTTCGCTTACGGAACGCCAGGAAATAATTTGGCGCAAGCCTGCTGTAACACTTAGCTGGCTGCGTATGATTTTGGAGAACTACTACCCCCAGCAGACACGGACCCAGAACACTGAGCACAGTGATAGGCAGGCCAAATAGATTTTTTTCCAATATTTTTTTGAAAAGGACTACTGCGTATATTCAATCTATAATATATGTCTTCTGGCCCTGCCTACACAATTCTGTCCCTGCAGTGTGTCACGGAACTGCAGTGTTGCACTGTTATTAACTGCAACAGAGCGGTGATTTCAGAGCCAGGAAATAATTTGGCACAAGCCTGCTGTAACACTTAGCTGGCTGCGTATTTATTTGGAGAACTACTACCCCCAGCAGACACGGACCCAGAACACTGAGCACAGTGACAGGCAGGCCAAATAGATTTTTTTCCAATATTTTTTTGAAAAGGACCACTGCGTATATTCAATCTATAATATATGTCTTCTGGCCCTGCCTACACAATTCTGTCCCTGATGTGTGAGTCACGGAACTGCAGTGTTGCACTGTTATTAACTGCAACAGAGCGGTGATTTCAGAGCCAGGAAATAATTTGGCGCAAGCCTGCTGTAACACTTAGCTGGCTGCGTATTTATTTGGAGAACTAAGACCCCCAGCAGACACCGACCCAGAACACTGAGCACAGTGACAGGCAGGCCAAATAAATTTTTTTCCAATATTTTTTTGAAAAGGGCCACTGCGTATATTCAATCTATAATATATGTCTTCTGTCCCTGCCTACACAATTCTGTCCGTGGAGTATTACTGCAGGGCGCAATGCTCTGCACGGCCGATATACCAAAAAAAAAAGTGCAACACTGCTAAAAGCAGCCTCCACACTACTGCACACGGTTAGATGTGGCCCTAAGAAGGACCGTTGGGGTTCTTGAAGCCTACAATAACTCCTAACGCTCTCCCTGCCTCCACACTTCTGTCCCTGGACTATTACTGCAGGGCGCAATGCTCTGCACGGCCGATATACCAAAAAAAAAAAAAGTGCAACACTGCTAAAAGCAGCCTCCACACTACTGCACACGGTTAGATGTGGCCCTAAGAAGGACCGTTGGGGTTCTTGAAGCCTACACTAACTCCTAACACTCTCCCTACAGCAGCTCCAACACGATACCACTGTCCCTCAGCTATGTCACAACGCATCTGAGGCGAGCCGCGGGAGGGGCCGATTTTTACTCGGGTGACACCTGATCTCCCCCGCCACTCACTGCAGGGGGGTGGTATAGGGCTTGAACGTCGCAGGGGGAAGTTGTAATGCCTTCCCTGTCTTTCAATTGGCCAGAAAAGCGCGCTAACGTCTCAGACATGAAAGTGAAAGTAACCCGAACATCGCGTGGTACTCGTTACGAGTAACGAGCATCCCGAACACGCTAATACTCGAACGAGTATCAAGCTCGGACGAGTACGCTCGCTCATCTCTAGTTAATATGTGTAAGCTTATACAAGGGGATACAAGGCACATGAACTATTCATTCTAAAAACTGTGCATTGAGTTTTGCATGTAAAGGAGAGCTGTTCCCATTATTCTTTAAGGATGAGGACGCTCATAATAAGAATTCGGGAGGTTCTACCCCTAGACGCAGTAATGGCATCAAGAGATTTAATTAATGTAATGCAAGTATGATGTTAACTGGAATCGGGGAAGTTATCCAGCTGTTCTTGTGGAGCATGATGGAATTAATTTTCTCCATGAGGCAACATTAACTATGATCACCTGGAATGAAGGAATATTTTACTTACCTCTGGATCAAATGCCTAGATCTGAGAGACATTGAATTGCATCGACATGTAACCTCAGAGTACGAGCTGCACTTTATTACATTACTTTTCTCTGTCTGCTATTTGCGATTTTAGTGGATATAATCTTTTATGAGAATTTACAGACCAAATGTGATTTCATCTGACAGAAAAACTAATGGCTGAGATTTTTTTTTACAATAGATAAATGATGATTTAGAGGACATCTCTATTTCTAATAATTGAAGAACACATAAAAGCATACGATAGAAAAGCTAATAAATGAGATTTTAATAATAGATAGAAAAGATAGTATTAACATAATCGAAACAAGTCAAGCACATTTTAATAAAAGACTCTTCAAAATCTCCAGTTAAGCTCTGTCTGATTCATATGTTCCATCAATATAAAGATACATGATTTATTATATTATTTTCAACAATTTGAGAGAGCTATCATGGGCACCATGTGGTTGCCAAGAACAAATTTTAAAGGGGCAGCAAGAAAAATTGAAAATGGTGCTGACCACATGATTAACATTCTTGTGCTGTCTAAAGGAGTAGGTAAAGTACCTTGGTGCAAGCACCGAGTCATGACTGACTCCTAGGGTGACGTCACATCGTGATGTTTTCTTGTGGGGTTGCTTCTTCCATTGCCTTCCCCAGTCATCTTGAACCACCCACCCCACCCCCACCAGCAAGCTGGGGACTTATTTAATAAACCTCAGAAGGATGAATCAACCTTGAGCTGGCTACCTGAATAAAGCAGGGATTGAACACGCAACCTTCAGGTTGTGAGCGAGAGGTTAGGACTACATTTCTGTTGCCGCACGAGGCTCATGTCTAGAAGAGTATTGCCTCTAAAACAAACTGAGATGGACCTTGAGAAGTAGCAAGGTGTGGAAGAGCTCTAGAGATTAATACACTGGCTGACTACCAGGCCCAAACATTCTTTTGAATGCTAGTTTACCCAAAAATTGGGTCACAAAAAGTGACCATTGATCAGCCGATGAACAAGCAGATGCTCTGTCATCAGCCGCTTGTTCAGTTTCAGCAAGCATTTTACATCTTCCATTGTGAACAGGGGGCTGTACAGCCAGACAATAGGGATAAACAATTGTACTAGTGATCTTTCATTGCTGTAAGCTGATTCTCAGCTATTGTTAATGAAATGAATGTCAGTCGACATGTGTGTCAATCGACACTCATTAAGATGAGATGAGAACTCAGTACCTCCAAAAGAACCCTAAGTTCATATAAGTATAGTGTTTCGACTACAGTATTTTGTCTCTGATCCCAGCCTCCCAACCCTCCTCGCTGCAATCGGGCAGTGAAGATGAATGGGGAGCTCAAGACTCCTGTTCTAATGATTGGTGAGGGCTCCATCAGTGGGACCCCCTTCGTGATCAAACATTTATGACCAATCATGTGAATAACTGATGAATGTTTTAAACCCCTTTAATGGTTTCTTTTTTTATATAAATTCCTCACTTTATTAACTTATATCTAGTTTTCCTGTCTTCTACAAAGGTTGATATTCCTCAGTTTACACTCTCATGATATTACAATCAATATACTAACTATTCTAACTCCATACAGCGTTTAAAGGGGTTGTCTCATTTAATCCACTGTCTCATCACAGACAGGCACTTTAATCTTTTAATCTCAGAGTTGCTATTTCATTACAAAAAAAATATCAATCTGAAAATCACTCGCAAGAGAGGTCAGGAGCAATAAAAAGGGATTTGGGGGGTATGTCAAAACAAAAGAAAAGTCAAAGATGCGACAGGATGTTTACAAGATGAAAATGGCGAATTGGTTAAAAATAATGTTAAGAAGGGCAAACTTTTAAATTCCTATTTTGTGTCTGTTTACTATGCAAAGTAAATGTAACATGAACTGATCTTCCCTGTGCTATTGAATGAATAAAAGAATGCTGGCTACCTATAAGCAGAGAGATGGTGATGGAACACTTAACTGACTTAAATGAATTCAAATCTCCAGGTCCAGATGAATTACATCCTAGTATACTGAAGGAAGCAGCAGATGTAATTGCTGAACCACTCGCTGTAATCTTTAAAAATTCTCAGAGAACAGGAGTATTCCCAGATTATTGGAGAAGGGCAAGTGTCTCTAATTTCAAAAAAAGGAAGAAGGTGGATCCAGGAAACTACAGGCCTGTGAGTCTGACTTCTATACTGGGAAAGATCTTAGAACAAATTAAACAGCATGAATGCAAGTACTTCTAGCCCCGTGTGGTGCAGAGTGTTAGGGCAGCAGAATGCAATCCCAAACTCTCGCTCATGACCTGAAGGTTGCTCCCTGGGTTAAGGTTGACTCAGCCTTCCATCCTTCCGATGTCGGTAAAATGAGTACCCAGCTGGCTAGGGGGTAAAGATGACTGGGGAAGGCAATGGCAAAAACAGTCTGCCAAGAAAATGTCATGATGCAACATCACCCTAGGACATGCACTAGGGTACTTTACCTTTTATGCAAGTACTTGGATGAGAATGGAGTAATTAACCAGAACCAGTATAGGTGTGTAAGAAACAAGTCATGTCAGACTAATCTAATTTCCTTTTATGACTAAAGGCCCATTTACATGTAACAATTATTGCTCAAAATTCAAACAAATGAATTTGAGCGATAATTGTTCAGCGTAAATGGGGAGTTTGTTAAGCTGACTTTTCAGTCAACTTAAAAAACATTGTCGACTTGCTGGCTTCTCATCCTGTCTAAACGCTCCCTGTTCAGCGCTTCATGTAGGAGGTGAAGAGCTGAGTAAGAAGTAGAAGAGAAGCCCATGATCCAGCAGCAAGTCTTTCTGTGTAAATGCTCTGCTCGAACGTTGGCGACCTTAGTGGTGACATCAGCACTCGTGCAGTCATTTGAAAGACTGTTGGCCCATGTAAAAGGGCCATGAATCGCGGACTAGGTTGAACAGGGAAATGCGGTGGATGTAGTATATCTTGACTTTAGTAAAGCATTTGACAAAGTATCTCATACCATCCTTATTGAAAAATGTACCAAATATGGGATCAACAAGGCAGCTATTAGGTGGATTCACAACTGGCTGAGTGATCGTACTCATAGAGTGGTCATAAATGGCTGCACATCCAATTGGAAGAATGTCTCAAGGGAGTACCACAAGGCTCTGTCCTAGGCCCAGTGTTCAACATTTTTATAAATGATCTAGATAAAGGAATTGAGTAGAAACTAATCAAATTTGCAGACGACACAAAGCTAGGAGGGATAGCTAACATTAGGGAAGACAGAGAGCGTATTCATAAAGCTCTAGACAAGCTTAAATATTGGGTGGTTTCTAACAGAATGGTATTTAACAGGGAGAAATGCAAAGTCCTACATCTGGATAAGAAAAATATTTAAAAAGTACAATTGGGCTAAGCAGCAGCCTATGTGAAAAAGACTTGGGAATACTAATAGATCACAGACTGAACAGGAGTCAACAGTATGGTGCAGCAACAAAAAAAACAAACTAAGGGTGGCTTTCCACAGGTGTATGCGTAAAAACACATATGTTAGTGTGACGCATTTGCACTGTGACTCTTGCACTTTTGTGCATTTTGCTGTACTTTTTTGCGTTGACAGGGACATTTAGTAAGGGTGCGGAACACACCTGTCCCATGATTTAAAAGGCTATGTAGCCCAATTCTAGATGCATAATGCACAATTATACAGGTATTTGCGCACCTCTCATAGACATCTGTCTGAGATGATTTAGTGAATTCTGTTTTGAGCAGGGGGTTGGACCAATGCCCCCTGAGGTCCCTTCCAGGTCTACGATTCTATGATTCTAGGTGACAGTTATAGTAAGTCATCATGGTGCACTCGCTGTCATCCAGACTAGCTGGAGGTCCAGGAGAGAATGGGGAGAGTACTTCTTCTACCAAATTGCACAAATGACATGTAACATACATAGACATATAAATTACCCCCAGCAGGTGGCAGGGGGGTCCGTGACCCTTTAATCTATAGAGGCCAGTTGCAACAGTGTCTGTTGTACACCACTGGACAGGAATACCCTAAAATGTTGTTGTTAACAGAATTGCTCCAATCTGAAAATAGAGCAAATAATGCTGTAAAGAAGTTAGACTTCACTGTCTGTCCATTGTCATAGGATTTCTATAACCTACACACCGGGGCAACTACAGTGAATATATATTGCCTGCAGCTGCGCTGCTCTAGTTATGGATCTAGGGAGATTATGGTAAGAACTTTATATCATGAAATAGCCGTCCATGCAAATCATTAATATATTATGCAAAGTACCTTTAACCAGTGGAGCATTTATGTTTTTTGCTGGTGACTGCAGAGGCTTGTGTTCAATACATCTAATTACTCTCCGTTGTGTGGGATATAAGGGGATTTATTTTTCATTTAATGCTAGTAATTATGTTCAGATATTGTAGAACACCTCTGAGTATAATCCTCTGGAGTGGAACATCATTACATCGTAAGTGCTGTTCTGATCATTAAAATATAAGTATTCTTATTTTCCCATTTATTTTTTTCAATATTTTGATTGTAGTTTATTATATTTACGTTGGAGCCATCAATGTTAAGTATGTGAAGAAAGGCTATTACGCTGTCTGTGTTTTGTTAATTTACTTGATAAATTTATGTTTTGGAATAATATTTTGCATGTAAATATGTCAAGCATAAAAGCAGTCCTGTAGTGTCTGTAGCAGTTTGTAGAGTATATTGTATTAGCTATGTATCTTGATGCATTGCCAATAAAAGCAAGATAAAGGTAGAAAGCCCATGGTTGCCTGTCTATGGGCTATGCATCATCTTTCGCGCAGGCACTGGTCACATTCATCTACTATTTAGCAGCTTCACAGAAGTGGATGAACATCCTAGAATGTGGTGCTATGGGTTAATCATGTAACAACCGCCTTCTTGCTTCCTATGGATGTGAGGACTGCTGTTCTATACTGTTACATAGCCCATTTTTAGAAGAAGCACCCAGCCTTCTCCGAATCTCACACTAGTACCATATGTGCACTGCAGGCTTTTCCCGAACCCAATACCATTAGTCGAAGGTTAAAAGTACCATACAATTGGATATTTTCTATAATTTGTGTATTTGATATATAAAAATAGCCTACAGTGCGTAGTCCAAGATAACCTCAGATCACAGTGAAGACTCACAAGTTCTTTATAGATAAATCTAAAAGACATTCTAAAAGTGCTGTGTTCACACTGAATCTTCCTCATATATGCAGTCTGGATGGATCATTACTTTTGCAATGTCCTCTGGATATATTTGTAAAGAACTTGTGAGCATTTACTATGATTCGAAGTAATCTTGGACTATGTATTCTTCTATTAATTTCTTACTGGACAAGTAATAAGGTCCTAGAAAATTATCCAATACTTGCTTTCTTCCCAAAGGAGACCTAAGAAGGAATACAAAGAAGACAACAATTTCACTGCAGTTTAGAAATTAAGTCCTTGATCATTGTGATCATCACCTATAGGACCTCTTGTATTCTGGCCAGCAGCTCTCTCCGCTGAGCCACACAGGCCTCTGGACAAGTTCCCCTGTATACCTTGACCTTGTTTTCCAGATCCCATGACCCAGGCCCTGTGCTCCATCTGTTCCTGATTAGAACTCACCATAAAAGCCCAGCCCTGCCAATCCTTCTTTGCATGATTATCAAGCTCCATTTCTGCCTGATCCTCTGCTATTATGAGAAGACCTCCTGATATAACTTCTGGCTTTCCATCTGACTACGTTACCCACCTCATCCATTTGTACTGCAAACCAAGACCTCCCATTGCTGACCTCTGGCTTTCCACCTGACTACGTACCTGCCTCATTCATTTGTACTGCATACTGAGACCTCCTGTCATTGACTCCTGCCTTGTTCCTGATTATACTCCAGACCTACAGCTATTACACTTGAGGCTCCTATCCAGCCTGGTAAAACACCAACAGTATCATTGACCTCTTATGTGAAAAATCCAGTTCTGTAACATGTTCCCTCCAGACTGTGTATTTTGGTCTTCAGGTGACACAACCAACACTCTGACAATCACAATGCAGCTTTCATTCTGAAGAGTAAAATACAGAATGTGAATAAAATGGGGTCCCATAGAAGAAAACCACAAGAGTCAAGGACATCACTTCTGAAAAATCAACAACAGATTAGTCCAAACTCACCCACAAATTGACCACATTTGTAATCCAGGGTCAAAATTCATGGATGGTTGTAGGAAATTCTTTAGTCATTCCATGGAACCAGTTCATGTTTCTGCACATCTTCCATAATCTTCTGCTCATTCCTCCAATTCTTTAGTAAATCAAGGCAGAAGGCATCTTGTGATTCTCAGCATTCCAGATTGGCCTGGTTGCACATGGTACGCTAATCTCGTTTTCCTGATAGCTGATACCCTCTGATGTCTTCTTCATGCCAAGTTCTCCCACCTGATTTTAGCAGCGTTTTTTTTAATGGCATGACTTTGGAAACTGCAGTGGGAGAAGTTCAAAGCTTTTCATAGCACATCATACAGACCATGAATGACTAAGGCTAGGAAGTCTTCTTCCTCCCCAATCTGTCATAATGTCTGTCCTCTTTTGGACAAGTGTTTCCATCGAATGCAATTTTCCCTCTCTTGCCTTTTTTTCTTACCTTCAAGAAAGAAAACTGGGCCTAGCCTAGTTCTTAACTTTCTAAAGAGTAAAATCTTGATACTGTTAGTTCTTTTCTAATGCCCCTTAACTAAATTGTCTATCCATACCAGGATCTCAATTTGGTCCTTGATACCCGGCAGTTTTCTCAGCTTAGGTCATTAAACAACCAACATCTCTCTTTACTTCATTTCTCTGAGGCAATAACCTCCATTTGTCACGTTTTCGAGATCTCAGGATACTTTTGTAAATTCCCATTTCTGGTATTTTACAAAGACAAGGTGCTGCTCAGCTTAGTCCCCTTTCTTTTACCCATTACATTTCACATTAATGAAGACATTGACTAACCACCCTTTTGACCTTCTCTTTTTCATCTTAGGGAAAGATTACTTCATATGCACGATGATGTCCATGCTCTTCATTCCTACTTGGCTCATGCTTCTGTGGATCTCATTCCTTCTTTATAGTTCCACAAGGTCCATGATGCAGTCTAGTGGTTTCCAAAACCACCATATCCTGATTAATTAGTTCAGCATTGGTGAAGCATACCTGTCAAAGGGCAAGGAACTCACATTCTGGATGATGGCCTGTTCTATTTAAATGCTGGGTGCTTTTTGGGCTTTTTAACACAGAGCATCTATGCTTCATGTAAGGCAGCTACATGGTCTTCTCTTCAGACTTCTTCTAAACTCTTATAGAGTGGACACTTTTGCAGGTGGCAAGACATTGACCGTAGTCACGTTTTGTTCTCTGGGGCATGCTCTAGAACTTCCCAGGGTCATTGCTGTGTCCCGTGATGACCCAGACAATAAGGGATGATTTTTTTTACTTACTCTAAAATCCTTTTCTTGCCATGTTCATTTGGAGACACAGCATCCACCCTATTATTTTTTTTGTGGAGAAAAATAATGTTGAACAACACAAGGTAGAACCTGCTGTATTCTTTAATAGCCATGCACCGACTTGTGAAATACAAAACACACTACACTGTAAATACATAGTGGCATATCTCATTTTTAAATTATGCTCCACTTGATTACAGCACTGCTGTTGCCCACATGATTCCTAATTTTCATGATGATGTTTCATCAATACTGACAACACATCATGCAGCCAGCATCAGTGACATCACTATGAGCAAAACAACCACAGCGGTTCAGACTGGTGCCATCTGTAATGGATGACATGTAAGGGGTCCTTATGGAGTCTCTACATGCTTTTTGGCCTGAGAAAGTTTTGAAAACTCTACACTAAAACATCAGTAATACCAAACTTTTCCCTGTATGCATCTTTCTCAAGTGCAAGTCCTGAACAGATCCGTAACACTTTCAGATACATGTCTCCAAGTTTTGTTCTTTGTATAAATGTGAAAGCATTTTTCAATAAAATCATGTTGATAGGAAATTACTAGAGATGAGCGAGCATACTCGCTAAGGACAATTGTTCGATCGAGCATTGTCCTTAGCGAGTATTTCCCCGCTCGGGAGCAAAGGTTCGGGTGCCGGCGCGGGTGACAGGTGAGTTTTGGCAGTCAGCAGGTGGAGTGGGGGGGAGAGAGGGAGAGAGAGATCTCCCCTCCGCTCCTCCCTGCGCTCCCCGCCCACCGCCGGCAGTCGAATCTTTGCTCCCGAGCTGGCAGGTACTCGCTAAGGGCAATGCTCGATCGAGCTATTGCCCTTAGCGAGTATTTTTTGCTCATCTCTAGAAATTACACAAATATTCTGTACTACAATAGACTGGCACAAAAGTGATTGGCTGAGTTTCCAGGCCAATACTGCATGCTTCACTCTATACTAGTCTTTAAATTTTAAATGGATAACAAATTATTTTTCTTAGATGTTACTGCTCTCAGTAATAGAAACCAAGTAATCTTATAGATATGATGCATTTTAATGGCTAACAAAAAAAAGATGTTACAGCAAGCTTTTGAGACTAGTCTCTTTAGTCTAAATGCAAATACGGCACAATGAAGTGGTGCAGTTAAATTAGAAAAAACTTTATTGTTCTTTGTTTAAAAGAATCAGAACAGGCAACGTTTCGACCCGGTTGGTCTTTCTCAAGCCAATTAATCAGGAATAAAGAGCCGTAAGTAGTCTTGAAAGCTTGCTGTAACATCACTTCTTTTTATTAGCCATTAGACCGAATGCCCATGGATGAATAATTGCTGCAGGATTTCGCGGTCAGACACTCACCGTGAATCCCGCAGCAATAGCTGTCCATCGACATACTATGTTAGTAGATTCTCCCTTGCCCACGAGCGGAAATTAACTGTGATTTCTGCTCGCGCAGCATGTCCTATTCATCACGGAAAATCGTGCGGACGGCTTCCATTGCAGTCAATGGAAGCCGTCCATCCCGCGATACTCCGTGCTTTGAGCACAACAGAAGGATCACCGGAAATAGCGGCACTGCCCAGCGTTGGCGCGTCATGCGCTGCACTGTGCATGCATGCCAGCTCGCCAGCAGACACTCTCGCCGCAGATCCAGAGAGGTGAGTATAGGGTCTGATTCTGCTGCATGATTTCGCAGACGGAATCAAACCCGGTTGTGGGCATGAGGCAAGAATATTTTGTTTACTGGCTAAGAAGGAACAAAAGACAAGCGGACAATTGAATATCTTCGAGATCAAAAGGACACAAATAAGTGTAATATTAATGGAATTTGTTATTCATCACTAATTGCGTACATCCCACATTTCAAGATTGTACATTATTGTAGCAGAACTCACTGTCCTCTATTAAGTACAATGCATTCATTTATGTTGACCTACAGAATAAATGTTTTTTTCCTCTACAGGAGGCACAGCAGTTGTATAAGCTTCTTGACTCCCGTGACCGTTGTTACACTCCTGTTCATTGCCACATATAATGTACTATAATGGTTTAATTTTTAATGCAATCTCTTATTGTAATACAACAAAACAGAGGGCAGTCCTAAAACTACATGAACAAGAAAAACTTTTTAAACTTCACTGAAAATGTACAGCTTTCTCTCTGAGAGTTCGTTGTAGGACACTACTTATAATTCAATGCACGCAATATTATAGATCCAAAGTATGCATTACCGTTAAGCGATTTTGTTTTGCTTGTGCCTGGCAGAGTGAAAGATACAAAAAGGGTTATTACAAGCTGCTAATGTGAATTCTATTTGCAGTGAGGAAAAAATAAAAGCGTAGTAACTGTACTCATGTAAACTATACAGTTTATTGAATTAATGAACATGGTGTCTCATACCTTAACCCCTTAGTGACCAAGCCTGTTTGCGCCTTAATGACCAGGCCAAATTTTGGAAATCTGACGTGTCACTTTAACATGGAATAACACCTTAAAGGTTTGGCATATCCAAGTGATTCTGACATTGTTTTTCGCCACATGTTGTACTTCATTTAGGCGGTAAAAATAGACCGATAAACTTTGTGTACATTTATAAAAAGCTTCAAAACTGCGAAAATTTTGAAAGATATCGTCATTTTTTTACATTTTCAACTGCAATATCTCAGATATGTGCAAACATAATATAGAAATTTTTGATAATATATATATATATATATATATATATATATTCATCTGTTTACTTTATTCTGAACTCACATTGGAAAAACTTTAGATTTTTAAATAGAGATGAGCGAACGTGATCGGCTCCGCCCCTTTTCGCCCGAACACCGAACTTTGCGAGCAATTCCGTGCTCAGGCGAAAAAAGTTCGGGGGTCGCCGTGGCAGCGCGGGGGGGTGCGGCGGGGAGTGGGGGGGAGAGGGAGAGAGAGAAGGCTCCCCCCTGTTCCCCGCTGCTGCCGCCCACGCCGCCGCGCCTCTCCCCGCCCCCCGGCGCCCCCCGAAGCTTTACGCGCGGACACTGAAGTCCTCGGCAAAGCCGGTGTCCGGGAGCGTAAGTGTTCGTTAAGAACACGTTCGCTCATCTCTATTTTTAAACCATTTAGGAGATGTACAAATTTAACATTTTGAGGAACACTTTATTTTCCTACACCAAGCCAGGATTGCAAAGGCTCACAGGTGTCAGAATGATAGACCCCCAACAAATTACCCCATTTAAAAAAAATAAACCCCTTAATATATTCACTGAGGGGTGTCATGAATATTTTGACCTTACAGTTTCTTTTCAGGAATTAATGCAATTTAGAGGAGAAAAAATAAAATTTCATGTAGAGATGAGCGAACACCAAAATGTTCGGGTGTTCGTTATTCGGAACGAACTTCCCGTGATGCTCGAGGGTTCGTTTCGAACAACGAACCCCATTGAAGTCAATGGGCGACCAGAACATTTTTGTATTTCACCGATGCTCGCTAAGGTTTTCATGTGTGAAAATCTGGGCAATTCAGGAAAGTGATGGGAATGACACAGTGACGGATAGGGCAGGCGAGGGGCTACGTGTTGGGCTGCATCTCAAGTTCACAGGTCCCACTATTAAGCCACAATACCGGCAAGAGTGGGCCCCCCCCCTCCCAACAACTTTTACTTCTGAAAAGCCCTCATTAGCATGGCATACCTTTGCTAAGCACCACACTACCTCCAACAAAGCACAATCACTGCCTGCATGACACTCCACTGACACTTCTCCTGGGTTACATGCTGCCCAACCGCCCCCCCCTCCCCCCCCACAGCGCACACCAAAGTGTCCCTGGGCAGCCTTCAGCTGCCCTCATGCCACACCACGCTCATGTCTATTTAGAATTGCGTCTGCCATGACGAGGGACCGCAGGCACACACTGCAGAGGTTGGCACGGCTAGGCAGCGACCCTCTTTAAAAGTGGCGGAGCGATAGCCCACAATGCTGTACAGAAGCAATGAGAAATATAATCCTGTGCCACCGCCATCAGGAGCTGCACACGTGGGCATAGCAATGGGGAACCTATGTGCCACACACTATTCATTCTGTCAAGGTGTCTGCATGCCCCAGTCAGACCGGGCTTTTTAATTCATAGACACAGGCAGGTACAACTCCCTATTGTGAAGTCCCTGTCGACCCACAGCATGGGTGGCTCCCTGGAACCCACCGGCGGTACACAGAAATATCCCATTGCATTGCCCAACACAGCTGAGGTAGTAATGTCGTGCTTAATGCAGGTGGGCTTCGGCCCACACTGCATGCCCCAGTCTGACTGGGGTTCTTTATAAGTGTACAGATGTAGTAAAAACTCCGTGTGCACCTACAGCATGGGTGGGTGCCAGGAAGCCACCGGCGGTACATAGAAATATCCCATTGCATTGCCCAACACAGCTGAGGTAGTAATGTTGTGCTTAACTCTTTCCAATCCAATTTGTATATGGTTTTCCTAGGGGGCTTACTCTTTTTCTGCTGTTATACAACGGCGCTATATGCTGGCTAAAGCCAGTACTGCATGAGCTGACACGTAGGATAGGCTCCGACAGCAGAGAGGCTGGCAATATACAGTAAGAGAACCCCGACGGACGTCTACCAACAACGGAGCTGTACAGCCTTAAACCCTAATGTCTTCACAGGTCACACAGTGGACTGGAAAGGGTTAATGCAGGTGGGCTTCGGCCCACACTGCATGCCCCAGTCAGACTGGGGTTCTTTACAAGTGGACACATGTAGGTTAAACTCCCTGTGGACCCACTGCCTGGGTGGGTGCCAGGAAGCCACCGGCGGTACATAGAAATATCCCATTGCATTGCCCAACACAGCTGAGGTAGTAATGTCGTGCGTAATACAGGTGGGCTTCGGCCCACACTGCATGCCCCAGTCAGACGGGTTCTTTAGAAGTGTACAGATGTATTAAAAACTCAGTGTGCACCTACAGCATGGGTGGCTCCCTGGAACCCACCGGCGGTACACAAAAATATCCCATTGCATTGCCCAACACAGCTGAGGTAGTAATGTCGTGCTTAATGCAGGTGGGCTTCGGCCCACACTGCATGCCCCAGTCAGACTGGGGTTCTTTACAAGTGGACACATGTAGGTTAAACTCCCTGTGGACCCACTGCCTGGGTGGGTGCCAGGAAGCCACCGGCGGTACATAGAAATATCCCATTGCATTGCCCAACACAGCTGAGGTAGTAATGTCGTGCGTAATACAGGTGGGCTTCGGCCCACACTGCATGCCCCAGTCAGACGGGTTCTTTAGAAGTGTACAGATGTATTAAAAACTCAGTGTTCACCTACAGCATGGGTGGCTCCCTGGAACCCACCGGCGGTACATAAAAATATCCCATTGCATTGCCCAACACAGCTGAGGTAACGTCAGCTGTAATGCAGGTGGGCTAAAAATTAATTTGATTACACTGTAGGCGAGGGCCCACAAAAATTGCTGTATCAACAGTACTAATGTACATCCCAAAAATTGGCCATGGCCAGCCAAGAGGGCAGGTGAAACCCATTAATCGCTTTGGTTAATGTGGCTTAAGTGGTAACTAGGCCTGGAGGCAGCCCAGTGTAACGAAAAATTGGTTCAAGTTAAAGTTCCAATGCTTTTAAGCGCATTGAAACTTATAAAAATTGTTCTGAAAAATTATTTGAGTGAGCCTTGTGGCCCTAAGAAAAATTGCCCGTTCAGCGTGATTACGTGAGGTTTCAGGAGGAGGAGCAGGAGGAGGAGGAGGAGGAATATTAGACACAGATTGATGAAGCAGAAATGTCCCCGTTTTGGATGGTGAGAGAGAACGTAGCTTCCATCCGCGGGTGCAGCCTACGTATTGCTTACGTATCGCTGCTGTCCGCTGGTGGAGAACAGAAGTCTGGGGAAATCCAGCCTTTGTTCATCTTGATGAGTGTTAGCCTGTCGGCACTGTCGGTTGACAAGCGGCTACGCTTATCTGTGATGATTCCCCCAGCCGCACTAAATACCCTCTCCGACAACACGCTAGCCGCAGGACAAGCAAGCACCTCCAGGGCATACAGCGCTAGTTCAGGCCACATGTCCAGCTTCGACACCCAGTAGTTGTAGGGGGCAGAGGCGTCACCAAGGATGGTCGTGCGATCCGCTACGTACTCCCTCACCATCCTTTTACAGTGCTCCCGCCGACTCAGCCGTGACTGGGGAGCGGTGACACAGTCTTGGTGGGGAGCCATAAAGCTGGCCAGGCCCTTAAAGACTGTTGCACTGCCTGTGCTGTACATGCTGCTCGATCTACGCACATCCCCTGCTACCTTGCCCTCGGTACTGCGCCTTCTGCCACTAGCGCTGTCGGCTGGGAATTTTACCATCAGCTTGTCCGCAAGGGTCCTGTGGTATAGCAACACTCTCGAACCCCTTTCCTCTTCGGGAATCAGAGTGGGCAGGTTCTCCTTATACCGTGGATCGAGCAGTGTGTACACCCAGTAATCCGTAGTGGCCAGAATGCGTGCAACGTGAGGGTCACGAGAAAGGCATCCTAACATGAAGTCAGCCATGTGTGCCAGGGTACCTGTACGCAACACATGGCTGTCTTCACTAGGAAGATCACTTTCAGGATCCTCCTCCTCCTCCTCCTCCTCCTCCTCAGGCCATACACGCTGAAAGGATGACAGGCAATCAGCCGGTGTACCGTCAGCAGCGGCCCAAGCTGTCTCTTCCCCCTCCTCCTCATCCTCCTCATGCTCCTCCTCCTCCTCCTGTACGCGCTGAGAAATAGACAGGAGGGTGCCCTGACTATCCAGCGGCATACTGTCTTCCCCCGCCCCCGTTTCCGAGCGCAAAGCAGCTGCCTTTATGGTTTGCAGGGAATTTCTCAAGATGCATAGCAGAGGAATGGTGACGCTAATGATTGTAGCATCGCCGCTCACCACCTGGGTAGACTCCTCAAAATTACCAAGGACATGGCAGATGTCTGCCAACCAGGCCCACTCTTCTGAAAGGAATTGAGGAGGCTGACTCCCACTGCGCCGCCCATGTTGGAGTTGGTATTCGACTATAGCTCTACGTTGTTCATAGAGCCTGGCCAACATGTGGAGCGTAGAGTTCCACCGTGTCGGCACGTCGCACAGCAGTCGGTGCACTGGCAGCTTAAAGTGATGTTGCAGGGTGCGCAGGGTGGCAGCGTCCGTGTGGGACTTGCGGAAATGTGCGCAGAGCCGGCGCGCCTTTACGAGCAGGTCTGACAAGCGTGGGTAGCTTTTCAGAAAGCGCTGAACCACCAAATTAAAGACGTGGGCCAGGCATGGCACGTGCGTGAGGCTGCCAAGCTGCAGAGCCGCCACCAGGTTACGCCCGTTGTCACACACGACCATGCCCGGTTGGAGGCTCAGCGGCGCAAGCCAGCGGTCGGTCTGCTCTGTCAGACCCTGCAGCAGTTCGTGGGCCGTGTGCCTCTTATCGCCTAAGCTGAGTAGTTTCAGCACGGCCTGCTGACGCTTGCCCACCGCTGTGCTGCCACACCGCGCGACACCGACTGCTGGCGACATGCTGCTGCTAACACATCTTGATTGCGAGACAGAGGAGGAGGAGGAGGAGGAGGGTGCTTTAGTGGAGGAAGCATACACCTCCGCAGATACCAGCACCGAGCTGGGGCCCGCAATTCTGGGGGTGGGTAGGACGTGAGCGGTCCCGGGCTCTGACTCTGTCCCAGCCTCCACTAAATTCACCCAATGTGCCGTCAGGGAGATGTAGTGGCCCTGCCCGCCTGTGCTTGTCCACGTGTCCGTAGTTAAGTGGACCGTGGCAGTAACCGCGTTGGTGAGGGCGCGCACAATGTTGCGGGAGACGTGGTCGTGCAGGGCTGGGACGGCACATCGGGAAAAGTAGTGGCGACTGGGAACTGAGTAGCGCGGGGCCGCCGCCTCCATGATACTTTTGAAGGACTCAGTTTCCACAACCCTATACGGCAGCATCTCAAGGCTGATGAATTTTGCTATGCGGACGGTTAACGTTTGAGCGTGCGTGTGCGTGGCGGCGTACTTGCGCTTGCGCTCAAACACTTGCGCAAGCGACGGCTGAACGGTGCGCTGAACTACACTGCTGGATGGGGCCGAGGACAGCGGAGATGAGGGTGTGGGTGCAGGCCATGAGGCGGTAGTGCCTGTGTCCTGAGAGGGGGGTTGCATCTCAGTGGCAGGTTGGGGCACAGGGGGAGAGGCAGGGGTGCAAACCGGAGGCGGTGAACGGCCTTCGTCCCACCTTGTGGGGTGCTTGGCCATCATATGTCTGCGCATGGTGGTGGTGGTGAGGCTGTTGGTGTTGGCTCCCCGGCTGAGCTTTGCGCAACAAAGGTTGCACACCACTGTTCGTCGGTCGTCAGGCGTCTCTGTGAAAAACTGCCAGACCTTAGAGCACCTCGGCCTCTGCAGGGTGGCATGGCGCGAGGGGGCGCTTTGGGAAACACTTGGTGGATTATTCGGTCTGGCCCTGCCTCTACCCCTGGCCACCGCACTGCCTCTTGCAACCTGCCCTGCTGATGCCCTTGACTCCCCCTCTGAAGACCTGTCCTCCTGAGTAAGCGTTGCACACCAGGTGGGGTCAGTCACCTCATCGTCCTGCTGCTCTTCCTCCGAATCCTCTGTGCGCTGCTCCCTTGGACTTACTGCCCTTACTACTACCTCACTGCAAGACAACTGTGTCTGATCGTCATCGTCCTCCTCACCCACAGAAAGTTGTTGAGACAGTTGGCGGAAGTCCCCAGCCTCTTCCCTCGGACCCCGGGAACTTTCGAATGGTTGGGCATCAGTGACGATAAACTCCTCTGGTGGGAGAGGAACCGCTGCTGCCCAATCTAAGCAGGGGCCCGAGAACAGTTCCTGGGAGTGTTCCCGCTCCTGAGCAGGTGTCATTGTAGTGGAGTGAGGAGGCTGGGAGGAAGGAGGAGCAGCAGACAGAGGATTCGGATTTGCAGCAGTGGACGGCGCAGAACTGCGTGTTGACGATAGGTTGCTCGAAGCACTTTCTGCCATCCAGGACAGGACCTGCTCACACTGCTCATTTTCTAATAACCGTCTCCCGCGTGGACCCATTAATTGGGCGATGAATGTGGGGACGCCAGAAACGTGCCTCTCTCCTAATCGCGCAGCAGTCGGCTGCGACACACCGGGATCAGGAGCTCGGCCTGTGCCCACACCCTGACTTGGCCCTCCGCGTCCTCGGCCGCGTCCACGTCCTCTAGGCCTACCCCTACCCCTCAGCATGCTGTATTACCAGTGATTTGATTTCACAGGCAGGAAATAAATTGGCGCAAGACTGCAGGCCAAATATAATTTTTTCCCTTTTTGGAAAACGAAAGGCCCCACTGCCTCTAGTGAATGAATAATCTAAGTTTAATAACTGTGCTGTGTCCCTGCTAATGTGTCACAGAACGTGAGGGTAGCAGAGTTATTATAACTCTGGCAGAGCAGGTATTTTTTTTCCCAATTAAGGAAAGCAAATGGCGAAGCCAGCAGTAAAGCGTAGCTGGGTGCGTATGATTTAGCAATGTTTTTCACGCAGCTCACACGTGTCCACCGCCCGTAAGGACGGACAGAGGCTGGACAAATAGATTTGTTTTCACTTGTTTTTCCACCAAAAGGCAGCACTGCGTATATTCAATGAACATGAGAAGTTTAATAACTGTGCTGTGTCCCTGCTAATGTGTCACAGAACGTGAGGGTAGCAGAGTTATTATAACTCTGGCAGAGCAGGTATTTTTTTTCCCAATTAAGGAAAGCAAATGGCGAAGCCAGCAGTAAAGCGTAGCTGGGTGCGTATGATTTAGCAATGTTTTTCACGCAGCTCACACGTGTCCACCGCCCGTAAGGACGGACAGAGGCTGGACAAATAGATTTGTTTCCACTTGTTTTTCCACCAAAAGGCAGCACTGCGTATATTCAATGAACATGAGAAGTTTAATAATTGTGCTGTGTCCCTGCTAATGTGTCACAGAACGTGAGGGTAGCAGAGTTATTATAACTCTGGCAGAGCAGGTATTTTTTTTCCCAATTAAGGAAAGCAAATGGCGAAGCCAGCAGTAAAGCGTAGCTGGGTGCGTATGATTTAGCAATGTTTTTCACGCAGCTCACACGTGTCCACCGCCCGTAAGGACGGACAGAGGCTGGACAAATAGATTTGTTTCCACTTGTTTTTCCACCAAAAGGCAGCACTGCGTATATTCAATGAACATGAGAAGTTTAATAACTGTGCTGTGTCCCTGCTAATGTGTCACAGAACGTGAGGGTAGCAGAGTTATTATAACTCTGGCAGAGCAGGTATTTTTTTTCCCAATTAAGGAAAGCAAATGGCGAAGCCAGCAGTAAAGCGTAGCTGGGTGCGTATGATTTAGCAATGTTTTTCACGCAGCTCACACATGTCCACCGCCCGTAAGGACGGACAGAGGCTGGACAAATAGATTTGTTTTCACTTGTTTTTCCACCAAAAGGCAGCACTGCGTATATTCTATGAATAATAACTGTGTTGTGGCCCTGCCTATACAATTCTTTCCCTGCAGTATCAATGGAGGGTGGAATGCTCTGCAGAGGCGATTTTGAGAAGCCCAAAAAAAATGCAGCACAGCTAACAGCAGCCTGGACAGTACTGCACACGGATAAATATGGCCCTAGAAAGGACCGTTGAGGTTCTTGAAGGCTACACTCACTCCTAACACTCTCCCTGCCTATGCAGCACTTCTGTCCCTAATGCCAGGTGCAACGCTCTGCAGAGCCGATTTTGAGAAAAAAAAAATGCCACTGCTAACAGCAGCCAACACACAGCTATCAGTGGCCCTAATAAGGACCTTTGGGGGGTCTTGAAGCCTACACTAACTACCAATTCTTTCCCTACAGCAGCTCCGGTATAAACAGCACTGTCCCTCATCTAACTCACCAGGCATCTGAGGCGAGCCGCGGGAGGGGCCGACTTTTATATTAGGCGAACACCTGATCTCGCCAGCCACTCACAGCAGGGGGGTGGTATAGGGCTTAAACGTTGCAGGGGGAAGTTGTAATGCCTTCCCTGTCTTTCAATTGGCCAGAAAAGCGCGCTAACGTCTCAGGGAAGGAAGTGAAAGTAACCAGAACACCGCATGGTGTTCGTTACGAATAACGAACATCCCGAACACCCTAATATTCGCACGAATATCAAGCTCGGACGAACGCGTTCGCTCATCTCTAATTTCATGTTTTTGCAAATATGTCATTTTAAAGGACTCGATCAAACGAGTGGATATCCACGCGGAAAAAAAAAAATGCACCATGTGCGGGAAAAATCCACATGACCACGTCCATAGACACCTATATGTTCTATCTTTGGTAGGTGCGGATTTTTTACCGCACACGTGGTGCGTTTCTTTTCCGTGCAGAAAAATGCGCGGATGTCCGCTCGTCTGACCAAGCCATTAGACAGGATTTTTTTCTATAATGCACATAAAAATGAGGATTTGCACCCCAAAATGGATACCCTCGTTTGTTCTGTGTTTAGAAACATACCCATCGTGGCCCTAATCTTCTGTCCGTATGCACATCGGGGCCCAAACCGAAAGGAGCAGCTGGTGACTTTCCGAACAGACATTTTGCTGTAAGGGGTTTTAGGCCCCATTGCCCCCTTGTAGAGCCTTTGGGCGGCCAAAATGACAGAGAACCCCCACAGTTGACGCCATTTTGGAAATTAGACCCCTTAACAAATTCATCTAGGGGTTGTATTGCATATTTTGATCCCACAGTTTTTGAATGAATCAAAGCAAAGCAGAAGGAAAAAATTACAATTTTTGTTTTTTTGGCAATTGGGCCATTTTAAAAATAGTTTCTTTTGTACACCACACAAATGAATGTAGACTTTCACCCCAAAATGGATACCCCTGTTTGTCCTGTGTTCAGATACATACCTATTGTGGCCCTAATCTTCTGTCTGGATGCACAATGGGGCCCAAACCGAACGAAACATCAAACTTTAACTGTCTTTTAACTTTTACATGATCGCCATTATTCATTGGATAATGGCGATCACATGACCGGAAACCGCTCACCGCAGCCCTTGATTACTGCTCAAAGCTCTCAGCTATCTTATTAGCCAGGAGCAAGGAGAGTTTAAATGTCCTGGGCCCTCCCCAGCTTCTGCGCTTGCCTCCGCCATTTTGGGCTACAGGTCCATGTGCCAAAGCTGGGGAAAGGTCCACAGATAAGGATCCCTTGGGGGACATCACTGCAGTCCTTAGGTAAGGAATTTCACCTCCCCTCACAGTTTGGATCCGTGACAGGAAGTGAAACTTTAGCTTTTTTTAAATTTTACATGATCGCTGTTATCCAATGGATAACAGCGATCACGTGACCAATAACCCGGCCCCTGTGAGATGTCCAGGCTCTCGGCTACATTTAGTAGCCAAGTGCGGGGAGATTTTAAATTACCCCGGCAATTTGCGGCTTTTGTGCATGCGCCCACCATTTAGGAGACGGGCACGTGCACATTAGCCGGGCTCAGGTCCACGGATAAATCCATGAGGGGAAATGAAACAAACTTTTTTTTTTACACTTTTTTAAACTTTTTAAAAAAACTTTTACATGATTGCTGTTCTCCATTGGATAGCAGCGATCATGGAACCGGAAACTGCATACAACAGCTCTTGGTAACAGCTCCTTACTCTCTGCTAGTCCTACTGGCTGGGAGCAGGGAGTTGTTAAAGTTCCCAGGCTCCCGGCCCTCTGCGCGTGCGTGTGACGTAATGAGCAGGCGTTGGGCTCTGCAAGACCAGAACACCGGGGGACATTACGGAGGCTGAGGGTGAGTATCCTCATCTCCCCTTATGGATCCGATCTGTGAGGGGAGCTGAAACTTTAACTTTTATTTACATTGTATTGACTTTGCGTGACCGGGTGGGAGCTAGGGTTTTAATCCCCAGAGGAAGCAAATTATTATATTCCACAACACTTCTGCTCGATTCGCAACCTGATTGATTGTTTGGGTTGGCTGATTCACAGTGATTGGTTCTTTGTGTTGGCTGATTCACAGTGATTAGTTCTTTGGGTTGGGTCGATCAGAAGTGTTGTAGAATGTAAAAATATGCCCAGAGGAAGCATGATTTACGTCCTCGGGGACTAAAGTCCAACAGACCACGACGTAAAAACACCATGGGATGGTCACTAAGGGGTTAAAGGGACATTACCCTTAACATGTCTGCTTTATTCCAGAAACAGCACCCCACCTGTCCATGGCTTGTGTCTGGTATTACTGCTCAGCTCCACTAAAGTGAATGGTACTGACCGGCAGTACCAAATACAACCAATGAACAGGTGCAGCACTGTTTCAGGATCAAAGCAGCCATGTTTTTCTAGTCCTGTACAATTCCTATGCCCCATTGTTATCCTTTTGGTAATATATCAGCCCACTGTGGCTATCTTTTATTTGTTTGAGGAAAACAAAGTTTGTAAAAGTAGTCTAGCAAGAAACAGGACTTGAATGCAATAGGCTTCTAATATATTTAGCCTGAAGATACAAGTGTGATCAAAATAATTGAGGCTGGCTTTCAAGGGGTTTTCTGGTTTCTGAAGATAAAATGTATTGACTGCATAATAAAATGTGATACAAGTCTCTAATATAAGGAAGTACATCTCTTTGAGGAGGACACAAAAGTGTGCAATAGGGCTGATATTCTTGGCTGTGTCTGAAAAATGTACATGAAATGGAAAATGTATTGAATGGAAATTGCAGTTCAATGGGGCACATTCATGAAAGCTTTTACCCCAGTTTCTGGCTTTTATAAAACAATCAAAACTTTGTGCATGGCTTGTTTGTGCTAAAATTTAGCCACTTTTTGTCTTCCACACCACTTTCCTGAAAAGGGGGCATGATTTGTCAGGAGGTGCATGGCCTCCCTAGGACCCAGACGTTTATAAATAATTTATGCCAGAAACTGGTGTAAATTATACTAGAAATGAATGGCAGATTGGATCTGGTGTACATTTCTGTCAAGGCGCATGGGAGAGCAAAGATGTGCCTTATATATGAAGACGCATGCAATTCCTCATATATTAGGTGCATTATATGTCGGTGGAAATAATATTAAGACTGGTCTTCAAAATGCTGGCCTTAATAAATTTCCTCAAATGTTTCCAAATGTAAAATAATGCACTTGGGAATAAAAAGAATCTTCAGAATGAGTATCGTATTGGTAGCTCTGTGTTAACCAGGACTTCAAAGGTTGATTTAGGGGTACTGATAGCAGTTAATCATTAAAGCATTGTCTTGAACAGTGTAACAGAAGATAAGGAAGAATGTAAGTTATATATAATTTTGCTGAGTACTATTCTCTATTTCTTTTCCTGTAACAATGCAATCTTGCTGTGCAAACAACACATGAATGAACAAGCGTATATCAAAGATGTTCATAGGAGACAGGATGAAATTTTTATGTATATGTTTTAGGCCCAAAGCCTTCACAAGCGTATATCAAAGATGTTCATAGGAGACAGGATGAAATATATATGTATAAGTTTTAGGCCCATAGCCTTCACACCTTCAAAATTAGTCACCAGTGCAGCCAGGCAGTAAGGAAAGTGAGTAAATTGCTTGGCTGCATAGCTAGAGGTGTAACCAGTAGAAAGAAGGAGATTGTGATCCCGCTGTATAGAGCTCTGGTGAGACCACATCTGGAATACTGTGTTCTATTCTGAAGACCTCACCAATAGGAAGACATTGATAAAATAGAATAAGCCCAAAGAGGGGCTACAAAAATGATGGAAGGTCTTAAGAAAAAAACGTATCTGCAAAGACTTACATTTGTACAGCCCGGAGGAAAGAAGGGAGAGGGAGGGCATGATGGAGACCTTTAAATTTATTAAAAGTATAAATAAGGTTTGGGGGAAATATTTTCATTACGAAGCAAAATATTAGAACAATCTGAGATTAGTTGGGAGAAGATCAGAAGCAACGTCAGGAAATATTTTTTCTGAAAAAGTAGTAGAAGCTTGGAACAAATTTCCAGCAGACGTGGTTGGAAAATTATAAGTAGGTGAATATATACATGTCTGGGATAAGTATGGACTATCCAAAGACCATTTTCACACATGCGTTCAGAAAACGCTGCTCAGAATCACCGCATTTTTACAGCAATTTTGAGCAGTGTTTGACAGTGCTTTTTAGTGCTTCCTGTTATTGTGATGGGTGATGAGTTGCCTTAAAAAGCGCTAAAATGCGCAAAAGTAGAACAGACAGTTCTAGAAAATCACAGTGTTAGAAACACTGCGTTTGAGTGCTTGTCTGCGAGGCCCTATTGAAATCAATGGTGGCATTGAACCGTGGTTAGTGTGGTGTTTGGTACTAAAGCCACTCTCACACATGACGGTTTTTACTGCTGTACACCGCCACCATTGATTTCAATGGGGCCTTGCAGAAATGCACTTGAACGTGGCGTCTTTAAGTACATGATGATGGTTGACTGTAGAATTGATATAAAATATTTAGTGAGTATTTTATACATAGGAGGCATATATACACTACCGTTCAAAAGTTTGGGGTCACCCAAACAATTTTGTGTTTTCCATGAAAAGTCACACTTATTCACCACCATGCGTTGTGAAATGAATAGAAAATACAGTCAAGACATTGACAAGGTTAGAAATAATGATTTGTATTTGAAATAACATTGTTTTTACATCAAACTTTGCTTTCGTCAAAGAATCCTCCTTTTGCAGCAATTACAGCATTGCACACCTTTGACATTCTAGCTGTTAATTTGTTGAGGTAAGCTTGAGAAATTGCACCCCACGCTTCTAGAAGCATCCCCCACAAGTTGGATTGGTTGGATGGGCACTTCTGGCGTACCATACGGTCAAGCTGCTCCCACAACAGCTCAATGGGGTTCATATCTGGTGACTGCGCTGGCCACTCCATTACCGATAGAATACCAGCTGCCTGCTTCTGCTGTAAATAGTTACTGCACAATTTGGAGGTGTGTTTAGGGTCATTGTCCTGTTGTAGGATGAAATTGGTTCCAATCAAGCGCTGTCCACTGGGTATGGCATGGCGTTGCAAAATGGAGTGATAGCCTTCCTTATTCAGAATCTCTTTTACCCTGTACAAATCTCCCACCTTACCAGCACCAAAGCAACCCCAGACCATCACATTACCTCCACCATGCTTAACAGATGGCGTCAGGCATTCTTCCAGCATCTTTTCATTTGTTCTGCGTCTCACAAACGTTCTTCTTTGTGATCCAAACACCTCAAACTTGGATTCATCCGTCCACAACACTTTTTTCCAGTCTTCTTCTGTCCAATGTCTGTGTTCTTTTGCCCATCTTAATCTTTTTCTTTTATTGGCCAGTCTCAGATATGGCTTTTTCTTTGCCACTCTGCCCTGAAGCCCAAAATCCCGCAGCCGCTTCTTCACTGTAGTTGTTGACACTGGTGTTTTGCGGGTACTATTTAATGAAGATGCCAGTTGGGTACCTGTGAGGCGTCTGTTTCTCAAACTAGAGACTCTAATGTGCTTATCTTCTTGCTTAGTTGTGCAACGCGGCCTCCCACTTCTTTTTCTACTCTGGTTAGAGCCTGTTTGTGCTGTCCTCTGAAGGGAGTAGTACACACCGTTGTAGGAAATCTTCAATTTCTTAGCAATTTCTCGCATGGAATAGCCTTCATTTCTAAGAACAAGAATAGACTGTCGAGTTTCAGATGAAAGTTCTCTTTTTCTGGCCATTTTGAGCGTTTAATTGACCCCACAAATGTGATGCTCCAGAAACTCAATCTGCTCACAGGAAGGTCAGTTTTGTAGCTTCTGTAACGAGCTAGACTGTTTTCAGATGTGTGAACATGATTGCACAAGGGTTTTCTAATCATCAGTTAGCCTTCTGAGCCAATGAGCAAACACATTGTACCATTAGAACACTGGAGTGATAGTTGCTGGAAATGGGCCTCTATACACCGTTGTAGATATTGCACAAAAAAAACAGACATTTGCAGCTAGAATAGTCATTTACCACATTAGCAATGTATAGAGTGCATTTGTTTAAGGTTAGGACTAGTTTAAAGTTATCTTCATTGAAAAGTACAGTGCTTTTCCTTCAAAAATAAGGACATTTCAATGTGACCCCAAACTTTTGAACGGTAGTGTATATATATATATATATATATATTATATATAAAATATAGTCAGAATGACAAGGACATGTATTATTATTAGCGTATATTAAACAGCTTTTCTGTGAGTACATGGTCCATGTCTGTATTCACATTTACATAATATGTTTCTACTCTTAGGCCAGCCTCACACCGACTGGTCGGAATCCGTATGCGGGAGCACACTTGCGGAATCTGGCCCTTTCCCTGGCCGGCATCCACATGTACCTGTATTAATCTGTATTGCAGATGGTCCACAGTACAGATTGTTTTTTAAAATCTTTTTTTCCTGTTTCATCACCAGTTGATGATGCAGGTACCCAAGACCTATACACAATGTCAATTGTAGATGGGCCGTGAGTCTGATGACTTCCATTGACTTCAATGGAAGCCGTCTGTGCGGAATCTGCACAAGAATAGAACATGCTGCGATTTTATTTCCGTGAGCATAAATTGCAATAGCTGTCTATTGCACTCTATTCTTGTAAGGGATGCGGAATACCACGGATCATCCACGTGGGTGACGATCACAGATTCTGCAATCCAAATCGGGTTGTGTAAGACCGGCCTTAGATTTTTATAGGAGTGTAGTGAAGAAATACTGTAAAACATGACATACACTATTTTACTAATACGGATAAGATAAATGCAATGGAATACAATCACCCTCTTCCTTGCACCTCATCGCTGCACTTACATCTACTGTTACTATGTGGCGGTTGCTGGTCTTCCCGGGGTGGCGGTGTGTGGCGTCCCGCGGTCGGGTGTGTTGTCCCAGCTTGTTGTTCAGCTGCCGGGGGTGCGGGTGCCCGGCCGGCATGGTGCTGGTGGCGCGTGCTCACCTGTGAGTGCAGCTACCGCGCACGAGCTCCCTTTTATTATCTTCTGTTGGGAGTTGGCTGTCTCCCTCTCTCCGCCCCTGGGTGGAGGGTTTTGTTTAAAGGTCGGGCAGAGACTTGCAATGACTGCCAGTTATTGGTTTCCCTCAGTGTGCTAGCTAGTCTGCCTCTGTTGGTATCCTGCTTCTGTTAGCTTGTCTGCTATACTTTGCTATTATCCACCAGGTTTTTCGCTCTGCCTCAGTTCTGCTTGGAATTGTTCATGTTGGTTATTTACATCTGCCTTTTCTGTCGGTATTCTACTCTTCCACCCAGGTACACCAGCATCCCTTTTTCGGTCCCTAGTTAGGCACCGCCGTCCAGTTGCCCGCCTGGGGTTAGCCAGGAGTGGAGGCAAGCAGGCAGGGACAGGGGTTGTGGGTGAGATCTAGGGCACCCAGGCTGGCATATCACGGGTAGTATACCGTAACATCTACTTTGTTTACTAATTTATTATTGAGCTTTCAACTGTCACAAACTGGATTAGTACAGGTGGACTAGATTTACTACCAAACTTTCTTAAAGGGATATTCCAGGCACAGACTAATATTTTTAAAATCCAATGTACATCATCACAATGTCATTCTGTAATAGGGTCACTGTACCCAGTCTAGCTACTTTCTATATTTTTTTATCTATTTCACATGACCCTCCCCTTCCTCTGACATCTTATCCGCATTTGGTGCTTCTTGCCCTGTTCATAGCTTCCAATATCCTGTGAGCAGTGCATGATATGAGGTCAGGAGTGTCAGCACTGTGCTGTATTGCTCATGTGCTGAACAGTCTGGTCTGTCTGCTTCAGCAGCTTTCTCTGGCACTGAGTGAGAAGGAGGTTGGTGCTGGTAAGTTGCAGGAATCGGGAGCTGTGGGCGGAGCTACAGTAATGACCAGTAAACCAGCTCTATGCATGCAGGGAGCTGTAGGTAACAGTCTTTTGCTGTGTTTACTGTGGAAGTGATGCATGTAAACAGCAGCAGATTGGCGGCTGCACGGGAGGAAGAAGAGGATCCAGAGCAGCAGATAGAAGTTGTTCGTTGCCGTGACTTGGTAGTACCTCCTAGATTTTAGCATTTTCTGAATTTCCACAATGTGCCTGGAAAACCCCTCTAAAGAGCATGTCACTAGGACAAGTATTCATAATAGAGCATGCCTTAATAAACTCACATTAGCGTCTTCTGCATATAACTTTCGTTTTGGGGCTCGGTGGGTTCAATGCACCTTACAAGGTCCTCTCTGCCAGGTCATTTTGTAATTGTCCTCTTTTTAAGGGGTCTGTCATAAACAGTTTAGACTGGAGTTTAAGAGCGTTGGAATGGAATTTGAAGAAGGTTGTTTTTGACTCCTCCCTAGAAACAGCATTAATCTTTATATATGGGTTGCATGTGCCATTGCAGATACTATAAAAGGGTGATATCTCATTTATGTATGGAGCTAGCAAATATTAAACTGCAAAAAAACAATACAGTCAAAATATAAGAATACATGAAGCTTTTACTGAACCACATGCAGCGAATAGTCTTTTGAAAATAAAATTCGATTGAAATGCCTGCTGCAGTCTCAGTGACTGTTATTATTGTGGTCTAACAAGCAAGTCAGTTGAGGAAATCAATAACGGTTTATTGAACTTAAATTGAGGTATTCATCACAGCACTTACTGCCTGTCGGAGTATTATATTACCAGTCACTGCTGTTTTGTTACTCGTTGCTTGTTTTATTAATGTGCCTAGCTCCAGTGTAAAATGAAGCATAATATTGATTCTACATCTGTAGATGTAGATCAGGCTGTGTAAGTTTCTGATAAAAAGGCCAGTACCAAAATGATCTTAATCAGGGTCTGGACTGGGGCCAGCTAATTGGATCTCACAGGGCTGCTGACATAGATGCATTGGAAGAATGCATCTATAAGATCATTGCTAGGGTTTAGGACTGCAACCTCACGCTGTGCCAGATGGTATGTGTATGCTGAAGATCTGCATCTATAGGACCTACACCCCTCTGAATCTCTTCTAGTGTAAGTGCTTTGTTGTAGTAATAATAATATAAATCTGTTTCTTCTATCAGCCTAGGCAAATATATATATATATATATATATATATATATATATATACACACATATATATATAACCGTCTTCATGGAAAGTAGCTAGCAGCGAAATGGTTAACTGGTTTTATACTGTACACTGTGTGTGTGTTGCATTCTTGTGCGGTATCTCCAACACACTCCTACACACAGTTTCTTAGGACTTAACAGGGTCTGCAGATGTGTTTCTTATGAGAAAGACCTGTGATGCCCACTGCTCATAATGGAAGGGGGAGGGGGGCTGCTTCTTATCTTCTCCCTTGGATTCATTGGTCCAGATTGAAATATTAATAAAGTCTATGCTACTTGGGTATATAGGAATTACGTGTTCACATAGCAACATACACCTGGGGCGTAAACATATGTTAATCATCAGCGTCATTACATACTAGGCCAATCATGAGTTGTTATGATGTTGGGAGGGGCATGCATGTAATTGGAGTGTCTTATTCAGTATAACTGTATTGTACTTCCTTTCAATAAACCAGAAGGGTATGGGGGCTGACAGATAGCATCCGTGAGTTCAAGTGCATGTATTCATGCATGAAGCTTCTCATTATAACCAATCTGGAGCAAATCAGTGAAATCTTCTGGAATATGATTCATTCCAATAATACCTTCAACCCATATGCAGTTTGTACCCCTCCGCCAGATCCTGTCTGATTACATTAGAGGAGCTGTGTAGAGCACCAAAGGAAGATCTGCTATGTGTGAAGAAAAGAGAGAGCCAACTCGGGGTGGGGTAAGAGCCGTTTTACATGGTTGGAATATACATGGAATAGGGGAGATATACCATGCTGTGGGGGGAATATGGATATAGTATATACATACTGTGAATGGAAGGGATACTGGGGGGAGGGATTACATAATGCGTGGAAGATATGGAAGACGTGCATGTAATGTAGCAGAGCTGTGTTTGTGACGTGCATGTAATGCAGCAGAGCTGTGTCTGTGATACGCATGTCATGTAGCAGAGCTATGTCTGTGACGCGTATGTCATGTAGCAGAGCTGTTTCTGTGCTGCGCATGTAAGTAGCAGAGCTCTGTCTCTGACATGCACATGCAATCTAGCAGACCTGTGTCTCTGACATGCACATAAGGGAGATGGAATAAATCCTACTAGTAGGTGGCACTGTGGAGGATTTATTCCATCTCCCTTATTTGCATATTACCCAGAGGAGCGTGCGTGGCCATTTGAGTCTCCTCCCTTATTTATAGTATATAGTTGCTCTCCCTAAGGAGAAAAGAGCGTTTCTGACCCCTGACATGCACATGTAATGTAGCAGAGCTGTGTCTCTGGCATGCACATGTAATGTTTTCAGAGCTGTGTCTGTGAGATGCATGTAATGTAGCAGATCTGTGTCTGTGACATGCACATGTAATTAAGCAGAGCTGTATCTGTGCTGCGCATGTGATGTAGCAAAGCTGTGTCTGTGCAGTGCATGTCATTTAACAGAGCTTTGTCTGTGATGCACATGTAATGTAGCACAGCTGTGTGCCTCTGTCACATGCTCATGTACCAGAGCTGTGTGTGTGACGTACATGTAGCAGAGCTTTGTGGCGCACTGTACACACCAGAAACACTTGTACTATAATTTCCTAATCATTACTAGTAAGTCTTGTGACTGGGAATTGTGAGCCAAAGCCAGAATCTTTTCCAGAAGGAGAAGATAACTATACAAAGACAGCTGTTTCTGTGTGATTGCCCCTCATTGTGCAACAGGTTTCTGGCTTGGCTAGTGAGAAGCCTATAGATGTGGGTCAGAAGGGGTATTATTTTTCCTTAGGGGGAGCACCTAAAAGGTGTGAAGAGACTTATAAAGCCAGAATCATAGAATGGTAGAGTTGGAAGGGACCTCCAGGGTCATCTGGTCCACCCCTTGCTCAGTGCAGGATTCACTAAATCATCCCAGACAGATGTCTTTCCAGCCTTTGTTTGAACACTTCCATTGAAGGAGAACTCACCACCTTCCATGATAATTACCTCTCGTGATCTAGACTTTATGCTTCTCTTAATACATTCCAGAATTGTGTTTGCCTTTTTGGCTGCTGCATCACGTTGTTGACTCATGTTCAGTCTATGATCTATTAGTATGCCCAAGTCTTTTTCACATGTGTTGCTGCTTAGCCCAATTCCTTCCCATTCTCTATGTGCTTTTTTCATTTTTCTTGTCCAGATGTCGGACTTTGCATTTCTCCTTGTTAAATACCATTCTGTTAGTTGCCGCCCAATGTTCAAGCTTTTCTAGATCTTTTGGAATACCTTCCTTCTCTTCTTTAGCTATCCTTCCTAGCTTTGTGTCATCAGCAAATTTGATCAGTTTCCCATCAATTCTCTCCTCTAGATCATTTCTAAAAATGTTGAACAACACTGGGCCTAGGACAAAGCCTTGTGGTACCTCAATTGATACATTCTACCACTTGGATGTGCAGCCATTTATGACCACTCTTTGATTACGTTCACTCAGGTGGATTCACAACTGGCTAACAGTGGCCTTGTCAATCTCATATTTGGTTATATTTTTTATAAGTATGGTATGAGATACTTTGTCAAATGCTTTACTAAAGTCAAGATATACTATATCCACTGCATTTCCCTGATCAACCAAGTCAGTGATTCGGTCATAGAAGGAAATTAGATTCATCTGGCATGAGTTGTTTGTAACATGCTCGCTCTGGTTAATTGCCACATTTTTATCCAAGTACTTGCATACATGCTGTTTAATAATTTGCTCAAAGATCTTTCCCGGTATAGAAGTCAGGCCTGTAGTTTCCTGGTTCCACCTTCTTCCCTTTTTTTAAGATGGGGGCAACATTTGCCCTTTTCCAGTCTTCTGGGACTTCTCCTGTTCTCCAGAAATATTCAAAGATTATGGCGAGTGGTTCAGCCAATTACCTCTGCTTCTTCCTTTAGTATCCTAGGATGTAATTCATCTGGACCTTGAGACTTGAATTAATTTTACTTAGCTAAATGTTCCCTCACCATCTCTCTGCTTATAGACAGTCTGCATTCTTTTATCCCCCCAATAGCACAGGGAAGATCAGTTGATGTTCCATCTACTTTCTGAGAGAAAACAGATACAAAATAGGAATTTAAAAGTTCGGCATTCTTAACCAATTCACCATTTTTATCTTGTAAACATCCAGTAGCATCTTTAAATTTTCTTTTGCTTTTGACATACCCCCAAAATCCTTTTTTATTGCTTTTGGCCTCTGTTGCAAGCCTCAATTCATTATAAGCTTTAGCTTTTCTGACACTTGCCCTACAGTTTCTGCAGACCGCATTATATTCTTCTTTGGATATTCTCCCCCTTTTCATTTGATAAACATATTTTTCTTCCTTTTTAACATGTGTGCAAGTTCTGTGTTCATCCATCCTGGTCTCTTTAAATGCTTCCCATTCTTCCTTCTTTTAGGGATTGTTAATGATTGTGCTTTGAGAATCTAAGTTTGCAAATTTTCCCAACCTTCTTGGACATTTCTGTCCTTAAGAACATCCAGGCATTGGATTCTTCCTATCCTCTTTCTGAGTTCATTAAAATCTGCCTTTCTGAAATCCAACCTTGTGGTCTGAGTCTTCTCAGTTCTTCTTCTTTTTAGCCAAAAATCAAGGATATCATGATCACTGCCTCATAAGGTCCCAGCCACTCCTACTTCCTCAACCATTCCCTCCCTCCTCACCTTTTTTTAGGTCTGTTTCTTATAAAGAAGTTGTATCCTTCAAGCCTTGTCTTCCAATCATGTGTATCATTCCACCAAGTTTCTGTGATGCCTATGACATCATATTTCTCTTTTTGTGTTAGGAGCTCCAATTCTCCATGTTTGTTTCCCATGCTCTGGGCATTTGTGTAGAAACATTTTAGTTTGTGATTGGCGTCTCTTGCTCCTCTACGTTCCTTCTAAATTTTTTGTCTTTGTTCTTTCTTTCCACTTCTAATAGCAAGGTTCTTGAATGTATTAATTAGCTGTATATTTTTACCTGGCCTTTCCCTTCCCATCCATGCTCCTTTGGGAAATATACAAATGGGAAGATGAAACAATACCTCTATATGTGTGTAATGCATAGTGTATGAAGGTTAAATTCTGTTTACACCACATGTCAACTGACCCTACCTTGGGGATGTATATCTAAGGCCAACAAATGCCTCCAATGAAAGGTTAGTATGGACTCGGCTTACGGTGTGATATGTCATAGAATCGTAGATTTGGAAGGGACCTGCAGGGTAATCAGGTCCAACCCCCTGCTCAATAGAGTATCACTAAATTATTCTAGACAGATGTCTGTCCAGCCTCTGTTTGAAGACTTCCATTGAAGGAGAACTCACCACCTCAAGTGGCAGCCTGTTCCACTCTCACTCTCACTTTCAGAAAGTTTTTTAAAATATCTAATTTGTGTCTTCTCCCTTTGTTTCATCCCATTGCTTCTAGTCTTTCTTTGTGCAAATGAGTATAAGGCTGATCCCTATGCACTATGACAGCCCTTCTGTTACGGTATACTACCCTTGATACGCCAGCCCGGGTGCCCTAGATCTCACCCACATCCCCTGTCCCTGCCTGCTTGCCTCCACTCCTGGCTAACCCCAGGCGGGCAACTGGGTGGCGGTCCCTACTCTAACTAGGGACCGAAAAAGGGACGCTGGCATACCTGGATGAAAGGGGAGAATACCGACAGAAAAGGCAGATGTAAATAACCAACACGAACAATACTAAGCAGAACTGAGGCAGATGGAAAAACCTGGTGGATGATAGCAAAGTATAGCAGACAAGATGACAGAGACAGGAGACCAACAGAGGCAGACTAGCTAGCACACTGAGGGAAACCAATAACTGGCATTGATTGCAAGTCTCTGCCCGACCTTTAAACAAAAGCCTCCGCCTAGGGGCAGAGAGAGGGAGATAGCCTACTCCCAACAGAACATAATAAAAGGGAGCTCATGCATGGCAGCTGCACTTACAGGTGTGCGCACAGTGCCGCGCGCCAACAGCACCACGCCGCCCACTCCGGCCGGACAACAAGCAGGGGGGGGGGACGCACTCAGATCGTGGGGCCCCGCACACTGCCGTGCAGGGAAGTCCACCAACCGCAGCATGGTAACACCTTCAGATATTTGTAGACAGCTATTAAGTCTTCTCTCAGTCATCTTTTTTTGCAAGCTAAACATTCCCAGATCCTTTAACATTTCTTCATAGGACATGGTTTGTTACCGGCGGCGAGTATTGGCTCACCATGCCAACCAGCTGGCTTGGCTTGGACCAGAATTGGTGTGGTAGGCAGCTGACCCCGATGAGCAGAGGTACTGGAGCAAGGCACTGTGAAACAGACAAGTCTATGAGCAGGGACTAGTGCAGATACACCTAGTGCAAGCTAGGACAATTGACACCAACCAGGCAATATAAGATGGTAAAACGTGCCCTAAGCTAAATGGGACAATGAGAATGCCCCTACCTAGAAGCAGCATAGGTGTCCTGACAAGAACAACCCAATGGTCTTCACCTTGGGACTAGCTTTCACCCCTGTCAGGACACAGGAGAAGTGTACTGAACACAGGACACGTCGCAGTATACACAACACACAAAACAGGACTGACCTACCACACAGACAAGAATGATGCAAGGACTGTAAGGAAATGAACAAACACAAACAGACAAAAGCACAAGGCAAGGAACATGCAGTAATATCAGAAACAGAGACCAAGTTGGGTGACTGGCACAACACAGACCAACACTAAGGCAATAAGGGAGGATTCTTAGCTCAGCTAAATAGGGAGGTAATTGCCCATAACCTACAGCTGAGCTGGGAGCCAGAAATAGCAGGAGGCAGGCAAGTCTGAGAAGTGAGCCTAATACCACTTACAATCCTGTTAGCTCTTCTCTGAATTTGCTCCAGTTTGTTGATGTCTTTTTTAAATTGTGGTTCTTAAAACTGGATGCAGTATTCCAGAGGAGGTCGATCAAGGAAGCACAGAGGGGGATAATCACTTCATATGATCTAGAGCAGTGTTTCTCAACTCCAGTCCTCAGGACCCCCAACAGGTCATGTTTTCAAGATGGCCTATAGTAAGATCACTGGTAGCAATGTCTGAGGCACTGACAATAATTACATCATCTGTGCAATACTAAGGAAATCCTGAAGACATGGCCTGTTTTGGGGTCCTGAGGACTGGAGTTGAGAAACACTGATCTAGAGTCTCTGCTTCTCTTAATACACCCCAGAATTGTGTTTGCCTATTTTGCGGTGGCATCACAGTGTTGACTCATGTTCAGTCTGTGATCTATTAGTATACCAAATCTTTTGCACATGTGCTGTTGCCTAGCTCAAGTCCTCCCATTCTGTATGTGCTTTTTACATTTTTCTTGCCCAGATGTAGGACTTTGCATTTCTCCGTGTTAAATACCATTCTGTTAGTCGCAACCCACTATTCAACCTTGTGTAGATCTTTTTGAATCCTTTCTGTTTCTTCTCTAGTGTTACCTATCCCTCCTACCTTTGTGCCATCTGAAAATTTAATCAGCTTACCCTCAATTCATATAGTAACATAGTACCATAGTATGTAAGGCCAAACAAAGGCATATGTCCATCCAGTTCAGCCTATTAACCCTTTGGAATCCAATTTTGGATTCAGGGTTTCCTAGGGGGCTTTCTCTTTCTGCTTTTATACAATGGCGCCATCTGCTGGCTAGAGTCAGTAATGCGGTATGGGACATGCTGGTGAGGCCCCCGACAACAGAGCAGCGAGTAATTTATAGTAATACCCTGCTGGATGTCTTCTGACATCTGAGCTGTACAGCCTTCAATCAAAATGTCTTTAGACGTCAGACAGTGGATTGGAAAGGGTTGGTGGAGGATGCGGGCACAAAAGGAATGGCGCACAAAGCTGCAGAGAGCAACACATGCAAGTGGATGTATGCTGTTAGCAGTTCTGCTGGAGGCAGAGTGTAAAGAGCCATGAGGCTGAATGTGAAGTTGCTGTGGAATGACAAAAGCTGCAGACAGAGTTTAAACGGCCAGGAGGCCGAAAATTTTGGTTGCTGTGCAGAGCAACAAAAGTCTGCTAGCTGCTATTTAAAGGGCCAAGAGGCCAAAGTTTGCAGTTGTTGCTGGGAGCAGTGGCTTAAAGGGCCAGAAGGCCGAAATTTGCGGGTTCCTTTGGAGTAACAAAGGTCCAGACAAAGGACAACGGTGAGACCAGGTTGGTGGACTTGTGTTTTTGTCTATGTTGGACTGTGTAATCAACATGGCGGTGGTTGGGAGAAACTACTTAAAAAAGCCCTCTTGTGGGTCTATGCAGTATGGGCTGAAAAGAACTGACGCAAAGGTGCTAAAATATTGGCACAACGTAATGTTTTCTGTGCAGGATGACATCGTGGAAGCTGTGCGATATGCTTGGACATTTAATGAAGATCTGTCTAAGAAATGTGATGCTGATGTGTTTTCCTTGCAGGATGGTGAAAAACATAATGCAAAGTCAGATAAAATGCATAATGTGTCTTTGTTGCAGGTCGGTGCAGCGAGATCTTCACAATGTGAACTAATGTCTAAAAATGCATGTGTGGGGAAGTGCTCAAGTGTGGTTGGTCCAGCTGATAACCATGGAAAGGTGCTGTGTGGCACCCAGAGAGTTAATGAGATTAACCCCTTAGGTTTTGACACTTCAGTTCAGCTGCAGGAAAAAGAAAAGTTACATTTTTCTGCCAGGAATGTTTCCCAGATGGAATCTGAGTGTGAACAGGCTGCTACAAAGAGTGCAGCCAATGCCCATGTGGGAGTGAGTGCAAATTGGCCTCTAGTGAAAGAGAGGGGTATAGTGAAAATAATGCGTATAGGACTATAAGTGCGGGCATCCTAGAGAGAGGAGTGACCGCTAAAGTTTCCTGTGAAACTAAAATAGTGGCTAGTAGCAACCAGGAGTCTGCTAGGATGACAAGTAGGGTAAAGAAAACGACTGCTTCTAAAGAGATAGAAGAGGTAGTCAAGGTGGACCCTGAGGTCCAAAATGAAAATGAAAGGTTGCAAATAGAAACAAGCATGGAGGAGCTGCTGATACAGCTGATTCAGAGCAAAGCCCAGGAGCCGGAGACAAATCTGTTCCTAATTAAGCAGAAGGCTGCACTGACAGAGTGGGTCAGGGCTGAGGAGAATGAGCGTGCCATTAGCTTGGCTGAAACTGAAACGGATCACAGGTTGTTACTGGAACAGAAAACCATTCAGTGTGAACAAGCCTTAAAAGAATTAGAAAGTGAGAAAAATAAATATGAGGGATATCTTTTAAGAGCCCACAAAGAGATACAAGAACTCAGAAATGTAGCCAGAGATGAAGCTTATCACAAAGTTTGTCTGGAGGCGCTGTCTGCGCAGTATAAACAGGACTGCAGGAAACTGCAAATGAACCCTAAAAGAGTTGGAGATGATGTGTTGCAAGTTAGAAAGAGATTCTACAGATGCACGTAATCAAACTACAGTTTTGCTGAATCAGATTGCAGAGTTGAAAATGCAGTTAGCAAAGAAAAATGGTGAATTGTAGTCCCAGATAATTCAGCTCAAGGAGAAGCTGGAAATAGAGAAAACTGCTTGCAGTCAGGCAGAGAAGCAAGCAGATATCTTGAAAGACATACTGGATTACAAGGAAAACCAGGAAGCACTCCATGTGAGAGTGGTGTCCCAGCTACAGATGAGCTTTTTGAAACCCAGATCCAGGAGCTTGTACGGAGTCTTGCTCTAGCTGTGGGGAAACAGTCCAAGCAGTTGGAGCAAACTGAGAAGGTGAAAGAAATGTTGAAAAGTGAGTGTGCTGAGCTGACCCAAAAGGTGAAGGTGTTGTTGGAAGACCAGCATGAACCTGAATGTAAGAGAAATGCAGTAGAGATGCAGTTTCAGACCTACAAGTAAAAGTCACTGAAGGTGACAGAGTGCAGACAGAGCTGTCTGTGAAGGTGAGCAGACTGCAGCTGGAGCTGGAAGCTCAGGTTGAAGAGTCTCAGAAGTTGGTGCAGCAGAGGTTTGGTCTTAGTGCACACCTGAAGACTATGTAAGATGAGAGAGATGTGTTCCTCAAGCAGTTAGAGGAAGATGCAGAAACAAAGAGGAATCTATCAGAACAGATAGCAACACTTCAGGCGCAGGTGTCAGAGATGGAAGAGAAACTGGATGAGAACCCTGCATGCTGGGTCTCTGTTGAAGAGCAAGACAGTGAAATCCTAGAGGAAACAGAAGTGATAAATCAGCTGTTTTTTCTTCAAACTGATGTCTATGATGAACTTGAGAAGTTTACAGTGAGGCTTCAGCAGGAAGTAGAAGACATTAGGGTGGAGCTTGGCTACCAATGTCAGATGGTGTCCAACTGGGAGAAGAAAAAGAAGATGTGTGAACAATGGGTTACTACTAAGGAGAAAACCATGTCTCCTAAAGATGCAAAAAAATGGCTTAAAGGGGTTGTCCCGCGGCAGCAAGTGGGTCTATACACTTCTGTATGGCCATATTAATGCACTTTGTAATGTACATTGTGCATTAATTATGAGCCATACAGAAGTTATCAAAAGTTTTTCACTTACCTGCTCCGTTGCTGGCGTCCTCGTCTCTATGGTTGCCGTCTAATTTTCGCCGTCTAATGGCCAAATTAGACGTGCTTGCGCAGTCCGGATCTTCTTATCTTCTCAATGGGGCTCCGTGTAGCTCCGCCCCGTCACGTGCCGATTCCAGCCAATCAGGAGGCTGGAATCGGCAATGGACCGCACAGAAGCCCTGCGGTCCACGGAGGGAGAAGATGCCGGCGGCCATCTTCACCGGGTAAGTAAGAAGTCACCGGAGCGCGGGGATTCAGGTAAGCGCTGTCCGGTGATCTTTTTTAACCCCTGCATCGGGGTTGTCTCGCGCCGAACGGGGGGGGGGGGGTTTGAAAAAAAAAAAACCCGTTTCGGCGCGGGACAACCCCTTTAACAAGCAGGTGCACATGGAAATATAAGATTGGGTTAGCACTGAGACAGACTGAAAAGAGAACACTGATACGGGAAAAGCTCAAAAGTGTGTTCCAACAACCAGTAGCAGGAATAAAGACCCTTGATAACTGATAATGCAAAAATGAACTGCGCTTTTTCTTTTAGATGAATGGAGAGCACTCAGAATCGGCTCCGAGTATTTCTAAGTATTCCAGTCTGACATCGTCAATACCTCCTCTACTTCTCTTTACTTTGGATGGTCTTCAGAATTTAGAATCTACAGGAGAGAATTAGAATTTAGGCTTTGCTGCATTGGTGGGGAGAATCGAAGAAAATTCTTTGCAAAACCTGTGAAAGACAAGATTTCCCTCAGGAAGAGATTTGCTGAATCTGCAGGAGAGCTGGACTTATTTATTAATGGAATTTCTGGCGTGTGTGTGTATTTTTGTTACCTTAGTTATTATTTATGAAGTACGATGTATTTGTTATCTGAAACATAACAATCAAGTTCAGATTTAAAATAGTTTGTACTTTAAAAGAAATACACTCTAACTATAACTTGGATAACAAGGTATTTAAAAGTTAACAGGTGACAAACTGTTAAAAGGAAAAAGTGGAAGAAAGGGGAAAAACAACACAAATATATAGAGAAGGATTTATGAAACTGTCTAAACAAAGAAGTGTCTCTGTTGCCTGTAGCCAGCAATCGCAGCACAGTTTTCATTTTGTATTCTGCTCTCATAGAATAAAAGCTGCACTGTAATTGGTTTTTCTTTTAGACAGTTTCACAAATTTCCCTCTATGTGTGTGAAAGTCAACTCTCTAATTATATAGAAATGTGAATAATTGATCAAGTGAAAAAAAAGGAACAGGATTTGTGAACGTGTAAAAAAGAATTATTTGTGGTATGAGGTCAGCAAGTCAAAGGTTTTGATAGCTGCAGAATACGCAATATATATCATCTATAGGCCCCCAGCAAAGAAAATGTATACTGTGTGATTTATAGTTTTTGCAGTGCCTAATAGAGATGAGCGAACGTACTCGGTAAGGGCGATTTCGCAATCGAGCACCGCGATTTTCGAGTACTTCACTACTCGGGTGAAAAGTACTCGGGGGCGCTGTGGGTGAGCGGGGGGTTGCAGAGGGGAGTGGGGGGGGAGAGGGAGAGAGAGAGAGAGCTCCCACCTGTTCCGCGCTGCTACCCCCCACTCCCCTCTGCAACCCCCGCCCCACAGCGCCCCCGAGTACTTTTCACCCGAGTAGTGAAGTACTTGAAAATCGCTGTGCTCGATTGCGAAATCGCCCTAACCGAGTATGTTCGCTCATCTCTAGTGCCTAACTTATAGGAAAGTAAACTTGGTGTGAACACAGCTGAAGGGGGGGGGGGGGGGGGGGAGCGTCTTTCACACCCAGCGTTCTCTCTGGCATCTTTTTCCTTCCCTTTTTGGTGCAATAACCCAGTTTTTAATTGCAAGTCATTTGGGAGATAATGTGCCCCAAACTGTGTTTTTTGGTGGCTTTTTTTACACTATCCATTTAGTTTTTGGATCATTTGGATCAATAGTGATTTGTGCAATTGTAGCAGGCTAAAGATTTGGTGTTTTGTTTTTTTTTCAGGCATTTTCGCATAGACTTCTCTACAGGAAATGAGTAGCACCAGTAAAAAATGTTAAAAACTTGGTCATTATTTTTACATGTATTTTTTTGAGTAACAACACTTTACCAAAACGTGTGCATAAAGGAAGCTTTATGCAGGAGCCAATCTGATTTAGATGTGAAAAAATAATTTCCTGACGGCTCGTCAAATTCAGACTACTTCAACGTTTTAGAGCAAATGCCATATTAGTTTCTATTCTACTTTATGAGCAATGATTAAGTGTACTTAATAAGGGGACACTACCCTCCCACAAATCTCAATGGACAAATTACGGTATTTTGAAACATACCCTTTTCATTTGAAGTCATATATTGAGTTTCATTCTCAGTTATTCAATTCTCACATTACTGTAGATATTCATCCATAAAATAGCATATAATAACCCTTTAGCGATGGCCCCATAGTGTTTTTACATCCTGTCACTGCAGGACGTGCATGGAGGGAGATAGCGCTGGTATCTCCCTCCATACAGCATGGGCGTCAGCTGTTTATTACAGCTGACGCCCGCGGGCAATAGCTGCAATCGGCCGTGTGGCCGATCGTGGCTATTAAGGGCTCATGTCCACGGGCAAAATGTGATTTAAAATCCGCAGCGGATCTCCCGCGCGCGGATCCGCATCCCATAGGGATGCATTGACCACCCGCGGGTAGATAAATACCCGCGGATCGTCAATAAAAGGCATTTAAAAAAAAATGGAGCATGAAAAAATCTGGACCATGCTCCATTTTCATGCGGGTCTCCCGCGGGGACGGCTCCCGCGGGCTTCTATTGAAGCCTATGGAAGCCGTCCGGATCCGCGGGAGACCTAAAATAGGAATTAAAAGCATTTACTCACCCGCAGCGGGCCGCGAAACTCTGCTCTTACTCACGGCCGCATCTCCCTTGCTTCGGCTCGGCGGATGTGCCCGGCGCATGCGCGCGGCACGTCGACGACGTGCCGGCGACGTGCCGCCGGCGTCAGGAATTCATCCGCCGGCCGAAAATGAAGATCCGGCCGTGAGGAACAGCTGACCTTCGCCGCCCGCTACGGAAAGGTAAATGCTTTTAAATAGCTATTTTCGGCGCTCATGTCCGCGGGGCAGGAGGGACCCGCTGCAGATTCTACATGTAGAATCTGCAGCGGATCTGATTTTCCCCGTGGACATGAGGCCTAACTCTTTAAATGCGGGTGTCAATTCTGACAGCGGCATTTAAATCCCCCGACCAATGTTCGGGGGGTCCCGTACGGCCCCCCGCGGTGAGATTGGGGGAGCCGTGCAGGTGTCATGGCAGCCTGGGACCTTCTGAAAGGCACCAGGGCTATCTTGGCAGACTGGCTATCAAGCTGTTCCGTGGGGTGGCTTGGTAGGCTGCCTGCCAGAATACAGTATGATGTAATGGTATGGCATTACATCATACTTCAGGAGCAATCAAAGCATCGCTGGTTGTGGTCTCCCCTGGGGACTAAAAGAACCTGTTAAAATAAAAACAATAAAGTTTTACTAATTATTAAAAAAAAGTAATAAAAGTTCACCCCCCCTTTTGCTATATTTGCAATAAAAAAAAGCTAAATAATAAAGCAAAAATACGTATTTGATAAAGCTGCGTCTGTAAAAGTCCGATCTATCAAAGTAATGCATTATTTACCCCGCACGATGAACGTTGTCCGGAAAAAAAATAAATAAAGAACGCCCTTTTTTGGTCATCTTATCTCCAAGAAAAAATGTAATAAAAAGCGATCAAAAAGTCATTTGTATTCAAAAATTGGATCAACAGAAACGACAGGATGTACCGCACTAAATGAGCCCTCACGCAACTATGTCGACGGAAAAATAAAAAAGCTATTGCGCGCAGAAAATGGAGACAGAAAATAATTTTTAAAAATTAAACATCTTTAAAAAAAAATACAAGTAGTACAGCAAAAAACTACACAACGCTTGCTATCATAGTAATCGTACTCACCCATAGAATAAAGGTCATTTTTGTCGCAGTTCGTGCGCTGTAGAAACAGGACGCAATGAAAGATGGCAGAATGTTGTTTTTTTCCATTTTTCTCCACTTTGAATTTTTTAAGTTTTTCAGTACATTATATGGTACAATAAATAGTACCATTAAAAAAATACAGCTTATCCCGCAAAAAACAAGCCCTCATACAGCGACATCGATGGATAAATAAAGGAGTTACGATTTTTTAAAAGGGGGGAGGAAAAAATGAAAATGGAAAAAAGCAAAAAAGCTCCGTCTATAAGATATGCTATAAAATACAATCTTGTTCTTCCAGCAAATTCCTGTGTCCTATTTTCTAAAATGTATTGTATATAATATTCCTGGCATTCCATTGTTTAGCTTTTACTGACTAAACAATGTAACTACTCATAGTGCATCAATACAAATTATGCCACAAAAAAGAACTGCTTACAGTATTCCTAGAGAAGCTTCAAAACTTCTAGAATAAAACCATTTGGAGTAATAAGACCAAAAGTGAACTTTATGGGTACAACCATAAATGCTGTGGTGGGATAGGTGGAAATAAGGTCTTCAAAGAGAAGCATGCCATCCCTACTTTGAAGCATGTGGATTGCAGCTTTTTGGGGGTTTGTAAGTCACAGTTGCTCAGGAGGTTTAGTCAAAATTTGATGTCAGTAAGAATGTAGCAGCTTATCAGAAAATATTAGAGAGAATTCCTATTCATGAACTAGGAAGCTGCATATGGAGCATGCTTGTACTATCCAACATGACAGTGACCCATAGCATAAGGCAAGGTTGACTATTCAGTGGTTATAGCACAGGAAAGTGAAGGTTCTAGAGCAGCCATCAAGTCTCCTGACCTCAATGTTCTTGAATCGCTATGAGGACAACTCAAACATGCAGGTAATGGTAGATAATCTAATAATTTAGAGAATCTTAAGACTTTCCTCCAAGAGGAATGGGAAGCTTTACCACATGAGAAAATAAAGGGCCTCTTTCCATGTTGCCAACATTTCAAAAAGTTTTCCAGACAGACTGTGCATACAATGAATCTGGAAGTGCAGCACGGGTGCCGTCTCTCTGGAACGCACAATATCTCGTGCTCCCTTAGCCAAAAACATTAATCATCAGCACGATGTGAGGATGTTTTAACTAATGGGGATGCGGTGGGTGGGAGGAGAAGTCCGTTGAAATCTGCAGTTGAACCACCCATCAAACCATGTAAAAGCAATTAGCATATCACATGCGTTTGGATTTGCTTATGAAAAAAATGTCTATTCGGCAATCCCACATTTTAAGATGGAAATGGTAAATTGGGTTGACAGACTTCCTTTAATCACTGTAACGCAGAAGAAAAAACAAGACAACTTCTGATAACTTGTGTCAGCGATCCCTAATTGGTCCTACCATATTTTACATACAGTTGAGTACATAATTGCACCAGCTCTAATGCTCCTGTTTTGTTTACATTAAAAGTGTTGAAGCTGACAGTTCCTTGGCACACACAATCCAGTAAAAGACAAGCTGTGATTACACTACATGCAATATGCCTACAGAAAAATGATTGTAAAATTGTTTTACCATAGCAACTGCAATGCAAAAGAGATTTAGCCATTAAAAGACAATTTATAGGTCTGGAGAATTGTTAAACAATGGAAATGTCTTGTAAAAGTATCGCTAATAATAATGGAATGTATGTATAGACAAACAGTGAACAGAAAACACAATGATATCACATGTATTCCATAACTATGCATATATGTGCATTTTCAGTGCAGCTAACACAGTTCTTTTCTATTACGATACACACGAGATCTCATTTTATTTCATTTTGAAGAAAGTAATAAATATCACTATGTCTGCTAAGATTATCCTATAGATGACAGTCTGTGAATTTTTAAAAGGATTCACCAATATTATTTTTACATATGCATCTCTGACTTTAATGCTCTGAATAAGGGGTACAGTGGGTACAGGCCTGATCATTTAAGGTGCAACACCCCAGAGGGATACGCCGGACACTTGACAAACGTGAAGAGCTGGGAGGGATAAGTGTTGGCTTGTCACGGCGGCACTTACCAGGCTCTCTTCCCTGAGAGATGACACGTAGCCAAGGCCAGAGCAGGATTGCAAGCCACCTTCGACACCCCTAGGACAGGGAATGCCAATAAACAGGATGATGGGGGCAGTAGTTATCACGGCTGACACCACCGTTCCCACACACCGTTACGCTATGTGGTGGAGAATAAACACAGACACTTGAATATAGTACCTCGGGTCCCCAGGAACGATTAGGGCCCGGTATAAACTTTACTTGATAAAACTTTTGCAAACAACTATTTACAGCAATGCTCGTACAATTCTTCTCAGTGCAGGTAGAAAGAAGATCAGGGGTCAGGGAGGATACACAGGATGAAATCGGTCCTACAGTCTGCGTTATCTGTACGACACCGGTCCTGGACAGAAAGCACTCCAGAGGAGGAAATGAGGTAGGGGTTACTCCACAGACACTCTGGCAGTATCTGATTACTTTACAGATTAGCACCCTGCATGGGAGACGCGTGGGTGTGACTTAGTAGCGTACTTCTATACGGTGATCCTGGCTTTGGACGGCCACATAGGCAGAATTTGTGTGTCTGAATTAGTACTGGGTCTCTCTATAAAGGATTACTTAGGAATGCTCTCTCTCTTACATTTTGGGGCTCACTCCACCCACTTCCAAAATGCACTTGCAATGGGATATCTCTCCTTCTCCATCTTCACCACAAGGAAGCTGAAGGTGCTTCCATGTGGCTGTGTGTTGTGTCAGGCAAGATAAAAGACACAGATTGAAGACAGAACTCCCTGAAGATGGACCTCTTCCTGCTCTCAAGCACTCCTCTTTATATCCTTCACTCACACCACATGACATGACAGACTGATACATTTACAGGCAGGCAATGATTTTATTGCTGTTAACCTCTCAAGTGCTGCAGCTGTGGAACACGCACACTGGATATGACAGGACAAGTTTTGCACAGTTCATCTACATAAGACAAACATATATGACATTTATGGAGGGGACCAGGATTATGTACTGGGCCACTACACAGGTCTAATCAACGGATTACTTCAAACATGTTAGTCATTGGTATGAATAGAGCCCTGGCTGTGCTAGATCAAAGTTAGTGAAAACATCAAAAACCGAGGCTGATTTTTTTTTTTTTGCTTTGCATTTTTAGGTGAGGAAATACAGCATGTGGATGTTAGCTGTGAATGAATGCAAAAACATGACTTTCCATGGACACAATGGGTGAGATTTATCAGAGGTACTGCAAAGATAAAGTAGAGTAGTTACTAGTGGCAAGCAATTAGGTTGCTGCTTTTATTTCCTAAACATTTTTCCCTTGCACCATTTTTGTTTGAAGGGCTACAAATGGGATTTTATTCAATTGTTTCTCACACTAAAGAAATTACCAAATTTGCCCATTAATTGCAAAAGTGCCCCGCATGGTTTACCAGTAATTTACATACCACGTGCTAAGTGCACAAAACGTGGTATTTCAGCATTGGAGGATCTGTTGAACAAAATAAGATGATACTGTTAATTTCGACACTCTGAGTCACAGTTTATGGTTGGACTAGTTAAAGGGTTGTCTGAATTATTTAATTTGATGGTAAACAGATCCCCCATGACAAAAAATAGTAAACTAGCAAATACCTCTCCTGACTTCCCACAAGTCTGCTGTCGGCAGCTCCGGGTCTCTTCTCTAATGTATTGTATAGGCTGCTTTCACATCTGTGTTGGAACCTCTGTTCAGAAATTGTATTGCAGACAAAATACCGGGATGAATAGCGCTGCATGAAGCACTTTTTGTACCAGTAGAATGCCTGGCAGCTGAACAGAAACCGAATGACCCCATTATAGTCAATGGCATCCATTCAGCTGTCTTCAGTTCCATCATAAGATGGACCCATTTGGCCAGGGGATTCCCCTTCCTGCTACCCAAGCAGAGCAGGAAAATGGAATCCCCATTGCAGATGTGAAAGCAGCCTTACAGGCTGCAGCAGCCTTACAGGCTGCAGCAGCCTGTGTATGGGATGTCACAGGTTGCTGCAGTCAATGATCGATCACTGAGTTCTGTAATTGACTGCAGCTGCCTGTGATGACTCATACACAGGCTGCTATCAGTAATACTTTTCAATTTAGTTCTTCGTACAATGTCTTACGAAGTAATAGTTTATAAGAGATGAAATGTTTTTTCAGCAGCCGTCAGAAAGTGCACAGGTACTAGCTAGAATCTAGCAAGTCAGTAAATGTCAGAAACTGCATCCTCTGAGGGATTGTTTTCAAACTTTAATTCAGAACATAAGTTTTCATTTTCGACTAAGCAGAAAGGTTTCACCCAGTCAAAAGAAAAAGAAGAAGAATTCTTTGAACCATAAAATGTGTTTTTGTTCATGGAAAACACTTGAGGCCTCATTAGGAAAAGGTGGCATTGACAATGAACTTCAAGGCCAGGCAGTGTAGGAAGAAAAGCACTAGAGGGAAGGTCTACATTGTTGTTCGTGTACTGTGCCAGAGAGGTTAGTGTCTTGCAAAGTTTACATGAAATCTTCTTTTTGAAGACCCTAAAGGTGGAAATGTGATTGAACTTGTTTCTTACTATTATGTCCTTCTGCATGAAGATTTGCAATTCAATAAGAAAGCATATGTAAGCTACCTGAGATTCAAAACAAATCATTAAACATTCAGGCAAGAGATACTTGGTGCTGTAACTGAAGCTTCTGTGATGTTTGATTGTATATCTGGAATAGAGATGAGCGAACGTACTCGTCTGAGCTTGATACTCGTTCGAGTATTAGCGAGTTCGAGATGCTCGTTACTAGAGGCGAGCACCACGCGATGTTCGAGTTACTTTCACTTTCATCTCTGAGACGCTAGCGCGCTTTTCTGGCCAATAGAAAGACAGGGAAGGCATTACAACTTCCCCCTGCGACGTTCAAGCCCTATACCACCCCCCTGCAGTGAGTGGCTGGTGAGATCAGGTGTCACCCGAGTATATAAATCGGCCCCTCCCGCGGCTCGCCACAGATGCATTCTGACATAGATCAGGGAAAGTGCTGCTGATGCCGGAGCTGCTATAGGGAGAGTGTTAGGATTGATTTTAGGCTTCAAGAACCCCAACGGTACTTCTTAGGGCCACATCTGACCGTGTGCAGTACTGTTGAGGCTGCTTTTTGCAGTGTTGCACATTTTTTTTTTTTTGTATATCGGCCGTGCAGAGCATTGCGTCTAGAGCATTGCGTCTTGCAGTAATTTTACATAGTCCACGGCCAGTAGTGGTGGTGAGGCAGGGACAGTGAAAGACATATCCAGTCTATATAGGCAGTGGGCTTTTCCAAAAAAATTTGGGAAAAAAAATCTATTTGGGCTGCCTGTGACCGTCCTGACTGTACTGCCTCTCTGCTGGGGGTAGTTGTCCTAATTCATACGCAGCCAGCTAAGTGTTACAGCAGGCTTGCGCAAAATTCTTTCCTGCCTCTGCGTTGCCTCTTACATCACCGCTGTCATCCTGTCCAGAGTGAAACAGTCTGCAGTAATTTTACATAGTCCACGGCCAGTAGTGGTGGTGAGGCAGGGACAGTGAAAGACATATCCAGTCTATATAGGCAGTGGGCTTTTCCAAAAAAATTTGGGAAAAAAAATCTATTTGGGCTGCCTGTGACCGTCCTGACTGTACTGCGTCTCTGCTGGGGGTAGTTGTCCTAATTCATACGCAGCCAGCTAAGTGTTACAGCAGGCTTGCGCAAAATTCTTTCCTGCCTCTGCGTTGCCTCTTACATCAACGCTGTCATCCTGTCCAGAGTGAAACAGTCTGCAGTAATTTTACATAGTCCACGGCCAGTAGTGGTGGTGAGGTAGGGACAGTGAAAGACATATCCAGTCTATATAGGCAGTGGGCTTTTCCAAAAAAATTTGGGAAAAAAAATCTATTTGGGCTGCCTGTGACCGTCCTGACTGTACTGCGTCTCTGCTGGGGGTAGTTGTCCTAATTCATACGCAGCCAGCTAAGTGTTACAGCAGGCTTGCGCAAAATTCTTTCCTGCCTCTGCTGTGCGTTCCGTAAGCGAAGTCAGCCTTCAACCACAGGCCAATAAGCGGCACATTTAATTACAGCGTTCTGTTTCTGCACTACTGGTAATACAGCATGCTGAGGGGTAGGGGTAGGCCTAGAGGACGTGGACGCGGGCGAGGACGTGGAGGCCCAAGTCAGGGTGTAGGCACAGGCCGACCTCCTGATCCAGGTGTATCGCAGCCGACTGCTGCGGGATTAGGAGAGAGGCACGTTTCTGGCGTCCCCACATTCATCTCACAATTAATGGGTCCACGCGGTAGACCTTTATTAGAAAAAGAGCAGTGTGAGCAGGTCCTGTCAAGGATGGCAGAAAGTGCATCCAGCAATCTATCGACCACCCAGAATTCTGCGCCGTCCACTGCTGCAACTCTGAATCCTCTGGCTGCTGCTCCTCCTTTCTCCCAGCCTCCTCACTCCATTACAATGACACATTCTGAGGAGCAGGCAGACTCCCAGGAACTGTTCTCGGGTCCCTGCCCAGAATGGGCAGCAATGGTTCCGAATCCTCTCCCACTGGAGGAGTTTGTCGTGACCGATGCCCAACCTTTGGAAAGTTCCCCGGGTCCGGGGGATGAGGCTGGGGACTTCCGGCAACTGTCTCAAGAGCTTTCAGTGGGTGAGGAGGACGATGACGATGAGACACAGTTGTCTATCACTCAGGTAGTAGTAATTGGAGTAAGTCCGAGGGAGGAGCGCACAGAGGATTCAGAGGAAGAGCAGCAGGACGATGAGGTGACTGACCCCACCTGGTTTGCTACGCCTACTGAGGACAGGTCTTCAGAGGGGGAGGCAAGTGCAGCAGCAGGGCAGGTTGGAAGAGGCAGTGCGGTGGCCAGGGGTAGAGGCAGGGCCAGACCGAATAATCCACCAACTGTTTCCCAAAGTGCCCCCTCGCGCCATGCCACCCTGCAGAGGCTGAGGTGCTCAAAGGTCTGGCAGTTTTTCACTGAGAGTGCAGACGACCGACGAACAGTGGTGTGCAACCTTTGTCGCGCCAAGATCAGCCGGGGAGCCACCACCACCAGCCTCACCACCACCAGCATGCGCAGACATATGATGGCCAAGCACCCCACAAGGTGGGACGAAGGCCGTTCACCGCCTCCGGTTTGCACCGCTGCCTCTCCCCCTGTGCCCCAACCTGCCACTGAGATCCAACCCCCCTCTCAGGACACAGGCACTACCGTCTCCTGGCCTGCACCCACACCCTCAACTCCGCTGACCTCAGCCCCATCCACCAATGTCTCTCAGTGCACCGTCCAGCCGTCGCTAGCGCAAGTGTTGGAGCGCAAGCGCAAGTATGCCGCCACGCACCCGCACGCTCAAGCGTTAAACGTGCACATAGCCAAATTCATCAGCCTGGAGATGCTGCCGTATAGAGTTGTGGAAACGGAGGCTTTCAAAGGTATGATGGCGGTGGCGGCCCCGCGCTACTCAGTTCCCAGTCGCCACTACTTTTCCCGATGTGCCGTCCCAGCCCTGCACGACCACGTCTCCCGCAACATTGTACGCGCCCTCACCAACGCGGTTACTGCCAAGGTCCACTTAACAACGGACACGTGGACAAGCACAGGCGGGCAGGGCCACTATATCTCCCTGACGGCACATTGGGTGAATTTAGTGGAGGCTGGGACCGAGTCAGAGCCTGGGACCGCTCACGTCTTACCCACCCCCAGAATTGCGGGCCCCAGCTCGGTGCTGGTATCTGCGGCGGTGTATGCTTCCTCCACTAAACCACCCTCCTCCTCCTCCTCCTCCTCCTACGCAACCTCTGTCTCGCAATCAAGATGTGTCAGCAGCAGCATGTCGCCAGCAGTCGGTGTCGCGTGGCACGGCAGCACAGCGGTGGGCAAGCGCCAGCAGGCCGTGCTGAAACTACTCAGCTTAGCAGAGTAGAGGCACACGGCCCACAAACTGCTGCAGGGTCTGACAGAGCAGACCGACCGCTGGCTTTCGCCGCTGAGCCTCCAACCGGGCATGGTCGTGTGTGACAACGGCCGTAACCTGGTGGCGGCTCTGCAGCTCGGCAGCCTCACGCACGTGCCATGCCTGGCCCACGTCTTTAATTTGGTGGTTCAGCGCTTTCTAAAAAGCTACCCACGCTTGTCAGACCTGCTCAGAAAGGTGCGCCGGCTCAGCGCACATTTCCGCAAGTCCCACACGGACGCTGCCACCCTGCGCACCCTGCAACATCGGTTTAATCTGCCAGTGCACCGACTGCTGTGCGACGTGCCCACACGGTGGAACTCTACGCTCCACATGTTGGCCAGGCTCTATGAGCAGCGTAGAGCTATAGTGGAATACCAACTCCAACATGGGCGGCGCAGTGGGAGTCAGCCTCCTCAATTCTTTACAGAAGAGTGGGCCTGGTTGGCAGACATCTGCCAGGTCCTTGGAAACTTTGAGGAGTCTACCCAGATGGTGAGCGGCGATGCTGCAATCATTAGCGTCACCATTCCTCTGCTATGCCTCTTGAGAAGTTCCCTGCAAAGCATAAAGGCAGACGCTTTGCGCTCGGAAACAGAGGCAGGGGAAGACAGTATGTCGCTGGATAGTCAGAGCACCCTCCTGTCTATATCTCAGCGCATTGAGGAGGAGGAGAAGGAGCATGAGGAGGATGAGGAGGAGGGGGAAGAGACAGCTTGGCCCACTGCTGAGGGTACCCATGCTGCTTGCCTGTCATCCTTTCAGCGTGTATGGCCTGAGGAGAAGGAGGAGGAGGAGGATCCTGAAAGTGATCTTCCTAGTGAGGACAGCAATGTGTTGCGTACAGGTACCCTGGCACACATGGCTGACTTCATGTTAGGATGCCTTTCTCGTTACCCTCGCGTTACACGCATTCTGGCCACTACGGATTACTGGGTGTACACACTGCTCGACCCACGGTATAAGGAGAACCTTTCCACTCTCATACCCGAAGAGGAAAGGGGTTCGAGAGTGATGCTATACCACAGGACCCTGGCGGACAAACTGATGGTAAAATTCCCATCCGACAGCGCTAGTGGCAGAAGGCGCAGTTCCAAGGGCCAGGTAGCAGGGGAGGTGCGGAGATCAGGCAGCATGTACAGCACAGGCAGGGGAACACTCACTAAGGCCTTTGACAGCTTTCTGGCTCCCCAGCAAGACTGTCACCGCTCCCCAGTCAAGGCTGAGTCGGCGGGATCACTGTAAAAGGATGGTGAGGGACTACGTAGCCGATCGCACGACCGTCCTCCGTGATGCCTCTGCTCCCTACAACTACTGGGTGTCGAAGCTGGACACGTGGCCTGAACTCACGCTGTATGCCTTGGTGGTGCTTGCTTGTCCTGTGGCTAGCGTCTTGTCAGAGAGGGTGTTTAGTGCGGCTGGGGGAATCATCACAGATAAGAGTACCCGCCTGTCAACCGACAGTGCCGACAGGCTTACACTCATCAAGATGAACAAAGCCTGGATTTCCCCAGACTTCTCTTCTCCACCAGTGGACAGCAGCGATACCGTGAAGTTACATCAGCTGTGCTGGGCACTGCAATGGGATATATTTATGTACCACCGGTGGCTTCCTGGCACCCACCCATGCTGTCGGTCCACACGGAGTTGTAACTGCATGTGTCCACTTCTAAAGGACCCCAGTCTGACAGGGGCATGCAGTGTGGGCCGAAGCCCACCTGCATTAAACATGACATTACCTCAGCTGTGCTGGGCACTGCAATGGGATATATTTATGTACCGTCGGTGGGTTCCAGGGAGCCACCCATGCTGTCGGTCCACACGGAGTTGTAACTGCATGTGTCCACTTCTAAAGAACCCCAGTCTGACTGGGGCATGCAGTGTGGGCCGAAGCCCACCTGCATTAAACATGACATTACCTCAGCTGTGCTGGGCACTGCAATGGGATATATTTATGTACCGTCGGTGGGTTCCAGGGAGCCACCCATGCTGTCGGTCCACACGGAGTTGTAACTGCATGTGTCCACTTCTAAAGAACCCCAGTCTGACTGGGGCATGCAGTGTGGGCCGAAGCCCACCTGCATTAAACATGACATTACCTCAGCTGTGCTGGGCACTGCAATGGGATTTATTTATGTACCGCCTGTGGCTTCCTGGGACCCTCCCATGCTGTCGGTCCATACGGACTTCACAATAGGGAGTTGTATCTGCCTGTGTCTATGAATTAAAAACCCCGGTCAGGTTGGGGCATGCAGTGTGGGCCGAAGCCCACCTGCATTTAATCTGACGTTAGCTCTGCTGTCCAGGGCACTGCAGTGGGATACATTTATGTACAGCCGGTGGGTTCCAGGGAGCCACCCATGCTGTGGGTGCACACGGAATTCCCATTGCGGAGTTGTACCTGCCTGTGACTATTTATAAAAAACCGCGGTCTGACTGGGGCATGCAGACACCTTGACAGAATGAATAGTGTGTGGCACATAGGTTCCCCATTGCTATGCCCACGTGTGCAGCTCCTGATGGCGGTGGCACAGGATTATATTTCTCATTGCTTCTGTACAGCATTGTGGACTATCGCCCCGCCCCTTTTAAAGAGGGTCGCTGCCTAGCTGTGCCAACCCTCTGCAGTGTGTGCCTGCGGTTCCTCCTCATGGCAGACACACTTATAAATAGACATGAGGGTGGTGTGGCATGAGGGCAGCTGAAGGCTGCGCAGGGACACTTTGGTGTGCGCTGTGGACACTGGGTCGTGCGGGGGGGGGGGGGGGGGGGTTGGGCAGCATGTAACCCAGGAGAAGTGGCAGCGGAGTGTCATGCAGGGAGTGATTGTGCTTTGTTGGAGGTAGTGTGGTGCTTAGCTAAGGTATGCATTGCTAATGAGGGCTTTTCAGAAGTAAAAATTGTTGGGAGGGGGGGGGCCCACTCTTGCCGCTATTGTGGCTTAATAGTGGGACATGGGAACTTGAGATGCAGCCCAACATGTAGCCCCTCGCCTGCCCTATCCATTGCTGTGTCGTTCCCATCACTTTCTTGAATTGCCCAGATTTTCACAAATGGAAACCTTAGTGAGCATCGGGGATATACAAAAATGCTCGGGTCGCCCATTGACTTCAATGGGGTTCGTTACTCGAAACGAACCCTCGAGCATCGCGAAAATTTCGTCCCGAGTAACGAGCACCCGAGCATTTTGGTGCTCGCTCATCTCTAATCTGAAACAAATGTTTGAAGGTGACACCTCATTTGGGGACCTAAATCTAACAGTCTCGCCTCTCTTTGAGCCTAAACTTCCATTGTATTCAGGAAAAGCAGGACACAAGCCATGTACTCTAATTAAAAGTCCTTGGAACAGATGGGGAAAATAAGATGCACGATGGATATTGAGAAAGGCTCTCCTCCACAAATGCACCAACAAACAAATTTAATCAGTGCTTCCTACAAATGAACCAAATGTGCAGGTGCATGTAACCATGGCTGCAACAAACGTATCGCCTGAATGGAGAAGATGCGCCCACGTGTTTTGATCAAATGTTGCACTTTTATGTGGTTAGTAAATATAGAACTGTTATGCTATTTAATTCAGATATTTAAATGCTCACAGGTGCGTGTTTTTGTTCATGGAGGAGAATACAGCATGCCATATCTCTCCCTCTCTCCACCATTTCAAGGTTACACATATTGAAAAAAATACAACAAAACGACTGCATCAACAAGCCACTCAACATTTTCAATAAAATTCTCTAAGTGGTGCTCAATACTCAATTAACTATAACAGCACAAAAAATACACACTGGGCAGAGTCACTCAAACTGGAAGCAGTGTAATTCATATAAAAATATAGTATGTATCATATTATTAAGGCTGGGGTCACACAGGACGTATTCCCGGCAGAAATCTCATGGTTTTGCCGCAGCGAAAAACCGTTAGATTTCCGCCAGGACTTTGGAGTGGCTTGGCCGCATGCTTTTCCATTGCGTCCGGCTCCTCCATAGAGAGAAGCGCTACTGCAACAGAAAAAAAAGACATGCTGCGGCTAGGGAATTAGACGACGGATTGGCCATCCTGTGTGGACGAGAGTTTTGACAAATTTTGTCCACATGGCTGGCTAACATCGGGATTAGTGGCCGCAGGCGAATTTGCCGCAGCGAAATTCCCTGTGGAATTTCCACGGCAAATCCGACCTGTGTGAATCCAGCCTAATTATTCAACTATGCAGTCCATGTGGGTAAAAACAGCCTAAAGTTTATTAGGTTGCACAATTAACACTTTGGGGACCAAGCACAGTAAATATACAGTGCTTGGTCCTGGGCTTTAGTTCCGGATGATAGCAATGAGTGCTACATACTAAAAAGTTAAAGTGAAGGTATTACTTCCACTATGCAACCCAATGATCACGTGAACGCAGGGTGCCCTCTATCACAGCATTGCTGCAGGGTCCTAGCAGACCCTGATCAGCTCTGTTAGTGACTATTATTACTGCAGGGGATGTTTTACCCTGTAACCGTGGCTTTTATGGATTCCCCAGCTACAGTGGAAAAGTATAAAAGAAAAAAAAAAAAAAAAAACACAATGTGAATAACCCTAGAGATCATATGACATCATGGGGGACATATATGGTGAAAAAAAAGTGGTTACAAAATTATGTATATATAATGTCCATTAAGGGATAGCAATACACTATTCAGACTTTGAAGATGTTATGGATTGTATAATTTATGTACTCTCATATATACAAGGCATTGTAATATTTGTGTGACAATACTAATATATATGGGGCATACACACATACACGCATGTACACGGCATCATGTAATGTTCATTGTGCAATGTCAGATATGTGGCTGACTATTTCCATATCATCCATTCAATCATTCACTAATAAAAAGTGCTAGTACATGTGTGGCTACCTTGGGAATACTTAGAGATGTAGCAAATTTTAACTTAACTGCAATAAATGCAGTGACCATTTATCTTAAAGGGGTTGTCCCGAGGCAAAAGTGACATTTTTTTTCCTGCCCAGTCCCCCTTCTAAATCAAACATTACAATGTACACGTGTAAAGAAGGTTTAAAGAAGGTTTCTACTCACCATTCTAGCGTTTCATCAACTTATAAAATTTCTTCCAAAGATGGCCGCCGGTCCTTTCCCAGGGATGCACCGCGGTTTTCTCCCACGATGCACCGTGGGTCTTCTCCCATGGTGCACCGTGGACTCTGTGCGGTCCATTGCCGATTCCAGCCTCCTGATTGGCTGGAATCAGCACACGTGATGGGGCGAAGCTACGCGATGACGCCGCCAGAACGCCGCTCGTGCCCGGACCGACCAGAAGGGAGAAGACCCTTCTGCGCAAGCGCGTCTAATCGCGAGATTAGACGCTGAAATTAGACGGAGCCATGGAGACGGGGACGCCAGCAACGGAGTGGGTAAGTGAATAACTTCTGTATGGCTCATATTTAATGCACGATGTATATTACAAAGTGCATTAATATGGCCATACAGAAGTGTATAACCCACTTGCTTTCGCGGGACAACCCCTTTAAGTCATTGAAAGGGCAAATAAAGTTATCTTAACATGTAAACAGTCAAGTTAGGTCCATCTCTACAATAGTGGCAGATCATGTAACTGCTGTGGGGCCCTTGAAGAGAGAAGACCCCAGCTCTGTTTGCACTATCTTTATGCTACTGGGTAGTGAGAACATATGCAGGACATTTCTCCAGAGGAACTGCATTTTTAGTGAACAAGAAGAGAGAATGAAAAATTTAAAGGGCATATAAAATATCATGTCCAGGGTGGCAAAATTGGACACCACAATGGGGGTAATTGAAATTTTTGCTGTGGGGTCCCATTTCTCCTATGTACGCTACCTCTGCACCAGGAAATGCGTCTTAATATTAAACAACCATTCAAAACCCACTTAATGAGAAGCATTGAAGTATGTTTTTGCCGTATGGCATATGCATAAAAAATAAATGATCACTATTTCATATTAGAAGTATGATGATGACATTTTCCATTATTTAGTACATATTTCTTTGTTTATACTATTTTTGGAGAACACTGGGTTAACACCTGTTTCATTGCGGGCTATATGCTTATGGCTAAGCAGAGCTGTAATAAACAGTTTAAATAGCACCACCCATAATATTTTTCACATATACTATACACAAAACGCCTTAAAGCTGGGCTCACACGAACGGATTTGAAAGTGCAGATTCCACGTTTGCAGTCTGTGCGGAAGGCGTCTATTGGAGTCAGTGGATATGTGTGTTCCATCGCTCATACGCAATAGAGGTATTCTGCTGCAGATCAGCAGTGTAAAGCCTGCCTCCACACCCACACCATTTAGTGCAGACTTTGAAGTGGATTTTATCACGTATTTCTGTGCAGAATTCACCGCTCATTGAGTAGAGGTGAATTGCACACTGGAAACTGTGATAAAATTGACATATTGAGGAATCGAATTCTGCACCGCATGTCAACTTCCGCACAGGTTTTGTGCAGATTATTTCCACAGTTTGTAGATGATATTTTCAAATCAGATTCTCATCCACTTTGCTGCTACTGTTCAGCTGTCATTATTTACAATGATTCTGATTTTCCCCATATAAAGCTTATATCTCTGGGCTGTGCGGATACAGTAGCAAGACAGAAGCCTTTTGTAACAAAGAAAAATGTTCAAACCTGGCTATGTTTTGCCAAAACCTACATTAAAGTTTGCCAAAAATATGTGGGAGCACATGTTATGGTCTGATGAGACCAAGGTTGAATCTTTTGGCCATAATTCCAAAAGGTATGTTTGAGACAAAGCCAACACTGCCCATCACTAAAAGAACACCATACCTGCAGTGAAGATGGTGGAGGCAGCATTATGCTTTGAGACTGTTTTTCTGCTGCTGGAACTGAGGCTTTAGTCAAGTGGAAGGGAATTATGAACACTTCCAAATATCAGTCCATTTTGGTACAAGACCTTCAGGGCTCGGCTAAAAAGCTGAAGATGAAGAGGAATATCACTTTTCAGCACGATAACGACCCAAAGCAGACCTCTAAACAAAAGAGTTTTGGAATGGCCCAGCCAGAGCCCAGATTTGAATCCCATTGTTAGGAATTGAACTGGGGAGCTCCTGCTCTCCAGTCAGTGGCTCTCACTAGTGAGCCATCCAGTCTGACTCATGCTTGACTACTCTCCAGACCTGCGGCCATTACATCTGAGGCTCCAGCCTTGTGCCCGAAACCTCTACACCCATTGAAAATCTGTGGGTTGACCTGAAGAGGGTTGTACACACGAGATGCCCTCACAATCTGACAGATTTGGGGTGCTTTTGCAAGCAAGTGTTGTCAAGGATTGCCAAGTCAAGATGTGCCATGCTGATAGACACCTATCAAATGCCATCCAGTAGGTGACAGCATTTACCTTTTGTCATAAAGGGTACATCAACCAAGTATTAGTTTTGCTGTATGTATATTTTTGCAACCACAATATTTTTTTTTTAATTTTTCCACCCTAGTAGATTTCATTTTGTTTTTTTCTCAGTGGATTTGTACAGATAATCGGTCACATTGAAGGTGGAAATAAATATGAATTCTGTCAGATTTTTTAACATGACAAAAACATGGCATTTTAACAGGGGTGTGTAGACTTTTTATATTCACTGTATATATTTTGCAGTAATTGTCCTGGGACAAGAACTCTGCCATTAAGTGCATGCATTTTCTATTACAGTCACTGTTCTGGTACAGGCTATATACTAGTTATACATATACATTCCCAAGTTATAAGTTAGGTCAGGGTGTAACTGCACTTTCCAAAAACTTTTGACTTGTAATAGGGACTTGTTAAGCATTTTGATCGGTGGAGTCCAGGTGTTTATAAGAAAGTCTATCTTTGGCTAACGAGCACAGATAGCGCTTGGCTGAGTGTTTCTGCTGCTTTGTTCTAATGTTTGTTATAGGTCTCTATGAAATGTCAAAAGGTTTTTGAAAGTACAGTTGCACTTTAATGCAACACCGTACACAGAGACATTTTAGATAATTGTATGCTTCCCACTTTGTGCTAATGGTTTGGAAAGAGCCCAATAGAAAACTATGTGAAAATGAAGATCTGTGGGCGATGGAGAATGCCAACTTGCCTCCGTTTTGACATGTAAGCTGCTATAAAGATCTAATTGCACATATGTATTTGAAATACTGAAAACTATAAAGTTTTAAAAAGTTACAATGGCACCTGCATGTTTACAACAACTGTACGTTATATATGTGCTACAATATATTTTAGTGCTGTGGTCACTTTGATTTGAAGATGCTGCAGGTACTCTGTGGAGTGGACTGTGGTTGATTTGATAAGAATTTACATTAATATTACATAAATTTCCTACATACCAGTCATCAGAACAACATGAAAAAATAATTTACAGTAATGTGAAAGTTTCAACAAACCTCACTGCACAGATAGCAGTGTAATCTATATCCATCCAACCACAATCCACTATTTTTCAACTGCACAGGAAATATTGTACTTGTACACAGATCTCATCTGGTATGCAATACTAGACTGTATTTGATGTCTAAATGAAGGATTGTTGATGCCACACAGGGTCCAAATTGGTGATGCTTTTACTTTTTGCAACTCGCCCTATTGATTTATGCAAAATGTTCATAAGAAGTTCAGAATGGCTCCCAGCTACTTAATTGAAAATTTCATTCTGTTACAAATTCTGATTGCCCAGGAAATTAAATGCCTCAATTATGGCATTAAGATTACTATATCTTGTATGTCTTTACTAAGCGACAGGAACATTTAATGTATGCAAATATATGTCCACTTTTTAGTTTAAATTTAACTTTCTTCTAAGTGTTTGTAGCTAGGCTTACAAGATGCTGGCAGATCTTAGTCATTTATTTTACATTTTGTTTTTATAATGCTGGTAAGTGTGTAATATATATTTATACACATATACTATATGTACTTACACAGATAGATACACATATTTTATTATGGAAGATCTCATAATGCAATTCACAACTGCCTTTTCGAGAATGCAGCCAAAGGGGAAGTAATGGTGCATTAAAGGGGTTGTCCCGCGGCAGCAAGTGGGTCTATACACTTCTGTATGGCCATAATAATGCACTTTGTAATATACATTGTGCATTAATTATGAGCCATACAGAAGTTATAAAAAGTTTTTCACTTACCTGCTCCGTTGCTGGCGTCCTCGTCTCCATGGTGCCGACTAATTTTCGCCCTCCGATGGCCAAATTAGCCGCGCTTGCGCAGTCCTGGTCTTCTGCTCTCTTCAATGGAGCCGCTCGTGCAGAATGCAGGCTCCGTGTAGCTCCGCCCCGTCACGTGCCGATTCCAGCCAATCAGGAGGCTGGAATCGGCAATGGACCGCACAGAAGAGCTGCGGTCCACGGAGGAAGAGGATTCCGGCGGCCATCTTCACAGGTAAGTATAGAAGTCACCGGAGCGCGGGGATTAAGGTAAGCGCTCCGGTAAGCTTTCTGTACGTCCCTGCATCGGGGTTGTCTCGCGCCGAACGGGGGGGGGGGGGGGGGTTTAAAAAAAAAAAAACCCGTTTCGGCGCGGGACAACCCCTTTAAAGTTTAAACTGTGTATTATTAAACCCAATTTAAAAAAATGCTGAGGATAAAAAATAGAGTATTGCCCTAAGTTAGATATGCAAACTGGAGATTGAATATCTTGTGCACAGTGCAAACACTGGCTGGTTTGTGGAGACTCATGAGCCCCATTGTGATTGGACCTCTTTGGTGTATTAAAACCAATATGCAGAACATTTACACAGGATATCATAAGACAGATGTCAGGACTCGGGGTCCGGGAAACTGGAAGTCCCTGAAAATACTACCCCTGTCCCTACCTACTTGCCCCCCTGGGCTAAGCCCCAGGGCGACAACTGGTCGACGGTCCCTACACTCACTAAGGAAGGGGGACACTGGGACTAACAAATGGACAGACACTGGAACAAACAACAGCAAGGAGAGTTAGACTATCCGGGTCGGCAATGAGAGGGTACGTGGTACCAGAGGGTCAGGCCAAGGCAACATCAGGTCAAAAGCAGAGAGTCAATATCAGGAGTCAAAACACGAAGTACGCTGGTGTAGCAGGAAGACCAAACTAACACTGGCACTGGTCTGCAGACACAAGCAGGTTTAAATGCTGTCAGAGATCCCGCCCCAGCAGCTGATTGGGGCGGGGAATCTGACAGCAGTTGAGTGCACCCAGCAGCACTGGGGAACCCGCCCCAGCCCTGCAGGAGGCAGGGAAGGAGACACATGCCGGGTTGCCATAATACCGAGGACGCGACGCGGGGCAACACTCACCGCATCCCTAGCAACCTGGCGGCGAGGAGGAGCTCGGCGGCCAGGGGAGGTGATGAGGACTGGGGCCCCCCTGTGCCGCACAGCAGCCGCACGTGTGACAGGACTGGCGGTGAGGGCACGAGGGACCCGCGAACCGCCAGTCCTTACAACAGACAAGAAAGAGGGGGAAAAAAAATTTGGGTTAAAAGTTTAGTGTAATTCTATAAAATAATATTTCTTCCCTTTTTGTTTTTTTATCTTTTGATCCATCATTAAACATTATTTAGGTCAGGGTCAGGACAAGCTCTCTTGTTGCACAACCTAGGGTTTTCAAATGCATCAAATCCTCTTCGGACTATTTACTTCTGCGTGATACCTATCATATTGTCAATCATACATCTGAATGTCTTCTTTACCATCCTTGTCAAACTAAATTCTTCTTTATCCCTCTTCTTATACCGTAAACTGTGTCTCCTCCTGTTAAGGGTGGTCTAAGCAGTTGCCTACCCCAATTATTCTTATCCTGCTCTTGAATTAGAGCAATGAGTCAATAAAATACAATTCTATGCAAAAAGCAACACATCTGTTTTGTTGGAAACACAACTCCTATTTTAGCATTCCTCAAGTGTAAAATGATTTTCAGCATCTGTCAGACAGTTTTTAACAGATGTTACCTGCAATTAGTGTTGAACAGCTAGGAATTTAATTAAAAATTCATTATTGAAAACATAAAGTTTGCTTTCATCTCAGGTGTCTTTTCCATAACCATTTAACAAATCGTTAAGTAATCAACATTAACTACATTTTAAAATTAAGCACAAGTAATAGATGTGTCCCTCACTTTTTTAATTTCTCCCCACTTTAAAAAAAAACCCCATAAAATATATTTTGTCATCGACAAAGCTGTCTGAGGACATAGTTTTTGTAGGACAAGTTGTATTTTTCAGTGGTACTATGGAATGTACCATATGTGAGAGCAGTAAATATGTATCCATATGATGTATTGTATCATAAACCCTGTGATTTTCCATTAACTAAAAGCATTCCAGACATAATATCTCAGTCTTGCTGAAGTGATAGAAATCTAGACTGGCGACCTTGATGTTATCCGCACCAGTTTCCTAAGAATATGATCTATTTTACTTAACTCTATGAATTAAGATGCAGCCCCAATAAAGATATGACAACTTCCTATCACATCCAATGCTGTGTGCAATTTGTAAGCTTCCTTGAGCTCGAGCATTAACTCTTTTAAATTTGTCTCACCTGAAAACATACCAAAGCATAGCGAATATTGCACTAACAAAATTTGGCTCCCAACGTGAGGCATGACCATTATCTCCAGATTCCAGTGTACAATTCAGTGATTTTCTCTTCTCTGGGAAGGACAGACAGAGCTCTCTATGAACTATCTGTCCTTCCCTGAGGTTGTGATTGTCACTCTACACTGGCCAAAAAGGATACTACTATCGTGCTTTGAGATCTGTGTAAAAAAAACAGACAGACATTATGTTTTTGGGTAAGAAATCTGTATGTAAATAGTGAACTGTTGTTTGGAGTGTGTGTAATGTGATCCTGTCACGAAAGGAAATTTTTGACCGCTATTGCCAAACTGTGTAAATGTGCATGATCTTTAGGCTACCACAAAAAAGAATACGAGGGTAAATGGACTGCATCTGTTGCAGAAAGGCAACAGTAGCAATTGAATTAATCTGATAGTATAGTCCTTTTGGAGGAATGCCCATCTATTTATTGCCCAGGAGAAATAGTAACCCCCATAAATGATGGATATTGTTCCGACTGTTGAGGAATGAGATTGGAGCTGAAGATTGCACTGCTGGTAACTAAAGCATTGCTGAGTTAGGTTAGGAGTGAAGTGAGAGAGAGATTGGGAGGGAGAGTGAGATGGAATCGGTGAAGGAGGACATGTGCATAGGAGGCGGAGGCTCTGATGCTTCCATCTGGGCTAAGCCTAGGCGCATCTTATGGATCCATGTGATGCAACCTTTCTAGGAACCTGCAGTCAAGATCAGCTGCAGGAAAAGGAGTCAGCGGTGAATTATGCACACTGCTTAACTACGGAGTTGAGAGACTGTACTGACTTTGCTGCTTCAGGTCAGAGTACAAGCCTGGTATGAGTGACTGCCCCTTAGATGCCACTAGTTCAGCGAGGAAGGGCTGTAATAAGTAGTGAGAGACTGTTCGTGTTTCCCCTTCCGTGTCTTTAACGCTTCCCCAAGAAATTCCCATCAGATAACTGAGACTGATGATGACTGTATTACAGGGAAGGAGTGTATGGCTAACGCAAGTGTATCAGAAACTGTATTGGGAAACCTGGCAGAAGTATTGTATTTAAGACTGTCGCGGTTTGTCCTTGGAAAATCAAAGTTGAAAATGTGGAATAAAAACCGTGTGCCTCCAGTTCAAATTACACTTTGATTCTTGGACTCTTTTATTTGGTTCCGATGGTACAATTCTCATAAGAGGCACTGGTGTCACATGAACAGTTAAGTTATTCTTTCTATTAGCTAGACTGATAACCTTTACACCTGCGTGCAGCTGGGCCAGGCCGTGTCTGGAGGTAACGGGTGGAGACAATTAAGTCCATGTGATACATTATCTTGTTCCCAGCTCTCTCTCCGATCCAAGGCCTGACCCTGGATGCTGCATCATCAGCGTGGACACTGATGGTGGCTGTTGTGGGCGGGTCTCAGCTGACAGAATCAGCTGGTACCTGCTGTGTATTGATCCCACTCTATATAAACCCTGTCCTTTAGGGGCCAAGAGGTTAAACATCAAGCACAGCAAATTGATCAAAGGACGAGCATGTCATATGAACATGCTATGCTTTGAATTATGTGGAATTTGTGCAGGAGTTTTTACCCTTAAACAGAGCAAAGTTTTCATAGCTATATACTAACATTGACTATATGTTGTATGGAGGGGAAAAAAACAAACGGTACAATTGGTACACAATCTCGTGCATGCAGTCTAAGGCTTGGAATCCCCACAAAATAAGAAAACTTCTCTTGTTATATTTAACCACTTCCTGCCCTCTGCAAAAGTTTTCCATAAATTTGAAAACCCCTTTAAGGTTTTAATAGTGAAGCACAACGCTTGGGAATTAAAGGGGTTACCCAATATTAAAAACACATGGCTGATTTCTTCCGTAAATAGTGCCATACATATCCACAAGTTATATGTAGTATTACAAGTTACCTCCATTCACTTCAAGTTAGATTCTATTAAAAATCCATCATAGATAAAGATGAACACTGCTCAAGTGTATCAGACTTGGCACAGCCCTTAGTTATAACACATGGGTGTCTAACAAAGCGGAAAATAAGGTATGTACATGTATACCTTTATATGCATCAACGCATCTATGCATTTATATATATTTACATGTAGATTTACATAAATATAATATAGGTCTTCATATATTTGATTGTATATGTATGTATAGCATATTAGAATATGCATTCTAAAAATGAACCTTTGGGTTTGTTCACTTCGGCACTTTTGGATTCTGTTATGGAAAACAACACCAAGTGGTTGAATGGAACCGTCATATGACCGAACTGAATGGACTCTGTTGACTGTAATGGTTTCCGTATGGCTGCCATTATGCCATTCAGCGTCTTCATAGAAGAAAAAGTGGTGTGTGTGTGTGTGTGTATATATATATATATATATATATATATATATATATATATATATATATATATATATATAGCATCAGGGATGTTTATAGACATTAATGATGGTTTTACACAACCCCTCTTCTTGGCAATTGATGTTAGCCACCCAATGCATCATAAGCCCTTCGGTAACAGACACGCTGGGGCACCAGTCCTACCTATTACAGCTGGCCACCCAGCACAATCTCATTCCCCTACAATCCCTGGCTTGTTCACATTTGCTGTATAAGTGAACGATTGGTATTTAAACTGAACAATAAGTGAATGATGTTTTTTATGCCTGCATAAAATGGCCAAACAAAAAGTGAATGATTTATCGTTCATCGTTCGGTCGTTGGCTGTGGTTAGACTGAACAAGTATCTTCATTTTCATTAATTTGACTGTAATTATTATATAAACAGCCTAGCTAACAAGTGAGCTGCAGAAAACAGGAAATATCAGCTTATTTCAGTGGCTGTAATTGCTAATGTGAAAACTATAATATTTCAAGATTTTGTGGATAGTCACATAAAAAATAAAACAATAGTTTTTAGAAAAGTATGTATATAATAAAAATCTGATCAGTGCAGTACAACAGATGGCCATTAATTGCCTTATGGGCAGGTTGCATGAGAGACAGAGAAAAGTTTGGTTCTGCTAATTAATCAGGAGACATCTGGTTGGGTGTGTATCCAAGAGAGAAAAGTTCCAGCCTTGTTATGCTCTTTCTATTTGCTGGTCTATTGGGCTGAGAGTCCAGTAAAGAGCTCCTGCTGACAAGTTTGGATACTAAGAGTCTGACAGGGAAGAACGCCCCCTAGACTGACACCCTGGAGGGTATGATTTGATGTGACACCTTAAGGCATTAGGCCTGTGTGGTAGATGGGATCTATATAGTTAGTAACCAGATACAAGCTAGGTTTTGTTTCGGAATATACAATGTGGTGCCTGATAAAACAGTGTGAAGATTGTGATGTGTTGATGCAAATAAACCCTTAAAACCCTTAACTAAAACTATGGTCTCAATGTGATTTCCTGATGTTCTGCCACATATTTGGTGCAGGAAATATGGAGGTCCCATGAGCTAACTACCCCTACGTTGTCATATCATATATGTATTTTTAAAAAATGTGCAGAATACAGATGTAGCAGCCTTCATCATGTCCACTGACACATCACAATAATAATGTAGCATGCAGTGGCGCTTCACAGTATTTGTATAGCATGACAGTTTGCATTTACTCTGAATGAGTGCCATAGCGAGTTCAACAGATACTAGATTTGTCAGATTTTTTTATACAGGTGTATTAAAAAGTTGACCACACTTTTAAATACCATTAGAGCTTTGAGATACCAACGTGTTAGGGACATTGGTTTGGAATATGTTTTATCCACTGAGGTCTATGGAAACATTTTCCTACATTTTGGAACATTTTGATGCACATACACTGACAGTGCACCGTAAAATCTATGAATTTAGCTTGAGCTGTTAGTTGACTTGCATTAGCTCTTTACACTTCGCAGATCACGGCTGTCTCTATGTAAAAGTGTCTCTGCTGTGCTTTTTATGATGCAGTAAGAAGCTGAACTACACTAATACTAATATATGAAATCCATTTTCAGATTCTTGCCTGCTTCGTGTAGCAGAAAGCAAGTAACAGTCATCCTGCTTTATGTTGTCTGCACTTAAAAGTCTATTATTGGCTACATTTTCAAGAACGCACAAACATAGTTATCAAATAAACACACCACTCAATGTGGACAGTCACCAATGAGTTTTCTTTCCACTTATACTTTCACAAAACTTTTCTGAGTAAATGAAAAGTATATGTTGCATTAGTGAACGTTTAAGAAGTACTTGAAGACCTGTCAGCTCTCCTGACATACCAATTTTCATAAATACTTGAATTTTCTATGGCATAACAATTTTGGAACATCTTTTCTTAATACTCATTGTTGTGCCGTTTCCCTATTATTCGACTGCTTGATCCTTATCTGCCCTGACATCTGCCGTTATGGGGGGTTGTCAGGCCCCAGTACTCATTAGATGAGTGAGTTTGGCCGATATACACCTCTTCAGCCAGCAATTAACTCCAGTGGACACATGTTCCAGTATCAAAAAGTGTGTGTGTGTGTGTGTGGGGGGGGGGGGGGGGGGGGTAATCTAGCATGGGTGATTGAGTTCTCTGGTAATGCAAGTGCAGAGGCTCTCATGGGGTATAGGTAGACCATGTCCTACATAATATGGTGCTGGGGAGTGATGCCCCTGATGCTATATTGGTAGGAAACCTGATAGTGGCTGGTACAGACTACATGTGAGTTCAAGGGAATAAGTATTGGATGCCAGGCACCTAAGTGAGCATTGGCTATTCTATTTTAGAATTCATGTGATAGTATTATCCTAATTAGTACACTAACACGAGAGTGTATGCAGAAACAAGCCATGTCCAGAGTGACACTGTTAGCTGGGAGGGTTAGTGATTACTGGAGCTACAGTTGGTGTATGCCCTTGATATGGATATCATCCCTTTACAATGCTACACATGGGTTTTTTTTTTTCATTTTAGGTAGCTGTGAATAAGCATATAGCTGATCTAGGGTGGGTGCAGAGGAGAATGACCGAGATAATTACCATTTTTTAGGCTATATGAAACACTTGACTATATAGGACATATTATAGGACATAAAATAGTAAAAAATGTATCAAAACAATTTAAAACCTATTTGGCAGTCTAAGGTGGTGGAGAGGTTAGTGCCACTAGCTCTGGTGGAGTGAATGTCATTAGCACTGATGGTCGAGTATTTTAATTCATGATTGCCAGGAGGTAAAATGCAGCCTTATCATTCCCTTCATGTCTGAATCATCATACTGGAACAGTAGGCCCTTGACCTCCTCCCAGTCCCTCATGAGTGCTCTTTTCCTCTCTAATGAAGGCACAATGGGCTTATGCCCCTTCATAGTCCTTTTTAAGAGTTCTTGAGCTCTCGGAGCCTCCATAAAGGTTCCCTTGTTTCAGTCCCACCATACACTGCCTACAGAATGGTAATCAGCAGGCAGAACAGGCTATAGCTGAAGAGCTTTGCAGTGGTGTACTTAAACACAAGAGGTCCATGGCCCACAAGCCCACATGCTGGTATGAAAGTGATTATTAACCAAACAATGTTTTCAGGCAAACAAACCCCTTCCTTAATTGAGCTTCAAAGTCACACTGATATCCACATAAAAGTAACATTGATATGTTTGAAAAATTTTGAATTCTGCATAAACATTATATGTGAGGAAGCGAATATATATATGAAAGGAGGTAGGCAAGGGGGAGGAGAAAAACAAAGGGAAGGCCGAAATAAATAATGATATAAAAGCCATACAGGGATACAAATGTAACTATCTAGGTGTAAAAAAGAAAATAATACATGCAAGAATGCATCCAAACATATGAAACAGTATTTAAGCATATACATTTAGGCCGGCTTCACACGAGCGTGACGGGCTCCGCTGCGGAATATTCCGCAGTGAAGCCCGTCACGGCGCCCCCCAGAGACCCCATACTTACCAGCGGAAGATAGCGTGAAGACGCTTCCCCGCCCACCGCCGTCGCATCATGTGACACGCCCACCGCGTCACATGACGCGGCCGGCCGTGTCACGTGACGCGCCGTCCGCGTCATATGACGCGGCGGCGGTAGGCGGGGAAGCGTTTTCACGCTATCTTCCGCTGTGTTACAGCGGGAGATAGCGTGAACGGACGGCTTCCATTGCAGTCAATGGAAGCCGTCAGCGCGTACACCCGCAGCAAATAGAGCATGCCGCGGGTGAGGACGGGAGATTTCATGGTGCGGAATTCCGCGGTGGAATTCCGCATCGTGAGCATTGTGCTATTAGGTTCAATAGAACCTAATAGCAGGGGGCAACGCAGCGGATTTTTGCCGCGAATTTACGCGGCGTAAATCCGTTCGTGGGAAGGAGGCCTTAAAGTCGACTAAAATAAGTTATTTTTTTAAACATATCTATGTCACTATTTTTTGTATTATCAGTGTACCCTCTCTGAGAAAGGGGCGCCTTTGCCCCAAACTGCGTCTTTATTGTTGAGTCAATCAGTGAAAAGAGAAGACAGATTTATTTACCTTGTTCTTCAAGTTTTGCTTCAACTGCTAAGTTGTGCAGCTACCAGATTTTTTCACCTCTATTCATGGTTTCACACCCTCCTTTAAGATTTGGCACTAGAGATGAGCGAGCATGCTCAGTAAGGTCAGTTACTCGAGCAAGCATCGCTGTCCTCGAGTAACTGCCTTCTCGCCCGAGCATGCTCAGGGGGGCGCCGGGGGGAGAAAGAGATCTCTCTCACTCTCCCCCCCGCTCACCTCCGCTCTCCCCCACCCCCCCCATGCTTGGACGGGAAGGCAGTTACTTGAGAAGAGTGATGCCCTCTCGAGTAACTGACCTTACCGAGCGTGCTCGCTCATCTCTATTTGGCACACATTTGGATTGGCAGCATTTCCATAGATGCTACCACAATTATTCTTCTATTGGTTATTATGGCCATGCACATCCAATTTCAAGGGAAGTCCCAACTATCTTTGTTGTACTACATACTGCTATAACACACTTTCTTTTGCCACAGTCTAACAGCCTCCCGCTCTTCAAACTAATACAGACTGCATACAGAGGAATATGTCTGAATGCAGAGATGTATTGTACCTTGCAGTCTTTGAATAAGAGTTGGCACTTCAGTCTGTTGTCCTTGTCCCTTTTCTTGATACTGAATGAAATACTAGAAACAAATATTAGAAACAGTTCTTACTATGTCTATCATCAAGACAGATCGGTGTATAGAGGATCAGCAGCATTTCATTCAGCATTAAGTATTTATATTGCCTGACATCAAGCCAGAGCAAGTTGCAGAGCATTGGCAGCATTTAATTCTGAGTTAATACTCCAATCTGTCGTAGTACACAGAATCCTGCCCTGTATGGACAATACATATCAGCACTGGGCAGAAGGGAGAAAGACTCTGTGACTGTGCACAGCCACACAGCTCTCTTTATGACTAGATAGAATACTTTATGTGTGCTCTGCCCAATCATTAAAGGGGTTGTCCCGAGGCAAAAGTGACATTTTTTTTTCTGCCCAGTCCCCCTTCTAAATCAAACATTACAATGTACACGTGTAAAGAAGGTTTAAAGAAGGTTTCTACTCACCATTCTAGCGTTTCATCAACTTATAAAACTTCTTCCAAAGATGTCCGCCGGTCCTTTCCCAGGGATGCACCGCGGTTTTCTCCCACGATGCACCGCGGGTCTTCTCCCATGGTGCACCGTGGGCTCTGTGCGGTCCATTGCCGATTCCAGCCTCCTGATTGGCTGGAATCGGCACACGTGACGGGGCGGAGCTACGCGATGACACGTAGAAGGGGCGGAGCCAGAACGCAGCTCGTGCCCGGACCGACCAGAAGGGAGAAGACCCTTCTGCGCAAGCGCGTCTAATCAGGCGATTAGACGCTGAAATTAGACGGAGCCATGGAGACGGGGATGCCAGCAACGGAGTGGGTAAGTGAAAAACCAGTATGGCTCATATTTAATGCACGATGTATATTACAAAGTGCATTAATATGGCCATACAGAAGTGTATAACCCCACTTGCTTTCGCGGGACAACCCCTTTAAGGAAATAGTCAGGGGGGTCTTGTGCTTCTGAACCCCCTTCACTGCAAGCTAGAAGATGCAAAAAAAATTTTAACAAGATTTTTTTCTTGCTAAATTGTGCATCTTGCAGACTGTAAAATACAGTAACAGAATGGGTGGATTACATTGCCAAGACAGGTTATCAAATTTAGGCTAATTCAGTTTAGAAAAAAGCTGACTTAGGGGCAATCTAATTACAATGTACAAATATGAATGTACAATGCAGAAATCTTTCAAGTGCTCCTTTTATACCAAGTCTGTAACAATGACAAGAAGCTGGCCTGTACATCTAGAAGAAAGGAAATTTCACCATTTTCATAGATAGGGCTGTTTTACGGTAAAAGCAATGAGACTATGGAACTTTTTGACACAAAAAGTTCCCCTTTTTGTGCAAATGGGTATTTGTGCAAAATTTTCTCCTTCTTGCGCCAGCCTCAACATTTTTTTGAAAAGTGGACAGGGCTTATTGGGAGGGTGTATGGCCACCCCAGACTGTCAGATTTATGTATCATTTATGCTGGAAGCTGATGTAAATTATACCTGAAATCTACGCCCGGTCGGACTTGGAGCTGCTGGAAATGCACTGAATACATGAATTCAGCACACAGTGTAACCCGAGGAAATTGTTCTAAACCTGGTACAGTAATTTGCCAGGCTTAGTAAATTTTACCCAAGATATTCTAGAGCGGGCAGGATGGCTTTCTTTATAATAATAATATCCCAAGTTATGGGCACTAGATCTCTGGTGAAGGGACACTGATCCAGGGGGTTATTCTGATTGCCAGATTTGAAGTCCAAAAGGAATTTTTCCCCTTAATATTTGGCAATTTGTGTCTGCTTCATAGGGGTTTTTGCCTTCCTCTGGATCAACTCAGTAGGATTACAGGTGGAATTGGTTGGACCTGTGTCTTTTTTAACCGCCTTACCAACTATGTAACAATGTGAGCCTTGCCCTTTAATTTTATTTCGGATAAAAGGTTAGAAATGTTAGTACAGTGAATGTAACAGTTATTTAGTATTGTACATACACGACTAGCTGTGATTTTATGCAAAACTGTTTGTATTTTATGTTAAATAATCTTTAAAAAAATCATGTTTACTTCAAAATCAGCTTAAGAAAGCTCCAGCAACATTCTGTTTCTCTGCATGACTCATCTATTACGAGAACAATAAATAAGGTTTTAGAATGTACTTACCTGAATGACAGCCTATAGCTCGCTAAATAAATTATTAACTCATTTGTGAAATCTATGGCGATGTTAAGACATGGACAATTTACAGGGTTTTAAAGTGCTAGAAGTGTTCTAATAAAATTTATGATGCGATATTCACTATAAGCTTGTAAAAAAATATTAGCACAAAAAATAATGTTAAATATTATTATGGTACCACATACCTATGTGCAAGGATACCTGTAAAGTATATTCCAGAGAGAACTGCACACACCTTCACTCCAAAGCAGAGAAACCCTTTCCCTGCCAATCACTTTCCTGAAATCTGACCCCCCTTTAATTAAGGTAGTAGTTTTGATAACCTCAAACTCCCTACCCCCTGGGGTCAAGGCTTCTACACCAAGGTAGATTTAAATTACATTTCACATGATAGCAATCCTTTATAAGTACATAGCATAGTAGTTATGGGGACTTTGTACTTCCCCTTCTTGTTTTTATATGTAAAACAATGGATACCGCACTAGGATAGCCATTTGTCCTGATAGAGCATATGGACCTCTTTAAAACAATTCTATCATTCTGAAGTTTCAATTTATTTACTATTCCTATGAAATATAGAAATACTAGTAAATAGGTCGTTATTTAAATAGGGGCACACAATTAAATCACATGGCCCCATAGTAAAAATGAGAATGGAAAAGCTTATCCATGCACGCTACTAAATTACAGAACAGCGTGAATGTAATGAAAATTATGCTGTGACATTTTCAGTCTGCAGCCTGATCTACAATCCAAATCGAAAAGGCTCTTGCCATAAGCATTAACTAGGAATTGGATCCTTTTAAAATATTACTTTCATTGAATTATACACAGATTGCACCTGGAAACGAAAACATTTATAAGCCCCGTATATGCTGCAGACATATAAATAAGCCCTAGCATGATTTTTCAGGATTTTTGAGGGCGCTTGAAATATAAGTCCTACTCCAAAAATAAGCCCTAGTTACAGTTAATAAAAAAAAGTCAATTTAAATCGTTTACAGGCAGCTATACATGTAAAAAGTAAAATCTTTTGGAGCAAAAATTAATATAAGACCATTTCTTATTTTAGGGGAAACAAGCTACCATATATACTCAAGTATATGCCGAGTTTTTCAACTTGAAAAAGTCCCCCTCGGCTTATACTCGAGTGAGGTAAAAAAAAAAAACGCAATCATCCACTCCCAGCAGGCATATGTGTCCCTGGCACGATGGTTTCTCCAGTTGTGTGGCAAGCTGTTTGAGAATTCTCTCCGCTGTCATCTCCCTGCTTGGCTTTGAATTCCCCTGCCGTCAGCGTTGTGTAAGAAAGCGCTGTGATTGGATCGAGTGCCAGCCAATCACAGCCGGCACTCAATCATTCACAGCCATTCAGTGAATGACATCACTGAATGGCTGTGATTGGTTTATCGAGCGCCGGCTTGATTGGCTGGTGCTTGACCCAATCACAGCGCTTACTTACTGACAGCGGGGAGAATTCTCACGCAGTTTGCCACCCCACCGGGGAGACCATTGCGCCAGTGTCACAGATGCCGTCTGGGAGGTGATTTGGCGTTTTTTTTTTACCTAGTATATACTCGGGTATAGCTCGGCTTATACTCGAGTCAATAAGTTTTACCAGTTTTTTGTGGTAAAACTTATTGACTCGGCTTATACTCTGGTTGGCTAATACTCGAGTATATACGGTAGTTATAATTGCATGTGTTATTCAGCAAGTCAGTACTGGAGGGGATGATCAGGTGGTCAAAAAATAATAAACGGGGCGTGCATTCCCCATAGAGACCAATAACAACAATACATTCACCTAGCTGGAGGCTCAGGGAAGCCTCCAGAGCACTGCCTATAGCATCTGACTAAATGATCTGATCATCAGAACCGGCCACACCATCCTCCAGCATTTAACGGGGAGGGAAACTGCATGACTGTCTAGCTATGTTTTGAGTGATAGCAATGCCCCAAAAGGTTAATAGCATGGGATAGCAATGCCTGCGGTCTGAGGCCTTAGTCAGGCGGGCGTTTTTTCGCCCGATTTGCGCATGCGCATGCGTCCGACGATTTTTTAAAACCATTGCTTTGCAATGGTATCGGACACATGAGCGCTTTTTATGCGCTCGTCCGATAAATTATAGAACAGAAATCGCAGATCGCACCTATCTGCGATCTGCGATTCCTGTTCTCTACTCTAAATGCGCTCAATGGGGCCGGCGGCAGCAGCGCCGACCCCATTGAGAACATATAGAAGACAAATCATTCTTCTCTGCCACAGCTGTAACAGCTGTGGCAGAGAGGAACGATGTTTGCCCATTGAATTCAATGGAGCCGGCAATACAGCCGGCTCCATTGAAAGCAATGGGCTGCCGGCGTGCGCGGGATGAATTGTCTGGAAGGGCTTAAATATATAAGCCCTTCCCTGCAATTAATCCAGAAATGTGTTAAAATAAAAAAAAATATATATATATACTCACCTTGTCCCGGCAGCCGGAGTTCAGCGCGGCCGGCCTGCAGTGGGTGTGAGTCAGACCTGCCTCTGATTGGCTCAGCGCTGAGCCAATTAGGGGCAGGCCTGACTCACACCCCCTTCACACCCACTGCAGGCCGGCCGCGCTGAACTCCGGCTGCCGGGACAAGGTGAGTATATATATTTTTTTTATTTTAACACATTTCTGAATTAATTGTAAGGAAGGGCTTATATATTTAAGCCCTTCCCGACAATTCATCCCACACTCGCCCGCAGCGCATTGCTTTCAATGGAGCCGGCTGTATTGCCGGCTCCATTGAATGCAATGCGCTGGACAGCTCCGTCCCGTTTCTAATGAAACGCGACTAGGAGCAGATTTTCGGGCGATTTTCGGGCCCCGGTCATGCGATTTGCGGATGCGCATCCGTCATGCAATCTGCAAATCGCGTGAAAAAACGCCGGTCTGACTAAGGCCTAATAATGATATTACAAGACAAATCAGAGCTTTCCAATATGTTTCACCACCTAAGTGGCATCTTCAGGGGTATAGGAGCCGCCTGATAATATTTGTATTTAAATAGGGGAGGGTCCATCCTCAGAGCATTAGTCGGCGACTGTAGGAGCTCTGGAGATTGCTAGTCCTAATAGCCTATGCTTGGGACACTGTATTGACTGTGTGTAATGAAATGCACCCTCAGGAGGAGATAGTGGCCATGTCCTAGAAGGGTTTTTTTACCCTCTCAGCAGAGGTAAGTCCCACAGCAATTATTATAAATGCTAATCAGAAAAGATCTCGCACATGTAAAATACTGGATGATGGTGTGGCTTTTCAGGTCTGAATTGTCAGGGACTTAGGGAAACGCAGGTTCCTTGAGCTCCTTCTAAAAACCTGGCATTTTATCTATTGCTTGCTGTGAAAACACTGCTTGCTAATCCTGCCCACAACTCACCAATCTGCTGCAGACGCTCAGTGTTAAAAGCCTATGATGACAAGAAAACAAGATCATAAAAGAGATGAGCAGAATATCCAATATGGCTCCCATATGGCAATACTGGGGCACTCAAGCTGCTCTTCAAAAGTGCAGAGAGGGGCAGCTGCCCAATTTGGAGAGATCTGCCTGCTCTATGGTACATCAGCAGGCAGTGAGAGAAGGCAAGTAGATCGAAAACTTGGAGAATCACTTATGCAGAAACATATTGGTGGAAGCAACCAATCCAACAGCTTACTTCACATCATAGCTAATGAATACATCCAGGAAAGAATTTCTGACTGCCATGATAGCCACGGAATGGGCGCACATGGCCTCTCACCACGTCTAGTTCTCATAAAGATGCCGCTCTTGAGGGACCAAAGTATTCCTTTTTTTTTGTAGAGCTGATAATTATTGATTATTATGTAAATAACAGTGTTGATCCATAGAAATACTATGGTTTAGTACAGGAAATGCTGTGGCATTTATTGCATCATGACTGAAGTATATTGGGTATTGTACAAGCCCTTTTACACGTAACGAGCTGCCAGACAAATAATACCCAACACTCGTCCCAGTCAGGCTCCTGGGCTATTACACAGGGGCGAGTATTGCTGGCATTGCTCACAGCGCTGCGGGAATGGAGGTGGGGGAGTCTGAGGAGAGTTCTACCCCTGCCACACCTTCATTCACAGTTAGCTGCATTCAGCCGCTGCATGCGTTTACACGGGACAATTACCATTCATATTCCCGTGGGAGTGTGGGAATCTGAACGATTCTGAAAGAAAATCAGCCTATGCAAATGGACGTTAGAGAAATCTGATGATAACTGATGATTACTGTATAACTGATGATGACATTATTTAACCAGGCAGTTAAGAAATTTGGTGTTATATGTTGTAGGTTATGCAGACATTGTATAGTTGGTCTCGATCCCAGTTAGGTTAGATGTGTTTTGATATTCTTTACCAGTTACTGTGCTGGGTGGTATTTGGCACAGCGTGGTGCCTGTTGAGGTATAAAAGTTGAGGTCCGAGCAGAAGTTAAGTGTGGTCTGTAGTTGTGTGCCGCAAGTGAAGCCCTGAAATATCTGCTATGGAAGAGGCCATGTGCAGCCTTAAATTGTGAGCTGTGAAAGGGACAAAAGGTTTCAATAGCGACTTATGGAATACCCTGTGAACCCTCCATGTGGCTGGCAACCCCAGCTCGTAGGTGAGTGGGTTCACCACACGTGTGATGGCAAACGGCCCCACGTAACGTGGCGCCAGCTTCAAGGACGGGACCCGCAATTTGAGATTTTTAGAAGACAGGTATACCTTCTGTCCCACCCTGTAAGGTTCAGACACAGACAGACTCTTCCCACTACGCAACTGCATACGGGCCCCCGCTGCCTCCAAGTTTCTCTGTACCTCTTTCCATACCCCCCGAAGCGTATCTGTGGCGTCATCAGCTGCAGGACAGACCGACGGGGTAGGGACTGCTGTAAGGAAGCGAGGATGCTGACCGTATACACAAAAAAATGGAGACACCCCAGTGGAAGAACAAAGGCGGTTGTTTAGTGCAAACTCTGCCAACGGCACGAACTCTGCCCACTGATGAGCCTTTTCGCTAGCAAACAACCGTAAATATTGCACTAAATCTTGGTTCTTCTGCTTAGTCTGACCATTAGTCTGCGGGTGGAACGCTGAAGAGAAGGAAAGCGACGTTCCCAGGTTTCTGCAGAAGGCACGCCAAAACTGCGACACAAACTGAACCCCGCAATCAGATACAATATTTTGGGGAACCCCATGTAGGCGAAGTATTTCCTTTACAAAAATCGTGGCGAACTCTTTTGCCGAGGGTAGCTTTTTTAACGCCACAAAATGTGCCATCTTTGAGAACCGGTCGACCACCACTAAGATAGTGGTGCACTTCTGGGATTCTGGTAGGTCAGTGATGAAATCTACTGATAGGTGCGACCATGGACTGGAAGGAACCGGTAGCGGTCTCAGGGGACCCTCCGGAGGACGCCGCCGACTCTTATTGCGAGCACAGACCGAGCAACCCCTCACAAAGTTGCGGATCTCCTGAGACATGCCTGGCCACCAGAAGTGTCTGGAACAAAGCTCCAGGGTCCCCTGGAACCCTGGATGCCCAGCGAGAACCGACGAGTGAGACTCATCCATGACTCTAGGGCGTAGGGTCTCTGGCACAAACCATCTGCCCTCCGGCACCCCCGAAGGAGCATCCTGCTGAGCATCCTGTAGTTGAGGGACGAAGTTAGACTCCACAGCTGCCACCACCATGCCGGGGGCTAAGATATTCTCGGGAGTCATGGTCTCACTATCCGGTACCCCGAAACTCCGTGACAGGGCGTCCGCCTTCACGTTCTTCTCTCCTGGGATATATGTCACGACGAAATTAAACCTGGCGAAGAACAACGCCCACCTGGCTTGACGAGCTGTGAGTCTTTTCGCATTGGCGAGATATACCAGATTCTTGTGATCAGTATATACGCTAATTGGGTGTCTAGCACCCTCAAGATGGTGTCGCCACTCTTCCTGAGCCCATTTGATAGCCAATAATTCGCGGTTACCCACGTCGTAGTTGCGCTCTGCGGAATTGAACTTCCGCGAAATAAACGCACATGGGCTATACCCAGACCTCCCACTAACTTCCTGCGACAATACTGCTCCTGTCCCCACTTCAGACGCATCTACCTCAATAAAAAAGGGTAGTAGTGCGTCCGGCTGTATTAGCACCGGGGCAGTCGTGAATGCCTTTTTTTAGACAGCTAAAGGCCTCAAGGGCTGCAGGCGACCACTTACCCAAGTCGGCCCGCTTCTTAGTCAGGTCGGTCAGAGGTTGAGCAATAACTGAATAATTCCTAATGAATTTGCGGTAAAAATTTGCAAAACCTAAGAACCGCTGGAGAGCCTTGAGGTTGTCTGGTCTGACCCATTGGGAGATTGCTGCTACTTTATCAGACTCCATCTGAATCTCCGTGGGTGAGATTACATAGCCAAGGAAGGATACTTGTTTAGAACCAAATGTACATTTCTCTAACTTGACAAAAAGTTGATACTCGCGCAAACGGGTCAGGACCAACCTCAGGTGCTGCACATGTGAGTCCCAGTCAGGCGAGTACACCAGAATGTCGTCAAGATAGATGACCAGAAATACCCCCAGGAAATCGTGGAAGACAGCGTTCATAAAACCCTGAAACACAGCGGGGGCATTACAAAGTCCAAAAGGCATGACCAGACATTCAAAATGTCCTAATGGGGTGTTGAACGCCGTCTTCCATTCATCTCCCTCTCTAATGCGAATTAAATTGTAAGCCCCCCGCAAGTCCAGTTTGGAGAACCAGTGGGCCCCTACCACCTGATTCAGCAAGTCAGGAATTAAGAGCAAGGAGCACTGGTTCTTCACAGTGATTTTATTCAAGGCCCGATAATCCACACAAGGCCTTAGTGTCCCGTCCTTCTTCTCTACAAAGAAGAGACCTGCCCCGGCAGGGGACCTGGACGGCCGGATATGTTGGTTGGCCAGAGCCTCCGAGACATAGGACTTGAGGGCTTCATGCTCACGGCCTGACAAATTGAAAATGGCTCCCTTAGGGATGGGACTGTTGGGAATCAGATCAATACCACAGTCCCACTCCCTATGAGGAGGCAGAGCCTTAGACAGTTTTTTGGAGAATACATCCTGAAAGTCTGACAAATACTCCAGAATGAGCACCGTATCTGTGGAGCACACAGCTATGGTAGACAGGTGATTATAACAGGATGATCCCCAATGAGTCAATTCCCGGGTGGACCAATCAAATTGGGGATTGTGCAGTGCCAACCAGGGCATACCAAGCACCACATCAACCGACATTTTTTCCATAACCAGGAAAGACAGTTCTTCTGAGTGGAGGATCCCCACCATGAACTGTAATGTTGGGGTCCTCCATCGTACCAGGCCTGTAGAGAGGGGGGTAGCATCAATACTGGTAAAATGAATTGGCGTCTTCAGCGCCACAAATTCCGCCATCAGAGAACGGACAAAACACAGACTTATCAAGTTGGCGGCTGCTCCAGAATCAATAAACGCCCGCCCTGATCGCGAAAAGTCCCGGAATCTAACATGACACGGTACCAAAAGTTTAGGAAGTACCTGAAGTCCTAGGCGATCCTCCCTGCAATCGCCTAGGACTCGGAGTTTTCCGCCGGTTCCGGCTGCGAGCGTTGAGACCTCAGTGGGCAGGTTATCACCCGATGTCCAGCTTTCCCGCAGTAGAGGCAGAGACGATGCAACAAACGGATCCGGCGTCGCTCTTTGGGGTCCAGCGGATCCACCTCCATCGGCTTGGGGACAGGGACTGGTAAGGAGGAAAAGGGACCAGGGCAACCGTCTTCCCTGACTCTACGGGTCTGCCTGTCCTGCTTCCTAGACCTGAGCTTCCTATCTGCCTTCACCGCTAGCTCCATAGCCTCCCTTAAGGACCCGGGAACGGGATGGGAAATTAACAGGTCTTTAACTGCGTCCGAGAGGCCCTGTAGAAAAACGTCTTTCAGCGCGCTATCGTTCCATGTCGTATCCCCCGCATAGCGTCTGAAGTTGGAGCAATAGTCCTCCACACAAGACGACCCCTGCCGCAGCGCCAACAACCGCGAAACCGCCAACCCCGCTCGGTCCGGTTCGTCGAAGATACCCCCGAGTTCCTGAAAAAAGGAGTCCACAGACTGCAGGCAGGAGGAACCCTCGGGGATGGAAAAGGCCCATGTCTGGGCAGAGCCCCGCAGCAGGGACATTATCAGCCCGACCCTCTGAGCCTCCGACCCGGAAGAACGGGGACGCATCCGAAAAAACAGGCGACACGCCTGTCGGAAAACAAAAAACTTGTTCCTCTCCCCAGAAAACACCTCGGGAAGAGGGCACTTGGGTTCGGGGCTGGTTGAGGCGTCCGACCTCTGCGACACCCCCCGCTGCTCCTGGGCCACCATGCGGGCGGATAAATCCTGGATCACAGGCACCAGGGCCTGCAGCTGGTTCGTGAGGGAACTGATCGCCTCCATGACAAACAGGTTTTAAGGGCCAGTTATTATGTTACGGCACTCTGCCCCCCGAGCGCCAGGTGGGGTGCCCTGATCTTCCCGCACCCCACTGTCCCTGCCTACTTGCCTCGGCCCTGGCTAACCCCAGGCGGACAACTGGGCGGCGGTCCCTGCGCTGGCTAGGGACCTGGCAACTACCTAGATGGAACTACTAACAGGGGACAGAGTGCCGACAGAAGAGGCAGGTGGAACAGACCAACAAAACTTACAAAGCAGAGTAAGGCTGGAGATGGAGCTCACAGGCAAACAGACAGGATACTGACGAGCAACTAGAGCAGACTGAGACAGACCTGACTAGAGGCTAGCAGAACCAATAACTGGCAGTGAGCTCAGGTCACTGCCAGCCTTTTAACTAAAAGCCTCCGCCCAGGGGTGGAGAGTGGGAGGAGCCGACTCTCCTCCCACTGTTGCACATGGAAGGTGGAGGAGAGCGGGCGGCACCCTACGGGCAGACACGCCCACGCCGCTGCACGCTGGCTGCTCCACGCCACCGGGAGAGCCCCGACAGCAGAGCTCCGGGACGCCGGAGCCGACATTGGAGCGCCGCGCGCCGGCCGCGGGACCCAGCGCCACCCTGCATGGTAACACTCAGTGTTTCCACATCACTGATTTTGTTCTCTAGTTTTATATGTGGATTTTACCCTGGTGTTTGTGGGACTCTGTCTGTCCAATTACATTGCCTCGTCATTATTTAATTCTGCTTCTGGGTCTGGTTGTTGCTGATTATTTTCTCAGTCTTGGTGAAGAGAGGACATGTTCGTGGTGGTAAGAGTCCTACTGTAAAGTTCGGTGGTGCTTTTCTTTGTTCATACTGTTTCCCTTTTTTTAGTTGCTAGAGTTAGTGGCTGAGGCACGAGACATGGGGCCGCCTTTATCGAGCGAAAATCTTGCTTTTACATGAGGCGGTTCCTGTCCAAGTAGTCAGGGTGTGGTCATCCCTTCCTAACTTTGTTTAGCTTCAATAATATTATACTCCGTTCCACAGTCTTCTCCCTGTGTGAACACAACCTTATGTTCGTCCTGGGCGTGGCACGTTTTACGCTCAGGGCGAACGTGACACACATATTCTACATATTCCCGAGGTGTCAGTGTAATCAAATACCACAATATTCCATTTCAATGTATCTCTACAGTAAAGAATCAGATAGGAATGAGTAATATGTTTGTCTTTATAAAAAACTATATAAAACTCCCTGTATATTGGTAGGAGCATGTGTACTTCCACCATACTTTGCTACAGTATTGCAAAAAATTCTGATATTTGCTGGTAAGATCTTCCTTATGGGGATACTTTTAATTAGATATACTCAAATCCTGATAAATACCAAAATGTAACACATTCCACTGGTCCATACCTGCCATAATTCGCCAGAACATTGCATGAGATTTCCCTAATAAGATCTAATGGAGAAGTCAAAATCCCAATATAGCTATCTTGCTTCTCTGACTCATAAAGATATCTCTATGGAATAGACTTCGTTCTGGGTATCCAGAATACGTCAAAGTTAATTTCTGACTTTCCTGGATGATTGTCAAATCAAAGGCTGTTCTAGCTGGCAGTACACATGCTTGTCAGCGGCTCCATTTACCTCTATGTGGAGATTGATGTGCTCAGCTCCATTTACTTCAATGTGACATGTGGAGAATGATGTGCTCAGCAATCTTCCTCCTTTCCCTCCTCCTCTGTCCCATAGAGGCAGTGGATATTATTAGGGAATTCTCCCTCTCTTTCCACTTACCTGTGCAGCCAGAGAGCCCTCCGCTGCCGCCTCCAGCATCGGACAGTGTGTAGTCAGAGCTAACTTTTACTACTTGGTTGAGCACCTGTCCACTTTCTACCAATCAGTTCTTCTGCTCAATAAAAGGGAAATTCTTACTGTATTTTCTGGCTGTGGCAACTGCTTGGAGCATAATATACAATGCAGCATGTGGCATCTTATTCCCGTCTCTCTGTTGTTAAGCTGACCATTCATCACAGGTGGGCTGAGCACTTGTTAGACCAACAGCTATTCCTGCTGACCCCCCTATATACAAGCATGCTCAGTTTAACTGAATATGCATGTGTTTTCAGTTGGAAGAGGGAAGTAAGCTATTGCCAGGCACATCTAGAGGCAGCTTATCTCCAGTGGGCTGGGATGGGTTGGGCAGAGGGCTGGGAGGCTTTAGTCCCCTAGACCGTGTGTCCAGAAAATGTTAAGAAGTCAGGTGGCTGATAGAGCCTTACAGCACCTTCCTTACAGAAACACACATGCAGGACTGACCTCCAACTCTCCTCCTCCATCTAGCTCCTTCACTCAGAGTGGAGTGAATTCTGGAGCCTAGGGGAGAAGAAACTAAATTAATCTTGTGAGATTGTGCGCAACGTCAAAGGTCAATCCTGCATGTCTGTTTACATAAGGAAGGTGCTCTAAGGCTCTACCAGTGGCCGGACATGAAGGAGGGAGTGCTATAGTGGAGCAGTGCAATAATATTTGTAAGGGATCACATAGGGGTCCTATTATTAATTATGGCTACAGAGGGGGGGGGGGGGGGTCCAATATTAATTTGCAAGGGTCATGGGGTCCTATTACTAATTATGGCCATAGAGGGGGTCTTATTTTTTCTTAATTGGACCATAGTGGGGGCACTATTACTTAGTAGGACAACAGCAGGCACATTATGGAGGGCACTGACACATTATTAAGGGTTGTGGCAGCCAGATGTGGAGAGTGTGCTGAACACTTGCATAACTATAGGGGATGTGGCTGATTCCACTTAGGGGGCCCATAAGGCCTCTTTTTCTATATAGGGAGCCCAGTCCTATGAATAAAGCATTATAGTTGGGGGGCCCTGTTACAGGTTTTACATTGGGGCCCAGGGGCTTTAAGTTACGGCTCTGCGTTAAGGGGTTAAGAGAAGTTGGGGGCTCCCGAAGATAAACTTTTGCACCTGGGCCCATGAGCCTTTAGCTACACGCCTGGCGGACATTAGCCATGGCTGGAAAAAATCTTGTGGCGGTCTGGACCCAGAGAGAATAAAACCAAATACAGATGACTCCAAACAGAGAAAACATCTGGAGGCAACTGCACTGCAATTGCTAACACTGTGTACAGCTGATATCTGTGTTATTTAGATGTATACTAGACCAGAAAGGCTGCATCTACACCTGATGCATTATAAAAGTCATCATGTATTTTTGGGGGGTGGGGGTTGGGTAGGGGGTGATTTGGAATTGGGCCCATGCGTTTTTTGTACCCTCCTGCTTCTTTTTCTTATTCTAATTTTATTGCAAAAACATAATACAGTTCCTAAACAGCAATAGGTATTTTACCAATAAAGCATAGTAAAATGAACATAAGAATTAAGGTCAGCAGAGCATAAAATAGTTTTTTGGGGACAAACTAATCCTGAAGGAGGAAGAAGGGCACAGGTGAAACCTGAAAAAGTCTGAGGACTACTATGTAAAAATGAACCAGCTCCCTTAGTCCACCACTGAACAAAATCTCAGAATATTACAACAGTTGGTTACTGTATAAGCCAGGATTTAGTAAGGAAAGGATTAAGATATAGAAGAAGAGAAGAGAAAACAAAAGGAAAGTGGGAGAAGGGGAGCTAAAAAAAGGGAAGGAGGAGGGAAGGTAGAATCAGGTGTAAGTAGGAAGGTGACCAGGTTGCTACGAGGTAGTTTACAAGTAATGACCAAACGGACAAAATAGAGGAAAAATGCATCATGAGAGACAGACAGTGCCGAGATTCTTTAAAGCACAGCCGTAAGTGCCAAAAGTGTAGGAACTTCTGATTGGACCCCGGAGAGAGAGGTCATCAAGTCCTCCATGAGTTTCACCTGCTAAATTCTCTGGAACTAGAGGCAAATTTAAAGGTGGAGTCATATGTCTACATAACATAGGAATGCATGATCGAGCCGCATTTACCAGGCAATTTATTTATTGTAGCTGAGAACAAGCAATCTATGTAGAAGTGAAAGGCCATGCCTAAGGTAGCCCGTGCCAGAACATAAACATTCAAATGTCGTAAGGGATCTGTCAAGGATAACCGGCAACAGCAGAGAGAGAAGGAAATGTCGCAACTAACCAGCCAACCAATAAAGAAGTGCACAGAGATTCACACAAGCATGCTGTTAGAGCTCATGGTGAATTAGTTACTCCTTTTATTTACATCTACACAGCTCAGTAATTCTCTAGTGTCCTACATGATGATGTCAGATCTGTATGTGTTACAGTTAGAGACCAGTATCTGCAGTTTCTGTGCAAAGTCTATAGATTACAGCAAGCATCTAGACTTCTCCCACCAGTTTTGAGAGAACTGAGAATCAGAGATACAGCCTACAGAGGGGAAAAATGGGGAATAAAACATAGGATACAAGTCCTATAATAGTGAGAAATAGTGTTATTCCTCATATACACACACTCAGCAGTATATATTAACCCTTTCCAATCCACTGTCTGACGTCTTAAGACATTATGATTTAAGTCTGTACAGCTCTGATGTTGGAAGACGTCCATCGGGGTTCTCTTACCGTATATTGCCAGCCTCTCTGCTCTCAGAGCCTATCCAACGTGTCACCTCATGCACTACTGGCTTTAGCCAGCAGATAGCGCTGTTGTATAACGGCAGAAGATGAGTAAGCCCCCTAGGAAAACCAAAATACAAATTGGATAGGAAAGGGTTAAAAAGTCTCTTAAAAAGTTAAGTAAGCTTTAAATTTAAAAGTGATGTGAATATCAAGGAATTCTGCTGCTTTACTGACTTATATAGCTATCATCCTCATCACTTCCTGTGGTCAAAGGAATAGTAAGGAACCCATGACGTTTTATTACAGTGAAGGGTGGAAAGGGGCTGAATATGCTGTCATCTCAATCTGTAAAATCTGCCACTGCATTGAATGATTTAATTCTAGTCAAAACTTTTTTTGTAGTAAAAGAGGCATTTATTTCACAAAGCCTTTTATTTATTATCTTATTCCATTCTGCTGGTGAAATAGAGCCATTCTGCCGATCTCCACTGCCATGTCCTTTTCCCGGGATGCAGCCATGCGAATGGACAATAACATGCTAATTCCTTTCGCCATGATTTTTCAACGCTATGCGATCTGCGTGACAACGCATCACTCATGTGAAAGAGGTCTCTATCTTTAAAATAATCTACCACTGCATTGAATGATTTCATTCAAGGCTATAAAACATTTTTGTTGAAAAGGAGGCATTTATCTCACAAAGCCTTTTATTTATTATCTTATTCCATTCTGCTGGTCAAAATTATAGGAGACAATTTTGCGCTTCTGACAAAAACCTTTTTTATGCTTGTGGCGTAAAACAGATATTTAGGAGCTACCGTATCTTCCTATTTTCTTGCATATGTAAATCCGTATTGGATGATTATTCTATAATGGGTCCACTTTCACTATCTGTGCTTTGCGAAAACTATGAAACAAGGTGTCAATAAAGGAAGAGAGTTGGCCAGTATTAGTGTATTCTTTATCGCTGGGCAGTCAGCCACATGTAACTATTAATTTTGAAAGCCATTACTGTAGGAATGATACTTAAATAACTATAATTATCTATAGTAGAAACTTTTAAATACTCTTTTATGTTGTTCCACAACCGTAAAATTACTTAGTTTGTCTGAAGTTTTCAGCATATAGTTGGCAATGTCAATTTATTAATATGCGACTTTCTAGACTTGCAGCAGGATTTTTCATCAGAAAACGTGGTTATAATAATAATGTGTGCTATATGCTTCTGTGATGTGTGGAACAGCAATCAGAAAACTACAGCTTTTCGAAAAGTTAACTTGACACTAATTTGAATACTATATTAGGACATGCTCAGAGTCAAACATCACATTAATGAACGTTTACATCTGACACTGATGATACAAGAACAACGATAATAATGACAGTGAAACTGACAATGCCAATGATGCCAATGACAACCACGCCTGAAACGCTGTTCTAAGTAAATAAGCCCCAATATATGTTCTCATTGTCATTATCAGTATTATTAGCAGTGCACCGTCGTTATCAGTGTTATTGTCACAATCATTCATTACTGTAGAAATGATACTTTAAATTTTCTTTAGTACACACTTTTAAATGATATTTTGTTATTTTTTACCGTCTCACCCTTCCCTCCTCCTCGTTGGCTCTTGGCAAGGAGAGGAGACAGGACGTGGCGGGACCTAGTGTGCTAAGCTCCCTCTCCGCCCCATGTTGGCTGCCAGCAATGGGAGGTAGCGGGACTGGGAGGGAGCTTAGCAACTGGCTCCACCACTCCCATTGCAAACAGTTGGCAAGGGGTGTAGAGGAGGAGAGAAGGGGGACGGAGTTTAGCAGTCACGCTGCTAAACTCCCTACCACCTACCTTCTCTGGCAGCTGTTATAGGCTCCCATAAGAGTCTATGCAGCCGCCACCATATTCTGTCCTAGAAAGATAGTTCCTGCTTGGTGTAGAATAGCCCAGCTGAAATGCACTTTCTTGGCCGGCTGGGCGCTTTTACGCGGCAGAAAATCGCCCATCTGATCGGATGCATTGGAATCCAATGCATCAGATGGTAGTGTATATCAGCTGGTCGTGAAAACAGTGGCCAATATACGCTGGTGTAAAAGAAGCCTTAATGTGTAATGGTGACATGTATTTTCCTGCTCTTGTGCATAACCTTACATTTATCAGTCTTAGGGCTCATGTCCACGGGCAAAATGTGATTTAAAATCCGCAGCGGATCTCCCGCGCGCGGATCCGCACCCCATAGGGATGCATTGACCACCCGCGGGTAGATAAATACCCGCGGATCGTCAATAAAAGGCATTTAAAAAAAAATGGAGCATGAAAAAATCTGGACCATGCTCCATTTTCATGCGGGTCTCCCGCGGGGACGGCTCCCGCGGGCTTCTATTGAAGCCTATGGAAGCCGTCCGGATCCGCGGGAGACCTAAAATAGGAATTAAAAGCATTTACTCACCCGCAGCGGGCCGCGAAGCTCTGCTCTTCCTCACGGCCGCATCTCCCTTGCTTCGGCTCGGCGGATGTGCCCGGCGCATGCGCGCGCGGCACGTCGACGACGTGACGGCGACGTGCCGCCGGCGTCAGGAATTCATCCGCCGGCCGAAAATGAAGATCCGGCCGTGAGGAACAGCTGACCTTCGCCGCCCGCTACGGATAGGTAAATGCTTTTAAATTTCTATTTTCAGCGCTCATGTCCGCGGGGCAGGAGGGACCCGCTGCAGATTCTCCATGTAGAATCTGCAGCGGATCTGATTTTCCCCGTGGACATGAGGCCTTAAACCTCATTTGCCACTTTTCTGCCCCCAACTTATCCAGAACCATTTGCAATCGCATTCTGTCCTCTCATGTTAATTACTTTACATAATTTTGTATTATCTGCAAATATTGATTTTTTACTGTGCAATCCTTCTCCTGGGTAATTAATAAAAATATATTAACCTATTAGTTTCTGACCTGTTTTGTGCCTTAGGGTTCTTTCACACATGAAAACGGCGGCCGATATATGCTCATGTTAATAAGATCTTAAGGATCAAGCTATTTGCAAAATCACATTGGAAGAGCCATAACTCATTGATATAGCTTTAGGAGGGCTTATTTTTGGGGGGGCTAAATTGCATTTTTTAATGGCACCATTCTGGGCCACACATAATGAATTATATAACTTTTATGCAATTTTTGGGGGTGATGAAAAAATCTCCAATAAATTCTGCCATTATTCTTTTGAATTTGTTTTTCTTTTGGAGCTAGTTGCTAAGCTCCTTGCCCGTCCCGCCACCTCCTATTAGTGGCAGCCGACAAGGGGCGGAGAGAGGGCGGAAGCTTGGCACACGCGCCCACTCCCCTTGCCAAGAGCTGGCAAAGGGGCGGAAAGGGGGAGGTAGTTTAGGCTGCTATTTAACTTGAACTGCTCTGACAGACCGTCATATACCTGTGGTCTACCATCAAGGCCACAGGTCTTATCTTTGCTTCTTTTTCTTTTCATAAATCTTAGCTGTAGACAGATCATTTCCTGCTCTTTGAGCAACTTTAGTTAACTGCTAGCTTTGGAACATTCTTTCTAAGCTTCCTCTCAAGATCTATGAAGTAGCTAATTTGGTCATTTGGTCCAAGGTCCACTTATATTATTGCTTATAACCTATTTGATCTATTGATCAGCCTTGTTTCATCATTGTGTCCCCTCGGGAGCTGCCTAAGCCAACAGTCCTTAATCATATTGGTCTATCAGGGGCTCTCTAATGAGAGAAATGAGCGGACTACAGAGAAAGGAACTATAGAGAGTTCACATTCTGAGATGCCATGAAATTTCTTACTATCATTTATTACTGTATAGCTTAGTTTTTAGATCTTCAAGGGTTCAGTAAAAAACACTCTTTTTATTAGTAAAGTTGTAACAGGTTCCTAATAAACTATCAACACTGACAGAGAAACACGTTGAACCGTTATAAACTCTAAGCTTAGTATTTCGTTTCCTTCAAAGTATTCTATGAACCTTAGAAGTCGTGCATGATATCTTGGGCTCCATTAATGTACTACTAAGTATATAGCCTCTCGACTAGACTCTGCCCTTTTTTGCACTAATTGGTCAAGTGGCATACGAGGTGATAGTGGTGCCATTCACCATCTTTCACCTATGTCTGAACAGGCACTTAGTTTCATCTTATATTGTTGAAGCAAATACTTACCTCTTTTCTCAATACCTTGAAATCTATGGGAAAAGTGGTTTCTTCCTCAAATCTATGGGAGATACTTGGACACACTCATTGAGGTGTCTCCCTATTGATTCCATTGTGGTACGGTGCGTGTCCGTTATCACTGACTCACTAAAGGTAGCCTAGGTGATCTTTTATTTTAATGGTGTGGAAAATCCCCCCAGAGAAAAAAACTGTCACTCAACATCCTATTCTGTGCAGTCAAACTATCCCTTAAGGAGATCCCCACCATTAAGTTTTATGTAAGTGTGTCTTTAAAATTTAAAGAATAATAAAAATTGGTATTTTTAGTTGTCTATACTGTGAAGTGCTTTGTCTTAAAAGACAATTTATCACAATCCTGCCAGAAATGTTCCAGAAAATTAAACCTCTGTGGAGACATTTCCATTTGTATTCAACATGACAGTTTTGCAATAAGATGAAGTTTGTTGTTGACTCTATTCGTTCAGTGGTTTTGATTAAATGTATAAGTTTAAATTGATAAAATGTATAAGTGGAGCTTAACGGCACTGGAAAATAAATTGGTTTGTGAAGAGCTCCACAGAAACGTGTGATGTCCAGTAGAATTATAAACTGAACTGTCTAATTCATTTGCGTTGCAATTATATTCAGGATACAAATTAGTATCCAGAAACCGTTATACTATTAGACATAACTTTTTTTATACCTCTCTGAGGGCTGCTGCACACTTGCATTTTTCTTGCGCGTTTTTTCACGTGATTGTCAATGAGACTTTCTAATGTTAAAAACGCATCACAAGTTGGTGCTTTGCAGTTTTCGGGTGATGCATTTTTAACATTAGAAAGTCCTATTGACAATCGCGTGAAAAAAATTCAGTGATATCGCGTGAAAAAACGTGCAAGAAAAAAAGGCAACTGTGCAGGAGCCCTTAAAAAGAGCTAACAGATTCAAGTCAATGGGAGACTTGAGCATTTTTCAAGGTGACCCATGCTATGCATAGGGGAGGCTGTGTGATTCACCTGAAAACATCAGAAAGTGATGGAAACACCACAGAGATGGATAGGAAACAGCAGGGGCAGCATGCATAGATGCATCTGAGGCCCCTAGGTCGCATTATTAAGCCAAATTGTGGGCAAGAGCCTGGTGGTTACCCCCCCCAACAATTTAGTTGGGCCAGACCATAATCAGCAAGGCACACGTGTTGGCACATCTTAGCTAAGCACCACACTAAGTGCAATGAAGGCCAATCACCACCTGTGGTGACACCATTGCCTCTTCTCCTGTGTTACATGCTGGCATTGCTGTCCAATCCCCCCCCCCCCCCCCAGGATGAGGATGTAGGCACGAGCCTGCATCCACAGCGTACTGAAATTTTTCCCAGCACAGCGTCCTACTGTCCCCATCCCAGATGGGGTAAGGCGCACCCCTTCGTTGACTCAGTAGGCCACAGCGTACTGAAAATTTTCCCAGTGCAACATCCAGCTGTCCCCATCCCAGACGGGGTAAGGTGCACCCCTTCGCCTACTCAGTAGTCCAAACGTACTGAATTTTTTCCCAGCGCAGTGTTCAGCTGTCCTCATGCCACATAGTCGCTTGATAGCCAGACCACCCTCATGTGTTTTTATAAGTACGTATTGGATGAGGAGAAACAGGAGACACACACTGCAGAGGTTTGGCAGGGTCTGGCAGCAACCTTCTTTGAAATTGTGGGTGATAGCCCACAATGCTGATGAGAATTACTGATAAATTATTGTATGACCATGATTCCAATCTCATGTCACCTCCGTCACAAAATTTCATGAGCAACAGACGTGGGCATAAAGGGGACTCAGATGCCAGTACTTCTGCACATCTGCACAATTCAACAACCCATTCTAAAACAAAAGATTTTTTTACCCAGAATGCAGGTGAACCCCTGAAAGATTTGTTTACCAAGAGTGAAGGTAAAAACCTGAATGATGTTTTGAGCGACAGTTCATACTTGCTTAATGGGATTCAGGTGGCGGACCCATTTTAAAAAGAAGAAATTTTTTTACCAAATTGCAGGTGAGAACCTGAAAGATTTTTTGAGCAAGAGTGCACGGTATTTGTTTACCAAGAGTATAGGCGAACCCCTAAAACATTTGTTTACCAAGAGTATAGGCGAACCCCTGAAAAATTTGTGTGTACCAAGAGTAAAGGCGAACCCCTGAAACATTTGTTTACCAAGAGTATAGGCGAAACCCCTGATTCAGGTGGCGGTCCACCAACAGGCAAGCTACCGCCTGTCCAGCCCCTACCTCTTCCCGAGGGGCTTGTTAACCAGTGAGTCAGGGAAAGACAGCATGAACTGTAAAGAAATTAGTAGCCAAAGTTGGACACCGCGCTGGGATACGTTTCCGTATGCCGTGTGACCCTTTTAAAATTGTGCTTCGTAGCTGACAAATCGCAGACAAAATAATGTATGATTATAAGTGCCATCCCATGCCACCTCCATCACAGCATTTCATTGGCCACAAATGCCAGCGTAGCAGGGACTCAGAGGCCAGTACTTCTACATTTTTAATAAAGAAAACAACCCATTTTAAAAAGAAGAATTTTTTTTTACCAAGTTGCAGGTGAGAACCTGAAAGATTTTATGAGCGAGAGTGCAGGGTATTTGTTTACCAAGAGTATAGGCGAACCCCTGAAACATTTGTTTACCAAGAGTATAGCCGAACCCCTGAAACATTTGTGTGTACCAAGAGTATAGGCGAACCCCTGAAGCATTTGTTTACCAAGAGTATAGGCAAACCCCTGAAAGATTTGTGTATCAAGAGTATGGGTGTACCCCTGAAAGATTTGTTTACCCAGAGTGCAGGTGAACCCCTGAATTTTTTTTTTAACATAGAGCTCGTATGGGATCCAGGTGGCAGTCCACCGATAGGCAAGCTACCGCCTGTCCCAGCCCCTGCCTCTCCCTGAGGGGCTTTTTAACCAGTGCCCCAGGGAAAGACAGCATGTACTATGAAGAAATTAGAGTGGCCAAACCAGGACAATTCATTCTGTCTCGGTGTCAGATAGCTGGACACTGCGCTGGGATACATTTGTGGACTCTGTGGGCGTATGAAGCTAGAACCAGCACGTTTGCTGAACTCTAGTGGTGAACCTCTTCAAAATTGGGGGCCAGAACCTGGAGGCGGCCCTCAGATAAAAATTGTTTTTACAGAGCCTAGAGCCAGCCCTAAAAAAAATAGTTTTTACAGAGCCTTTTGGCCCTCTGAAGAATTGGCTGTTCAGAGTGCTGACATGCTGGTTTAGGAGGAGGAAGAAGATCAGAGAAGGATAGACCAAGCTACTTCCACCCTTTTTGGGGTGATAGAGGGTGCATGGTTCTCCAGTCCCAGCTTAAAGATACTTTATGTTCTGCTGCCTTCCACCGGTGGAGAAGAGAAGTCTGGGGAAATGCAGGCTTTGTTCATTTTAATAAGTGTAAGCCTGTGGGCGCTGTCAGTTGACAGGTGGGTACGCTTATCTGTGATAATTCCCCCAGCAGCACTAAACATCCTCTCTGATAACATGCTAGCGGCAGGGCAGGCCAGCACCTCCAAGGCGTACAGCACAAGTTTGTGCCACGTGCCCAGCTTTGACACCCAATAGCTGTATGGAACAGAGGGATCACAGAGGATGTTGGTACAGTCAGCTATGTACTCCCTCACCATCTTTTTACACTGTTCCCTCCTTCTCAGCCTAGACTGGGGAGTGGTGACACAGTCTGGCTGGGGTGCCATAAAACTGGCCAAGGCCTTGGAGAGTGTTCCCCTGCACTGGACATGTTGTCTGTTCCCCTCGTCTCCCCTGCTAGTTAGGCCCACTGAACTACGTCCTTTACCGTTAGCATTGTCAGATGGGAAGTTTAGTATCAGCTTTTCCACCAGGGCCTTGTGGTATTGCATCACACTCGTATTCTTTTTCTCTTCAGGAATGAGAGTGGAAAGGTTCTCCTTATACTGTGGATCGAGAAGGGTGAACACCCAGTAATCCGTGTTGGCCACAATGCATCTAACGTGAGGGTCACAGGAAAGGCAGCTTAACATGAAGTCAGCCATGTGTTCCAGAGTCCCAGTACGCAACACATCGCTGTCCTCACTAGGAGGATGACTCTCAGTCTCCTCCTCCTCCTCTTCAGCCCATAAATGCTAAACAGATTTGAAGGAAGTAGCATGGGTACCCTCTGCAGTGTGGGCAGCAGTCTCTTCCCACCCCTCCTCCTCCTCCAATACGCGCTGAGAAACAGACGTGAGGGTGATCTGGCTATCAAGCGACGTATTGTCATCCCCCATCTCCTGTTCTATCCGCAAAGTGTTGGCTTTAATGCTTAGCAGCGACCTTCTCAGCATGCAAAGCAGCGGGATGGTTACGCTGATAATGGCCGCATCACCGCTCACCATTTGTGTTGATTCCTCAAAGTTTCCTAACACCTGACAGATGTCAGACATCCATGCCCACTCCTCTGTAAAGAAGTGCGGAGGCTGACTACCACTTTGACGGGCATGTTGCAGCTGGTATTCAGCAATGGCTGTACGCTGCTCCTAAAGCCTGGCCAACAAGTGCAAAGTTGAGTTCCAGCGAGTGGGCATGTTGCACAACAGTCGGTGAACTGGCAGCTGGAAGCGCTGTTGCAGTCTCCTGGGGGTGGCAGCATCTGTGGTGGACGCGACACACCTTGCTGAGCAGCTCAGACAAATTAGGGTAATTTTTAAGAAAGCGCTGAACCACCAGATTGAACACGTGGGCCAGGCATGGCACGTGTGTTAATCTGCCAAGCTGCAGAGCCACCACCAGGTTACGCCCATTGTCACACACGACCATACCTGGTTGGAGGTTCAGTGGCGCAAACAACAGATCTGTCTGCTCCATCAAACCCTGTAACAGCTCTTGGGTGGTGTGCCTCTTGTCACCTAAGTTCAGGAGTTTCAGCACGCCCTGTCGATGCTTCCCCACGGCAGTGCTGCAGCTCCTCGAGCCATTGACTGAAGGCGACGTGCTCACAGATGGTAATTCAGAGGTGGAGGAGGAGGAGGAGCGGGGGGTGGAGAAGGTGGCATAATAAGCCAGAGAAACCATGACTGAGGTAGGACCCACAATCCTCGGTGTGGGAAGCACGTGAGCGGACCCAGGGTCAGACTCGGTCCCAGCCTCCACCAGGTTAACCCAATGTGCCATCAGGGAGATGTAGTGTCCCTGACCGCCAGCACTTGTCCATGTTCGGTGGTTAAGTGGACCTTCCCAGTAACCGCGTTGGTGAGGGCACAGTTGATATTCCGTGACACGTGCTATTGTAGGGTGGGGATGGCGCAGGGGGAAAAATAGTGGCGACTGGGTACCGAGTAGCGAGGAACAGCGGCCGCCATGAGGTTGCGGAAAGCCTCAGTTTCTACCAGCCTCTATGACAGCATCTCCAGGCTCATTAGTTTGGAGATATGCACGTTTAGCAATTGTGCATGCGAGTGGGTGGCTGCATATTTGTGCCTGCGCTCTAACATTTGTGTTATGGACAACTGCGCTGCGACACATTGATAGAGGCAGTGGGGAACCGTGCAGGTGAAGGGGTGGGTGCAGGGCGGGAGACACTCGTGCCTGTGTCCTGGGAGGGTGATTGCATCTCAGTGCCAGCATGTGACACAGGGGAAGAGGCAGTGGTGTGACCCGCAGGCAGTGAATGGCCTTCGTCCAACCTCATCGGGTGCTTAGCTATCATATGCCTGCGCATGCTGGTGGTGGTCAGGCTGGTAGTGGTGGCTCCCCTGGTGATCTTGGTGTAGCACAGGTTGCACACCACTGTTTGTCGGTCGTCCGCTCTCTCATTAAAAAACCTCCAGACTTTCGAACACCTAGCCCTCTGCATGGGAGCTTGCCGCGAGGAGGTGCTTTGGGGAACAGTTGGGGGATTACTTGCTCTGGCCCTGCTTCTCCCTCTGGCCACCCCACTGCCTCTTCCAACCTGTTCTGGTGCTGCATTTGCCTCCCTCTCTGAACCGCTGTCTTCAGTAGGCTTACCAATCTAGGTTGGGTCAGTCACCTCATCATCCACCATCTCTTCCTCTGAATCCTCAGTCTGCTCCTCCCTCAGACTTACTGCCCTAACAACAACCTCACTGACAGACAACAGTTTCTCATTATCATCATCAATGAATACCTCTTGAGACACTACTTGGATGTCCCCACCCTCATCACCCTGAGAATGTGAAAGGTCTAAATTTTGGGCATCAGTCATGACAAACTCCTCAGGTGGCTCATGAACCATTATTTGTGACTCAGGGAAGGGACCTGGGAACAGGTCCTGTGAGTATGCCTGTTCTGAATCTCTCCTTTTCCTGGAGTGAGCAGGCTAGGAGGAAGGAGGATCAGCGTGAGGATTCACAGGTCCAGTCCCTTGGCTAGTGTGAGTGGACTGCGTGGAAGACTGGGTGGTGCATAAATTACTGGACACGTTATCCGCTATTCAAGTGATCACCTGATCGCACTGTTGTGGTTTTAATAATGGTGTACCACGCGGACCGGCAAACTGTGAGAAGAAGCTAGCGAGCGTAGATACACTGCATTCTACTTCTCCCTTAGCAGCAGGCACTGTTTCACCCCGCCCAGGACCTTGGCCTCTGACCACACCCTTATGTGGATGCCCACGTCCACATCCCCGTCCTCGACCTTTACCCCTAGTCTTGATCATGTTGTTTAATGCACTGCGTCAAAATGCTACGCAAACTGCAAGGTATTTTGTGTATACTATAGCAAAAAATAGACCGTGGAAAATGTGTACAGTCTGGTCATATAGTGTGGATTGACAGGACACACACTAAGGATATTTTGCATACACTATAGCAAAAAATTGACCGTGAAAAATGTATACAGTCTGGCTATATAGTGTGAATCGACAAGATCGACAGGACACACACTGGGGTAATTTACGTACACTATAGCAAAAAATAGACCGTGAAAAATGTGTACAGTCACGGTATCCAGGCTATACTTATATTGTCCTGCATTACAGCTTACACAATAGCTAAATGAGATGGCTATCTAATTAGTCTATCACATCCCTACAGGTAAATACCAAGTGTTACTGGATAGAATTAGATCTTGCATAGCACTATATTAGACCTTGTATCCCACTGCTTCTGTTCAGACTTTTAGGCTTTATTCACATGATCATATATACGCAGCTTTTTAGTGGCGTCCAAAAAATTGCCCCAAAATCGTGACCATGGGAAGCATTGGATTCCAATGTATTCAAGCACACGAACGATTTTTGGGCACATAGAAAAATCGCGCCGGGAAAAATAGCACATTTATACGCTGCATCCAAAAAAAGGTCTTGCTCTTTTTTTCAGGATATTCAGGATGCGCCCCGTAGACTTTTATGGAAGCGTAAAAGAAAGGGAAGGGGGGGGAGTTTAACTGCGTCCAACACCGGAAAAAGAAGACAGCTGGCTCTATTTAAGCATTTGTAGTCATTCCGAGGATTTCTGCTGATCGATGGATTTCCGTGCAACAGCGTATTTTTTTGCCAATACGCAGCAGCCGCCGGTGTGAACAGCAGAAAATATGCCGCTAAAGTTTGGGACTCGTTTGTGGCAATTCTTCATTCATGCAATTTTATGGTACATACGGGCGACAGTAAAAACAAGTATGGTCGTGTAAAAGAGGCCTTAGTTAGAGGAATGTAATAGGGCCCTTTTACACTGAAAAGATAATTGCTCAAACTGCCGAAAGATTGAAAGATTTAGTAGTCGTTTTACTATAAATTACACGCACAGATTATATAACTCCATTTCCCTCATAAGTAAACTCAGTAGCAGAGCAGGCAGCAGGCCTGTGTATAATGTGAGGGATTATCAGCCCAGTGGGATTCCATCGTTCTCTCCTGGCATCTACCACGGTTACCTTTAATAATTAATGAACGCATTGGGCATGCAAGGTAAGCAAATCCATCATGGATTCTTTTAAAAGACCAAGCGAAATGCATTTAAATGAAGGAATTTGTCAGTCTATCAGTGGCTTTAGTGATGGATTTTGTGCGGGCTGAAATCCATCGTTAAAAGAAAAATGCCCGCTGCCACATGTACACATAATGATTATCTCTCACTTTCGGCCGTTTGAAGGAATTTTGAGTGATAATCGTTGCGTGGAAAAGGGCCTATAGAGAAATTAGCTAACCAACTGATCGAATTATAGTATTAGCTGTAATATTAGGCAGGATAAGTATAGCCCAGATACAGCACTAGTCCTTTGCAGCGTGTGAATATACAGAATCAATATAAAATAATATTAGTAATAAATTATTCCAATGCATTCATTTACATGAATGGCTTTTAGCCGCAAGAAAAAAAAGTTGTAACAGAAAATCGACAAAATGCCAGCAATTTTCCCTCGCAGCATCAAAAGACAGACAATAACCTATCTTTTGACAAAAATTGCAGGGCGTTCCCATAGATTCCTATGGGAACTGGAAGAAAAAGGGAAGACTAGGAAGTTAACCTGCTCTGGCGCTCGTTGAAGAAGACAGCTGGCTCTACGTATTTAGCTATTTAAGCTAAATAGAGCCATTCTGCCGATCGCCACTGCCATGTCCTTTTCCCGCGATGCAGCCATGTGAATGGACAATAAAATTCTAATTCCTTTTGCCATGATTTTTCGACGCTATGCGATCTGCGTGACAACGCATCACTCATGTGAAAGAGGTCTCTATCTTTAAAATAATCTACCACTGCATTGAATGATTTCATTCTAGGCTATAAAACATTTTTGTAGAAAAGGAGGCATTTATCTCACAAAGCCTTTTTTTTATTATCTTATTCCATTCTGCTGGTCAAAATTATAGGAGACAATTTTGCGCTTCTGACAAAAACCTTTTTTATGCTTGTGGCGTAAAACAGATATTTAGGAGCTACCGTATATTCTTCTTTTCTTACATATGCAAATCCATATTGGATGATTATTCTATAATGGGTCCACTCTCACTATCTGTGCTTTGTAGAGATGAGCGAGCACCAAAATGCTTGGGTGCTCGTTACTCGTGATGAAATTATCGCGATGCTCGAGGGTTCGTTTCGAGTAATGAACCCCATTGAAGTCAATGGGCGACTCGAGCATTTTTGTATATCGCCGATGCTCGCTAAGGTTTCCATTTGTGAAAATCTGGGCAATTCAAGAAAGTGATGGGAACGACACAGCAACGGAGAGGGCAGGCGAGGGGCTACATGGTGGGCTGCATCTCAAGTTCCCAGGTCCCACTATTAAGCCACAATAGCAGCAAGAGTGGGCCCCCCCCCTCCCAACAACTTTTACTTCTGAAAAGCCCTCATTAGCAATGCATACCTTAGCTAAGCACCACACTACCTCCAACAAAGCACAATCACTGCCTGCATGACACTCTGCTGCCACTTCTCCTGGGTTACATGCTGCCCAACCCCCCCCCCCCTGCACGACCCAGTGTCCACAGCGCACACCAAATTGTCCCTGCGCAGCCTTCAGCTGCCCTCATGCCACGCCACACTCATGTCTATTTATAGGTGTGTCTGCCATGAGGAGGAACCGCAGGCACACACTGCAGAGGGTTGGCACGGCTAGGCAGCGACCCTCTTTAAAAGGGGCGGGGCGATAGCCCACAATGCTGTACAGAAGCAATGAGAAATATAATCCTGTGCCACCGCCATCAGGAGCTGCACACGTGGGCATAGCAATTGGGGACCTATGTGCCACACACTATTCATTCTGTCAAGGTGTCTGCATGCCCCAGTCAGACCAGGGTTTTTTATAAATAGTCACAGGCAGGTACAACTGGGAATCCCCAACTCCGCAATGGGAATTCCGTGTGCACCCACAGCATGGGTGGCTCCCTGGAACCCACCGGCTGTACATAAATGTATCCCATTGCAGTGCCCTGGACAGCAGAGCTAACGTCAGATTAAATGCAGGTGGGCTTCGGCCCACACTGCATGCCCCAACCTGACCGGGCTTTTTAATTCATAGACACAGGCAGGTAAAACTCCCTATTGTGAAGTCCCTGTGGACCGACAGTATGGGTGGGTGCCAGAAAGCCACCGGCGGCACATAAATATATCCCATAGCATTGCCCATCACAGCTGAGGTAATGTCATGTTTAATACAGGTGGGCTTCGGCCCACACTGCATGCCCCAGTCAGACTGGGGTTCTTTAGAAGTGGACACATGTAGTTACAACTCCGTGTGGACCGACAGCATGGGTGGCTCCCTGGAACCCACCGGCGGTACATAAATATATCCCATTGCAGTGCCCAGCACAGCTGATGTAACGTCAGCTGTAATGCAGGTGGGCAAAAAATTAATTGGATTACACTGTAGGCTAGGGCCCCAAAAAATTGGTGTACCAACAGTACTAATGTACCTCAGAAAAATTGCCCATGCCCAACCAAGAGGGCAGGTGAAACCCATTAATCGCTTTGGTTAATGTGGCTTAATTGGTAACTAGGCCTGGAGGCAGCCCAGTTAAAATAAAAATTGGTTCAGGTGCAAGTTTCAACGCTTTAATGAGCATTGAAACGTATAAAAATTGTTTACAAAAATTATATGACTGAGCCTTGTGGGCCTAAGAAAAATTGCCCGTTCAGCGTGATTACGTGAGGTTTCAGGAGGAGGAGCAGGAGGAGGAATATTATACACAGATTGATGAAGCAAAAATGTCCCCGTTTTTGATGGTGATAGAGAACGATGCTTCCATCCGCGGGTGCAGCCTACGTATTGCTTAGGTATCGCTGCTGTCCGCTGGTGAAGAAGAGAAGTCTGGGGAAATCCAGGCTTTGTTCATCTTGATGAGTGTAAGCCTGTCGGCACTGTCGGTTGACTGGCGGGTACGCTTATCCGTGATGATTCCCCCAGCCGCACTAAACACCCTCTCTGACAAGATGCTAGCCGCAGGACAAGCAAGCACCTCCAGGGCATACAGTGCGAGTTCAGGCCACGTGTCCAGCTTCGACACCCAGTAGTTGTAGGGGGCAGAGGCGTCACCGAGGACGGTCGTGTGATCGGCTACGTACTCCCTCACCATCCTTTTACAGTGCTCCCGCCAACTCAGCCTTGACTGGAGAGTGGTGACACAGTCTTGCTGGGGAGCCATAAAGCTGGCAAAGGCCTTGGAGAATGTTCCCCTGCCTGCGCTGTACATGCTGCCTGATCTCTGCGCCTCCCCTGCTACCTGGCCCTCTGAACTGCGCCTTCTGCCACTAGCGCTGTCGGATGGGAAGTTTACCATCAGTTTGTCCACCAGGGCCCTGTTGTATAGCATCATTCTCGAACCCCTTTCCTCTTTGGGAATGAGAGTGGAAAGGTTCTCCTTATACCGTGGGTCGAGCAGTGTGTACACCCAGTAATCTGTAGTGGCCAGAATGCGTGTAATGCGAGGGTCACGAGAAAGGCATCCTAACATGAAGGCAGCCATGTGTGCCAGGGTACCTGTATGCAACACACGGCTGTCCTCACTAGGAAGATCACTTTCAGGTTCCTCCTCCTCCTCCTCCTCCGGCCATACACGCTGAAAGGATGACAGGCAAGCAGCAGGGGTACCCTCGGCAGTGAGCCAAGCTGTCTCTTCCCCCTCCTCCTCATGCTCCTCCTTCTCCTTAACGCGCTGAGATATAGACAGGGGGGTGCTCTGACTATCCAGCGACATACTGTCTTCCCCCGCCTCTGTTTCCGAGCGCAAAGCGTCTGCTTTGCAGGAAACTTCTCAAGAGGCATAGCAGAGGAATGGTGACGCTAATGATTGCAGCATCCCCGCTCACCATCTGGGTAGACTCCTCAAAGTTTCCAAGGACCTGGCAGATGTCTGCCCACCAAGCCCACTCTTCTGTAAAGAATTGAGGAGGCTGACTCCCACTACGCCGCCCATGTTGGAGTTGGGATTCCACTATAGCTCTACGCTGCTCATTGAGCCTGGCCAACATGTGGAGCGTAGAGTTCCACCGTGTGGGCACGTCGCACAGCAGTCGGTGCACTGGCAGATTAAACCGATGTTGCAGGGTCCGCAGGGCGGCAGCGTCCGTCTTGGAATTGCGGAAATGTGCGCTGACCCAGCGCACCTTTCCGAGCAGGTATGACAAGTGTGGGTAGCTTTTCAGAAAGCGCTGAAACACCAAATTAAAGACATGGGCCAGGCATGGCACGTGCGTGAGGCTGCCGAGCTGCAGAGCCGCCACCAGGTTACGGCCGTTGTCACACACGACCATGCCCGGTTGGAGGCTCAGCGGCGCAAGCCAACGGTCGGTCTGCTCTGTCAGACCCTGCAGCAGTTCGTGGGCTGTGTGCCTCTTCTCTCCTAAGCTGAGCAGTTTCAGCACAGCCTGCTGACGCTTGCCCACCGCTGTGCTGCCACGCCGCGCGACACCGACTGCTGGCGACGTACTGCTGCTGCTGACACATCTTGATTGCGAGACAGAGGTTGCGTAGGAGGAGGAGGGTGGTTTAGTGGAGGAAGCATACACCGCCGCAGATACCAGCACCGAGCTGGGGCCCGCAATTCTGGGGGTGGGTAGGACGTGAGCGGTCCCAGGCTCTGACTCTGTCCCAGCCTCCACTAAATTCACCTAATGTGCCGTCAGGGAGATATAGTGGCCCTGCCCGCCTGTGCTTGTCCACGTGTCCGTTGTTAAGTGGACCTTGGCAGTGACCACGTTGGTGAGGGCGCGTACAATGTTGTGGGAGACGTGGTCGTGCAGGGCTGGGATGGCACATCAGGAAAAGTAGTGGCAACTGGGAGCCGAGTAGCGCGGGGCCGCCGACGCCATCATGCTTTTGAAAGCCTCCGTTTCCACAAGCCTATACGGCAGCATCTCCAGGCTGATCAATTTGGCAATGTGCACGTTTAACGCTTGAGCGTGCGGGTGCGTGGCGGTGTACTTGCGCTTGCGCTCAAACAGTGGCGCTAGCGACGTCTGGACGCTGCGCTGAGAGACATTGCTGGATGGGGACGAGGACAGCGGAGGTGAGGGTGTGGGTGCAGGCCAGGAGACGGTAGTGCCTGTGTCTTCAGAGGGGGGTTGGATCTCAGTGGCAGGTTGGGGCACAGGGGGAGAGGCAGTGGTGCAAACCGGAGGCGGTGAACGGCCTTTGTTCCACCTTGTGGGGTGCTTGGCCATCATATGCCTGCGCATGCTGGTGGTGGTGGCTCCCCAGCTGATCTTGGCGCGACAAAGGTTGCACACCATTGTTCGTCGGTCGTCAGACGTCTCTGTGAAAAACTGCCACACCGTAGAGCACCTTGACCTCTGCAGTGTGGTATGGTGCGAGGGGGCGCTTTGGGAAACAGTTGGTGGATTATTCGGTCTGGCCCTGCCTCTACCCCTGGCCACCGCACTGGCTCGGCCTATGCCCACACCCTGACTTGGGCCTCCGCGTCCTCGCCCGCGTCCACGTCCTCTAGGCCTAACCCTACCCCTCAGCATGCTGTATTACCAGTAGTGCAGAAACAGAATGCTGTAATTAAATGTGACACTTATTGGCCTGTGGTTGGAGGCTGACTTCGCTTACGGAACGCACAGCAGAGCCAGGAAATAATTTTGCGCAAGCCTGCTGTAACACTTAGCTGGCTGCGTATGAATTAGGAGGACAACTACCCCCAGCACAGACCCAGTACACTGAGGACAGTCACAGGCAGCCCAAATAGATTTTTTTTCCCAAATGTTTTTGGAAAGGCCCACTGCCTATATTCAATAAATATGTCTTCTGTCCCTGCCTCACCACCACTACTGGCCCTGGACTATGTATAATTACTGCAGGGCGCAATGCTCTGCACGGCCGATATACAAAAAAAAATAAAAAGTGCAACTCTGCAAAAAGCAGCCTCCACACTACTGCACACGGTTAGATGTGGACCTAAGAAGGACCGTTGGGGTTCTTGAAGCCTAAAATACTCCTAACACTCTCCCTATAGCAGCTCTGGCACCAGCAGCACTTTCCCTGAACTATGTCAGAACGCATCTGTGGCGAGCCGCGGGAGGGGCCGATTTTTATACTCGGGTGACACCTGATCTCGCCAGCCACTCACTGCAGGGGGGTGGTATAGGGCTTGAACGTCGCAGGGGGAAGTTGTAATGCCTTCCCTGTCTTTCTTTTGGTCAGAAAAGCGCGCTAACGTCTCAGAGATGAAAGTGAAAGTAACTCGAACATCGCGTGGTACTCGTCTCGAGTAACGAGCATCTCGAACACGCTAATACTCGAACGAGTATCAAGCTCGAACGAGTACGTTTCATTATCTCTAGTGCTTTGCAAAAACTATGAAACAAGGAATTAATAAAGGAAGAGAGTTGGCCAGTATTAGTGTATTCTTTATCTCTGGGCAGTCAGCCGCATGTAACTTTATTTTGAAATCCATTACTGTAGGAATGATACTTAAATAACTATAATTATCTATAGTGCAAACTTTTTTAATGTTGTTCCTTAACCATAAAATTACTTAGTTTGTCTGAAGATTTTGTCATATAGTTGTCATTGTCAATTTTTTTAGTCAGAAAACTACAGCTTTTGGAAAAGTTAACTTACAGTATTTGAATAGTACAGTGCCCATATTAGGACATGCTTAGAGTCAAACATCACATTAATTTACATCTAACACTGACAATGAAAACCACAACAACGACAATGGCAACAATGACAGCAAACCTGACAATGACAATAATGGCAACGACAACCCTGTGTGAAACACTGTTCTAAGTAAATAAGCTCCAATGCATTTTGTCATTATCATTTTCGTTATTAGGGTGATTGTTAGTGTCATTGTCACTGCCCTTGTGCTTGCCATTGTTGATCGTGTCACTGTCATTGTCGATCGTGTCACTGTCATTGTCATTGTTGCTGTTGCCATTGTCATTACCGTTGGTAGTGGTGTTGTCATTGTCACAATTGTTGTCAGAATCAATGTCAGATGTAAAACGTTCATTAATGTGATGTTTGACTGTAAGCATGCCCTAATATGGCCACTTCTGTCAGCCCCACTAAAATGAATGAAGCGCCATCGTGCAATTTGACTACACTGTTGGTTGGGAGCAGCATCCCTGCAGTGACAAGAAGAAGAGGACACAAGACCCCCCCTTCTTGGAATCGGTGGGTGTCTCAGCTGTGAGATCCCCACCAATCAAACTTTTATCACCTGTCCAATGGTTAGAATAAGCTATCGCATGTACGTTCATGAGTAATGGCGCTATTTCTATCCATTACATGACTTGTATCTGCAGATTCCATCTCTAATCAGCAGTTTATCCCGAATTTAGCTCCAGGATAGGCAGGCACTAGCTGCTATGGCAGAGTTGTTCAACCGGTGGAGCAGGTTTCCGAATGTGAACCAGCTGTCTGTACCCCTGCTGTCCAGACCAGGAGAAGGAGCCACTGCTAGTTCACCTTTCCCCTTCTTTCCGCCTTTCCCATTAACTCCTTTTACTTTTATCACTGTGTTCACACTGAGAGGACTAGGCACTGTAGCATAGCTTCACCCCTCAGAGATATCTCCCATTATCTGTTTATACCCAGAACTGTGACTATAACAAGAGGGCATCCTCTACATCAAGAGGAAAAAAGGTTTCTACACCAACATAGAAGAGGGTTCTTTACTGTAAGAGCAGTGAGACTATGGAACTCTCTGCCTGATGACGTGGTGATGGCGAACTTGATAAAAGAGTTTAAGAGGAGCCTGGATGCCTTTCCTGGGTATTACAATATTACATGATATAGTCACTAATATCTTCAGAAGGGTTGATGGTTCGGGGATTATTCCGATTGTCAGACTGGAATTGGGAAGGAATTTTTTTAGGGAAAATTGGCTTCTAACTAATTAGTTTTTTTTTTGCCCTACTCTAGATCAACATTGAGGAAGTTAATAGTCTGAACTGGATGGACATCGACATATGTCTTTTTCTGGCCTAATATACTATGTTAGATGTGTAATTACAAAATGGATTTATATTAAATTTGCTGTATAGTTGCGAAAGTTGGTCGCTCAGGAAAACAGACAGAAGAAGGATTGATGCATTTGAACTATGGTACTGGAGGAGAATGCTACGGATACCTTGGACTGCCATGATAACGACAAGATAATGTTAGATTGCGTCAAACCGAAAATATCACTACAGGCCAAAATCGTCAAACAGCGGCTCTCTTTTTTTGGGCATGTGATTCGCGCTAACTCACTGGAAACAGTACTGATGCTTGGCAAGGTCAGTGGAAAAAGAAGATCAGGACGACAAAGAATAAGATAGCTAGATACAATCAAGGCCACCACCAACTTGTCAATCGCGGAACTGAAAGAAGCGGTGGAAGACAGCAATGCGTGGAGAACATTGATCCATTGAGTGACCAAAGAAGGTCGGATGCGACTGAACGAATAATCGTCATCATCAAATGTGCTAAAAATGTATGTATGTACGGTGCACAATGAAGCAGTTGGCTCTACTAGCGCTTGTGGAACGATCAGCCGATCCTCTCTGTTGGTGGTCTGTTGAGAGTGTTCTGAGCCGTGTTGCCTTGTGTGTGTTCCAGCACACATCCACAGCAGAAAATTTGCAGCAAATATGCAGGAAAACTGCAGAGACCAACTCCACACCTAAATAGTGCAAATTTGGCTGCGTTTTTTTTTTTTAGCAGATCTGCTGCGGGATTTTACCTTTGTATTGCAAGGGTTAAATTCAGCAGCAGAAATCCGCAATATAAATAGACATTCTTTGGATTTTGAATCTGCAGCATTTTTAGAAAATGCTGTAGGTTTGTTGCAGAAACTTTCCAATTTATGTAAAGGATATTCCTGAATCTACTCCACATGGCTTGCACTGTGAACTCTGTGGAATTTTCGCAGCACATCCACCAGCAGGAATTCCATAGTATTCACTGCTCATGTGAAGGCAGCCTTATGCTTTCTCAGCATGGAGTAATTCATTGAATCTTGTTTTGTATGAATAGATGCAATTAACAATATTCTAGGCAGTATATACAGAACATTTCCAAAGAACATGAATCTATGGCATTTTGCATTATACTGTATGTTATATCTTAGGATTTGTTCATATCAGTGTCAGAGCTTCTATTCAGCCTCCGATGCTGAATTCCATTAAATAGAGGATGAAATAGTGCTCCATACGCCAGTGAATAGCTTCATGGAAACTAAAGGAAACCTATAATAGTCAATGGGGTCCATTTGGTGCTGTTCAGTTCTGTCATAAGGCAGATCCAGTTGGCCATTGGGTGGCGTTTTCCTGCTTCCATAACAGATGTGAACAAGACCTTGGCACAATATAATAAAGCAATCCATCATGTATCCAATTTCATTGTTATGTATAGGGATTTTTTAAACATTACATAATATATACAGTAGAAATAAAAAGTCTACACAATCCTGTTAAAATGCCATGTTTTTGTCATGTTAAGAAATCCGACCAACATGAATCATTTTAGCTTTATTTCACCATCATTGTGACCCGTTATCAGTACAATTCCATTAAAACCAAACTGAAATCATTTAAACTGAAATTAAAGAGGAAACTAAAATAATGTGGTTGCATACATATGCACACCCTAAAACTAATGCTTTGTTGATGTACCCATTGACTTTATGACGGAATTCCTTCTTTTTGGGTAGGTGTCTATCAGCAGGGCACATCTTGATTTTGTAATCTTTGCCCACTCTTCATTGCAAAAGCGCTCCAAATCTGTCAGATTGCGAGGGCATCTTATGTGTAGCGCCCTCTTCAAAATGCAACTAAAAAATGTCGGGAAAATCCTACTAGAAGAACTTTTTATGGGGTAAGTTAGAATCCCTGTAAATAATGGCAGCGGAGTACTGACTACTATTTATCATGAGTTTATATGTAATTGGCTAATTCTGAACAGAAAAACATCCCCAAATATAAGAGGGTTATTGGTGGGGATCTCACAGGTGAACGTATTTTTAACCACTTCCCGCTCCAGGATGTACATTTATTTGGTTGGTCTGTACACTACTTATCTGGTCACTATGTGCATGCATTCTGCTTTACAGAATTTAATAGTTCTGTATTGGAGAAGAGCCTACTCTTTACAAACAGCCAAAGGTCCATGGTATCTGTAATTTGCTTCTGATACTGCTTTTATGCCGCATGACCTCAAAATCCTTGGTAAGTATACTATTGCTCTGAATAAATAGCAATTCTCCTTCTTACTCCTCTTGTGGAAGTATGATATAGGACTTTGGAACCACAAGTTGCTGCTTGATGCTAATTTTAATAATTTACTATTTCTTTTTTGAGAATTACAGTATAGCCAAGGGGGATGTCAAAACGTAATACAAATTCACTGGGAACACCCCTAAAAAATAATTTAATAAGGTCAATCTAAAAACAATGGTTGATAAAAAAAGAAAACAATACACAAAATACACTAAACAACCAAGAGGTCAGGGATAAGGGAGCAAATAATCCCTGAACAGTTGGTCATAAACCAAATCAAACGCATGGGAAACTGCATCAGTCAGACACAAGGGACCATAGATACCAAATATTAGTTGGTCAGTGTGTTCTTAATGCATATATTTACCATTGAAAAATTAGATATGTGTTTTACTCATGAGTAGCAATGGTTGAATCAATTAGGTTGAAAATTGACTACAAATCTTACAGAACTATTGTAGAGAAGAACTTTGAAATATTTAGTTGTCTACATGATGGAAGCCATTCACCAGGCAGGGGATTTCAACAGTTGATTCACCTTTGAGCATTAATGACAGAGAGAATGTTTATAAATCTGTTTATTTCTTTTCATAAGAGCAACATTTGAATCAAGTCAAGAATTACAATCAGCTGTCAACAGGTATATGCAAATGATTCCAACCTCTGAGGGCCTCACTTTTTTTTTCTTCCTTGCCTTTTATGATCCATAACTTTGGTTTTTTATTAACAGTGGCGTATGATGGTTTCTTTTTTTGTGGGGAAAGTTGTATTTTTGAATGGTACCATTTAATGTACCGTATAATGTACTGAAAAAAATGTTTAAGGCAGGTGAAATAGAAAAAAACACATTTGTGCCATTGTTTTTGAGATTTTGTTTTTATGGTATTCATTATGCAGTAAAAATGACATGCTAATTTTATTCTGCAGATCAGTACAACTACAGTGATAACAAATTTATATTGTTTTTATGTTTTACTACTTTTAAAACATAAACAACTTTTTTTCTTTTGGGCACTTAAACATGCGATCACTGGAATGTTTGTACAATATACGGCAATATTTCCTTATTGTAGTATATTGCACAGTACTTTCAAGTGTTAGCCTATTAAGCCTTGCACGGTCATGTCTTAACAAACTTTAGTAGATAGCTGGTCTGGGAGCTTTTATTAGGTCCCAGGCTGCCTAGGCAATCCATAGATACCCTACAATCTTGTTACAGGGGAGCAGATGGGGCAGCAGAGAGGGCTCAATGTCTAATGGCTTAGGTGGAGCAGTCATTGTTGACCACAGCAACCATGTGGTTAAACGACCGTTTTGGGCAGACGTCAGCTGTTTAACACAGTCAGCACCTTCCACTATGGAATGTGCTTGGCTCCTATCATATCATAGGTTGCCATGGGGTTAATATAACTTTCAGTAGTTGATTAATTCTAACTGGACTACTAATAATGATTAATAAGCATTTTAGCTACTCCACTAGCCACAACACTTTTGTATACTTAGATTTAGACATTTTACAACACAACAGTTCTATTCTCTAGAGATGCTGAGTAGATGGTTAATTAGTTTCAGTTGCCCAGCACTCGATATCTATTATACCTAGTAAAGCATCCTGAAAAGTGGTTTGCATTCTTTAATTTATCGCTTGACCTCTTTAGCTTCCTCTGTGTTTTTAGTCTGCTTTTAGTCAATTCAGATCAATACTTTGTTTAATCACAGTTTGCTGCTAGTTCATGCAGTTAATATTTTGCCAATGATTATGAAGGGATTTCTCTTAGGTTGTTAGCAACTCAAACGCTTTATGTAATGCACAATAATAATGTGCAATTAACATACATGCTTAGATGTTCCTATAGAAACAGTTGTATTAAATCATACTTTAAAAGGCCTTGTTTTAAAGTGGAGAACAATCAACTAGAACACGTTTTTAAAGGTCTTGCTAGTTGAGACTATGTGCTCATCATACAAATCATGAGATTAAGGTAAAAACTTGTTACCGAGTGCTATCTAGCAAAACAGTGAGGAGTCATCTAATTTGTGTAAAATATTTAGTTTAAGGCGTTTAAGGCTGTGACCTCACATGGAGTTTCGAACTCTTTCGTGCATTTTTGATGTGCAGGTTGCTGAAAACGGCATAATTTCAATGAGCTTCAACTGTAGAAGCTAATCACCGAAAAAGAAAAACTAATAAAAACTAACGTTATTAGGTATACTTTAAAAATTTGGGACAGACTTAAAACATATATATGTGAGGTGGGGTACTGGTTTATGGATGGGCACCAGAAACCTTATCACCTCATAATCTATTCCTTCTAATTGTGCCTGTTTTGGAAGTATAATTGTCAACCGCACCTTATAGAAGTTAAATGAATAGAAAGGCACTTCCTTTTTATCTGAGGGCCTTCGCCAGCGATATTCCACTGCGGGGGAGCAGGGAGAAGAGCTGACAGGTCTCAGCAGTGAGCCTATCTGACAGATAGGCGCACCTTGGAGAATCGCAGCATGCCGCGATTTAAATCCCGCGAGCGGAGAATCGCTATGATTCTCCACTTATGGACAGCGTGGGGCTGCGCTTTCCATAGAAGCGTTCACTGCTTTACCCACGGCCGAATTATTGGCGCTGGGAACGCAATGAACAATCACCCATGGACAGGCAGCCAAAGACTTCAAGCAAATAATTGCTGTCTGAGTATTCAGTTTATATGGCTCAGAGGTCGTAAACCGTTTAATCTGAAGTGAGAGCAGCAATGGTTGTAATGCTGCCTATATTTTGCGACTTCAGAGACTCTGATGCCGCAGTTCCCTTCCCATATTTGTGTTAGCCCACTGTGTTTGATTTGTGCCCTTTCCTCTAAGTCTGCGTAAGTAGGCAGTAATAAAAATGCGTATTGAAGTTAAAGTCCACCCTTCTGATTAATTAAGATTGTCCTGATGATAACCAGACAATTTAGAATACGGGAGGATTGATAGGTGTGCAATACTCAATGTTATGTCGCACTTAATTTACCCTCCTCTTTATTACTGCGATCCCACTACTAATTGAATAAGTGGGAAGATAGGGTTAACTCCGGGACAGCAAGGACAACATAGGTGTTACAACTTGCATACGATTGACATGTATTTTCTTCCCTGCTGAAGTATACTTTTCACCAGAGTGTAATAGTCTAATCCAGCAAGGAGGGGGTTAACATTAATTAACTGCCTAATAGATACAGGTAGCGATCTATACGGCGCACTATACTGCTGGTTTTATCCCCGCTCAGCACCCATTTCTGGCAAAATAGATTTTTCTTTTAAATGTTTAAGGAGTGAGCCTAATAGCAAAAAGGGTTAAGAATATATATATGGTGTATATATGGTGTCAGTAACATTAAGTTACTGACACGTTGTAGTGAGTAGGTGGCTCCAAGCCACATAATCCAGGCCGGCTTTTCCTGGAGTGACCAAAGCGAAGGGTGGGATGGTCACTCCCACGTACCAGGCCTTATAAAGCCTGGGCCTACAGGGCCTAGGGAGAGCATCTGGCTGAGAGCCAGAGAGAGGGCTCTGTGGAGCAAGGAGCCCGGCTAGCCCAGCGTGTGGGCTGAGAGAGCTGAGACCTTTGCAGGTCTGAGAGTCCTGGCTGGCTGTGCGCAGATACCTTTTGGTTACCCGTGTGTAGACAGGAACGCTACATGTCTAGTAAGTGCTCAGACGAGCAGGATTTACTTTGTGTTGGCCTGAAGTTAAGGCCTGTATTTTGCTTTGTTTTGCTTGGAAATAAACCCCGGCCAAGCCTGGACTAAAGACTTTATCGCAAGTGTCACTGTCTCTGACTGCTTATGCCCAGGTTGCTACCGATCCTAAACGCTAATCCCTCACATATGGTGTTTGGATGCGGGCAGCGGTCTTAAAGAGACATACACCAATTAATGGACATTTTGCTGCAGCAGCTGGAGAACCGTTGCTAAGGGTAACCGCCCAAGAGAGATTGACTGGAGAGTGCTGTAACCCCCATGTCCTGGGTGAAAGCTGCAACGGCACAGCCATCAGATACAGCCAAGATGGAAGAACTGATAAAGCAGCTGGTGCAAGTTAACGTGCTACAACAACAAGCATTTGCTCAGCAACAGCAAGCTTTTGCTCAGCAGCAACAAGTGACGGCGACCCAGCAAAAGGTCCATGAGGAGGCCATGAGAGCTCAGGCCGAGACTAATGCTCAACTCGTGAGCCTCATCGAGAGGTATAAAGCCAAGGAGGACTTACTGCGAGCCGTGCCTCCTCGACGTTCCAACCCCGGGAACAGCAAGTCGGCTGGAGCCCCTGGTAAGACTGTTCCGTATGCAAGGGGTGTCAAAAGTGTCCCAAAGGGAGGCGGCTCAGAGGGGGATCATGTGGGACAGAAGAGGAGTCCCAACTGGACAGTCCGGTCCCGGGTAGAACCCCAAGGGGACCGGGGCCCCATACTATGTTGGCGCTGTCGCGAGCCCGGGCATATTGCCGCCAACTGTCCACTTACCGTGGAACCCATGGACTGTGACTCTGCCCGGCGGAGGTCAATGTTCGCACGGCCAGTATGTTCTGCAGAGACTGTGTCAGAGACTGATCGACCATTATGTCACCTAAAGGTGAATGACTTTGCGGTGACAGCTCTACTGGACTCAGGGAGCTTGGTTACGCTGGTGCACTCCAGCCTGGTCGATCCCACAACCTTCACCGGCCATCGCATGGGGGTTGTGTGTGTGCATGGGGACACCAAGGAGTATCCTATTGCCCTTGTAAGACTTGAGACTCCGTGTGGACTTGCCACCCATGAGGTGGGCGTCGTAAAATCCTTAATGCACACCGTGATCCTCGGGAGAGACTTTCCCCTATTTTGGGACTTGTGGCGACACCGAGGGTTGTCTGCAAATAAGGTTCATGATAATGCAAATGTGTATCATGTGTGTCCGGAACCGTTTGACCCTGAGGGTACGGTTCCAGCAGTAGGGGTGACCCAAGAGAATGAGGATAACTTTCCCTTAACAGTATTGGCAGGTGAGACGGAGGTACAGGATGAAGTAGTTGCTATGCCTGACTTAGAGGTCTCACGTGCCAACTTCGGAACTGAGCAGCTCCGAGACCCCACCTTAGTAAAAGCCAGGGAAAATGTTAAAGTGATAAATGGGGAGCCTCAATTTCCAGGGGCTATTGTGTTTCCACACCTGGCAGTCAACCAGGAATTGTTGTATCAGGTTGACAAGGTCCGTGCGGAGGTTGTGGAACAGCTGGTGGTACCTCAGTCTTATCGTAGGATGGTCTTAGACCTGCCGCACAAGCATGTGCTGGGAGGTCATCTCGGGAGCGAAAAGACTAGGGAACGCATCCTTCAGCGTTTTTTCTGGCCGGGGGTACATGGTGATGTAAAACGTTACTGTGAGTCGTGCCCGGAGTGTCAAATAACAGCTCCTATGCCCCATTACCGGAGCCCCTTAGTGCCCTTTCCCATCATAGAGGTGCCGTTTGAGCGGATCGCTGTGGACCTAGTTGGGCCCTTGGTAAAGTCTGCCCGGGGTCACCAACATATATTAGTGGTTGTAGACTATGCCACCCGTTACCCCGAAGCCGTTCCTTTATGCAATACGTCATCCAAGGGTATTGCAAAGGAACTACTTCACATGTTCTCCCGCACGGGCATACCAAAAGAGATCCTGATGGACCAAGGAACCCCCTTTATGTCAAAGGTCATGAAGGAATTGTGTAAGCTGCTGAATATGAAGCACTTACGGACGTCTGTGTACCACCCACAGACGGATGGTCTGGTTGAGAGGTTTAATAAGACCCTAAAAAGCATGCTAAAAAAGGTAGTCAATAAGGATGGGAAGGACTGGGACTGTCTGCTGCCATATTTAATGTTCTCAATCCGTGAAGTCCCACAATCCTCCACTGGGTTCTCTCCCTTTGAATTAGTTTATGGTAGACATCCCCGAGGGCTCCTTGATGTAGCTAAGGAGACCTGGGAGCACGAGTCCACCCCCTACAGGAGTGTTATTGAACACATCTCCCTCATGCAAGATCGAATTGCGGCGGTCATGCCCATTGTTAGAGAACATTTACAGCAGGCTCAAGAAGCCCAAAGCCGGGTATATAACAGGTCCGCCAAGGTGAGAACCTTCAACCCTGGGGATCGGGTACTAGTGTTGGTGCCCACCCTAGAAAGTAAATTCCTAGCAAAATGGCAAGGGCCCTATGAAATAATTGAGAAAGTCGGAGAGGTAAATTATAAGGTATACCAGCCAGGTAGGCGGAAACCAGAACAGTTGTACCATGTAAACCTAATTAAGCCATGGAAGGACAGAGAAGCCCTGACCACAGTGAGCACCCCCCATGGTGAGGTCCCAGAGGTGTGTGTATCAGGGTCCCTGTCCAAATCCCAACAGCAAGAGTCTAGGGAATGTATACGACGTAATTCAGATGTATTCTCCGATATACCAGGGCGTACTGGTGTCATAAAACACAGGGCAGGAAAGCTACAGGACAATGCCGATGCCTTGTCAAGGACGCATTGTAAGGCGGCTAAAGGTGTCCGACCCCACAGGCTCGAACAGAGGGGGAGGGTATGTGAGAAGGTGACCGGCAAAGTGCTGGAGGGCATATATATTTCGCCCAGGATGCTCTCCTATGAGGCTTTGGGGAGCGCTTGGGCAGATACATGCCACCGAGCAGCCTGGGCTCGGTGGAGGAAGCCGGCAGTATGGTGTCAGTAACATTAAGTTACTGACACGTTGTAGTGAGTAGGTGGCTCCAAGCCACATAATCCGGGCCGGCTTTTCCTGGAGTGACCAAAGCGAAGGGTGGGATGGTCACTCCCACGTACCAGGTGAGGCTGGTACCAGGCCTTATAAAGCCTGGGCCTACAGGGCCTAGAGAGAGCATCTGGCTGAGAGCCAGAGAGAGGGCTCTGTGGAGCAAGGAGCCCGGCTAGCCCAGCGTGTGGGCTGAGAGAGCTGAGACCTTTTCAGGTCTGAGAGTCCTGGCTGGCTGTGCGCAGATACCTTTTGGTTACCCGTGTGTAGACAGGAACGCTACATGTCTAGTAAGTGCTCAGACGAGCAGGATTTACTTTGTGTTGGCCTGAAGTTAAGGCCTGTATTTTGCTTTGTTTTGCTTGGAAATAAACCCAGGCCAAGCCTGGACTAAAGACTTTATCGCAAGTGTCACTGTCTCTGACTGCTTATGCCCCGGTTGCTACCGATCCTAAACGCTAATCCCTCACAATATAATATATATATATATATATATATATATATATATATATATATATATATACTGCAGTGGTGCAGTATCAGAATGACTTGCAGAGGGTGCTAGTCAGGCAGTCTGATACCTGGCAAGAGAAAGATAAGGTTGACACCTGATGGGTGTAGCAGGAATTGGTTGCATTTAAGACAGTTCCTGCCAAAAGCAAGGGAAGTTACAGCTTGGCAGTGCAGGACAGGCTGCAAGCTGAGGTCCAGTGTGGACCAGTTGGGTCTGTCACCCGGTCTGACGGAAGAAGACGCTCTCCCGACGCCCCAGGAGGGGTTAGTGAGAGGACCCTGTGGGTTGTGAACCCCAAGCTTATGTGGACTGTGTATGATTTGTTTGATATGCTGTTAATAAAGGCTGGCAGGAGCCAGATCTAAAGAAACTTCTGTTGCTGGAGCCTGTTTTCGTGTGAGGTGCACATTCCAGTTTCTAAAATGGGTGATCTCGTGGCAAGAAGACCCTAACTTGTCACATATCAGGGAGAATGCCCTGGCACAAAATGGAATGGTGCACAAAGCTGCACAGGAGCAACATGTGAAGTGGATGTCTGCCGGGAGCAGTGCTGCTGCATGCAGAATTTAAAGGGCCGGGTGGCTGAGTGTGTGGTTGTTGCTGGATGCAGTTTAAAGGGCCAGGAGGCCAAATATACGGTTGCTGCTGGAGCACCATTTAACCCCTTCCCTCTCCAGGACGTACCGGTACGTCCTGGGAGCCTGGTACTTCCCGCAACAGGACGTAAAGGAAAAAAAAATTAAAACCCCACATATTGGGTATTGACGCGTCCATAACGACGTGTACAAAAAGTTGAACATGCTTTTTCTTTTGTACGACAAAAAGCGTAAAAATAAACGCTAAAAAACAGAGGCAAAATGCTAATTTTTAGCATTTTGCCTCCCAAAAAATGCAATAAAAGTGATCAAAAAAGCCGTACATTCCCCAAAATGGTACCAATAAAAACTACAGCTCGTCTCGCAAAAAGTAAGCCCTCATAGAGCTCCGTACATAGAAAAATAAAAAAGTTACAGGACTTTGAATGCAGCTATAGAGAAAAAAAAAGATTTCCAAAAAAAAAGGGGGTTTTATTGCAAAAAAGTGTAAAAACCTAAAAAAAAATAACAATTTTGGTATCGTTGTTACCGTACCGACCCGCAGAAAAAATTTAGTGTGTCATTTATGCTGCATGATTAACGCTGTAAAAAAAGAAAAAGAAATCTATGGCAGAATTGATGCGTTTTCTCTCCCTGTTATTATACAAAAAAGAAAAAAAAAATTTACGATATTGTCTATGTACCCAAAAGTGGCACCGATAAAAACTACAGCTCGCCAGGCAAAAAACAAGCCCTTATACGGCCGCGTCGACGGAAAAATTAGTTATGGCTTTTGAAAAATGGAGATGGAAAAATACCAAAAAATCGCTTAGTCCTCAACGCCAAAATAGGCCATGTCATTAAGGGGTTAAAGGGCCAGTAGGCAGAAGAATTGTGGTTGCTGTGGGAGCAACAAAGGACAGGACTGAGGACATCTGCGGGGCAAGTTGGTGAACTTGTTGCTGTATTTGTTCATTTTGGACTGAGAAGTCAAGATGGCAGGTGGTGCAGGAGGCAACCAAAAACAGCCATGCTGGGGGTGTTTGCAGATAGACTGGTGCATGTACGGATGTCCAGTGGCAAAGTTGCCAGTAAAACCCCACTGGTCTGTGTTGGAGGCTGTCTGCAGGGTTTTCAGGGCACAACAGGAGATCTCCCCGCCAAAGGACTGTGACAAACATCCGGAGAAAACTCCATGGAGTGCTGAGGCCACTAAAAAGACTAATAGAATGTTTTATGTGCAGGGTGGTTCAGCAAAAGCTGCACAATGTAACAGAACATTTGGTGAGGATTTGTCCGAGGACTCTATTGCCGATGATGATGTGTGGAAATTGTTCCATAACCAAATTTTTTCCTTGCAGGAGGATTCCGGGAAAAGTGCAGTGTCTGCATTTGGTGAAAAGTCCAAAAACCATATTGTGGATAATTTGTTGCAGAAAAGTTTCATTAAAGGGGTTGTCTCGCGAAATCAAGTGGGGGTATACACTTCTGTATGGCCATATTAATGCACTTTGTAATATACATTGTGCATTAAATATGAGCCATACAGAAGTTATTCACTTACCTGCTCCGTTGCTAGCGTCCTTGTCGCCATGGTTCCGTCTAATTTCGGTGTCTTCTTGCCTTTTTAGACGCGCTTGCGCAGATCCGTCTTCTCCCTTCTTCTCCCTTCGGCTCCGCTCGGCAGCATCGGCATTTTGGCTCCGCCCCCTTGTACGCATCATCGCGTAGCTCCGCCCCATGATGTGTGCCGGTTCCAGCCTCCTGATTGGCTGAAATCGACACGTGACAGGGGCGGAGCTACGCGATGATGCGTACAAGGGGGCGGAGCCAAAATGCCGATGCTGCCGAGCGGAGCCGAAGGGAGAAGAAGGGAGAAGACGGATCTGCGCAAGCGCGTCTAAAAAGGCAAGAAGACACCGAAATTAGACGGAACCATGGCGACGGGGACGCTAGCAACGGAGCAGGTAAGTGAATAACTTCTGTGTGGCTCATATTTAATGCACAATGTATATTACAAAGTGCATTAATATGGCCATACAGAAGTGTATACCCCCACTTGCTGCCGCGAGACAACCCCTTTAACCCCTTAGTGACGGAGCTTTTTTGCTTTTTTCCATTATTGTTTTTTCTTACTCCCTTTTAAAAAATCGTAGCTCCTTTATTTATCCACCGACGTCACTGTATGAGGGCTTGTTTTTTGCGGGATGAGTTGTATTTTTCAATGGCACTATTTATTGTACCATATAATTTACTGAAAAACTTTTAAAAAATTCTTAGCGGAGAGAAATGGAAAAAAACCCCGACATTCCACCATCTTTCGGTGCGTCCTGTTTCTACGGCGCACAAACTGCAACAAAACCGACCTGATATTTTTATTCTATGGGTCAGTATGATTACTACGATACCAAACTTATATATATTTTTTTTTTGCTGTAGTACTTGTATTTTTTTTTTTAAGATATTTAATTTTTTTCAATTATTTTCTGCGGTCATTTTGTGCGCGCATAACTTTTTAACTTTTCTGTCGACGTAGTTGTGCAAGGGCTTAATTTTTGGATGTCCTGTAGTTTCTGTTAGTATCAATTTGGAATACATACAACTTTTTGATCGCTTTTTATTGCATTTTTTCTGGAAGACAGGGTAACTAAAAAAGTTTATTTCTGGCATTCTTTATTTTTTTTTTCGGACGACGTTCACCGTGCAGGAAAAATCATGCACTACTTTGATAGTTCGGACTTTTACGGACGCGGCAATACCAAATACATATTTTTATTTTATGATTTAGATTTTTTAATAATTGATATGGCAAAAGGGGGGTGATTTAAACTTTTATAACTTTTTTTTTTTTACAATTTAAAAAACTTTATTGATCTTTTTTCTGACTTTACTTTGAAGTCCCCCTGGGGGACTTTAACATGCGATGCTTTGATCGCTCCTGCAGTATGACATAATGCTATAGCATTTTGTGATACTGCTTTTTTACAGGCTTCTATCAAGCCACCCTGTGTGGATGGCTTGATAGGCAGTCTGCTAAGGCAGCCCTGGGGCCATTCATTAGGCCCCCGGCTGCCATGACACCTGCACGGCTCCCCCGATCTCACCGTGGGGGGGGCGTGCGGGACCCCCAAACAGCGTTCGGGGGATTTAAATGCCACTGTCAGAATTGACAGCGGCATTTAAAGGGTTAATAGCCGCGATCGGCCGAACGGCCGAGCGCGGCTATTGCCCGCGGGTGTCAGCTGTAATAAACAGCTGACACCCGCGCTGTATGGAGGGAGATAGCGGCACTACCTCCCTCCATACACGTCCTGCAACAGCAGGACGTAGTTTTACGATAGCGCCGTCACTAAGGGGTTAACCCTGAACCATGTGTGGGGGATTGTGGGATGTTTTCTGTGTATATGTGTAGAAATGTTTCCCAAATGAAGGTAGGGTGTGAACAGGTTGCTGTAGGGAGTTCAGCCAATGCCCATGCTGGAGTTAGTAGTACTATGCCTTTAGAGAGAAAGGACAGAGAGTACTAAAGGTGCAAAGAAGGAAAAGAAGGAAAAAGCTGCTACTAGTGAAACAAGTGAGGTTGTCAGGGCAGATCCTGAGGTCCAGGGTGAGACAGCAAGAGAACGCTTGTTTAAAATTCAGGAGGTATCTGCACCAATGCAAGCTTACATAAAGTTTCTTGAGGAAGTATGGCAAACTGCTAGTAAAAGATATGATGAGAAGTTAGAAAAAGAAAGGGCCAACTTGTGTCTGCTTGGAGAAGAGGCCAAGAGGCAAAGGCTGTTAACAGAGGAGCAGACAGGAAAATTCCCGATAGAAAGGAAAGTATTCTCCAGGAAGCTGAGCAGCTGAAAGCAGAGAATGCAGCTCTCAAAGGAGAATAAGTGCCTTGAGAGATTGGCTAAGGGGGAAGCGGATCACCGGGTGTTGCTGGAATAGAATAATGTTCAGTGTGAACAGAGCTTAGAAGAAATGAGAAGTAAGAAAAATAAATGTGAGGGATGCCTTTCAAAAGCCCATGAACTGATGCAAGACCTCAGAAATGTAGCCAGAGATGAGGCTGATCGCAGAGTATGCCTGGAGGCACAATCTGTGCAGTGTGGACAGGACTGTAGGAAACTGCAAATGAAAACCCAAAAGTTGGAGATGATGTGTTGCACGTTAGAAAGTGATTTTACAGATCCACGGAATCAAACTACAGGTTTGCAGAATCAAGTTGCAGAGTTGAAAATGCAGTTAGCAAAGAAAAATGGTGAATTGGAGTTCCATTAATTTGGCTTAAGGGAAAGCTGGAAATGGAGAAAGCTACTTGCAGTCAGGCAGAGAAGCAAGCCGAGATCTTGAAAACAGACTGGGTTACAAGGAAAACCAGGAAGCACTGCATGAGAGACTGGTGTCCCAGCTACAGATGAGCTTTGATGAGCTTTGATGAGAAAGCTAAACTACATGAAAGCCAGATCAAGGAGCTGGAACGGAGTCATGCTGTAATTGTGGGGAAACTGTCCAAGCAGTTGGAGCAGACTGAAAAGGTGAAAGAAACATTGAAAAGTGAGTCTGTTGGGCTGACTTAAAAGATGAAGGTGTTGTTGGAAGACAAACATGAATTGGAATGCAAGAAAAATGCAGTAGAAATGCAGCTTCAGAAGCTACATATTACCACACGTCCCCCCGGCTTGTTGTCTGGCTGCTGGGGGCGCGGGTGCCTGGCCTGCGTGGGCGGTGTGGTGCTGGTGGTGCACGGCACCGTGCACGCTCGCACCTGTGAGTGAAGCTGCCGCACATGAGCTCCCTTTTATTATGTTCTGTTGGGAATTGGCTGTCTCCCTCTCTCCGCCCCTGGGCGGGGGCTTTTGTTTAACGGTCGGGCAGAGACTTGCAATCACTGCCAGTTATTGGTTTCCCTCAGTGTGCTAGCTAGACTGCCTCTGTTAGTCTCCAGCCTCTGTCATCTTGTCTGCTATACTTTGCTATTGTCTGCCAGGTTTTTCCATCTGCGTCAGTTCTGCTTAGTATTGTTCGTTTTGGTTATTTACATCTGCCTTTTCTGTCGGTATTCTACCCTTTCCATCCAGGTACACCAGCGTCCCTTTTCGGTCCCTAGCAAGAGTAGGGACGACCGGCCCGTTGCCGGCCTGGGGTTAGCCAGGAGGGGAGGCAAGCAGGCAGGGACAGGGATTGTGGGTGAGACGTAGGGTACCAAGACTGGCGTATCAAGGGTAGTATACCGTAACATAATAACTGGTCCTTAAAATTGGTCTCCAATGGAGGCCATGAGTACCCTTGCAAGTCAGTTGCAGGATTTAGTGGTCGTGATCGAAGACCTGTCCGGTCGTATGGTGGCCCAGGAGCAGCGGGAGTTAGTGCATATTTCTACCACTTCTTCTATTCCCGAGCCCAATTGTCCTCTTCCTGGGCTATTTTCAGGGGAGAGGAGCAGGTTTTTTGTTTTTCAGCAGGCATGTACATTGTATTTTTGGATGCGGTCCTGCTCCTCCAGCTCAGAATCCCAGAAAGTTGGATTAATTATGTCCTTACTTCAGGCCCCCCCCCCCCCCCCCCCAGACATGGGCCTACTCCTTGCCCGAGAGTTCGGCTTGATTGCAGTCAGTTGATTTGTTTTTTCGGGAACTTGGAGGTATTTTTGATGAGCCGGACCGTGCGGGGTTGGCGGTATCTCAGCTCATGTCTCTACGTCAGGGGTAGCAGTGGGTAGAGGACTATTGCTCTAAATTTAGATTGTATGCAGGTGAACCTCTTGGAATGATAGCGCCCTTAAAGATGTGTTCTTGTTAGGTCTTTCTGATGCTGTCAAGGATCCACTCATTTCTCATCCCTCTCCCTTGACACTCAATGATGCGATAGAATTGGCGGTCAAAGCTGACAGTAGGCTGAGATCCAGAAAAGAGGAACGTCAGGCCCGTAAGGCTAGGGAATCCAGCAGACCCACTCCCCCTTCTCCCATGCCAACTTCTGGCGCCAAGCCTATGGAAGTGGATCAGCTAAGTCCCGAGGAACGGCGACCGTTCCGGATGACTCATCGCCTCTGCCTCTATTGTGGGAAAGCTGGACATCGTGTAGCGACCTGTCCTCAGAAGCGTCTACAACATCAGTCTGTTTAGTATAGGTTTTGTTAGACCTCTGATGACTGAGGACTCATATGTTACAGTTGACTGTGGGTGTTCTCCATTCTGAGAATCTGTCAATCTTGGTAATGAAAAGGATGTCTGTTGATGTAGTGCTTGGTATGCCCTGGTTGGCACTGCACAATCGCCGATTTGATTGGTCCACTCGAGAATTGACACATTGGGTGTTCTCCTGTCATAGTCACTTAGCTACTATATCCATGTGTTCAGCAGATACCATACTTATTCCGGAGTATTTGTTCGATTTTCATGATGTATTTTCCAAGAAACTGTCTGAGACTGGGAGTGGGACTGTGCTATTGATTTGATCCCCGACAGTCCCGTCTGTAAGGGAGCCATTTTCAATTTGTCTCGACGTGAGCACGCAGCCCTTAAGTCCTATATCTCAGAGGCTTTTAGTCATCTCAAAAAGGCGTTTACTGTTGCCCCAGTGCTAGTACAGCCTGACGAGCGGCGACCATTCTTCAATGAGGTTGATGCATCTGAGGTAGGCGGCGAGAGCTGTATTATCTCAGGAAGTCAGCGGGAGACCTAGGTATAGTCCATGTGCGTTCTTCTTGCTGAAGTTCAGTTCGCCGGAATGTAACTACGATGTGGGTAATCGTGAGTTATTGGCGATTAAGTGGTCTCTAGAAGAGTGGTGTCACCATCTTGAGGGGGTAAGGCATCCCATTACTGTGTATACTGATCATAAAAACCTGTATATACCTGTGTATACTGATCATAAAAAACGGCTCATCAGGCCAGGTAGGCGTTGTTTTTCGACAGGTTTAACCTCGTCGTTACATATATTCCAGGGGAGAAGAATGTGAAGGCAGACGCCCTCTCACGGAGTTTCGGTTCGCTGGAAAGTGAGACAGTGGCTCCCGAGAATATCTTGGCACCTGGGGTGGTGGTGGCAGCTGTAGAATCTGATCTCATTCCTCATCTACAAAATTGTCAGCAGGACGCTCCCTCGGGAGTGCCGGAGGGCAGATGGTTTGTGCCAGAGACCTTGCGTTTCAGAGTAATTGAAGAGTCTCACTCATCTGTTCTCGCAGTCCACCCGGGGATTCACTGGAGTCTGGATCTTTGTACTAGACACTACTGGTGGCCAGGCATGTCTCGGGAGATCTGTGACTTTGTTAAGGAATGCTCTGTCTGTGCACGTAAAAGTCGGTGTCGGCGTCCAGAGGGGCCTCTGAGACCACTACCAGTGCCTTTTCATCCGTGGTCGCATTTATCACCGATCTACCAGAGTCTCAGAAGTTCACCACTATCCTAGTTGTTGTAGACCGTTTCTCAAAGATGGCACACTTTGTGGCGTTAAAGAAGCTACCTTCTGCGATAGAATTTTCCAAGATTTTTGTAAAAGAAATCATTCGTCTACATGGGGTTCCCGAGAACATTGTATCTGATCGCGGGGTTCAGTTTGTTGCGCAATTTTGCGAGCCTTCTGTAGAAACCTGGGAACGCCGCTTTCCTTCTCGTTAGCATTCCACCCGCAAACTAATGGTTAGACTGAGCAGAAGAACCAGGATTTAGTGCAATTTTTACGGTTGTTTACTAGCAAAAAGGCTTATCAGTGGGCAGAATTCCTGCCATTGGCAGAGTTTGCACTAAACAACCGTACTTGTTCTTCCACTGGGGTGTTTCCATTCCTTTGCGTATATTGTGAGCATCCTCACTTTCTTACAGCTATCTCTACTCTGTCTGCCTGTCCTGCAGCTGGTGTCACCACAGATGCACTGCAGGGGGTATGGAAAGAAGTACAGAAGAACCTGAAAGCAATGGAGGCTCGTAGTGGGAGGAGTTTATCAGTATCTGAACCTTACAGGATGGGACAGAAGGTATATTTGTCTTCTAGATATCTCAAATTGAAGGCTCTGTCTTTGAAACTGGCGCCGCGTTACGTGGGTCCCTTTGTCATCATGCAGGTAGTAAATCCGCTTGCTTATGAACTTGATTTGCCAGCAACATGGAGGGTTCATAAGGTTTTTCATAAGTCATGTTTTGAAACCTTTTGTCCCTTCGGTGAGTTTTGACACTGGATGGCCAAAATAAAGTGTGATAAGGCCTACGGCCTTTATCAAAGGGGGGTGAGGAGGGTTAGGAATGGTGCAGTATCAGAATGGCCTGCAGAGGGTGCTAGTCAGGCAGTCTGATACCTGGAAAGGGAAAGATGGGGTTAACACCTGAAGGGTGTAGCAGGAATTGGCTGCATTTAAGCCAGTTCCTGCCAGAAGCTTAAAGCCCCAGGAGGCGTATGTAGACTGTGTATGATTTGTTTGATATGCTGTTAATAAAGGCTGTCAGGAGCCAGATCTAAAGAAACTTTTGTTGCTGGAGCCTGTTTTCGTGTGAGGTGACCATTCTGGTATCCAAAGTGGGCGATCCCGTGGCAAGCAACTTGTCACTGTAATATATATATATATATATATATATATATATATATATATATATATATATATATATATATAATGGCTAAGGGAAAGACCCTATATAACTCCTCTGGCATTAGTGAGCCGTGATGTAGTCTAAGCTAAATAGGCACCGTTGTAGCCAGCCTACAGATGGTATCATGCGGCCGGCTAACACTAGGTTAACTGACTGAAAATGGTTTTCTGACTATCTGGTCTAAATCATCTTATTAACCCATTTCTGCAGCCAGCCTTTCACTCTGTCTGTGACATCAGGATAAGATAAGGCAAGGGGAGCGGTCGTGATTCCTGGCCGCATTCCCAGTGGTAGAAGCCGATCAGCTGAAAACCACACCGCAAAGTTGCTGCGTTTTACGGTAAGGTTGCCTCCACATGGGCGTTTGCGTTTTTGGGCGGGTGAAAAACACAGCGATAGGGCAAATGTGTGTCTGCTTTACATTGTCATGCCTTTTTTCACACAAATTGAACAAATGATGGCTTTATATGGAAACATAGATGCATAAATAGGCGAAAAAAGCTGGAAGATAGAACATGCCATGATATTTTGCTATTGCAACATTGCAACAGACAACACATGGCAGATGTAAATGAAATCATTGAAAGACATTGGTTTCATAAATTAGCATTTTTATTCACTCTTGCATAGAGCAAAAAACGCAGCGCTTTAGCGTCCGTGTGGAGGCACCGTAAAACGTATGCAGTTCCCTGTAGTGTTTTTGTTGTACAATTAACATGCGCATCAAAAACAAAAAAAGACATGATAGAAACACTAAAGGAAGCACATTGTGGGGAGGCAGTCTAATTTTAACCCTTTCCAATCCACTGTCTGAAGTCCTTATGATTTAAGACTGTACAGCTCCGATGTTGGAAGACGTCTGTCGGGGTTCTCTTACTGTATATTGCCAGCCACTGTACTGTCGGAGCCTATCCAATGTGTCACCTCATGCAGTACTGGCTTTAGCCAACATATAGCGCCGTTGTATAACGGCAGAAAAAGAGTAAGACCCCTAGGAAAACTAGGATACAAATTGGATTGGAAAGGGTTAATGTCCATGGGCATGCAACGTAAGTTATGTAAATGTTGCAACTGCAAGATGCTTCATTAATGTGAACTAAATAATAATCTTTATTTGTATAGTGCCAACCTATTCCACAGCGCTTTCAAGGCACATGGAGAACACAAACAATATGGAAATTACAGAAATTACAAAAGTTACATGTGGTATTCAATTATTGAGAAACAAAGGAGTTGGGGTGATAACAGAATGTACAAGGGAAGGCGGTGGAGCAATAACATGTTTTTAGGACACAAACGTTGTGGGGGTAATACAGGAAATGTGGGGGGCAGGAAGGGTACATGATAGGCAAAAGTGGAAAGCCATGGGGAGGGGCAGGGGGCAGATTTTTTTGGGGGGGTGCGGTGGTGGAAGACTAGATCAGGAGATTTGGTATGTTTCTTTGAAGAGGTGCATCTGTAAGGCATGTCTGAAGTTCCGTACATCAGGATTGTATGGATGTTTTGGGGTAGAGCGTTCCAGAGGATCGGTACTGCTATAGAGAAGTCCTGGAGGCAAGCATGTGAGGTTCATATTAGAGATGTGTTTAGTCTGAGTGTGTTAGCAGATCAGGGTGCCAGGGCTAGGTGATGTATAAACAGGAGGAAATGTATGGCAGCACCATGGAGAGCTTTGCGGGTGAGGGTGATGAGTTTGAATTGAGTTTTGTAGTGTATGGGCAGCCAATGCAGTGACTGGCATAGTGCAGAGGTGTCTGAGAAGCGACTGGATAGGAAGAGGAGTCTTGCTGCCGCATTTATTATGGATTGGACAGGGAGGAGAGTAGGTGCGATGAAGGCCAATGAGCAGCGAGTTGCAGTAGCCAAGCCAGGAATGGATGAGGGCGACAACAAGTGTCTTTAGCGCGTCCGTGGTGAGAAACAAACAGATTTCAGCAATATTACAGAGGTGCAGGTGGCATGTTCGTCTGCCCGCTGCCTTGGGGTCACACTGAATTCTGACATCTCCTTTACCCCCTATATAACCCACTTATGATGGTGCCAGATACTGATATGGAGATGTTTGGGGGAGGTTGACTGGTGGAGGAAAACTTCTAACACATTTACCGCGTAGTATATGTATGTTGTTATACTGGAAGAATCAACTGAAGTACAGGAGAAGATATACACAGTATGACGACATATAGTAGGTTTACTACTCAAGGGCATGGTGACATTCGCTAATACACTTGTCACTGAGAGAAATATTGTGAAAGTCTGTCACAGAGAACTGAAAACTACATGAAAATGTAGCTACATGCTTATAGACAACAGATGGTCACAACAAGTTAAAACTTGCGGTAAGCTGCAGGTAAACATTTTGGAGCAATGGAAAAGAGCAGGAAAACAAAGTAGAAGGTTTAGAGGGTGCGATACTCTGAGTGTTGTCCTCAGTTAGATTGCACCAACTAATACACATAAATGTACCAGTATGTTGGTACTAAAGTTTCCTTTTGAAGTGGGATAAAATTATGTTGGGGAACTAAAGGGGTAAGTATGAGTTTACACCAAGTTTTTGCATCCTGTTTTAAAAGTATCTTTTTACTAATCTCTAAAAGAAAAAAAATAATTAAAATGTACATCTTGAGAGAACGAGTATACTGGTCTGAGATGAAAAAGAGACACCAAGGATTCCATATAAACATTATCAACAGGTCCCATACTTAACAAAGATTTCCATAGTAAATTAATCACATGATCACCTTCTTAAGGTCCTGGTGACTCCAGACCCTACTGCTCGCCACACACTTCTGGGCCCAGCAGATCACATGACATTGAGGCACATGAGTGCTATGGCCAACCACTGGCCTCAGTGTTGGTACCACCTGCTCTGGAGGAGAATTAATTTATACTTCTCTCCAAAGAGCAGTGCCTGTAAGACTTTCTATGCCAGCTGGTAAGGTCCAACAGGAGAGACTGTATCCTCCCCAAAGATCACTGAGGTTTCGTTTGAGTTTATTCATTTCTTTTTTAAAACAATATTCAATTCAAGTTTTTGGGTAAAACTCAGAATTTATTCTATATTCGGATTATGACATTTTCCTAATAAAAATTTATTTATTAAGATAGATTTTACTCACATGAAATCTCTTCTTTATTAATTTTTCCAACATTAAGTTCAAGACAGTGTCCATCTGATTTTTACTTTTATCTACAATTTACAGGCGAATGGAACATGATGTTCCATTCATCCGTGAATTGGAGATCAAAGTATGAAACCGGCTTAAAGGGCAGTCTAAGGTCCCTCAGGACCTTTTTTTATATACTAAGAATAGCCCGTCTATGTGTCTCAAGAAATCTTCAAGGCAATTCTTTAGTAAAAACTTCAAATTCTTTTCTTTTTCTAAATTCTCAAGAGGGCCCCAGACAGAACTAGGCTCTACAGGAATGTCAAAAACTTAGTTTAATTGTTAGTTTCATGTTAGAGGAAAGCTTGCTGGTTATAATATGTTACTCTCCCAGACAATGTACACCATGTATGGATCCAATTATATTATTTACTTGTTAGTATGTCTGTGTAAACCTAGGTACATTGGTAGAACCATTAATTCCCTAAGGGTGCTTTTAGACTGAATGATTCGTTCAAACAAATCAATCAAATGAGTGAAAGTGATGTCTAAATGAGCGCCAATGACCGAATGACGAACAATTATTTGGTATTGTTTGGTATCGTATGTAGGCATGAAAAACCATCGTTAGCTCATTCACTTATTGTTCGGTTAAAACAGCAAACGTTCAGTTGTTTTCATTCACTTATCTTTATATATAAAGACAAAAGCCCTCACTCACTGACTGACTCACTCACTCACTGACTGACTCGCCACTAATTCTCCAACTTCCCGATGTCGTACAAACATGAACTTTGGCACAAGCATAGATTATGTCCAAAATAGGAAAAGTAAAGGAATCCCAACTCGATTATTCAGTTCTAGCACAAAAGAACTAGCATCCAAATTTTACATACGTAATCTAATTCTCTCACTTCTCGATGTCATAGAAACTTGAAATTTGGCACGAGCATTGATTATGTCATAAATAGTAAAAGTTAATGGGTCCTAACTCGATTATTCAATTCTAATCGCAAAAGAATTAGCGTCCAAATTTTATGTACGTAATCTAATTCTCTCACTTCCTGATGTCATTTTATATAAAGAAAACGTTGTATGATTACCTCCACATGGTGTTTCCTGGGTAACGCAAAGAACCATGCAAAATGGTGAACATATTTTTTTCCTCGGTATCTCTAAAATAACCACGACTTCATAAGATTTTGCGTGTGAACACCAGATAAACACCAGCACCAAATTAACTCGGGCGAAGCTGGGTATATCAGCTAGTACAGCATATGTGAAAGGTTGAATGATTCTGAACGATTCTTGTTTGAATGAGACAATGACCCCTTTGCTTGTCTAAGGCTGCCTGAGAGTGAACGAGCTAGTGGTGTCGTCACTCGCTCATTCAAATGATAATCGGCTCGTTTAAAAAGGAAATAGAAAACAAAAATCACTCTAATATAATTGGTATTTAAGACATTTTGTGAAATATCATAATAAAGATCCATCCCTTATGTTTTTTCCCAACTGACAAAATACCCCAAGGTAAATTTCAAAAGCTACACACCAAGGAAATGTAATGGATTTTTAGATTAGATGCTTTAGTCCTAAAAGGTTTGAACAAATGGTTGCAACTAGAGATGAGCGAACGTACTCGTCCGAGCTTGTTACTCGTTCGAGTATTAGTGTGTTCGAGATGCTCGTTACTCGTGACGAGTACCACGCGATGTTCGAGTTACTTTCACTTTCATCTCTGAGACGTTAGCGCGCTTTTCTGGCCAATAGAAAGACAGGGAAGGCATTACAACTTCCCCCTGCGACGTTCAAGCCCTATACCACCCCCCTGCAGTGAGTGGCTGGCGAGATCAGGTGTCAACCGAGTATAAAAATCGGCCCCTCCCGCGACTCGCCACAGATTTGTTCTGACATAGAGGAGGGAAAGTGCTGTTGGTGCCGGAGCTGCTATAGGGAGAGTGTTAGAAGTATTTTTGGCTTCATGAACCCCAACGGTCCTTCTTAGGGGCACATCTAACCGTGTGCAGTACTGTGGAGGCTGCTTTTTGCACATTTTTTTTTTTTTGTATATCAGCCGTGCAGAGCATTGCGCCCTGCAGTAATTATACATAGAGCAGGGCCAGTAGTGGTGAGGCAGGGACAGAAGACATATATTGTGAGGCAGGGACAGAAGACATATATTGTGAGGCAGGGACAGAAGACATATATTGTGAGGCAGGGACAGAAGACATATATTGTGAGGCAGGGACAGAAGACATATTGTGAGGCAGGGACAGAAGACATATATTTATTGAATATAGGCAGTGGGCCTTTGCAAAAACATTTGGGGAAAAAAATCTATTTGGGCTGCCTGTGACTGTCCTCAGTGTTCTGGATCTTTGCTGGGTGTAGTTGTCCTCCTAATTCATACGCAGCCAGCAAAGTGTTACAGCAGGCTTGCGCAAAATTATTTCCTGGCTCTGTGTTGCCTGTTAAATCACCGCTGTATTCCAGTCCACAGTGCAACAGTCTGCCTTTATTTTACATACTCCAGGGCCAGTCGTGGTGACGCAGAGAGAGAAGACATATACAGTGTATATAGGCAGTGGGCCTTTCCAAAAACATTTGGGGAAAAAAATCTATTTGGGCTGCCTGTGACTGTCCTCAGTGTACTGGGTCTGTGCTGGGTGTAGTTGTCCTCCTAATTCATATGCAGCCAGCTAAGTGTTACAGCAGGCTTGCGCAAAATTCTTTCCTGGCTCTGTGTTGCCTGTTAAATCACCGCTGTATTCCAGTCCACAGTGCAACAGTCTGCAGTTATTTTACATACTCCAGGGCCAGTAGTGGTGACGCAGAGAGAGAAGACATATACAGTGTATATAGGCAGTGGGCCTTTCCAAAAACATTTGGGGAAAAAAATCTATTTGGGCTGCCTGTGACTGTCCTCAGTGTACTGGGTCTCTGCTGGGGCTAGTTGTCCTCCTAATTCGTACGCATCCAGCTAAGTGTTACAGCAGGCTTGTGCAAAATTATTTCCTGGCTCTGTGTTGGCTGTTACATCACCGCTGTATTCCAGTCCACAGTGCAACAGTCTGCAGTTATTTTACATACTCCAGGGCCAGTAGTGGTGACGCAGAGAGAGAAGACATATACAGTGTATATAGGCAGTGGGCCTTTCCAAAAACATTTGGGGAAAAAAATCTATTTGGGCTGCCTGTGACCGTCCTCAGTGTTCTGGGTCTGTGCTGGGTGTAGTTGTCCTCCTAATTCATACGCAGCCAGCTAAGTGTTACAGCAGGCTTGCGCAAAATTATTTCCTGGCGTTCTGTAAGCGAAGTCAGCCTCCAACCACAGGCGAATAAGCGGCACATTTAATTACAGCGTTCTGTTTCTTAACTACTGGTAATACACCATGCTGAGGGGTAGGGGTAGGCCTATAGGACGTGGACGCGGGCGAGGACGCGGAGGCCCAAGTCAGTGTGTGGGCACAGGCCGAGCCAGTGCGGTGGCCAGGGGTAGAGGCAGGGCCAGACTGAATAATCCACCAACTGTTTCCCAAAGCGCCCCCTCGCGCCATGCCACCCTGCAGAGGTCAAGGTGCTCTACGGTGTGGCAGTTTTTCACAGAGACGCCTGACGACCGACGAACAGTGGTGTGCAACCTTTGTCGCACCAAGATCAGCTGGGGAGCCACCACCACCAGCATGCGCAGGCATATGATGGCCAAGCACCCCACAAGGTGGGACGAAGGCCGTTCACCGCCTCCGGTTTGCACCACTGCCTCTCCCCCTGTGCCCCAACCTGCCACTGAGATCCAATCCCCCTCTGAGGACACAGGCACTACCGTCTCCTGGCCTGCACCCACACCCTCACCTCCGCTGTCCTCAGCCCCATCCAGCAATGTCTCTCAGCGCAGCGTCCAGACGTCGCTAGCGCCATTGTTTGAGCGCAGGTGCAAGTACGCCGCCACGCACCCGCACGCTCAAGCGTTAAACGTGCACATTGCCAAATTGATCAGCCTGGAGATGCTGCCGTATAGGCTTGTGGAAACGGAGGCTTTCAAAAGCATGATGGCGGCGGCGGCCCCGCGCTACTCGGTTCCCAGTTGCCACTACTTTTCCCGATGTGCCGTCCCAGCCCTGCACGACCACGTCTCCCGCAACATTGTACGCGCCCTCACCAACGCGGTTACTGCCAAGGTCCACTTAACAACAGACACGTGGACAAGCACAGGCGGGCAGGGCCACTATATCTCCCTGACGGCACATTGGGTGAATTTAGTGGAGGCTGGGACAGAGTCAGAGCCTGGGACCGCTCACGTCCTACCCACCCCCCGAATTGCGGGCCCCAGCTCGGTGGTGGTATCTGCGGCGGTGTATGCTTCCTCCACTAAACCACCCTCCTCCTCCTCCTATGCAACCTCTGTCTCGCAATCAAGATGTGTCAGCAGCAGCACGTCGCCAGCAGTCGGTGTCGCGCGGCACGGCAGCACAGCGGTGGGTAAGCATCAGCAGGCCGTGCTGAAACTACTCAGCTTAGGAGAGAAGAGGCACACGGCCCACGAACTGCTGCAGGGTCTGACAGAGCAGACCGACCGCTGGCTTGCGCCGCTGAGCCTCCAACCAGGCATGGTCGTGTGTGACAACGGCCGTAATCTGGTGGAGGCTCTGCAGCTCGGCAGCCTCACGCATGTGCCATGCCTGGCCCATGTCTTTAATTTGGTGGTTCAGCGCTTTCTGAAAAGCTACCCACACTTGTCATAACTGCTCGGAAAGGTGCGCCGGGTCAGCGCACATTTCTGCAACTCCAAGACGGACGCTGCCACCCGGCGGACCCTGCAACATCGGTTTAATCTGCCAGTGCACCGATTGCTGTGCGATGTGCCCACACGGTGGAACTCTACGCTCCACATGTTGGCCAGGCTCTATGAGCAGCGTAGAGCTATTGTGGAATACCAACTCCAACATGGGCGGCGTAGTGGGAGTCAGCCTCCTCAATTCTTTACAGAAGAGTGGGCCTGGTTGGCAGACATCTGCCAGGTCCTTGGAAACTTTGAGGAGTCTACCCAGATGCTGAGCGGGGATGCTGCAATCATTAGCATCACCATTCCTCTGCTATGCCTCTTGAGAAGTTCCCTGCAAAGCATAAAGGCAGATGCTTTGCACTCGGAAACGGAGGCGGGGGAAGACAGTATGTCGCTGGATAGTCAGAGCACCCTCATGTCTATATCTCAGCGCGTTGAGGAGGAGGAGGGGGAGGAGCATGAGGAGGAGGGGGAAGAGACTGCTTGGCCCACTGCTGAGGGTACACATGCTGCTTGCCTGTCATCCTTTCAGCGTGTATGGCCGGAGGAGGAGGAGGAGGAGGATCCTGAAAGTGATCTTCCTAGTGAGGACAGCCATGTGTTGCATACAGGTACCCTGGCACACATGGCTGACTTCATGTTAGGATGCCTTTCTCGTGACCCTCGCGTTACACACATTCTGGCCACTACGGATTACTGGGTGTACACACTGCTCGACCCACGGTATAAGGAGAACCTTTCCACTCTCATTCCCGAAGAGGAAAGGGGTTCCAGAATGATGCTATACCACAGGGCGCTGGTGGACAAACTGATGGTAAACTTCCCATCCGACAGGGCTAGTGGCAGAAGGCACAGTTCCGAGGGCCAGGTAGAAGGGGAGGCGCGGAGATCAGGCAGCATGTACAGCACAGGCAGGGGAACACTCTCTAAGGCCTTTGACAGCTTTATGGCTCCCCAGCAAGACTGTGTCACCACTCCCCAGTCAAGGCTGAGTCGGCGGGAGCACTGTAAAAGGATGGTGAGGGAGTACGTAGCCGATCGCACGACCGTCCTCGGTGACGCCTCTGCCCCCCACAACTACTGGGTGTCGAAGCTGGACACGTGGCCTGAACTCGCGCTGTATGCCCTGGAGGTGCTTGCTTGTCCTGCGGCTAGCGTCTTGTCAGAGAGGGTGTTTAGTGCGGCTGGGGGAATCATCACGGATAAGCGTACCTGCCTGTCAACCGACAGTGCCGACAGGCTTACACTCATCAAGATGAACAAAGCCTGGATTTTCCCAGACTTCTCTTCTTCACCAGCGGACAGCAGCGATACCTAAGCAATACGTAGGCTGCACCCGCGGATGGAAGCATCGTTCTCTATCACCATCAAAAATGGGGACCTTTTTGCTTCATCAATCTGTGTATAATATTCCTCCTCCTCCTCCTGTTCCTCCTCCTGAAACCTCACATAATCACGCTGAACGGGCAATTTTTCTTAGGCCCACAAGGCTCAGTCATATAATTTTTGTAAACAATTTTTATACGTTTCAATGCTCATTAAAGCGTTGAAACTTTCACCTGAACCAATTTTTATTTTAACTGGGCTGCCTCCTGGTCTAGTTACCAATTAAGCCACATTAACCAAAGCGATTAATGGGTTTCACCTGCCCTCTTGGTTGGGCATGGGCAATTTTTCTGAGGTATATTAGTACTGTTGGTACACCAATTTTTGGGGGCCCTCGCCTACAGTGTAATCCAATTAATTTTTAGCCCACCTGCATTACAGCTGACGTTACATCAGCTGTGTTGGGCACTGCAATGGGATATATTTATGTACCGCTGGTGGGTTCCAGGGAGCCAACCATGCCGTGGGTGAACACGGAGTTGTAACTGCATGTGTCCACTTGTAAAGAACCCCAGTCTGACTGGGGCATGCAGTGTGGGCCGAAGCCCACCTGCATTAAGCACGACATTACCTCAGCTGTGATGGGCAATGCAATGGTATATATTTATGTACCGCCGGTGGGTTCCAGGGAGCCACCCATGCTGTGGGTGCACACGGAATTCCCATTGCGGAGTTGTACCTGGCTGTGACTATTTATAAAAAACCTTGACTGGGGCATGCAGACACCTTGACAGAATGAATAGTATGTGGCACATAGGTTCCCCATTGCTATTCCCACGTGTGCAGCTCCTGATGGAGGTGGCATAGGATTGGATTTCTCATTGCTTCTGTACAGCATTGTGGGCTATCGCCCCGCCCCTTTTAAAGAGGGTCGCTGCCTAGCCGTGCCAACCCTCTGCAGTGTGTGCCTGCGGTTCCTCTTCATGGCAGACGCACTTATAAATAGACATGAGTGTGGCGTGGCATGAGGGCAGCTGAAGGCTGGGCAGGGACAGTTTGGTGTGCGCTGTGGACACTGGGTCGTGCGGAGTGTCATGTGGCAGCGGAGTGTCATGCAGGCAGTGATTGTGCTTTGTTGGAGGTAGTGCAGTGCTTAGCTAAGGTATGCATTGCTAATGAGGGCTTTTCAGAAGTAAAAGTTGTTGGGAGGGGGGGGGGCACTCTTGCCGGTATTGTGGCTTAATAGTGGGACCTGGGAACTTGAGATGCAGCCCAATATGTAGCCCCTCGCCTGCCCTATCCGTTGCTGTGTCGTTCCCATCACTTTCTTGAATTGCCCAGATTTTCACAAATGAAAACCTTAGCGAGCATCGGCGATATACAAAAATGCTCGGGTCGCCCATTGACTTCAATGGGGTTCGTTACTCGAAACGAACCCTCGAGCATCGCGATAATTTCGTCCCGAGTAACGAGCACCTGAGCATTTTGGTGCTCGCTCATCTCTAGTTGCAACACATATAAAAACATGGGAATTGCATTTTAAGAAGAACTTTTTATTTTTGTTTTTATTTTATTTACTCTTGTCTGAAACCGGCTTATTTGTATGGAAGATAACTACTTTTAGAGTGGGTTTATTGTATTTGTTTAATGGTTTTTATTGTATTTCCATTTTTAAATATTCTTTGAGTCCTTTTTATGTCATTTTATGATATTAATTTCAGTTTTTATTAGTGATTTTAATGTTACTTAATTTTCTTTTATTTCTCTATAATTCATATTTATTCCACATATAATAGTGTATGTATTTTAAGAATTTTATCCCCACAGCGTGAATGATAGAAAACTCGACAGAATAGCAGTATTCTTTCCACAGCTTGTGATCTCCATTATCGAAAGCATAGCATTTCCAGTTTCTTAAATGCACTCTCACTATTGCCTTCCAGTTCATAGCCCTTACATGGATGCAAGAGCTGCCAGGTGATATATATAATTCTTGCAGTATGTATAAAGTCCTCTGTTCTCTTTGATAAAGGAGGAAGGTGTTGAACCTCCAACTGATAAGAGACAAAAACCTTGAAACAGATGTCTGTGTATGGAGTTTGGCTTGGTTTTCAATTCAGAGCTGTGACTAGAGTGAAAACTGTAGGATTTCAGATTTTTTTTTCTCATAGATGACATGGACAATCTAAAAAAAATGCTTAAAGTAAAAATCTGATATAAAGACTTGGCTAGTTTCTGAAAATTACAGTTCATTTGAAGGGAATCTATCAGCTCGCACATGCTGTCCAAACCACAGGCATCATGTAATAGAGCTGTAGGAGCTAAACAGACTGATATATAGTTTTATGGGGAAAGATTCAGTATAATTTAACCACTAGGGGACTTGATTACTAATTAGAGATGAGCGAGTATACTTGCTAAAGGCAATTGCTCGAGCGAGCATTGCCTTTAGCGAGTACATGCCCGCTCGAGACAAAAGGTTCGGGTGCCGGCGGCGGGCAGGGAGCTGCGGGGGAGAGCGGAATCTCTCTTCCTCTCTCCCCCCCCCCCCGCTCCCTCCTGCTGACTGCCGCTACTCACCGCTCCCCCACGCCGGCACCCGAACCTTTTCGTCTCGAGCGGGCAGGTACTCGCTTAAGGGAATGCTTGCTCGAGCAATTGCCTTTAGCAAGTATACTCGCTCATCTCGATTACTAATATAATAAACTGCAATACCTCTATACTACAGTGTACTGTTCCTGAGCCCAAGTCACCACCATATCGTACTCTCCAAAAGCAATACATATGTATGGTGTGTGTCAAGAAAAAGTTAAAATGGAACAATTTGGCAAACTAAACATTTAGCTTCCTCATATTGCAATTTGGCTCTCTGCATGACACTAGGGGATATGGTGATTGAGCCTGACCTGCAGTTTATTAGGTAATGCATATTTGGCGTATTTTTCTGTGAGTTAATGGAAACCTATCCCCATGAAATGTGGTCTGCTTTCACTGAAATGCTGTTTATATGTTCTTTAACTGCTAGAAATGGGTTACTGCATGATAGCACGTACAGCAGGTTTACTCCATTTAACACCATACACTTTAAATCAATTATCCTTTAATACTATCAACTCTTGTAGTAATTACCAAAATGCAATACCTTGTTCACTTGCAGTTACACCAATAATGAGCGAGAAAATTTCAGTTGCAAATGTCTTTCCATTTAGTTCCTATGAATTATCTAATGCATTAGCTTTCTTTCTTTTTTTTCTTCATTTTTGTACAGAGAGAAAAAACTGTAGGAAATTAGAAGCAGGTGGGATATCCATGTGATCCGAAAATTCAATGTAGCATTGCTATCCCTGCAGTTTTATTTTATTGCTGAAAAGCTACATGAAGACAAAATGATTGTGACATTGAAAAAAATCCACAGCAAGAGGCTTTGCTTCGCCCAATGTGCAAGAAATGTTTGCAGAGGAGATATGGAGACACACTGAATGAGGGCTTCTTCACATGGATGTGATTTAGTCCCATTATGCGGCACTGATAATCATGACTGTATAATGGAATGAAACAAAAGCATTGATTTCAATGGTTTTGTTTTCATTAGCGGTATTCTCACCCGTAATAGTACGGGAGAGAAAAGATAGGGCAGGACCTATCTTCCTGCTGTTTATTTAAACTCAGGGTAGATTCACATGAGCGTGTACAATTGTGTGCACAAAAACATACACCTATTAGAAACATTGGTTCCCTATGGTGTATTCACATGTCCATGTTTTACAGCTGTGCAAACGCACATACCTGCAAAACATAGGACATGCGTGTACCATAGGTCCGTTGTGCGAGTCAATATTCCCCAGTGGGGAGTCCCTTTGTCACTGAACACTGTGAAAGCACTGTCACAGTGTTCAGTGTCAAGGGGACTCCCCACAGAGAGTAATGAATCCCCTGCCACAGCTGTGACAGCTGTGGCAGGGGATTGTGATGTTCTCCCATTGAAAGCAATGGGACCCGCAGTTCTGCAGTCCCATTGAAAGCAATGGGCTGCTGGCAAGCCCTGCAGCGACTTTTGAAAAGGGTTTTAAATATAAGCTGTTCCCTGAAAATCATCCCTAGAACGTGTTAAAAATAAAAAAAATTATACTCACCTCTCCTTAGCTGCCGGGGCTCAGGCGTGTCCAGCCTGCCTTCTGCCTGCACTGCTCTGAAGCTCTTTAAGCAGCCGGGGTTTTAAAATCCCTGCCTGCTGAGAGAGCTTCAGAGCTGTGCAGGAAGAAGACAGGTTGGACGCGCCTTAGCCCCAGCAGCTGAGGAGAGGTGAGTATAGTTTTTTTATTTTTTACAAATTCTAGGGATGATTTTCAGGGAAGGGCTTATATTTAAAGCCCTTCCCCAAAAATCACTGCAGGGGTTGCCGTCGACCCATTGCTTTCACTGTAACGAAGCATAAATTGCCCTACAGGAAGCAGAATGCCGGCAATGTACATAACGTCACCGGAAGAAGAGGATCCGCCTGGCTGGAGATGATATGACTCGAGGGACTGCAGGAGCCAGGAGAAGATTGGCAGGGAGAAGATGCGATAAGAAAGTTCCCTGGGGAAGAATAGGTAAGTATTTAAGTTTTTTTTTCTAATGACAAAACTCCTTTAAACATATAAAAATTGGTGATTTGTTTTTTATTTTTCTTGTCACTGTTTATATATAAAAAGAGGTCCCGAAAGTCGTGTATTTTCTTACACTGGCCCCTAAACCTACTAATAGACTGACACTTCCTGTCCTGTAGAGAAAACTTTTCAGTAATCATCAGAGACAGTATTACAATGAAGGGTAACACCTCTATATAGATAACAGAGGACCCACCATTCACAATACATGATTGTTTCAATTCCCTTTCCCTCTTCTTCCTGCAAAATGACCTTTGCACATATCAAAGAGCATGCCTAGAATACTCTCTCATAGAAGTAATGGGTCCTTTTATGTCCACTGCCTGTGGTCAAGTGAAGTATATAGACGCTTAATAACAAACTATAAAGACCAAAAATAAAATTACGATCAAATTTGGTAGTTCTACATTTGGAATAGAATAACATTGAAAGTTTGCCTATTGTTGCTATAGCTTTTTAGAGCAGTCTAAATTTTAGTGCATATAAAGATTGATAGGAACTCAGCAATCATTTCCTCTCATTTCTGCAATTCATAGAAATAGTTCATTTTTCAGACAGTGAAATTCATTACAGAAAATGACAGTAATTGCAGGCCTATGGGGACTACAAAATTACCATCGGTAAGGCTACATTATCTGAAAGTAGAGGAAAATATTAGATGTAAATTGCATAACCCCCCCAAAAAATTAAATAGGCTTTCCAGATGACCAAAAACCTACTCAGATTGTTTATTGTGCTTAACATAGTAGAAGCAGGTTTCATAAAATTTTCTGATTTTGCATCATGCTGGTTTCTAAGTACTGCCTTCCCAAACATTTTTTCCTTCCCAGTCTGGGGCATGTCTGTAGTTTGAGCCTGATGATGAAAACTACTGTTCCTGGTGTGCAACATGCCAGGAGCATTTTGCAAGCCAAACCCCTTCCCTTTAGTTGTACGTAAGTGCAGTAGCTGCATCCACAGAGCTTGCAGGTAGCTGTAAACCAAAGGGTGTCTTCTGCATATCTGCTCGGTGCTTGATCCACACACGCTCATTAGAGCCCATAGATTTTCCAGTTCTCCATGGGATCTTTTGGTTGGGTTCCATTTGGATGCATTAACATTATAAATTATGTAATCCTAATGTGAACAAGCCTAATTTGAACAAATAAACTAGAAAAATATACCCTATCATATTTCCACCATTCTTTTGGCCAAATTGTTGCCAAATCATATATTTCAGGGCCTATTTACACGAGCAGATATCGGCTGGCGTTTTCACAGCCGGCTGGTATACACTTCCATCTAAGCAGTTCCCCCCTTCCCTTCCCCTCACCGCCTCTCTGACTCTCTCCTCCACTCTGGCATTCCGCCCACTCCCATTGCTGGCTATGGACAAGGGGCAGGGAAAAGCAGGAGCTTAGATCCATCCCTGCTTCTTCCACTCCCATTGCAAACCGCTCGGAGGGAGGCAGAGAACCGGTGAGTGGGAGGGAAGGGGGGGGGGGCATGTTTAGATGAAAGCATATATCGGACGGCCATGAAAACACCGGCCGATATACGCTTGTGTAAATAAGCCCTTAGAGACACTATGAGGTTTCCGGGCTTTGGAGAGGTAATGTTCTTATTGTATAGTTTACTATCAGTAATATTTTTCTTAATTAAACCGTTGTGATCAGAATTCTGTAAGAGCATTTTGTTCTTTGATTTTGGTTGAATGTCACTATAAGTTAGAAATAATTATTTCTTTGTCATAATAGAACTGACTGAATTGTTCTTTCTAGAGATGAGTGAGCATGCTCGGTTAAGGCAGTTACTGGTCCGAGCAGATTCGGGGGGGGGGGGGGGGGGGGTGGCAGGGGGTAGCAGGGGGGAGAGATAGATCCTGTTCCCCTCCCTGCTGCCCCCCGAATCTGCTCGGACCAGTAAGCAGTTACTTGAGAAAATCGATGTTTGCTCGAGTAACTGCCTTAACCGAGCGTGCTCGCTCATCTCTAGTTCTTACATAGAACATTATAGAAACAAGTTGGCACAGAGGAAAAACATGGAGCCGCATCTTTCTGCTCTTGTTAAATATCTTTCTGAAAACAGTTAATGTTGTAAAACATTTTTACTGCAAAATACATAAGAGAAAACTATGATAGACTAATCTCTCAAGAGCAAAAAAAATACGTGTTTAGCTTTGCATTTTCTTTTCAGTATTCAGTATTTTGCATAGTTATAATTTCTTTTAAAGTGTTGCTTGTAGAGATGAGCGAACGTACTCGTCCGAGCTTGATATTCGTGTGAATATTAGGGTGTTCGGGATGCTCGTTACTCATAACGAGTACCACGCGGTGTTCCGGTTACTTTCAGTTTCCTCTCTGAGACGTTAGCGCGCTTTTCTGGACAATTGAAAGACAGGGAAGGCATTACAACTTCCCCCTGTGACGTTCAAGCCTTATACCACCCCCCTGCTGTGAGTGGCTGGGGCGATCAGATGTCACCCGAGTATAAAAGTCGGCCCCTCCCGCGGCTCGCCACACATGCCTTGTGAGTTAGCTGAGGGACAGTGGTATCGTGCTGGAGCTGCTGTAGGGAGAGAGTTAGTAGTTAGTGTAGGCTTCAAGAACCCCAACGGTCCTTCTCAGAACCACATCTAATCGTGTGCAGTACTGTGTTAGCACTGTATTTTTTTTTTTTTTCCAAAATTGGATCTGCAGAGCATTGCGCCCTGCAATAGGGACAGAAGTGGTGGTTAGGCAGGGAGAGTGTTAGCAGTGAGTGTAGGCTTCAAGAACCCCAACGGTCCTTTCTAGGGCCACATCTATCCGTGTGCAGTACTGTCTAGGCTGCTGTTAGCTGTGTTGCATATTTTTTTTTCTTCTCAAAACCGGCTGTGCAGACCATTGCACCCGGCATTAATACTAGAGGGATAGAATTGTGTAGGCAGGGCCAGAAGACATACATTATTCATTGAATAGACGCAGTGTGGCTTGTCCTTTGAAAAACAAGGGAAAAAATTCTATTTCGCCTGCCTCTGACAGTCCCCAGGGCTCTGGGTACGTGTGTGCTGCGTGCACAACGTTAAAAAAAATCAGACGCAGCCAGCTACGTTTTACTGCAGGCTTGCGCCAATTTTTTTCCTGCATGGGAAATCCCTGATCTGCTGGAGCCAATAACTTTGCATCACTGCAGTTCTCTGACACATTTGCAGGGCCACAACACAGTTATTAAACTTAGTAGTATTCATTGAATAGACGCAGTGTGGCTTGTCGTTTGAAAAACAAGGGAAAAAATTCTATTTCGCCTGCCTCTGACAGTCCTCAGGGCTCTGGGTACGTGTGTGCTGCGTGCAGAACGTTAAATAAAATCAGACGCAGCCAGCTACGTTTTACTGCAGGCTTGCGCCAATTTTTTTCCTGCATGGGAAATCCCTGATCTGCTGGAGCCAATAACTTTGCATCACTGTAGTTCTCTGACACATTTGCAGGGCCACAACACAGTTATTAAACTTAGTAGTATTCATTGAATACACGCAGTGTGGCTTGTCCTTTGAAAAACAAGGTAAAAAATTCTATTTTGGCTGCAGGCTTGCGCCAATTTCTTTCCTAGCTTGGAAATCACTGGTAATACAGCATGCTGAGGGGTAGGGGTAGGCCGAGAGGACGTGGACGTGGCCGAGGACGCGTAGGCCCAAGTGAGGGTGTGGGCACAGGCCGAGCTCCTGATCCAGGTGTGTCGCAGCCGACTGCTGCGCGATTAGGAGAGAGGCACGTTTCTGGCGTCCCCACATTCATCGCCCAATTAATGGGTCCACGCGGGAGACCTTTATTAGAAAATGAGCAGTGTGAGCAGGTCCTGTCGTGGATGGCAGAAAGTGCTTCGAGCAAGCTATCATCCACCCAGAGTTCTGCGCCGTCCAGTGCTGCAAATCCGAATCCTCTGTCTGCTGCTCCTCCTTCCTCCCAGCCTCCTCACTCCACTACAATGACACATGCTCAGGAGCTGAAGACTCCCAGGAACTGTTCTCGGGCCCCTGCTCAGATTGGGCAGCAGTGGTTCCTCTCCCACCAGATGAGTTTATCGTCACTGATGCACAACCATTGGAAAGTTCCCGGGGTCCGGGGGATGAGGCTGGGGACTTCCGGCAACTGTCTCAAGACCTTTCAGTGGATGAGGAGGACGATGACGATGAGACACAGTTGTCTTGCAGTGAGGTAGTAGTAAGGGCAGTAAGTCCGAGGGAGGAGCGCACAGAGGATTCGGAGGAAGAGCAGCAGGACGATGAGGTGACTGACCCCACCTGGTGTGCAACGCCTACACAGGACAGGTCTTCAGAGGGGGAGGCACGGGCAGCAGCAGGGCAGGTTGCAAGAGGCAGTGCGGTGTCCAGGGGTAGAGGCAGGGCCAGACCAAATAATCCACCAACTGTTTCCCAAAGCACACCCTCGCACCATGCCACCCTGCTGAGGCCGAGGTGCTTTAAGGTCTGGCAGTTTTTCACCGAGACGCCTGACGACCGACGAACAGTGGTGTGCAACCTTTGTCGTGCCAAGATCAGCCGGGGAGCCACCACCAACAGCCTCACCACCACCAGCATGCGCAGACATATGATGGCCAAGCACCCCACAAGGTGGGACGAAGGCCGTTCAGCGCCTCCGGTTTGCACCGCTGCCTCTCCCCCTGTGCCCCAACCTGCCACTGAGATCCAACCCCCCTCTCAGGACACAGGCACTACCGTCTCATGGCCTGCACCCACACCCTCACCTCCGCTGTCCTCGGCCCCATCCACCAATGTCTCGCACCGCACAGTCCAGCCGTCGCTAGCGCAAGTGTTGGAGCGCAAGCGCAAGTACCCCGCCACGCACCCGCACGCTCAATCGTTAACCGTCCACATAGCCAAATTTATCAGCCTTGAGATGCTGCCGTATAGGGTTGTGGAAACGGAGGCTTTCAAAGCTATGATGGCGACGGCGGCCCCGCGCTACTCAGTTCCCAGTCGCCACTACTTTTCCCGATGTGCCGTCCCAGCCCTGCACGACCACGTCTCCCGCAACATTGTACGCGCCCTCACCAATGCGGTTAGTGGCAAGGTCCACTTAACTACGGACACGTGGACAAGCACAGGCGGGCAGGGCCACTACATCTCCCTGACGGCACATTGGGTGAATTTAGTGGAGGCTGGGACAGAGTCAGAGCCTGGGACCGCTCACGTCCTACCCACCCCCAGAATTGCGGGCCCCAGCTCGGTGGTGGTATGTTCGGCGGTGTATGCTTCTTCCACTAAAGCACCCTCCTCCTCCTCAACCTCTGTCTCGCAATCTAGATGTGTCAGCAGCAGCAGGACGTCGCCAGCAGTCGGTGTCGCGCGGCGTGGCAGCACAGCGGTGGGCAAGCGTCAGCAGGCCGTGCTGAAACTACTCAGCTTAGGAGATAGGAGGCACACGGCCCACGAACTGCTGCAGGGTCTGACAGAGCAGACCGACCGCTGGCTTGCGCCGCTGAGCCTCCAACCGGGCATGGTCGTGTGTGACAACGGCCGTAACCTGGTGGCGGCTCTGCAGCTCGGCAGCCTCACGCACGTGCCATGCCTGGCCCACGTCTTTAATTTGGTGGTTCAGCGCTTTCTGAAAAGCTACCCACGCTTGTCACACCTGCTCGTAAAGGTGCGCCGGCTCTGCGCACATTTCCACAAGTCCCACACGGACGCTGCCACCCTGCGCACCCTGCAACATCGGTTTAATCTGCCAGTGCACCGACTGCTGTGCGACGTGCCCACACGATGGAACTCTACGCTCCACATGTTGGCTAGGCTCTATGAGCAGCGTAGAGCTATAGTGGAATACTAACTCCAACATGGGCGGCGCAGTGGGAGTCAGCCTCCTCAATTCTCTTCAGAAGAGTGGGCCTGGTTGGCAGACATCTGCCAGGTCCTTCGAAACTTTGAGCAGTCTACCCAGGTGGTGAGCGGCGATGCTGCAATCATTAGCGTCACCATTCCTCTGCTATGCATCTTGAGAAGTTCCCTGCAAACCATAAATGCAACCGCTTTGCGCTCGGAAACAGAGCCGGGGGAAGACAGTATGTCGCTGGATAGTCAGAGCACCCTCCTGTCTATATCTCAGCGCGTTCAGGAGGAGGAGGAGGAGCATGAGGAGGATGAGGAGGAGGGGGAAGAGACAGCTTGGCCCACTGCTGACGGTACCCATGCTGCTTGCCTGTCATCATTTCAGCGTGTATGGCCGGAGGAGGAGGAGGAGGATCCTGAAAGTGATCTTCCTAGTGCGGACAGCCATGTGTTGCGTACAGGTACCCTGGCACACATGGCTGACTTCATGTTAGGATGCCTTTCTCGTGACCCTCGCGTTACACGCATTCTGACCACTACGGATTACTGGGTGTACACACTGCTCGACCCACGCTATAAGGAGAACCTTCCCACTCTCATTCCCGAAGAGGAAAGGGGTCCGAGAGTGTTGCTATACCACAGGACCCTGGCGGACAAGCTGATGGTAAAATTCCCATCCGACAGCGCTAGTGGCAGAAGGCGCAGTTCCGAGGGCCAGGTAGCAGGGGAGGTGCGGAGATAGAGCAGCATGTACAGCCCAGGCAGTGCAACAGTCTTTAAGGGCCTGGACAGCTTTATGGCTCCCCACCAAGACTGTGTCACCGCTCCCCAGTCAAGGCTGAGTCGGCGGGAGCACTGTAAAAGGATGGTGAGGGAGTACGTAGCCGATCGCACGACCGTCTTCCGTGACGCCTCTGCCACCTACAACTACTGGGTGTCGAAGCTGGACACGTGGCCTGAACTAGCACTGTATGCCCTGGAGGTGCTTGCTTGTCCTGCGGCTAGCGTCTTGTCGGAAAGGGTGTTTAGTGCGGCTGGGGGAATCATCACAGATAAGCGTACCCGCCTGTCAACCGACAGTGCCGACAGGCTAACACTCATCAAGATGAACAAAGCCTGGATTTCCCCAGACTTCTCTTCTCCACCAGCGGACAGCAGCGATACCTAAGCAATACGTAGGCTGCACCCGCGGATGGAAGCTACGTTCTCTCTCACCATCCAAACCGGGGACATTTCTGCTTCATCAATCCGTGTCTAATATTCCTCCTCCTCCTCCTGCTCCTCCTCCTGAAACCTCACGTAATCACGCTGAATGGGCAATTTTTCTTAGGGCCACAAGGCTCACTCATCTAATTTTTCTAAACAATTTTTATATGTTTCAATGCTCTTAAAAGCGTTGAAACTTTAACTTGAACCAATTTTTAGTTAAACTGGGCTGCCTCCAGGCCTAGTTACCACTTAAGCCACATTAACCAAAGCGATTAATGGGTTTCACCTGCCATCTTGGTTGGGCATGGCCAATTTTTACTGAGGTACATTAGTACTGTTGGTACACCAATGTTTTGGGGCCCTCACCTACAGTGTAATCATAGCAATTTGTATGTTCTTCGCCTGCACTCATGGTATAGAAGTGTGTGTGGGGTTGGCCTACACTTTAGCTACATAAATGTAACTTGGGCCTTGGCTATACTGCAGCTACTGAAATGGAACTAAGACTGCGCTCCCACTATACTGCTGCTTCGGAATTGTTCCTGGGGCCTGTGTAGGCTGCTACTATTACTGAAATGGAACGAAGACTGCGCTCCCACTATACTGCTGCTTCGGAATTGTTACTGGGGCCTGTGTAGGCTGCTACTATTACTGAAATGGAACTAAGACTGTGCTCCCCCTATAATGCTGCTAGTGATATGTTAGTGGGGCCTGTCGCTAATGCTACGGCTGAAATGTTACTAACTCTGGGCTCTGCCTATACCGCTGCTAATGGTATGTCTCTGGGGTGTGGAAACAGAGGCTTCCCAAAGACATGATGGCGGCGAGGCCTTTTCCCACCAACGCTGTTACTGTTAAGGTGCATATAACCACGGACACGTGGAGAGGACACGTAGTGCCTCAAAAACATCCCCCGCCACGGCCCACTTAATCCTGGCCACATTCCGAAAACCAACAAAATAAAACCGTGCTACTAGTTCCGCAGTCACCACCACATTACCACCAACGCGGTTACTGTTAAGGTACATATTACCAGTCAGACTGGGGCATGCAGTGTGGGCCGAAGCCCACCTGCATTAAGCACGACATTACTACCTCAGCTGTGTTGGGCAATGCAATGGGATATTTTGTGTATCGCCGGTGGGTTCCAGGGAGCCACCCATGCTGTAGGTGCACACGGAGTTTAACCTACATGTGTCCACTTGTAAAGAACCCCAGTCTGACTGGGGCATGCAGTGTGGGCCGAAGCCCACCTGCATTAAGCACGACATTACTACCTCAGCTGTGTTGGGCAATGCAATGGGATATTTCTATGTACCGCCGGTGGCTTCCTGGCACCCACCCATGCTGTGGGTCCACAGGGAATTATAAATGCATCTGTTTCCACTTGTAAAGAACCCCAGTCTGACTGGGGCATGCAGTGTGGGCCGAAGCCCACCTGCATTAAGCACGACATTACTACCTCAGCTGTGTTGGGCAATGCAATGGGATATTTTTGTGTATCGCCGGTGGGTTCCAGGGAGCCACCCATGCTGTAGGTGCACACGGAGTTTAACCTACATGTGTCCACTTGTAAAGAACCCCAGTCTGACTGGGGCATGCAGTGTGGGCCGAAGCCCACCTGCATTAAGCATGACATTACTACCTCAGCTGTGTTGGGCAATGCAATGGGATATTTCTATGTACCGCCGGTGGCTTCCTGGCACCCACCATTTGAGGTATGCTGTTAAACTGTAATTTGAAGGTCTAACCCTTTCTCACAAAATCGCACTCCTGAAGGGTCTTGCGCAAGCTGCCAACCTTGTGGAACGTCTCTACATTTTGTCCCTTTAAAAGACAAAACTCTCAGAAGTGCCCCAAATAAATTCATACTGGTTAAATTCCTGCATAGACTTTATTACACTACTTCCAGTCTGTGTGGTTAGTGCTTCCACTTTGGTGGGTTAAAGGGTTTTCCGTTGTAATACTATTGATGACCTATCCTCAGGATAGGTCGTCAATAGTTGATCGGCTGGGGTCCGTTGCTCGAGCCCCCGACCGATCAGCTGTCAGAGCATAAATCAATGGCAGCCGTACCTGCAGTTAAAAGCGCTGTTAGTTTGCTTAGTAAAGTATTCTTGCAATCACTGCTATTTGAGCATACGCCAAGTGTTTTATTTCTGACCTTTAAATAGTAGCAATGCATTTCCTTTCCCTCTTTATGTTGTAGTTACATTTTCCCCAGCAAGGACTCTTCATCTTAGAATTATTACATGAAAAGGCCTATAAAATATTCATGATGTTTTATGTACACATATGACATAGTACTTTTGTATTTTTAATTTCATTGTATTGACCATTCTACAGCAATATAAATTGTGCTTATTTGCTTTGATGATATGATTCCCCCCCTTCAATGCTGTAATTGCATTTTTCTATGACCTGCCTATAAAAAAAATGTTTCAGTATGCTGCTGGGCAGCAAAGTGGAAAGTAACACAAAACATGCTGCTCGTACTTTGATGGTATATCATCTTGAAAGTGGATGACAGTTTTTTTGCTGATTACAAAACCAGTTCGTTCTTGTTTTGTTGTTCAATTATAATACCTTTATATTTAGAAATTTTTTGAATAAACATTAAATATCGCTTTGTCAAGATAATATATCATGAAAATGTGGTCTCCTTACTTTTTCGCATTCAATTTTTTAAATATTTGCAAGCTATAAGCATACTTAAAACATGCTCATTGCCCATCATTTCAAGTAACTTTTCAGACTATTGTGTGTATATAGGAGGAGTAGCACTGTTTTTCACAATTATATAACTTGTATATGGAATTTTTCACCAGTTTTCCCCTCTGCAGGTTCCATGTCTATCTGTCATTTTTCCCTGAGCTAGAGGGAGGAGACTAGCTGCTGTAATGTCTCCCATACACAGCACACACAGAATAGTGAAAATCTTGCTCCCCTATCTCTCTGCAGTATACCCTCAGGACAGAGGTGTAACTTGAAGCTTCTGGGCCCCAATGCAAAACCTGTATCGGGGCCCACGACTATAAGGGTTAATTCATAGTAATGGCTCCCTATATGGAGAGGAGAAGCCTTATGGGCCCCCTAAAGCTCCTGGGCCCGGGTGCAACCGCACCTCCTGCATCCTCTATAGTTACGCCAGTGCCTCAGGAGCAGCAGCATGGAGGACATTGCACAACAGTAGTCATCAATGTATGTCACTGCATACCACTCTCTCTGAAGACCACCCCTTAATTTTGACCAGATTATGCATACTGTCCTTCTTCTTTGAAAGGACCACCCCTCTAGAACACTATTCTCAACCTAGCTTTGTGTTGTCTTCTCAAAAATATTCACTGTATCTGCCTTCTTAATCTTACTTGAAACAATGAGGGCAGGAAATATGCCCCAGGTATGATTGCATGTTTTTTCCTTCAATTTAACAAATACTTAGCTTGTTTATAAAATGTAGTACATAATTAAGCCCATTACCATATGCCCAATTAATTTATTTGATTATAATGTATTGTATAATTTATTATTGCATTATGTTTCAAGTCTCATGACATTTATCTACTAGTAGACTATTTATAATATGCTCTCATAGGTGAAGAATATTAAGCTTTCTATGAATAATCTACATAATTATTTTTAACTTCAAGTGACTAATTAGAAAGTTGCACATTAAATTAGACTAAAAATACTAATCTAAAAGTGACATTTAAAAAAACCTTATAATAATGCCTCTTTTTATTCATCTTTGAATAGCTTTCTTTATTACTATGTATAGTGTTAGGAGAGCTACATTAATCTTTTACAGATGCAGCAAATTTTGGCCTTAAAATCTAAAAGAATTATTTGAGAAAGTAATAACAGTAACAATGAAAATGTTATACTTTGTTCCAAAAAATCAAAGTGACTGAACAAAAACCTTTTGAATGTGGAAATATATTCTCTATACATGACAGAAGAGAATGTTCAAATCTTTATTATTACTGGGACAACGTCATTGGGAAAGGTAGTTGTCCCACTTCTAACTGTTGTGCTGCAGGACGCAGACTGCTGCGTACCTTGTAGGGTGGCCCCGGTTGGTACTGCAGGCTGAATCCCATTCATTTTAATAGGACTGAGGCTGCAGTTCCAACGCAGGCTAATGCATAATATGTGTAGCTGTCTGTTTCCTGTCTCCAGTGGGACAACCCCTTTGACCATTTTAGTTTACGGACAGGAAAATTCAGGCAAATTTTAATTTCTTTGTAAACTCAAAGAAGGTAATGATTACTAAGGGAAAGTTGAGATAATCCAGGGAAAGTTGCAAACATGCACAGCTAAAGTATAAAACCTATTCGGTGAGATGGGACATCTATATAGCCCTTCTCTATAAATAGATGAACCATACTAATTGTGGTTGCTTCACCACAATTAGACATAGTGGCACATCATGTAGAAGGCATAGGCACTCTGACCCTCGGCATATAACCCCACATAGATGTCTCAGTCAATATTCTGACAGAAATAGAGCTCCCTTTGTCAGCTCTTTGGTTTGGTGCCCCCTGATGTGATAGTGGGGTGTTAGGGCATCAATCTCTGAAATCACAAAGTATTTCAAAGCATTATACATGCAGTCAAAGGATCTGTCAGCTTCTAGTCCTCCAACGGGACAACAAAAGAAAAATTTAATTTAAGAAAGTCTGATAAATTAAAAAGCCCCCCCAAAAAATAAAAAATCTAAGAAACTATTTTGTAAAAAAAGATCATTTTTAATTAGCAAAAAAATTATATTTATATTATAAGCAGGATCCTATAAAAGGTCTGTTTCCATGTTAGAAAGTCAGGTGGCAGTAGGGGGAGGTGACTGCAATTCAGGGTTGCTTTTTGCAAAAGTCTTAAAGGGGTTGTCTCGCGGCAACCATCAAAATTTTACATTAGCCCATTTTCCTGTCACCCCCCTGGCATAAAATAGCATTTTAAAGCGGTTTTTAAACCGCTTGCTACTCACCGATGTGATGAAAGATGAACTTATAAAATTCTTCTCCCAAGATGGCCGCCGGTCCTTTCCCAGGGATGCACTGCGGTTTTCTCCCATGGTGCACCGCGGGTCTTCTCCCATGGTGCACCATGGGCTCTGTGCGTTCCATTGCCGATTCCAGCCTCCTGATTGGCTGGAATCGGCACACGTGACGGGGCGGAGCTACGCGATGATGTGTAGAAGGGGCGGAGCCAGAACACCGCTCATGCCCGGACCGACCAGAAGCAGAAGACCGCACAGCGCAAGCGCGTCTAAAAACTCCAGAAGACATCAGAATTAGACGGAGCCATGGAGACGGGGATGCCAGCAACGGAGCAGGTAGGTGAATAACTTCTGTATGGCTCATATTTAATGCACGATGTACATTACAAAGTGCATTAATATGGCCATACAGAAGTGTATAACCCCACTTGCTTTCGTCAGACAACCCCTTTAATAATAAATGTAAACAGGCTTTCTCCAGCAAGACAATGTCCACAACTCAGACAATTCTACAGTCCTTATAACTTTACAGAGGGGGTTCTCACTCAACCTTTTCCTCAGGGTTAACTTTCTTCAGCTCTCTCTGGTCAATTTCAACCAGCTTTCCAGAACTTCTGCTATCCTCACTCTGTTTCTCTGGACCGCCTTCTCACTCTCTGCAACAACCTCACTTACTGAGCTTTTGCCTGCTCCTTTCCCAATTAGGTTTCAGCTGTAACTCGTGGACTGGAGTATAAGAGTGACCCTGACAGCCATAGTCATCTGCAAACTCTGGAGTTACATCACAGAGTTTACCAATCTCTGTGGTATATGCACACCATTCAGGACCTGACCCTTTACTTCACTACAATATATATATATAATATATACACAGGGTGCTTCAAAGGTATGGAGACACCTGAATACATGAAAAATGGTGGTTGGGGAAGCCATCCTGTGTGTGGCATGTTGCTGAGGGAAAATCTGTGAAGGGTGGTCTCCAACAGGGTGGCCATTTTGAAAGCTACTATCTTGGAACCAAGACAATATTTTTAAATGAGAAGGGGCACATGTAACAAATGTATCTGATGGAGAATTTGATGAGGAATCCAAATCTGTGCTTAAATGTGATGCACCTTTTATCCCTGCTAAAGTTATCAATTTTCTTTTTTTACAAACACAGATATAGCAGCAAGATTAACACGCAAGCAGAGGACAGAACTTGTGCTGATCTTCGGGGAGTGCAGTACCTGCATCATTGCAGCGGATTTAAATGATCAGCTCCCCAACAGACCACCCATCTGCCATGGCACAGTTGATAAATTGCGTGCCAAATTTTGACAAACAGGTTCTGTGTTGGACCGGCTAAAAGGTGGACACAACAAAACTACCATAGATGAAGCAACAATAAAGGCCATCCTAGCATTTTCCTGCAAGAGCCCCCATTGTAGTACTCGGAGTCTGTCATAGGAGAGCGGCGTGAGTCAAACTACCATCGAGTGATCCTGACTAAGCACTAATGGCACTCATATAAGATCCAGTTGCTGCATCATTTCAATAAGGATGATCCCAATCCCCATGTTGAATTTGCTGAATGGGTGTCACAGCAATTACAAGGGGACCCACATTATACAGAGACAGAACTGTTCAGTGATAAAGCAAACGTCTACATAAATGGGTGGTGAAGAAACAAAACCTTTGCTACTGGTGTTAGGGTCAAAACCAGACCTTTCAGCTGATGCTGTCTGCTTCCGAATTAATCTTACTTATAAGAGTATACTCTTGAGGATTCTATGGACTCCACACAGTAGGTGTCAACCCAAGAAATGCCTGTTTAATGTACAATGTAGTCAATCTTTATACAGTTCTTACGAAGCAAGTGGCTTTATGCCAGATACAATTAAAATTAACAAGCACATACATTGATTAAAAACATATCGTCCTCTTATCAGTATGTCCTCCTCTGTGTAGGGAGGTACATTCCTGTGGGCTTGTTAGTAAGTTTCTAGAACAGGACGTAAACCCAGTGTTATCCAATTAATATTTCCAGGTGGGTCATTATAATTGGGATCTAACATCTTTCTAGGTGAAAGTTGAAAACCATACAGATATATATGTGTATTATAGCAGTTTGTGAAGAAATACAAAATGGAGTCTCTGTAGTCTATTATTAAAGCGTCAGCCCTTACACGTATAAGCTTAAACCTTTAGCAGAAGAAGACACAAATTATAAACACATAAGTATTCTGTGAAATACACTTATCATTCTCTATTTAAAGGCATAAACCTGAATTAACCCCCCCACATCGGTATGACAAACCCGCACTGGACTGATCACTCCAGGATGATTTGAATACTGTTTTCTACTTATTCAGGCATCTCCATACCTTTGGACCACCCTGTGTGTGAGTACTTACTATACGTTTGATGCACTTACAATGTGCTCATGTTATAGAACGTCTAGGTGTATATATGATTGTGCACTGTACTTTTCAGTCTATAAGATGCACTTTTTAGCAAAAACAAATCTTGCTAAAAAATTCTTGTGTTTTACTGTCTGTTTTCAGAGACCGATACAAAGCATGCACAAAGCACTCTACCTGATCATGGCAGTACAACTTTCTCTTTTTATCTTCAACTATAGGGCACTACTCTGTATTGATCAGTGCAAGGAAGGAGGGTAAAGCCCCATTTAGACGGGATGAATGTCGGGCAAACGATGGCCGACACTCGTCCCCACACATACTCGCTCTCGTGCTCCTGCATGGGAGCTTGTATCACTGGCTCATAGCGGGGTGGCAGGAGCAGATTTCAGTTCTCGCTCCTCCCTGCCCCTCTCCATTCAGTTAACATAATGGGCATTCAATACTGAATAGTTGCTATTTACACTCACCGCTCATAGTTAAACTAATCGTTTATGCAGCAAAAATGATGAGCGATGAGTTTAACTATGACAGTGCAGTGTAAATAGCAGCCGTTCAGTGCTGAACGGCCACAATGTTAACTGAATGGAGATGAGGGGGGGGGGGGAGGGCAGAGTGAGAACTGAAATCTGCTCCTGCTGTCCCGCTGTGAGCCAGCGATGTATGGGCAGGAACAAGTGTCGGGCATCGTTTGCTCGACATTCATCCTGTCTAAATGGGTCTTAAGCTGGGCATGATGCAGACATCACATATATCTTCCTATCATAGAGGCGGCTGTGCATCAACTCATACCTGTACATTCTCTCTCCCTGGCCGGCAATGATCTGTAAGATCAGCGCAACTCAGGAAGAGAAGCTAAATGAGATAAGCTTATTTCTTGAATAAGGTAGGAAAACATCCAATTTGAATGCTGAGTGCGTGTTTTATTTACTGCAGTGCTTCCACGATGTTCAGCTTGTACTACCAGGCAGCTTGATGTGTAAAAGCAGTAACATCGGCATACAAAATTTTAAAAGAGAAGCGGGGAAACAGTAAATAAAGTGCACAAGAGGTGGTATTATCTATCTATCTATCTATCTATCTATCTATCTATCTATCTATCTATCTATCTATCTATCTATCTATCTATCTATCTATCTATCTATCTATCTATCTATCTATCTATCTATCTATCAATCTATCTCCCATTCACTGACTTACAGGTTTAGCAAAGTTTAATTTCAGGCTTAAAGGGGTTGTCTCGCGAAAGCAAGTGGGGTTAAGCACTTCTGTATGGCCATATTAATGCACTTTGTAATATACATCGTGCATTAAATATGAGCCATACAGAAGTTATTCACTTACCTGCTCCGTTGCTGGCGTCCCCGTTGCCATGGCTCCGTCTAACTTCGGTGTCTTCTTGCTTTTTTAGACGCGCTTGCGCAGATCTATCTTCTCCATTCGGCTCGGCATCACCGGCATTTTGGCTCCGCCCCCTTGTACGCATCATCGCGAAGCTCCGCCCCGTCACATGTGCCGATTCCAGCCGAATGGAGAAGATAGATCTGCGCAAGCGCGTCTAAAAAAGCAAGAAGACACCGAAGTTAGACGGAGCCATGGCAACGGGGACGCCAGCAACGGAGCAGGTAAGTGAATAACTTCTGTATGGCTCATAATTAATGCACGATGTATATTACAAAGTGCATTAATATGGCCATACAGAAGTGCTTAACCCCACTTGCTTTCGCGAGACAACCCCTTTAACTCGTTAAGGTAAATTTCTGTCCATGGTTTGTTTGGGCTGGGCTCACATTAGTGGTTCAGATTCCACATACTGTAGGCCTGCAGTGGATTCCAGCTGTACGTCCAGACGGTTATCATGCGTACCTCTATTAACTGTACGGCGGATGACCGCAGAGGCCCTCAGACAATCATGGGCAGTACAGTTTTTTTTGTTTGCTTATTTGTATTTCCCATGCTGTCGCTTAGTGAAGATCCCGGTACCCACAGCTCAATGTTAATTGCATATGGGCTGTGGGTCGCACGCCTCCATTGACATCAATGGAGGCTCTCTGCATGAATTCTGCAGCAAAATAGAGCTTGCTGCTCAGTCTAAACGTTCAAGAGAAGTGTACCCAGATAGCGCCTCAGGATCGTCATTCGGCTGTGCAAAACGACACAATTCTAATCCTCCAGAAGGGGGAGAGCTGCGGAAGCGATTGGGGTCTCTCGTGAGAGAGTGATCCCAAAGAAATATAATAGAAAATGACTATTAGCCAAAAAGAAAACTTTTTCTGCGCTCAGTGAATTGTACGTTCCCACAAATGATAGTTGTCAAGGATATATAGAAGTTACACTTACTGGGGAGGAGGGGGGTATGATGACCATGAGCCCCCTTCTTGAAGTGATGTCTCCTTTCTCTCCAAATAGAGGTTTCTAAGCGTTTAAGATAGAATAATAACACTTTTTTATTCCAGTATTCGTTAAAAAACGGGCAACGCGTTTCTGTGCTCACAGGCACCTTTCTCAAGCCATAGTTAAACAACACAATCATCACATATATATAGTATTATAAGGTCACTTACATTACAAGTTACCGGTGTCTCACGGTGGCGGCGGCCATATTGGGGGCGTGTTCGTGTATGCTAACGTCATCACGGTGGTCATGTGACCGGCGTTTGGCGTCCTCACAGTTAAACGGCATAAGGGATATCACTAGGGGCGTGTCTGACGTATTCGACGTCATCACGGCCGTCATGTGATCGGCATAAGGCATTCCTACTATCAAATGCATGGGGCATATTGTTAGAGGCGTGTCAGATGCTTCCGCCGTCATCACTATCGTCATGTGACTGACACGTGATGTGCCCTTTGTCTGTATATTATGGGCGACGCCATATCTATGGGCACAGCGTCATTGCGCCCGTCACGTGATCGATATGTGACGTTCTTATATCTATAGTGTTAGGAGCGGTATTCTGAGCAAAATTTCGCTCTCCCTGTGTATCGCATGTATATCATATTTATACAGATGGGGTATTTGTTTTTCTACCATTCTCCTATGAGGTGGAGTAAATAATCTACTTTAACAGTTGCATAATTTGTGTATATAAGCGTTAAAAGTTTTAGTATGTATAAACATACATATATGGATATTTATAATCAATCTTAACATATATAAAATTAATACAAATATTCATAGTCTATAAAATCCCCCCCAAAAAATAATTTATCAATAAAAATAAATATAAACAGATTTCTTCACTACCAGTGTATGTTATTTTTTTTAAAAGGATTTTTACGTATAAAACTTTTCTTTTGTTCAGTTCTATTCAAAAGTTTTTATTTAACATTTTTTTTCGAGAGTTTCATTCAGCCCTAAAGGATTTAATGTTTGTAATCGAAAAATCCAGAACATTTCTCGTTTTTTGAGTAGAGAAAATATTTCTGGTTTTACTTTCTTTAATGGTGTTACTTTCAAACCCCTAGCATCTTTATTATGTACTTTCATAAAATGTCTTGAGATGCTGTGTTTATCAAAGCCATTCACTATGTTGTTACGATGTTTCTTAATCCGTATTCGTAAGGGATTAATTGTACGCCCGATATACCTTAGCCCACATGGACATTGTAGAAGGTATATCACAAATTTTGAACTGCATGTTAGGAGAGATTGGATCTTATTAGAGATGAGCGAACGTACTCGTCCGAGCTTGATACTCGTTCGAGTATTAGCGTGTTCGAGATGCTTGTTACTCGAGACGAGTACCACGCGATGTTCGAGTGACTTTCACTTTCATCTCTGAGACGTTAGTGCGCTTTTCTGGCCAATAGAAAGACAGGGAAGGCATTACAACTTCCCCCTGCGACGTTCAAGCCCTATACCACCCCCCTGCAGTGAGTGGCTGGCGAGATCAGGTGTCACCCGAGTATATAAATCGGCCCCTCCCGTGGCTCGCCACAGATGCATTCTGACATAGTTCAGGAAAATTGCTGCTGGTGCCGGAGCTGCTATAGGGAGAGCGTTAGGAGTTATTTTAGGCTTCAAGAACCCCAACGGTCCTTCTTAGGGCCCCATCTAACCGTGTGCAGTAGTGTGGAGGCTGCTTTTTGCAGTGTTGCACTTTTTTTTTTTTTTTGGTATATCGGCCGTGCAGAGCATTGCGTCCTGCAGTAATTTTACATTGTCCAGGGCCAGTAGTGGTGAGGCAGGGACAGAAGACATATTTAGTGTATATAGGCAGTGGGCCTTTCCAAAAACATTTGGGAAAAAAAATCTATTTGGGCTGCCTGTGACCGTCCTCAGTGTACAGGGTCTCTGCTGGGGGTAGTTGTCCTAATTCACACGCAGCCAGCTAAGTGTTACAGCAGGCTTGCGCAAAATTATTTTCTGCCTCTGTGTTGCCTGTTACATCACCACTGTATTCCTGTCCACAGTGAAACAGTCTGCAGTAATTTTACATTGTCCAGGGCCAGTAGTGGTGAGGCAGGGACAGAAGACATATTTAGTGTATATAGGCAGTGGGCCTTTCCAAAAACATTAAGGGAAAAAAAATCTATTTGGGCTGCCTGTGACCGTCCTCAGCGTACAGGGTCTCTGCTGGGGGTAGTTGTCCTAATTCATACGCAGCCAGCTAAGTGTTACAGCAGGCTTGTGCAAAATTCTTTCCTGCCTCTGTGTTGCCTGTTACATCACCGCTGTATTCCTGTCCACAGTGAAACAGTCTGCGGTAATTTTACATTGTCCAGGGCCAGTAGTGGTGAGGCAGGGACAGAAGACATATTTAGTGTATATAGGCAGTGGGCCTTTCCAAAAACATTTGGGAAAAAAAATCTATTTGGGCTGCCTGTGACCGTCCTCAGTGTACTGGGTCTCTGCTGGGGGTAGTTGTCCTAATTCATACGCAGCCAGCTAAGTGTTACAGCAGGCTTGCGCAAAATTCTTTCCTGGCTCTGCTGTGCGTTCCGTAAGGGAAGTCAGCCTCCAACCACAGGCCAATAAGCGGCACATTTAATTACAGCATTCTGTTTCTGCACTACTGGTAATATAGCATGCTGAGGGGTAGGGGTAGGCCTAGAGGACGTGGATGCGGGCGAGGACGCGGAGGCCCAAGTCAGGGTGTGGGCACAGGCCAAGCCAGTGCGGTGGCCAGGGGGAGAGGCAGGGCCAGACCGAATAATCCACCAACTGTTTCCCAAAGCGCCCCCTCACGCCATGCCACCCTGCAGAGGCCAAGGTGCTCTAAGGTGTGGCAGTTTTTCACAGAGACGCCTGACGACCGACGAACAGTGGTGTGCAACCTTTGTCGCGCCAAGATAAGCTGGGGAGCCACCACCACCAGCATGCGCAGGCATATGATGGCCAAGCACCCCACAAGGTGGGACGAAGGCCGTTCACCGCCTCCGGTTTGCACCACTGCCTCTCCCCCTGTGCCCCAACCTGCCACTGAGATCCAACCCCCCTCTGAGGACACAGGCACGAGTGCCTACCGGCCTGCACCCACACCCTCACCTCCGCTGTCCTCGGCCCCATCCAGCAATGTCTCTAAGCGCAGCGTCCAGACGTCGCTAGCGCAACTGTTTGAGCGCAGGCGCAAGTACGCCGCCACGCACCCGCACGCTCAAGCGTTAAACATGCACATAGCCAAATTGATCAGCCTGGAGATGCTGCTGTATAGGCTTGTGGAAACGGAGGCTTTCAAAAGCATGATGGCGGCGGCGGCCCCGCGCTACTCGGTTCCCAGTCGTCACTACTTTTCCCGATGTGCCGTCCCAGCCCTGCACGACCACGTCTCCCGCAACATTGTACGCGCCCTCACCAACGCGGTTACTGCCAAGGTCCACTTAACAATGGACATGTGGACAAGCACAGGCAGGCAGGGCAGGGCCACTATATCTCCCTGACGGCACATTGGGTGAATTTACTGGAGGCTGGGACAGAGTCAGAGCCTGGGACCGCTCACGTCCTACCCACCCCCAGAATTGCGGGCCCCAGCTCGGTGCAGGTATCTGCGGCGGTGTATGCTTCCTCCACTAAACCACCCTCCTCCTCCTCCTCCAACGCAACCTCTGTCTCGCAATCAAGATGTGTCAGCAGCACGTCGCCAGCAGTCGGTGTCGCGCGGCGTGGCAGCACAGCGGTGGGCAAGCGTCAGCAGACCGTGCTGAAACTACTCAGCTAAGGAGAGAAGAGGCACATGGCCCACGAACTGCTGCAGGGTCTGACAGAGCAGACCGACCGCTGGCTTTCGCCGCTGAGGCTCCAACTGGGCATGGTCGTGTGTGACAACGGCCGTAACCTGGTGGCGGCTCTGCAGCTCGGCAGCCTCACGCACATGCCATGCCTGGCCCATGTCTTTAATTTGGTGGTTCAGCACTTTCTGAAAAGCTACCCACACTTGTCATACCTGCTCGGAAAGGTGCGCCGGGTCAGCGCACATTTCCGCAAGTCCAAGACGGACGCTGCCACCCTGCGGACCCTGCAACATCGGTTTAATCTGCCAGTGCACCGACTGCTGTGCGACGTGCCCACTCGGTGGAACTCTACGCTCCACATGTTGGCCAGACTCTATGAGCAGCGTAGAGCTATAGTGGAATACCAACTCCAACATGGGCGGCGTAGTGGGAGTCAGCCTCCTCAATTCTTTACAGAAGAGTGGGCCTGGTTGGCAGCCATCTGCCAGGTCCTTGGAAACTTTGAGGAGTCTACCCAGATGGTGAGCGGGGATGCTGCAATCATTAGCGTCACCATTCCCCTGCTATGCCTCTTGAGAAGTTCCCTGCAAAGCATAAAGGTAGACGCTTTGCGCTTGGAAACGGAGGCGGGGAAGACAGTATGTCGCTGGATAGTCAGAGCACCCTCATGTCTATATCTCAGCGCGTTGAGGAGGAGGGGGAGGAGCGTGAGGAGGAGGGGGAAGAGACAGCTTGGCCCACTGCTGAGGGTACCCATGCTGCTTGCCTGTCATCCTTTCAGCGTGTATGGCCGGAGGAGGAGGAGGATCCTGAAAGTGATCTTCCTAGTGAGGACAGCCATGTGTTGCGTACAGGTACCCTGGCACACATGGCTGACTTCATGTTATGATGCCTTTCTCGAGATCCTCGCGTTACACGCATTCTGGCCACTACGGATTATTGGGTGTACACACTGCTCGACCCACGGTATAAGGAGAACCTTTCCACTCTCATACCCGAAGAGGAAAGGGGTTCGAGAGTGATGCTATACCACAGGACCCTGGCGGACAAACTGATGGTAACATTCCCATCCGACAGCGCTAGTGGCAGAAGGTGCAGTTCCGAGGGCCAGGTAGAAGGGGAAGCGCAGAGATCAGGCAGCATGTACATCGCAGGCAGGGGAACATTCTCCAAGGCCTTTGCCAGCTTTATGGCTCCCCAGCAAGACTGTCACCGCTCCCCAGTCAAGGCTGAGTTGGCGGGAGCACTGTAAAAGGATGGTGAGGGAGTACGTAGCCGATCGCACAACCGTCCTCCGTGACGCCTCTGCCCCCTACAACTACTGGATGTCGAAGCTGGACACGTGGCCTGAACCCGCGCTGTATGCCCTGGAGGTGCTTGCTTGTCCTGCGGCTAGCATCTTGTCAGAGAGGGTGTTTAGTGCGGCTGGGGGAATCATCACGGATAAGCGTACCCGCCTGTCAACCGACAGTGCCGACAGGCTTACACTCATCAAGATGAACAAAGCCTGGATTTCCCCAGACTTCTCTTTTCCTCCAGCGGACAGCAGCGATACCTAAGCTATACGTAGGCTGCACCCGCGGATGGAAGCATCGTTCTCTATCACCATGAAAAACGGGGACCTTTTTGCTTCATCAATCTGTGTATTCTATTCATCCTCCTCCTGCTCCTCCTCCTGAAACCTCACGTAATCACGCCGAACGGGCAATTTTTCTTAGGCCCACAAGGCTCAGTCATATAATTTTTGTAAACAATTTTTATACGTTTCAATGCTCATTAAAGCGTTGAAACTTTCACCTGAACCAATTTTTATTTTAACTGGGCTGCCTCCAGGCCTAGTTACCAATTAAGCCACATTAACCAAAGCGATTAATGGGTTTCACCTGCCCTCTTGGTTGGGCATGGGCAATTTTTCTGACGTACATTAGTACTGTTGGTACACCAATTTTTTGGGGCCCTCGCCTACAGTGTAATCCAATTAATTTTTTGCCCACCTGCATTAAACCTGACGTTACATCAGCTGTGATGGGCAATGCAATGGGATATATTTATGTACCGCCGGTGGCTTCCTGGCACCCACCCATGCTGTGGGTCCACAGGGAGTTGTAACTGCATGTGTCCACTTCTAAAGAATCCCAGTCTGACTGGGGCATGCAGTGTGGGCCGAAGCCCACCTGCATTTAATCGGACGTTACCTCAGCTGTGATGGGCACTGCAATGGGATACATTTATGTACAGCCGGTGGGTTCCAGGGAGCCATCCATGCTGTGAGTGCACACGGAATTCCCATTGCGGAGTTGTACCTGCCTGTGACTATTTATAAAAAACCGCAGTCTGACTGGGGCATGCAGACACCTTGACAGAATGAATAGTGTGTGGCACATAGGTTCCCCATTGTTATGCCCACGTGTGCAGCTCCTGATGGTGGTGGCACAGGATTATATTTCTCATTGCTTCTGTACAGCATTGTGGGCTATCGCCCCGTCCCTTTTAAAGAGGGTCTCTGCCTAGCTCTGCAGTGTGTGCCTGCGGTTCCTCCTCATGGCAGACGCACTTATAAATAGACATGAGGGTGGTGTGGCATGAGTGCAGCTGAAGGCTGCGCAGGGACACTTTGGTGTGCGCTGTGGACACTGGGTCATGCGGGGGGGGGGGGGGGGGGGTTGGGCAGCATGTAACCCAGGAGAAGTGGCAGCGGAGTGTCATGCAGGCAGTGATTGTGCTTTGTTGGAGGTAGTGTGGTGCTTAGCTAAGGTATGCATTGCTAATGAGGGCTTTTCAGAAGTAAAAGTTGTTGGGAGGGGGGTGGGGGGCACTCTTGCCGGTATTGTGGCTTAATAGTGGGACCTGGGAACTTGAGATGCAGCCCAACATGTAGCCCCTCGCCTGCCCTGTCTGTTTCTGTGTCGTTCCCATCACTTTCTTGAATTGCCCAGATTTTCACAAATGAAAACCTTAGCGAGCATCGGCGATATACAAAAATGCTCGGGTCGCCCATTGACTTCAATGGGGTTTGTTACTCGAAACGAACCCTCGAGCATCGCGATAATTTCGTCCCGAGTACCGAGCACCCGAGCATTTTGGTGTTCGCTCATCTCTAGATCTTATTGGTTTTATTTTTATTGTTGTTGTTGGGGATATTGGTATTTCTTTCTTTCCATGTGCAATGTGTGTACAACATTTGCATCTGGGTATGCCGCACTTGTATGCACCTTGTATGGGCTTTAGAAACTGATTCACACTGTTTGTATCTTTATTTTGTCTATTGTTTTGTTTTTTGAAAGGGCAGGAGGGGGCTAGTATATCTTTTATTGCTTTGTTTCTTCTGAACGTTACTACTGGTCTTTCTGGTAGATTTTTTTGTAAGAAAGGGTCATCTTTCACAATGCTCCAATGTTTCTGTAGAGTACTTCGTATTCCTCCATGTTGTATATTATATTTTGTTATAAATCTTGAGTGAAGAGTATTATTTCCTTTTTTTTTTGCCGTTTTCTGTTTTCGTTGTTGGTCTTCTTCTGTTACCTGCTTAGTATTTTCAGTTCTTCCTATCAACGCTTTTCTGTAGGCCGATTCTACTAGTTGAATTGGGTAATGTTTTTCATGGAAGGACGCCAAACGCCGTTCACATGACCACCGTGATGACATTAGCATACACGAACACGCCCCCAATATGGCCGCCGCCACCGTGAGACACCGGTAACTTGTAATGTAAGTGACCTTATAATACTATATATATGTGATGATTGTGTTGTTTAACTATGGCTTGAGAAAGGTGCCTGTGAGCACAGAAACGCGTTGCCCGTTTTTTAATGAATGCTGGAATAAAAAAGTGTTATTATTCTATCTTAAATGCTTGGAAACCTCTATTTGGAGAGAAAGGAGACATCACTTCAAGGAGGGGGCTCATGGTCATCATTCCCCCCTCCTCCCCAGTAAGTGTAACTCCTATATATCCTTGACAACTATCATTTGTGGAAACGTACAATTCACTGAGCGCAGAAAAAGTTTTCTTTTTGGCTAATAGTCAGTCTAAACTTTGTTTCATCTACTTCACCAGAAAGTTTAACATTTCTTTGTCTAAACCTAGAGGCTTCCTAAATATGCACCCTTAGTCACTCCAAGTAAACATGCATGCTCAATAAATCCAAGCACGTGTATTTATGGTGAAGTTTCATGTGAGCACGTTTCACTGCAACCATCATTGCCACCATCGCCCCCACAATATCCCTGTGATACAGAAGTAAATTGATGTTTATTGACATTTTACCTGATCAAAGGATCAGCAGTACTACTGAGAATTGGATTATAATGTAACGTGATTGTTTTCTCGACAAAGAGGGAAAAGAATTTCACTGCATGAAAATGTCAAGCATTAGACTTTCTTCAGATCATGCAAAGCATAGTTATATTTAAATGTGGGTGATAGAAATATCGAAACCAGGTAGCGCATATAAAGAAGGCTTTCAGGAGATTGACAATAATCATTGTTTGTTTTTATAAAAGTGCATTAAGATTCAGTTAGCATGCTTCAGGCAGCAAAGCGCATGCAACATGATGCTACAATCTTTCTGAATGACATTGCTGTAAGTGTAAGCAGTGCAGAGGAATGTCTGGAAGTAGGGAATATAGTTTAAGTTGATAGGCCAGTATGCTGACACATATATCATGCATATATAGCTCTTGTCCAAAAAAAAGTAGTTGCAATAATAATTATTTTACTGGTGCTTAAAATCTAGTTGTGAATTATAATAACTGTAAAACATGGATACAGCGGACATAGAAATGTTTGAAGAACATAGCATAATAAAGAGGAGTGTGCAGAGTAATGGGACTCAAATTCTGCTATATTATTTGCTGGGTGACATGTCCATAAAACTATAAAGTTTATGAAATTCATAAAAGTGATCTCTGAACACAAATAGAGAACCCTGGCACTCAACTCGAAATCCCTCTAGTAGGAGTTTAGTAATACACTTTAAGGCCTCATTAAGATGAACATGGTGTAAACCACGCTGCTGACATGCAGGAATTCTGCAGTGAACGAGCTGCTTCGTTCTCATGTCTGTGCTGCGAGCTGAGTACTGCCGCGGCTCCCATAGGAGCCTGTGGTCAGCACCATGGACAGCGTCGCAGCACAGAGCTGACAGGCGAGTCTGCACTCGCTGTCCTATCTTTTTTACAGATTCTGCGCTGGTAAAAAAAAAGGCTCTGTGTGAGCGCTTATAGAAGCGTGGTTTACACGCTAGCTATCTGTAAATCTCATTTGTTGTCTTTCAGTATATAAATTCTATTGCCTTTTGCCTTTTATAGACATATATTGCTAGTAAAGTTACCACTAACATTAGCGGTGTTATTACTTGTTTTTTGGAACAAATAAGGCGTATGTACAGTACATCATTGCTTTCTTTTCTCCTAAATTTCCAATTTAAAGCTATTAAACGGCAGTATAAAATACATTATGCATTATGCATGTTTCATTTATTTGAAATGTTCTCCTAAAACTAGAGCACTCTAATCAGTTAATGAACTGTTTCTCAGGGAAACCAGCTAAAAAATAATGATCTTATGTATATCTTCCTTAAAGGATGCAAGAATTTGTTTATATATTAAAACCCTCTTACCAAGTTGTCTAATTTATTATGTTTTTCTTACATTGCTCTTAAGGGTACAGACCCACGCTATATAAACCGCATATGGCCAAGACTCTGCCTACACACACGAGGGCAATGACCAGAAGAATTTGCCAGTAAAAGGGCAGAATTGCCAACAAAATCTTTTGGCCATGCCATTGGGTCCATGGATAAGCGGGTGCGTAGATGAACAAAAATTAATTAATGGCCAAAATTTAGTCAAACACATGAGCTGACTTGCAGGAGGGAAGAGAAAGAAAGGCTGTTCTCAGTGGTAACGATGGAAATGGCTCACAATGAAAAAGACATCTCTGTGCAAGATGTCCCATATAAATGCCAGTGTAAATGAAAAACATCACTTACTGGTTTGGGGGGATTCCTCCATGAACCCCCCTGCTTGTGTCACAGCGGTAAATGGAAACTTTTCACCGGACCCGAGAGTATTCCAGAAGTTTAGTTTATTCGGTAAAAGTGTAATCACAGGTGAAAGCAATGCATTTCAGCCTTGGATCGCCTTTTTCAAGCTTAAAAAATATACAGCATGATCATATATATAGAAGGAAACAACTACTCACAAGTGGTGTTGCGCAGTCAGATGATGACGTCAGGGATAAGTGTCACTGGTCACGTGAGTCCCGAGGGAATGGCGTGGTAATGCAACCGGGAGGTTGCAGCGCATAGAACATGCGTTCCAAAGGGAGTAACTCATGACCCATCCCCTCGGGAGTCAGGTGACCGGTGACACTTTTCCCTGACATCATTAATACTGCAACACCACTTGTGAGTATTTGTTTTTTTCTCTTATATGTTCATGTTGTATGTTTTTAAAGCTTGAAAAAGGCCGATCCAAGGCCGAAATGCATTGCTTCCACCTGTGATTACACTTTTACTGAATAAACTAAACTTCTGGAATGCTCTTGGGTCTGGAGAAAAGTTTCCATTTACTGCTATGACACAAGCAGGTGGGTTCATGAAGGAATCTTCCCAAACCCGTAAGTGATATTTCTTTTCTCACTGGCATTTATATGGGACATCTTGCACAGAGATGTCTTTTTCATTGTGAGCCATTTCCATCGTTGCCACTGAGCACAGCCTTTCTTTCTCTTTCTTTCTCCATTATATCCTGGATCGATGTATATGTCTTCCGGTGCCCAGGTTGACTGCTTTCCTCCTTGCTGTGGATTACAGTTGCATTGGAACAGCTCATTACCTGAACTGATTTTTTGGAGAGCTGTCCCTTCATCTCATTTGTACATGAGCTGACTTGGGATGCCTATCTGTAGTAGATGTACAATCTATATGGTTTGAATATGTATTCAGTAGATGGCCTCTAAGATATAATGTAATAGCTCTGAATTATTGTCAGGGAGCGTGTTCATATATTTTAATTCAAATGCATTATTACAATGCTGTCGGCTACAGGTTCTATCCTAGGGATGGGCTGCATCTTAATGGGGAGTGTGCCGCTGTGCTGGGGGAAAGGTGGTTAGAAGGGTGGAGGTGTGTGTAAACTAGTCACTTGGGGGAGAGGGCAAAAAGAAAAACAGGGGAGTAGACAGTGTAGATAGCGACCTAGGACCAAGTAATGAGAATGGGGGTCGATCAGGAGGTAGGGTTAGTATAGTTAGAACTGACAGAACAGCCAATAGTACCATTAGTAGCAAAACGAATTTAAAGAACAAAAACAACCATATTTGTTGTATGGCAACGAATGCAAGACGTCTGATTGGCAAAGTGGTGAGTTTGAAGCGAGAATGACTGACGAAAATTACGATATAGCTTGAATAACGGAAACATAGCTTGATGACTAGTGTGATTGGGTGTTGAATTTACAGGGTTACAATCTGTTCAGAAGAGACCATGGGGAATAGAAAGGGGGAGGGATATGTGTCTATGTTAAATCCTGCTTAATGCCAAGGCTATGGGAGGATATAGGGGCAGGAGATGAACACGTGGAGTCTCTGTGGGTAGAAATACAGGGAGAAAAAAATAACAAAATATTGATAGGGTTTTTCTATAGGACACCCAAAGCAACAGAAGGAACTGAAATCTCATTAAGGCAGATAGAAGAGGCGTCAAGATGCAGCAAAGTAATTATTATGCGGGAGTTTAATTATCCGGATATAATATGGGAAAACAAAACCTGTAAATCCCACAAGAGTGATAAGTTCTTGAGAACTATTAAAGATAACTACCTTACCCAACTTGTGCAGGAACCAACTAGAGGGAAGGCTACTCTGGACTTAGAATTAACTAACAAACCAGACCGAATAATGGGGGTGCAGGTTAAGGGACACTTGGGAAATAGTGACCACAATATAATTAATTTCCAGCTGTCATTCATTAAGAAACCTTATCAGGGAGCGACAAAAAACTAAACTTTAGTAAATCAAAATTTGGTCAGCTCAGAACTACTATCAGTAACATTATTTGGGACAACATGCTCATAAATAACAGTACAGACGACTAATGGGAGCAGTTTAAAAACATCCTAATTACCTCATGTGAGCAGTTCATACCCTTTTAAAAAAAAAAAACACAAGTAGAAGGAAACCAATGTGGTTCGACAGGACTGTGAGGGGGGCAATAAAATCATGAAGGGAAAAAGACAAAATACGTAAAAGTGTGATCAAAGTTGCTAAGGAGGAGGCAGAAAGACTGATCACCAAAGAGAGCAAAAATAACCCCAAACTATTCTTCAATTATATTAACAGCAAAAGGATTTGCACTGAGAGCACTTGCATTTTAACAAATAATGCAGGAGAAATCATAGAAAACAATGAGAGGAAGGAAAATCTATTACATTTTTTCTTTTCAAGTGTATTCACGAACGAAAAAGAAATGTCACACAAGATGCAGAGGAATAAAACAAAGCCCCCACTAAATATTTCATACCTTAAGGCCCATTTACACAGAACGGATGTCGGGCAAACGATGCCTGACACATGTCCCTGTGTCTCCGCGCTCCTGTGCTCCTGCACGGGAGCTAGCAGAGCTGGCTGGGTCATGGAGCAGCCAGCAGAGGGGTGGGGCAGTGCAGGAGATTTCTCTCCTTTTGCTCCCCCATCCCCCCAATTGTGATAACACAGCGGCCGTTAGCTACTGAACGGCCGCTGTTTAAATTGTACGATAAGCTTCATCGCTCATCCTTTATGCAGCATAAAAGATGAGCAAAGAAGCTCATCGTGCAGTTTGAACGGCTGCTGTGTTATCTCAATGGAGGGGGTGGGAGAGCGAGAGGAGAGAAATCTCCTGCACTGCCCCGCCCCCCTGCTGGCCACTCCGTATGCGAGCCAGCTCTGGGACACAGGGACGAGTGTCAGGCATCCTTTGCCTGACACTCGTCCTATGCCAATCGGCCTTAACACAGGAGGAAGTGCAGAGTTGGTTAAAGAAGATTAAAATTGATAAATCACCAGGCCCAGATGGAAAACACCCAAGGATTCTAAGAGAACTAAGTGATGTATTAGCTAGACTGCTATTTCTTAAATGTATGGACACTATCAAGACCGGGGTTGTACCATTGGATTGGCTCATTGCCAATGTGGTTCCAATATACAAAAAGGGGTTTAAAAGAGAGCCTGGTAACTACAGGCTGGTAAGTCTCACTTCAAAAACTGGAAAAATATCCAAAGGGTTTCTGAGAGATGCCATCCTAGAATACCTCAAGGAGAACAACAGAATAATTCCTCACCAGCACGGGTTTATGAGGGGTCGATCATGTCAGACCAATATGATCAGCTTCTACGATTAAGTAAATTCTAGGCTGGACCTGGGAGAGTCTATTGATCTCAAGTATCTCGATTTCTCTAAAGCATTTGACACCATGCTACATAATAGGTTGATATTAGAGATGAGCGAGCATGCTCTTCCAAGCTTGCTACTCATTCGATTATTGGGTTACTCGAGATGCTCGTTACTCAAGATGAACACCACGCGGTACTCAAGTCAATTTCACTTCCCCTCCCCACATGTTTAGCGCCATTTTCTAGCCAATAAACATGCAGGGAAGGCATTACCACTTCCTGCTGTGACGTGTCAGCCCTCTGCCCACCAACAGCAGTGAGGGACTGGGCCAATCAGGTGACCACTGAGTACTTAAAGTGCCCCTCCCCCCCCGTCTCGCCTCAGACACATGCTGGAAGTGGTTAGGGAAAGTGCTGATGCTTATACAGGGAAAGTATTAGAGTAGGATCCTGTCTTACAAGAACCCCAACGGTCCTTCTTAGGGCTACTCCTCATCATGTGCTTTACTGTTGTGGCTGGCTGGGAACAGTGGTGCACCCTTTTTTTCTTCAAGCATCTAGGCCTGTGCAGTGCATTATAGCTATACCATTCTCAGTTTGCAGTGTATTACGCAGAGTTTAGGGAAAGAGCTGCTGAGGTAGGGAAAGTGTTACAGTTGAGATCCTCTCTACAAGAACCCCAATGGTCCTTCTTAGGGCTACTCCTCACCATGTGCATTATAGTTGTGGCTGGCTGGGAGCAGTAGTGCACCCTTTTTTTTTTTTAAAGCATCTAGCCCTGTGCAGAGCGTTTCAGTTATACCGTTCTCAGTCTGCAGTGCATTAGGCAGAGGTCTTACCGTAAAACAGTACTCTTATATTTCCTAGGCCACTGCAAAGCCTTTCAGTTATACTGTTCTCAGTCTGCAGTGCATTACGCAGAGTTTAGGGAAATAGCTGCTGAAATAGGGAAAGTGTTATAGTCGGGATCCTCTTTACAAGAACCCCAATGATCCTTCTTAGGGCTACTCCTCACCGTGTGCATTATAGTTGTGGCTGGCAGGGAGCAGTAGTGCACCCTTTTTTTTCCCCAAAGCATCTAGCCCTGTGCAGAGCCTTTCAGTTATACCGTTCTCAGTCTGCAGTGCATTAGACAGAGGTTTCACTGCGAAACAGTACTCTAATATTTCCTAGGCCACTGCAAAGCCTTTCAGTTATACCGTTCTCAATCTGCAGTGCATTAGGCAGAGGTCTCACTACGAAATAGTACTCTAATATTTCCTGGGCCACTGCAAACTATTTCAGTTATATCGTTCTATGTCTGCAGTGCATTGAGCAGAGGTCTCAAAGCTAAACAGGACTGTAATATTTCCTAGGCCACTGCAAAGTATTTCAGCTCTGCCACTGTGCAGAGCGTCTCATAATACCCTTTCCTTGGTGGGGTTGAGATAGCCGTAGTTACCAGCACTATCCACTGGCTTTAGAGTCTTCTCCCACTCCATACAGCCTCTCTTATCTACAAGTCTCTGCGAGTGGTAAATTACCCCTAGGTATCAGCGCAAGACAGCGGTTTAATTTTTTCAAGTCACAGCATAGAGCCTTCGCTATCTACAAGTCTCTATGTGCTGTGAATTAGCCACAGTTGTCAGTGCTGAACAGTGGGGTAATCTATTTGGGCCCTGCTCTAATACACCATGATGGGGAGTAGAGGTAAGGGTCGAGGACGTGGACGCGGGCATCCAAGTGAGGGTGTGGGCACAGGCTGAGTTCCTGGGCGAGATGAATCACAGCTGGCTGCTGAGGGATTAGGAGAAAGACACTTTTCTGGGCTCCCCAGATTCATATCACAATATGCGGATCTGCGTGTTGGACCTTTATTACAAACAGAGCAGTGGGAGCAGGTCCTGTCGTGGATGGCAGAAAACGCATCCAGCAATGTATCGACCACCCAGTCTTCTACACAGTCCACTACTCCCGGCCTAGGGACTGCAACTCTGTATCCTCTGGCTGCTCCTCCTTCCTCCCAGCCTCCTCACTCCATGAAAATGACATATTCTGAGCAGGCGGACCCCCAAGAACTGTTCTCGGGTCCCTGCCCTGAGTGGGAAAAAGTGGTTCCTCTCTCACCTGAGGAGTTTGTTGTGACCGATGCCCAACCTTTGGAAAGTTCCCGGAGTCCGGGTGTGAGGCTGGGGACTTCCGGCAACTGCCTCAAGAGCTTTTTGTGGATGGGGATGATGAGACACAGTTGTCTGTCATTGAGGTAGTAGTAAGGGCAGTAAGTCCGAAAGAGGAGCACACAGAGGATTCGGAGGAAGAGCGTCTGGACGATGAGGTGACTGACCCCACCTGGCTTGCTAAGCTTACTGAAGACATGGCTTCAGAGGGGGAGGCAAGTGCAGCAGCAGGACAGGTTGGAAGAGGCAGTGGAGTGGCCAAGGGTAGAGGCAGGGCCAGAGCGAAGAATCCCCCAACTGTTTCCCAAAGCACCCCCTCGCGGCAAGCCTCCGTGCAGAGGGCTAGGTGTTCAAAGGTGTGGATGTTTTGTAGTGAGAGCGCGGACGACTGACGAACAGTGGTGTGCAACCTGTTTTGCATGAAGATCAGCCGGGGAGCCACCACTACCTGCCTCACCACCACCAGCATGTGCATGCATATGATGGCCAAGCACCTCACAAGGTGGGATGAAGGCCATTCACCGCCTCCGGGTCACACCATTGCCTCTTCCCCTGTGCCACAACCTGCCACACAGATCCAATCCCCCTCCCAGGATGCAAGCACGAGCGCCTCCCGGCCTGCACCCACATCCTCACCTCCACGGTCCTCCACTCCATCCAGCAATGTCTCTCAGCCCAGCATTCAGCTGTTGCTAACACAAGCGTTGGAGCGAAAGCGGAAATACGCCGCCACCCACCCACATGCACAAGCTTTAAACGTGCACATTGCCAAATTAATCAGGCTGGACATGCTGCCGTACAAGCTTGTGGAAATGGAGGCTTTCAAAAACATGATGGTGGCGGTGATCCCACGCTACTCGGTCCCCAGTCGCCACTTTTTTTTCCTGGTGTGCCATCCCCGCCCTACACCAGCATGTCTCCTGCAACATTAACCGTGCCCTCACCAACGCGGTTACTGGGAAGGTCCACTACTTGACGATGGACACGTGGACAAGTATTGGCAGGCAGGGCCACTATATCTCCCTGATGGCACATTGGGTGAACTTGGTGGAGGCTGGGACTGAGTCAGGGCCTGGGACCGCTCACGTCCTATCCACACCCAGAATAGCGTGTCCTACCTCAGGGCTGGTATCTGTGGCATATTATGCCACCTCCTCTAAAGCCCCCCCTCCTCCTTTGTCACCTCCAACTCTCAATTAAGAAGTGTGAGCACATTGCCACCAGTTGGCCAGCTTGCTGACGCTTGCCAGCAGCAAAGCGGTGGGCAAGCTTCAGCAAGCCGTGCTGAAACTAATCAGCTTATGTGACAAGAGACACACAGCCCCCCAAGCTGTTGCAGGGTCTGATAGAGCAGACTGACCACTGGCTTTCACCGCTGAGCCTCCAACCAGGCATGGTTGTGTGTGACAACGGCCGTAACCTGGTGGCGACTCTGCAGCTTGGCAGCCTCACACACGTGCCATGCCTGGCCCACATCTTCAATCTGGTGGTTCAGCGGTTTCTGAAAAACTACCCCCACTTATCTGACCTGTTCGGCAAGGTGCGCCGTGTCTGCGCACATCTCTGCAAGTCCACCACGGACGCTGCCACCCTGAGGACCCTGCAACGTCGGTTTCAGCTGCCAGAGCACTGACTGCTGTGCGACGTGCTCACACGCTGGAATTCTACTCTGCACATGTTGGCCAGGCTGTACGAGTAGCGTAGAGTAATAGTGTAATACCAGTTACAACATGGGTGGTGGAGTGGTAGTCAGCCTCCGCAATTCTTTACAGAGGAGTGGGCATGGATGGCAGACATCTGCCAGTTCCTCGGAAACTTTGAGGAGTCTACCCCAATGGTGAACGGCAATGCGGCCATCATTAGCATTATCATCCCGCTGCTTTGCCTGCTGAGAAGTTCACTGCTAAGGATAAAGGCTGACGCTTCGCTGTTAGAACAGGAGATGAGAGATGACAGTTTGTCGCTTGATCACCAGACCACCCTCACATCTATATCTCAGCGTATTTTAGAGGAGGAGGTGGAGGCGGAGGAGGAGGAGGAGGGGGAAGAGACTGCTAGCCACACTGCAGAGGGTACCCATGCTGCTTGCCTCTCATCTGTTTAGCGTGTATGGGCTGAAGCGGAGGAGGATGAGGATCCTGAAAGTTATCCTCCTAGTGAGGACAGCAATATGTTGCGTACTAAGACCCTGGCACAAATGGCTGACTTCATGTTATGCTGCCTTTCCCATGACCCTCGCGTTGGACGCATTCTGGCCAACACGGATTACTGGGTGTACACGCTTCTATACCCACGGTATAAGGAGAACCTTTCCACTCTCATTTCTGAAGAGGAAAGAGGTACGAGAGTGATGCAATACCACAGGGCCCAGGTGGAAAAAGTGATGCTAAAGTTCCCATCTGACAGCACTAGCAGCAGAAGACGCAGTTCCGAGGGCCAACTAGCAGTGGAGGTGTGGGAATCAGGCAGCATATCCAGTGCAGGCAGGGGAACACTCTCCAAGGCCTTTGCCAGTTTTATGGCTCCCCAGTAAGACTGTGTCACCACTCCCTAGTCAAGGCTGAGTCGAAGGGAGCACTGTAAAAAAATGGTGAGGGAGTACATAGCCGATCGTACCACCATTCTCCATGATGCCTCTGCTCCGTACAACTATTGGGTGTCAAAGCTGGACACATAGCACGTGTTACGGCACTCTGACCCCCCGAGCGCCAGGTGGGGTGCCCTGAACTTCCCGCACCCCACTGTCCCTGCCTACTTGCCTCGACCCTGGCTAACCCTAGGCGGACAACTGGACGGCGGTCCCTATCCTGCCTAGGGATCTGGCGACTGCAAAGATGAAACTAACTGATGGGGGACAGAGTGCCGACAAAAAAGGCAGATGGAATGATCAAACAGGAAAAGACTGTGCTACAGGCAAACTGGAAAGGACGCTGACTAGCAAACTAGGACTGACTGAGACAGGCTGCAGACAGAACTGACTAGCGGCTGACAGAACCAATAACTGGCAGTGAGCTCAGGTCACTGTCAGCCTTATAACTACAAGACTCCACCCCGGGGGTGGAGAGTGGGGAGGAGCCAACTCCCCACTACTACACAAGAGAGGTGGAGGAGTGCGGGCGGCACCCTACGGGCGGACACGCCCACGCCGCCGCACACCGGCCGCCCCACGTCGCCGGGAGAGCCTCGATGTCAGAGCTCCAGGACACCGGAGCGGCGCACGCTGACCGCGGGACCCTGCGCCGCCCTGCATGGTAACAGCACGAACTTGCGCTGTATGCCCTGGAGGTGCTAGCCTGCCCTGCCGCTAGCGTCTTGTCAGAGAGGGTGTTTAGTGCAGCCTGGGGGAATCATCACGGATAAGCGTACCCACCTGTCAACTGCCAGCGCCGGCATGCTTACACTCATATAGATGAAGCAGCGGAACCTAATGATTCTTTTAGCTGCAACAGGGGAAATATGCATCCTCTCTCTAACCTCCAAAAAGGGGAGAAGTAGCTTGGTCTATCCCTTTTGGAACTTACTCCTCCTCCTCCTCCTCATCATCATCAAACAGCATGTGATCACGCTGAACCGCCATATTTTCAGCCGGCCAAAAGGTTCTGTTAAAACCAATGTTTTTGGAGGGCTGCCTCCAGGCTCTGTTACAAATAAAGCAGCAACGAGCTGCATCTTTAAAAATGTTTATGGCTTTCACCTGCCCTCGGGGTTAAGCAATTTTTAAGGGGTACACTTGTACTCTTGGTACACCAATTTTTCAGACCCTCGCCTATACTCTTAGCCAACAAATTTTTCCTGCCTTCTCCTATACTCTTGGCAAACAAATTTTTTCAGGTGTTCGCCTATACTCTTGGTACACCAATGTTTGAGAGGTTCACCTATACTCTTGCAACAGAAAAGTCTCAAGGGTCTGCCTATACACTTGCTACTAAAAGGTTTAAGGGGTTCGCCTATACTCTTGCAACAGAAAAGTTTCAGGGGTCCGCCTATACACTTACTACTAAAAGGTTGGAGGGATTCGCCTATACCCTTGCTACAGAAATTTTTCATGGGTCCACCTATACATTTGCTACTAAGAGGTTTGGGGGGTCCGCCTATACACTTGCTACTGAAAGGTTTGAGGGGTTAACCTATACACTTGCTACTAAGAGGTTTGGGGGGGCTCTGACTATACACTTGCTACTAAAAGGTTTGAGGGGTTTGCCTATACACTTACTACTAAAAGGTTGGAGGGGTCCGCCTATACACTTGCTCAGTCATGGTTTCACGGGCTTATTATGCCACCTCCTCCTCCTGCTTGGGGTCTGGGGATCAGCGCTGGGCAACATGTATTTGCTCTCGTGTTACCAAAGTTATCTGAGACACTGGTTTGGACCAATCAAAAGAAGCGTAACTGAATTAAGGAGATGTTCACAGCTGTACTAGCATCCAAGTCCATTTTATGCCCACGATTGTTGAGGGTGTGGGCACAGGCCAAAGTCCAGGGGGGGGGGGGATGCAACTGAGCCAGGTTTGGCCTATTGAACTGTGGTTTATCCAATCTTTAGAGCGATGAAAGCAACCGTAACTGATTTAATGAGATGTTCACAGCTGTACTAGCATCTGAGTCCTCTTTATGCCCTCTTTATTGCTGAGGGTGTGGGCCAAGGCAGAAGTCCTTGGCGGGGTTAAACTCTGCCATGTTTGGGCACTCTGATTTCTTTATGTGTAATACTGTCTTTGAGTTTCATGGGCTCGCCTATGCTGTGGGTGCACAAAGACTTCCCATTGCGGTGTTTTACTTGTCTGGCACAAATACACTGACTGACTTGGGTAGGAGGCAGACGGCTTTCCCATTGCGGTATTTTACCTATCGTGTAGACACTGAATTTGGCAGGGTGAAACTCTGCCATGTTTGGGCACTCTCTTTTCTTCCTGTTTAATACTGTCCCTGAGTTCCAGGGGCCGGCCTATACTGTGGGTGCACAAAGGCTTTCCCTTTGCGTTGTTCAGCTGTCTGACACATACAAAGAATTAATTGGGCAGAACTGTGGGCCGACACCGAGGTCCTTGGCGGGGTGAAACTCTGCCATGTTTGGGCACTCTGATTTCTTTATGTGTAATAGTGTCTTTGAGTTTCATGGTCCCGCCTATGCTGTGGGTGCAAAAAGATTTCCCATTGCGGTGTTTTAGCTGTCTGGCACAAATACACTGAATGACTAGAGCAGAAGTGTGGGCTGAGGTCCTGGGCAGGGTGAAACTCTGCGCATGTTTGGCACTCTCTTTTTTTCCTGTTTAATACGGTCCCTGGGTTGCAGGGGCTCGCCTATGCTGTGGGTGCACAAAGATTTCCCATTGCGGTGTTTTAGCTATCTGGCACAAATACACTGAATGACTTGGGTTGGGTGCAGAAGGCTTCCCCCATTGCGGTGTTCAGCTATCTGACACCAACACAGAATGAAGTGTGTGGGAACACATGGATTTCTCATAACTATGTAACTCACGGCACCTTGGGTCACACACGGTGGAGGCTGGGACCAAGCCTGACCCTGGGTCCACTGACGTGCTTCCCACACAGAGTATTGCGGGTGCGACCTTGGTCATGGTTTCTCGGGCTTATTATGCCACCTCCTCCTCCTGCTTGGTGTCCGGGGATAAGCGCTGGGCGACATGTATTATTTCTCGTGCTACAAATTACCACAGTTATCCAAGATACTGGATTGGAGCGTTCACAGGAAGCGAAACGGATTTCATGAGACTTTTACAGGGTCACTGGCCATTGTGGTGGCTACTTTTGTGACACCTCCGGCTTCAAACCAATCTTTGGTGTTAGTATGCACTGCTGCATTGTGGAGATGTGTAGAAGTGCCTGCACCTCAGTCCCCTTAATGCCCACGTTTGCGGCTCCTGAAAATTTGTGACGGAGGTGGCACGGGATTGGAATGATGATCGTACATCAATTTATCATCAATTCCCATCAGCATTGTGGGCTATTGCCCACACTTTTAAAGAGGGTTGCTGCCTGGCCCTGCCAACCCTCTGCAGTGTGTGTCTCCGGTTCCTCCTCATTGCAGACGCACTTATAAATCGACATGACCGTGGTGTGGCTATGAAGCGAGTGTGTGGCATGAGGGCAGCTGAACGCTGCGCTGTGGGTGCAGGGTCGTGCGGGGGGGTTGGACATCAATGCCAGCATGTAACCCAGGAGAAGAGGCAGCGGTGTCACCTGCAGGCAGTGATTGTCCTTGGTTGCAGCTAGTGTGGTGCTTAGCTAAGAGGTGCCAGCGTGTGTGCCTGACTAATAAGGGTCTGTCCCAAGTAAATTGTTAGGGGAGTGACCGCCAGGCTCTTGCCCCCAATTTGGCTTAACAGTGGGACCTGGGAGCCTCAGATGCAGCCATGCATGCTGCCCCTGCCATTCCCTATCTGTTTCTGTGGTGTTTTCATGACTTTCTGATGTTTTCAGGTGTTTCACAAATCATCCCCTATGCGGAGCATCATTCCCATACAAAAATCCTCGAGTCCCCCATTGACTTCAATGGGGTTCGTTACTCGAAACGAGCTCTCGAGCATTACAAAAAGTTTAACTCGAGTACCAAGCACCCGAGCATTTTGGTGCTCGCTCATCTCTAGTTGATTTATAAAATGAGGCAGCTCAGTCGTGGCAAAAATATGTGTATCTGGGTTAACAACTAGCTCAGAGATAGAAAGCAGAGGGTGGTAATAAATAGTTCATACTCTGATTGGGCCATCGTTGCTAATAGGGTGCCACAGGGCTAAGTAATAGGCTCCATGCTTTTCAATATATTTATCAATGACCTGATAGAAAATATGCAAGATAATTAATGCAATGGGAGCAATGTACGGCTACAAAAGGACTTAAATAAACTGGGGGCTTGGGTAGAAAAATGGCAAATGAAGTTCAATGTTGATAAATGTAAGGTTATGCATATGGGCAGGAGAAACGGATGTCACCAATATACACTAAATGGGGTACAGCTAGGGAAAAGTGATATGGAAAAAGACCTGGGGGTACTAGTGGATTATAGATTTAACTGGAGCAACCAATGCCAGTCAGCTGCTGCAAAAGCTAATAAAGTCTTATTGTGCATTAAAAGAGTTATAGGGGCGAGGGATGAGAACATTATTCTTCCACTATATAAGGCACTTTTCAGGCCCCACATGGAATACTGTGTACAGTTCTGGTCACCGGTGCTCAGGAAAGATGTTGCAGTGCTTGAGGGGGTTCAAAGAAGGGCAACTAAATTAATAAATAGAATGAGAGGACTGGAATACCCAAAGAGGCTTTCAAAATGGGGATTTGCACCCTGGAAAAAAGACGTCTAAGGGGTCATCAAATAACTATGTATAAATACATTAGGGGACAATACAAGGATCTCTCCCATAATCTGTTTATACCCAGGACTGCGATGGTAACAAGAGGACATCCTCTACTTCTAGAAAAAAGCAGATTTCATCACCAACACAGAAGGGGGTTCTTCAGAGTAAGAGCCGTGAGACTGTGGAACTCTCTGCCTGAGGACGTGGTGATGGCAAAATCCATTCAGGAGTTTAAGAGGGGACTAGATGTCTTTCTAGAGCACTATGATATTACAGAATATAGACCTTAGGTGACCAGCGGGGCTGTTGTTCTGGGTCTTACATGCAGGTAGGAACTGTCAAAGGTGGATCCAGGGATTATTCTGACTGCCATCATGGAGTCAGGAAGGAATTTTTTCCCTTGAAAGGGCTAATTGGCTTCTGCCTCTTGGGGTTTTTTGTCTTCCTTTGGATTAACAAGGGGGTTGAAATAGGCTGAACTAGATGGACATTGTCTTCATTCAGCCTATCATACTATGTTACTATGTAACCCCCCAAAAAATGTTCAAGACAGTCCTGAAAAAATTATCATTAAAAAATTGCTTATTGAAAATGAAATATATAATAAAAACATTTAAAAAACAGAACATTAAGGAAATGCAACATCAAGACATAGGGAAATACATCACCTCCGGTCACACATATTGGAAATTCCTAATGAAAATAATGCTCATATCAACCCTAGGATGAAGATAAGGGCGAAACGTACGTGTTGGGCTCTCGGATTTCCAGACCTTCCGTTACGTGGTAACACTTTATTATGTGCATGACACTGAGCTTGGTTGTGTCTCTTGTCAGTTGATATGAGCATGATTTTTCAGTTGATATGAGCATGATTTTATTTAGGAATTTCTCATGTGTGACCGGAGGTGATGTATTTCCCTATGTATTGATGCTGTATTTCCTTCGCATTCTGTTTTTTAAATGTTTTTATTATACATTTGTAATTTTCAATAAACAATTTTTTAATGATTTCTGCAGTCCTGTCTTGGGCATTTTTGGGGGGGTTGTCAGTTGTCTATACAGTAAAGCTCATTTGTTGCCTTTGAGCATATAAAGCCTTAGAAGATGGTAGATGCTATACTTTATAAGAAATATGCAGTCTAAGTGTGTACCATACAAGATCTACCATCTTCTAATAGTTATTATGCCCTGCGGAGTTTACGTTAATACTGTTACAGCAGGAGAATGTGCACGTTTGTTAAAACATCGAGAAGCAGTGCAAGCTGGCTTTAGTAAATTTATTATCCTTTTCAATGAAAAGCAAAAAGCAATACAGTTTTGTGCTGGCAGAATGCGTGCATGAAAGTATATGCTGTTAACTGTTGACTGAACAGGTTCTATATACACAAGTATGATATAATTGTGCTCTGAATAGGGCCCAATCACCTCTTCTCACCAGCGTTCCTGTGCAGGTAAGTATCCTTTTCTGTACTGCCAGCCCTAGTCATATCGGCGCCAGGCACACCTGCGCCATGTTCGAACAGTAAACACCACAAAATCACGCAGTTACAAGCTGAATTTCATGCACACAGGTGGTGATTTGCGCACCCCCATAGACTCCTACATAGACTCAGGTGGGCAAATGTTGTAAAAAATAGAACATGTAGGGTATTTTTGCAGACAGAGAAAATATGCACAAAATATCAACCAATGTAAGTGAACTCATTGAAATGCTCAGCTAATTTTCTGCACTCAAAAGCGTACGCAAAAACACTCGTGTGAAGAAGGCCTAAGGGATCCAGGCATATTCAGCATAATATCTCAGTGCCCCCCATGAAGGCTTAAACAGATGGTTGTTTTTAGTCCCATTATGTGGCTGTAATAATCACGGCTGCATAACGGAGCAAAAGCATTGATTTCAATAGTTTTGTTTCCATTATTGGTAACACACATTTAGAGCTTGGTCAGAATAGAGTTTTTTGTGCAGCAGCGGATAGGTAAGTTTTCTTTTTTTAATTTTTTTTTTTTTTACACTAAAATCCTTGTTTTTTACAATGGGCTTATATGTAAAACCCTTCCATGAAAAACAATGCAGGGGTGCCGGCAGACCATTGTTTTCAATGGAGCCGCCAGCAGCAGCCGCAGCTCCATTGAAAAAAGCTCGGGTCCCCATTGACTTCAATGGGGTTCGTTACTTGAAACGAGCTCTCGAGCATTACGAGAAAGCTTGGCTCGAGTAACGAGCACCCGAGCAAATTTAGTGCTCGCTCATCTCTAGACAAGTTCTAAGACCTATAACTTACATAAGCCTAAGCATAAGCAGTCACAATGAATAAAATAAGTTTTCTGAAAGATGATAACATAATAATTCTTGATCAGCTCCAACTATTTGTATCTAAGTTGTGGTTTAACCAAGTGCAATTTGGACGGACTGCAACTTCTATTTGCTCACGGCATAGTCAGGTCTGCTGAATGAAAAAGGAAGATAAAAAATAACTTTTATGGAAATTGGTTTGCCTCACATGAACCTGCAGTACCAGATATACACAATATCTATCACTATTACATATGAGCTTTATTTGTGCCTTGGAAATGATCTTTTCGTACTGCTGAATCTTGTATTTTATTCCGCCTTCTAAATCAAAACTGCATTTCTACATGTCATAAGTAGATTCATAACCCGGAGAAGAAATCATAGTACTTCAAACTGTGAGATTGCTTTATATTCTATTCAGTGTCCCATTTCAGCCCATTTATGAACACACACTGGATTGTAAATTTACAACAAAAGGTCCTGGGCTTTATATTATAGCCATAGATTTTGTATGGCACATGTTAAAGAAGGCAGCTGCAAGTGGGAGTCCCAGCTGTTATTGTCCGCCAAGAAAAAGTGTTCATTATCAACAACTCACGGTGTGCATCCGCGGCAGCGCTGGAGCTATAAAAAATAGGGAGACACAAGAAATAAAGACTCATCTGACACCAGCAAATACATCATAAACAGCTATTATAGACAAACCTATGAAATATAGTGTTTCAACCAGGTCATAATACTCTGAGCCACGGGCCAGTTTCAGATGAGTGTTTTTAACTCCACATTTGGTCCATGTTTTGCAGACCGTAATACGGTGCTAATGTAAATCTATGCAGCTATTGACATGGCTGTATTTTTTATGGCCATATTGTAAAAACACAGCATGGCCTATTGCTGTCTAGAATTGCCACCATATTTGCATTTATTGGAATTATTTTCTATTGAGCAAATATGGGTCAGAAAATAAAACCAATGACAAAAAATATTGAGGCAAATACAGATCAAACAGTTATGAAATACTAATGATATATGGTGCAATGCCTCTGGAACATGTCTGTATTCCGGATGCACATTATGGTTGTTACAATACACTTTAAGTCCGCTTTCACACGGCTGAGAAAATCGTGCAAGTTTTTTTTGTTGCGAATCTTGCATGAATATGAAACCCATTCTTTTGAATCAGGTCATACATATAAGGTTTTTTTCCCGCATCGCATTGTGGCACATGAAAAAATCACGGCATGTCCAAATTTTGGGTGATTCTTTAGAATGCCTTGCATCGCCCATTATTTTCAATGGTGCCGGCACAGCATCGCACGGCGTGTGCAGTGTGTGCAAGTTCGATGTGAGGTTTACCCATTGAAAACAATGGGAAACCCTCCACTACTTTCCTGAAGTGATGTGAAGCTGTTTTAACACGAAAACGCCTTGCATCTGCGGGGACATCGCATGTTGGCAAGCGTGATATTGGGACGAGTTTCACGGAGCAATATCATACTCACCCGTCTGAAATTAGCCTCAGCTGTCATTAAAGTGATTTTTCACCTTTTAATACCATGTCGTTTTTAAGCCCATAATTCAGCTCCAATTTTCAGGTATACATTTATAAGGGACATAGCACTGCTTTGTTCTAGTATAAAGTTCCAAAATCCCTACCTAATTTACACTCTTTGCAAAAAAAATCAAGCACCTAGAAGAAATGGTCATTTAGCTGCAGAAGCTGAAATGCAGTTACATCTCAGGCAGATATGCTAATGATTAGAGTTGTGGTGTGATTAGATGAACGGTCTTGCCACCAGAGGCTCCAAAAGTGGTTCCCTCCTTGGCCTATAAAAGGCTCTCGGTGGCTCCTCGTGTGTAGTGACCTGTTCTTCTGCTTCTGTAGAGCCTGTTGACCACAAGACATACCTCTATGACGCAATCAAAGAGATTTTGCTCAGTTAACAGAGTCTGAGAGGGGGTGCATTATTAGAATGCGAAAAGCTATATGGTTGTGTCAATAAATTGCCCCCCACTACTGAGCTGTTCTGACCAGACTGTTAGGAGATGTTTAGACTAGTGGATAATTGAGGGCACACACACAAAGTGACTGGTCTCAGGACACCCTTAATAGACCACCAATAGAGATCATCATCTGATCGTCAAGCACAAGCTGCTCTAATCATTCCCAGGCACTTGGCTGAAGTACATTTGGTCTCATGGCACCCATTATGTGTATTGTCTTTGACACTCACTCCATTTGCAGTGGCGTCATGAACAACAAAACTGGTCTGCAATGGAGTGGGACTGGGTTGTCTTCAGCAATGAATCCCGGCTTAGTTTCGGCACTGATGATGGCCGTGTTTATATCCGGAGACCTAGGGGTAAGCACCTCAATCCAGCTTTTGCTGTAGAGCGACACACTGCCACCACTGTTGGTATGATGGTCTGGGGGTCCATCGCATACAACAGTCAGTCACCCCTAGTAGTGGTACGAAGAACCTGTATGCATTCATGCTCACCTGTATCACATCTTGTATCTAAGCTAGAGGCGGTCCAACAGGGTACTAGAGCTTCCCGTCAAGTGTTCAGTCTTCTGCAGTAAATTATCCTTTTGCTCTGATATTGTTGCAAGTTTCATTTGATTCTGAGATGGGGTGGATTTTTTTTTCTACAATGAGTGTATGATGTGGTTTGTTATTAAACAACACTGCCCTCATTTGGATGCAACTACACACTATGCTTCAGACTCACTGATCATCACCATAGCATCTACAGGGTGGTCAATGGAAAAGTTACCCGGTATTACACTCTTATGAATTTGTTTAAAAGAAAAGCCATCTGTTGCCTATAACAACCAATCACAGCACAGCTTTCATTTCTTATATAGCTGGTAAAATGAAAGCTGTGCTGTGATTGGTTGCTATGGGCAACAAAGATTTTCTTTATGGCAGCTTGCATAAGAGTGTGGTCCCAGGCTAATTTTCCGTGGTCCACCCTGTATAATGAACTTCACTGGAAAATTGTTTACTGGGAAATATTTTAATTAGATGTGCTAAGAATAAAAGAAAAGCCTGCAGAGGCTTCTGAAAAATTCCAACAGTGTCTATAAAAGTAGGTCAGTGAGCTAATACATAAAGGAACCTCCACGTTGGTTTGCTCTTGGTATTTCTTGTACTTGAAATAGCTGGCGCCTTTGCATTATAAATATTATTCATAATTCCAGTGCATAATTTTCCTGAGTGTGTCATATATATATGTTTATACATGCCTACATGCTTTTTCTTGCACCACACTTTGACCCCTTTGCTGTAATTTGGTGTATATAATGTTGGTGTCATTAGATGACACACATGCTCACCGGTGCCGTAAAATCATCAAATATGAGTTTAATACATTCAGGGACCTGTCAGGTGGGTTGAAAGTTACAATGTTAAGTCTATGGGCGGCGCTGCTGTGCTTCAGGCATGCACTGGAATGATTAAAGTATTGCTAAGCAACCCAGCATACACTGCTTAGCTGCCCCATAGACTGGTCAACCAAGAGCAACAGAGAGACAGAGACAGTGATAGAGAGACAGAGAGAGAGAGAGAGAGCAATAGATAGACAGTGAGAGAAAGAGTGATAGAGAGAGAGACAGCAATAGAGAGGTGTCATGGAATATAAAGTGTTAAGTTTCAGAATGCAATAAGTGCATGTTTCTTACCTTGTATTGGACTATTGACCCTTAAATAGAAGACTAAAACCTATGCTTTGTAGTGTCAGGAACTAGGATTTTAAGATAAGAAGTCAAAAGACAAATTAAATAAGGCTAAGCTATGTTAAGAGAGAAGACACACAGCTATAGCAGAAATATTGTCTAATGCAGCAGCAATATCCTGACTTAGGTAATTCTGTGTTTGAGACGGGCCTTGAGAGTTTTGAGACTATTTGGTAGATGTCAATAAGTCTTATGATCAATAAGTATTTTCACCTTTGTAACAGTAAGCTACGTAACACTAATCTTTGTACCAGGCAACATTTGGATACGCACTCTTCTTCTGTATAAGAGTTGACAATGTTCACAATAAAGTAGAATTCATTGATTCTCACGGGAGGTGTCTTGACATAACATGGAGTGATTTCATGCTATTGATAGATAATGCTAGCAAAATCTCCTCATCACGGGCTTCCATATCTACCAATTTGGCACCTGGCAACGAGGTCATCAGATCGGTACCGGTGTGGTCCGATAACAGAAGCAACGATAGAGAGTCAGAGTGAGGGAGCGATAGAGACAGAGAGTGATAGAGAGAGACAGTGAGTGAAAGAGTAATAGAGAGACAGGGAGAGAGAGCAATAGAGAGAGAGGGGGAGAGCAATAGAGACAGAGAGCGATAGAGAGACAGACAGTGAGAGAAAGCAATAGAGAGACTGAGAGAGACAGTGATAGAGAGAGAGACAGTGATAGAGAGAGAGACAGCGATAGAGAGAGAGACAGCGATAGAGGGACAGAGAGAGAGCAATAGAGAGACAGAGTGAGAGCGATAGACACAGTAAGAGAAAGAGTGATAGAGAGACAGAGTGAGAGAGCGATAGAGACAGAGAGAGCAATGAAGAGACAATGAGAGAAAGAGCGATAGAGAGAGAAACAGAGTGAGGGAGCGATAGGGATGGAGAGAGCAATAGAGAGACAGTGAGAGAAAGAGCGATAGAGAGACTCAGAGTGAGACAGCAATAGAGAGAGAAAACGATAGAGAGACAGAGAGAGTAATAGACAGAGTCGGAGAGCGATAAAGCCAGAGAGAGCAATAGAGAGAGACAGTAAGAGAGAGCAATAGAGAGAGAGACAGTAAGAGAAAGAGCAATAGAGAGACTGAGAAAGAGACAGTGATAGAGAGACAATGATAGAGAGACCGAGAGAGCAATAGAGAGACAGAGTGAGAGAGCGATAGAGACAGAGAGAGCAATAAACTGACAGTGGGAGAAAGAGTGATAGAGAGAGAGACAGCAATAGAGAGAGAAACAATGATAGAGAGACAGAGAAAGTGATAGAGACTGTGAGAAAAAGAGCAATAGAGAGACAGTGATAGAGAAAACGAAATAGAGAGACAGAGTGAGAGAGCGATAGAGACAGAGCAATAAACTGACAGTGGGAGAAAGAGCGATAGAGAGAGAGACAGCAATAGAGAGAGAAACAATGATAGAGAGACGGAGAAAGTGATATAGAGACTGTGAGAAAAAGAGCAATAGAGAGACAGTGATAGAGAAAGCGAAATAGAGAGACAGAGTGAGAGAACGATAGAGACAGATAGAGCAATAAACTGAGAGAGACCGGTAGGCTCTTTTATATTAGATATCTGCTCTAAATACAGAGTGACACTTTAAATAATCACCTAACCAAGCAGATTAAGAAGCCCACAGCCACCACTTTTGAAACATTTTATGTTTCAGGTCAATATAGTGTGTGTGTATGTATATATAGTGTGTGTGTATGTATATATATATATATATATATATATATATATATATATATATATAGTGATAACTGTTCTGGGATGGGCATTCTACTAGTATAGAAATATAGATTGAAAATATAACATGCCGGCTACCTGCAGGCACCTCTGGATGAAGCATACTGCATATGATATTATCATTCTTGAGTGCAATGTATTACAGTTTGCAGTAAGCTCTCAAGATCCCTCTAGTGATGATTACAAACAGCCAGCTCCCAAGCACTGAAAGACAGCTCGCAGTAAAGATGATTGATGATGTTAGTCCTGGGTGGCCAGGTGCCATATGCAATCGCAGTGGCCCAGAACACTATCCTGGTTCGCTCCAAAAATGTCATATGTTCTTTGTAGATGCACTGTGCAAGGCTTGTCTTGTCATATCCAGTGTGTGTTGCACAGTGGCGACGCTTGAAAGGTTAAATCTAATAAAATCATTGCATGCATGTAAATGTAACAGTTTGTCATGTCATGTGGTATGAGTGAAAGTATAAATAGGAATGCTTGAGAGCGGAAAGAGAGATTCATCTTCACTGAGGAGTCCATCTTCAGGAGTTCGGAGAGAGTGCTAACACAGAGCCACATGGAAGCACCTTCAGCTTCCATGTAGGTGAAGATGGAGGAAGAGGAGCAATATCCCATAGTGTTTGAAGTGCAGATATGAATGGAGTGAGTCCCACCATCAAAGAGGTAGAGAGCCCTACAATAATTCTGTAAAGGTACCAGTTCACACTACAAGCATTTCCTGTGGGCCATCCAAAGTCAGGATCACCGCACAGAGGTAATCCACTGAGTTACACCCACGTGCCTGCCATGCGGGGTGTTTATTGTCTAAGCCTTCCTTTAAGTAATTGTCAGCTTGAGTATCAGAGGACTGACCCCTACCCCACTTCCTCCTCTGGAATGCTCCCAGTCCAGGACTGGTACCATACAGATAACGTGGACTGCAGGACCCGTTTCATCCTGTGCATCCTCCCTGACCTCTGAGCTTTAGCCTGCTGGCGTTGAAAGTGAATTGCACCTGCCCTGCTTTGAATACCTGTTTGGTACAGTTAAATCTTTAAGTAAAGTTATACCGGGTCTCAACCATTCCTGGGGACCCGAGGTACTATACACAAGTCTGTGTGTTCTTTTCTCCACCGTGTAGCATACCAGTGTGTGGGAACGGTGGCGTCACGAGTGATAAGTACTACTACTTCCCCTATCCCATTTATTAACACAAACAACAGCTATCAGAAAAAACGTCCTGTGCTCTCAGAGTGCTGGTGAAGAAATGTGTAAAAAGAACCAATACAGTGTCAGCAAGTGAATCATCAATAGACACTTACTTGAAAGGAGGGGGGTATGAATGGCAAAAGCCCCCTCCTTAAAGTGTCCTGAGAAATGCAAATCCACGTGGTAAGTCAGGGTCAAGCGTGGAATATTTCTTTATTCAGGCAACGCGTTTTGGTGCTACAAAGCACCTTTTTCAAGCCAGTATACAAACTGCGACATATAATGAACACATTTATACAGTTAAAAATAAAGAATAATGACTTACAGATATGTCTGCAGCTGCTATGCGGCTCAGACGCTGGTGTAAGGGGAGCGGTCATAGACAATGCCGATACTGACATCACCAAGTGTGACTGTCAAACCAGTCATGTGACTAATCATAGTGGATAGTATAAGGAAAGCCATTAAAGGCGTGTTTTTTAGAGATGAGCAAGTATACTCGCTAAGGCACATTACTGAGCGAGTAGTGCCTTAGCCGAGTATCTCCCCGCTTGTCTCTAAAGATTCGGGGGCCGGCGCGGGTGACAGGTGAGTTGCGGTGGGGAGGAGAGCGGGAGAGAAAGATCTCCCCTCCGTTCCTCCCCGCTCTCCCCGCCGCTCCTCGCCCCCCGCCGGCCCCTGAATCTTTAGAGACGAGCGGGAAGATACTCGGCTAAGGCACTACTCGCTCGAGTAATGTGCCTTAGCGAGTATACTCGCTCATCTCTAGTGGTTTTCAATAGCATCATCAAGTCATGAGTAGACAGAGGCGTAACTTGAAGCCTCCAGGCCCCGATGCAAAACTTGTAACAGGGCCCCCAACTATAATGCTTTACTCATAGTACTGGGTTCCCTATATGCAGAAGAGAGGCCTTATGGGCCCCCTAAGGCTTCTGGGCCCGGGTGCAACCGCATCCCCTGCATCCTCTATAGTCACACCCCTGAGTAGAGATTAGCTAGCAGACTCGTTAAGGCAAATTACTCGAGCGAGTATCGCCATTTTCAAGTACATGCCTGCTTGCCCGAAAAGATTCGGGGGCCAGCGGGGAAGGGGGGGAGGGGGGGATCTTTCTCTCTTTCTCCCCTGCCTACCCCTGCTCACTACCAAAACTCCCCGCTCACCCCTGCCGTCCCCCGAATCTTTTCGGACGAGCAGGCATGTACTCGAAAATGGCGATACTCGCTCGAGTAATTTGCCTTAACGAGTATGCTCGCTCATCTCTAGTCATGAGCCTATCAGTCATGTGTTTGACGTGTGGTGAAACGTCTACCATTACTTGCCTAGTACTACGGGTGGACAAACATGGCAAACTTAAAACATCTGAGAACCGCATGGGGAAACTAGTAATAATGTTATGCAGATGCAATCCCGTTATCAAAAATGGCTCAATTGCTAAAATTATATACAGTATAGATGAAAAATATATACCAATAAAAATTCATGCACATATTATAAAAATATTAATAAATAAAATATCAAAAAAATGCCATGTATAAATGAATAACATATATAAATATCATTAGAAATACAAAAAAATACATAAAAAAATACATAAATATCAGTGGTTAAGGTGGTTACTAGCTGAGAGCAAAAAAGTGTATATATTATGCATTAGATCCAATTAATTCTCATATAATAAATCAGTTTAATAAATAAACCGGGGGGGGGGGGGGGGGGAGAGAGAGAGGAATACTGATATTATTTCAATTCTTACCCTCAACTCCATCTGCTCCCCCTTATATTTTTTAAGACTTTATTAAGCCCAGTTAAGGTGGTTACTAGCTGGGAGCAAAAAAGTGTATATATTATAAATTAGATCTAATTAATTCTCATATAATTAATAAAATATAATAAGTATAATTTATTGGCGTTCCCTATCCTAGGGGTGTTGAAGGTGGCCTGCGATCCTGCTTTGGCCTTGGCTACATGATGTCCCTCAGGGACCAGAGCCTGGTAAGTGCTGCCGTGACAAGCCAACACTTATCCCTCCCAGCTCTGCACAGTAGTCAATTGTCCGGGTTCATCCCCCGGGGTATTGCACAGTCAGCATTCATGGCAAAAGCAACACCCCAGCCAGCCATAAAGGAGTTGCGCAGACTTCACAGCAATAAAATGGTAGGAAAAGTTTAAAGGGCTTGTACCAAAATTACAAATTATTCCCTATCCACAGGATAGGGGAAAACTAGCTGATCGGAGGGAGGGCCACCGTGTCCACTTCTGCCTGTGCAGGTGAAGAAGTGACCCCCACAGTGATGTCAGAATGAATGAAGTGCTTCTTTAATTTCAATGGGGCTGAGGAACATACAGGAGTGGGTGCTGCTCGGCTATCTCCACAGTCCAATTAAAAGTGAATTGAGTGCAAGTATTCCATTCAGTCTCCTCTTCACTGTGGGAGGTGCGATAACCCGGCAGTGAGGAGGATGAAGGACACAGGACCCCCATTCTCAAGATCAAAACCCCCACTGATCAGCAAGTTATCTCTTATCCTGGCTTCAGCGACCATGGAAGAAATCACCACTGAAGTTTGTGATTGGCTGAGCATTCATGAGCACAATGAATGTCATGTGGCCGGCCGCTGACTTCTTCTGTGTACCGAGCAGTGGTTACTGGGGGTGCTGGATCAGTAGATGTTGAAGTACTTAAATATACACTTTTTCTTTATTTTACGTCTGTGAAAAATGTTCTTAAATCCCAGAAAACCCATTTAATACAACTATTAGCAATAGCTAAACCAAATACTGTATTGCATTAAAATACTGCGTTATCTCAACCCAGTGAGTATTGAGCATGTGATAATAATGCAGCTCCAAAAACTAAAATGACAAATTCAGCTCTGTTACACATGTAGAGCAGATTTAAGTAGCAAGTAGTCCATAGCAAAGTTAAAGGGGTTATCTAGCCAAAATCATTTAGCAGGTATCTATGGGTGTATTTCATATTTTATTCTGCTCATTTATACAAGTTAGATGATAAATGATAGATCACTTTACACCCGTCAACCAACACGAAGATGCAGGAACCGAAATCCGAGATAACTGCAATCCTGGCTGTTAACTAGAGATGAGCGAGCATACTCGCTAAGGCTAACTACTCGAGCGAGTAGTGCCTTATTCGAGTACCTGCCCGCTCGTCTCTAAAGATTCGGCTGCCGGTGCGGGTGACAGGTGAGTTGTGGGAGTGAGCAGGGGGTAACGGGGGGGGGGGGGGGAAGAGAGGGAGAGAAAGGATCTCCCCTCCATTCCTCCCCGCTCTCCTCCGCCGCTCCCCGCCCCCTGCCGGCACCCGAATCTTTAAAGACGAGCGGGCAGGTACTCGAATAAGGCACTACTTGCTCGAGTAGTTACCCTTAGCGAGTATACTCGCTCATCTCTACTGTTAACCATTTCAATGCTGTATTTAAATGTCCTAAATTGAATTTAAATGTCTTGAACAGCTTGGTCACAATAATATTGCCAGCAGAAATACAATATATGAGCAATGATGAATAATTGCTGTCTATTGTATAAGCGATCAAACAGTCACTAGTTGAAGTCCCTTATGAGGACTTTAAAAAGTAAGTGAAATAAAACTTTTTTAATTATTACAAAAAATGTTAAAAGTTAAAAAACCTAAATAAAAAATAAACATTTAGTATCACTGCATCTGTAAAAGTCCAATCTATCTAAATAATGTATTATTTATCCTGCATTGTGAACGTTGTGAGAAAAACAGGACAATTTTAGAATTTTTGGTTCAGCTTGTTTCCAAGACTAGGAAATTGGTACCAATAGAAGACCTCTAATTGGTACAAATAGAAACCACAGGTTGTTTCTCAACAGAAAAATAAAAAAACTTATGGTGGTCAGCCAATGGTGACACAAAATAGATAAAAGATATTTCATTTTTAAAAGTAATATACTGTAGCCAATATATATATATTAATTTGATATTATCGTAATCATACTTACTGACCAACAGAATAAAGTTATGTCATTTTTGCAACAATGTGTATTCCGTATTAACAAGACTCCTTCACTGTATTATTGCACATCGCTGATGATGTCACAACTTTTTTCCCCTCTCGGTGGCATAGTAACCTGCATAAAAAAACAGTAAAATGAATTATTATGAGTGCAATTGCATATTTAGGGCTCAGTCAGATGAGCGTTCGTTTTGCGCACCTATGTGCACAAAAGAAACCCCACTCCATGCATGTTAAAAATGCGCATGACCAAAGCTCAGTTCCTACTGAAAGCAATGGGATACGCAGTGATTTTCGGCGAAAGGAAAATAAAAGTCCTTCCCTGAAAATCATCCCTAGCTGGTGTAAAAAATATATATATGCATCACCTTCCATCACTGTCGGGGCTCCAGCACGTCTTGTTGCTTGGTCCCCGGCACTGAATGGCTGAGTACTGCATCTGATTGGCTGAGCGCTGTGACCAATCACAGGCAGCACTCAGCTGTCATTCAATGAATGGCTGAGCGCTGCCTGTGATTGGCTGAGCACTCTGCCAATCAGACCAGCACTTTCTGGAGACAGGAATTTTTAAGTCCTTGGCCAGCAGATAGGGGACCAAGTGACAAGCCCCGGCAGCGGCGGAAGGTGATGTATATTTTTTGTTAATTTTTACACAAGCTACAGATGATTTTCAGGGAAGGGCTTATATTTCACTGCGGGGGTGTCGGCATCACATTGTTTTCAAAGGGGCGGCAGTAGCGCTGGTCCCATTAAAAGCAATGGGAGAAGATCGTGATCCTCTGCCACAGCTGTGACAGCTGTGGCTGGGGATTCCTTCATCCCCATGGGGAGTCGCCTTGTCACTGAACACTGTGACAGAGTTGTCACAGTGTTGAGTGATGTGGGGTCTCCCTGCGGGGATATTTTACGCACAGCACGGATCTTGCAACTGAACGCATGTCCTATTTTTTGCAGGTGCGAGTATTTTGCGTCTGTAAAAGACAGACATGTAAACACTACATAGGGAACGAATGGTTCTATCAGATGAGCTTTTTTTGCGCACATAGGTGTGCACAAAAGAAAACGCTCATCTGACTTCGCCCTCACTGCATTTGTTAAGTAAGCCATTCATTTCAATGGGCAATTCAGTGAGTGAAATACATGCTGAAGTACCAAACATAAGACATGTTGCATGTGATTTTACCCACGTAAAATACGCAGTGCAAAAATGCTAGTGTGATCGGCCCCATTGGAATGCATGCAGCCTTAGTGCTGCATATTCCATGCATGTAATACACGTTAAAAAAAATGCTTCTGTGAGAGTGGCCTAAGGCTACTTATACTGCATCTTTCCACATAAAAAAAAATTATATAGGGGTGTTGGTAAGCAAAGAGAAAATTTTGGCATTTAATTACAAACAAACTACAATAGGCGGGTACACAATCCGCACATCACTGTGCACTTCAACAACAGATTCCCACTTAGTAAACTCAAGCACACAAAACCATTCTGCTGTGGTGTTATCATTTTCCAATAAACTTCAAGCAATAAGTAACCGCTGCAGTGTAGCAGAAAATGAAACTTACTTGTAAGTCACAAAGGACTTTGATTCTTTTTCTTTTCAGTGATGTACGGATTGTGTATTGTGTCTATTGTAGTTTGTTTGTAAATAAATCCCCAAATTTTCTCCTTGTTTTCAAATAACTCTGTATAATTGTATGTGGAAAGATTCAGTATAAGCAGCCTTAGGCCACTCTCACACAAGCATTTTTTTAATGCGTATTATTCCAGCATTTATTCCAAAAAAACAGCCGCCTCGTCACAAATTTACAAGTTGCACAGAAAATGATTTCTCCTGTGGTGTCACCATTTTTCTATAAACTGTAAAGAACAAGAAACCGCGCTGCGATGTGTCAGAAAATGGAATTTACTGGTATGTCATAAAAAATTTAAATCTTCCTCTTTTTAGTAAAGTTGGATTTTGTAGTTTGTAATTAAATCCCCAGATCTGCTTCTTCTTTTTGAATAAGCCTGTATCTCAATCTTCTCAGCTCCTCCCACTCTACAGCCTGATGCCTGCATATTGTGAACTTATCAACTACTTTTCCTTATTTTATGTCTTCGGGTTCTGTATGTTTGAACAACATCTATGAGGTGACAGATCTGCTTGTCATGTAGAAGCACTGTGTGTCACTTGATTACTATTCAGTAAACACTTTACAGCTGCAGCTACTTTTCTTTATTTTTTGGCTTTAGCTTTATTATCTTGAGCCAGAGCTCACGTTTGGATTTAGCAGTGGCAGTTTTAGACATAATTGAGTGTATAGAGGATTTGGAAGAGTAATAATACTGCACTCTTCCAGCTCAGACCCTGCGGCAGTGGGATGATAATAAAGCCTATACATATAATGAAGGTGTTGCAGAGTTGCACAGGCAGGGCAGTGTGACACCTACCTCTCCGCTGTGATTGGACGTATGTACTTGAAGCAGAGCTGTTCTTCAGCACCACGGCTACTGCAGGGTGCAGCTCTGAGGAGGATGGAGTTTACCTGGAGTTTGTCTTCATAGTATTAACTGTAGATGGAAAAGTTCTCTGCCGGTGGTATCAATTACAGGAAACATCTATATGCCTCAGGTCCCTGCTATATGACTTGTTCTCATACTCCTGGATCTGATATTGGGTGCTGTTTGTGGATTACAAGTCCTGCACACTTAAGTATGGATCAGATAAGACTTTGGATTGCAATGATCCTGTGAAGTGACAATCTGTAAGAAGTGGAGGAGTCAGCTTAGCCTGAGTGCCCTGTCTGAATGCAGTCCCTCAACATTACCCCTGAGCTGATTGCCAGGCTCCTGCAGGAGAACAACGTCAGCAGGGAGCAGTTCATAGAGCTCTACCAGCTGCAGCCCCTCGTCTACATCCCGCAGCTCCCGGTCCGCACTAAGGCTGCCTTTGTGACGATATGTGTGCTCATATTCCTGCTGGCCCTCTTCGGGAACTCTCTGGTCCTCTATGTGGTGACCAGAAGCAAAGCCATGAGGACAGTCACCAACATTTTCATCTGCTCCTTGGCTGTAAGCGACTTGCTTATTGCTTTTTTCTGTATCCCGTTCACTATGCTCCAGAACATCTCATCCAACTGGCTGGGAGGTGGGTATCTGGGAGCAGCATGCTCTTACCTGTAGTGGCATTCATGGTGTGATAGCAAGGTAAATCCCACAGTTATCAGTTGGTGGGAAGTAGTTTGGAGAAAATGGATTGCATAATGTGCCGGCAACATAATAGACCTGCTGTATTGATGGTATACAATCATTAATATGTGAAAAATGTAGTTAGGTAGAAATGCTTTATAGAACTTTGGTGTTCAACATGATAACTATAGAAATAGTGACATATAGATGTTAGATAGATAGATTTTAATTAGATGGATAGATGATAGCGAGAGAGAGAGAGAGAGAGAGAGAGATGAGAGAGATTGATAGATGGATAGATAAGAGAGAGATAGACAGATAGATGGATGGATAGATAGATAGATAGATGGATAGATGGATCAGCGAGATAGTCCAATCCTCTGCTTAATGCAGGATTCAATAAATAATCCCAGGGCTCCTGCACACTTGCATTTTTCTTGCGTATTTTTTCCATGCGATATCTCTGCGTTTTTTAACGCAAATGTCAATGGGACTTTCTAATGTTAAAAAGATGTCGCACAAAAATCGCAAGTTTGTGCTTTGCAATTTTTGTATGATGCATTTTTAACATTTTAACAAAATGCAGCGATATTACGTGAAAAAAAACGTGCAAGAAAAATGCAAGTGTGTCAAAGCCCTCACACAGATGTCTGTCCAGCCTCTATTTCATAGATAGATAGATAGATATGAGATAGATAGGATTCAGAATTATTAGATGAAAAGCAAAGCTTTCTATCAGGAATTGCAAAACATTTACTTGCTGACTCAAAGTTTACTTTTCCCAAAGACTCTGTGATGTATTATTTAGACAACATATTAATATCTCAGTTTCATTAAGACTAGGGATATACTGTATGTTATAATGCATAGGGAAAATAATATGGTAATATTATTTTATTGATGTGTGCAGCAATAACATATTTATAACTTTTTGTTATACTGATGAGTTTTTTCCTTTCCTCAATTCCTTAAGGGAGGGTGGAAGAGGAAACTATGTTTCAGTTTAATATGAATCAGTGTGATATGTCTAAGAATAAAGAAAAATATTTTAAAAATGTACAGTATAGTCTATAATATATATGATATAGCTGCTGCAGAAGGTTTTTGAGAGCTTTAGTTCAAAGTGTATGACATGCAGAAGGGAAGTAATTCAAGGGATAGAGAAATATAAGGCAAGGCTCTCTAGGCACAGCAGTTTTTGAAATGTCTGATGAGTCAAGTGTGATCTACCGTACACCGTCAGTAAGAGAGCATGACCACCGTGTTTCACTATGTTGTGGGATTCCGTCTTGGGATGTCATCACAGGTGCTGAAAATAGCATTGTGATGGAACCTGTGAATGGAAATGAACTGTTAGCAGTGAAATGGACACCACTTTGTTGCCTATTTGGCAGGGTTTCTGTTCATTTCTGTTATACTTGGAGCATAGCATAACATAGTTGACTATGTTATTCTATTCTCCAAATATAACGGAAACCAACAGCACCCTTGTCAGATCCCAATCTGATGTCTGTCTCACTAATGGCATTGAATGTTTTCATTTATTTTTCTTTTGGGATTCCGTCACAGAGCTGTTTTCAGCTGTAACCCCCAGATTGAATTTGTGTTGCATCCTGACCAGACATGCGGCGTTAACAAACATAAGAATAAGCACATGGTACGTAACACAACCAAAAGCACGACAGTGCAATGAAAATACAAACTAAGGGAAATCCTTTCCCTGCAAACCCCTACCCCGGGAGGGAGCCCTGCCTACTCGGCGGGCTGATTGCTTCCGACAGGTGTGGACCCACACTCGTACCTAGGCCACTAATCAATGCCTAACATGGAGCCTTGGATACAAAAGGGAACAGTACACGGTAACCAGCGGTGGTACTTAGCTGTAGCAGCGGTCTGCAGCGAAGAAGAGGAGCTCCAGTGGCAGGCTGTGCTCTTCAGCAGGAATCCAGGAGGAAACTGAATTGGCCAGCACTGAGGTCAATTCTAGCATAGCTTATATAGGGCAGGGTCACTCAGAGACAGATGATGACTGAAATCACTCATCCAACACCACGCCCCTCAGCCCCAGGAAAGGCAGAGCCACTGCTAAAACCTAGTCCAGCCTGAAAGCAAGGCAGAGACTCCAGAACAGCTGCAACAATTCGATAGCATGGTGAAAACTGCCATGGGAACGCTCCGTTAGTGGCTGTTCACATGAGGATTTTCATGTATGTTTAACATATACGTTAAACGTACATCAAGAACGTATGCCATTTTTAGCATAATGTACAATTATTAAAATGCATGCGCAAATGTTAAAGGGGTTGTCCCGCGAAAGCAAGTGGGGGTATACACTTCTGTATGGCCATATTAATGCACTTTGTAATATACATCGTGCATTAATTATGAGCCATACAGAAGTTATTCACTTACCTGTTCCGTTGCTGGCGTCCCCGTCTCCATGGTGCCGTCTAATTTCAGCGTCTAATTTCCCGATTAGACGCGCTTGCGCGGTCCGGTCTTCTCCCTTCTCTTGGGTCTCGGCACGAGCGGAGTTCTGGCTCCGCCCCCTTCTATGCGTCATCGCGTAGCTCCGCCCCATCACGTGTGCCGATTCCAGCCAATCAGGAGGCTGGAATCGGCAATGGAACGCACAGAGCCCACGGTGCACCATGGGAGAAGACCTGCGGTCCACCGTGGGTGAAGATCCCGGCGGCCATCTTCGCAAGGTAAGTAAGAAGTCACCGGAGCGCGGGGATTCGGGTAAGTACTATCCGTTTTTTTTTTTTTAAACCCCTGCATCGGGTTTGTCTCGCGCCGAACGGGGGGGCTATTGAAAAAAAAAAAACCCGTTTCGGCGCGGGACAACCCTTTTAAACACATTTCTATATGTTTGTGTGATTTTTACATTAAAGAGTATACATCTTTCACGGTAAACGCTTGCTTTAATTAAGTGTTGTAGGTGAACAGTTTTTCTTTTCTTTAATGTATCTGATAACAAAACATGTTTATGTTAGGGGGGTTTCACACATGTGCCTGGGATTCTGCTTTCCTGCTTTGTTAAGATGGAACTGAACAGCACTGAACAGACTGACTATCTTGGCAACTTGATTTTTGTGTCTAAGAAAAGTTTATTTATTCCTATTAGCTTATTGTAAAATATAATTGAAAATGACTTTCATTTCGAACAAAGTTTGCTTTTGTGGTCAGGACATCGATAATTAAAAATATATGATTTTGAATTTCGAATGTTTCAAGACACACACAGTGAGAAAAGAAATTACTTACAATTGTGAGCCAAAGTCATTATACAATGCAGAGTATGTCCATACAGTTCAAAATTAATGAAAATGTCTGGTTCTTTTTGATTGACGATTGTCTACTTGGTCACTTCCATGTACCAGCCCCCAGATGTAGTCGCCCATCATATGCTCATTGTATTGTCCTTGATAGCGATGCTCAAACTGCTGCATATCTTGGTGGAACATTTCTCCTTGTTCCTCGGAGTATGCTCCCATGTTTGAATTTATGTAGATGAGAATCCAGGATATGAACCTTGAGCGACATCCTGCAGCCCATAGCATGCTATTTCTTCACCATAGTTGTCTGCTTTTTGATTTCCCAAGAACCCCTTAACCAAAACTGTTCCAAGCTGCTTTCTGTACTTCTGTGAGCAGTTTAAGAAATATTGGACATCCTATGATCCTCTTGATTTGTGGTCCCACAAAGATGCCAGCTTTAACCTTGGCCTCAGTCAGCTTTGGCAAGAAGTTTAGTAGATTCTTTATCTAGAGCTGTGACAAACTGTTCCATAATCCCGAGTTTTATGTGAAGAGGTGGCATCAGAATCATCCTAGGATCTACTAGGGGTTCCCACATGACGTTGCTTCATCTGACAGTGAAGTCAATACGTTCAGGCCAGTCTCGTTGATGCTAGTGTTCAGTTTTGGCTTTGCTATCCCAAAGACAAAGATAGCAAAGAAACTTTGTGAAACCACCTTGAAGACCCATTAGGAAAGCAACCATCTTAAGGTTTCCAATTACCTCCCAACCATGCTGATCATACTTCAGAACTTGCAACAGAAATTTGACACTACTGTACTCCTCCTTGATATGTGCAGATTGAGCCACTGGAAGGGATGGAATTTGATTTCCATTATGGAGCAAAACTGCTTTCAGGCTCCTGGAAGAACTGTCAATGAAAAGGCGCCAATCCTGTGCGTTACAAGGTATCCCAATTTCACTGAATAGACCTGTCCTGTCATGGCAGCAACAGAGTCCATCTTGAAGGGTGAAGAAGGTAGAAAACATTTGATGACGTTTTCTTTGACTTGTAACTTGCACGCTACCATCCAGCAGGTCCTACTGTTTCAGCCTGATGTCATAATTTCTGCTTTAGCTTTGTAAGACTAAGATCTCTTACCAAATCATTAACATCCTTCTGGTTTGGGTAGTGTGGTCTTCTGTCATCGTCGCTGGCATGGAAAAGGTCAGTTGCATCTTCCCTGTCTGAGCTGATGTTTTCTGAACATGTCTGCACACTATGCATGCTCTGTGGAGGCATCAGAATGAGGAGATCAGAGCAATGTGGTACAGGGGCCATAGATGAAGGAATGATTGAATACATCACAATAACTGCATTTTTTCTTCTTTGATGTTTGGAGGGGTCTACCATGCAGAAATAGCAGTTGGAATGATCAGTTGGCTCCCGCCAAATTCTTGGTATTGCAGACTTAATGGCTCTATTTTCGCCTCTGAACCAAGTTTTAAGAGTTTTCTTGCAGTTATTCCGGCTGAAGTAAAGTGCCCATGACTTATCTTTATCACCCACAGTCACCCCAAAATATGCTTTGTAGGCTGCATTCATTTTTGCCATTGTTGCCAAAGAGTGCTTCTTTGCCCGTTTTGATGAACTCTCAGCAGACATAACAGAAAGCATCTGCAGGATATTTCCAACCTCTTGATGCCGTACTTGATTCAAATAATCACCAATTTAATGACAGATGTAAAAAACCAAAAAATAACAGCATTATATTAGCATACAAAATAATGACTGTACATATCTAATCATGAATCTGCACTGCACATATAACCTTAGTCAGCAATGTGAAAGTCAAAGTGTCAGGGTAAAATTCTAAGTACAGCACCAATCGGGCCCACCCCACTTGTCCCGCTGCCGGCGGTAAGAAGAAAACACCACACGGAGGTCTGGTATAGTTTCTCACACGGGACATGGCTCTTCTTTATTACAGATTACATGAGATCTTATACCCTTTGTCTCATCACCAGGAATGGGTGATGGGTTCATAACCATATATGGGAAGTCCGGATTTCCGGCCTGAGACAGTGAAAACAGTCGTTATCTTGATATGGCACCTCTGGCTTATGTACAGAAAATCACGTATTCAATTAACTCCAGTGCAAAGAATCACCCACTCAATTCTAAGAAAGCGGCCAAGCATGCATTCTCCATATATGGGAAGTCCGGATTTCCGGCCTGAGACAGTGAAAGTTATGTACATGGTTGAACATCTTGATATGGGCTTCTGGGAAAACAGCCAAGTACACACGGCCTTCATCTGGTTCTTCTTTGTTGTACATTTTAAGATACATTTTGTCTTCGCCTGGCAAGGCCTCTTGACATATCTGATGTAAGGCGACATATAAGTTTTTTCTCATTTGGAATTGAATAGAACTTGCATATAGGTATAAAGCATAAAAAACATTTGGCAATATATATATATCCTCACAAACCCCCCTAAAAAACTTAATATGGAGATCAAGCATCAGACCTTGCACTCTTCCTCGGTCGTCTCTCCCTTGCGTCAGGGTTTCTTCACTGCCCGTAAGTCCCTACTCCTAAAAGGGAGGGATCCCTACCTCACCTCAGAAGGAGGCCATGGATTCCCTGGGCTTATTTCCGGGCATCCATACCCTCTATCTGTACGAGTTAACACCCCACAGGGTGTGCCCTCGCCGGAACCTAAGGTCTTCTGCACTATCCCTAGGCAAATGGGAATTCCACTGACAGTCCATCTTAGAAGATCGGGACGGGCGCAGTACTAGTACATTTCTCCATTTTTCTGGTAACGTATGTGGTTGGCATTATCGGAACTGGCTCTTCATCTTTTTCAAACAAGGGAAATTTTGGTGTTACATTGTCCAGTCCCTTACTCATACTCTTTTTGATCAAAGGGATTATACACATACAGGAAATTACATACCCCACCTCTTTCTGCTAAAATCATATCCACGGCCACTCTATTTTGGAACGCCATGGATGCAGTGGGCCCTAACTGGTCAGCTAACCCTTGCAAAAGCATCTCTAGTGTAGTTTACAAACCTCTGCTGATTGTAATAGATATAATTCATCCAATCTACATTATTATTAACAGTGACAATAGCAAATAAGGACTCAAAACCTGCTTTAACCTGATCTCTAGAATTAAATTCATCTGGCACCCCCCTTGACACTCCTATTGTATCTATGTATACATGTGGATTAAAGTTACCACCTGGAGCGTCAACGTCTCTCTTAGCACGATGCGGTGTTGGATTCTCACCCTCAGTGTAGGCTTCATATTGCACATTTGATTGTATTAATTTGTTCTGAAACAGGGGGCTAGTGTACAGTAGTCAAAGGTGTGTGTTAGAGGAATTGTACCACATTATAGCATGTAAAGGATATGCAGGATCATTAGTTTTTTCAGTGCGAAGTGTGGATCCAAGTGGGCTTTCCTTCGAGCTTGACTGCAGTTGGGGTGGTGAGCAACATCTGGTAGGGACATTCAAACAGGGTTTCTCGCTCAAACTTTTTCACATAGACCCTGTCACCTGGTTTCAGATTGTGACACTCATCTGTAGGACCTGGGAGAAAAGCAGAGACTGCAGAATGCATTATTGACAATTCCTTGGAGAGACCTATGACAAAATTAACAAGAAAATCATTCCCCAAACTCAGCTACTGTGACATGTATCCTCCGGAGAAAAAGAAAAACTAATGGAAGACACTCAATTCAAAATTTACCCGTTTCCTTCATTGGCTTTTGGATCTACTTTCCCACTACTCCGCGGGTGGTAGGGTGTGTGAAAAGCCTGGAATGTACCTAAACAGACATGATGCGTTGCATTATTTCACCTGTGAAGTGTGTAACTTTGTTTGACTCAATCACTTCCGGTACCCCATATCTGCGGATTACCTCGTTCATGAGCTCCTGTACGATTACCTGCTTATTTACTTTGGTAACAGAGTAGGTCTCCAACCTGAAAAGACATCAACAACAACAAGCACATATTCATGCTTCCCAACAAGTAGGAGCTGAATGTAGCCAATTTGCAATCCCTGAAATGGGTAGAGTGGTCTAGGCAAGTGTTATATGGCAAATTTACTTCTGCCCTGTTGCTTACGGCAAAGATCATGCAAAATTGGACAAATGATGCAGCAGCTACAGAAAACCCAGGAGCCACCCGTCCTCGTTCAAGCACCGACATCATTACTGCTTTGAGAGGTGCGTCTTTCCGTGCATCAGCTGGGCCATCATGGGGCACAGGGACCATGGTGGGCAAGTACTGTTGACTGTTCACCATATGCCGTCCCTTTTTAGTCCATTTTTCCTTTTCTTCCTTGCTGGCTTGTAACTGTAAAGTCATTAGCATATCAAAGTCCAAATTTTTATCAAAGTTCAAGTTTTTATCAAAGCCCAAGTTTTCATCAAAGTCCAAGTTTTTATCAATGTCCAAGTTCATATCAAAGTCCAAGTTCATATCAAAGTCCAAGTGCATATCAAAGTCAAAAGTTATTGCCAAATTCTTCTTCTTCTTTTCTTCCACGGCTTGAGGGCCGCTGCCTTTGCTGTGTGGCCTGTGATGGCATTACCTCTCGCTTCTCCGGTGTAGGAATTGGTGTGAGCTTTCCACCTTGTCAGGTAGAAATAGGGTCTCCATGAGACTGCACCGCTGCATCATTCTCAATTGGCTGTCCTGCTGAGGTAAAAAACTGTCTGGCCTTCCATGTTGGGCCGTAATCATGAGCTATGCCAAATGCATACCGGGAGTCAGTGTAAATGTTTGCCGTCTTACCTTCCTCCACTCTACACGCCCCAGCGAGGGCTTTTAGTTCCGCTTCTTGTACTGCGACATGCGGAGGCATTCTGCTTTTAGGACATCTTGTTGTGTAACCATTGCATATCCAGTGTGGAGTTGTCAATCACCCTGGGTACCATCTATAAAAAACAACTCAAAATATGCATTATTAACAAGGGCTTTCAGTAACTTTTTTTAAAACTTAAATTTTCTTGTTGCATCAATGCTAGACAATCAGGCTGGTATTCTATTTGAAAAAGATCAGAATCTTGTTGTAAAAAATTAAAAAATGGCTTGCAAAAATTTTTTTAAAAATGGCTGACTTGCAATACCTAGATCACCTATGCCTACTTCTCCCCCCCCTTTGAACCCAGGTACGCAATTGGAAGAAATAGTAGCTGGGTTCAAGTTAGTACAACATTGTAAAAAGATTTGATGGATGCAGATAAGGCCTGTAAAATGTTAGCACCAATAGCAGACACATGAGTTACATCAGGGAAGAATAATCTACAAAACATCTACTAATATTGGAAATGTGAGATCCCTTTAAGTGAATTCATTATTAGTCTGATCCTGCCTGCAATGTCTTATCAAATTTGAGACAGGAGAAAAAACAAAACAAAAACTTTTACTAGCTGCTCAAGATCCTCACCCCCTTTCTTGTCGAGAAGAGGGATGAAACATTACTACGTACTATTACATCATCTAGCTCCACCCCTTCGATATTGGCTCCGTGCGTCTTTCTTCACAGCTCATTTCAGCTTAACAGTCTACATGTCCACATCTCAACCAAGCAAAGTCCCATGCATGGGGAGGACTTTTATCCCCAGTCATTACCTGCATCACACATTCCACACAGCCCGAACACGGGTCACTAACTCTCATCCATCCATGCTCTCAAGTTTGCTCCGTCACCCCCTATTGAAGGTGTCCCAGTACATGCAGATGCACAGACAAAAAAGTTTGACAAACATACATACATCAGTTGAAAAACATTGAGGTGAGTGCTATTATAAAGTACATGATTCTATTGAGATGAGATTGTGAATGAGCGCTATCTTTGACAAATTATGTGAAAAAGTTTGCTGAGTGACTGAGACATTCTCTCTTTCTTATCTACTTAAGCTATTATATGCTGTATTAAACGCTGAAGTATTTTAGAATGCGTGGGTATTTTTCAGCCCCCCTTGTCTTTCTTTCTCTGTATTTGACCCTGAACAAAAAGTGAAGTCTGAAAGCCCCCACCTTTTCAAAACATGTCTTATCTCTCTACGAATATGAAACACAGACTGAATTGTTTTAGCTTAACTATTCCCTGCATTTGAACTCATATGAAACCTGTCTCACAAAATGCATCCCTCTCAGCATGCATCCTTCATAATTTTCAAATTGTTAGTCCCTTATATACTGGAAAAACAACCGAGGGTCCCTTCTCTTGTGAGACTAACAACCTTCACTATCGTTAAAACACCATGGACTTCAAAGTACAAATAAACTACAGACTAGTTTCCGGGTGACCGATTGGTGCGCATATCACGGTCAGTGGTCCATGACGGCAAACCCGGAGCCCACACGAGTTACCGTGTAGAACTCTTAGCCCAACCCGTCCGGTCACAAAACACAGATAGTCAGTCCTGCTGCAAGACTCTCAGCGTAAAACATAACATAAATATATGCTGGTCTTACCTGGAGTTCTATGAGTTGATCAGGCTCGGTTTGCAGCAGGACGGCTTCTCCGCGGCGTGGATCCGGGCGGAATGCGTTGTAGGCTCTGGCTTTGTCGCCCCACAGTTGGTTGCGCCATTTGTCAGGGTAATATTTCTAAGTACAGCACCAATCAGGCCCACCCCACTTGCCCCGCTGCCGGCGGAGAGAAGAAAACACCACACGGAGGTCTGGTATAGTTTCTCACACGGGACATGGCTCTTCTTTATTACAGATTACATGAGATCTTATACCCTTTGTCTCATCACCAGGAATGGGTGATGGGTTCATAACCATATATGGGAAGTCCGGATTTCCGGCCTGAGACAGTGAAAACAGTCGTTATCTTGATATGGCGCCTCTGGCTTATGTACAGAAAATCACGTATTCAATTAACTCCAGTGCAAAGAATCACCCACTCAATTCTAAGAAAGCGGCCAAGCATGCATTCTCCATATATGGGAAGTCCGGATTTCCGGCCTGAGACAGTGAAAGTTATGTACATGGTTGAACATCTTGATATGGGCTTCTGGGAAAACAGCCAAGTACACGCGGCCTTCGTCTGGTTGTACATTTTAAGATACATTTTGTCTTCGGGTTGGATCCAACCAATGCCTTGCATTTATTATCTATCATTCACATGCATGGTGGCTTTAAGACTCCAGGGGGAGCCCAGGGTGGCAGTACCAATGTGGTTCACTGAAGTAAATGCAGGGCAACCCGCCGAATTATCATGGTGTCATTAATAGGTTGCTGGTCTGCATGGTGAACTACATATATCAGAATGGTCTGGCACCCTGTATCCACTATGTGTGGGAGTATACACCAAGCATCCACCCTCCTCATTATCAGGAGGCAGTGTGAGTGGGTGTTTTATCGGTGTCCCGGACAGGTGTTATTGGCTCCTCCATTTGGTAGTCAGCTACCTGCATGGTGAGAGGAGGATGCATCTATATGCACTCCTCAGTCAGTAAGTAACGGCCATTTTCTGTGATTGTTTTTACTCCTCTGTTTCACATGCCCTTTTATTAGATGAATCACAAAATGTGTTCAAAAGTGTAGGAAGGAAAATAAATAACAATAAGAAGGAACAGTAAGCACATCGGGGACCGTCTAAGACAATGTTTATACAATGGCTTGCTTAGATACAGCTGCTCAATTCTTGTATATCTCTAAATAATGCCATTACCATATAATAGTCAGATACCAGCATTACACAGTGATAGTGATTACAGTGCAGTTACTTCCAGTGATTGCAGGTGACATCTCCTCTTTGGAGTCATCTGCTTTCTTTTTATTTCTTCATCTGGGTACAAGCGGCCATGAAGACTTCTTCCAACCACAGCTCATCACTGCACACAAACTCCATGTCCTGCTGCACCAATGCCCTCTCAGTGCCTCATATCTGACCTCTTTATGTGCACACATACTAATAGTGAACACACTCAGTAAGTGCCTCCATACTCATTAAGTGCTTCCCTCTGTGCTCCCTCCCTTATTAAGTGGCCCCTCTGTGCCCCCACAGTTATTAAGTGGCCCCTCTGTGCCCCCACAGTTAAGTGGCCCCTCTGTGCCCCCACACTTATTAGGTGGCCCCTCTGTGGCCCCACCGTTAGTAAGTGCATGCCACCATGACTGCCCTGTCTTCCTTCCTTCCGCAGTGTTCTGTGTGGCAGTGCATGTATCTTGAATCATCCTCTCTGTCTTCTTCTCCTCTCTTGCTCAATGCTCTGAGGGGCCAGAATGCAAGAGATGGGAAGACAATTTAAGATGCACACACTGCTTTATGATACACTGTGGAAGGAAGAAGGCCAGACATTATGTGACAGTCAATCTTTAGTGTGGCAAGCCCCCCCCCCCCCTTCCTAACCTGGGTGCCTGGTTGTGACTGGGACCACTTGGACCCCTATAGCTATGCCACTGTATATTAGTAATCTGAATAAGACCTGGGAACTTACACCATTCTTTGTTACTTCGTATGTCATTGCGAGTGATCTAAAGGAACACAGCAGAAAGAAGCATCATTACACTACACTGACAATTGTAATATAGCATAACAAAGTTCATTTTCTTTCTCTTATTGTTTGAACATTATATTACAAGGCTTAATCACTATCATTGTATATGTCTTCGCCAACATGATTAAATGTACAGTTTAGTCTTCTACAGGTCATAGAGCTCTCAACTTGAATGGTTAGACAAGTAAAACATAATTATAGTGCTACTTTTCACTTATCTGATCTCTGACATCGTGGAAATCTGAGATTGAATTTCCAGCAATCATTAAAGGTCTGTCTCTTTTCGATTGATCTGCTATGTGGTAAGACTGTAATTACAGTAATTGGCTTGAACTGAGACCTCCTTCCAGAATAAGTACTTTAGCATCACTTGATTGTGTATGCATTCTCTTTTAATTAGTCAAAACATTATGATCATGTCAGAAGATTATGACCACGTTTCAATGGGACTGCCGAGATACCCAAGCAGCAGAGCTCCATTCAGAGTGAGGTCACTGACGAGAAAGAAGCTAACCGCATAGTGTCAGGAGAATGGGACATGGGAGTCCTATTCTTCAGATCAACAGGGATTTCAGCAGTGAGACCCTCACCAGTCAGCAAGCTATCCCCTATACTGTGGATAGGGGATAACTTGTTATTCTGGGAAAACCCCTTTAATGTGGATATGAAATTATACGTGAAATTATTATTATTATTCTGGCACTGCAGCTGCAGCCCTATATTCCTTCTTTAATACAGAGGGAGCAAGTTGGTTTTGTGCCCAGCTGAGAGGCTGGAGACAGTAATATTAACTCTTTCCAATCCAATTTGTATCCTGGTTTTCCTAGGGGGCTTACTCTTTTTATGCTGTTATACAATGGCGAAATATGCTTGCTAAAGCCAATAGTGCATGATATGACACATTGGATAGGCTCCGACAGCAGAGAGGCTGGCAATATACAGTAAGAGAACCCAGACGGATGTCTCCCAACATCGGAGTTGTACAGCCTTAAATCCTAATGTCTTTAGACATCAGACAGTGGATTGGAACAGGTTAAAACCTTGTCTCTCGTTTCTAGAGCTCACAACTTTGAGTATCTCTTGTGCCTTTTGTCAGTTGATGTAAAAAAGGCATTTGATAGGATCTATTGGGTTCCTGCAGGCGAACCTACATAAAATAGGACTGGGGAACTGATTATGGAGCTGGATTATAGTTCTTCAGCTTCATCCCACAGCGCGGGTTTGGGTCAATGGTTCCCTCTCAGCGCCCTTTCAGATCCGGAATGGAACACGACAGGGCTACTCCCTCTCTCCCTTTTTGTAAATTTTAGTCATGGAGTCTTTAGCGCATGCCCTTAGAGAGAACTCCATCCTAAGAGCTTAGTCACATGGGCGCATCGGCGCCCGTGTAACTGCAGCCAGCAGACGGCCGTACCTGAAGACGGACGTCTCTCTGCAGTGACGGGAGGAAGAACATGTGACCGGCTTCATTGCCGGTCATGTGTTCTATGATCAGCGCTGGAGAGAGATGGCCGTCTTCAGGTACGGCCGTCTTCTAACTGTCAGTCACATGGGCGCATCGGCGGCGGTGTACAGGTGCCGATGTGCCCGTGTGACTGAGCCCTTAGGAAGGTAAAAAATTGGTTCTGTGCAGCACAAACTCTAGCTTTTGATGATGATCTGTTCATTTATGTGACATCTTCCAAAATAGGCCTTCTTATAATTCTGCAGGCCTTTGAGTCATCAGTAATTTTAAGGCTAATGTGCAGAAATCAGAAATTCTTAACATGACTCTTCCTGCCTTTGAGGTCCAACGTCTCTGGTCAGAGTTTCCTGTTTGTTGGTAGGAAATCTCAATTCCGCACTTAGATGTCTACTGGATTTGCTCCACATTCCTCCATATCTGGTGGGAAAGCCTCTTGATCGCTCTCCTCTGGAATTACATTTCTTCATTGTATAATATGTTATACCTGAGATGGCCTTATTATTTAAGGTAACTGGCCAAGTTGCCAAGTCTAAGAAGGAACTACTTTGTTTCTTTATGTTTGCCATGTGCCAGATCATCCTAAGGCTGTGGAAATTTTTCACTTTCCCCTCGAGATTGATGTGGATAGAGGCTCTTAATTTCCTAAAGCATATGGAGGAATTTGAAGCAGAGGATAGCAATAAAAAACACACATTTACACATTTTATTCTACCTGGTGCCATGGCTTCTTCATTCTACTACTTCATTCTACTATTGCTTGGTTGAGTGGTGGAGCCTCGCCCCAATGATCTCTCTCTTTGCATTTTAACATATATTGAAGATTTAAATATACTTGTACATGATAATACACAAGTCAGGTGCTTCTTCTCCTCTCCCCTTCTCTTCTCTCCTTTTCTTCTTTCCCTTTCCTTTTCTTTCTATTCTTTTTCCTTCTTCCTACCTAGTTGTGTTATAGTTTGACTTTTTCATACACTGGAAATAAATGTTTAATGCTGACTGTAAACCTGCCTTTCTTATCGTATTTGTTACTAAATTATGTTTCCAGTCATTGTTATTGCTTCCAATAAAAACATTTTGAACCATAAAATACAGAAGCCCTACAACAATGAATCCTAAATGGAATGGGCTCAAATATACAGTATATTATCATACTTGTATTCAATTGCTATACTGTTCCAAAGGAAACAAGGGAAATACACTCATTGTCAAAAAAATCAAGCACCTAGAAGGAGTTGTTGAAATTGAATGAAACTTTCTATGTGTGATTTTAGTATTGATATAAGTAAGTGATTACAATATCAGAGAAAAATGATAAATGTATTGCGGAAAACTGAACACTTGAAGAGAGGCTCTAGTACCCTGTCGGGTGCCTATAGCTTGTATACAAGATGTGATAGGGACGGGCATGGAGGCATACAGATTCCGTATGGTATCCTGTGTCATATCAGTCTACTGTTGTTGTAAGTGAGCCTCTAAATCATGCAAACTTGTAAGTTGGTGACCCAGGTGGTCCCATACATGTTTTGTTGGTAATAAATATGTCTACTAGGCAGGTCACAGTAGTGTGGCAATGTTATGGAGGCGTTCCTGTGACACCCTTGCATTAGCCTGTTGGAAAATGTCACTTAGAGGATGTCCTGAATATTTTCTGCTGAGCTTTCAATATACCTTGTATCACTACTAGGGGTGACTGACCGTCATATGCAATGGCCCCCAAACCATTACACTAGCAGTAAGGGCAGTATATAGAGCAATATGAATCAGAAGCGGCGCTCCACTGGTATATAAGGAAAAGCAGAGAAGGCTGGTATGTTGGGGGACTCACTGCAACTGAACAGGTACTACGATTTAGGTACCGGTCAGTTTGTTGATCCACGTGAGCCTCTTGTACCAGAATCTGGTTATTACTAGATCAACGGTCCTAAGACATCCCAGAGGGAGAGCAGCAGAAGATGACTCCAAACATATGCGTTTAAGGAGGAAGATAATATGCAATCAAGACAAAGAAAAAATACTTCAGCGCTCCGTTAAGCTGTGTCAATATGTATCAGGATCTTACTTGTTTGGGGGTGCCCGATCTCCTGGCACCCCTCACATCCAGAGAAGCAGAAACCCAGTGGAGAGAAGCGTGTTTCTTGTAGGTCAAATTTAATATATTTAAAACAAAATTACAATACTGCGACACGTTTCGGCTTATACCAAGCCTTTCTCAAGCATATTTTTTCTTTGTCTTGATTACAGTATGGGCAGTATGCCGCTCTACAGCAAAAGCCGGATTGAAGCGATCACCCATAGGTCTTCAGGTCATCGTCAGTGCTCAAACTAAACCTGGAATTGTCACTGAACACAACCCAGTTCCACTCTGCAGTAGTCCAGTTTAACCGGTCATGACACCACTGCAAACAGAGGAGATGGCGGGTGGGTGTAAAAGGCAGTACACGTAATGGGTGCCATGAGACCAAATGTCCTACAGCCAATCACCTAGAAATGGTTCTGAAAGACACAGGGGCCTGTAATAATTCAGCCACCTCTCTCTGAATGGCAGATAACGAAACATTTGAAGATGCTTGTGCTTTTTGGACGATCAGATGATCCTCTTCATTGGTGGTCCGTCTAGGGCATCCTGAGCTTGGTTGCCTTGTGTGCATGGCGTCATGCATTCACTAGTCGCAACTTCTCCTAACAGTCTAGCCTAGGTGATGGCAATTCATTGATATGACCATCCAGCTTTTTGCATTTCAATAATGCGCCCCTCTCAAACTCTGTTAACTGGGCAAAATCTATTTGATTGTGTTGTAGAGGCGTTTAGTGGTCAAGAAGCTCTACACAAGCGGAATAAGAGGTCACTACACACAAGGAGCCTCTGAGAGCCTTTTATAGGCCAAGGGGGGAACCACTTTTAGGGCCTCAGGTGGCAAGACCATTCATCTAATCACACCACAACACTAATCATTTGCATATTTGCCTGAGATGTAACTGCATGCCGAATTTTGCAGCAAAACGACAACTTCTTCTAGTGGCTGGATTTTTTTTTTAGGGGCTTTGATCTTGAATTACGTCTTGGATTCCTTGATACATTAAAGCATGGCAGTAGCACCGTGAAAATAATACCAAGCATACTTCAAAGACCACAAGGCTTAGTTTCAGAAGTTCTGAAAGATTCTGGAGTGGCAGTCACAGTTGCCTGACTTGAACTTCATCAAAAATCTTTGGTGGGATTTTAACCCTTTCCAATCCACTGTCTGATGTCTAAAGACATTATGATTTAAAGGGGTTGTCCTGCGAAAGCAAGTGGGGGTATACACTTCTGTATGGCCATATTAATGCACTTTGTAATGTACATCGTGCATTAATTATGAGCCATACAGAAGTTATTCACTTACCTGTTCCGTTGCTAGCTTCCTCGTCTCCATGGTGCCGTCTAATTTCAGCGTCTAATCGCTCGATTAGACGCGCTTGCGCAGTCCGGTCTTCTCCCTTCTGAATGGGGCCGCTCGTGCCGGAGAGCTGCGCCTCGTAGCTCCGCCCCGTCACGTGTGCCGATTCCAGCCAATCAGGAGGCTGGAATTGGCAATGGAATCACAGAGCCCACGGTGCACCATGGGAGAAGACCTGCGGTCCACCGTGGGTGAAGATCCCGGCGGCCATCTTCGCAAGGTAAGTAAGAAGTCACCGGAGCGCGGGGATTCGGGTAAGTACTATCTGTTTTTTTTTTTAAACCCCTGCATCGGGTTTGTCTCGCGCCGAACGCGGGGGCTATTGAAAAAAAAAAAAAAACGTTTTGGCGCGGGAAAACCCCTTTAAGGCTGTACAGCTGTGATGCTGGAAGATGTCCGTCGAGGTTCTCTTACTGTATTTTGCCAGCCTCTCTGCTGTCAGAGCCTATCCAACGTGTCACCTCATGCAGTACTGGCTTTAGCCAGCATATAGCGCCGTTGTAGAACAAGAGTAAGACCCTAGGAAAACCAGAATACAAATTGAATTGGAAAGGGTTAAGAACATAGTTTCAGCACAAAATAAACAAGAATTAATAGTTAACTGTAAACCATTTCCCATGAGGAATGAACTAAGAATCCTTAGGAACGCTGCCAGAAGTATCGGTAAGTGTGTGCATCACTCTTTAAACAGGTAGTAACAGCAAATGGTGATCTACTAAGTACTAAAGATGCTTGTCGTGAAGGGGTTGAATTATTCTATAACTACAGTAGTCATCACAAGCACATTTTGTGTTAAAGTTGGAGAAACCTCTTGTTATATTAGTTGTGTTGAACTATCTAAATTGTTATTTTTTTCTTTTGCAAACAACAGAAAGTTGTTAAATTTTGCAAATAAACATCATTTGCAATGGGGATTGGATAATTTTGATTACAACCCTGTTTCTCCTCTTCCTGTTGGATCCACTTCTGGCCTTGGCTGAAAAACTGCAAAAAACCCCATAAAAACTGCAAGTGAAACCATGACATGCTTTCACACAGGCTAATTATTCCACCAGGATGCACCACAAGGCATAGCTTAAAGGGGTTGCATTGTTAACCCTTTCCAATCCACTGTCTGACGTCTAAAAACATTCTGATTGAAGGCTGTACAGCTCCGATGTTGGAAGACATCCGGCAGGGTATTCTTACAGTAAATTACTGGCCGCTCTGTTGTCGGGAGCCTCTCCAGCATGTCACATATCGCAGTACTGGCTCTAGCCAGCAGATGGCGCCATTGTATAATGGCAGGAAGAGAAAGCCCCCTAGGAACCCCTGAATCCAAAATTGGATTGAAAAGGGCTAAAAGAAAAAAAAATCTAAAGGCTGTAATCAAATTTAAAAAAGCACAGCATACTCACCTATTTTCGAAGTGGATGACCACCAATAATCTGGTGATCACTGTGGCCAATCCTGAACTACTGGCATCACGGTGCCTTGCCTTTAAAAAAAAATAAAAATTTCACCCACAAAACCCCTTTAATCCTCTGCTTCGGATTTCCCAAATCAACAGGGTTAACTGCAGATTTTGATGTGGAATTGCAGGCAGATCTAAACCATTTTTGATTCTGCATGAAGGTAGCCCTGCGGATATTGGTGTGGAATTTGCTGCATGTTGTGTTTGAGGACTGCGGACTAATTACGCTAGTGTGAATGCACCCTTAGGGCGTAACTACGCTCGGCAGCACAGAGCATAGCTGCGCCTAAACAAGTTCAAACTTTGTGCCAGAGCGCAGGAGTTTGAAAATGATGTAACATCGCCAACATGCATGTTTTTCACGTTAAGTAAAGTATGTAGCTCTGTCGTTTGTTTGCACTATGTAAGTAGCTTAGGCGCATTATGTTAATAATACAGCATGAAGATCTGCATTACCGATTTGCCATCTGTATATATGAACTCCTAACGTCTATGTAATATCCAGTATTTTTAATTATACACTTGACTTATTGCTTGTTAAGTTACATTGGACGATTACAGGACAATCTTTCACCTTGGATTTTTCTGTTGTCTTGGATTTGTCCGCAAAAAGGGATTTTCTATGTAGATTTCTAACTTTCTTAACTGATACGAGCAGAATTTGTTTCATTATATGCATTCTTCATAAATGAATATACTTTACTTAAGTTAATTAAGTTTGACTGTTATCTTTTAATCCAACCCTCCGCTTCCCAATTTAGGCTATTGCTGAGTTTTCATCTCACAGGCACTGAGCAGTAGACAAATGTGAAAAAATGTGTAATTTTGCAGAGTAAAGCAGCTTTCCCGCAGTGGCATGACACATTGCCAAAATAGCTTAAAATAGTTGAAATGTTGGAGCTGTGTAAAAGAAGTATTCTTGTGTTTCCCTTAATTTACATGGACGTAGTGCAAGACTGTGTATTTAACCCTTTCCAATCCACTGTCTGACGTCTGAAGACATTATGATTTAAGGCTGTACAGCTCTGATGTTGGAAGATATCCGTCAGGGTTCTCTTACTGTATATTGCCAGCCTCTTTGCTGTCGAAGCCTATCCAATGTGTCACCTAATGCAGTACTAGCTTTAGCCAGCAGATAGCGCCGTTGTATAATGGCAGAAAAAGAGTAAGCCCCCTAGGAAAACCAGGATACAAATTGGATTGGAAAGGGTTAAATAATGCTGTAGTTTAGTGCAGCTTCAGAAAAGCGTATGTGTAACATATTTGAACAGTGAACAAAGTGGATTTACTCTCATTTCAGTGCATAGTACTGGGCTTTTTTTGTGCAGGCAAGGCCTGTTCATATGGGAGTGTGACACCCCCCCCCCCCCCGCCCTGTTTTAAATGACTATTTAGCCTAATGAGGTCTAGATATGTTCTATTTTTTACTGGATTGCGCAGTGTATTCTGCATTTCTGCACCTGACATAGAATTCTATGCCGCCCAATGGTGCGCGAATATGCAGAAAGATAGAGCTGTACTATTTTTTGCATGCAGCTGAAATGCACGCTAAAAAGTTACTAATGAGAACACACCCATTGACATCAATGGTTTCTACTCTCGGCATATAGCGCATGCAAATTCCACATTTGCAATATGTGGCGCAAATACGTCCGTGTGAGGCCGCCTCTGATTCCACTACTTTGTAAAGGCAACATTACTATTTTTCTTCTTTCCCATGAGCACAATGCTAATTTAAGTATTAGTGTAATTTTACTTTTAGAACAAATTAACATAGTTGTTTGCTACCTCATTCACTCACAGAACAGTCTGTCATGTACGTAAGTAGCCTTCTTCATTGTGATTAAATATATAAAACTAAGAGTATACGCACATTGGCTTTTTTGCTGTCCAATTTTCGGACTGAACAATCAGTCCAAAAATAGTCAGAGTAAGGGCTCTTTCACACGTCAGTATTTTTCATCAGTATTTTGTGAGTCAAAACCAGGATCAGGTCCAAAATACAGAAGAAATACAAATCTTTCTATTAAACTTTCTCTCTGTACATTCTGCACCTGGTTTTGGCTCACAAAATACTGACAAAAAATACACCCGTGTGAAAGAGCCCTAAGGGCACCTACCCACTAGCGATATTTTTCCTGCGATGCGAGAGTGAGTGAAAACACATGATTATGAAACTAATGATTTTCAATGGTTCCATACTCATTTGTGATTTTATATAGAGATGAACGAGCGTACTCGGAAAAGCACTACTCGCTCGAGTAATTTGCTTTATCCGAGTATCGCTGTGCTCGTCCCTGAAGATTCGGGTGCCGCTGCGGCTGACAGGTGAGTCGCAGCGGGGAGCGGGGCAGAGCGGGCGGGAGAGAGGGAGAGAAAGATCTCCCCTCCGTTCCTCCCCGCTCTCCCTTGCAGCTCCCCGCTCCGTGCCGGCACCCGAATCTTCAGGGACGAGCACAGCGATACTCGGATAAAGCAAATTACTCGAGCGAGTAGTGCTTTTCCGAGTACGCTCGCTCATCTCTAATTTTATACTGCGCAGTGAAAAAATCTACGCTATTGCTCATTTTTTTCAATGGGGAGGCCGCGGGGATGAAGGAATCCTCTGTCACAGCTGTGACAGCTGGGGCAGCTGTGGCAGAGGTCTGTGATGCTATCCCATTACTTTCAATGGGGTCAGCACTGCTGTGGCCCCATTCAAAGCAGTGGATTGCAGGCAACCCCCACAACGATGATTTTCGGGAAAGACTTGAAATATAAGCCCTTCCCTAAAAGTCATCCCTAGCTGTCATTCAATGGCTGAGCGCTGCCTGTGATTGGAGATTTTTCAATCCCCAGCCTCCAGAAAACAGAAGAAGACTGCCATGCTGGAGAGAAGAGCCGGACTGCTCTTCTAGGTGAGTATAATTTTTTTAACTTTTTTATACACCTAGGGATGATTTTCAGGGAACCCCCTGCCACAGCTGTCACAGCTGTGGCAGAAGTCCGCTATGTACTACCTATGTTTTCAATGGGGCTGGTGCTCCTGCCGCCAGCCCCACTGAAAACAGTGTGCGATATCGCAGAGCTTTTTCTGCGTTGCGAGGCTCTCGCAGCGCAGGAAAGAATATCGCTAGTGGGTAAGCACCCTAAAAAAAACAAAACAGCATGTCCTATTCTTGTTCAATTTTCATACAAAAATAGCACGTCATGCAGTGTCCAGCACATCAGACAGCAGACAGATAGGATGTCCGTGTGTTGTCTGATCCAAGTTGCGCACGAGAATCTGGTACCTTTTTAACGCCCGTGAGCATGTACCCTAATTTATACTCATTGAAACAGGCACATAAATCATTTCACAGTTTAGACAAATTTAAAAATAATAACTTTCTTTTTTTGTATATATTCTTTATTTTTCAATTTTAATAGGGTGGGGGGAGGGGTTACAACAGAAATAGAAATAAATCAGTGGTAAATCACATTACAAAACAATCAATCCTGTAACATACAAAGAACAATGACAGCTCTGCTGAAAATACACTCCAATATCAGAGAAAAAACTTAGAAATATAGAAAAGAACATTTATGCATTACATACATATAGTAGAGTACATAAGTAATTCAATGGTTGGGGGGTATCAATTATTTATGGTGGTGGGCCAGGAACATTGCGAAGAAACGTAAACCAGGGATCCCAGAGATTCATGAATTTCTCTAGACCCCCTTCACGTCTGGCTTTGACCTTCTCGAAAGAGCATATATTTAAAACCTGTTTGGACGAACACAGCCCTGTGATAGCCCTGACCTACCATCAAGACCAGAGGCGCTGCTCTATTCACTCCAGATCTGATATCACTATACCTCGGATAGAGGCAGATTTAGAAATAGGAAGGCTCTGTGATAGTAACCCCACTGTGCATATTTAGTTATTGGGTCAGACTCAGGTGTTGCTTATATTGCTTATACTAGCAACTCTGGGCTTGGCACTCTTTGACAGGGGTCACTATGATTGATTTATAATCGGCATACAGGGCTTGATGTTGACTCCTGCAATATTCTCCAGAGAGTCCTTCTCTAATTAAGCACGAGAAACTGCTGTTATATGGCAGCTTATGCCCTATATTGCCCGATATCAAGTCTATGTAAGGAGCCTCTACTGTGCATACTGAGATACTGAGTCAGACTCGGTTGTTACATATATTATCTTGGATCACAACCCTGGTCTGACCAGCAGGCACTCCCTGACAAGGGTCAATTAGACTCATCTACAGTCTACACAAAAGACTTGATGCTACTCTCGCAACAACTTTCTAGAGAGTCCTCCTCTATCTGAGTACGGGACACTGCCGCTACATGGTAGTGTATGCCCGATACCGATACCAATATCAACTATGCTCTAGTTGATACCGAATAGGATACCGCCTATATTTGGCTGGCTTTTCCTCATCCTATGCATATCAATCTATCGCTGTGAATTAGCAGATATAGCACGAATATCTGGAGTGATTGGCCTATTACCGTATCTTTCTGGTTCTAAGTGAACTCGGAAATAAACAATAAACAAGCACACTGACTTCTTTTGTACTAATAAACAAACAAAACTGATTTCCTTAGTACTAAACTCAATGATCTCCTGATGACCCGCCACTATTAGCGGAGAAACGCGTTGAGAATAAAATTACAAAAGATTATACAGTACTGAGAGAGAAACTACAAGAGACTATACAGTACTTATAAAAAAGCGCAACAGTGCCTATATTAGAAATCTCAATGAATTAAATGTTCAAAGGCTGTTTAAACAGTCCCTTGAAGGAGAAAAAGTGCGTCCATTGACATACATACTGGACCCACAACTTTCCTTTCCCCTCTCTGCTCGTAGAAATCTAAAAAATAGAGGGATCCTAGAGGGATCTATATGTCCATGGACAATGATGTAAAGACTTGTATCACCACAGGATATACATCATTTGCCCTTCTCTACACCATAACCCTCTAGAAACCTATTCTCCCTCTGCTTAAGGGCTCATGTCCACGGGCAAAATAAGAATTAAAATCCGCAGCGCATTTTAACTCTTCTCCCGCGCGCGGATCCGCACCCCATAGGGATGCATTGACCACCCGCGGGTAGATAAATACCCGCGGATCGTCAATAAAAGTGATTTTAAAAAAAATGGAGCATGAAAAAATCTGGACCATGCTCCATTTTCATGCGGGTCTCCCGCGGGGACGGCTCCCGCGGGCTTCTATTAAAGCCTATGGAAGCCGTCCGGATCCGCGGGAGAACTAAAATAGGAATTTAAAAGCGTTTACTCACCCGCAGCGGGCCGGGAAGGTCTTCTCTTCCTTACGGCCGCATCTCCCTTGCTTCGCTCGGCGGATGTGCCCGGCGCATGCGCGCGGCACGTCGACGACGTGCCGGCGACGTGCCGCCGGCGTGACGAATTCATCCGCCGGCCGAAGAAAGAAGATCCGGCCGCGACGCAGAGAAGAAACGGAGCGGATGGGAGGTGAGTTTATTCTCATTTATTCTTATTTTCAGCGCTCATGTAGAATCCGTAGCGGGCCCGATTTTCCCCGTGGACATGAGGCCTTAGACTGGATTATGTCTATCATCAATTCCAGTCTCACTGCTAGGTCAATCAGTGATATAGGCTAAGCTGTCCATCTTTCTGACAGTGAACCTTTTTTCTAGAACCAAGAGCACGGGAAAGAGATATTAGGAAAGAAAATCCTCCAATTCGGTCCGAGTTCTTATTGACTTTTTTTTTGCTAACCAAAGCCACTGTATTCGATAACTATCTATAATATGCTGTTCCCTTTTGCTATATCGTTACAATGAGGGAAGTAGCATAGTATGTGGCGATAAAGTCTCAGAGGAGACTTCTATACCTCTGCTAACCCAGTGGTTTTTGTGTTGTGCCCTGTGTTCGTCCAAACAGGTTTTAAATATAATTAATAAAAGTTATTATTTTTAAATTTGTCTAAACTGTGAAAGGGTTTAAGTTGTGTTCAATTAAACTTTATTCTGCCTCTGTGACGACGAAAAAAAAGGCACATAAATCAAGAGCATTAGGATATATTTACGTGGCGGATGTTAGCCATGGAATTTGATTAAGTAAATCTGGACACCATTACGTTCAATGGGAATCCACACCATAGATTGTACAGCGCAACAGCGCAGATTTTTTCCACATATGTATTTCACTTCTACTTGCAAAAAAAAGAAATGACATTTTTTTCTTAATGTGAATTCCACGCTTATTGCACCAATCAGAGGCTGCAGCTTCACCACTCGCTCTCCTGGCATCAGAGCTCACATCCTAAGTGCCATGATGCCAGGAGTTCGTTACCGTGATGCTGTAGCCTCTGATTGCCTACAGCAGTCAACTGCCTTCCAGTGATGGCACAAAAAACACTGGGACCACAGCGGTGCTGCAACACTGGATCAACAGTTGCGGTAATGGGATAAGTACAGTTTCGTTTATTATTTTATTACAGTCAGCCTTTTTAAAGGGATGCTGTCCGGTAACTAGACAACCACTTTAATTTAGAAAAAAAGTGGATTTACAATTTTTCTATAATTTTTGAATGAAAATTAGAATTTGTTTTAATGACAATTACCACTCAGATCAGATAATAACAGAGAACAGATAATCAGCAAACAACACTTTACTTACGTACTAAAACTCTGGATGGAAATTCATGTAAGTGCATCATTTATATACATGTGTCTGATATTGGAAATGCTAGCACATTGTCAGATAAAGTCATCCAAGGAAGTCAGTTATTTTTAAGATCACTGTGAACAATCCTTGATATCTAAGCCCTCAGTAACATAATTTACATCAATCGTTTCATTCTGTACTATATTCCTATTTTTGGAGGTTCACCTGTCTGTCCTTTTGTACTGTCTTATTCCATTCTAAGCAGAAAGTGCTAATTGCTGTTGCCAAATTTAGTGTATTTGCGGGAATATGGATGTAATAGAGACGTATGTGTGACTCTAAAGTAATAAGCACATTGGAAATTATTTATCAAGTTGAAATCAGAGTACAAAATGTGAACATTCTGGCATAAGGCTTTTTTGTGCAAAAACTATGTAACTTTTTAAAAGTTAAGCCACTCATGCTACTTTTCAAAAAAGGGGGTGTAGCCTGTTGGGAAGCCGCATAGCTGCCCCAGTACATCAGACTTTTTTTGTAGATGTGTCTAATGTATGGAATAATTAGACCAATTGGAGGCTGCAGCTGACCGCTGCCTGTGATTAGTCCCTGCGTTCAGCCAATCAGAGGCAGGGTTTTCTTCTGGTGTTTTTTTTTTTTTTTTTTAATCCCCTGCCAGAAGAAAATCCTTTAGTACAGTACCAGCTTCACAGAGAGAAGATGCATCAAACCCCGGACAGCAGCGCTAGGTAGAGTATTAATTTTTTTTCTTTCTCTTTCACCTAAGGCTTATTTCCAGCGAAGGGCTTGTATTTCAAGCCCTTCCCAAAAAATCACTATGGGAGTTGCCAGGATCTCACTCCATTGAAGCGCCGGCTCCATTGATTTCAATGGGATGTTCAATGGGATAGCAATGGTGACAGCTGAGGCAGTGGATTCTTTAACCCCCGCTGGGTGTCCACTCATCACTGAATACTGTGACAATGCTGTCACAATGTTCAGTGATGAGTGGACTTCCCACGGGGATGCTGCGAGGCATGGATGTCCTGTCTTTTGCAGGTGCACATATTTTGCGCCTGTAAAAGACGGACATCTGACCAGTGCCATAAGGAACCAATGGCTCTTATATAAACATTTTTTTGCACACATAGGTTGCACAAAAAAACGCTCGTCTGACTGAGCCCTTATGCTATGGTCTAAGAACATAAGCCAAAACACTATATATGATTAGAAATGAGCGAACGTACTCGTCCGAGCTTGATACTCGTTCGAGTAATAGCGTGTTTGAGATGCTCGTTACTAGAGGCGAGCACCACGCGATGTTCGAGTTACTTTCACTTTCATCTCTGAGACATTAGCGCGCTTTTCTGGGCAATAGAAAGACAGGGAAGGCATTACAACTTCCCCCTGCGACATTCAAGCCCTATACCACCCCCCTGCAGTGAGTGGCTGGCGAGATCAGGTGTCACCCGAGTATATAAATCGGCCCCTCCCGCGGCTCGCCACAGATGCCTTCTGACAGAGATCAGGGAAAGTGCTGCTGATGCCGGAGCTGCTATAGGGAGAGTGTTAGGAGTGATTTTAGGCTTCAAGAACCCCAACGGTCCTTCTTAGGGCCACATCTGACCGTGTGCAGTACTGTTGAGGCTGCTTTTTGCAGTGTTGCACATTTTTTTTTGTATATCGGCCGTGCAGAGCATTGCGTCCAGAGCATTGCGTCCTGCAGTAATTTTACATAGTCCACGGCCAGTAGTGGTGGTGAGGCAGGGACAGTGAAAGACATATCCAGTCCATATACGCAGTGGGCTTTTCCAAAAAAATTTGGAAAAAAAAATCTATTTGGGCAGCCTGTGACCGTCCTGACTGTACTGCGTCTCTGCTGGGGGTAGTTGTCCTAATTCATACGCAGCCAGCTAAGTGTTACAGCAGGCTTGCACAAAATTCTTTCCTGCCTCTGCTGTGCGTTCCGTAAGCGAAGTCAGCCTCCAACCACAGGCCAATAAGCGGCACATTTAATTACAGCGTTCTGTTTCTGCACTACTGGTAATACAGCATGCTAAGGGGTAGGGGTAGGCCTAGAGGACGTGGACGTGGGCGAGGACGCGGAGGCCCAAGTCAGGGTGTGGGTACAGGCCGAGCTCCTGATCCAGGTGTATCGCAGCCAACTGCTGCGGGATTAGGAGAGAGGCACGTTTCTGGCGTCCCCACAATCATCTCACAATTAATGGGTCCACGCGGTAGACCTTTATTAGAAAATGAGCAGTGTGAGCAGGTCCTGTCGTGGATGGCAGAAAGTGCATCCAGCAATCTATCGACCACCCAGAATTCTGCGCCGTCCACTGCTGCAACTCTGAATCCTCTGGCTGCTGCTCCTCCTTCCTCCCAGCCTCCTCACTCCATTACAATGACACATTCTGAGGAGCAGGCAGACTCCCAGGAACTGTTCTCGGGCCCCTGCCCAGAATGGGCAGCAATGGTTCTGGATCCTCTCCCACTGGAGGAATTTGTCGTGACCGATGCCCAACCTTTGGAAAGTTCCCGAGGTCCGGGGGATGAGGCTGGGGACTTCCGGCAACTGTCTCAAGAGCTTTCAGTGGGTGAGGAGGACGATGACGATGAGACACAGTTGTTTATCACTTAGGTAGTAGTAATTGGAGTAAGTCCGAGGGAGGAGCGCACAGAGGATTCGGAGGAAGAGCAGCAGGACGATGGGGTGACTGACTCCACCTGGTTTGCTACGCCTACTGAGGACAGGTCTTCAGAGGGGGAGACAAGTGCAGCAGCAGGGCAGGTTGGAAGAGGCAGTGCGGTGGCCAGGGGTAGAGGCAGGGCCAGACCGAATAATCCACCAACTGTTTCCCAAAGCAACCCCTCGCGCCATGCCACCCTGCAGAGGCCGAGGTGCTCAAAGGTCTGGCAGTTTTTCACTGAGAGTGCAGACGACCGACGAACAGTGGTGTGCAACCTTTGTCGCGCCAAGATCAGCCGGGGAGCCACCACCACCAGCCTCACCACCACCAGCATGCGCAGACATATGATGGCCAAGCACCCCACAAGGTGGGACGAAGGCCGTTCACCGCCTCCGGTTTTCACCGCTGCCTCTCCCCCTGTGCCCCAACCTGCCACTGAGATCCAACCCCCCTCTCAGGACACAGGCACCACCGTCTCCTGGCCTGCACCCACACCCTCAACTCCGCTGTCCTCGGCCCCATCCACCAATGTCTCTCAGCGCACCGTCCAGCCGTCGCTAGCGCAAGTGTTGGAGCGCAAGCGCAAGTACGCCGCCACGCACCCGCACGCTCAAGCGTTAAATGTGCACATACCAAATTTATCAGCCTGGAGATGCTGCCGTATAGGGTTGTGGAAACGGAGGCTTTCAAAGGCATGATGGCGGCGGCGGCCCCGCGCTACTCAGTTCCCAGTCGCCACTACTTTTCCCGATCTGCCATCCCAGCCCTGCACGACCACATCTCCCACAACATTGTACGCGCCCTCACCAACGCGGTTACTGCCAAGGTCCACTTAACAACGGACACGTGGACAAGCACAGGCGGGCAGGGCCACTATATCTCCCTGACGGCACATTGGGTGAATTTAGTGGAGGCTGGGACAGAGTCAGAGCCTGGGACCGCTCACGTCCTACCCACCCCCAGAATTGCGGGCCCCAGCTCGGTGCTGGTATCTGCGGCGGTGTATGCTTCCTCCACTAAACCACCCTCCTCCTCCTCCTACGCAACCTCTGTCTCGCAATCAAGATGCGTCAGCAGCAGCACGTCGCCAGCAGTCGGTGTCGCGCAGCACGGCAGCACAGCGGTGGGCAAGCGTCAGCAGGCCGTGCTGAAACTACTCAGCTTAGGAGAGAAGAGGCACACGGCCCACGAACTGCTGCAGGGTCTGACAGAGCAGACCGATTGCTGGCTTGCGCCGCTGAGCCTCCAACCGGGCATGGTCGTGTGTGACAACGGCCGTAACCTGGTGGCGGCTCTGCAGCTCGGCAGCCTCACGCACGTGCCATGCCTGGCCCACGTCTTTAATTTGGTGGTTCAGCGCTTTCTGAAAAGCTACCCACGCTTGTCAGACCTGCTCGGAAAGGTGCGCCGGCTCTGCGCACATTTCCGCAAGTCCCACACGGACGCTGCCACCCTGCGCACCCTGCAACATCGGTTTCATCTGCCAGTGCACCGACTGCTGTGCGACGTGCCCACATGGTGGAACTCTACACTCCACATGTTGGCCAGGCTCTATGAGCAGCGTAGAGCTATAGTGGAATACCAACTCCAACATGGGTGGCGCAGTGGGAGTCAGCCTCCTCAATTCTTTACAGAAGAGTGGGCCTGGTTGGCAGACATCTGCCAGGTCCTTGGAAACTTTGAGGAGTCTACCCAGATGGTGAGCGGCGATGCTGCAATCATTAGCATCACCATTCCTCTGCTATGCCTCTTGAGAAGTTCCCTGCAAAGCATAAAGGCAGACGCTTTGCGCTCGGAAACAGAGGTGGGGGAAGACAGTATGTCGCTGGATAGTCAGAGCACCCTCCTGTCTATATCTCAGCGCGTTGAGGAGGAGGAGGGGGAGGAGGATGAGGAGGAGGGGGAAGAGACAGCTTGGCCCACTGCTGAGGGTACCCATGCTGCTTGCCTGTCATCCTTTCAGCGTGTATGGCAGGAGGAGGAGGAGGAGGAGGATCCTGAAAGTGATCTTCCTAGTGAGGATGCCTTTCTTGTGACCCTCGCGTTACACGCATTCTGGCCACTACGGATTACTGGGTGTACACACTGCTCGACCCGCGGTATAAGGAGAACCTTTCCACTCTCATACCCGAAGAGGAAAGGGGTTCGAGAGTGATGCTATACCACAGGACCCTGGCGGACAAACTGATGGTAAAATTCCCATCCGACAGCGCTAGTGGCTGAAGGCGCAGTTCCGAGGGCCAGGTAGCAGGGGAGGCGCGGAGATCAGGCAGCATGTACAGCACAGGCAGGGGAACACTCTCTAAGGCCTTTGACAGCTTTCTGGCTCCCCAGCAAGACTGTGTCACCGCTCCCCAGTCAAGGCTGAGTCGGCGGGAGCACTGTAAAAGGATGGTGAGGGAGTACGTAGCCGATCGCACGACCGTCCTCCGTGACGCCTCTGCCCCCTACAACTACTGGGTGTCGAAGCTGGACACGTGGCCTGAACTCGCGCTGTATGCCCTGGAGGTGCTTGCTTGTCCTGCGGCTAGCGTCTTGTCAGAGAGGGTGTTTAGTGCGGCTGGGGGAATCATCACAGATAAGCGTACCTGCCTGTCAACCGACAGTGCCGACAGGCTTACACTCATCAAGATGAAAAAAGCCTGGATTTCCCCAGACTTCTCTTCTCCACCAGCGGACAGCAGCGATACCTAAACAATACGTAGGCTGCACCTGCGGATGGAAGCATTGTTCTCTATCACGATCAAAAACGTGGACCTTTTAGCTTCATCAATCTGTGTATAATATTCATCCTCCTCCTCCTGCTCCTCCTCCTGAAACCTGGCGTAATCACGCCGAATGGGCAATTTTTCTTAGGCCCACAAGGCTCAGTCATATAATTTTTCTAAACAATTTTTATACGTTTCAATGCTCATTAAAGCGTTGAAACTTGCACCTGAACCAATTTTTATTTTAACTGGGCTGCCTCCAGGCCTAGTTACAAATTAAGCCACATTAACCAAAGCGATTAATGGGTTTCACCTGCCCTCTTGGTTGGGCATGGGCAATTTTTCTGACGTACATTAGTACTGTTGGTACACCAATTTTTTGGGGCCCTCGCCTACAGTGTAATCCAATAAATTTTTGGCCCACCTGCATTAAAGCTGACGTTACATCAGCTGTGCTGGGCACTGCAATGGGATATATTTATGTACCACCGGTGGGTTCCAGGGAGCCACCCATGCTGTCGGTCCACACGGAGTTGAAACTGCATGTGTCCACTTCTAAAGAACCCCAGTCTGACTGGGGCATGCAGTGTGGGCCGAAGCCCACCTGCATTAAACATGACATTACCTCAGCTGTGATGGGCAATGCAATGGGATATATTTATGTACCGCCGGTGGCTTCCTGGCACCCACCCATGCTGTCGGTCCACACGGAGTTGTAACTGCATGTGTCCACTTCTAAAAAACCCCAGTCTGACTGGGGCATGCAGTGTGGCCCAAGCCCACCTGCATTAAACATGACATTACCTCAGCTGTGATGGGCACTGCAATGGGATATATTTATGTACCGCCTTTGGGTTCCAGGGAGCCACCCATGCTGTGTGTCCACAGGGACTTCACAATAGGGAGTTGTACCTGCCTGTGTCTATGAATTAAAAACCCCGGTCAGGTTGGGGTATGCAGTGTGGGCCGAAGCCCACCTGCATTTAATCTGACGTTAGCTCTGCTGTCCAGGGCACTGCAATGGGATACATTTATGTACAGCCGGTGGGTTCCAGGGAGCCACCCATGCTGTGGGTGCACACGGAATTCCCATTGCGGAGTTGTACCTGCCTGTGACTATTTATAAAAAACCACGGTCTGACTGGGGCATGCAGACACCTTGACAGAATGAATAGTGTGTGGCACATAGGTTCCCCATTGCTATGCCCACGTGTGCAGCCCCTGATGGCGGTGGCACAGGATTATATTTCTCATTGCTTCTGTACAGCATTGTGGGCTATCACCCCGCCCCTTTTAAAGAGGGTCGCTGCCTGGCCGTGCCAACCCTCTGCAGTGTGTGCCTGCGGTTCCTCCTCATGGCAGACGCGCTTATAAATAGACATGAGGGTGGTGTGGCATGAGGGCAGCTGAAGGCTGCGCAGGGACACTTTGGTGTGCGCTGTTGACACTGCGTCGTGCGGGGGGGGGGGGGGGGGTTGGGCAGCATGTAACCCAGGAGAAGTGGCAGCGGAGTGTCATGCAGGCAGTGATTGTGCTTTGTTGGAGGTAGTGTGGTGCTTAGCTAATGAGGGCTTTTCAGAAGTAAAAATTGGTGGGTGGGGGCACTCTTGCCGCTATTGTGGCTTAATAGTGGGACCTGGGAACTTGAGATGCAGCCCAACATGTAGCCCCTCGCCTGCCCTATCCGTTGCTGTGTCGTTCCCATCACTTTCATGAATTGCCCAGATTTTCACAAATGGAAACCTTAGCGAGCATTGGCGATATACAAAAATGCTCGGGTCGCCCATTGACTTCAATGGGGTTCGTTACTCGAAACGAACCCTCGAGCATCGCGAAAATTTCTTCCCGAGTAACGAGCACCCGAGCATTTTGGTGCTCGCTCATCTCTATATATGATACTGCATTTTTTGTTTGTGCCGTATATCTTCAGAGATGAAAGAATGGACTATGAAGTCCAAAATTAGGAGAAAGGGTCTCCTTTTCTCTGAAACAGTGCCACACTTGTCCATGGGTTGTGTCTACAGTAGTATTGCGGCTAAATCCTATTGAACTTAATACAAGATTTTTGGCCTCAGAGCAGTTACTTTTAACTCTATTGTTTACAATAAAGTTTTGCTTGTTGCACCTCTCTTTCCATAAAGGATCTGATGCCGTGAATCAAGCATGGTGAAATCCTGAGAGTGGCAGGCACTGAACTGGGCTTTATAAAATCCCATTCACTTGCATTTGAAATACAAAAAACATTTAAGAAAACTACCTCTGTCTCAGCTTTATGAAGCACAATAAAAACAGGCCATTAGGATTTTATGTGTTCCTTTATTAAAATATATTGATTAATAAATAGAAAGATGGTTGTTTTTTAACAATCTGATTAGGTTCTAAAAGGGTTTGCCCCACCTCTAGATATATTTCTGCAAGAAGCAGACAGCTCCATACATGATGCAGTGGCCCAGGTTGGTACTGCAGGTTGAGTCCCATTCACGCCAACAGGACTCAAGCTGCAGTACCAGCCCAGACTAATGTCTGCTTCCTGCAACAAATCAGCTAGAAGTGGGATAACCTCTTTAAGTAAAATTCCACCTTAAATGAAAAATAAGAAGCTGGTCATTATGTGAAAATATAATGCTAACCATTATGGAATCTATAGGCAGATGCTAACTATTTCAAGGAGATGTACTGGCAATATAATTGTATTGTGACAGCTAGACTACCCATCAGCATCTGCTGTCAAGGTAAAAAGAATACGGCAAGTTGGGTTTTAATATGCCCAAAGCTTTGCTTCCCTTAGCTGTAAGCACTGCCAAGTATGTTTGGTAGCAGCTTATTCCTCTTTCTATGGAAATTTACTAGATGTACGAATTTGCAATCAACTGATAGCCATATAATATGTATGGCAGCTCAATAGTTTGTGATGTCATTTGCTTACTCCAATTGAAAGACATAACATACCAAGTCATTCTTTCACTCTGGTCTCTCAAATGTGAGGTTCCAAGGTGCTCGGTACAAAACCAAATGGCTGCATTGGGCTGTGGATACAACTTCCTTTTTATGTTCAGAGTTTGATCAGATGTTAATGAATGCCATTATCATAAAGAAGCAAGAAGGTCAAAGCTATTCAAAGTAATTACATAATCAGAATATACATGCTCTGTGCACATCATAGTCTATCATGTATGCATGACATAGCCTAATACCATCAATCACAGCCTACAATACAATTATACAATCTACCTTTGTATGAATAGTAATCCTGCTAAAGGCTCCACAAACACAGTAGAGTACAAGAACATGATAAACTTTAGAGAACTCATAAATCAAACAAATTAACAAATCAGCTTTACTCTAATTCAATTGAAATGCTTTAAGGACCAGTTCATTTTGGGTCTTAAAGGGGCTGTGCCAATATAAAACGTTATCCCTGATCCACCATAAGTTTTTAATATTTCCTAAATGAAGGTTCATAGGTAAAGATGAGTGAACGTGCTCGTTTAGAGCAATTACTCGATCGAGCATCGCTTTTTTCGAGTAACTGTGTAATCGGGCGAAAAGATTCGGGGGGCGCCAGGGGTGAGAGGGGGGATTGCGGGGAGGGAGTGGGGGGGGAAGAGAGAGCTCCTCCCTGTTCCCCCCTGCTACCGCCCGCTCCACCGCGCCACCCTCGGCCCCCCGGCGCCCCCCAAATCCTTTCGTCCGAGTAGACAGTTACTCGAAAAAAGCGATGCTCCATCGAGTAATTGTCCTAAACGAGCATGTTCGCTCATCTCTATTCATAAGCATTAATTTTTTGCAGGAGTTGTATTTTTTGATCACACCATATTAGGATATAAAAACTGTTATCGGTTAGTTTTATTGGGAGGGGGGATGTCAATGCAAAAACAAAAACAAAAATCCCCCTATTAATTTTTGCACTTTTTTTTTTTACATCATTTATCTTGCAGATAAAAAAATCACACGTAAACTTTGTTCTACAATTCAGCACAAATACGGCGATACCAAATGTGTATATTTTTACCTACATTCTAGTACTTTTGCAAAATGAAAACATGTTTTATGGGAAAGAAAATTATTTTTGTATTCCCACATTCTGAAAGCCATAACATGTTTATTTTTCCCTAGCTATTTCAGGCTTTGCTTTAGTTTTTATTGGTTAAGTTTTACTGTTTATTGGTATCATTTTTGGGTATGTAAAATTTAATGACTAATCTTTATACATTTTTGAAGTAGAGTAAAAAAAATAGCAAATCCAACTTTTTAAATTCTATGTCATGAATAATAAACTAACTTTATTCTATGGGTCATCGCTGTTTTGTCAATACCAAATATGGCATTTTTATGGTGAACTATTTAAAAAAATAAAATTGTTCTAAAAGATGTCAATTTATTTATTTGGGATACACTTTTTAAAATGTTTGAGCGCAGGTTTGAGTAACCCCATTAAATTCAATGGGAGTGTTGTACTGCGGTTAGTACAGCGCTCAGGACACTGCACTAATAGCGGTGAAAAGTGGTGTGTGTGTGTGTGTGTGAGAGTGGCCTGCGGTGCTACAAACAAATTTTCATGTAGTGCAGGAAATGCGTCATATTTGGAAAGATTACGCCAAGGGGCTAGATCATGTATGCATTACGATCTAGGTATGGGTATGGGGAAGGGGGGGGCAAGCTGAACTTTTGCACCCGGGCCCCTGAGCCTTTAGCTACGCCTCTGAGCTGCAGCATTCACATTTCCTGTTGTTAATGCATCTTTGCTGCTGCAGCCGAAAATGAAAACCAGTGGCGAACTAGGCATCAGTGGAATGGAAGCAGCATGAGACCATATGAGTAGAGTCCAACTTTTAAAAAATATTTTTCCAGCCCTCCAATGTGGTTTGCTATTTTTTCCCATATAACCCTATTAAGGCCATTTGTGTTGCAGTAAATGTATAAGTGAAAGATTTTTTTCCAACAAGAACATTTTAGTTGAAACTATTCCTTAACGATCACCTATCAAGTTATTCACTAGAGCAAATGATCAAGTAAATGGAAATAACTGGTATTTAGCTTTTTTGTATTATATTTTCGTTTATATTTTAATTACTCCAAAGTCTTTTTAATACAGCATTGAAGGATGCATTTGAGTATATTTTCATAGTGCAGTGCACTTGTGTCTAACTTCTTTATGTTCTTTTCTGGTAATTTTACAGGTGCCTTTGCATGCAAAATGGTCCCATTTGTGCAGTCTACAGCCATTGTCACAGAGATCCTTACAATGACATGCATTGCCATAGAAAGGCATCAGGGAATCATACATCCTCTGAAAATGAAATGGCAGTACACTAATAGAAGAGCATGTACAATGCTGGGTAAGCAAATAAATCTGCTTGTACTAACAGATGTTGACAAATGTGATGGATAGTCCTGGCTGTTGCTGTGTGTATTCATCAAAGGCTTTTTTCTACTTAGAGTAGAGCGAAGAGATTTGTCATTTCACCCAAATCACTGATTTGCCAGTCTGCAGAATACAATGAGAGGATCAATTTGTTTAATCATTTCCAAAAACATGAATTTCAAACCTTACAAGCAATTTGCCATTACACTTTAACGGCAAGGGAACAGAAAGTAATTTGTAAATTAATGAAACCCAAATGGAGACGAAAATTAACATCTCTACTCCTGATTCATGACTAAATATTATAAAGAAAGAATACATAGAAAAGAGCAGGCTCACACATTGGCACAGTGTTATATTATATGTCCAAATGAAAAAAAGGTTTGGTATGGTGTTAGCCAATAGAATGAAGTGTGATTGTTCTCAGTGAGAGAAACCAAGTAATCTTATAGATATGATAGCTTTTAATGGCTAACAAAAATACATGATGTTACAGCGAGCTTTCGGGGATATCTCACCCCCCTTCGTCAGGCTAATGAATGAAACTAGTTTGGGTGGCACATCATTATAACATACAGATGCAGAGGGGAGGGGGCACACTGCTCTTGATCTAAATAAATGTTCACACACAGAAATTTGAGACTGTTTTGCACTCAAACCTTAAAACAACAGACAAACAGAGCTGAGACTTAAATCATTAATCAGTCCACTGAGCTCGGGACAGTTTTATGTTGTGTCTTATCTCTCCTTCAACCTGCACATGCAAGGAAATGCAGCACCACCTATTGGATGGGAAAATTATTACATGTCAAGTTCTGAATTTTTATGAAGTTTTAAAGAGAAAAAAAAAAGAAATTATGATTGGGAAGAGGACACCCCTCTTGAACTCCTTCAGACCTTTCATATTTTCCACTTATGCAAGAATCCCGGTCTGAGGTTCATTACATTCTTGAGGGTATTAAACATAACCATAAATTTGTACTCCCAAATTCTTCTGTGACGCTGTGACTTGATATTGCCCTTCAGTTTATGCATTCCACCCCACCATAAACCTGACATTAAGTTACTCGTATACAGAAATTAACTTTTTGGACACCACCATAAAAATTTCAAACAACTCAATACAGACATCCCTATACCGGAAACCGATTGATCAACCCACATATCTCAGATGGGACAGTTTCAATCCTGAACACATCAAAAAGGAACATTTACACAATCTCAAAAAGACATTTTTAAATCAGGGCTACCATCCCACCTCAATTGATGACCAAATCACTAGAGCCACCAGAAATCAACTACTCCAATACAAGGAGAAAAAAAAAAATAGACGTGTACATCTAATAGTGACCTACAATTCACAGCTAGAGGTACTAAGGAAAACTGCAAAGAAACTCCATCATAACCTGCACAGGGATGACCAGCTGAAAACCATATTCCCGGGCACTCTCCTTCTGTGTTACAGGCTCCTAATTTGAGGAACTGTATAATCAGGAGTGCATTGCCCTATGACACACAAAAAGGAACTTATGCCTGTAAGGTAAGGAGCTGCAAGACCTGCTCACATGTACTGACCACAGACAGGATACAAATCCCCAACACACAGCAGGAATACAAGATCCCGGGAGCATTCACATGTTCCATGTCCAATGTTGTGTACCTGATCTGGTGCAGTAAATGTCCTGTTAAGGGGCTTTATATCGGGGAAAGCGGACAAAAACTGATAGCCAGGATGAGATCTCATCACCACTCAATAAGAGAGGGAAAGACTGAACTACCTGTGGCAAAACATTTTTGTGGTCAGGGACAGAGCAGAGAGCAGATGAGAGTTATTATACTGAAGGGCAATTTCAAGTCGCAGCATCACAGAAGAAATTGGAAATACAAATTTATGGCCATGTTTGATATCCTCAAGAATGTAAATGAGCCTCAGCCCGGGATTCTTGCATAAGTGGAAAATATGAAAGGTCTGAATGAGTTCAAGAGGGGTGTCCTCTTCTCAATCATAATTTCTTTTTTTTCTCTTTAAAACTTCATAAAAATTCAGAACTTGACTTGTAATAATGTTGCCATCCAATAGGTGGTGCTGCATCTCCTTCCTATGTGCAGATTGAAGGAGAGATAAGATACATCATAAAGCTGTCCTGAGCTCAGTGGACTGATTTACAATTTACGTCTCAGCTCTGTTTGTCTGTTTAAGTGCAAAAGAGTCTCAAATTTTTGCGTGTGAACATTTATTTAGATCAAGAGCAATGTGTTCCCTTCCCCTCTACATCTGTATGTTATAATTATGTGCCATCCTAACTAGTTTCATTCATTAGCCTGACAAAGCGGGTAAGATATCCCCTAAAAGCTTGCTGTAACATCATGTATTTTTGTTAGCCGCTAAAAGGTATCTACAAGATTACTTGGTTTCTCTCACTGAGAGCAATCACACATCATATGTCCAATCACATATAATTAATATACTGTATGTTAATTGTAGCTTTTCAGTTTCCTTATAGTTAGGTCACCTACTTTTTAATTTGTTCCCACTTTAAAGGTTCCTCTTACCAGGTGCCTTTTTTAAAGTTCAATATAACACATACAGTAACATATTTAAAAATAAAAAAAAAGTAAAGGTATTAGATAGTAGATTCTGGATGTGGCGAACTTGTATCTAATATGTACGACTAGCTTAATAGTTGACTTCAGCACACAACATGATCCTGAATATGATGTTTATTGAGATCCTAATAGGAATGATTTTATACAAAAGTTTTTTTTAAGTGCTTATTCACATCGACATATATCGTCCAGGTTTTCATGCCTGGCCGATATATGCTGCCCCTCTCTGCAAGGTGGAGGAGGCGGCCTGGGGTGGGAGCAAGTGTGCTGAGCCCCCGCCTCCTCTCTGCCCCTCACCACTTTTTGCAATGGGAGTGGCAGGCTGGAGGCATAGTTTAGCTCCACCCTGGCCTGCCCCTCCCATTGCAAACAGGGGCAGAGGTGGGAGCTCAGCACATTAGCTCCTGCCCCATCCCGCTCCCTCCCCTTGCAGAGAGGGGCAGCGTATATGGGCTGGGTGTGAAAACTCGGCTGATATACATCCATGAGAATAGGCCCTCATGCTGTAGTTTTTGATGGAGTTTGTCTTGAAGCCAAAGCCAGAAACATATTCAAGAGGGAAATATAAAAGGACAGACTTATACTCCTCTCTCCTGCTGGATCCACTTCTGGTTTTGGCTCAAAAAACGCATCAAATACTGCTGAAAAGAGAGTATACGGCAGCAGAATAAGGTGAGATTAAGCAGGCAACATTAATTCCTATAATGTCACAGCCTAGGGTCCAAAGGCACTGTAGCTCCTCAACTGCTAAGCAAGACATGGCTACCATTACAAGATACATGATCATGTATTTCACTCTTGGGTAGCATTTTGAACCAGAAGAAGGGGTTGGTACAATCCGTAATCTGTAGTTATATCAATAAATTATTTAAAAGAACATCTTAACTTTCTTATAGAATTCTTCTAAGTTGGTTGTGTATTCCCAAAGAACCTTTAATGACCACTAGTTCATATGTGTTTAGGTATTAAATGTGACAATACCTCTTCTACACGTGACTGTCCTAAGCACTGATCACTGATAGAGACCATGGTCAGCACAAACAGAACTATTATAAAAATTCCTGGTGGCTAATTCTAAGGGTTTCTTACAGTTACTCAAGAAATGAATCCTGTTGCCCCCAATTACATTCAGCAATATTATCGATTTCATTACAAATCTAAAAATGTTCAGATCGGAAAATATTTGTGTGCATACAAACCATGTAAAATCTCTAAGGCCCCCTTCACATCGGCATATGCATATCTGTGTGCACTGGAGTACGTATTTGCGGAATGAACAATATCTTCTTTGCGCATGCATCAGTGTATTCTGTGAAATGGTTAATTAGTCTAATGAGTTCAGATGTGTTCATTTTCCTGCGCAATTTCGTAGTATTTCACACATCTCCTAATGTATTTTGTGCCCATTTGTGCATCCCCATTGACTTCTGAGGGGATTTTTGGTGTGCAAATGTGCAGGAAAATTGAGCCACTGAAATGCGCAGAACAAATACGCGCATGTGAATGAACCCATGGGTCTTATTCTCTGTGCATTGTGTGTACAAATACGCCTATGTGAAAGGGACCTAACTCTATTACATATCTTTATTTCAGGTATTGTGTGGCTAGCAGCAGGCTTGGTTGGTGTTCCACTGTGGCACGTACAACAACTAGAGGTAATATTCATTGTAAATGCTTCAAATGTCTTTATAAGGGTATATTCACACATGACAGATTTGACACAGATGAATGCTCTTGGTTTTGCAGAATGTGTATGGATTTGTATAAACCCCATTTTGACTTACATTCACAACATTTCATTATTGAGACTTAAACGACATTTAAAAGGATTCTAAACAACTTGAAAAAAAGCTGCAAGCGTTATAAATAGATATAAGCCAACCAAACCTGTACAGACTGAGTTGGATCAAACATTCCTAAAAGTTCTGTTCAGCGAGACCCAAATCTCAGGTAGTTTGTTTCTGCTGAACCAGAAGTTCATGAAAACTCCTAAAACTAGGACTAAACATGATGGTGGTTCCTCTTCAATTGATGTAGCCCAGTGGTTAGTACTATTATCTTGTAGTGCTGGGTCAAATCTGACCAGGGATAACATCTGCATGGAATTTGAAACCTCCATGGAGATGTTGTTTATAACCAAAATTGAACCTTGGACTCCAGCATTGCAGGGCAATAGTACCAACCACCAAACCATCATGCTCCTTCTTCTTCTTTATCCAGGGGAGGAGAAGAAAGAGAAGAACAAGAAGAAGCATAAAGGGAACATGCAAGTTTCATGCAGATATTGTATTTGGTCAGATTTAAACCTACAGTATTTCCCCGAAAATAAGACCATGTCTTATATTAAATTTTGACCCAAAAGAGGCACAGGGTCTTATTTTCAGGGGGTATCTTATATTCACCTAGCAGGCGCTGTCTGGGTCCCTCCCTCTGGTCTCCAGTGCTCACCCTAGCAGGCTTCTATGTAGTCTGCAACGCAGACAGAGCATCTCTTCTTGGTAACGAGGCTTGAATACCCCACCTCCAGCTAGAGATTGCTCTGATAGGTTCACAAGTGCCGCCTTGGCCAATCAAAGCTGGCGCTCGATGAAGCAATCACGGGAATTCAATGATGTCATTCAATGAATGGCTGTGATTGGTTCATCGAACACCGGCTCTGATTGGCCGTGGCAGCGCTCCTGAACCAATCAGAGCAATCACTTGCTGGAGGTGGGGCACTCTAGACCCGTTACCAGGAAGAGTTGCTCTGTCGGCATTGAGGACTTTTTGGAAGCCTGCAGGAGCACCTGAGGCCGACGGGAGGGACCTGGATGGCGCCTGCTAGGTGAATATTGCTGTTTGTTTTTTCATGTAGTGTAGCTGGGTCTTATTTATGGGGTAGGGATTATATTTCAACCGCCCCTGAAAATCAGGGTAGGGCTTATTATCGGGAATACATGGTAGAAGTCCAACATTGCTAACCACTAAACCACCATGCTCCTTCTTCCTTTACAGCTGAAGTATCAGTACTCCATATATGGTGCCAGCAACACTATCCACTAATTTGGGATGGTTGGACAATGTAACAGTCCCCCAAAACTTCAGTGCTTAGTTCAACCATTAATCTTAGGTACAATAGTTGGGACTGATGACATCATGAAAATGTCACTAGAAAGCTCTAAAAAGCTGAAAAAATTATTGGTGCATAACCGAAGAAATTTGAAACAGGATGACACTGATATAAAGTAAATAATCAGGTTATTATATTTTAAGGATCCAGAAATTAGTCAATTAGAATGTATGACAAAATTGCAAATCATAACAATGCTTGATTTCTGTATTTTGGACTATTTGATGTAGTTTTTAACACACAATTGGAAAATGTGTTTATTGGGTGATCCATGGAAAATGGAGATAAATGAACTGGTTCTATATAATATTTCAATGAAAAATTATTTGCATGGCATTGTCATCAAAATCATAGAAGCTAAGCAACACTATACTACTAAGACGTGGTATCATGTTCCTATAGAGATCTCTAAGGTAAGAGCATAGGACAAACTACAGTATTTATCCCCCTCAGTTACATGCGTTTGTTGGACTTAAAGGGACTCTATCACCTAAAAAATGTTTTTATTAATTCAAACTATTCACTGTAGGGTTCGAGAAAAAAACTAAAATATAACCTTAAATAAATATTATATTAAAAGGGAACTTGAAACACAAGTTTCCGAAGGACACACAAAGAACATATAGAGATTGCTTCTCCAGTAGATAGTCCCCACAGAACTAGTATAATGAGGGATACCTTATTACCTAAAGAGCAAAAAGGCTCGTATTTAGTAAAAGACCATATTACGGCTTTGACGATCGTCAGAGGCTACCCTGTAGTGGATATAGTGTAACCACAGCCGTTTACTGAGAGGGTCAACCCCACTAATAAATTCAAAGTTTAGCCAGAAGTTTCCTTGGTCTACTAGTGGAAAAAAAAAATTTTGATCAAGAGTGTGCTTGGGAAGTAAAAGATTTCACTTCACCAGCACATTTTTCTTGTAGAGACCAAACGGAAATACTCCTGGGAGGAATCACACCCTATCAGGAGAAAGTGCATGGGATGGTAGAAATATCCTTTAAAATAAAAAAGATCAAAGTGGTAGCAGCCTACCACAAGGGCTGGTGCTGCTACCACTTTGATCTTTTTTATTTTAAAGGGGAATCTCTGGGGGAATACTGACTCCTTCTTAGTGATAGCATCATATTCAATCAAAACACTTCTGTCCCTGGAGTATTACTGCAGGGCGCAATGCTCTGCACGGCCGATATACCAAAAAAAAAAAAAGTGCAACACTGCAAAAAGCAGCCTCCACAGTACTGCACACGGTTAGATGTGGCCCTAAGAAGGACCGTTGGGGTTCTTGAAGCCTACAATAACTCCTAACACTCTCCCTATAGCAGCTCCAACACGATAGCACTTTCCCTCAGCTATGTCAGAATGCATCTGTGGCGAGCCGCGGGAGGGGCCGATTTTTATACTCGGGTGACACCTGATCTTGCCAGCCACTCACTGCAGGGGGGTGGTATAGGGCTTGAACGTCACAGGGGGAAGCTGTAATGCCTTCCCTGTCTTTCAATTGGCCAGAAAAGCGCGCTAACGTCTCAGAGATGAAAGTGAAAGTAACCCGAACATCGCGTGGTACTCGTCTCGAGTAACGAGCATCTCGAACACGCTAATACTCGAATGAGTATCAAGCTCGGACGAGTATGTTCGCTCATCTCTAGTTACATCATTTATGCTGCATGATTAACGTTGTAGAAAAAAAAAAAGAATTTAGGTGCTTTTTTCTCCCTGTCCTCTAAAAAAATTAATAAAAGTTATGCAATACATTATATGTAACCAAAGATTGTTACCAGTAAAAACTACAACTCACTACACAAAAAAACAATCCTTCATATGGGCATGTTGATGGAAAATTAAAAAAGTTATGTTTTTTGAAAAATGGAGACTAAAATCCCTAAATAATGTTTGCTTCCTCATGTCCAAAATAAGCCATGTCACTAGGGGGTTAATGTCACTGCATGACGTTTAAGTGGCATATCTATGCCACTCCACTAGCTGTCTTGCCAGTTAAGTACCTGCGCTGCTCCACTATCCACACATAGAAGTGAGAACCCCATAGCAACAATCATAATTGATTTTCCTGTCCTATCCCTATATGCACTTGTTAGTCTCCTTTATTCCCTTGCAGAGGAAAAGGACATGAAGGCTACAGTGACAGTGAGACCTATTATCCTCTCGGTTGTTAGTTACCAGGGTTGTATAGCGATGAATCCCTGTCCCCCATTGCTCGTTTTACTTTTCAACCAATTATACCGACTGCTGAATGAAGTAGCTGCTTCAAATAGCTAACAAATTGGTACAGCACTGTGCTATTGTGGAAGCACATAAAGTACTGTAGCTCCACAATATTTTTCATTACACTTTTTAAAGGGAATGTATTATCGGATAGTGACCTATTATATAAATTACATTTTTGTGTTACACATATTTTTTAAGAATTTTGGGTGATTTTTTTTAACTGTCAGTCAAAATCTCTATATTTAAAAATTCTTAAAACTTTATATTTTTTTACACTGACCAAAGAACCCAATAATAGTCTGTTACTTACTGTTCTATAGAAAAAGCTTTGCACTAGTCACTTCACTAACATCACAGGCAGGATTACACTGAGAGTAAACACCTATATGTAGATAACACAGGATCTACCGTTCACAAGAGGTGTAAGCTGTGACTATCTATTCTCCTCCCTGCACAATACTGTACAGATCACAGAACATGTCTAAAACAATCTCCCATACAGGTGAATGGGTCAGCTCCATTGTGTGAATGGCCCATGAAGCTGCTGTAAAACATATCTCTAAATGCTGTTAAGTGTAGCTCAGAAAGGACGGCAGCCCCCATATATAGATAACCAAATTAAGAATTCTATAATCAGAAAATAGAAAAATGGAAAATGTTTCTTTATCTAGTTTGAATTAATAAAAAATCACTGAAGCAGGGCGAACACCAGATGTTCAGTTCAAACTATTCACTGTAGGGTTCGAGAAAAAAACTAGGCATAGGCATATTATTGATTGAATATAGGCAGTGGGCCTTTTCTAAAAAATATTGGGCAAAAAATCTATTTGGCCTGCCTGTCACTGTGCTCACTCTTCTGGGTCTGTGTGTGCTGGGTGTAGTAGTTCTACAAAATCATACGCAGCCAGCTAAGTGTTATAGCAGGCTTGCGCCAAATTATTTCCTGGCTCTGTCTGGGCTCTGAAATCACCGCTGTGTTGCAGTTAACAGTGCAACGCTCTGCAGTTCTGTGACATAGTCCAGGGACAGAAGTGTGGAGGCAGGGACAGAAGACATATTATTGATTGAATATAGGCAGTGGGCCTTTTCTAAAAAATATTGGGCAAAAAATCTATTTGGCCTGCCTGTCACTGTGCTCAGTGTTCTGGGTCTGTGTGTGCTGGGTGTAGTAGTTCTACAAAATCATACGCAGCCAGCTAAGTGTTACAGCAGGCTTGCGCCAAATTATTTCCTGGCTCTGTCTGGGCTCTGAAATCACCGCTGTGTTGCAGTTAACAGTGCAACACTCTGCAGTTCTGTGACATAGTCCAGGGACAGAAGTGTGGAGGCAGGGACAGAAGACATATTATTGATTGAATATAGGCAGTGGGCCTTTTCTAAAAAATATTGGGCAAAAAATCTATTTGGCCTGCCTGTCACTGTGCTCAGTGTTCTGGGTCTGTGTGTGCTGGGTGTAGTAGTTCTACAAAATCATATGCAGCCAGCTAAGTGTTACAGCAGGCTTGCACCAAATTATTTCCTGGCTCTGTCTGGGCTCTGAAATCACCGCTGTGTTGCAGTTAACAGTGCAACACTCTGCAGTTCTGTGACATAGTCCAGGGACAGAAGTGTGGAGGCAGGGACAGAAGACATATTATTGATTGAATATAGGCAGTGGGCCTTTTCTAAAAAATATTGGGCAAAAAATCTATTTGGCCTGCCTGTCACTGTGCTCAGTGTTCTGGGTCTGTGTGTGCTGGGTGTAGTAGTTCTACAAAATCATACGCAGCCAGCTAAGTGTTACAGCAGGCTTGCGCCAAATTATTTCCTGGCTCTGTCTGGGCTCTGAAATCACCACTGTGTTGCAGTTAACAGTGCAACACTCTGCAGTTCTGTGACATAGTCCAGGGACAGAAGTTTGGAGGCAGGGACAGAAGACATATTATTGATTGAATATAGGCAGTGGGACTTTTCTAAAAAATATTGGGCAAAAAATCTATTTGGCCTGCCTGTCACTGTGCTCAGTGTTCTGGGTCTGTGTGTGCTGGGTGTAGTAGTTCTACAAAATCATACGCAGCCAGCTAAGTGTTACAGCAGGCTTGCGCCAAATTATTTCCTGGCTCTGTCTGGGCTCTGAAATCACCGCTGTGTTGCAGTTAACAGTGCAACACTCTGCAGTTCTGTGACATAGTCCAGGGACAGAAGTGTGGAGGCAGGGACAGAAGACATATTATTGATTGAATATAGGCAGTGGGCCTTTTCTAAAAAATATTGGGCAAAAAATCTATTTGGCCTGCCTGTCACTGTGCTCAGTGTTCTGGGTCTGTGTGTGCTGGGTGTAGTAGTTCTACAAAATCATACGCAGCCAGCTAAGTGTTACAGCAGGCTTGCGCCAAATTATTTCCTGGCTCTGTCTGGGCTCTGAAATCACCGCTGTGTTGCAGTTAACAGTGCAACACTCTGCAGTTCTGTGACATAGTCCAGGGACAGAAGTGTGGAGGCAGGGACAGAAGACATATTATTGATTGAATATAGGCAGTGGGCCTTTTCTAAAAAATATTGGGCAAAAAAATCTATTTGGCCTGCCTGTCACTGTGCTCAGTGTTCTGGGTCTGTGTGTGCTGGGTGTAGTAGTTCTACAAAATCATACGCAGCCAGCTAAGTGTTACAGCAGGCTTGCGCCAAATTATTTCCTGGCTCTGTCTGGGCTCTGATATCACCACTGTGTTGCAGTTAACAGTGCAGCACTCTGCAGTTCTCTGACATAGTCCAGGGACAGAAGTGTGGAGGCAGGGACAGAAGACATATTATTGATTGAATATAGGCAGTGGGCATTTTCTAAAAAATATTGGGCAAAAAATCTATTTGGCCTGCCTGTCACTGTGCTCAGTGTTCTGGGTCTGTGTGTGCTGGGTGTAGTAGTTCTACAAAATCATACGCAGCCAGCTAAGTGTTACAGCAGGCTTGCGCCAAATTATTTCCTGGCTCTGTCTGGGCTCTGAAATCACCGCTGTGTTGCAGTTAACAGTGCAACACTCTGCAGTTCTGTGACATAGTCCAGGGACAGAAGTGTGGAGGCAGGGACAGAAGACATATTATTGATTGAATATAGGCAGTGGACCTTTTCTAAAAAATATTGGGCAAAAAATCTATTTGGCCTGCCTGTCACTGTGCTCAGTGTTCTGGGTCTGTGTGTGCTGGGTGTAGTAGTTCTACAAAATCATACGCAGCCAGCTAAGTGTTACAGCAGGCTTGCGCCAAATTATTTCCTGGCTCTGTCTGGGCTCTGAAATCACCGCTGTGTTGCAGTTAACAGTGCAACACTCTGCAGTTCTGTGACATAGTCCAGGGACAGAAGTGTGGAGGCAGGGACAGAAGACATATTATTGATTGAATATAGGCAGTGGACCTTTTCTAAAAAATATTGGGCAAAAAATCTATTTGGCCTGCCTGTCACTGTGCTCAGTGTTCTGGGTCTGTGTGTGCTGGGTGTAGTAGTTCTACAAAATCATACGCAGCCAGCTAAGTGTTACAGCAGGCTTGCGCCAAATTATTTCCTGGCTCTGTCTGGGCTCTGAAATCACCGCTGTGTTGCAGTTAACAGTGCAACACTCTGCAGTTCTGTGACATAGTCCAGGGACAGAAGTGTGGAGGCAGGGACAGAAGACATATTATTGATTGAATATAGGCAGTGGACCTTTTCTAAAAAATATTGGGCAAAAAATCTATTTGGCCTGCCTGTCACTGTGCTCAGTGTTCTGGGTCTGTGTGTGCTGGGTGTAGTAGTTCTACAAAATCATACGCAGCCAGCTAAGTGTTACAGCAGGCTTGCGCCAAATTATTTCCTGGCTCTGTCTGGGCTCTGAAATCACCGCTATGTTGCAGTTAACAGTGCAACACTCTGCAGTTCTGTGACACACTCCAGGGACAGAAGTGTGGAGGCAGGGACAGAAGACATATTATTGATTGAATATAGGCAGTGGGCCTTTTCTAAAAAATATTGGGCAAAAAATCTATTTGGCCTGCCTGTCACTGTGCTCAGTGTTCTGGGTCTGTGTGTGCTGGGTGTAGTAGTTCTACAAAATCATACGTAGCCAGCTAAGTGTTACAGCAGGCTTGCGCCAAATTATTTCCTGGCTCTGTCTGGGCTCTGAAATCACCGCTGTGTTGCAGTTAACAGTGCAACACTCTGCAGTTCTGTGACATAGTCCAGGGACAGAAGTGTGGAGGCAGGGACAGAAGACATATATTATTGATTGAATATAGGCAGTGGGCCTTTTCTAAAAAATATTGGGCAAAAAATCTATTTGGCCTGCCTGTCACTGTGCTCAGTGTTCTGGGTCTGTGTGTGCTGGGTGTAGTAGTTCTACAAAATCATACGCAGCCAGCTAAGTGTTACAGCAGGCTTGCGCCAAATTATTTCCTGGCGTTCCGTAAGCGAAGTCAGCCTCCAACCACAGGCCAATAAGCGGCACATTTAATTACAGCGTTCTGTTTCTGCATTACTAGTAATACAGCATGCTGAGGGGTAGGGGTAGGCCTAGAGGACGTGGACGCGGCCGAGGACGCGGAGGCCGAAGTCAGGGTGTGGGCACAGGCCGAGCCAGTGCGGTGGCCAGGGGTAGAGGCAGGGCCAGACCGAATAATCCACCAACTGTTTCCCAAAGCGCCCCCTCGCGCCATGCCACCCTGCAGAGGTCAAGGTGCTCTACAGTGTGGCAGTTTTTCACAGAGACGCCTGACGACCGACGAACAGTGGTGTACAACCTTTGTCGCGCCAAGATCAGCTGGGGAGGCACCACCACCAGCATGCGCAGGCATATGATGGCCAAGCACCCCACAAGGTGGGACGATGCCCGTTCACCGCCTCCGGTTTGCACCACTGCCTCTCCCCCTGTGCCCAACCTGCCACTGAGATCCAACCCCCCTCTGAGGACACAGGCACTACCGTCTCCTGGCCTGCACCCACACCCTCACCTCCGCTGTCCTCGGCCCCATCCAGCAATGTCTCTCAGCGCAGCGTCCAGACGTCGCTAGCGCCACTGTTTGAGCGCGAGCGCAAGTACGCCGCCACGCACGCTCAAGCGTTAAACGTGCACATTGCCAAATTGATCAGCCTGGAGATGCTGCCGTATAGGCTTGTGGAAACGGAGGCTTTCAAAAGCATGATGGCGGCGGCGGTCCTGCGCTACTCGGTTCCCAGTCGCCACTACTTTTCCTGATGTGCCGTCCCAGCCTGGCACGACCACGTTTCCCGCAACATTGTACGTGCCCTCACCAACGCGGTTACTGCCAAGGTCCACTTAACAACCGACACGTGGACAAGCACAGGCGGGCAGGGCCACTATATCTCCCTGACGGCACATTGGGTGAATTTAGTGGAGGCTGGGACAGAGTCAGAGCCTGGGACCGCTCACGTCCTACCCACCCCCCGAATTGCGTGCCCCAGGTCGGTGGTGGTATCTGCGGCGGTGTATGCTTCCTCCACTAAACCACCCTCCTCCTCCTCCTCCTCCTACGCAACCTCTGTCTCGCAATCAAGATGTGTCAGCAGCAGCACGTCGCCAGCAGTCGTTGTCACGCGGCGTGGCAGCACAGCGGTGGGCAAGCGTCAGCAGGTCGTGCTGAAACTACTCAGCTTAGGAGAGAAGAGGCACACGGCCCACGAACTGCTGCAGGGTCTGACAGAGCAGACCGACCGCTGGCTTGCGCCGCTGAGCCTCCAACCGGGCATGGTCGGTTGACAACGGCCGTAACCTGGTGGCAGCTCTGCAGCTCGGCAGCCTCACGCACGTGCCATGCCTGGCCCATGTCTTTAATTTGGTGGTTCAGCGCTTTCTGAAAAGCTACCCACACTTGTCATACCTGCTCGGAAAGGTGCGCCAGCTCTGCGCACATTTCCGCAAGTCCCACACGCACGCTGCCACCCTGCGGACACTGCAACATCGGTTTCATCTGCCACTGCACCGATTGCTGTGCGACGTGCCCACACAGTGGAACTCTACGCTCCACATGTTGGCCAGGCTCTATGAGCAGCGTAGAGCTATTGTGGAATACCAACTCCAACATGGGCAGTGTAGAGGGAGTCAGCCTCCTCAATTATTTACAGAAGAGTGGGCCTGGTTGGCAGACATCTGCCAGGTCCTTGGAAACTTTGAGGAGTCTACCCAGATGGTGAGCGGGGACGCTGCAATCATTAGCGTCACCATTCCTCTGCTATGCCTCTTGAGAAGTTCCCTGCAACGCATAAAGGCAGACGCTTTGGAATCGGAAACGGAGGCGGGGGAAGACAATATGTCGCTGGATAGTCAGAGAAACCTCATGTCTATATCTCAGTGCGTTGAGGAGGAGGGGGAGGAGCATGAGGAGGAGGGGGAAGAGACAGCTTGGCCCACTGCTCAGGGGACAGATGCTGCTTGCCTGTCATCCTTTCAGCGTGTATGGCCAGAGGAGGAGGAGGAGGAGGGGGAGGAGCATGAGGAGGAGGGGGAAGAGACAGCTTGGCCCACTGCAGAGGGTACAGATGCAGCTTGCCTGTCATCCTTTCAGCATGTATGGCCAGAGGAGGAGGAGGAGGAGGAGGAGGAGGATCCTGAAAGTGATCTTCTGAGTGAGGACAGCCATGTGTTGCGTACAGGTACCCTGGCACACATGGCTGACTTCATGTTAGGATGCCTTTCTCGTGACCCTCGCGTTACACGCATTCTGGCCACTATGGATTACTGAGTGTACACACTGCTCGACCCACGGTATAAGGAGAACCTTTCCACTCTCATTCCCGAAGAGGAAAGGGGTTCGAGAATGATGCTATACCACAGGGCGCTGGTGGACAAACTGATGGTAAACTTTCCATCCGACAGCGCTAGTGGCCGAAGGCGCATTTCCGCGGCCCAGGTAGCAGGGGAGGCGCAGAGATCAGGCAGCATGTACAGCGCAGGCAGGGGAACACTCTCTAAGGCCTTTGACAGCTTTATGGCTCCCCACCAAGACTGTGTCACCGGTCCCCAGTCAAGGCTGAGTTGGCGGGAGCACTGTAAAAGGATGGTGAGGGAGTACGTAGCTGATCGCACGACCATCCTCGGTGACGCCTCTGCCCCCTACAACTACTGGGTGTCGAAGCTGGACACGTGGCCTGAACTCGCGCTGTATGCCCTGGAGGTGCTTGCTTGTCCTGCGGCTAGCGTTTTGTCAGAGAGTGTGTTTAGTGTGGCTGGGGGAATCATCACGGATAAGCGTACCCACCTGTCAACCGACAGTGCCGACAGGCTTACACTCATCAAGATGAACAAAGCCTGGATTTCCCCAGACTTCTCTTGTCCACCAGCGGACAGCAGCGATACATAAACAATATGTAGGCTGCACCCGCGGATGGAAGCATCGTTCTCTATCACCATCCAAAACGGGGACCTTTTTGCTTCATCTATCTGTGTATAATATTCCTCCTCCTCCGCCTGCTCCTCCTCCTGAAACCTCACATAATTACGCCGAACTGGCAATTTTTCTTAGGCCCACAAGGCTCAGTCATATAATTTTTGTAAACAATTTTTATACGTTTCACTGCTCATTAAAGCGTTGAAACTTTCACCTCAACCAATTTTTATTTTTACTGGGCTGCCTCCAGGCCTAGTTACCAATTAAGCCACATTAACCAAAGCGATTAATGGGTTTCACCTGCCCTCTTGGTTGGGCATGGGCAATTTTTCTCAGGTACATTAGTACTGTTGGTACACCAATTTTTGGGGGCCCTCGCCTACAGTGTAATGAAATTAATTTTTTGCCCACCTGCATTACAGCTCACGTAACATCAGCTGTGTTGGGCACTGCAATGGGATATATTTATGTACCGCCGGTGGGTTCCAGGGAGCCACCCATGCTGTGGGTCCACAGGGAGTTGTAACTGCATGTGTCCACTTCTAAAGTACCCCAGTCTGACTGGGGCATGCAGTGTGGGCCGAAGCCCACCTGCATTAAACATGAATTTATTACCTCAGCTGTGATGGGCAATGCAATGGGATATATTTATCTACCGCCGGTGGGTTCCAGGGAGCCACCCATGCTGTGGGTGCACAGGGAGTTGTAACTGCATGTGTCCACTTCTAAAGAACCCCAGTCTGACTGGGGCATGCAGTGTGGGCCGAAGCCCACCTGCATTAAACATGAATTTATTACCTCAGTTGTGATGGGCAATGCAATGGGATATATTTATCTACCGCCGGTGGGTTCCAGAGAGCCACCCATGCTGTGGGTGCACAGGGAGTTGTAACTGCATGTGTCCACTTCTAAAGAACCCCAGTCTGACTGGGGCATGCAGTGTGGGCCGAAGCCCACCTGCATTAAACATGAATTTATTACCTCAGCTGTGATGGGCAATGCAATGGGATATATTTATCTACCGCCGGTGGGTTCCAGGGAGCCACCCATGCTGTGGGTGCACACGGAATTCCCATTGCGGAGTTGTACCTGCCTGTGACTATTTATAAAAAACCGCGGTCTGACTGGGGCATGCAGACACCTTGACAGAATGAATAGTGTGTGGCACATAGGTTCCCCATTGCTATGCCCACGTGTGCAGCTCCAGATGGAGGTGGCACAGGATTGCATTTCTCATTGCTTCTGTACAGCATTGTGGACTATCGCCCCGCCCCTTTTAAAGAGGGTCGCTGCCTAGCTGTGCCAACCCTCTGCAGTGTGTGCCTGCTTTTCCTCTGGCAGACGCACTTATAAATAGACATGAAGGTGGTGTGGCATGAGGGCAGCTGAAGGCTTGGCAGGGACAGTTTGGTGTGCGCTGTGGACACTGGGTCGTGGGGGGGGGGGGGGGTTTGTCAGCATGTAACCCAGGAGAAGTGGCAGCGGAGTGTCATGCAGGCAGTGATTGTGCTTTGTTCGAGGTAGTGTGGTGCTTAGCTAAGGTATGCATTGCTAATGAGGGCTTTTCAGAAGTAAAAGTTGTTGGGGGGGGCGGCACTCTTGCCGCTATTGTGGCTTAATAGTGGGACCTGGGAACTTGAGATGCAGCCCAACATGTAGCCCCTCGCCTGCCCTATCCGTTGCTGTGTCGTTCCCATCACTTTCTTGAATTGCCCAGATTTTCACAAACGAAAACCTTAGCAAGCATCGGCGATATACAAAAATGCTCGGGTCGCCCATTGACTTCAATGGGGTTCGTTACTCGAAACGAACCCTCTAGCATCGCGAAAAGTTCGTCTCGAGTAACGAGCACCCGAGCATTTTGGTGCTCGCTCATCTCTAGATGTAACCATTTTCTTTCTGTGGGTTAGTAGGATTACAACAATACCAACATTATATATATATATATATATATATATATTATGTGAGGGATTAGCGTGTAGGATCAGTAGCAACCTGGGCATAAGCAGTCAGAGACAGTGACACATAGGATAAAGTCTTTAGTCCAGGCTTTGCCTGGGTTTATTTCCAAGCAAACAAAAGCAAAATACAGGCCTTAACATCAGGCAAACATAACGTAAATCCTGCTCGTCTGAGCACTTACTATACATGTAGTGTCCCTGTCTGCGTACTGGTAAACAAATGGCTCCTGCACACAGCCAGCCAGGACTCTCAGACCTGCAGAGGTCTCAGCTCTCCTTCTGGCCCAGTAGGCCCAGGCTTTATAAGGCCTGGTACCAGCCCCACCTGGTACGTGGGAGTGACCATTCCACCCTTCACTTTGGTCACTCCAGGAAAAGCCGGCCCGGATTATGTGGCTTTGAGCCACTTACGTACTACAACGTGTTAGTGGTTTAGTGCTACTAACACTATACTGCCGGCTTCCTCCCCCGAGCCCAGGCTGCTCGGTGGCACGCATCTGCCTAAGCGCTCCCCAAGGCAGCATAGGAGAGCATCCTAGGCGACACATACCTGCCCTCCAGCACCTTGCCGGTCACCGTCTCACAATATATATATATATATATATATATATATATATATATATATATAAAAGGTTTTTTCGTTTTTGCATAACAAAACCAATTTTTGGGGGAAAATATTTTGTTTTAGTGGCTATAAGGCCTCCTTCCCACGAGCGTGACGGGCTCCGCAGCGTAATATTCCGCTGTGAAGCCCGTCACGGCGCCCCCCAGAGCCCCTATACTTACCTGCGGGAGATAGCGTGAAATCGCTTCCCCGCCCACCACCGCCGCGTCACCGCTCGTCACCGCTCGTCACCGCCCACCGCTCTCGCGTCACCAGCCGTGTCACGTGACGCGGCCGGACCGCGTCATTTGGCGTCATATGACGCTCGGCGGTGGGCGGGAAAGCGTTTTTTCACGCTATCTCCCGCTGGTTACAGCGGGAGATAGCGTGAATGGACGGCTTCCATTGACTGCAATGGAAGCCGTCAGTGCGTACAGCCCGTCCTCACCCGCAGAAAATAGAGCATGCTGCGGGTGAGGACGGGAGAAATCGCGGTGCGTAATTCCGCGGTGGAATTACGCATCGTGAGCATGGAGCTATTAGGTTCAATAGAACCTAATAGCTGCGTGCAACGCAGCGGATTTTCGCCGCGAATTACGCGGCGGAAATCCGTTCGTGGGAAGGAGGCCTAAAGGTTACTGAGGTCCTGCTGTGTGCTTTTCCAGGTGGATTTGCACAGCTTATTGTGCATTTGCGCACCCCCCTTAGACTTCTATGGGGTCCTCTGTTGTGCCAATGTACAGAAACATAGAACATATTTTTTGCATACAAAAATAGAATGTGAATGAACCCAATAAAATTAATGGATTCTGCTGAGGGATTTGCTGGTGAGCAGCATATAGAAGCTGCAGAAGTTAAATCGTGCAATTTTTTAAATAAACTCTTATTACAAAAATGCTTTTCTGCTAAAAATACATACTCCTAAAGGTGTCCATAGCCTTTAAGGAATGGAGGGCAGTATGTCATGCTCTGCAACCACAGCCTGGGGCAGCAAGTGAGTTTGCCCCATTCTTGTGTAACTGTTCAAAGATCGCATGCATTGATAAACATTATAGTGTACCTTCAGTTATAAATGAAAACGCAAACGCTGCAGAATAGACTGAGCTTCAGTTCGCCTTGTAGGAGATTTTTGCAAAGTCCTTCACCTTCGCTCCAGAAGCACAGACATCCATAGTACAAACTCCTATAATTGACTGAAAAGTTCCAGAGGCAGTCAGAGTTCTCCAATAGAGCTTCTAAACATCCACATTCAGCTGCAAGCCTCTGTTGCACAGTTCCTATTGATTACAGCAAATTATCCAGCAGCACATTGAGGATACCTGTCTGATACGGATAACTAGTGTTATGTTCAGTGCAGGTCTTGTTCACCTTGTCTACATGAACGCAATATATTTAGGGCTATAGGGAAACAAAAGGATATACATACACAACCGTATCCCATTCACACTAATCATACACCGAACGTGCAAGCAACAAAGAGAAAACAGGGACATAGACCCTATACCATACGAGGCGGCAAATTGCTTACTAATATACTAACACAACAAGTAGATGGGAATATAAATAAGTACAAGGTATTAGTTAGTAATTTGGCCAAAGTACATAAGCTCACAAGCCCACATCAAGGGTCTTCATTATCTTGTGAGTCCCTACTCTAACAAGATAACTAGACGACAGGAATGGGAACCCTGCCTACAAGCGAGGCAATCGTTCCAATAAGGATGGCTCCATGCTGGAACCTAGGGACCACCTGTCTTGTACTAGATAGGAATAGGCAGGAACACCAGACAAGAACATAATACACAATAGGCTTCTGCACACCAGCATAGGACATAATGCACACCAACTATCTGAACACCTTCAAACAGACATTGTTCCCACCAGGTGTCTGCAAATCTACAGCAGACACTGAACAAGACATTGTCCATACCAGGTGTCTGCAAACCTGCAAGCCGATACTGAACAAGACATTGTTCCCACCAGGTGTCTGCAAACCTACAGACAGACACTGAACAAGACATTGTTCACACCAGGCGTCTGCAAACCTACAGACAGACACTGAACAAGACATTGTTCACACCAGGTGTCTGCAAACCTACAGACAGACACTGAACAAGACATTGTTCACACCAGGTGTCAGCAAATCTACAGACAGACACTGAACAAGACATTGTTCATACCAGGTGTCTGCAAACCTGCAAGCCGATACTGAACAAGACATTGTTCACACCAGGTGTCTGCAAACCTACAGACAGACACTGAACAAGACATTGTTCCCACCAGGTGTCTGCAAACCTACAGACAGACACTGAACAAGACATTGTTCCCACCAGGTGTCTGCAAACCTACAGACAGACACTGAACAAGACATTGTTCACACCAGGTGTCAGCAAATCTACAGACAGACACTGTCTTCTGCTGGAGTTTTGCTGTCAGTTATATAAAAAATGAAAGACTGTACTAATCTACTACATAGAAAACTAAAATGTTATAGCAAAGACTGCAGCATTATAACTTTGGGTAAACTATTAAAGGGTAGAGAGAGATTTGTTATTTGAGTGTCAAAAGGCTCAATTAATTCAAGTCATTTGTTAGATTAACAAGGACTCTAATATGGTTTATGTTGTTATGTTTCAGATTAAATATGACTTTTTGTATGAGAAACAGTATGTATGCTGCCTGGAGAAATGGATCAGCCACGTCCACCAGAAAGTCTACACAACCTTTATTCTAGTGATCCTTTTCCTCCTCCCACTAACATTGATGCTTCTGCTCTACAGTAAAATTGGTTATGAACTCTGGATTAAGAAACGAGTTGGAGATGCCTCAGTTCTGCAAACTATCCATGGCAACGAAATGTCTAAAATATCCAGGTCAGTTTATGAGTTACTTTTTATGACTGAAATTAGAATTAAGCTGCAGCCCCATTTATAAAATTGCTAAGAGATGTGGAGAAACAAAGCAATATGAGAAATTTAGAAATTATTTTGAACTGTGTGACTGAGGCCTTAGTCAGACGGGCGTTTTTTCGTGCGATTTGCGCATGCGCATGCGTCCGGCGATTTTTTAAAACCATTGCTTTGCAATGGTATCGGACACATGAGCGCTTTTTATGCGCTCGTCCGATAAATTATAGAACAGAAATCGCAGATCGCACCTATCTGCGATCTGCGATTCCTGTTCTCTTCTCTATATGCGCTCAAGACAAATCATTCTTCTCTGCCACAGCTGTAACAGCTGTGGCAGAGAAGAACGATGTTTGCCCATTGAATTCAATGGAGTCGGCAATACAGCCAGCTCCATTGAAAGCAATGGGCTGCCGGCGAGCACAGGATGAATTGTCGGGAAGGGCTTAAATATATAAGACCTTCCCTCCAATTCATCCAGAAAAGTGTAAAAATAAAATATATATATATACTCACCTGGTCCCGGCAGACGGAGTTCAGAGCAGCCGGCCTGCAGTGGGTGTGAAGGGGGTGTGAGTCAGACTTACCCCTGATTGGCTCAGCACTCAACTGGTATAATGGGAGTAATAGCACCAATAGAGAAATTTACCAAAAAGGACTGTGCATGGTAATTTTGTTTCAGCGCACTTGGATATTCAAAGTAAATATAAGAGAGTTTGCTGGAATCTATGACCTGCCAACTATATTTTCTTTAGGGAAAAGACAGCCACTAAATGACAGCTGATGGGGGTCAGATGAAAGCCTCTTTATGGTTGTCTGACAAAAAATGATTACATGCATTACTGTTCATTTAATCGCTGCTTCAGCCTAAGAGTACATGCACATGGGAGATATAAAAGTTGCACCAGAGATTCTCGAGTGCAACTTGCATCGGACACCACTTGGACATGCTGTATGTGTGCTGTCCAATGTGCTGAACATAGATTATTGGCATGCCCTATTCCTGTCCGAAAATCGGACAAGAATAAGGCATGCTGCGTTTTCCTTTGCTCAGTAAAAAAAGCCCATGTGCATATACCAATTTAAGTGAATGGGTGCTATTTCTGTCTGATTTTTGGACAGAACTTTTCAATGGGACTTTCTAACGTTAAAGTCGGATCGCACAAAATCGCAAGTTTTTGCGATGCAATTTTAACATTAGAAAGTCCCATTGACATTTGCATTAACCCTTTCCAATCCAATTTGTATTCTGGTTTTCCTAGGGGGCTTACTCTTTTTCTGCCGTTATACAACGGCGGTATATGCTGGCTAAAGCCAGTACTGCATGAGGTGACATGTTGGATAGGCTCCAACAGCAGAGAGGCTGACCATATACAGTAAGAGAACCCCAACGGATGTCTTCCAACATCAGAGTTATACAGCCTTAAATCATAATGTCTTCGGAGGTCAGACAGTGGATTGAAAAGGGTTAAAAAAAATGCAGCGATATCGCAGCGTTAAATGAATGGGTAAAAGCCCTAATTCTGGATTGCGGGTAGGGCTTCTCTTCACAATTTTTCTTAAGGCAATGACTTAGCCATTCACTAGAAATTAGAGATGAGTGAGTACCCAAATGCTCTGGTCCTCGTTATAAAATTCGAGAGCTCTATTCGAGTAACGAACCCCATTGACTTCAATGGGAGACTCGAGCATTTTTGTATGGGACCCGCCGGTTGCCGAGTTTTTTTCTTTTGTTCTCTCTCTCTCTCTCTCTCCTCCCCATGCCAGCCATAAACTACCGTTGACGTGCGCAGCTTTGCAGCGGGGAGGGGGCAAAACTGGGACGGGGTCGAACACGACGTGATGCTCGCTCGAGTAGTGAGCACCATCGAGTATGCTAATTCTCGTACGAGCATCAAGCTCGGCAGAGTACGTTCGCTCAACTCTACTAGAGATATTACAGATATATGATGGATAAAGACACAACTGTTGTAACTTCCACATAATAAGGGTGGCTTCAGACGAGCATAAGTGCAAAAAAGCTGGCGGTAGTGTGTCATTTTGTGCTGTAAAGGTCACACTATCACGTAGGTTTCAGTGCATTTTACTGTACTTTCTGCACTGCCGGGAACTGTTCACGTCAGCACAGGACACACTCGCACCGTGATTGAAAAGGCTGTGCAGCCTAATTAGTCCCTAGTGTTATCTAATTAATTGCGCAATTTCGTGAGGCACCCCATAGACTCCTATGTTGCATTAGGTGCACAGATGAGCACAAAAATAGAGTAAGTCGCGTTTTGTGTTTTCAAGTGAGCGAAATGCGTGCCCAAGGAAGAATGATAAGAATGAACCCATTAAAAACATTAAATTCTATTCTCTGTACAATGTGCGCATAAATGTGGTCATCGATGGGCCAGAAAACAGCTGATCTGCAGAAATCCCAAGTGGTGGACCCCTGCCGATCTGCTATTGATGGTGTATCCAGAGGATACACCATCAATACTTTACAAGGGAACAAGCCCTTTAAATAAATGCTTTTAATATACAAATTATACACATTATAAGTATAAACATTTTAACCAGTGTGAAAGAACAGCTACTAATGATTAACCCCCAACGCTGAAGAATACAAGCAGCATTTTAAACACCTGAATTCTCTAAATGGTGAGAAAAGTGATCCCTACTGTGACAGACATTGTGACCATCCTTCTTTTCTTCAGAGAGGACTAACTTCTCCTGCTGAGTGTTAAAAGTTACTCCCAGTGGTAAATGGAGCCATTCAGGTGAACATGGTGTGATACAAAAGTTCACCTGCTGTTTTTGAAATGCTTACGTGAATAAAGAATAAATGAATTATCTATAATAGATCCTCTTGAATAACAGCAATTACATTTGTTTAGGAAGAAGAAGAGAGCTATCATAATGATGATAACAGTGGTTGTCCTCTTTGCAGTCTGCTGGGCACCGTTTCATGTTGTGCACATGATGATAGAATACAGTAAGTAACTACGGGCTAAGTGGGCACTTCAATCTGTTGATATTTTGCAAAGAGGCTGAAAGTGAATACTTGAATATCTTGAAGTCTTTAATTAAAGACCATATTGCATAATCCACAAGCAGTTTTGTTTCCTATGATAGGAAAAATAATAACTATTACGTAAAACCAAATGCGCTATATAAATAAATATAGCAGAATTATTTTGGCTACATTCATACCCATATATAAATGACTCATCTTGTGATTCAAGGACTTTGCAGATGTTGACCAAGGGTCGGATCCTCGCAGCTGGATGCGACCCGTGCCCCTGCAGTGACGCAGCTCACCTCTCTTCTCTCTGCTCTGCGATTTGCCGGTTGGCGCACAGCCGCACATGCGCAGAGCAGAGCCAGACGTTTCTGTGTGGGCCTCTGCGAGGCTTGCACAGAAATAGGACATGCCACAATTTGTTTACCGAACGGGCTTTCACGCAGTCAAATCGTGGCTGTCTGCATAGGATTGCATAAACCAATGCAATCCTATGGCAGCGTGCACGGGCGGAAATTCTGCGGAATTTCTGCAAGTGTGCATTCACCCTAAGGCCGCCTGCAGACGAGCAGGTCGGGCGCATGGGCAAACCGGAGCCGGCGGCCGGGTGAGTGACGTTTCTGTGCGGGGTCTGCGAGCCCCACACAGAAATAGGACATGCCGCGGTTTGTTTGGCGCGCGAGATTTCGTTAACAAACGCAATTCTATGCAGGCTTTCAGTGGCGGAAATCCTGCGGGAAATCCCGCCGCCGGATTTCCGCCTGTGTGCAGGCGCCCTATGAGATACACCACAGGAAATAGGATGGAGCAGTATTTAATGTGTTGACAAGAGCTTGATGTTTTGAAACATATATAGATAGAATGGCAATCTAAAAAGTCAATATATTAGTTGGTTATAACACTATGGTGATTTTTTAAAATTCATTACATAGCTATCCCCTCAGTATATATAAGTGAGCTAGTGTTTCCGTGGTTAGCTATTTCTCTCTATCTGAAACTGTCTCCTCAGATGGTCATGTGATCTCAGTTCTTACCAGTCTGATCTACTTGAGGTTACCTGTGAAGCTTCTAGTCGATTACTCAGTCTGTGTTATGCTGTTGCATGGATCTTACAACAGAAACTGCTTAGAGGGGACACATTCACTCCTGTCAGTTACTGTTAATGATCACATCTCCTGTCACACAGTTCTAATAGAGGAGATCACGATTCATCCTCCTGACTGTATACCTCTGCTCTGTAGCTTATTTAGGTGAAAATAGAAGGTAATGATAATTAAACTCCCCCCAGCAGACAGAAATGGTATTGCCTGGGATTGAAAGTAAAAAATCTCACTCTCAAGATGGTGTCTGATAAACATCAAACAGGCGGCTGCACTGTATGGAAGGGACTGCAATGCACAGAGAAGACCTCCAGAGTGTGACAGGCAATCAAGTGAGAGGGAAAGCCATGGAAACATGTTTTCACCAGAGTGGCCCTTTAATACAACATCTCTGCTTGTTCAGTTTTACTCTATGAAAGCACTACTTGCAAATTGCAGATGTAGTTGGCTTCCTCCAGCTGGTCCTTCTTCAAAGTGCTCACACAGGCGTATTGTCACCGCATATTACTCACACGTATTTCCCATGCGTAACACGCGATGAATGGAGGTAATGAAAGTCTATAGACTTTCAATCTTCCATTCACACCTGTGTTGGAACTACAAAGGGACACTGTGTATAAAACGCAGGAGAAATTGCATCATGCAATATTTCTCTGTGTTTGAAACGCTTCACGTCTGCACTGCCTGCGAATGGACAGCGTTGAATATGGAGCCCCGCTCCGTGAAAATAAAAAAAGTCACACTGCGCATGTCCATGACGTCAGAATCGCGGGCATGCGCAGTGCCAACCGCAGCCCATATGCATGCCGGCAGAGTGAATGTTCTGCGATGAGTACAATGCTGTGAGATTCGCAGCATTATACTCAAACTCCCATGTGAATGAGCCCAAAAGGTTTTCTGACCTGTCCAATTGCCTGCCCTGTTAGGCGTTGCCAATCTTGTTCTCACCATTCTGATCCTAGAGTTGACTGCAGTGGTCATGTGCCTTCATTGCTCACGTGACCTGTCACCGATAACAGGCCTCAATGGGCACAAGATTGCCAAGGCCTCATGTCAGTAATGAACAGCAGGTGACCGCTGCCATCTTTTCTGGGATCGGACCATTAGGTACTAGAGCAGAGGTGCTGGGCAGGGCAAGCTATTGAAGAGGTAAGTATGGTTTATTTTTTATTTTCACTTTTTTAAATTCTTTATTTTAAACCAGGTCTAATGGAGACCAAAGTAAGTATCTAATATCTCTATTTATTCCTTTTTTTATTCTCTTAGGCAATTTTGAAAATGAGTATGATGATGTCACAATCAAGATCATATTTGCTGCAGTACAAACAATTGGATTTTTTAATTCAATCTGCAATCCTATTGTATATGCTTTTATGAATGAAAACTTTAAGAAAAATTTCCTGTCGGCTATTTGCTTTTGTTTCATGAAAGATCCGTCTTCTCCTTCAAGAAGACCTGGAAATTCAGGTATCACCTTAACACAACAAAAAGTAAGAGATAATGCAAGTGAAGAAACTAGGAGAGAAGCTTTCAGTGATGGAAATATTGAAGTCAAATTTTTCGATCAGCCTGTTTCCAAAAAGGCCCCGAAAAGACATATTCATTTGTTTACATCAGAACTTACTGTCCATTCTTGACCACAAGAAGTCAAATATACATTTTTACAATTATGCCTATAAATAAAGTTTATCTGCATAAAATGTAGAATGGATTAAAAAAAGTTTACTTCAAAGCACCTGATGAGCCATAATGTTGTGTCCTACATTATTTCATTTAAATCATGTTTTCTAAAACTAACTTTCATACAGTAAAATATATTATATTTGTATATAATAATAATTCTCCAGGTAAATTGAAAATCCACAGATGGGAGCTCAATTTTTTAGACATTTATGGCATTTGTTGTAGACATGTCTATGGTGGGACAACACCTTTGACTTCATGCACTTAATTTCCAGTTAATAGGGCTAATGCAATGTATTTGACAGATATGTACACAGAAGTTTCAATTGTAAAATATATATTAAAATTTTTACTGTCCACCCTTTGTTTTAACCTATTTTAAGGCTTTCCATGCTTACCAATATACTACTGCAAAGATACGCAATGAGGGCTGAGTCACACGGGCGCTGATCCACCCATGTTTCAGGATGCGAAAATGGCAATGCGGACGAATCTCCGCACCTGCCGGAAAAAGAACATATGGCTAGCAATGGATCCGGTCATGCGGAGATTCGTCCGACACACGGTGCGTCCGTCTTCCCATCATGAAACACGGGTGGATCGGCGCCTGTGTGACTGAGCCCTGACAGGTAAAAACATCACTTGCCAATAGAATGCAGATAGGCAGATTGCTATTAGGAAGAGCATTGCATAAGTGCAATGTACTGTTGAACAACCACTTACACACCTACTAAATATTGGGGGGGGGGGGGGGGTGGCTTCCTTGTATTATATTTGCACATATATACGGCATACAAAGGGTGCTAAGTCCCATCTGTATGAGTAGTGGACCATGTAGGCTTACAACTTATTAATGACCCCACATACAATTGAACTCGGCAGGTTGTCCTGCACCTCAAGGTGAATCACACTGGATTGACATCCTAGGCTCCCCAAGCATCTAAAGCCAGACTTCGTCCTGCAAAAAGCAATGATAAATACGAGGTGTTATTATTTTGGCAAAAATACATGAGCTCACAAACCCCGTCAAGGGTCCTTATTATCTTGCGAGTCCTTACGCTAACATTTGCAACTCCAATTCCAAAAAAGTTGGGACGCTGTGTAAAATGGAAATAAATGTAAAGAAAAAAAGAATGCAATGATTTATAAATCTCATATAACCATATATTATTCACAGTAGAACATAGAACACATATCAGATGGTGATAGCCAGACATTTTTCCATTTCTTCTACAAATTAAAATAATTTAGGAATTGGTGGCATCTACACATCTCAAAAAAGTTGGGACAGGGCCATGTGACATGTCTACCATCATGTAACACCTCCTCTTCTATTTACAACAATCTGTAAACATCTGCAAAGTGAGGAGACCAATTGCTGAGTTTCGGGAAAGGAATGTTTTCCCATTCTTGTCTGATATAGAATTCTGGCTGCTTAACAGCCTTGGATCTTCTTTGCCAGTTTTTTTTGTTTCATAATGCGCCAAATGTTTTATGCTGGTGAAAGGTCTGGACTGCAGGCGGCCAGTTCATCACCCGGACTCTTCTTCTGGGAAGCCATGCTGTTGTGATGGATGTAGTATGGGGTTTAGCATTGTCTCGCTAAAATTTAAAAGGCCTTACCTGAAAGAGACGTTATCTGGATGGAAGCATATGTTGTTCTAAAACTTCTGTATGCTGCTCAGCATTGATAGTGCCTTTCAAGATGTTCAAACTGCCCATGTCATAGGCACTAATGCAACCCCCATGCTATCAGAGATGCAGTCTTTTGACCTGTACACTAATAACAAGCTGGATGGTCCCTCTCCTCTTGATTCCGTTGGACATGGCATTACTGGTTTCCAAAAGGAATTTAAACTTGATTCAAAACACTTTTCCATGTTGCTTTAGTCCATTTTAATGACCTTTGGCCCAGAGAAGATGCCGGCGTTTCTGGATTGTGTTGCTATATGTCTTCTTCTTTGCATGATACAGCTTTAACTTGCTTTTGTGGATTGCATGGCGAACTGTTTTCACAGACAATGATTTCCGGAAGTATTCCTGAGTCCATGCAGTGAATTGCATTAGAGGCACTATGGAGGATTTATTCCATCTCCCTTATTTGCATTAGAGAATCATGCCTGTTTTTAATGCAGTGATGCCTGAGGGAGTGTAGATCTCAAACATCTAGTATTGACCATTTGCCTTGTCCCTTGTACACATGATTTTCCCCACTTTCTCTGAATCTTTTGATGATATTCTATACTATAGATCATGGGAAATCCAAAGTCTTCACAATTTTATGTCAAGACACATTTTTCTGAAATTGTTCTACAATTTTTAGACACAGTTTTTCACAGATTGTTGAACCTCTGACCATCTTTGCTTCTGAGAGACTCTGCCTCTCTATCATGCTCTTTTTATACAGTCACGTGAATTGAAAATTGACCCTACAGCTGTTTTTCATTAGTACCACTTACTGTTCCAGCCTTTTGTTACCCCTGTCCCAACTTTTGTGAGGTGTGTTGCTACCATCAGTTTCTAAGAGAGTTAATGTTTAAATGAAATGGAAAAATGTCTCACTTTCAACTTCTGATATGTGTTCTATGTTCTATTCTGAATACTGTATGGTTATTTGAGATTGATAAATCCTTGCATTCTGTTTTTCTTTATATTTAATTATATTTTACACAGTGTTCCAACTTTTTTGGAATTAGAGTTATACAAACACATCACTGCAAAAGGAACACCACTTCCCAACAGACAGGCAAATGACTAAAAAGAGAAGTATTGCACCAGTGGAAGATGCTGATGAACAACTCACTCACACACGTACCATATTGGGGGAGTGGCTACTTTGAATTATATTTGCACATAGATAAGGCATACAAAAATTGCAAACGCAGTCTGGGTGGGTTGTTCATCAGTATCTTGTACTTGTGCAATGCTCCTTATAGCAATCTGCCTGTCTGCATTCTGTTGAGAAGGGATGTTTTTATCTGCCCAAGTGTATATTTGTATTAGTATATTGGCAATAATCACCATAAGCAGTAATATTTGAGTTTATTTTTCCCTTTGCAGTGATACATTGTTATCATTCACCATGCCTGACTGAGGTTTCTAGAGAAGTCTTTCATTGTTTTGGGGGTATATATATTGCCTTCCATCACACCCAAAATCTCAAATTTGATCTAATTAGTCCATAAAACCATACCCCACATCTTACGGCTGTATTATGGATCTGTATTACCATATCCATAATACAGACATGTTACAGATGGCATTACATTCATATACCATCTGTATTTTATCATTGCTTGATGTGGATTTGCCTTTATATTTGTTGTCATTGCTTTTATTTTCAACAAAGCAAATATTAATTAGCATTTGCCCACTAGAAAATAATACCAATGAACGCAAATACGGAGGCAAAAATAGATCATGCTTTGTTTTTAAAATGCCCTGTAAATAGATACATAGATTTACATTTACTTTGTGTTAGGGCTTCCACCCACTTGCATTTTTTTAACACTGCGATATCGCTGCGTTTTTTAACGCAATTGTCAATGGGACTTTCTAATGTTAAAAACGTATCGCAAGTTTGTGCTTTCTGATTTTGTGCGATGTGTTTTTAACATTAGAAAGTCCCATTAACAATCGTGTGAAAAAAACGCAGCGATATCACGTGAAGAAAACACGCAAGTGTGCAAGAGCACTTACAGTCAGCAAAACACGGACCAAATATGGAGTTAAAATACGCTTGTCTGAAAGCAGCGCAGGGGTCCATTTTTGATTTTTTACCTTTCTTTTTCTTAAATGTACTTTCACAGCTAAACATCCTTTCAGTTCCGGGGGGTTCAGGTCTCTTCTCATAGTAGAAAGATACACAGAAACATTTAAACTATTTCTGCTGCAGCCTTTTTTTTTGTTTGCATATTTTCATCGTCACCTTCAAAAATTATAACTTTTTTTTCATTCTTATGTCCACATAGCTACATGAGGGCTTGCTTTTTTCGTAGAACAAGTTGCAGTTATCAGTGGTACCATTTTATCTAGCATAAAATGTAGTGAAAAACCTTTAAAAATGCCTAAGTGGGGTAAAATGAAAAAAATAAAATTTCACGATTTGGGGTGGATTTTTTTACCCTTATACATTTAAAAAAAAAATGTTCTGTTGATGCAGCCATATAGGGACTCATTATTTTGTGGGATGACCTGCAGTTTCTATTAGTACAATTCTGAGCTACCTCTGACTTTTTTATCACTTTTTATTCAGTTTTTGGATGACCACAAAGGCACAATTCTAGCATTTTGAATTTTTTTTCTGCTGGCATTCAGCTTGCTGGATAAATAAAGTGATATTTTACTAAGGGTGCATTCAAACGAGCATATATTGGCCAGCTGACATACGCTACCGTGTGATGCACGGGGCGGCGTATACGTCGTCGGACTGTCTTCTCCCTCCCCTTCCCTCCCTCTTGCTGGCTCTCTTCAAGGGGAGGAGGTGGGATGGGGCGGGAGCTGGAGTGCTCCACCTCCGTTCCACCTCTACCTTTGCAAACAGCGTTAAGGGGCGGAGAGGAGAAAAGGAGCATGGAGGAGTTTAGCAGTCCCGCTGCTAAACTTCCTTCCACCTCCCTTCTCCTCCAGCTGTCATTGGCTCCCATAGGAGTCAATGCAGCTGCCGCCAACATAAAAGGGCCCGAATGGGCGCTTTTACGCTGCGGAGATATGCCCGTGTGCACTACTATAACTAGTTGTAGTTAATACATTGTAAACCAATGCATCAGAGGACAGCGTATATCAGCATGAAAACCCAGCCGATATACGTCTGTGTGAATATACTTTAAGGGAGCATTCAGACGAGCGTGTTTATGTGCGTACACACGTGCACACATAACCACGCGTCTATTATAACCATTGCTTCTCTAAGTTGTGTTCAAATGGCCATGTTTTACAGGTGTGCAAATGAGCACCTGTAAAAGATAGGACATGCCTGCACCATAGGTCCGTGGTGCATGTCAATATTTCCCGCGGGGAGTCCCCTTATCACTGAACACTGTGACAGCACTGTCACAGTGTTCAGTGACAAGGGTACTCCCCACGGGAAGTAAAGAATCCCCTGCCAAAGCTGTCACAGCTGTGGCAGAGGATCGCAAGCTCTATGATTGATTTAAATGGGGCCACTGCTGCCGGCGGCCCCATTGAAAGCAATAGGATCCCGGCACCCCCGCAGTGATCTTTGGGGAAGGGTTTTAAATATAAGCTCTTCCCATAAAATCAATTCTAGTTGTAGTTAATAATAAAAAAAATACATACTTACCTCTCTGCTGGTGCCGGGGCTCAGGTGCATCTAACCGCTTAGGTCCCGTCACTGTAATGAAGTTCTTTAAGCAGGTGGGGATTTAAAATCTCCACCTGCTGAAAAGGCTGCATCTGATTGGCTGCGCACTCAGCCAGTCACTGGCAGCACTCAGCCATTCATTGATTGACAGCTGAGCACTGCCTGTGATTGGTCACAGTGCTCAGCCAATCACAGGCAGCGCTCAGCCAATCAGATGCAACCCTTTCAGCAGGCAGGGATTTTAAATCCCCGACTGCTGAAAGAACTTCATTGCAGTGTCAGAGACCAAGTGGCTAGACGCGCCTGAGCCCCGGCAGCAGCGGACAGGTGAGTATATATTTTTTAAATTTTTTTACACAAGATACTAATGATTTTCAGGGAAGGCATTATATTTAAAGCCCTTTCCTGAAAATCACTGCAGGAGATGCCAGCAGACCATTGCTTTCAATGGGGTCGCCAGCAGCAATGCTGCACGGACCTGCATTCTCCCGTGTTTTTGCACGTACATGGGTGTACCGGTTTTGTGTGCACCTATATACGCACTAGCACACGCTTGTGTGAATGCACCCTAAATTAGAGTTTTACAGCCACGGCGATACCAATTTTTAATTTAAAAAAAAAAATGTTTTTTGTATGTAACAACTGAAAAAAGTTTTAACATTGTATTTTTTTAAAGTTCCCACAGAGGACTTGGACTAGCACTGCATCAGTACTGCAGTACATTGTTTTTCTGCAGACAACTTATTAAGCTATGCCATAGGGCTTCCAATAATGTAGTTTAACGGGCTCAAAGGTGCAATTTAACATACTTGGTATAGGAGAATAGGTTTATGTAGCCATTTGATTTATATACTGGCAATGGAGTTTATGCATAATATGTAAATCATAAGTAAGCAGCACTTTCTGCTTTATTTTAATAGTGTTGCCCTCAGTATTATTTTTTTCAAAATTACATTCGAAAATATCTTTACAACTTAAAAATGAGCATTTGCAATTCTATTTACAATTAATTAAATAAAAAAATATTATTTAATCAGAACTAGAGATGAGCGAACGTGTTCGGCTCCGCCCCTTTTCGCCCGAACACCGAACTTTGCGAGCAATTCCGTGCTCAGGCGAAAAAAGTTCGGGGGTCGCCGTGGCAGCGCGGGGCGGTGCGGCGGGGAGTGGTGGGGAGAGGGAGAGAGAGAGGGCTCCCCCCTGTTCCCCGCTGCTGCCGCCCGCGCCGCCGCGCCTCTCCCCGCCCCCCGGCGCCCCCCGAAGCTTTACGCGCGGACACTGAAGTCCTCGGCAAAGCCGGTGTCCGGGTGCGGAAGTGTTCGTTAAGAACACGTTCGCTCATCTCTAATCAGAACCATTGCAGGAAAACCCTGAGGAATATCTAGATAATATTCCACACCAGACTTCTGCTATTTTAAATTCTGCAACATTAGCTCTGCAGATTTTGGTGCTGAATATTCAGCAGGCGGGCAGATCCTGCAGTGCTGTTGTGAAATATTCCGTCCTCTCTGAAAGGTTCCTAATAGTATTTTATATTTACAAATATACAAAATAAATTATAAGTGTAAGATATACTTAGAGCTACATTGTATAATACAATGAAGGCAGCTGTTTTGTTGAATGTGCATTTTGCTTATTGGGGCTAATATTAAGCATTGGCTTTGGGTGAATTTTTATCCTACATTCACAGAGTTGCTGGCTAATTACATATAAGCTATGGAGCTTCTTCTCTGCTTAAATGGAGTTAATACATTGATATGAGTTTGTGTATTATATTGTTTAAGGTGAAACACATTTGAATTTTATGTTGTAATTTACTTAATTTTGGCATATCACTTTTAACTGACTGGCTACTTCTGTGCAGTGGACTTCTTTTTCCACATATATAGAGGTAGTTGACCAATAATTTGAAAAAAACTAAGTCAGCTGACCCAATCCTGCAGTTCATGACTGCAACCAGTTTCCAATGCTGGAGAGCGTACATGGATGCTCCAACAGACTTTTGGAGATATATAACTGTATCTGAATTTTCTTTATAAAAATCCCGGCACTTCTGTTAAAAATGAACTTTTAGGGTGCTTTCAGATGAGTGTGTGTGTACATAGGTGCGCACAAAACAACGCGTCTATTAGAACCATTGGTTCCCTATGGTGTGTATATGTCCATGTTTTACAGGCGTGCAAACGCCCATACCTGCAAAACATAGGACATGCATGCACCATAGGTCCGTTGTGTGCGTCAATATTCCCCAGCGGGGAGTCCCCTTGTCTCTGAACACTGTGACAGCACTGCTGAAGAATTCCCCTGCCACAGCTGTCACAGCTGTGGCAGAGGAGAACAATGTTCTCCCATTGCTTTCAAAGGGACCAGCGCTTCTGCAGCCCCACTGAAAGCAATGGGTTGTCGGCAAGGGCTGTATCTGATTGGCTGAGCACTCAGCCAATCACAGGCAGTGTTTAGCCATTCACTGAATGACAGCTGAGCGCTGCTGTGATTGGTCAGAGTGCTCAGCCAATCACTGGCAGTGCTCAGCCATTCATTGACTTCAGTGCTGTTACAGTGTTCAGTGATGAGGAGATGAAAAAATCCTCTGTGGCAGCTGTGGCAGGGGATTCTTTACTATAGGTGAGTGTGTGTGTGTGTGTGTGTGTGTATGTGTATATATATGTGCATATATATATATACATATAAATATATATATATCTATATCTATATCTATATATAAATGTGTATGTGTGTGTGTATATATATATATATATATATATATATATATATGTGTGTGTGTGTGTATATATATATTTTATTTATTTTTTTATTTCACAAACCACGGATGATTTTCAGGGAAGGGCTTATAATTCAAGTCCTTCCCCAAAAAGCATTGCAGGGGTTGCGGGCAGCCCGTTGCTTTCAATAGGGCTGCTGACAGCAGCTGCGGCCCCATTGAAGGCAATGGGCATGGACCTGCATTCACACGTGTTTGTGCACGTATGTGAGTGTGCGATTTGTGCGCACTTATGTACATACATGCGCGTGTGAATGCACCCTTATTCATTGCATCATAAAAATTATTCAGTCAGTAAGATTATAACCGCGCTTACGCTTTCCAGCTCTACCCCTCTTAATCATGATATACAAGTAAATGAAAAAACTTCAGTCTTAAAAGCAATACTACCCAATCAAGCAATACAAATCACATGATATATAAATGCTTCATTAACACCATGAGTGTCCGAAGAAATGAGAGGAGAGGATAAAAGAAAAAATCATCCATGCCCCCATATTTCCCATCAGTAAATGTATAATAAATCGTTCTTGTAATTTAAACCAGATGGAAATCTAGTGTGCAACTCAAAAATCCAAAAAACTTCTCTGTGTAACAGCTTCCTCTTTCTATCGCCTCCACATATTGGGGTTTAACGCCTTTCAATACCATAGTGTCGGAAGTACTGTAGGTAAGATCCCGATTATGCTGGGAGATAAAGTACTCAGCAGCCCCTGATACCTGTTTAGCTTCCCCAATATTTATGCCTAAAATGTGTTCAAAAATTCTACATTTTAGTGGTGGCCCTACATGCTGGAGCCTGCATGTCAAGCATTCAATGATATATACTAGATATTCGCTGTTACAATTTATGTTATAACTAATATCAATAACCGTGTGCCTTCCGCATTGGTAAATCTGTTCAGTGTGAATGTGAACCTGCAGTCTTGCAAATATTCCTCCCACACTCAAAATTTCCATTATGGTGCAACCACATTTTTCTCTCATATTATCTATGAACAGGCTTGGTGACAAGTGATTTTCCAGGTTGCGTCCCCTCCTTGCTACAAAATGGCACCCTTTACTTAAAATATCTGTAAGTATCTCATGTTGGAACACTCCAGTGTTTTTTCTAACAAAATCCACAACCTGTGTATATTCCATGCTGTAAACTGTGGAGAATTTGATCATTTTCAGGCAGCTGTAGAAACAGACCTCATTAACTTATATGACACTACTAGAAGTAGAGCAATACAACATCATTTGTCACATCCACAAAGGTTAGCTCTAACTGAATTAAAAAACAATAGTAACATAATCACAAAGAAGGTAGACAAAGGAGATACCATTGTTGTGTTAGATACAGAGTAATATAGGAACTTGGCATTGTAAATCCTGGAAGACAACAGCACAGAAAATTAGCCAATAATCCAATGGAACATTTTCAAATTGAACTCAAAAATATAATTAAGGAAGGTATTACTTTAGACATCTTCAATAGAGTTGAGCGAACATACTCTGTCGAGCTTGATGCTCATTCGAGTATTAGCGTACTCGATGGTGCTCGTTACTCAAACGAGCATCAAGTCGTGTTCGACCCCGCCCCAGTTTTTGGCTCCTCCCAGCTGTGACGTGCCTGTTTTGGCCCTTCCCCGCCGCGACGCAGCGCGTGTCGTTGTCAAATTTTTTGTCTGGTATGGGAAGAGAGAGAGAGAGAGAGAGAACACGAACCAAGAAAAAAAAAAAAAAAAGCTCGGGACCCAGTGTAGTCAATGGAGTTCGTTACTCGAGTGGAGCTCTCGAATTTTAGGAAAAGCTCGAATAACGCGGATGTGAGCATTTGGGTGCTCATTCATCTCTAATAAGAAACGATAAAATATTTGTGTATAGAACATCCCATTACACTAATTTTTTATGGCTTACCTAAGATTCATTGCATCCTATTATTGCTGCCATTGGTCTCCAACTGAGAATATATGTTAATGGGTGGATATTGTATTACAACCCCTGGTACAGAGAGCAGCAGGTTACATTAAGGATACTAAGTAGGTGCTGGATGTCTTCCAAGATTTTGAATGGAGGTTCTTTTCCTGGCTAACATGTGACATCAAAGCCTTATATTTTAGCATATCATACAATATAGCATTAACAGCACTAGCTTTCCATTTATATAATTACAGTATTATGGTATTACTTTGAGATATGTGCAGCAGCTATGGGGACCAAATTATTTCCAGCTCTTGCTAATTTGTTTGTTTCTTGGTAGGGGGAATATATTTTCAAACAATAATAAGTATCTCCATCACATTCACTGATATGGTTGTTTTATTGATGATCGCTTGATCGTGTGGGATGGAGATACAACCAAATATCATTTTTTTTGACAGCTTGAATCTGTCACTGTGGGCCGCGGTGGGTTACTTGATCGACGTTTTTAGCAAAAAGGACGGGGTGGATTCTTTTTAGGGAATCAATTTTTTTTCCTGCACTTTAGTCAGTTGTGCAATTTAGGGTGGGTTCACATGAGCGTGTTTTGGTGCGTACTTAGGTGCGTACATACGTCCGCACCTAGGTACAAGCAAAAACACGCGTGAACACAGCTGCGGCCTTGTTGTCAATGGAGCCGCGGCTGCTGCTAGCGGCTCCATTGAAAACAATGCTCTGCCAGCCCCCTGCATTCTTTTTCAGGGAAGGGCTTAACATATAAGCCCTTCCCTGAAAAAGAAACATTTTAGTGCAAAACAAAAAAAAACTTACCTCTCTGCTACTGCTGTGACCCCTGCGGGCATGAAGAACACATCTGCCGCATGCGGCAGATATTTACTTCACCCCCGCTAGTTAAAAGAATTCCCTGCTGCTACATCTGCCACATCTGTGGCAGATGCAGCAAAAGGAATACTTCAATTCTCAACCGCAGCTGTCACACATGACAGCTGCGGTAGAGAGAATCCTGCTGCCGGCATCCCGTCAATGGCTTTTCAGGAAAGGGCTTCATAAGCCCTTCCCTGAAAAGCCATTTAAAATAGTGCAAAAAATAAAAAAAAACAATACTCACCTCCCCTCAGCTGCCAGGGCTCAGCCGCAACTTCTGGCGCTGTCCTGGCTCTGTAGTTCTGAGCTATCAGCAGCCGGGGATTTTAAATCCCCGCCTGCTGGTAGCTCTGATTGTGGTTGGCTGAATTGCTTCAGCCAATCACAATCAGAGCTACCAGCAGGCGGGGATTTTAAATCCCCGGCTGCAGATAGGTGTAGCAGCGCTACAGAGCCGGGGACAGCGGCAGAAGTGCCCGCTGAGCCCCGGCAGCTGTCAGTGGCTTTGGAGGGAAGGGCTTCATAAGCCCTTTCCTGAAAAGCCTTTTAAAATAGTAAAGAAAATAAATACTCACCTTCCCGGAAAAGCCAATTGAAAGTAGTGTAAAAAAAAAATTACTTACCTATCTGACGCTGCTGTGTCCCCAGCAGAGGAATTCTTTAATTCTCTACTGCAGCTGTCACACATGTCAGCTGCGGTAGAGGATTCTGCGGCCGGCAATTGATTTCAGGGAAGGGCTTTGGATATAAGCCCTTCCCTGAAAATCAAGTAAAAGTGGTTTTAAAAAAACAAAAAATAGATACTCACCTTCCTTCAGCTGCTGGGGCACAGCCGCGTCTTTACCTGCTGTTCCCTGCACTGTGGTGCTGATCTATCAGCAGCCGGGGATTTAAAATCGCCGCCTGCTAAAAGAGCTGAATGTGATTGGCTGAGGTGCTCAGCCAATCACAGGCAGCTCTCACCTGTCATTCATTCGGGGAGAGCTGATAGATCAGCACCACAGTGCAGGGGACAGCAGGAGAAGACACGGCTGAGCCCCGGCAGCTGAAGGTAGGTCAGTATCTATTTCTTTTCTTTTTTAAATACCTTTTACTTGATTTTCAGGAAGGGCTTATATGTAAGGCTCTTCCCTGAAAAACAATTCAGGTGTGCCAGCAGACTATTGTCTTCAATGGAGCGGCCGGCAGCAGCAGTGGCTCCATTGAAGTGAATGGCTGCATTTTTTTTTTTTTACACCAAAATTTTTCCTTTTCAGGGAAGAGCCTATATGTAAATCTCTTCCCTGAAAAACAATTCAGTGCTGCCAGCAGACCGTTGTCCTCAATGGAGCCGCCAGCAGCAGCAGCGGCTCCATTGAAGAGAATGGCTGCATCTTTTTTTTTTTTTACACTAAAATCTTTCTTTCTCAGGGAAGGGCTTATAGGTAAAGCCCTCCCCTGAAAAAGAATGCAGGGGTGCCGGCAGTCCATTGTTTTCAATGGAGCAGCCGGCAGCAGCTGCGGCTCCATTGAAAACAATGCGTGCATTCCCTATGGTGCACGCATGTCCTATCTTTGCAGGCACGCACCTATAAAACACGGACATGTGCACACACCATAGGGAATGCATTGTTGTAAATACAAGCGTGTTTTTGTGCGTGCATATGCACCAAAACACGCTCATGTGAACCCACCCTTACTCAGTTGTGTCTTGAAATCCAATGGATTTTCCCTCCAATACAGGCCTAGGCATGTGCCCTATAAGTAGATTGGGGCTACAATGGAGGTATTGCCGAACACAAAATTTGGGGATCATCTCCCCAGTTTTCTCTCCTTAAAACAAAAAAAGCTGGCATGAAAGTGATATTTACGAAAAAAAATGAAATTTTATTTATTTTTCACCTGTTTTATAATAATTTTTGCAAAGAACTGTGGAGTTAGGGCGAGCACCCACTGGCGTTTTTTTACCTGCGTTTTGCGTTTTGCGTTTTTCCTGCACAGGCATAGAGATAACATGTGTTCCTGTCCACTGGCGTTTTTTTTGCGTTGCGTTTGCGTTTTTAACATAGGAACTGTCAGTTGCATATGTGTCCCTATTTTTCTCCTAATGCACCCATGAAAGTCAATGGAAATTAATGGAAAAGCCGCGAAAACGCCGCGAAAAACGCCGCAAAAAACACGCGGAAAAATCGCGGGAAACGCGGCGAAAACGCTGCGTTTTTTTCCCACGGAAAACGCAAACGCCAGTGGGTGCTCGCCCTTAGAATGCTCAGAACCCACCTAGATAAATGGTCTAAGGGGTCTAGATTTCAAAATGGGGTCACTTGTGGGCGTTCTATCGTTTTGGCAGTTTCATGGCTCTAGAAGTGTGTAATGGAGCATGACATTTATTCAGTTGTGCCCTGAAAGCCAAAGAGTGTTACCTCCATTACAGGCCTAGCCATGTATCCTGTAAGTAGATTGGGGCTACAATAGGTATGTTTCTATATACAGCACAAACTAGGGTGTCCATTTTGGGGTGAAAGTCTTTATTCATATGTATGCTGTACAAAAAAAAAACTATTTTTAAAATGACACAATTGCCAAAAACTGAAAATTGCATTTTTTTCCTTTTGTTTGCTTAAATTCATTCAAAAACCGTGGGGTCAAAATAAGCAGCAAACCCCTACATGAATTCGTTAGGGGTCTAGGTTTCAAAATGGGGTCATTTGTGGGTGTTTGGAAGCTCAAGGGCTCTACAAGCATGCAATGGGGCCTAAAACACCTTCAAACTAAATTTCTGTTCATACAGACATATGATCAGGGCCACAATGTATACGTTTCTAAACACAGGGGTAACCAAACAGAGGTATCCATGTTGGGGTGCAAATCATCATTTTCATGTGCACTCTAGAAAAAAAAGCTGTCTATAAAATGGAAAATATATAGAATTTTATTTTTTTCTCCTTGAGGGCTCAGTCAGACGAGTTTTTTTTGTGCACCTATGTGCACAAAAAAATGCGCTCCATGCATGTTAAAAATGCGCGTGACTGTAACTCCTTGCCCATTGCTTTGAATGGGGCCATCACCAGCAGCGCTGGCCCAATTGACAACATATGGAAAAGATCGCGATCCTCTACCACAGCTGGGGCCGATGGGAATGAAGGAATCCCCTGCCACAGCTGTCACAAGGGGGGCAGAGGACTGCAATGTTTTCCCATTGCGTTCAATGGGGCCCGCGCCGCAGCCACCCCATTGAAAGCAATTGGATGAAGACAACCCCTGCTTGAAATATAAGCCCTTCCCTGAAAATCATCCCCAGCTGCTGTTCAAAAAAAAAAAAAAAAAAAAAATATATATATATATATACATCACCTTCCGCCACTGTTGTGGGTCCAGCGCATCTTCTTGCTTGGTCCCCGACACTGCTATGAAGTACTTTCTGCTGGTCGGCGATTTAAAAATCCCTGCCTCTAGAAAGTGCTGGGTCTGATTGGCTGAGCGCTGAGTCAATCTCAGGCAGCGCTCAGCCATTCATTGAATGACAGCTGAGTGCTGCCTGTGATTGATCACAGTGCTCAGCCAATTAGAGGCAAGGCTCAGCCATTCATTGAATGACAGCTGAGCGCTGCCTGTGATTGGTCACAGCGCTCAGCCAATCAGCCCAAAAATCACTGCAGAGTTGCCTGCATCCCACTGATTTCAATAGGGCGGCTGCAGCAGCGGTCCCATTGAAAACAATGGCAGAACATTGCGATCCTCTGCCACAGCTGTGACAGCTGTGGCAGGGGATTCTTTCTTTCCCACAGGAAGTCCCCTCATGACTGAACACTGTGCTGTCACTGTGTTCAGTGATGAGGGGACTCTCTGCGGGGATATTTTACGTGCAACACGCACCTTGCCACTGCATGTATCTGTTGCAGGTGCGAGTAATTTGGGCCTGTAAAAGATGGACATGTGAACACATCATAGGCAACCAATGGTTCTATTAGATATGCTTTTTTTTGCGCATATAGGCCGGCGCACAAAAGCGCTCGTCTGACTTCGCCTTTAAATTGCATTAACTCCTGAAAAAAAATACCTGTGGGGTCAAAATAGTCAGTGAATACATTAAGGGGTGCATTTTTTTAAAAAGGGGGTAATTTGTAGGGATATTTATCATTCTGATACCTATGAGCCTTTGCAATCTTGGCTTAGTGCAGGGAAACAAAATGTCTCTTAAAATTTTAATAATTAATGTAAAGTAAACAGATGGATATATATATCTCATCAAAAATGTGTACAGTATATTTGCACATATTTGACATATTGCAGTTGTAAATCTGAAAAAAGTGACAATTTATTCAAATTTTTCCCAATTTTAGCGCTTTAAATAAATATACACAAATTCTATCGTTCTATTTTTAGCACCTGAATAAAAAATAATATGTGGCAAAAAAACAATGTCAGAATTATTTGGATATGCAAAATCTGTACGGAGTTATTCTATGTTAAAGTGACATATGCAGCTAGATAAATGGGCTAAGGGGTCTAATTTTCAAAATGGGGTCACTTGTGGGGGGCATTCAGGCTAGGTCACTAAGGGTTGATTCAGTTAGAGCTAACCTTTGTCAATGTGACAAATGATGTTGTGTTGCTCTACTTCTAGTAGTGTCATATAAGTTAATGAGGTCTGTTTCTACAGCTGCCTGAAAATGATCAATTTCTCCTCGGTTTACAAAACAGAATATAAACAGGTTGTGGATATTGTTAGGAAAAACACTGGAGTGTTCCAACATGAGATACTTACAGATTTTTTAAGTAAAGGGTGCCATTTTGTAGCAAGAAGGGGACGCATCCTGGAAAATCAGTTGTCACAAAGCGAGGTGGAGGCAATAGAAGGAGGAAGCTGTTACACAGAGAAGCTTTTTGGATTTTTGAGTTCCACACTAGATTTCCATTGGAAGAAAGATGTTTTATTTTTTTATCCCGCTTTTCCTCTCATTTCTTCTGACACGCATGGTGTTAATGGAACATTTATCAGTGGACTATTAAAGTATTTATTTATTTCTCTGCTCATTCTATTCTGGTGTTTTTTTAAGTGCAAATTAATCACATCCATGTCTGTGCCATGTCATAAGTATGTGTATATATATATATGCATGCCTCTTAGGATCTATTTCATTATGCCTAAGAAATAATCCTGAGTAGGTTGGAAAGCTTGCTGTAACATCATGTATTTTTGTTACCCATTAACAGGTATAATATTTACAAGATTACTTGGTTTCTCTTAGTGAGAACAATCAAATTTTGAAACCTTTACATATCATGTGATTTGTATTGCTTGATTGGATAGTATTGCTTTTAAAACTGGAAATGCATAGGAGCTGTTACAATCACACTACCTGAATAATTTTATGATGCAATGAATGCAAGTTAATTTTTAACAGAAGTGCTGGGATTTTTAAAAAGTTTGGATACAGTTTTTGACTACTAGAAATACTTCTACGATGCAATCAACCTAGTTCACTGAGTCTGAGAGGGGGCGCATTATTAGAATGCAAGAAGCTGAATGTTTTTATCAACGAATTGCCCACCATCTGGGCCTTTCTGACCAAACTGTTAGGAGGTGTTGGGCCCAGTGGATGTGTGAGGGCACACATACAAGGCAACTAGGCTCAGGACACTCTTGGCAGACCACCAGTAGAGAGGATCATCTGATATCCAACTGTTTCATTATCTGCCATCCAGAGACAGGTAGCACTATCGTTACATGCCACTGTGTCTGTTGGAATCATTTTCAGGCAGCTGGCAGAAGGACATTTGTTCTCATGGCACCCATTACGTGTACTGCCTTTGATACCCATTCTCTCCCCCATTTGCAGTATTGTCGTAAATGACGAAACGGGACTGCTACGGTGTAGAACCGGGTTGTCTTCAGTGGCAAATCCAGGTTTAGCTTGGGCACCAACAACGGCAGAGTTTGTGTCTGGAAACCTAGGGGTGAGCGCTTCAATCCTGCCTTTGCTGTGGGGCAGCACACTACCCCCACTGTTAGTTAGGCAGTCTGAGGGGCCGTTGCACATGACAGTCGGTCACCCCTAATAGTGGTATGAGTAATAATGACAGCTCAGCAATATGTTCAGGACATCCAGCAGCCACATGTGTTCCTCTCGTGGCGGCTTCCAAGAGGCATTTTCCAATAGGATAATGCTCGGCCACGCAAATCAAGGGGGTCACAAGAATGTCTCCACAACACAGTTGCACTTCTGTGGCCTGCCTGATTGCCAGAGTTATCTCCAATAGAACATGCATGGGATCATATGGGATGCCAACTTCAACAGACTATGAATCTGCATGATCTGGAGGCTCCGTTACAACAAATGTGGAGCGATATACCACAGGATACCATATTGAACCTGTATGTCTTCATTAGAGATGAGCGAGCACCAAAATGCTCAGGTGCTCGTTACTCGAGATGAATTTTTCGCGATGCTCAAGGGTTCGTTTCGAGTAACGAACCCTATTGAAGTCAATGGGCGACTCGAGCATTTTTGTATATCGCCGATGCTTGCTATGGTTTTCATTTGTGAAAATCTGGGCAATTCAAGAAAGTGATGGGAACGACACAGCAACGGATAGGGCAGGCGAGGGGCTACATGTTGGGCTGCATCACAAGTTCCCAGGTCCCACTATTAAGCCACAATAGCGGCAAGAGTGCCCCCCCTCCCAACAATTTTTACTTCTGAAAAACCCTCATTAGCAAGGCATACCTTAGCTAAGCACCACACTACCTCCAACAAAGCACAATCACTGCCTGCATGACACTCCGCTGCCACTTCTCCTAGGTTACATGCTGCCCAACCCCCCCCCCCCCGCACGACCAAGTGTCCACAGCGCACACCAAAGTGTCCCTGCGCAGCCTTCAGCTGCCCTCATGCCACACCACCCTCATGTCTATTTATAAGCGCTTCTGCCATGAGGAGGAACCGCAGGCACACACTGCAGAGGGTTGGCACGGCCAGGCAGCGACCCTCCTTAAAAGGGGTGGGGCGATAGCCCATAATGCTGTACAGAAGCAATGAGAAATCCAATCCTGTGCCACCTCCATCAGGAGCTGCACACGTGGGCATAGCAATGGGGAACCCATGTGCCACACACTATTCATTCTGTCAAGGTGTCTGCATGCCCCAGTCAGACCGGGGTTTTTTATAAATAGTCACAGGCAGGTACAACTCCGCAATGGGAATTCCGTGTGCACCCACAGCATGGGTGGCTTCCTGGAACCCACCGGCTGTACATAAATGTATCCCATTGCAGTGCCCATCACAGCTGAGGTAACGTCCGATTAAATGCAGGTGGTCTTCAGCCCACACTGCATGCCCCAGTCTGACCGGAGTTTTTAATACATAGACACTGACAGGTACAAATCCCTAATGTGAAGTCCCTGTGGACGCACAGCATGGGTGGCTCCCTGGAACCCACCGGCGGTACATAAATAAATCCCATTGCATTGCCCATCACAGCTGAGGTAACATCAGGTTTAATGCAGGTGGGCTTCGGCCCACACTGCATGCCCCAGTCAGACTGGGGTTCTTTAGAAGTGGACACATGGAGTTACAACTCCGTGTGGACCGACAGCATGGGTGGGTCCCAGGAAGCCACCGGCGGTACATAAATATATCCCATTGCATTGCCCATCACAGCTGAGGTAATGTCAGGTTTAATATAGGTGGGCTTCGGCCCACACTGCATGCCCCAGTCTGACTGGGGTTCTTTAGAAGTGGACACATGGAGTTACAACTCCATGTGGACCGACAGCATAGGTGGGTCCCAGGAAGCCACCGGCGGTACATAAATATATCCCATTGCAGTGCCCATCACAGCTGAGGTAACGTCAGGTTTAATGCAGGTGGGCTTCGGCCCACACTGCATGCCCCAGTCTGACTGGGGTTTTTAATACATAGACACTGGCAGGTACAAATCCCTAAGGTGAAGTCCCTGTGGACCCACAGCATGGGTGGCTCCCTGGAACCCACCGGCGGTACATAAATATATCCCTTTGCAGTGCCCAGCACAGCTCAGGTAACGTCAGTTTTAATGCAGGTGGGCTAAAAATTAGTAGGATTACACTGTAGGCGAGGGCCCAAAAAATTGGTGTACCAACAGTACAAATGTACTTCAGAAAAATTGCCCATGCCCAACCAAGAGGGCGGGTGAATCCCATTAATCGCTTTGGTTAATGTGGCTTAATTTGTAACTAGGCCTGTAGGCAGCCCAGTTCAAATAAAAATTGGTTCAGGTGCAAGTTTCAACGCTTTATTGAATTGAGAATTGAAACGTATAAACATTGTTTACAAAAGTTATATGACTGAGCCTTGTGGGCCTAAGAAAAATTTCCCTTTCGTCGTGATTACGTGAGGTTTCAGGAGGAGGAGCAGGAGGAGGAGGATGAATATAATACACAGATTGATGAAGCTAAAAGGTCCCCGTTTTTGATGGTGATAGAGAACGATGCTTCCATCCGCGGGTGCAGCCTATGTATTGTTTAGGGTGCAGCCTATGTATCGCTGCTGTCCGCTGGTGGAGAAGAGAACTCTGGGAAAATCCAGGCTTTGTTCATCTTTATGATTGTAAGCCTGTCGGCACTGTCGGTTGACAGGCGGGTACGCTTATCCGTGATGATTCCCCCAGCCGCACTAAACACCCTCTCTGACAAGACGCTAGCCGCAGGACAAGCAAGTACCTCCTGGGCATACAGCGCGAGTTCAGGCCACGTGTCCAGCTTCGACACCCAGTAGTTGTATGGGGCAGATGCGTCACGGAGGACGGTCGTGCGATCGGCTACGTCCTCCCTCACCATCCTTTTACAGTGCTCCCGCCGACTCAGCCTTGACTGGGGAGCTGTGACACAGTCTTGCTGGGGAGCCATAAAGCTGTCAAAGGTCTTGGACAGTGTTCCCCTGCCTGTGCTGTACATGCTGCCTGATCTCCGCGCCTCCCCTGCTACCTGGCCCTCGGAACTGTGCCTTCTGCCACTAGCGCTGTCGGATGGGAATTTTACCATCAGTTTGTCTGCCAGGGTCCTGTGGTATAGCATCACTCTCGAACCCCTTTCCTCTTCGGGTATGAGAGTGCAAAGGCTCTCCTTATACCGTGGGTCGAGCAGTGTGTACACCCAGTAATCCGTAGTGGCCAGAATGCGTGTAACGCAAGGGTCACGAGAAAGGCATCCTAACATGAAGTCAGCCATGTGTGCCAGGGTACCTGTACGCAACACATGGCTGTCCTCACTAGGAAGATCACTTTCAGGATCCTCCTCCTCCTCCTCCTCAGGCCATACACGCTGAAAGGATGACAGGCAAGCAGCATGGGTACCCTCAGCAGTGGGCCAAGCTGTCTCTTCCCCCTCCTCCTCATCCTCCTCCCCCTCATCCTCCTCCTCCTCCTCAACACGCTGAGATATAGACATGAGGGTGCTCTGACTATCGAGCGACATACTGTCTTCCCCCGCCTCCGTTTCCGAGCGCAAAGTGTCTGCCTTTATGCTTTGCAGGGAACTTCTCAAGAGGCATAGCAGAGGAATGGTGACGCTAATGATTGCAGCATCGCCGCTCACCATCTGGGTAGACTCCTCAAAGTTTCCAAGGACCTGGCAGATGGCTGCCAACCAGGCCCACTCTTCTGTAAAGAATTGAGGAGGCTGACTCCCACTACGCCGCCCATGTTGGAGTTGGTATTCCACTATAGCTCTACGCTGCTCATAGAGCCTGGCCAACATGTGGAGCGTAGAGTTCCACCGTGTGGGCACATCGCACAGCAGTCGGTGCACTGGCAGATGAAACCGATGTTGCAGGGTGCGCCGGGTGGCAGCGTCCGTCTTGGACTTGTGGAAATGTGCGCTGAGCCGGCGCACCTTTCCGAGCAGGTCTGACAAGCGTGGGTAGCTTTTCAGAAAGCGCTGAACCACCCAATTAAAGACGTGGGCCAGGCATGGCACGTGCGTGAGGCTGCCGAGCTGCAGAGCCACTACCAGGTTACGACCGTTGTCACACACGACCATGCCTGGTTGGAGGCTCAGCGGCGAAAGCCAGCGGTCGGTCTGCTCTGTCAGACCCTGCAGCAGTTCGTGGGCCGTGTGCCTCTTCTCTCCTAAGCTGAGTAGTTTCAGCACGGCCTGCTGACGCTTTCCCACCGCTGTGCTGCCACGCTGCGTGACACCGACTGCTGGCGACGTGCTGCTGCTGACACATCTTGATTGCGAGACAGAGGTTGCGTAGGAGGAGGAGGGTGGTTTAGTGGAGGAAGCATACACCGCCGCAGATACCAGCACCGAGCTGGGGCCCGCAATTCTGGGGGTGGGTAGGACGTGAGCGGTCCCAGGCTCTGACTCTGTCCCAGCCTCCACTAAATTCACCCAATGTGTCGTCAGGGAGATATAGTGGCCCTGCCCGCCTGTGCTTGTCCACGTGTCCGTTGTTAAGTGGACCTTGGCAGTAACCGCGTTGGTGAGGGCGCGTACAATGTTGCGGGAGACGTGGTCGTGCAGGGCTGGGACGGCACATCGGGAAAAGTAGTGGCGACTGGAAACTGAGTAGCGCGGGGCCGCCGCCATCATGTTTTTGAAAGCCTCTGTTTCCACAAGCCTATACGGCAGCATCTCCAGGCTGATCAATTTGGCTATGTGCACGTTTAACGCTTGAGCGTGCGGGTGCGTGGCTGCGTACTCGTGCTTGCGCTCAAACACTTGCACTAGCGACACTTGCGATGCGCTGAGAGACATTGGTGGATGGGGCCGAGGACAGCGGAGGTGAGGGTGTGGGTGCAGGACGGGAGATGGTCGTGCCTGTGTCCTGAGAGGGGGGTTGGATCTCAGTGGCAGGTTGGGGCACAGGGGGAGAGGCAGTGGTGCAAACCGGAGGCGGTGAACGGCCTTCGTCCCACCTTGTGGGGTGCTTGGCCATTATATGCCTGCGCATGCTGGTGGTGGTGAGGCTGGTGGTGGTGGCTCCATGGCTGATCTTGGCGCGTCAAACCTTGCACACCACAGTTCGTCGGTCGTCTGCACTCTCTGCAGGGTGGCATGGCACGAGGGGGCTCTTTGGGAAACAGTTGGTGGATTATTCGGTCTGGCCCTGCCTCTACCCATGGCCACCTCACTGCCTCTTCCAACCTGCCCTGCTGCTGCAGTTGCCTCCCCCTCTGAAGACCTGTCCTCAGTAGGATTAGCAAACCAGGTGGGGTCAGTCACCTCATCGTCCTGCTGCTCTTCCTCCAAATCCTCTGTGCGCTCCTCCCTCGGACTTACTGCAATTACTACTACCTGAGTGATAGACAACTGTGTCTCATCGTCGTCGTCCTCCTCACCCACTGAAAGCTCTTGAGACAGTTGCCGGAAGTCCCCAGCCTCATCCCCCGGACCCCGGGAACTTTCCAAAGGTTGGGCATCGGTAACGACAAACTCCTCCGGGGGGAGAGGAACCATTGCTGCCCATTCTGGGCAGGGGCCCGAGAACAGTTCCTGGGAGTCTGCCTGCTCCTCAGAATGTGTCATTGTAATGGAGTGAGGAGGCTGGGAGGAAGGAGGAGCAGCAGCCAGAGGATTCAGAGTTGCAGCAGTGGACGGTGTAGAACTCTGGGTGGCCGATAGATTGCTGGATGCACTTTCTGCCATCCACGACAGGACCTGCTCACACTGCTCATTTTCTAATAAAGGTCTACCTCGTGGACCCATTAATTGTGAGATTAATCTGGGGACGCCAGAAACGTGCCTCTCTCCTAATCCCGCAGCAGTCGGCTGCGATACACCTGGACCAGGAGCTCGGCCTGCGCCCAGACCCTGACTTGGGCCTCAGCGTCCTCACCCGCGTCCACGTCCTCTAGGCCTACCCCTACCCCTCAGCATGGTGTATTACCAGTAGTGCAGAAACAGAATGCTGTAATTAAATGTGCCGCTTATTGGCCTGTGGTTGGAGGCTGACTTCGCTTACGGAACGCACAGCAGAGCCAGGAAAGAATTTTGCGCAAGCCTGTAGTGAGACGTAGGTGCGTATGACTGAGCTAGTGGAATTCACAGCGCAGAAGCAGTCAAGTGTCCAAAGGCCACTAGTAGGCCTTTAGTATTTTGCCTCTATTTTTTTAAAGGCTGAGCTGAGACAGGAGACAGATACTGTAGGCAGCGTATATATGTATACTGTTTCCCTCTGGACGGGATGACGGCGGTGATGTAACGGGCAACGCAGAGCCAGGTAAGAATTTTGCGCAAGCCTGCTGTAACACTTAGCTGCGTAATAATTAGGACTACTACCCCCAGCAGAGACGCAGTACACTCAAGACGATCACAGGCAGCCCAAAGATAGTATTTTTCCCAAATTTGTTTGAAAAAGCTCACTGCCTATATAGACAGTATATCTCTTTCCCTGCCTCACCAGTACTGGCCCTATACTATGTACAAGGACTGCAGACTGTTTCCCTCTGGACGGGATGACGGCGGTGATGTAACGGGCAACGCAGAGCCAGGAAAGAATTTTGCACAAGCCTGCTGTAACACTTAGCTGCGTAATAATTAGGACTACTACCCCCAGCAGAGACGCAGTACACTCAAGACGATCACAGGCAGCCCAAAGATAGTATTTTTCCCAAATTTGTTTGAAAAAGCCCACTGCCTATATATACAGTATATCTCTTTCCCTGCCTCACCAGTACTGGCCCTATACTATGTACAAGGACTGCAGACTGAGGACGCAATGCTCTGCACGCCCGATATACAAAAAAAAAAAAAAATGTCCAACACTGCAAAAAGCAGCCTTAACAGTACTGCACACGGTCAGATGTGGCCCTAAGAAGGACCGTTGGGGTACTTCAAGCCTAAAATAACTCCTAACGCTCTCCCTATAGCAGCAGCAGCATCAGCAGCACTGTCCCTGATCTCTGTCAGAATGCATCTGTGGCGAGCCGCGGGCGGGGCAGATTTAAATACTGGGTGACACCTGATCTCCCCAGCCACTCACTGCAGGGGGGTGGTATAGGGCTGGAACGTCACAGGAGGAAGTTGTAATGCCTTCCCTGTCTTTCTATTGGCCAGAAAAGCGCGCTAATGTCTTAGAGATGAAAGTGAAAGTAACTCGAACATCACGTGGTACTCGTCTCGAGTAACGAGCATCTCGAACACGCTAATACTCGAACGATCATCAAGCTCGGACGAGTACGTTCGCTCATCTCTAGTCTTCATACCTGTCTGTAGCACATCTTGCATCCAAGCTAGAGGTGGTACAACAGGGTACTAGAGCCTCCATGCCACCTGTATCCTTTCTTGTATCCAAGCTGGAGGTGGTACAACAGGGTACTAGAGCCTCCATGCCACCTGTATCACATCTTGTATCCAAGCTAGAGGTGGTACAACAGGGTACTAGAGCCTCCTGTCAAGTGTTCAGTTTTCCACAATAAATTATCCTTTTGCTCTGATATTGTAATCACTTACTTATATCAATGTTACAATCACACAAAGAAAGCTTTATCCCATTCTGATTTCTATTTTACCCCCTACATCCAATCTCTGGCCCGAACATGTCAGCTGCACCTCAAGAACATCGCAAGAATCCGCTCTTTTCTCACTGTGGACGTGTTAAAAACGCTTACTGTTGCCCTCATCCACTCCTGGCTCGATTATTGCAACTCGTTGCTGATCGGCCTCCCCTACACCAGACTCTACCCTCTCCAATCCATCCTAAATGCGGCAGCCAGGCTCACCTTCCTGTCCAGCCGCTACTCGGACGCCTCTGCCCTGTGCCAGTCACTGCACTGGCTGCCCGTTAAATACAGAATTCAATTTAAACTCACTACCTTCATTCACAAAGCCCTCCACAGCGCAGCGCCCCCCTATATTGCTTCCCTCATCTCAATCCATCAACCAGCCCGGGCACTCCGCTCTGCTAACGAAACCAGACTGAGCGCCCCTTTAATTCGAACTTCTCATTCCCGCCTCCAAGACTTCTCCAGAGCAGCACTGGTCCTCTGGAACGCACTACCAAAGGCTACCCGAGCAATCCAGGACTCGCAGAACTTCAGGCGTTCTCTAAAAACGCACCTCTTCAGGGAGGCATACCGCATTCCCTAAATAAACCCCTCTGTACTCCACCTGATAACATGCTCCCTGACCTATTGACTGCAATCCCTGCTAGCCATCATAAACCACTCTTGCAGTCATACTGCTTCTGCTGTCACACGGCTAAATGTCTGACCATTGTCTATGTGTAGAACATCGCTCACTCTCCACCTTGCCATATCGGGCACATCTCCAGCCCCTTTACCTTCTGTATCACCCCACTATTCGTAGTATGTAAGCTCGTTGGAGCAGGACCCGCACTCCTATTGTTTCCATCTATTGATTACTATTAGAGATGAGCGAACCTACTCGTTTCGAGTAATTACTCGATCGAGCACCGCGATTTTCGAGTACTTCAGTACTCGGGTGAAAAGATTCAGGGGGCGCCGGGGGGGCGGGGGGAGGCGTGGCGGAGAGGGGAGTAGCAGCGGGGAACAGGGGGGAGCCCTCTCTCCCTCTCCCCCCCACTCCCGGCTGCAACCCCCCACTCACCCACGGCGCCCCCCGAATCTTTTCGCCCGAGTACGGAAGTACTCAAAAATCGCGGTGCTCGGGCAAAAAAGGGGCGTGGCCGAGTACGCTCGCTCATCTCTAATTACTATGTAACCGTGGTTCTGTAATTTTTGTACTTTTTGTCTTACTGTATTCCCCCTGTCTATGTAAGCGCTGCGGAATATGTTGGCGCTATACAAATAAAGTTTATTATTATTATTCTGACAAATCCTTCTAGGTGCTTTGATTTTTTTTGCAATGAGTGGTATTTGTTGATTTTATTATTAGGCATTTTGCCTAATTTTGTCAGTGACTTGCCTTCATTGTAAGAATTTGCACACAAAATGTATAGATTTAAGAACTGTGATAAAACTTTTTAAGACGTGATTTGTATTTAAAATTCAGGTCTTCTTGAAATTTTGTATGGTATACTACGGTTGTTTTATTTATACAATAACTAAGTTACTCCCATTAAAATATGAAATTTAACATTTTTTATTTTTTATTTAAAACCTTTCCTTGAATTTGAAAATCAACACTTATTTACAGAAAAGCTGTGAACAATTTTGTATGATTTTAAGGATTACCTAAAACTACAAGTTGAATTCTGAAATGAGAAACGTGTGGACTAAAATTTAGGTTGTTTTTTTAATTAATTAATGTCAGAATTTATTAAACAGTTAACATTTCATTAAGCAACTGTGTGCCTGTGATGGATAATACACATGACATATTTTGTATATGATATGTATATGAAAAGTTAATAAATTCTTATTGTGTCATTCCATATATATTTAATAGCTTTATTTGTTGTAGCAGGTTTCTATACATTATAATTATGACTTTTCAATTAACTCAGCATACTTACACTTTTAGATGACTTTTCAGAATAAGCTGTCAAGTGTGTATTCATGAGGGCATTATGAGTAAGAGCCAAGGTGTTCAGGCTCGAAACGTGTAAGGGCATTCTGTTTTTTACCTTGTTTTTAATATTATGTCATGAAAGTTAAGTTTTATGTATGTTTTGGGTGGTGGAAGACTTTTTCATTTTTTGCTTGGACTTATCCATGACTGTAGCAGACACTCCCTTCCTTGCACTGTGCATGTGATTGCAATTTATGTTGGCAAGCTGCTCTGAAACTAGTTTTGTGATACATGAGTAGTAGCACTATTTCTGCCATTATAAGATTTGTATATAGCATTTTTCAACAGCTTTCCCCTCTGACAACTCTATTTCTAATTCACTGTTTTCCTGAGACTGGTGGGTGGAGACTCGCTGCTATGATACCCCTCATACACTGCACACATAGGAGAACAAGATATTTTTTACAGCAATGCAGACCAGTGTGAATATGATTATAGAAGCTGTGAGATAGTAAATCACCTATTAGAAACTGCAGTAATGTTACTGAGAGGGTCTTTCTGCCTCTGTCTGTCTCTTGCAGCTCTCTCCTCCACCCCCACTACTGAAATCCATCTTGATGTCCCTGTAACAAGAAATGGACTTACTATGACAACAGGCAGTGGACAGTAAAAAAAAAGTGAGGCAACTTTTCCTTGTTAGCATTTTGGCTGTCACTTAAGCACAAGATTGTGCAAGGTGCAATGCCAATTTAGATTTTTAAGATCTAACTTTGGGCAAAAATTGAAAATTGAGCCTTTCTCTGGTTTCACTTACTTGAATAATGTTGATCTAGAGATCTTCTACAGGTCTCTACTAGGTTGCAGCCTTAGCCTTTCCTGGCCATGCTAATATGACAGCTTATCAGTGCTGCCGTAGGCCAACTGGGAGTTTGTATATAAAATACACTAACTATCTACTACCATTGACAACGGGTATTCTGACCATGTGATTGTTGATACATGAAGTCATTCACTGCTAGGAAGAAGGAAGCAACAAAACCTACAGGAGAGAGAATTTGTTGGGTAAGGATAAGGAATTTAACTGTTGTAGATTACTGAAAAGAGCTTTTTGCAAGCAGAAGTAAGCATTAGCTAGTCATGGGCGTTACGTGTAAAGTTTTCTGAGCATTGTGTGTAATAAAAAGATGAGTAACTAAAAACATGGAATTCCTGTTTTATGTGTTACTGTACATTCTTTTGTGTTTATTCAGTTGCAGCACACAAGGTGATCCCATATATTTGAAGTACATTTGCCAAGTGTGCATGCATTTTGTAAGGCAAGATGAATAGAGAAAGCGCTTTAAAGATTTGCATGGTCCCAATAAGGATATTTATCTCCAGGGGAATTTTTGATGCCAGTTGTCTGCCAGCTTTTCCACCCTTCTCCAATTTACAGATGCAGCAAACTTATCAAATGTCACAGGTTGTTGATACATTTTTTGCATCTTTTAAAATGCATATAGATGTGGAGTCACTTTGTACACCAACCAGCTAGTCAAGAGACATTGCAACAAATTTTGTGAGGTTTTGGAAAGTTGCATGTCATAAATGTCTGTAGATCCTGGCCAAGTAGCTAGTCACGCCCCCTTTTCAAGACATATTTGAAAAGTGGAGTGAGAGGCGTAACATCTGTTCTTTTTGGTGCTAAAAAATAGTAAGTCTGACTAAGTTATGAATTATAGGAAGCATTTGGCTGCTTTTATATTTTACACCTTGGGTCATACCTATTCTTTGCACATCAGTTTTCTGGCATACAAAAGTACTACATTGTGACTTTTCGAGCTTTTATGCCAGGCCCTGACAGTCTTTAGAAAAAGTGTGTCGGCTGTCGTAACGTTTAGGAGCGTGACCGTACAGATCTCTTAGATCTGTGCGGTCACGCTCATCAGATTTCTTATAATGTACACCAGAAACTGCAGACAGAGGAAGGGGACATGGAACCTGTGTACTTGGAATTGGTTGGAGTCTCAGCAGCAAGACCTCACCTATAACAAAACCATAACTTTATCACATATTCTGTGGATAGGTGTAAAAGTCAGTCTTGGCACAATGCTGTTAAGACACTTTGGGGGATATTTATCATCCCACTTATGCCAGAATTCTGGTATAAAAAATGGGCAATCTTGGTGTAAGTGTCCTCTTGCACCTAAGATTGCAACTTTTTAAAGCCTCCATGCCATGGGCAGGGTTTATCAGCGGAAGGGAGGTGGGGAAGGGGGGAGTCATGGCCTCCCACAGCTTAGCGCATTAACTATAATTTACTCCAGAAACTGTTGTAAATTATAGTGCAAATCTACGCCAGTTTATAGTTGGCATAGATTTGTCTCATCGGTACACAGGACAACTAGAGATACACCTAATTAATTCATTAGTTGCATTTCACTCCAGCATAGATTATATCAAGACAGGTGTAGTATACACCTGTCTTGATATATCTGACCCTTTTTTTTATCTAGACACTTTTTTAAAACATCTCAAAGTGCATATCGGTAGTAAGATTGTCTAAATTGATTTACAACAAAAAGAAGTCACTACTTACCCCAGAATTTTGTTTTAACATCAACAGTAAATTTACCTCTTTATGTGCAAGACATGCACCAAATTTTGGTCCAGGCAGATTCACATTAGTAAATCTGCCACATTGAGTGTGACCAATGTAGAATAATGGTAGGGGGGATGGTTGTTTTACAGTCTTCTAGAATAGGGAGGATGATATCTTGCTCCTTTTGAGTTAAAATTCATTGTATCTCACAGTGACACTTTCTTTTCATTGATCAACGTGTGTTCAAAACCGGCATATCATTTACATTAACCAATCTGATGTCTTCTGATTGAAGCTTGTACAGCTCCAATGTCAGAAGAAGTCTGACAGGGTATTCTTACCGTCTATTGCCAGGCACACTGTTGTCCGAGCCTCTCTGGCGCACACACACTGGCTTTAGCCTGCAGATGGCACCGTTGTATAACAGTAAAAGGAAAAAAGCCGTTTAGCAAACCCTGAACCAAAAATTGGATTGGAAAGGGTTAACACACTTGCAAATATAGGTGCCCTTTGACATTTTTTAAGTCAAATCTTTATTATTTTTAGAACATAATAGAAGTATCCTTCTTAATCAGCAAGTAAAGACAAATTGTTTGTAATTGCAGATTATGTTTGGTAGCAGGAGAAATGCACAATTTTCTAACCCTACTCTGCGAATGTGCAGGAAGTGCAGATATTTTATTCATCAGAATCATTTACATGAATATGCAGTTGCAGCTAAAAATGAATTTCTAGACAAGCAACATCCAACATGATTTTCTTCTAATACTGTACTTCAAAATAAACTAATATTGGCCTCAGAGTTACTGCTTGGCATTGTTAATATATCCTTGCTGTGTACAAATATTCTTGTTGACAGGGTATTGTACCAATTAACATTCAATTCTCTGTAATTATCCTTTACGATTCCCAGGGATGGGACACAGTAATAACTGGGGTGGAAGTTGGCTGGGGATTCTACAATCTGTGTATTAAAAAAAAGATTGCTCTTTTGTTAGTCACTTGCCTACTGCTGAACAAAAGCCTCCATCACAGTGGTAGGCTGCTGTTAGCACAATTGTGCTGTTCGATATACTGTGGATGCCAAATTAGATGTGGTTGGTACAAGCTCAGAGAAAATAAGTCCACACAGCACAATGGGATGTGTTCCAAAGAGATTCTCCGATTTCTTGTATTAAAACACAGCTTTTATAGACAAATAGGTAGGTTTCAAGTTGATACAGAAAAGGGGTGTTACAAAGCCAAACACAGTTACATCATTCATTTGGCTTTAAAGTGAAAAGAATGATCACATTCTGATGCTTCATCTCTCTACTGGCTCCACTGTGCTGACAGAAATCTCAAGTAACTTGTCTGGGTGACTCTGAGGTAGATCATAAATAAATAAAATTTTCATTAAGATTTTGTGAGGAATTTACTCTGCAGAACATTTTGTCTGCTGACATAGCCGAAATTAGACTGAAATACAAAACTAAATTATACAAGATATAATTTTCCTTACACTGTCAACTGAGAGCCGCTGTTACTAAATGATGTCTGTTTTAACTGACTTGTGCCTGGTAGGGCTCCAGTGCTTTGTGACCTCAGTGTTATTATACAGTTGCAGTCACAAGGAAGATCCTAGAGCAGCATTACTTCAGTTAACCCCATGGATACCACGGTAAATGATGACCACAGCATCTAGGTGGTTAGGTAGAGGTTGTGAGCTGCTGATTGACTGCTATGGTGGCCATGGGCTAAAAAAGGTCCCTAGGCCTGCCATTGCCAAGACACAGCCTAATAGATTGTTGTTAGTGTATGAATAACAAGCACTAATGATTTGGTATGCCCAGTATATCAAAGCATTATATACATGATTAACAGATCACATTGTGAAGTCTCCTGGTGAAATGTAAAAAAAAAAAACAATTAAAGAGACTCTGTCATCTACTTTTAGTACTACAAGCTAAGCTTATGGACTAAAAGTAGGTGACGCACTTAGTCCCCTGTCAATTCCTCAGTATAAGAACTGGAAGCCACTGCTCAATGCATCGAGCAGTGCTGCTAAGTAGTCCATCCATTATAAAATTAGAATGGGTGGACTAGTTAGTAGCGCTGCTCAATGCACTGAGTGACGGCTTCCAGTACATTGATGCGACAGTAGTATCTGCCACACAATGGAGTCAACTATACTATTCTAACCTCCAAAATTAACAAAAACAAATGGAAACCTCATCAAATGGAGACGTCATTGAGTCATGAGGTCTGCTAGAGATACAGAGGCATATTTATTATTACTAACAGTAAAATCAGGCAAAGGGACAGCATAAAAAGTGCAAAAATATTTATCTTATTTATTCCTCCAAGAACGCGATGTTTCGACCTATATAGGCTTGACAAAAACCTATGTAGGTCAAAACGTTGCGTTCATGGAGGAATAAATGAGAGAAATATTTTTTTCCCCCTTTTATGCTGTCACTTTTCCTGATTTTACTATTGGTTATGTATTGGAGTCATAGGCTTTGACTCCCAAGTGGTGTGGAATATGGACTTCAGATAATTCTCCAAGGTTGAAACCTTTTGTACTAATTGAGTGCTGCTGACAACTGTTTATTGGAGAGGATATGTATTACTGTCTTGAATTTAGATAGCTGAAAAACTAGACCAGGTAGGCAGATGTACCAAATTTGTTACAGTGACACATGCTGTGTGATAGATTTGGAACATCTTTATAGACATGTTGGACATTGTTTTTTACAACATCTCTTGATTGCTTAGTTTGTACTGAAATTGCTGCAAGGCCCACTTTTCTACTCATTTTTTAAAAGTGTCTAGTGAGGTGTAAAAGGAGTCTAAAATGCATAACAAATCTGGCCCACAACATGTAAGTATTTTGACACAATTTTCATCTGACTTTTGGTCCATTTTGCTTAGTTTAAGTAGAGAGCAATAACAAAAGCATTGGGCCATATTTCTCCTTAGGCACTGGAGGTCTAGCATTCAGGGTGATGCTCAGCAGGGGGTGGAGCATCCGTGCATACAAAGAAAAACTTTTAACAGCCCTGCCTCCTACAAGACTGCTATCTTTCTTTCTTCTATCTTTCGGTTTTCATCAAAGCACAGCAGCACTAATGGCGAATGTAAAGGTGGCTGCAGTCTAAACAGATGAGTTACAGTAATATAGTTCTCTATTAGAGATGAACGAGCACCAAAATGCTCGGGTGCTTGTTACTCGGGACGAAATTTTCGCGATGCTCGAGGGTTCGTTTGAAGTCAATGGGCGACCCGAGCATTTTTGTATATCGCCGATGCTCGCTAAGGTTTCCATTTGTGAAAATCTTGGCAATTCAAGAAAGTGATGGGAACGACACAGCAACGGATAGGGCAGGCGAGGGGCTACATGTTGGGCTGCATCTCAAGTTCCCAGGTCCCACTATTAAGCCACAATAGCGGCAAGAGTGCCCCCCCTCCCAACAATTTTTACTTCTGAAAAGCCCTCATTAGCAATGCATACCTTAGCTAAGCACCACACTACCTCCAACAAAGCACAATCACTGCCTGCATGACACTCCGCTGCCACTTCTCCTGGGTTACATGCTGCCCAACCCCCCCCCCCCCCCCGCACGACCCAGTGTCCACAGCGCACACCAAAGTGTCCCTGCCCAGCCTTCAGCTGCCCTCATGCCACACCACCCTCATGTCTATTTATAAGTGCATCTGCCATGAGGAGGAACCGCAGGCACACACTGCAGAGGGTTGGCACGGCTAGGCAGCGACCCTCTTTAAAAGGGGTGGGGCGATAGCTCACAATGCTGTACAGAAGCAATGAGAAATATAATCCTGTGCCACCGCCATCAGGAGCTGCACACGTGGGCATAGCAATGGGGAACCTATGTGCCACACACTATTCATTCTGTCAAGGTGTCTGCATGCCCCAGTCAGACCGCGGTTTTTTATAAATAGTCACAGGCAGGTACAACTGGGAATCCCCAACTCCGCAATGGGAATTCCGTGTGCACCCACAGCATGGGTGGCTCCCTGGAACCCACCGGCTGTACATAAATGTATCCCATTGCAGTGCCCAGGACAGCAGAGCTAACGTCAGATTAACCCTTTGCAATCCAATTTTAGATTTAGGGTTTCCTAGGGGGCTTTCTCTTTCTGCCATTATACAATGGCGCCATCTGCTGGCTAGAGCCAGCACTGCAGTATGGGGCATGCTGGAGAGGCCCCCGACAACAGAGTGGACAGTAATATACAGTAAGAACACCCTTCCGGATGTCTTCCGACATCGGAGCTGTACAGCCTTCAATCAGAATGTTTTCAGACGTCAGACAGTGGATTGGAAAGGGTTAAATGCAGGTGGGCTTCGGCCCACACTGCATGCCCCAACCTGACCGGGGGTTTTTAATTCATAGACACAGGCAGGTACAACTCCCTATTGTGAAGTCCTGTGGACCCACAGCATGGGTGGCTCCCTGGAACCCACCGGCGGTACATAAATATATCCCATTGCAATGCCCATCACAGCTGAGGTAATGTCATGTTTAATGCAGGTGGGCTTCGGCCCACACTGCATGCCCCAGTCAGACTGGGGTTCTTTAGAAGTGGACACATGCAGTTACAACTCCGTGTGGACCGAAAGCATGGGTGGCTCCCTGGAACCCACCGACGGTACATAAATATATCCCATTGCATTGCCCAGCACAGCTGAGGTAATGTCATGTTTAATGCAGGTGGGCTTCAGCCCACACTGCATGCCCCAGTCAGACTGGGGTTCTTTAGAAGTGGACACATGCAGTTACAACTCCGTGTGGACCGACAGCATGGGTGGCTCCCTGGAACCCACCGACGGTACATAAATATATCCCATTGCAGTGCCCAGCACAGCTGATGTAACGTCAGCTTTAATGCAGGTGGGCAAAAAATTAATTGGATTACACTGTAGGCGAGGGCCCCAAAAAATTGGTGTATCAACAGTACTAATGTACGTCAGAAAAATTGCCCATGCCCAACCAAGAGGGCAGGTGAAACCCATTAATCGCTTTGGTTAATGTGGCTTAATTTGTAACTAGGCCTGGAGGCAGCCCAGTTAAAATAAAAATTGGTTCAGGTGCAAGTTTCAACGCTTTAATGAGCATTGAAACGTATAAAAATTGTTTACAAAAATTATATGACTGAGACTTGTGGGCCTAAGAAAAATTGCCCGTTTGGCGTGATTATGTCAGGTTTCAGGAGGAGCAGGAGGAGGAGGATGAATATTATACACAGATTGATGAAGCTAAAAGGTCCCCGTTTTTGATGGTGATAGAGAACAATGCTTCCATCCGCGGGTGCAGCCTACGTATTGCTTAGGTATCGCTGCTGTCCGCTGGTGGAGAAGAGAAGTCTGGGGAAATCCAGGCTTTGTTCATCTTGATGAGTGTAAGCCTGTCGGCACTGTCAGTTGACAGGCGGGTACGCTTATCTGTGATGATTCCCCCAGCCGCACTAAACACCCTCTCTGACAAGACGCTAGCCGCAGGACAAGCAAGCACCTCCAGGGCATACAGCGTGAGTTCAGGCCACGTGTCCAGCTTCGACACCCAGTAGTTGTAGGGGGCAGAGGCGTCACGGAGGACGGTCGTGCGATCGGCTACGTACTCCCTCACCATCCTTTTACAGTGCTCCCGCCGACTCAGCCTTGACTGGGGAGCTGTGACACAGTCTTGCTGGGGAGCCAGAAAGCTGTCAAAGGCCTTAGAGAGTGTTCCCCTGCCTGTGCTGTACATGCTGCCTGATCTCCGCACCTCCCCTGCTACCTGGCCCTTGGAACTGCGCCTTCTGCCACTAGCGCTGTCGGATGGGAATTTTACCATCAGTTTGTCCGCCAGGGTCCTGTGGTATAGCATCACTCTCGAACCCCTTTCCTCTTTGGGTATGAGAGTGGAAAGGTTCTCCTTATACCGTGGGTCGAGCAGTGTGTACACCCAGTAATCCGTAGTGGCCAGAATGCGTGTAACGCGAGGGTCACGAGAAAGGCATCCTAACATTAAGTCAGCCATGTGCGCCAGGGTACCTGTACGCAACACATGGCTGTCCTCACTAGGAAGATCACTTTCAGGATCCTCCTCCTCCTCCTCAGGCCATACACGCTGAAAGGATGACAGGCAAGCAGCATGGGTACCCTCAGCAGTGGGTCAAGCTGTCTCTTCTCCCTCCTCCTCATCCTCCTCATGCTCCTCCTCCTCCTCAACGCGCTGAGATATAGACTGGAGGGTGCTCTGACTATCCAGCGACATACTGTCTTCCCCCGCCTCTGTTTCCGAGCGCAAAGCGGCTGCCTTTATGGTTTGCAGGGAACTTCTCAAGAGGCATAGCAGAGGAATGGTGACGCTAATGATTGCAGCATCGCCGCTCACCATCTGGGTAGACTCCTCAAAGTTTCCAAGGACCTGGCAGATGTCTGCCAACCAGGCCCACTCTTCAGTAAAGAATTGAGGAGGCTGACTCCCACTGCGCCGCCCATGTTGGAGTTGGTATTCCACTATAGCTCTACGCTGCTCATAGAGCCTGGCCAACATGTGGAGCGTAGAGTTCCACCGTGTGGGCACGTCGCACAGCAGTCGGTGCACTGGCAGATGAAACCGATGTTGCAGGGTGCGCAGGGTGGCAGCGTCCGTGTGAGACTTGCGGAAATGTGCGCAGAGCCGGCGCACCTTTCCGAGAAGGTCTGACAAGCGTGGGTAGCTTTTCAGAAAGCGCTGAACCACCAAATTAAAGACGTGGGCCAGGCATGGCACGTGCGTGAGGCTGCCGAGCTGCAGAGCCGCCACCAGGTTACGGCCGTTGTCACACACGACCATGCCCGGTTGGAGGGTCAGCAGCGCAAGCCAGCGGTCGGTCTGCTCTGTCAGACCCTGCAGCAGTTCGTGGGCCGTGTGCCTCTTCTCTCCTAAGCTGAGTAGTTTCAGCACGGCCTGCTGACGCTTGCCCACCGCTGTGCCGCCGTGCCGCGCGACACCGACTGCTGGCGACGTGCTGCTGCTGACACATCTTGATTGCGAGACAGAGGTTGCGTAGGAGGAGGAGGAGGAGGGTCGTTTAGTGGAGGAAGCATACACCGCCGCAGATACCACCACCGAGCTGGGGCCCGCAATTCTGGGGGTGGGTAGGACGTGAGCGGTCCCAGGCTCTGACTCTGTCCCAGCCTCCACTAAATTCACCCAATGTGCCGTCAGGGAGATATAGTGGCCCTGCCCGCCTGTGCTTGTCCACGTGTCCGTTGTTAAGTGGACCTTGGCAGTAACCGCGTTGGTGAGGGCGCGTACAATGTTGCGGGAGACGTGGTCATGCAGGGCTGGGACGGCACATCGGGAAAAGTAGTGGCGACTGGGAACTGAGTAGCGCGGGTCCGCCGCCTCCATCATACCTTTGAAAGCCTTCGTTTCCACAACCCTATATGGCAGCATCTCCAGGCTGATAAATTTGGCTCTGTGCACGTTTAACGCTTGAGCGTGCGGTGCGTGGCGGCGTACTTGCGCTTGCGCTCCAACACTTGCGCTAGCGACGGCTGGACGGTGCGCTGAGAGACATTGGTGGATGGGGCCGAGGTCAGTGGAGTTGAGGGTGTGGGTGCAGGCCAGGAGACGGTAATGCCTGTGTCCTGAGAGGGGGGTTGGATCTCAGTGGCAGGTTGGGGCACAGGGGGAGAGGCAGCGGTGCAAACCGGAGGCGGTGAACGGCCTTCGCCCACCTTGTGGGGTGCTTGGCCATCATATGTCTGCGCATGCTGGTGGTGGTGAGGCTGGTGGTGGTGGCTCCCCGGCTGATCTTGGCGCGACAAAGGTTGCACACCACTGTTCGTCGGTCGTCTGCACTCTCAGTGAAAAACTGCCAGACCTTTGAGCACCTCGGCCTCTGCAGGGTGGCATGGCACGAGGGGGCGCTTTGGGAAACAGTTGGTGGAATATTCGGTCTGGCCCTGCCTCTACCCCTGGCCACCGCACTGCCTCTTCCAACCTGCCCTGCTGCTGCACTTGCCTCCCCCTCTGAAGACCTGTCCTCAGCAGGCGTAGCAAACCAGGTGGGGTCAGTCACCTCATCGTCCTGCTGCTCTTTCTCCGAATCCTCTGTGCGCTCCTTCTTCCAATTACTACTACCTGAGTGATAGACAACTGTGTCTCATCGTCATCGTCCTCCTCACCCACTGAAAGCTCTTGAGACAGTTGCCGGAAGTCCCCAGCCTCATCCCCCGGACCCCGGGAACTTTCCAAAGGTTGGGCATCGGTCACGACAAACTCCTCCAGTGGGAGAGGATTCGGAACCATTGCTGCCCACTCTGGGCAGGGGCCCGAGAACAGTTCCTGGGAGTCTGCCTGCTCCTCAGAATGTGTCATTGTAATGGAGTGAGGAGGCTGGGAGGAAGGAGGAGCAGCAGCCAGAGGATTCAGAGTTGCAGCAGTGGACAGCGTAGAATTCTGGGTGGTCGATAGATTGCTGGATGCACTTTCTGCCGTCCACGACAGGACCTGCTCACACTGCTCATTTTCCAATAAAGGTCTACGGCGTGGACCCATTAATTGTGAGATGAATGTGGGGATGCCAGAAACGTGCCTCTCTCCTAATCCCGCAGCAGTCGGCTGCGATACACCTGGATCAGGAGCTCGGCCTGTGCCCACACCCTGACTTGGGCCTCCGCGTCCTCGCCCGCGTCCACGTCCTCTAGGCCTATCCCTACCCCTCAGCATGCTGTATTACCAGTAGTGCAGAAACAGAACGCTGTAATTAAATGTGCCGCTTATTGGCCTGTGGTTGGAGGCTGACTGCGCTTACGGAACGCACAGCAGAGGCAGGAAAGAATTTTGCGCAAGCCTGCTGTAACACTTAGCTGGCTGCGTATGAATTAGTACAACTACCCCCAGCAGAGATGCAGTACAGTCAGGACGGTCACAGGCAGCCCAAATAGATTTTTTTTCCCACATTTTTTTGGAAAAGCCCACTGCGTATATAGACTGGATATGTCTTTCACTGTCCCTGCCTCACCACCACTACTGGCCGTGGACTATGTAAAATTACTGCAGGACGCAATGCTCTGGACGCAATGCTCTGCACGGCCGATATACAAAAAAAAAAAAAATGTGCAACACTGCAAAAAGCAGCCTCAACAGTACTGCACACGGTCAGATGTGGCCCTAAGAAGGACCGTTGGGGTTCTTGAAGCCTAAAATCACTCCTAACGCTCTCCCTATAGCAGCTCGGGCACCAGCAGCACTTTCCCTGATCTCTGTCAGAATGCATCTGTGGCGAGCCGCGGGAGGGGCCGATTTATATACTCGGGTGACACCTGATCTCGCCAGCCACTCACTGAATGGGGGTGGTATAGGGCTTGAACGTCGCAGGGGGAAATTGTAATGCCTTCCCTGTCTTTCTATTGGCCAGAAAAGCGCGCTAACGTCTCAGAGATGAAAGTGAAAGTAACTCGAACATCGCGTGGTGCTCGCCTCTAGTAACGAGCATCTCGAACACGCTAATACTCGAACGAGTATCAAGCTCGGACGAGTACGTTCGCTCATCTCTATTCTCTATATGTGACACCGCAGCTCACACACCATCCAGTCCGTATGTCCACAACACTGCTGCCATTTAAGTTGGGTAGTGACACACACATGCTATAGGCAGCACCATCCTCCCTATTGGCGGGCTGTAATGATAGCCTAACATCTTCCATCATAGTATACCTTGCAGCTTGTGTATTGGTAAGCCCCTGCACATTTATCTTACACATCTTGTGTATTTATTTTTAATAGACTTATAGGGTGTTGTAGCTTTGGTTGCCCCTTTTCTGTTATATTGCATAGACCTTATGGGGCGGAGGCATACATTTATATGGTACATTATGGCAGGTCATAATTTAATATTGGGAACTTTGAGGGCCAGCATAGTTTTATGTGAAGCACTTAGGCGGAAAATGAACCTCTGGAAGTGAGGCCACACTTTCCCAGTGAAATTCCGACCACTAGTCAGAATGGAAGTATCCAAAAAAGGTGCAAAGTATGTTATATATGAAGGATAAGGAAGGATACAGTTCATCATTGTAAAACCTGCCCCACATTACCAGTACTATGCATAAAATATTGGTTCAAAACGTACTATACAGTCCAACGGTAACACAACATGGGGTGCTTTTTCTCCTCTTGCCCTGGTAAAAACAAAACTGGGGCTAAATCTACATATTACTGAAAAAAGTTGAGATTTTGTTTTCATATCAAAATGTTAACAAAATTCACAAAACAACCATGGAGTCAAAATACTCGCTACACCCCTCGATGAGTTCCCTGAGGGGTCTAGTTTCCAAAATGAGATCACTTCTTGGGGGTCTCAGATATACTGGAACACAGCATGGCATCTGAAATTTTTTCCGACAAAATCTGTATTCCAAAAGCCAAATAGCGCTGTTTCCCTTCTGAGCCCTACCATGTGCCCAAACAGCATTTTATATCCACATATGGGGTATTTCTAGCAACTGCAAAATCAGGGCAATAAGTTTTGAGTTTTGTTTCTCTGCTAACTCCTGCTGTGAAAATGGTTTTGAATTGAGAATTTGCAAAAAAATGAAATGTTCTAATTTCTGATGCACATTGTTTTAATCCCTATAAAACATTGAAAAGGTTAACAAACTTCCTAAATGCTGTTTTAAATACTCTGAAGGGTGCAACTTTTAAAATAGTGTGATTCATAGGGGTTTTCTGATATATAGGTCCTTAAAAGTCAAGTCATAACTGAATTAATCCTTGAATCAGTTTTTAAAATTTTCTTGTAAATGTAAAAGATTACTGCTAAGGCCTCGGTCAGACGACCGTTTTTTTGCCGCAATTTGCGGATCGCATGTCGGATGTGCATCCGCAAATCGCGAGACCGGGGCCGACAATTCACCGAAAAATCTGCAGCTAGCAGCGTTTTCGGTGAAACGGGCCCGATCAAAGGAGCGCTGTCCAACCCATTGAAATTCAATAGAGCCGGCAATACAGCCGGCTCCATTGAAAGCAATGGGCTGCCGGCGAGCGCGGGATGAATTTTCGGGAAGGGCTTAAAAATATAAGCCCTTCCCTGAAAATCATCCTAAAATGTGTGAAAAAAAATATATTTATACTCACCTTGTCCCTGCAGCCGGAGTTCAGCCGCAGCCGGCAGTTCTCCTGAGCTGCTCTGTGTAGTATTCAGCAGGCAGGGATTTAAAAACCTCGCCTGCTGAATGGGCTGCCTATGATTGGCTCAGCGCAAGGACCAATCAGGGGCAGCTCTCAGCTATTGAATGACAGCTGAGAGCTGCCCCTCATTGGTCCCTGCGCTCAGCCAATCAAAGGCAGCATTCACTCACCCATTCATGAATTCATGAATGGGTGAGTGAGAGCTGCCTCTGATTGGTGAGGGCTGTGACCAATCAGAGGCAGCCCATTCAGCAGGCGGGGATTTTAATTCAATGGGCGAACATCGTTCTTCTCTGCCACAGCTGTTACAGCTGTGGCAGAGGAGAATGATCTTTGTAGTAGTATATGTTCTCAATGGGGTCGGCGCTGCTGCCGCCGGCCCCATTGAGCGCATATATAGAACACAAGGAATCGCAGAACACAGATAGGTGCGATCTGCGATCTGCGATTCCTCGTGTCCTATAATTTATCGGACATCCGCATAAAAAGAGGCCATGTGACCGATCCCATTGCGAAGCAATGGTTCTATATATGCGCAGATTGCATGCGCAAATCGCACGAAAAAACGCCCGTCTGACCAAGGCCTAAACTTGTAAACTTTGCGAAGTCCTAAAAAAATAAACTAACATTTACCCCTTCATGACGCGGCCCCCTTTTTTCCCCCCATTTTCGTTTTTTCCTTCCCCTTTAAAAAAATCGTAACTCCTTTAGTTATCCATCAACGTCGCTGTTTGAGGGCTTGTTTTTTGCGGGACGAGTTGTAGTCTTCAATGGTGCTATTTAAAGTACCATATAATGTACTGAAAAACTTTTAAAAAATTCAAAGTGGAGTAAAATGAAAAAAAAGACATTCCACCATCTTTTAGTGCGTCTTGTTTCTACGGCGCACAAACTGCAACAAAAGCTACATGATAACTTTATTCTATGGGTCAGTACAATTGCTATGATACCAAACTTGTATAGTTTTTTTTACAGTACTACTATTTATTTTTCAAAGACATTTAATTTTTTTCAATTATTTTCTGCGGTCATCTTGTGCGCGCATTAACTTTTTCCGTTGATGTAGTTGAGCGAGGGCTCATATTTTGCGGGATGGCCTGAAGTTTCCATTAGTACTAATTTGGTATATATACGACTTTTTGATTGCTTTTTATTGCGTTTTTTCTGGGAGACAGGGTGACTAAAAAAGTTCATTTCTGGCGTTCTTTATTTTTTTTTTCGGACGACGTTCACCGTGTGGGGTAAAGAATGTGCTACTTTAATAGAGCGGACTTTTACGGACGCGGCGATACCAGATATGTATTTTTATTTTATTATTTTGATTTTTTAATTATAGATATGGCTAAAGGGGGGTGATTTAAACTTTTATTACTTTTTTTTACAACTAAAAAAACTTTATTGATCTTTTTTTTTTACTTTGCATTCAAGTCCTCCCGAGGGACTACAATATGCGATGCTTTTATCGCTCCTGCAGTATAACGTTATGCTATAGCACAACGTCATACTGCAATTTCACAGGCAGCCTATCAAGCCACCCCACGGGAATGGCTTGATAGGCAGTCTCTCAAGGGAGCCCTGGGGCCTTTCAGAAGGTCCCCGGCTGCCATGACACCTGCACGACTCCCCCGATCTCACCGCATGTGTCAGCTGTAATATTGCCTGTGGGTGTCAGCTATAATAAACAGCTGACGCCCGAGCTGTATGAAGAGAGGTCGCCCTGTGATCTCTCTTCATACATACCCCGACGCTCCAGGATGTAAATGTACGTCCTGGAGCGGGAAGGGGTTAAAAATGATTGCAATATAAAGTAGGCCTATGGTTAATGTTAATTAGTAACTATTTTGTGGTGTATGACTATTTGTCTTACAAGTAAAAAAAAAACAACTCAAAGTTTGAAATTTTTTTCACATTCAGTAATTTTTCAGTTTTTTTATTAATACAATATTTTAATTAATACAATATTTATTGATGAAAATTTAACACTAACATAAATTTCAAGACTCCAAAAGAAAATCTCAGTAAAAGCATTATTACCACATTACACAAGCATATTTTAGCACGTTTTTGCTCTGGGAAAAATCCTGCATGCAAAACGTGAAGAATAGATCCCAGTTCTGACAGCAGCATTTAAATGTCCAGCTTGGGATTTGAATGTCCCGAACAGGCCCCCCGGGGCGCTAAGATCATGGGGGTGCTATCCAGGTGTCATGTCAGCCTGGGGACTTTAGAAGGTCCCCAGGGTGATATTATTGTATGTTGATGCCCCTGGAAGTTCTGGTGGAGCCAAGATACAGGGTGTTTGACAGGGGGTTGACGCCCCCTGTTTATGATTGGCTGTCCGTCTGTTTCCCCTGTCCAAAGCCTCACAGGTCCTGTAGCCTCCGGCGGCCTCCCAGCAGCAATGAGGAAGGTGACTTGCGAGCGAGGAACGGTGTAGAGCAGAGCAGCTGTGGCAGGGGCACAGTGTAATACCCCAAGCTCTTAGTGCTGACCGTGCAGGAGCCGTGAGCACAATGGGGGGGCCCAGTCTTATCACTGCAGCAGTTTGGCAAATTTCAGCAGTGTCCGTGCAGGAGCGGTCAGTGGTTCTGAGTGGCAGGTGGACCACATTTTAATCAGCAGAGCAGTTTGACGAACCTAGCAGTCAGAGAGCAGAGGCAGATGGCCGCTGGCAGGGGAGCTGCAATGGGGGACTGTATCCTTTGATCACTTAGCTCTGTTATTGGCTGCAGCACTTGTGACATCCCATAATTATGTTGGGGCATCCTGTAAATGTGGCCTTACAGCGTAGACCCAAAAGCACCACGGTACACCACAGCAGTAGGCAGAGGTGAGTATATTCTTGTTAGTTACTGTATGGAAAAGTTTTTTTAGTTAAAACCCACAACTCAGACAATCCCTTTATGGCCAAAATAGGCCATGCCCTTAAAGGGTTAACGAGGACTAATTCATGCTTGATGCCTAGGGCAGCTAAAGATGTAAATACAGATCTGTAAAATGCATCCATTCCTTACATATTAAAAATTCCACAGAAAATTGCCAACATAGAAGGGTATTTTGTTACTGTAAGAGCAGTGAGACTATGGAACTTTTTGCCTGAGGAAGTGGTGATGGTGAACTCAATAAAAGAGTACAAGAGGGGCCTGGAGACCTTTCTTGAGCGATACAATATTACAAGTTATATCCCTGATTACTTCAGAAGGGTCGGTAATCCAGGGATTATTCGAATTGCCAGATTGGAGTCAAAAAGGATTATTTTTCCTTAAATTGTGAAAATTGGCTTCTACCTCGTTGTTTTTTTTGTCTTCCTCTTAATCAACATTGGTGGAAGGAAGGGGTTAACAGGCTGAATTGAATGGACATGCTATGTTACTATATTTACAGTATTCTAGTTTTCGATTGTTATGATAGTGTTTAATCTGTAAAAATGTAATTAGAAGCAACCAATGTTCCCAGATGTTTGACTCTAATGATGGGTACAGAGACTAGTATTCCATAATTCAGCATCCTCTCTGTTTGGTCAGTTTGTAGGATTTATTGGTATTCATCTGTTCTTAAAGAAACACCAACATATCTTGTAGTGGGGTTCAGTTAGATGAACATTTCCTGCCACACATTTACTTGCATGAAACGCATGCAAAAATTTGCATGACCGAAGCGGGCGTCACATAAAGTGCGGTGCCATTGCTATTCCCTGCTGCGGCTGTGACAGCTGCAGCAGGGGATTCCTTGGATGTGAAACTCCTGGATGCTGTCACATCCAGGCGTTTCACCTTGCAGTCAGTGGGGCCGGCGGCAGAAGCGGTGACCCCATTGACATACAAAGAAGATTGCGGTCCTCTGCCACAGCTGTGACATCTGTGGCTGAGGATTTCTTCATGTCCGTGGGGAGTCCCATCATAACTGAACACTGTGACAGCACTGCCACAGTGTTCAGTGACAAGGGGACTCCCAGTGGGGATGAAGAATTCCCCTGCCACAGCCTTCACAACTGTGGCACAGGAGCGCAATGTTCTCCCATTGCTTTCAATAGGGCCGGTGCTTCTGCAGCCCCATTGAAAGCAATGGGCTGTTGGCAACCCCTGTACTGATTTTCGGGTAAGGGGTTTAAATATAAACCCTTCCCTGAAAATCATCCCTACAATGTGTAAAAAAAATATATACTTATCTCTCTGCCGCTGTTAGGGTTCAGGCACGTCTAGCTGCTTGGTCCTTCTGAACTGCTCTGAAGTTTTTTCAGCAGGCAGGGATTTAAAATTCCTGCCTGCTGAAAGGGCTGTGCTGATTGGCTAAGCGCACAACAATCACAGGCAGCACTCAGCCATTCATTGAATGACAGCTGAGTGCCTCCCGTGATTGGTCCCTGCGCTCAGCCATCAAAGGCAGCACTCAGCCATTCATCGAATTCAATGAATGGCAGATGCCGCAGCTGGTTGCGTTTTGCAATTCGCTGTCCTATTTTTTACCCGTGTGAATTTTTTGGGCAGGTAAAAATCGGACATTTGACCGCTGCCATTGAATGGCATTGTTTCTAATAGATGCGAATTGCAAATGCAAAAAACATGCGCAACACAAAACGCTCGTGTGACTGAGCCCATATTGTACAAGTAAAGTAATACCTCATCTATGATACGTGATGATTTTAACAAATATGTTTCCTTTAAATGAAAGTAATTTTAATTCCTGCAAGAAACTTTTACTGCAATATTTTCTTGTCAACATTTATTGTCCATTTTGAAGGAACTTTCTTCCACATGTGAATAATTGCCTTTAAAATACTCAGTAGGATTCAAATTAATGGAATGAAATATGTAGCAGAAAGAACAATAGAGCAGTAAAGTCAAATGAGATAAACAGAAATCTGGAATCATCAAGAACAGTGTATGTTAGAAATTGTGAAGCGCTCATTTAATTTTGGGCAGAGGCAGTACACACACAGTGGCAGAACGCTGAGATCTTTGAGTTAGTAAAACTATATTTACTCCATTAGTAATTGATGAAATACAGATTTTCTAGAAATAAAAGCTTTCACTAATGAGTAGATATGAGTTATGTGTCTTATTGCTGTACATTCATTACCTTTTTTTTTTAAGTGGGACTGGCAACTGGCTTTACAGATAATTGATGCATCTTTTCTCTGCCAGGATCTTTCTTATTAGTTTGCTTATTGTTTCAAATTTGCTAGTAATTGGCATGTTTAGTACAGTGGTGAGCTAATGTAATAATGCATCTCAAGATCTAATATGATAAAAAAAAAGTGATTTTTAAAAAAGTCTCACTATTTACGATACAATTTGTACTTAAATAAGTGTCACCATTATATGGAACTATAATAAACTTTTATGGTGCTGTACAGAGCACTATATGGCAGCATATGCAGTGCCTATAGCTCCACAGTACAACCTAATCAAAACTTCTCAGGGAGCTGTAGAGCTCTTAGGACTCCTTTGAATAAGTGTAAATGCTTATATGTTTGCCCGTACACAGCATATATTCGCTTGAGAGAACTTTTGATATGATCGACTTCCGTTCCTAATTGGGGTTTTTAAAGGGCGCTGGAGCATGCATGTGAAAAGACAAGCTGAAGCATTGGCAAGAAACGATCGGCAAAAATGCTTGGAAACTTCCTCTGCCTTCTTTTTCCAGCTGCCAATGAAGTCTATAAAAGTTTGCTGCATAAGGCCTCGGTCAGACAAGCATTTATTTTGGCGCACCAATAGGCGCGCAAAAAAACCCACTGCTTGCATCTGTCAAAACTGCGTGAATGGGCAATGTTTTATGTGCAGAAGACCCGAGCTTCATGGGCATAAAAGAACACCCATTCACTGGAGCAGGAGAAGAGAGAAAAGAAGCAGGGAGAAAGAACAGAACTATGGGGGATTAATCCATAGCAGGGAGAGACGGAGCAGGGCTATTGGTTAATCACGTCCTTGTCATATCTTACAGATGCTGGATTGAAGCGGCAGGTGTAGTAACCGAATCGGTCAGTGCAGAGTAGTCATGAGTCATTATTGGGAAATCGTATGCAGTACAAATGGGATGAGATGGAAGCGGGAGCAGCAGGAGGTATCGGTATGCTGGAGGAGCTTGATCAAGGTGGTAGAACACAATAATCATGCACTAAAGGAGTGGCAGGGTTAGTTTTATACAGGAAGTGCAATCAGGAACAGGGGCAAAGAGAGCTGACGACTGGAAAACAAGAGGATGAAACTGCTTTGTGACCTTGTCTGAATAAGCCCTTATAGTGAGCTATATAGCATAAAATAAGATGGAGCTATGTACTATTTATCAATAATATCTACCATTGCTAAAAGGCCCATTTACACGGGACAAATGTCGAGGAAACAATCGGTATCACTGTCTCGCTCACAGAGTGGCCAGCAGGGGGCCGGGATGGCTAAAGTAGATTTCTCTACTCGCATTCCCCTGCCCCTCTCAATTAACTTAACACAGCAGCCGTTCCGTACTGAATGGCTGCTGTTTACACTGAATGATCACCGGCCGCTGTATTAAGTTAATTGACAGGGGCTGTGGAGTGCGAGGAGAGAAATCTCCTCTTGTCGCCTCGCTCCCCTGCTGAGTGAGCCAGTGATACTCGCTCCTGTGCAGCAGCCTGGGTGCGAGGACTCACAGGTATGAGTGTCGGGCGTCGTTTTCACGACATTCATCACGTGTAAATGGGCCTTAATAATAATACCAATGATAATAATATACTTGTTTATTTGGAATGAAAATAGACAAAAATAGCACATAATTGTATCCATATTTTCTATAATAAACTACAAAATATATTGAAGAAATAAGCAGTTATGTGCAATAAAGAGACAACCAAATGATTTTGTATCAAAGGTCAGTCACAATACCATAGAGGAAATGTCTAATGTGGTGACCTTTACCCTGAAGCATAATTAGACGAGGATTGCTGTTTAATGCAGCAACTGGGAATATTTTATTAATATTTTAATTCAAGAGATGGTGAATTAACTGAAATGAAGTCTCATTAATGCTTCATGTCTTCACTGCTTTCATTTCCATTTATAAGGAATATTTTATTAATCAGTTTTAGTAAGTATTATTCATTAATATTCCCTTCTTTTCTCTTATCAGACTTGGCCAAACTTTTGGTAAGGAATACAACATTCCAAGAAATGTTCACAGTATGTAAAGTGTCAATAGGAATGCTCATTGGGAGAATTTATTAAACAGTCTATGCCAGTTTTCTAGTTTATAAAATTATTTGTGCTGAAGTTTGTGACTTTTTACTTTTCTCACGACTTTTGAAAAGTGAGCCAGAGTTCAGTAGAGGAGACAAGGCTGCCATCAGTCACACAGATTTACAATAATTTACAGCCTGTCTCTGCCGAGGGAGGAGGCTGAAAGAGTCGGGAGCAGTGCTCTGAGCTCCCGCCCCCTCTCTGCCTCCTCTACACCCCCTCTCCGCCCCTCTGCACTATTTGCAATGAAAGGAGGCAAAACAGGGGCGGGGCTAAGTTCCGTTAATTAGCCCTGCCCCTGTCCCACCTCCTCTCATTGCAAATAGTGCAGAGGGGTGGAGAGGAGGCACAGAGGGGGTGGGAGCTTAGGGCACTGCTCCTGGCTCTTCCAGCCTCCTCCCCCTGCAGAGAGGGACGCCGTATATCAGCTAGCGTGAATACCCGGCCGATATACGGTCGTCTGAATGCACCCTTAGACTGGATTCACATGAATGTATTTGAGTAGCATATTACACACAAAAAATTTGCAAAATGTAATCTCAAGGGGTTCATTCACATAAGCGTATTTTGCATGGATTTTGTTCACGCAAAAAAATATACAGCATGGTCTTTTTCCTGCACATTTTGGCAAGGAAAGACCATATATCGAACTAATTACACTAATTGCCCTTTTCAATGAATGGGAGCATGGTTGCATCTTTTTTTTGAGCATGAAAATGCACACAATTTGTGTGTGCAAAAAGTAAAGTAAAGCACTCACGTGTGCACAAATGCGCAATGTCAATTGTGCAAATGCACGCGTAAAGGCGCTTGTGCCTATTTGACCCCATTCTTAACCCTTTCCAATCCATTGTCTGATATGTTAAGCCATTATGATTTAAGGCTGTATAGCTCCGATGTTGGAAGACATCCGTCAGGGTTCTCTTGCTGTATATTGCCAGCCTCTCTTCTGTCGGAGCCTATCCAACGTGTTACCTCATGCAGTACTGGCTTTAGCCAGCAGATAGCGCCGCTGTATAACGGCAGAAAAAAAGTAAGCCCCTTAGGAAAACCAGGATACTAATTGGATTGGAAAGGGTTAAGGTAATGATAATAATTAAACTGCTTCTCCCACAGGCAAAAATGATATAGCTTTAACTAATGCTAGACTGATGCATCATGGAACTGATTAAAAGTAAAAGTTTAAAGGGGTTGTCCCGCGCTGAAACGGGTTTTTTTTTTTTTTAAACACCCCCCCCCCCCCCCCCGTTCGGCGCGAGACAACCCCGATGCAGGGGTTAAAAAAACAAACCGGGTAGTACTTACCCGAATCCCGGCGGTCCGGCGTCTTCATACTCACCTGCTGAAGATGGCCGCCGGGATCCTCTCTCTCTGTGGACCGCAGGGCTTCTGTGCGGTCCATTGCCGATTCCAGCCTCCTGATTGGCTGGAATCGGCACGTGACGGGGCGGAGCTACACGGAGCCGGCATTCTGCACGAGCGGCCCCATTGAAGCCAGCAGAAGACCCCGACTGCGCAAGCGTGGCTAATTTGGCCATTAGAGGCCGAAAATTAGTCGGCACCATGGAGACGAGGACGCCAGCAACGGAGCAGGTAAGTATAAAACTTTTGATAACTTCTGTATGGCTCATAATTAATGCACAATGTACATTACAAAGTGCATTAATATGGCCATACAGAAGTGTATAGACCCACTTGCTGCCGCGGGACAACCCCTTTAAAATCTCAGCATCAAGATGATGTCTGATAAGCATCAGACAGGGGGCTGTACCGGAGGGAAATGACTGGAATACACAGGCAGGCATGGAAAAAATGTATTTTTACCAGAGTTGTCTGTTAACACAAATTATTTCAAAGTGCAGCGTCCATTTAAGGACATGTCTACCTTTTTGGTACCACCTTACAGTTTATACATGCTAGTATGTATATAGTATGGGTATATAAAGTTTTGACCAGGACAATCTGTGTCCAGTTTGGTTATCATTATAGCTAGTAAGGGATACATACACTTATGCCAGGATCAGGAGTCAAAATTTGCAGCTGCCTGACATTCAGGAGGAAATGTGGAAATCTTTGACATATACAGATTTTTTCTAGAGTATAAACTAATCGTGCACTTCAGATGTGCTATGATTCTTGAACAAAGCCTTTGGAAGACATATCATTTTGATCACTTATACAGTACATTTCAAAAATAGTAGACAACTTACAACAGCTTTGCTCTTGATATATTTTTGGTGCACATTCAGCTTGTATGTCAGGAAAATCTGCCGATGTATGTATATGTCAAACGTGTAACTTGACAGTTTATCCTGTATGCCATGCCACTACAAATGTTGCTTATTGACTCCCATTGTACAAAAAGTAATTTTGTTCATATTTATTTTCCAGTTCCATTCATTTATAGGGCATTGTGCATATGAAATACAGAGAAGTTCAAATACATGACATTAACACATAAAATAACAAGCAAACAGACAACATGAGCTAAAAGGGGTGCTGCTATCGGTCAATCATGGCCGTGATGGGGATATAGCTCTGGATACAGCCTATGAGTGATGGATTTTACTGTTTGCATCCATCATTGACATTCGTTAAATGTAAAGGTCAAGAGAACTGCAATGATATAATAGTCCATATATGGAGAGTTAGAACACTGGAGTTTTCTTGAGAGACCCTCCCCTTGCTCACAGATGCAGTCTAGGGCTCTGCTAGGGCAAATGATCTGCTCCATCCTCTAGCTAGCATGCTGAGGAACTAACACATTTGGGGGTCTCATTCAGGTGAGTGCCACGTAGTCTTCTGAGGGATGTGACATCATTGATCACATGACCTGAAAGCAGCTAAGTCACATTCAAGTGAATGGGACTTAGCTGCAACACCAGGCACTGCCACTATGCAATGTATAGTGCTGTGCGTAGTATGGACTGCAGTGATCACTGTGTTTACCTGAGTGCCGCTGTCACATCAATCAGCTGATTAGCGGGAATCCCAAGCGGCACACCCCCGCTGATCAACTATTGACAACCTACTTTGAAGTTGCGTGAAGAACCAAGCTCTCAAATTCTCTGCACTATGAGTTTCACTATAAGCATCCTTGAGTAGCTTAACAATTTCATCAATAGTCTGGTGCTCTGATTCAGGTCCCAGGAGTACGGTCTTTGTAATATCACCTTCTAACACATTCGGGGTTAAATCCATCTGCAATTCTGGGATCACATTATACAAGCGAATAACACTCCAAAATCAAGCTACCCAGTCCAAAAGCATTACCTTGCTTCCATCATAATTGGTAAGGTGGCCTAAAATTACTGGAAAAAAACCTTGCAGGGGTTCCACCACTAGCTCAAATGCCTGCCGCTGCTATGTCACCATCTGCATTATGAGCTTACATTGCATCCTGTTTGTGACGCCAGAAAATGTCACAGGTGGTGATACACGATGTAGGCTCCAGGGTACGATGCAGGATATGAAGTTACAAAAATAGAAAATTTTATTACAACTGAAAAGCTGCAAAGGAGAATGGTTAAGCAATTTCAGAAATCAATAAAGAAATCACATAAAACACTAATTAGCAATTGTACCAACTATTATATGCATTTCGTAGAATAACAATCATTAATTACGATATCAGCGTTGCACACTAGTAATAAAATAAGAAGAACCCCAACAGCAACAGGTAAACTAGGAATCGTGGATTGCTGCACGCAGTCAATGAATAACTGGAGAACTGGCCACAACTAGCGGATTTGTGGATTTGTTGTAAATTTTTAAGGCTCATTTCCGATAAAGTCCCAGTCCTTATACTGCAAACAGATCAGTGTTATATGCCTAGCAGTCTTGTGTGGTCTCTAACAGTTATGTCGGGGGTCTGTCAACAGAGACCAGTGCTGATGTTGCCTGAGTCCAAATTCAAAGGAAAGTTATAATGAGTACTCGTAGGAGAGAACCATAATAAGCCACTACACACACACAGTCTAGTGATTCAAAATGAGTTCTGCTTTATTGTTGAACATTGCCAGTTTTATACAAGAGGAAAAGAAGGTGTTTCTAAATGTTTCCTGATACTAAGTTTCAAACTACTTTACATTCTAATATTGCTGACCAAGTCCTCATTCCAACAAATTACAATATGGCTGTAAACAAAGGCCTTCTAAACAAAAGGTATCAGCACACTCCTGTGTGAAGTGGACATCAAACAGTTGCATATGATCATAAAGATTGACTCCACACTGTCTGAGTACAAACTTAATTACACCTCTTCCCAGACCAGAATGTAATCTTAAATTCCCATCATGTTAAGTTCAACCTTGTCTCTAAGTCAATCAAATTTGCACATCAAAAGAGGGGGCATTTTTTCTAGTTTGCACATAAAACTGGTTTAGCCACCTACTCAGTATATTTAGTATATTCTGGTCAAAGGTTCAAACTTGTAGTCAAGATGGCTGAATGAAATCATACATTTAGTATTTTAAAATCATCATCCAATTAAACGCTTGAATATACCTTTTTACATATGATTCTATATCCCAGTTCTATTAGCAACTTCCGGAATGTTTTACATATTTTTCATTTCCATAATACATAACATTATACAACCAAATAACTAATGTCACATTTATTACACTGTTTCCTTATCTTTCTTATGTTAGGTTATTTAAAAATAGGATTAACCCCTAACATAATCCCCCATTTGGACATTAGAGCCACCATTTTCTCCTGGTTCTGTCACCGGTTGGTGGCGGCTCCAGCCGGGTCCCCAGGTAGGAATGGTGCACTCTATGTCCATCTAGGGTACCAAGACATTTAAATGGGTGCAGAAAATCAGCATTCAGTACTTTTAGCTACACATGAAATTATTACCTTAATTTGTTGACATTTCCCAATTTCATTAGGGTCACAAGTAAAATTATAACACTCTTCAGCCAATGCAACATTTCTCACCTAAAACCGAGTCATATTCGTCCAATGTGTATGTTCAACGGCATCGCAATGGGGACAATATTCATATATATTAAAGAAGGTGTTTTCCTGAACAACATTGTCATCTACTACATCACTATCATTGTGTACTAGTGAGTATATGTCTCGAAGAGTCTCTATGGGACAGGGGACGGATAATAGACAAGTCCGCAAAATGTCCTCTCCACTCCTGAGGTTGGGCATACACATGTGGGAAATATTTGCCCATCCAGTCCATCGCTTCTCAATGTGGATCGTTTGTAGTGGTGTTCCCCAATAAAAGGACAGTCCAATAAGACAAAATGCAGATGTCAAAGTCAAAATGCCCAGTACCCCCCCACCCAAACAACGCCAGAATCCCACCCATCACTTTTCCTCTGGCTCGGGAACTTTCTTGCAGTGGGAGGCGTGTATCCAGGTAGCTCTCCCTTCTACTTTTACCGAAGTGGGCGTTGTCAACAGAACTTGGTATGGTCTGTCAAACCTTGGGTCCAAGGCCTTTCTTACGTGTCTTTTTACGACCACCCAGTCTCCAGGCTGAAAGGAATGAGTCCCCTCTAGGTCGTCAGGGTCTGGAATTGAGGAAAATACTGGATTGTGTGTTATTTTCAGTTTACGACATAGTTCTTGTACATATTCAATAACCTTATCACACCCCTACTGCAGGGCCTGTGGATGGTACAGGCCTAATCTTGGCATAGAGCCAAACAACACTTCTTTCAACTTAAGCGTACCATTTTAGTTCTTTCAACTTTGTCTAAACTCTGCGGGTGGTATGGAGTGTGAAACGCTTGTTCCACCCCAAGGGCTGACATCACCTCTCGCATCACTTCACCTGTAAAATGTGTACCTCTGTAACTCTCAATTGTCTCTAGTACCCCAAATCTACATACAAGTTCTGACACAAGTTTTAGTTGCTGTACATTGTGCGGTGGCTTTGAACAGGTCCACGCACACAAGGACGTACTCATACTTGCCTGATTTGGGAAGCTGGATGTAATCGATTTGTAATCTCTGAAAAGGATACAGTGGTCTGGGTGTGCACTTCCGGGGGGGTCCTCACCACTTGTTGTGCAGGCTGCACACTTCACATGCCTTCACATATGCCTTCGCCAACCTGTCGAACCCTGGAGCATACCATACCTTGTCCACAACAGAAACCATGGCATTCCGAGAGGCATGCACTTTCCCGTGAGCTAGAACAGCGAGGTGGGGGTAGGCAGCCGCTGTTAAACATACTCTGTCTCCTAATTTCCATACATCATCTACGTACCTGGCTCCTGCCTTGGCCCACTGCTCCACTTCATCCTGTAGAACGCCAAATCCCACGTTAACAAGAGTGGTGGGACCAAGATCCAACTTACAGCACAAGGGGTCTTGCGTCCTGTCCAGGAGAGCTGCAGCCTTGGCTGCCCTATCCGCTCTATCGTTTCCCTTGCTCTCTGGTGACTGCCCCTGCTTGTGTGCTTTAACCTTTATTATGGCCACCTGTTCTGACAACATGATGGCCTGCATTAATCTACCTACTGATACACCATTCTTAATGGGCTTGCCTTGTGCCGTGAGAAAGCTCCTGGACCGCCAGATGGGTCCATAATCGTGTGCAATACCAAAGGCGTACCTGGAATCAGTGTAGATGTTAGCAGTGGTACCTTTTTCTCAGCCTCCTGCGCTGACATGTGTGGCGGCAGTGGTTTTTGTACAAGCATCTCATTTAGTGTGACTACTTCAAAACCTGTTACAAACCTTCCTTCGTCATTCAGGTATCTGGATCCATCCACAAACATTTCAAGGTGGGGGTTTAGGAGAGGTTTGTCAGTGACATTTGCGAACCCAGCTGTCTCCTGCTCCATGAGCGCTGCACAATCATGCTGGTGTTCTGCGTCAAAAGGCTTCCTCCTCATCATCAGTCAGGGAATTTGCAAGAAGCTGGTCCCCTGTACTTACTCCCCCATTTGAATCAGTGTCACCCAATGGTAATAAGGTGGCCGGATTCAAAGTGGTGCAACGTTGAAATGAGACATTGGATGAAGAGTGTACTGCAAGTTCCATTTTGATCTGTCTAGCAAGGGACAGATGTCTACGGCTTACCTGTGTCAGGATACCATGTATGTCATGTGGGGTGTAGATCACAATGGTGTGATCTAAGACAATGTCAGAACTTTTGTCCAGTAGCGCCTGAACTGCTAGAACCGCTCGGACGCATGATGGAGACCCTCTAGCCACCGCGTCAAGATGGGCACTGTAGTATGCTACAGGTCGCTTTTTGTAACCGTGCATTTGTGTCAGTACAGCGGTGGTGTGTCCCGCCATCTCAGTGACGTACATTTGGAAAGGTTTGTCATGGTCTGGCAGCCCCAGTGCGAGTGCACTGGTTATCTGTACTTTCAGCTGATGGAAGGCTGACTTGGCAAATGGCCATGAATCCAAGCAGTCGTACATAGGCTGCATGGTCATGGAGGCAGAGCGTCCATGGCCAACAGTATGAAACCAGTCCCAAGAAGGTACGCAACTGGGCATGGGAGGTGGGAAGTTGCATGTCACTTACCACCTTCGTGCGCTCCGGCGTCAGGTGTTTAGTACCTGGACCTAGGCAGTGGCCCAGTAACACTATGTGAGATTTGCATAACTGAAGTTTCTCTTTGCTGGCTTTGCAGCCATTCTACTCTGATGGAGGAAACACAAAAAGCTTAGTGATGCATTGAGGTAACTATTTGTGTCAGGAGTACATAAAAGTAAATCATCAACATATTACAAGAGGACGGTGCCCTCGGGAATTGGCCAGGCGTCTAATACCAGCTTCATGCATCTGGTGAACTGGTTTTGGGCTATTCTGAGCCCCTTGTGGCAGCACTGTCCAACAGTACTGCTTTCCTCTGAAAGTAAATGCAAACAAATACTGACAGTCTGTCGAGGTCCGTCTGACTGGTAGCCCAAAGCCTCGAAGGAACGACACTAAGAACTTGTTTCTCTGCGTGCGTAAGAGTGAAGACAGGGAGAGGTGTCGCTAGGTCTGCTGCAATCCGACAGAAGGTCGGGTGAATTTCAGACCTGGGGTGTATACGAGCCTCACCGGACGGATTAAGTTCGATACAACATCCCAAGGGTCCCATCACATCGGTTCCCAATATGCTTTCAGGACTTTCAAGCACAAGGAAGCGCATGAGGCATCGCGACTAGAGATGAGCGAGCACCAAAATGCTCGGGTGCTCGTTACTCGGGACGAACTATTCGCGATGCTCGAGGGTTCGTTTCGAGTAACGAACCCCATTGAAGTCAATGGGCGACTCGAGCATTTTTGTATATCGCCGATGCTCGCTAAGGTTTTCATTTGTGAAAATCGGGGCAATTCAAGAAAGTGATGGGAACGACACAGCAACGGATAGGGCAGGCGAGGGGCTACATGTTGGGCTGCATCTCAAGTTCCCAGGTCCCACTATTAAGCCACAATAGCGGCAAGAGTGGGACCCCCATCCCAACAATTTTTACTTCTGAAAAGCCCTCATTAGCAATGCATACCTTAGCTAAGCACCACACTACCTCCAACAAAGCACAATCACTGCCTGCATGACACTCCGCTGCCACTTCTCCTGGGTTACATGCTGCCCAACCCCCCCTGCACGACCCAGTGTCCACAGCGCACACCAAACTGTTCCTGCGCTGCCCTCATGCCACGCCACACTCATGTCTATTTATAAGTGCGTCTGCCATTAGGAGGAACCGCAGGCACACACTGCAGAGGGTTGGCACGGCTAGGCAGCGACCCTCTTTAAAAGGGGCAGGACGATAGCCCACAATGCTGTACAGAAGCAATGAGAAATACAATCCTGTGCCACCGCCATCAGGAGCTGCACACGTGGGCATAGCAATGGGGAACCTATGTGCCACACACTATTCATTCTGTCAAGGTGTCTGCATGCCCCAGTCAGACCGCGGTTTTTATAAATAGTCACAGGCAGGTACAACTCCGCAATGGGAATTCCGTGTGCACCCACAGCATGGGTGGCTCCCTGGAACCCACCGACGGTACATAAATGTATCCCATTGCATTGCCCATCACAGCTGAGGTAATGTTGTGCTTAATGCAGGTGGGCTTCGGCCCACACTGCATGCCCCAGTCTGACTGGGGTTCTTTAGAAGTGGACACATGCAGTTACAACTCCCTGTGGACCCACGGCATGGGTGGCTCCCTGGAACCCACCGGCGGTACATAAATATATCCCATTGCAGTGCCCAACACAGCTGATGTAACGTCAGCTGTAATGCAGGTGGGCTAAAAATTAATTTGATTACACTGTAGGCGAGGGCCCCCAAAAATTGGTGTACCAACAGTACTAATGTACCTGAGAAAAATTGTCCATGCCCAACCAAGAGAGCAGGTGAAACCCATTAATCGCTTTGGTTAATGTGGCTTAATTGGTAACTAGGCCTGGAGGCAGCCCAGTTAAAATAAAAATTGGTTCAGGTGAAAGTTTCAACGCTTTAATGAGCATTGAAACGTATAAAAATTGTTTACTAAAATTATATGACTGAGCCTTGTGGGCCTAAGAAAAATTGCCCGTTCGGCGTGATTACGTGAGGTTTCAGGAGGAGGAGGATGAATAGAATACACAGATTGATGAAGTTAAAAGGTCCACGTTTTTGATGGTGAGAGAGAACACTGCTTCCATCCGCGGGTGCAGCCTACGTATTGTTTAGGTATCGCTGCTGTCCGCTGGTGGAGAAGAGAAGTCTGGGGAAATCCAGGCTTTGTTCATCTTGATGAGTGTAAGCCTGTCGGCACTGTCGGTTGACAGGTTGGTACGCTTATCCGTGATGATTCCCCCAGCCACACTAAACACACTCTCTGACAAGATGCTAGCCGCAGGACAAGCAAGCACCTCCAGGGCATACAGCGCGAGTTCAGGCCACGTGTCCAGCATCGACACCCAGTAGTTGTAGGGGGCAGAGGCGCCACCGAGGACGGTCGTGCGATCGGCTACGTACTCCCTCACCATCCTTTTACAGTGCTCCCGCCAACTCAGCCTTGACTGGGGAGCGGTGACACAGTCTTGCTGGGGAGCCAGAAAGCTGGCAAAGGCCTTGGATAATGGTCCCCTGCCTGCGCTGTACATGCTGCCTGATCTCTGCGCCTCCCCTGCTACCTGGCCCTCGGAAGTGCGCCTTCGGCCACTAGCGCTGTCGGATGGGAAGTTTACCATCAGTTTGTCCACCAGCGCCCTGTGGTATAGCATCATTCTCGAACCCCTTTCCTCTTCGGGAATGAGAGTGGAAAGGTTCTCCTTATACCGTGGGTCGAGCAGTGTGTACACCCAGTAATCCGTAGTGGCCAGGATGCGTGTAACGCGAGGGTCACGAGAAAGGCATCCTAACATGAAGTCAGCCATGTGTGCCAGGGTACCTGTACGCAACACATGGCTGTCCTCACTAGGAAGATCACTTTCAGGATCCTCCTCCTCCTCCTCAGGCCATACACGCTGAAAGGATGACAGGCAAGCAGCATGTGTACCCTCAGCAGTAGGCCAAGCTGTCTCTTCCCCCTCCTCCTCATGCTCCTCCCCCTCTTCCTCCTCCTCAACGTGCTGAGATATAGACATGAGGATGCTCTGACTATCCAGCGACATACTGTCTTCCCCCGCCTCCGTTTCTGAGTGCAAAGCGTCTGCCTTTATGCTTTGCAGGGAACTTCTCAAGAGGCATAGCAGAGGAATGGTGACGCTAATGATTGCAGCATCCCCGCTCAGCATGTGGGTAGACTCCTCAAAGTTTCAAGAACCTGGCAGATGTCTGCCAACCAGGCCCACTCTTCTGTAAATAATTGAGGAGGCTGACTCCCACTACGCTGCCCATGATGGAGTTGGTATTCCGCAATAGCTCTACGCTGCTCATAGAGCCTGGCCAACATGTGGAGCGTAGAGTTCCACTGTGTGGGCACGTCGCACAGCAATCGTTGCACTGGCAGATGAAACCGATGTTGCAGCGTCCGCAGGGTGGCAACGTCCGTCTTGGAGTTGCGGAAATGTGCGCAAAGCCGGTGCACCTTTCCGAGCAGGTCTGACAAGCGTGGGTAGCTTTTCAGAAAGCGCTGAACCACCAAATTAAAGACGTGGGCCAGGCATGGCACGTGCGTGAGGCTGCTGAGCTGCAGAGCCGCCACCAGATTACGGCTGTTGTCACACACGACCATGCCCAGTTGGAGGCTCAGCGGCGCAAGCCAGCGGTCGGTCTGCTCTGTCAGACCCTGCAGCAGTTCGTGGGCCGTGTGCCTCTTCTCTCCTAAGCTGAGTAGTTTCAGCACGGCCTGCTGACGCTTGCCCACCGCTGTGCTGCCGTGCCGCGCGACACCGACTGCTGGCGACGTGCTGCTGCTGACACATCTTGATTGCGAGACAGAGGTTGCGTAGGAGGAGGTTGGTTTAGTGGAGGAAGCATACACCGCCGCAGATACCACCACCGAGCTGGGGCACGCAAGTCGGGGGGTGGGTAGGACGTGAGCGGTCCCAGGCTCTGACTCTGTCCCAGCCTCCACTAAATTCACCCAATGTGCCGTCAGGGAGATATAGTGGCCCTGCCCGCCTGTGCTTGTCCACGTGTCTGTTGTTAAGTGGACCTTGGCAGTAACCGCGTTGGTGAGGGTGCGTACAATGTTGCGGGAGATGTGGTCGTGCAGGGCTGGGACGGCACATCGGGAAAAGTAGTGGCAACTGGGAACCGAGTAGCGCGGGGCCGCCGCCGCCGCCATCATGCTTTTGAAAGCCTCCGTTTCCACAAGCCTATACGGCAGCATCTCCAGGCTGATCAATTTGGCAATGTGCACGTTTAACGCTTGAGCGTGCTGGTACGTGGCGGCGTACTTGTGCTCGCGCTCAAACAGTGGCGCTAGCGACGTCTGGACGCTGCGCTGAGAGACATTGCTGGATGGGGCCGAGGACAGCGGAGGTGAGGGTGTGGGTGCAGGCCAGGAGACGGTAGTGCCTGTGTCCTCAGAGGGGGGTTGGATCTCAGTGGCAGGTTGGGGCACAGGGGGAGAGGCAGTGGTGCAAACCGGAGGCGGTGAACGGCCTTCGTCCCACCTTGTGGGGTGCTTGGCCATCATATGCCTGCGCATGCTGCTGGTGGTGGCTCCCCAGCTGAGCTTGGCGCGACAAAGGTTGTACACCACTGTTCGTCGGTCGTCAGGCATCTCGACCTGTGCCCACACCCTGACTTGGGCCTCCGCGTCCTCGCCCGCGTCCACGTCCTATAGGCCTACCCCTACCCCTCAGCATGGTGTATTACCAGTAGTGCAGAAACAGAACGCTGTAATTAAATGTGCCGCTTATTGGCCTGTGGTTGGAAACTGACTTCGCTTACGGAACGCCAGGAAAGAATTTTGCGCAAGCCTGCTGTAACACTTAGCTGGCTGCGTATGAATTAAGAGGACTACTACACCCAGCACAGACCCAGAACACTGAGGACAGTCACAGGCAGCCCAAATAGATTTTTTTCCCCAAATGTTTTTGCAAAGGCCCACTGCCTATATTCAATCAATATATCTCTTCTCTCTCTGCGTCACCGCTACTGGCCCTGGAGTATGTCAAATAACTGCAGAGTGTTGCACTGTGGACTGTAATACAGCGGTGATTTAACAGCCAACACAGAGCCAGGAAATAATTTTGCGCAAGCCTGCTGTAACACTTAGCTGGCTGCGTATGAATTAGGAGGACAACTACCCCCAGCAGAGACCCAGAACACTGAGGACAGTCACAAGCAGCCCAAATAGATTTTTTTCCCCAAATGTTTTTGCAAAGGCCCACTGCCTATATTCAATAAATATGTCTTCTGTCCCTGCCTCACAATATATGTCTTCTGTCCCTGCCTAACCACCACTTCTGGCCCTGGAGTATTACTGCAGGGCGCAATGCTCTGCACGGCCGATATACCAAAAAAAAAAAAAGTGCAACACTGCAAAAAGCAGCCTCCACAGTACTGCACACGGTTAGATGTGGCCCTAAGAAGGACCGTTGGGGTTCTTGAAGCCTAAAATACTCCTAACGCTCTCCCTATAGCAACTTCACCAAGACAGCACTTTCCCTAAAGTATGTCAGAACGCATCTGTGGCGAGCCGCGGGAGGGGCCGATTTTTATACTCGGGTGACACCTGATCTCGCCAGCCACTCACTGCAGGGGGGTGGTATAGGGCTTGAAGGTCGCAGGGGGAAGTTGTAATGCCTTCCCTGTCTTTCTATTGGCCAGAAAAGCGCGCTAACGTCTCAGAGATAAAAGTGAAAGTAACTCGAACATCGCGTGGTACTCGTCACGAGTAACGAGCATCTCGAACACGCTAATACTCGAACGAGTATCAAGCTCCGACGAGTACGTTCGCTCATCTCTAATCGCGACCCTTTAAACATTACCTCTAGCGGTTCAGTTTCTGCCAGCTGAATCGGCACTCCTGAAACCCCTTGCACCGTTTACTGCTAGACAATCAGGCTGGCATTCTATTTAAAATAGATCAGAACCTTGTTGCAAAAAAAAAAAAAAAAAAAAATCAAAAATTTGAAAATTGCTGCAATACCTAGATCACCTATGTCAGATGTCCAGTTCCTTGGGCTAAGCAATGACCCAGGAGAACAACCTTTGTTTTGCAGAATTGGAGTTTGTCTTGGAGGTGGCTTTCTATTTGTCAGGACCTGCGGAAAGCTGAGTTTCTGCAGTAGCTATCAAGACAAATACATGAGCCGGATCTACCAAGAGAGCAGTTAGTTTACAAACCTTTTCTGAACTGACGTCCCAACCCGTACCGATCCATCTGGTGAGAATTTGATGGATGCAGATAAGGCTTGTAAGATATCAGTACAAATAACAGAAACATGAATTACAACAAGGCAGAATAATCCACAAACATCTATCCACATGGGAATATTATATTCTTTAAGCAAATTCATTATTAATCTTATCCTGCCTGCAATGTCTCATCAAATTTGAGAAGAAAAAAACTTTTCCTAACTGCCCAAGCTTCTCACCCCCTCCTTTGTAGACAAAAGAGGGATAAAACATTACGTACTTTTACATCATCTAGCTCCACCCCTTCAATACTGGTCGTTTGCGTGTTTCTCCTACAGAACATTCTCTCAGAGACAGTACAGTACTAACAGCATTTAGCAGTGATATAGACGTCCAACCAATCACAGAACTGACATATACCCAGAAAGCAAAAATATATATCTTAAAATCCCTATGTTCTCTATTTTTAAGACCGTATAATTCACATAATTCATTACAAGTTTCTTATTTCATCAGTGTTTGTCTTTCTTTCTATGACCCTGAATCTTATCTCTCTATGAAACAGAACAATAGCTAAGATTTTAGAAGGCGGAACATTCAGACTTTCAACAACATTAATCATTAGTAATTACAAGAGGTATATTTCTCTGAGGATATGAATAGTTAAACACATAGAAAGGAAAACATGCTAAGCACTTCTAACATTTTCTGCATTTTTAACCCTTGTATCCTTAAAAGCCCCCACAGACGTGAGTGGGGTATAACTTTCTTACACTTATATGAAGAAGACTAAGACGTACAACAAAGATTAGATTACATAACATCAAGACATACAAGACAAACAATAATGGTTATTTGTCACATAATTGTTCACAGATTTTGCATGAACTTGCTTTATGTCCCAAAGGAACACTAACTATAAGAGGATTCCCTTTCTCTGATAACCCATTACTGCCGTATCTATACTTGCCTCTATCCATCTGTCTAACATACTTTTATCCAACCTTTTGACTATCTCTGAATCTTTCCCAAACTTGCTGGTCTAAGACTCCCAAAATTCTAAACACCTTACTACATTCTTCTTCTAGACCGGCGTCTCTGATATCTTTCATATGCTTTTTCCGGTACTGTTACCAGAACTCATAGTTAAAGGTTCCCGCCAATCTAAGTCCTATCAGTTTATATACTTTATAGGCTTGTCTACAAATGTCCTTCCATTCCCCTTCTCTTATGGACTTACCTCTTGATTTACCACTAGCACACAGTATTGAGGATGCACACAGCTTCCTCGGATAATTCTGGCAGTCACACAGACCTTTTAGTCCCTTCTGCCAAGCCCGCAACTGGCAGGACAACTATGGACTTGTTCCTCTGTTTTTACCTCAATCACACAGTATAAGGATGCACACAGCTACCTTCGGGTAAATCAGGCTAGTCCCTTCTGCCAAGTCCGTAACTGGCAGGACACTTATTTGTCACACAGACCTTATTTATTTCCCACTATTCATCACTAAGTATACAGGACCTTATTTCACACAGTTACACTAAGGACACTTAGTCCCTGGTCCTGGAATAGTTTTACGGACTCACTACAGCACTTAGACTACTTAGGGATTCAGGGGAGACCAGACCTCTCTTCTAAGGGAACTTCTGGTGATATTATAACAGATTCAGTAAAAGCAAATTATGGTTAAAATGACACAGACTATCAACGTACAGATTTCAACAATTACTACAGGCAACATGGCAATATACACACAAGGGTTCTTCTGTCTAGCATGGTTACTAAGAACATCGTAAATAACAGGCAGAAGCATCCTATATAACATACAGCGACTCACCTCCTGTCAACACGGGACTGAAGACAGGGGAGCCCAGAGCTGGAGTGGCAAGTCAAGAGCTTACCTTACACTGGTGTTTTGTAGATCTGGGGTCCCGTGGCCTCTGGTCCGGCTGGTCGGCAGGTAGGATCGGCAGGTATCTGCTGCAGGTAAGGAGTTAGCCTCTGCCCCACGTTGGGCGCCAAATAAACTGTCGGGGGTCTGTCAACGGAGACCAGTGCTGATGTTGCCTAAGTCGAAATTCAAAGGAAAGTTATAATGAGTACTCGTAGGAGAGAACCATAATAAGCCACTACACACACACAGTCTAGTGAATCAAAATGAGTTCTACTTTATTGTTGAACATTGCCAGTTTTTATACAAGAGGAAAAGAAGGCATTTCCAAATGTTGCCTGATACTAAGTTTCAAACTACTTTACATTCTAATATTGCTGACCAAGTCCTCATTCCAACAGATTACAATATGGCTGTAAACAAAGGCCTTCTAAACAAAAGGTATCAGCACACTCCTGTGTGAAGTGGACATCAAACAGTTGCATATGATCATAAAGATTGACTCCACACTGTCTGAGTACAAACTTAATTACACCTCTTCCCAGACCAGAATGTAATCTTAAATTCCCATCATGTTAAGTTCAACCTTGTCTTCAAGTCAATCGAATTTGCACATCAAAAGAGGGGGCATTGTTTCTAGTTTGTACATAAAACTGGTTTAGCCACCTACTCAGTATATTTAGTATATCATGCATTTAGTATTTTAAAATCATCATCCAATTAAACACTTGAATATACCTTTTTACATATGATTCTATATCCAAGTTCTATTAGCAACTTCCGGAATGTTTTACATATTTTTCATTTCCATAATACATAACATTATACAACCAAATAACTAATGTCACATTTATTACACTGTTTTCTTATCTTTCTTATGTTAGGTTATTTAAAAATAGGATTAACCCCTAACAGTTACTATACGTGTGCACACATACAGCTTTTCTGGAGGTTGGCCCCACTTACGATACATGGCTGAGGGAACTCTTGATCTGAAGAATTGTAGGACAGCTCTGACTTACTCTTGTGGGGCATTGCTCCTGGTAGCAGTCTCTGTAACAGTCCCTCCAACAGCTCCAGCTGCTGCATGGTAAGCTCTAGTAAATGTGTCTGCAGTGTGGCCTATCACTCCTAACAGTGATTCCTGAGTCCAACAGCAGCTCATACAGCAGCACCTTTGAAAAAAGTTCAAAGTTCCCTTAAAGAGCCTGTGTAATCACCTTTGAGCCCTATAAACCATGTCATGGGGCTTAAAGATGAGGGGATGAGGGTTGCTTTTTATACTCACTGTATACCCCGTTCCAGCACTGCTCCCCTGAGACATCAGCATGCGTACACATGGTGACTTTATACAAGGATGTGTGCGCACATCTCTTATTGATCTCTATGGGGGAGTACATGCATACAGCCTTGAGAGAAGAGTCACTATGTGTGCACAAGCTGATTTCTTGGCACTGGAACGGGGGACCTGGTGAGTATAAAAGGCAGCTCCCCGGACTCTCATCTTTGAGCCCTATAACACAGTAATGGCAGAGACCCTTTAAAGTAAACATGAGACCAATTAATGACAAGGATTGATGTTCCAAAATGTTGCATATCTGGGGGTATATCTTTGCGTCTAAACTTTTAGAGAGTATCTCCCCATGATGAATCGATTGCACACATTGAAATTATTCCTCTTTAGAAGAATGTTACTATTCTGTTTCGAGGTCATATACTTAATTTAAAACTACTCCAATCATACTTTGTTAGAGTTTTCATCCAGATACTTATAACTTTGTAATTGGCTATTTCTGTCAGTCGTATCTGTGCCATTAACTTGAAAAGCCTGGAACATTCATTTTCTTTCAATCTGCATCTACTCAGCTTGGCACAAAAATGCACTTTACATTTTTTTTTACCATTACAAATTACCAGACTGAACTACGCTAAAGACTCTTATGTGATGTATTCCAGCGCCCAGAAACTTTAACCTATAGATAACACCATAGATACACTTTGCTGCTATTTTTCCACCTAAACAATTTCATAGCAAGAATTTCAATATAATAGAAGACATATCATACATTCAGCATGGAATTTAATGTTTTTCTCCCTATAGCTTTCAGAGGTTTCATTATCATCAACTCATATGGTACAGAATGTACACTACCGTTCAAAAGTTTGGGGTCACCCGAACAATTTTGTGTTTTCCATGAAAAGTCACACTTATTCACCACCATGCGTTGTGAAATGAATAGAAAATAGAGTCAAGACATTGACAAGGTTAGAAATAATGATTTGTATTTGAAATAACATTGTTTTTACATCAAACTTTGCTTTCGTCAAAGAATCCTCCTTTTGCAGCAATTACAGCATTGCACACCTTTGACATTCTAGCTGTTAATTTGTTTAGGTAAGCTTGTGAAATTGCACCCCACGCTTCTAGAAGCATCTCCCACAAGTTGGATTGGTTGGATGGGCACTTCTGGCGTACCATACGGTCAAGCTGCTCCCACAACAGCTCAATGGGGTTCAGATCTGGTGACTGCGCTGGCCACTCCATTACCGATAGAATACCAGCTGCCTGCTTCTGCTGTAAATAGTTCTTGCACAATTTGGAGGTGTGTTTAGGGTCATTGTCCTGTTGTAGGATGAAATTGGTTCCAATCAAGCGCTGTCCACTGGGTATGGCATGGCGTTGCAAAATGGAGTGATAGCCTTCCTTATTCAGAATCCCTTTTACCCTGTACAAATCTCCCACCTTACCAGCACCAAAGCAACCCCAGACCATCACATTACCTCCACCATGCTTAACAGATGGCGTCAGGCATTCTTCCAGCATCTTTTCATTTGTTTTGCATCTCACAAACGTTCTTCTTTGTGATCCAAACACCTCAAACTTGGATTCATCCGTCCACAACACTTTTTTCCAGTCTTCCTCTGTCCAATGTCTGTGTTCTTTTGCCCATCTTAATCTTTTTCTTTTATTGGCCAGTCTCAGATATGGCTTTTTCTTTGCCACTCTGCCCTGAAGCCCAAAATCCCGCAGCCGCCTCTTCACTGTAGATGTTGACACTGGTGTTTTGCGGGTACTATTTAATGAAGATGCCAGTTGGGTACCTGTGAGGCGTCTGTTTCTCAAACTAGAGACTCTAATGTGCTTATCTTCTTGCTTAGTTGTGCAACCCGGCCTCCCACTTCTTTTTCTACTCTGGTTAGAGCCTGTTTGTGCTGTCCTCTGAAGGGAGTAGTACACACCGTTGTAGGAAATCTTCAATTTCTTAGCAATTTCTCGCATGGAATAGCCTTCATTTCTAAGAACAAGAATAGACTGTCGAGTTTCAGATGAAAGTTCTCTTTTTCTGGCCATTTTGAGCGTTTAATTGACCCCACAAATGTGATGCTCCAGAAACTCAATCTGCTCACAGGAAGGTCAGTTTTGTAGCTTCTGTAACGAGCTAGACTGTTTTCAGATGTGTGAACATGATTGCACAAGGGTTTTCTAATCATCAATTAGCCTTCTGAGCCAATGAGCAAACACATTGTACCATTAGAACACTGGAGTGATAGTTGCTGGAAATGGGCCTCTATTCACCTTTGTAGATTTTGCACAAAAAACCAGGCATTTGCAGCTAGAATAGTCATTTACCACATTAGCAATGTATAGAGTGCATTTGTTTAAAGTTAGGACTAGTTTAAAGTTATCTTCATTGAAAAGTACAGTGCTTTTCCTTCAAAAATAAGGACATTTCAATGTGACCCCAAACTTTTGAACGGTAGTGTACATTAGGTGATTAAGCAAACACGGGAGAGGGGGTTGGGGGGGGGGGGGGGGCAATAAAAGTTGCAAATTATGACTCCAAGCATGGTGTGCACCAATATTTGCAACTTTTATGGGCTAGCATCTGACATAAACTGTTTGATAAATTTTGAGTGCCTGATCTATGTGATCACACTGCTGATTGGAGTATTACTGCCTCTGAAGACCTGGACATATGTAGCTCACTTAATAAATTCATTGAGCAGTGCTACTTGGGTACCTTATGGCAATATTATTTGGGCACTGTATGTAAGCCATAAGGGTGGTGTCAATAGAAGGTACCATACAGGGCACCAATCAAGTAGTGGCCGACTCTGAAGTCATGTACATAGAAGCAGCAGTACAAGTGATATCTCCTGAAATTTAGTTATTGGGAAACTTTTGATTTTGTTTATTTCGTAGTAAAGGTGTGTGCACTATGGATTTGAGCATTTTAATCCTCATTTGTGGGGCACTACAAGGGCTCCTTCACATGGGCATATATGCGCACCCAAAAATTGAGTCCGCAATACGCAGAGAATAGAACCATTGATGTCAATAGGTTCGCTCACATTTCCCGTTTTTGCGTGCACATTTCTCTTGCTTGCAAAAAAATTAGAACATGCTGTATTTTGTGCGGCTTTGCGGGCCTCACATCAAGTGACGGGCTCGCTCTAAGCTACTTAACTTATAGAATCTGAAACAGCAATTAGCAATTACATAATTACATTTATTATCCTGTGAAATGAAACAATCGGTTTGTTACTGAACTGCTCTGCAGGAACACATTAGAATATTAGTTATCTCTGGAACTCAGTGCAATCTCTTCCAATGCAGCTGGTGTTCAAGAAATCATACGAGACTGTTACTCCGTGAGAATAAAGTTATGCATTTATAGAGCAGATTGCATGGGTTATTATGAGGGTAGCAAATAAATACATATATTTTTGTTGCTTTGTAACCACGATGCCGTGCGGTGTCATCCTACTGTTACAAACACATGGCCCACAACTCACCGCTCTCCCCTGCTGGCACCCGAATCTTTAGAGACGAGCAGGCTGGTACTCGCATAAGGCACTACTCGCTCGAGTAGTTTGCCTTAGCAAGTACGCTCGCTCATCTGTAGTTGTAGCAGAATAGGATAGGAAAACACAGGACTGCGGTAACTTGCTGATCAGTAGGGTTCTCGCCGTGAGACTCCCACCGATCTTGAGAATGGGGGGACCTTTGTCCCTCTCTGCCTATCGCTGCAGAGTTACTTCTTGCCCTGCAGGGAAATCAGAATTAGTGGAGAACGGCCAAGCATGCATGGTTGGCACTCCATTAATTTCAAAGGAATTGACGGAAATACCTGAATGCTTGTATTCTGTTATCTCCTGCAGTACCATTGAAAATTGATCGAGCACCAGTGTGCTTGCTTGACCAGCACTCCATTTAATCTCCTCATGACAAGAGGTACAGTAAACCCGCAGTGAGGAAGAGGGAGGAGTGGTGATATGAGACCCCCATTCTCGAAATCATCATGGATCTCAGTGGTGAGACCTCCACCGATCTGCAAGTTATTCCCTATCTGGTGGCTAGGGGACTGAATGGCCACTGATATAAACATCCCATGGTCACCATGCTGATAAAAGGGTAAGAATTTGGTGCAAGTAGCATGAATCGATGAATCCTTCCTGTCAAGTGTCAACGGTGGAAGTGGAGTAATGGTGTGTGAAATGTTTGCTTGGCATACCCTTAGTCCTCTGACGTGGGGATGGATGCCAGCCATGATGAAGAATTGTATTATTTGGACACTACATGGGGTGACACCAATAGAAGGTACTTCCCAGAGTAAATCATCCTTAAGGTTGGCTCTGATCGCATTTACTGGTGTAGTTATGGTTTCAGAAGTTGCAATTACATCCAGATACTTGCGTATGAGGCCCCAAAGACCCGTTTGCGCATAATAGGACTGCAGTAATGTAAAATGCATGTGAGTTGGGAGCAGGAGTCGCAGAGCGGCAAGGTTTTGCCCTATATCCAGGAGCTTCAAGTTGTTTATTTCATTCTGTGTGTTGGATCAGCACTTCTGTATTGTACTTCGGTGGTTAGTTGAAAGCAGTATGGGGATAATAGCAAACAGCAATAATATTTATAAAGCATTTTCCTTTGCAGCATAACAATTAGAGCTTGAGTGAGGATGAATCACGTTTTGCTGTTCGGAGCAGTTATTTTATAGCTCGTTCTGCAGTAACTGTTTAATCTTAATGAAATTTATTTTTTTAATCTTCACTTTTTCCTGCAGTGTATTCTGTAGGGCAAGGTTGAGCTAAAGGGTCAATATCGTACTGCACTGCTGTCTTAGGCCTCATATTGGTAAAACCCTGCGGGTATCTCTATAGCATTTTACTGTTTTTTGTAAATACCGGGTCTGCCGGTAGAGAGTTGGCAGAGACCGTGTGTAGCTGCGAGTGTACAGCGTATTTCATGCACGCGGTCATGCGCAGCCTGACACCTTTAAAAAAAGTTCCCTGCTCTGTTTCATAGCGAGGTCGCGCATGAAAATGCCGCCCACACACAGTGTATTGCGTATGGACAATGTTGCAAAAGAAGCCAATTCCTCATTTAAGGGAAAAAAACTTCTTTCGCGACTCCAAGTCTGGCAATTGGAATAATCCCTTGAACAACATCCCCTCTGAAGTAATCAATGACTATAACATGCAATATTGTAACACTCAAGAAAGGCATCCAGACATCTCTAAAACTCTTTGAGTATATATTCATACATTGTAATAGGTTGCCCTCAGTCATCTTTTTTTCTTTTGATAACCTCATTTATTACTTTAGTTGCCGCTTTTGTCCCCCCTCAAGCTCTGATATGTCCTTCTTGAGTACCGCTGCCCAAAACTGTCCACAATATTCCATGTGTGGTCTGACCAGTGACTTGTAAAGAGGAAGAACAATGCTCTTGTCATGTGTCCCTAGACCTCTTTTGATGCTCGCCAGGATCCTGTTTGCCTTGGCAGCAGCTGCCTGACACTGGTTGCTTCAGTTAAGCTTATAGTTAACCAAAATTCCCAAATCCTTTTCCATGTCAGTGTTCCCCAGTGGTTTCCTATTTAGTGTGTAATGGTGACATGTATTTCCTCAGCCCATGTGCATAACCTTACATTTATCAGCATTAAATCTATGTGCCAAATTTCTGCCCAAACCTCCAACTTGCAACCACATTCTATCCTCTCTTGTGTTAATTACTTCACATAATTTTATATCATCTGTAAATATTGATATTTTACTGTACAATACCAATCAGAGTATGTACCATTGATAATCCCCCTCTGCTTGCTATCACTGAGCCAGTTCCTTACCCACTTACACACATTCTCACCCAAACCAAGTATTCTCATTTTATATACCAACCTTTTATGTGGCACAGTATCAAACGCTTTGGAAAATCAAAATACACAAGATCCAGTGACTCTCCCCGGTCCAGTCTAGAACTTACCTCCTTGTAGAAGCTGATCAGGTTGGTTTGACAGAAGTGACCCCTCATAAACCTGTGCTGATATGGAGTTATACAGCTATTTTCCTTGAGGTCCTCCAGGATGGCATCTCTTAGAAACCCTTCAAACATTTTACCCACAATAGAAGTAAGACTTATCAGCCTGGAGTTTCTGAGCTCTCTTTTTTCGACCCCTTTTTGAATATCTGCACAACATTAGCTACGTGCTAAGCCAGTGGAACAGATCCCATCATTAAAAAGTCCTTAAATATAAGAAAAAAGGGTCTATCACATTACTTAATTCCCATAAAGCCTGGGGTGTATGACCTGGTTGATTTGTCTATTTTAATTTTCCTGGGTTAAATTGGTGACATTTAGTGAAGCGTTTACTTTATCACTCTGCATTTCATCTGACATTTCTTTTGCCTTTATCAATGCACGGGACAAAAAACTATTTAATAGATTTGCTTTCTCCTCATCACCCTTTACAATTTTTCCTACATTATTTATTAGTGGGCCAGCATTTTCAGTATTAAATTAATCTTTTTACTATATATATAATTGCAGAGCAATTGGAGTTTAGGCTTAAGGCCCATTTACACGCAACGATTATCGCTCAAAATTCATTAAAACAATGCCATATGAGCGATTATCGTTGCGTGTACATGCTCCCATCGTGCACTTTCCGTCAGATTTTTAGGTAAGTTTAAAAAACATTTTTTAGACCGCACGCTGTGTTCTCCACTGGAGCTAGAGTTAACATTGTATTCTCTCTGCAGCCCCTGTGAAAAAACAGTCTGCACGCTGTGTTCTGCATGAGAGATTAGTTGTACTCAGCCCGTGACAGGCAATGCGAGAACAAAGGAGCTGATTACAGAGCTCAGACCACCATCGTTTGAAAGATTGTCTTTGCGTGTAAACCAGCCTTTAGTTTTACTCTCTTTGGCAATGAGTCTCTGCCTCCACCTTTGCTGCTTTTATCTGTTTTCTACATAATTTAAGTTTTTCCTTATAGGTTTGTAGTGATTCTTTGCTGTCTTTTTGTTTTAGTAGTTTAAAAGTTTTACTTTTCTTGTTTATTGAACCCTTTACACCTTTATTGAGCCACATTGGTTTTCTCCTATTCCTAATCCTTTTATTCCCATTAAATTATGAACTGCTCACAGTGAGTATTTAAGATGTTTTAAACATTTCGCATGTATCATTTGTACTCTTATTTTTGAGGATATTGTCCCAGTCAGTAAGGTTAAGGGCAACTATAAGCCGATCAAACTTTGCTTTCCCAAAATTTAGCATTTATGTAGCTCCCTGATAAAAGTAGAAATTAATTATATTATGGTCACTATTTCCCAGGTACCCCCCAACCAGCGCCCCAGTTATTCTGTCAGGTCTGTTGGTTAATATTAGGTCCAAAATGGCCGTTCCTCTAGCTGGGTCCTGTACAAGTTGTGTAAAGTAATTATCTTTAATTATTGACAGGAACTTGTTGCCCTAATGAGATCCGTTGGTTTTAGCTTCCCAGTTTATATCTGGATAGGTAAAGCCCCCCATAATAGTTACCTCATTGTGATTTGTCGCTTCATCTGTTTGCCTCAGTAATAGATTTTCGATGGCTTCTGCTATATTTGGTGGTCCATAGAAAACCCCTATGAGGATTTTATTGTTGTATTCCCATCCATGTATTTCTACCCATAGAGACTCCACATGTTTATCTCCCTCCAATACATCTTCCCATAATGTGGGATTTAAACAGGATTTTAAAAAAGACAAACCCCTCACCCTTACTGTTTTTTTAGGATCCGTTCTGAACAGGCCGTTACCTTGTGGTGTATGTTCATCAACCAGTCACAGCTTTCACCCAACCAGGTCTCAGTTACTCCCACTATGTCATAGTTTTCCTCACATATTATTTCCTCCAGTTTGTCAACCTCATAGTTCAGAATTCTAGCATTAGTCATTATATGGTTTAGAACGTTTGGGTTATTTTTTATAATAATTATATCCCTATTAACTGTTCTTCTAGGTCTAAGTGTACTAACCCCTCCCACTGCTCAACCCCTATTCTTATTACTTAGTCCCAGATCCCCTCTATCTCTCTGTTTACTTTCTATCCAGTCCCTAGTTTAAACACTCCAACCTTCTAGCCATCTTCCCCTCCAGCACAGCTGCACTTTCCCCATTGAGATGCAGCCCATCCATACAGTAGAATCTGTAGCAAACAGCAAAGTGAGCCCAATTTTCCAGAGCTCCTCCTTCCTGCACCAACTCTTGATCCACTTGTTTACCTCCCTAATCCCCCACTGCCTTTCTGATAAGGAGGTCCCTGAAATCATTTTTTCGGACCTTCCACCTAACTCTAACTTTTTCATTGATGCCAATCTGTAAAATGACCGCTGGATCCTCAACAACTCTTCCCAGTAATTTGTCAACCCGACTAACGAAGATAGCCAAGTACAAGCACTCAGCTTTCTCTGGTCTATAAGTGGCAGTTTGGGCATAAAATAGGTGCACATAGATGCCATCAACATCGCAGCTGCATCTAAATTAAACTTAAATTATTTAGCCCTTTTTTTAGAAGTGAAGGGAGGAGGATATATAGAGTATACAGAGAAATCTGCTATTGCTTGCCTGTGTGATGATGATGATAAAAAATGCAGGCGGCAGCAAATACATAGGCATCATAGGGACCCAAAAAATATTAAAATGAGCACAGCCAACTGTATTATCCCTTAAAAAAAAATAGTATTTACCAACCAGATTTTTAAGGTCTACAAGTGTGAACTGATGAATTGTATTATTATCCATGTAGCAGAGCTGTTTTTATCAGACTTGATAAATTACTGAATATTCTGGCTGCATTCTGTCTACTAAAGAGAGCGAACTGCATATGGATTTACACAGGTAGTGTTGAATTGAATAAGAGCTGTATAAAAATGTGTAATGGGTTTTCTTTCTTGCTGGCTGTAGTTAGCCATTACGACATTCACAGGGCACTTAGGATGATGTAGAGAAATGGAGCTCTGAGTAGCACAAGTCCGGACAGGATTAAATGGGCACCGTAGTGTTATATAGGGGCATAGCTACAGGGTTGCAGAGGTAGCAGTTGCTGCTGGGCCCTGGAGCCTTAGGGGAGGGCACAGGCCCCTCCATCATATAAGAAGATACCAGTATTATAAAGGTTCATTAAAATGGAATTCATTAGAAACAGAAATTATCATATTACATCTGTAATGTGTGGGTGGTACGTGATGATGGGGCAATAACAAACGTAGGTCAAGGTGGCAGTTTTATATTTTAAAAAAATTACTACTACTTAACAATTGCATTATTTCAATAGGGTCGCTCTATGGGTGGGGTTCAGATTAGAGATGAGTGAACGTGCTCGGCCCCGCCCCTTTTTCGCCCGAATACCGCGATTTTCGAGTACTTCCGTACTCGGGCGAAAAAATTCGGGGGGCGCCGTGGCGGCGCGGGGGGTTGCAGCGGGGAGTGGGGGGGAGAGGGAGAGAGAGAGGGCTCCCCCCTGTTCCCCGCTGCTACCCCCCGCACCGCCACGCCTCTCCCCGCCCCCCGGCGCCCCCCGAATCTTTACGCGCGAGTACTGAAGTACTCGAAAATGGCGGTACTCGGGTGCGTAAGTACTCATTACGAGTACGTTCGCTCATCTCTAGTTCAGATATGTTGCATCAATAACATCATGCCTACATATTTTCTTAAAGTGACAGTAACTCAGTGATCTGGCATAACCCGCTAATGTGATGGTGCATACATCTCCTCTCTTGCCCAAACCACTAAAAGATTGTTTCCACATTAAGGGCTGCTGTCATTAAAAAGTTCCAAAAATCATAAAAAAAATAATAAAATACTTATGAAAGGATATATAGCATCTCTAATAGACCATGCAATAATGGTTGTTGATATGGGAGCCTTTAAAAACTTCAAGAAAATGGCTCTCAACTATTTATGTACAGAAACTGGATGGATCATTTCTAAAATGCAATTATTAATTGTGGTGCTATACTTCATTTTGACCACTAGATGTCACCTGGAAACCTGTAACAATTTTGTTTAGCCATGCTATATAACCTGCACAGTACGTCATGAAAAAAATGCAATAAACATGGCGAAAATAGCTAATTTTGCCTCTCTTACAAAATACAGAATGGAAAGTGATCAAAATGTTGCATGGGTTAACAAATGGTAACATTAAAAAGTACAACTCATCCCACAATAAAAGTACAGCACCGTTGACAAAAAAGAAAAATGTTGGTGGTCCCTGAATGCAGTGGTATAAAACAAAACCAAAACATTTATTGTGAAAAGTGTGAAAAATTTGGGAAAAAACTATAAATTTGGTATTGACATAATGGTACCGGCCTGCAGAATTAATACATATTAATAACATTGTATCAATAACATATTATTTATACAGCATAGTGAATGTTTAAAAATAAAAACCATGCAGCGAAGCAAAAATAAATATTTTTTAAAAAGTGTTTTTATGCACAAAAGTAGCAAAACCTAAAACAAACCTGCCACTGTTTTGTGAGCGGGCAATAAACTAGGCCCATCCAAGGGCTGTGTATGATATGCGGAGAAATAAAGCACGCTACGATTTACTTCTCCTCTGTATTGCTACTCAGTGCCCACACGCAGGAGTGAATAGAATAGTGAAAGTCCGTTGACTTTTATTTCCGCCATTCACTGCATGTTATGCACAGGAAATACATGCAAAATACACCCATGTGAACAAGCCTTAGAACTCATTGAAGAACAGATTTTGAGTGACATTAGACCATTTGTAGTCCCAAAGACTCTGGTGACATCTTGTGGTTGAATTCTGAATTTCCCTTTATAGAAAAATTATTTTACCTTTTAAGTATCTTCTATTTACTACATTCTTCTGATCTTTTAGGCCAGTTTCACACAGACGACAGCGATATTGCTGCTATGTACACGTGATTTTGTAGCATCAGTGATACTTTTTTCTTGGGAACAATTTAGCATTGCGTCGCTGATTCCCGCGACTTTTTTCGCACAATAAAATTGCCAAATTTTATAGCAAGAAAGTTAGTAGGACTTTCTAATGTTAAGATCGCATCGCATGAAAATCAACAGTTCATGCCATGCGATAAACCAGGAGCTCCTTGGGAAACACAGTCTAGAAAACATCGCAAGACGCAGGCATATCTAGCAACCTGCAACATTTTTTCTCGCAATGTCGCAGGGTACAAAACATCGCTAAATGTGAAGGAACCCAAAGCATGGGCTTCACTTACATGCGAATTGTCGCACTGTCACATTGCGAGAAAATTGCACAATTTTTCTCGCCCGTGTGTAACCGGCCTCAAAAACAAATACATAAAAACATCTTTGAGTTAGGAAAAGTCGTCACTTAATTATTGCTGTCTGTCCGCAGCAGCATGTGTGCAGTATTTTTCTACATGCAAGAAAGATGGGGTAGGGCCTATCTTCCTACTTTTTTTCCTCAAACTTGCGAGCAATAGTGCGGTGTTTGAATAGTCAAAAAAAACCCCTCAAACCCCCGTTTATGCACTAATACACTCCATAGTAGTGAGCATATTAGCACATGTGCCTGCAGCAAACAAAGACGCACCGATTGAAATGGCTAATTAGTATAATTACCGTGTTTCCCCAAAAATAAGACCCTGTCTTATATTAATTTTTGCCCCAAAAGAGGCGCTAGGTTGTATTTTCGGAAATGTCTTATTATACTTACCTAGCAGGCTCAGTCCAGGTACCTCCTGCTGCTCTCCAGAGCTCCGTCAGGCTTCCTGCAGTCCTCGGCCACCATCACAGCCATGGCATTATGGAGGCTGGATTTAGGGATTGGCTGAGCCATGGCATTGATTCTTAAATCCTGCCTCTACAGAATGATGGCTGTGATCGGTTCTCGAGTGTTGCTCAGCCAATTAATGCAGTACTGGATGAACCAATCACAGCCATCGCACTGGTTCATAGAGCAGTGCATTGATTGGCTGAGCAGCACTTGAGAACCAGAGCTATTGCTTCCTGGAGGTGGGATTTATGAATCCCGTAAGTAGGAAGCGATCTTCTGTGGGTGGCCGAGGACTGCATGAAGCCTGCTGGAGAATCTGGAAAGTAGCAGGAGGGGCAAAAAATTCCATGCAGGAAAAAGTGTAATCCACGCTTGCTTGCAGAGTAAAATTTGCAATCTTCTTTTATTTAGTCATATTTAAAATTGCCAGGTATACACACCTCTAAACTAGACGTGTATCGGCTGCACAGCACCTTCGTCGGTGGTAGCAGGAGGGGCATAGACCGAGCCTGCTAGGTAATGTATTGCTTAAAAAAAAATTATGTAACTCAGCTAGGGCTTATTTTCAGGCTAGGGCTGATATTTCAAGCCTCCTGGAAAATCCTGAAAAACCAGGGTAGGGCTTATTTCTGGGGTATGTCTTATTTTCAGGGAAACATGGTAGTTGCAGATGTGTTCATTTGCCTGTGCAATTATGCAGTGCTGCGCGCATCTCCTTGCATATCGTGTGTGCTTTTGCGCACCTCCCATTGAATTCTATGAGGACCCTTGATGCGCAATGGATGTACAAATGGATGAGCTGGGTAACGTAGTCATATGGAAAGCCAGAAGTCGGTATCAGGATATCAGGAGGTCTTGTCACAGGCAGAGGAGCAGGCAGAAGTGGAGCTAGATCAATCAATGCTGGGGAGCAGAATAATCGGACACTGGGGGAGAGGCAGGGCCAGGCTTTTATAGGAAGTGCAGTCAAGGAACAGGGAGGGGCAAATAGGGAACCAGGTGCAGGAACTAGGGACAAGAACAAGGTAATGCAGGGGACAAAGACAAACTATGGATGATAGCAATAGTAAAAAGTGGCACTTAGTCATTCCTGCCCAAGCTTGAGCTTTAATTGCTAAGTCTAAACCTCATCCTTTTCTATAACACCTATAGATCAAATAGATGTCCTGCCTAGCATTGGTCAAACTGATAGAAAAAGTGACTAGAAGAAGGAGAGATGTTGAAAAAGAGACATAGCCTCCAGCCTAGATGGTAGGTCGGGGCATTAACTAATAAAGCTAAAAATAATTACCCATATACATCTGATGAATAGAGTCTACTAATAGATAGAACAATCCTTGAATATTTTGACTATCTAGTCACACTTCAAGGATTTATATCCAAGAGACAATTGAATGGATATTACACAATAGCTCTAGTATCACTTCAAATATATTTTAATAAGTGAGCTTACATTGTTTGTTAGTGCACATCACAATTTTCGTTTTGTCTTTGTCCTGTGGTTCATTAAGTATTTGTTTCTGATACAATACATATCAGGTAGCACTGGTTTTGTTCCACGTTCGTGCCCTATAATTTATGTGTTTTAAATAGAGATGAGCGAACGTACTCGTCCGAGCTTGATACTTGTTCGAGTATTAGCGTGTTCGAGATGCTCGTTACTCGAGACGAGTACCACGCGATGTTCGAGTTACTTTCACTTTCATCTCTGAGACGTTAGCGCGCTTTTCTGGCCAATAGAAAGACAGGGAAGGCATTACAACTTCCCCCTGCGACGTTCAAGCCCTATACCACCCCCCTGCAGTGAGTGGCTGGCGAGATCAGGTGTCACCCGAGTATATAAATCGGCCCCTCCCGCGGCTCGCCACAGATGCATTCTGACAGAGATTAGGGAAAGTGCTGCTGGTGCCGGAGTTGCTATAGGGAGAGCGTTAGGAGTTATTTAAGCTTCAAGAACCCCAACGGTCCTTCTTAGGGCCACATCTGACCGTGTGCAGTACTGTTGAGGCTGCTTTTAGCAGTGTTGCACAATTTTTTTTTTTTGTATATTGGCTGTGCAGAGCATTGCGTCCGCAGTCTGCAGTCATTGTACAGAGTACAGGGCCAGTACTGGTGAGGCAGGGAAAGAGATATTCAGGCTATATAGGCAGTGGGCTTTTTCCAAAAAATTGATCGCCGTCATCCCGCCAGAGGGAAACAGTATACATACTAAGCGTTACAGCAGGCTTGCGCAAAATTGTTTCCTGGATCTGCTGTCTCTGTTACATGATCGCTGTCATCCCGCCAGAGGGAAACAGTATACATAATATTATACGCTGCCTACAGTATCTATCTGCTGGGGGTAGTAGTCCTAATTAATACACAGCTAAGCGTTACAGCAGGCTTGCACAAAATTGTTTCCTGGATCTGCTGTCTCTGTTACATGATCGCCGTCATCCCGCCAGAGGGAAACAGTATACATAATATTATACGCTGCCTACAGTATCTATCTGCTGGGGGTAGTAGTCGTAATTAATACGCAGCTAAGCGTTACAGCAGGCTTGCGCAAAATTGTTTCCTGGATCTGCTGTCTCTGTTACATGATCGCCGTCATCCCGCCAGAGGGAAACAGTATGCATAATATTATACGCTGCCTACAGTATCTATCTGCTGGGGGTAGTAGTCGTAATTAATATGCAGCTAAGCGTTACAGCAGGCTTGCGCAAAATTGTTTCCTGGATCTGTTGTCTCTGTTACATGATCGCCGTCATCCCGCCAGAGGGAAAGAGTATACATAATATTATACGCTGCCTACAGTATCTATCTGCTGGGGGTAGTAGTCGTAATTAATACGCAGCTAAGCGTTACAGCAGGCTTGCGCAAAATTGTTTCCTGGATCTGTTGTCTCTGTTACATGATCGCCGTCATCCCGCCAGAGGGAAAGAGTATACATAATATTATACGCTGCCTACAGTATCTATCTGCTGGGGGTAGTAGTCGTAATTAATACGCAGCTAAGCGTTACAGCAGGCTTGCGCAAAATTGCTTCCTGGATCTGCTGTCTCTGTTACATGATTGCCATCATCCCGCCAGAGGGAAACAGTATACATAATATTATACGCTGCCTACAGTATCTATCTGCTGGGGGTAGTAGTCATAATTAATACGCAGCTAAGCGTTACAGCAGGCTTGCGCAAAATTGTTTCCTGGATCTGCTGACTCTGTTACATGATCGCCGTCATCCCGCCAGAGGGAAACCGTATACATAATATTATACGCTGCCTACAGTATCTGTCTGCTGTATCAGCTCAGCATTTTAAAAAAATAGAAGCAAAATACTTAAGGCCTACTACTGGCCTTTGGCCACTTGACTGCTTCTGCGCTGTGAATTCCACTAGCTCAGTCATACGCACCTATGTCTCACTACAGGCGTGCGCAAAATTGTTTCCTGGCTCTGCTGTGCGTTCCGTAAGGGAAGTCAGCCTCCAACCACAGGCCAATAAGCGGCACATTTAATTACAGCGTTCTGTTTCTGCACTACTGGTAATACAGCATGCTGAGGGGTAGGAGTAGGCCTAGAGGACGTGGACGCGGGCGAAGACGCGGAGGCCCAAGTCAGGGTGTGGGCACAGGCCGAGCTCCTGATCCAGGTGTATCGCAGCCGACTGCTGCGGGATTAGGAGAGAGGCACGTTTCTGGCGTCCCCACATTCATCTCACAATTAATGGGTCCACGCCGTAGACCTTTATTAGAAAATGAGCAGTGTGAGCAGGTCCTGTCGTGGATGGCAGAAAGTGCATCCAGCAATCTATCGACCACCCAGAGTTCTGCGCCGTCCACTGCTGCAACTCTGAATCCTCTGGCTGCTGCTCCTCCTTCCTCCCAGCCTCCTCACTCCATTACAATGACACATTCTGAGGAGCAGGCAGACTCCCAGGAACTGTTCCCGGGCCCCTGCCCAGAATGGCCAGCAATGGTTCCTCTCCCACCGGAGGAGTTTGTCGTGACCGATGCCCAACCTTTGGAAAGTTCCCGGGATTCGGGGGATGAGGCTGGGGACTTCCGGCAACTGTCTCAAGAGCTTTCAGTGGGTGAGGAGGACGATGACGATGAGACACAGTTGTCTATCACTCAGGTAGTAGTAATTGGAGTAAGTCCGAGGGAGGAGCGCACAGAGGATTCGGAGGAAGAGCAGCAGGACGATGAGGTGACTGACCCCACCTGGTTTGCTACGCCTACTGAGGACAGGTCTTCAGAGGGGGAGGCAAGTGCAGCAGCAGGGCAGGTTGGAAGAGGCAGTGCGGTGGCCAGGGGTAGAGGCAGGGCCAGACCGAATAATCCACCAACTGTTTCCCAAAGCGCCCCCTCGCGCCATGCCACCCTGCAGTGGCCGAGGTGCTGAAAGGTCTGGCAGTTTTTCACTGAGAGTGCAGACGACCGACGAACAGTGGTGTGCAACCTTTGTCGCACCAAGATCAGCCGGGGAGCCACCACCACCAGCCTCACCACCACCAGCATGCACAGACATATGATGGCCAAGCACCCCACAAGGTGGGACGAAGGCCGTTCACCGCCTCTGGTTTGCACCGCTGCCTCTCCCCCTGTGCCCCAACCTGCCACTGAGATCCAACCCCCCTCTCAGGACACAGTCACTACCGTCTCCTGGCCTGCACCCACACCCTCACCTCCTCTGTGCTCGGCCCCATCCACCAATGTCTCTCAGCGCACCGTCCAGTTGTCGCTAGCGCAAGTGTTGGAGCGCAAGCGCAAGTACGCCGCCACGCACCCGCACGCTCAAGCGTTAAACGTGCACATAGCAAAATTAATCAGCCTGGAGATGCTGCCGTATAGGGTTGTGGAAACGGAGGCTTTCAAAGGTATGATGGCGGCAGCGGCCCCGCGCTACTCAGTTCCCAGTCGCCACTACTTTTCCCGATGTGCCGTTCCAGCCCTGCACGACCACGTCTCCCGCAACATTGTACGCGCCCTAACCAACGCGGTTACTGCCAAGGTCCACTTAACAACGGACACGTGGACAAGCACAGGCGGGCAGGGCCACTATATCTCCCTGACGGCACATTGGGTGGATTTAGTGGAGGCTGGGACAGAGTCAGAGCCTGGGACCGCTCACGTTCCTACCCACCCCCAGAATTGCGGGCCCCAGCTCGGTGGTGGTATCTGCGGCGGTGTATGCTTCCTCCACTAAACCACCCTCCTCCTCCTACGCAACCTCTGTCTCGCAATCAAGATGTGTCCGCAGCAGCACGTCGCCAGCAGTCGGTGTCGCGCGGCGTGGCAGCACAGCAGTGGGCAAGCGTCAGCAGGCCATGCTGAAACTACTCAGCTTAGGAGAGAAGAGGCACACGGCCCATGAACTGCTGCAGGGTCTGACAGAGCAGACCGACCGCTGGCTTGCGCCGCTGAGCCTCCAAGCGGGCATGGTCGTGTGTGACAACGGCCGTAACCTGGTGGCGGCTCTGCAGCTCGGCAGCCTCACGCACGTGCCATGCCTGGCCCACGTCTTTAATTTGGTGGTTCAGCGCTTTCTGAAAAGCTACCCACGCTTGTCAGACCTGCTCGGAAAGGTGCGCCGGCTCTGCGCACATTTCCGCAAGTCCCACACGGACGCTGCCACTCTGCGCACCCTGCAACATCGGTTTCATCTGCCAGTGCACCGACTGCTGTGCGACGTGCCCACACGGTGGAACTCTACGCTCCACATGTTGGCCAGGCTCTATGAGCAGCATAGAGCTATAGTGGAATACCAACTCCAACATGGGCGGCGCAGTGGGAGTCAGCCTCCTCAATTCTTTACAGAAGAGTGGGCCTGGTTGGCAGACATCTGCCAGATCCTTGGAAACTTTGAGGAGTCTACCCAGATGGTGAGCGGCGATGCTGCAATCATTAGCGTCACCATTCCTCTGCTATGCCTCTTGAGAAGTTCCCTGCAAAGCATAAAGGCAGACGCTTTGCGCTCGGAAACAGAGGCGGGGGAAGACAGTTTGTCACTGGATAGTCAGAGCACCCTCCTGTCTATATCTCAGCGCGTTGAGGAGGAGGAGGAGGAGGAGCATGGGGAGGATGAGGAGGAGGGGGACGAAACAGCTTGGCCCAATGCTGAGGGTACCCATGCTGCTTGCCTGTCATCCTTTCAGCGTGTATGGCCTGAGGAGGAGGAGGAGGATCCTAAAAGTGATCTTCCTAGTGCGGACAGCCATGTGTTGCGTACAGGTACCCTGGCACACATGGCTGACTTCATGTTAGGATGCCTTTCTCGTGACCCTCGCGTTACACGCATTCTGGCCACTACGGATTACTGGGTGTACACACTGCTCGACCCACGGTATAAGGAGAACCTTTCAACTCTCATACCCGAAGAGGAAAGGGGTTCGAGAGTGATGCTATACCACAGGACCCTGCCGGACAAACTGATGGTAAAATTCCCATCCGACAGCGCTAGTGGCCGAAGGCGCAGTTCCGAGGGCCAGGTAGCAGGGGAGGCGCAGAGATCAGGCAGCATGTACAGCACAGGCAGGAGAACACTCTCTAAGGCCTTTGACAGCTTTCTGGCTCCCCAGCAAGACTGTGTCACCGCTCCCCAGTCAAGGCTGAGTCGGCGGGAGCACTGTAAAAGGATGGTGAGGGAGCACGTAGCCGATCGCACGACCGTCCTCCGTGACGCCTCTGCCCCCTACAACTACTGGGTGTCGAAGCTGGACACGTGGCCTGAACTCGCGCTGTATGCCCTGGAGGTGCTTGCTTGTCCTGCGGCTAGCGTCTTGTCAGAGAGGGTGTTTAGTGCGGCTGGGGGAATCATCACAGATAAGCGTACCCGCCTGTCAACCGACAGTGCCGACAGGCTTACACTCATCAGATAAACAAAGCCTGGATTTCCCCAGACTTCTCTTCTCCACCAGCGGACAGCAGCGATACCTAAACAATACATAGGCTGCACCCGCGGATGGAAGCATTGTTCTCTATCACCATCAAAAACGTGGACCTTTTAGCTTCATCAATCTGTGTATAATATTCATCCTCCTCCTCCTGAAACCTGACGTAATCACGCCGAGCGGGCAATTTTTCTTAGGCCCACAAGGCTCAGTCATATAATTTTTGTAAACAATTTTTATACGTTTCAATGCTCATTAAAGCGTTGAAACTTGCACCTGAACCAATTTTTATTTTAACTGGGCTGCCTCCAGGCCTAGTTACAAATTAAGCCACATTAACCAAAGCGATTAATGGGTTTCACCTGCCCTCTTGGTTGGGCATGGGCAATTTTTCTGACGTACATTAGTACTGTTGATACACCAATTTTTTGGGGCCCTCGCCTACAGTGTAATCCAATTAATTTTTTGCCCACCTGCATTAAAGCTGACGTTACATCAGCTGTGCTGGGCACTGCAATGGGATATATTTATGTACCGCCGGTGGGTTCCAGGGAGCCACCCATGCTGTGGGTCCACAGGGAGTTGTAACTGCATGTGTCTACTTCTAAAGAACCCCAGTCTGACTGGGGCATGCAGTGTGGGCCGAAGCCCACCTGCATTTAATCGGACGTTACCTCAGCTGTGATGGGCACTGCAATGGGATATATTTATGTACCGCCGGTGGCTTCCTGGCACCCACCCATGCTGTGGGTCCACACGGAGTTGTAACTGCATGTGTCCACTTCTAAAGAACCCCAGTCTGACTGGGGCATGCAGTGTGGGCCGAAGCCTACCTGCATTTAACATGACATTACCTCAGCTGTGATGGGCAATGCAATGGGATATATTTATGTACCGCCGGTGGGTTCCAGGGAGCCACCCATGCTGTGGGTGCACACGGAATTCCCATTGCGGAGTTGTACCTGCCTGTGACTATTTATAAAAAACCGCGGTCTGACTGGGGCATGCAGACACCTTGACAGAATGAATAGTGTGTGGCACATAGGTTCCCCATTGCTATGCCCACGTGTGCAGCTCCTGATGGTGGTGGCACAGGATTATATTTCTCATTGCTTCTGTACAGCATTGTGGGCTATCGCCCCGCCCCTTTTAAAGAGGGTCGCTGCCTAGCCGTGCCAACCCTCTGCAGTGTGTGCCTGCGGTTCCTCCTCATAGCAGACGCACTTCTAAATAGACATGAGGGTGGTGTGGCATGAGGGCAGCTGAAGGCTGCGCAGGGACACTTTGGTGTGCGCTGTGGACACTGCATCATGCGGGGGGGGGGGGGGGGGGGGGTTGGCAGCATGTAACCCAGGAGAAGTGGCAGCAGAGTGTCATGCAGACAGTGATTGTGCTTTGTTGGAGGTAGTGTGGTGCTTAGCTAAGGTATGCTTTGCTAATGAGGGCTTTTCAGAAGTAAAAGCTGTTGGGAGGGGGGGGGGGCCCACTCTTGCCGCTATTGTTGCTTAATAGTGGGACCTGGGACTTGAGATGCAGCCCAACATGTAGCCCCTCGCCTGCCCTATCCGTTGCTGTGTCGTTCACATCACTTTCTTGAATTGCCCAGATTTTCACAAATGGAAACCTTAGCGAGCATCGGCGATATACAAAAATGCTCGAGTCGCCCATTGACTTCAATCCAGTCCAGTTTCATCATTCACTACATTACTGCAAATGGCAGTAGACTGTGGATGGGTGTTAAAGGCAATACATGTAATGGGCGCCATGAGAGCAAATGTCCTTCAGCCAAGCACCTAGAAATGGTTTTGACAGACACCGGAGCCCGTAATGATGGTGCCAGCTGTCTCTGGATGGTAGACAACAAAACTGTTGGAGTTGCTTATTAGAGATGAGCGAACACCAAAATGTTCGGGTGTTCGTTATTCGAAACGAACTTCCCGCGATGTTCAAGGGTTCGTTTCGAATAACGAACCCCATTGAAGTCAATGAGCGACCAGAGCATTTTTGTATTTCGCCGATGCTCGCTAAGGTTTTCATGTGTGAAAATCTGGGCAATTCAAGAAAGTGATGGGAATGACACAGAAACGGATAGGGCAGGCGAGGGGCTACATGTTGGGCTGCATCTCAAGTTCACAGGTCCCACTATTAAGCCACAATACCGGCAAGAGTGGGCCCCCCCCCTCCCAACAACTTTTACTTCTGAAAAGCCCTCATTAGCATGGCATACCTTTGCTAAGCACCACACTAGCTACAACAAAGCACAATCACTGCCTGGGTGACACTCCGCTGCCAATTCTCCTGGGTTACATGCTGACCAACCGCCCCCCCTCCCCCCCACAGCGCACACCAAAGTGTCCCTGCGCAGCCTTCAGCTGCCCTCATGCCACACCACCCTCATTTCTATTTAGAAGTGCGTCTGCCATGAGGAGGAACCGCAGGCACACACTGCAGAGGGTTGGCACGGCTAGGCAGCGACCCTCTTTAAAAGGGGCGGGGCGATAGCCCACAATGCTGTACAGAAGCAATGAGAAATATAATCCTGTGCCACCGCCATCAGGAGCTGCACACGTGGGCATAGCAATGGGGAACCTTTGTGCCACACACTATTCATTCTGTCAAGGTGTCTGCATGCCCCAGTCAGACTGGTAATATGTACCTTAACAGTAACCGCGTTGGTGGTAATGTGGTGGTGACTGCGGACCTAGTAGCACGGTTGTATTTTGTTGGTTTTCGGAATGCGGCCAGGATTAAGTGGGCCGTGGCGGGGGGATGGTGTGGGGGCTCTCTTGTTGTGTCGGTAAAGGTGAAATTCTTGGACTGCCACCAGACGAACCAATGCAAAGGCATTTGCCAAGAATGTTTTCCCTGTTGGAGGAGGAGGGGGATGTTTTTGAGGCACTACGTGTCCTCTCCACGTGTCCGTGGTTATATGCACCTTAACAGTAACCGCGTTGGTGGGAAATGGCCTCGCCGCCATCATGTCTTTGGGAAGCCTCTGTTTCCACACCCCAGAGACATACCATTAGCAGCGGTATAGGCAGAGCCCAGAATTCGTAACATTTCAGCCGTAGCATTAGGACAGGCCCCACTAACATATCAGTAGCAGCATTATAGGAGGAGCGCAGTCTTCGTTCCATGTCAGCAATAGTAGCACTCAAGACAGGCCCCAGTAACAATTCCGAAGCAGCAGTATAGCGGGAGCGCAGTCTTCGTTCCATGTCAGCAATAGTAGCACTCAAGACAGGCCCCAGTAACAATTCCGAAGCAGCAGTATAGCGGGAGCGCAGTCTTCGTTCCATGTCAGCAATAGTAGCACTCAAGACAGGCCCCAGTAACAATTCTGAAGCAGCAGTATAGTGGGAGCGCAGTCTTAGTTCCATTTCAGTAGCCTTAGTATAGCCAAGGCCCAAGTTACATTTATGTAGCTAAAGTGTAGGCCAACCCCACACACCTTTCTGTACCATGAGTGCAGGCGAAGAACATACAAATTGCTATGATTACACTGTAGGTGAGGGCCCCAAAAAATTGGTGTACCAACAGTACTAAAGTACCTCAGTAAAAATTGGCCATGCCCAACCAAGATGGCAGGTGAATCGCTTTGGTTAATGTGGCTTAAGTGGTAACTAGGCCTGGAGGCAGCCCAGTGTAACGAAAAATTGGTTCAAGTTAAAGTTCCAACGCTTTTAAACGCATTGAAACTTATAAAAATTGTTCACAAAAATTATTTGAGTGAGCCTTGTGGCCCTAAGAAAAATTGCCCGTTCAGCGTGATTACGTGAGGTTTCAGGAGGAGGAGCAGGAGGAGGAGGAGGAATATTAGACACAGATTGATGAAGCAGAAATGTCCCCGTTTTGGATGGTGAGAGAGAACGAAGCTTCCATCCGCGGGTGCAGCCTACGTATTGCTTACGTATCGCTGCTGTCCGCTGGTGGAGAACAGAAGTCTGGGGAAATCCAGCCTTTGTTCATCTTGATGAGTGTTAGCCTGTCGGCACTGTCGGTTGACAAGCGGCTACGCTTATCTGTGATGATTCCCCCAGCCGCACTAAACACCCTCTCCGACAAGACGCTAGCCGCAGGACAAGCAAGCACCTCCAGGGCATACAGCGCTAGTTCAGGCCACGTGTCCAGCTTCGACACCCAGTAGTTGTAGGGGGCAGAGGCGTCACCGAGGATGGTCGTGCGATCGGCTACGTACTCCCTCACCATCCTTTTACAGTGCTCCCGCCGACTCAGCCTTGACTGGGGAGCGGTGACACAGTCTTGGTGGGGAGCCATAAAGCTGGCCAGGCCCTTAAAGACTGTTGCACTGCCTGGGATGTACATGCTGCTCGATCTCCGCACCTCCCCTGCTACCTTGCCATCGGTACTGCGCCTTCTGCCACTAGCGCTGTCGGCTGGGAATTTTACCATCAGCTTGTCCGCAAGGGTCCTGTGGTATAGCAACACTCTCGAACCCCTTTCCTCTTCGGGAATGAGAGTGGGCAGGTTCTCCTTATAGCGTGGGTCGAGCAGTGTGTACACCCAGTAATCCATCGTGGCCAGAATGCGTGCAACGCGAGGGTCACGAGAAAGGCATCCTAACATGAAGTCAGCCATGTGTGCCAGGGTACCTGTACGCAACACATGGCTGTCTTCACTAGGAAGATCACTGCCAGGATCCTCCTCCTCCTCCTCCTCCTCAGGCCATACACGCTGAAAGGATGACAGGCAATCAGCCGGTGTACCGTCAGCAGCGGGCCAAGCTGTCTCTTCCCCCTCCTCCTCATCCTCCTCATGCTCCTCCTCCTCCTCCTGTACGCGCTGAGAAATAGACAGGAGGGTGCCCTGACTATCCAGCGGCATACTGTCTTCCACCGCCCCCGTTTCCGAGCGCAAAGCAGCTGCCTTTATGGTTTGCAGGGAATTTCTCAAGATGCATAACAGAGGAATGGTGACGCTAATGATTGTAGCATCGCCGCTCACCACCTGGGTAGACTCCTCAAAATTACCAAGGACATGGCAGATGTCTGCCAACCAGGCCCACTCTTCTGAAAGGAATTGAGGAGGCTGACTCCCACTGCGCCGCCCATGTTGGAGTTGGTATTCGACTATAGCTCTACGCTGTTCATAGAGCCTGGCCAACATCTGGAGCGTAGAGTTCCACCGTGTGGGCACGTCGCACAGCAGTCGGTGCACTGGCAGCTTAAAGTGATGTTGCAGGGTGCGCAGGGTGGCAGCGTCTGTGTGGGACTTGCGGAAATGTGCGCAGAGCCGGCGCGCCTTTACGAGCAGGTTTGACAAGCCTGGGTAGCTTTTCAGAAAGCGCTGAACCACCAAATTAAAGACGTGGGCCAGGCATGGCACGTGCGTGAGGCTGCCGAGCTGCAGAGCCGCCACCAGGTTACGGCCGTTGTCACACACGACCATGCCCGGTTGGAGGCTCAGCGGCGCAAGCCAGCGGTCGGTCTGCTGTGTCAGACCCTGCAGCAGTTCGTGGGCCGTGTGCCTCTTATCGCCTAAGCTGAGTAGTTTCAGCACGGCCTGCTGACGCTTGCCCACCGCTGTGCTGCCACACCGCGCGACACCGACTGCTGGCGACATGCTGCTGCTAACACATCTTGATTGCGAGACAGAGGAGGAGGAGGAGGGTGCTTTAGTGGAGGAAGCATACACCTCCGCAGATACCACCACCGAGCTGGGGCCCGCAATTCTGGGGGTGGGTAGGACGTGAGCGGTCCCAGGCTCTGACTCTGTCCCAGCCTCCACTAAATTCACCCAATGTGCCGTCAGGGAGATGTAGTGGCCCTGCCCGCCTGTGCTTGTCCACGTGTCCGTTGTTAAGTGGACCGTGGCAGTAACCGCGTTGGTGAGGGCGCGTACAATGTTGCGGGAGACGTGGCCGTGCAGGGCTGGGACGGCACATCGGGAAAAGTAGTGGCGACTGGGAACTGAGTAGCGCGGGGCCGCCGCCTCCATGATACTTTTGAAGGACTCCGTTTCCACAACCCTATACGGCAGCATCTCAAGGCTGATGAATTTTGCTATGCGGACGGTTAACGTTTGAGCGTGCGGGTGCGTGGCGGCGTACTTGCGCTTGCGCTCCAACAGTTGCACAAGCGACGGCTGGACGGTGCGCTGAACTACACTGCTGGATGGGGCCGAGGACAGCGGAGATGAGGGTGTGGGTGCAGGCCATGAGGCGGTAGTGCCTGTGTCCTGAGAGGGGGGTTGCATCTCAGTGGCAGGTTGGGGCACAGGGGGAGAGGCAGGGGTGCAAACCGGAGGCGCTGAACGGCCTTCGTCCCACCTTGTGGGGTGCTTGGCCATCATATGTCTGCGCATGGTGGTGGTGGTGAGGCTGTTGGTGTTGGCTCCCCGGCTGAGCTTTGCGCGACAAAAGGTTTCACACCACTGTTCGTCGGTCGTCAGGCGTCTCTGTGAAAAACTGCCAGACCTTAGAGCACCTCGGCCTCTGCAGGGTGGCATGGCGCGAGGGGGCGCTTTGGGAAACAGTTGGTGGATTATTCGGTCTGGCCCTGCCTCTACCCCTGGCCACCGCACTGCCTCTTGCAACCTGCCCTGCTGATGCCCTTGACTCCCCCTCTGAAGACCTGTCCTCCTGAGTAAGCGTTGCACACCAGGTGGGGTCAGTCACCTCATCGTCCTGCTGCTCTTCCTCCGAATCCTCTGTGCGCTGCTCCCTTGGACTTACTGCCCTTACTACTACCTCACTGCAAGACAACTGTGTCTGATCGTCATCGTCCTCCTCACCCACAGAAAGTTGTTGAGACAGTTGGCGGAAGTCCCCAGCCTCTTCCCCCGGACCCCGGGAACTTTCGAATGGTTGGGCATCAGTGACGATAAACTCCTCTGGTGGGAGAGGAACCGCTGCTGCCCAATCTAAGCAGGGGCCCGAGAACAGTTCCTGGGAGTGTTCCCGCTCCTGAGCAGGTGTCATTGTAGTGGAGTGAGGAGGCTGGGAGGAAGGAGGAGCAGCAGACAGAGGATTCGGATTTGCAGCAGTGGACGGCGCAGAACTGCGGGTTGACGATAGGTTGCTCGAAGCACTTTCTGCCATCCAGGACAGGACCTGCTCACACTGCTCATTTTCTAATAACCGTCTCCCGCGTGGACCCATTAATTGGGCGATGAATGTGGGGACGCCAGAAACGGGCCTCTCTCCTAATCGCGCAGCAGTCGGCTGCGACACACCTGGATCAGAAGCTCGGCCTGTGCCCACACCCTGACTTGGCCCTCCGCGTCCTCGGCCGCGTCCACGTCCTCTAGGCCTACCCCTACCCCTCAGCATGCTGTATTACCAGTGATTTGATTTCACAGGCAGGAAATAAATTGGCGCAAGACAGCAGGCCAAATATAATTTTTTCCCTTTTTTGAAAAACAAAAGGCCCCACTGCCTCTAGTGAATGAATAATCTAAGTTTAATAACTGTGCTGTGGCCCTGCTAATGTGTCACAGAACATGAGGGTAGCAGAGTTATTATAACTGGCAGAGCAGGTATTTTTTTCCCAATTAAGGAAAGCAAATGGCGAAGCCAGGAGTAAAACGTAGCTGGGTGCGTCTGATTTTTAAACGTTGCACACGCAGCCGACACGTACACACAGCCCTTAGGACGGACAGAGGCAGGACAAATAGATTTTTTTTCAGTTTTTTTCCACCAAAAGGCAGCACTGCGTATATTCAATGAACATGAGAAGTTTAATAACTGTGCTGTGGCCCTGCTAATGTGTCACAGAACGTGAGGGTAGCAGAGTTATTATAACTCTGGCAGAGCTGGTATTTTTTTCCCAATTAAGGAAAGCAAATGGCGAAGCCAGCAGTAAAACGTAGCTGGGTGCGTCTGATTTTTAAACGTTGCACACGCAGCCGACACGTACACACAGCCCTTAGGACGGACAGAGGCAGGACAAATAGATTTTTTTTCAGTTTTTTTCCACCAAAAGGCAGCACTGCGTATATTCAATGAACATGAGAAGTTTAATAACTGTGCTGTGGCCCTGCTAATGTGTCACAGAACGTGAGGGTAGCAGAGTTATTAACTCTGGCAGAGCTGGTATTTTTTTCCCAATTAAGGAAAGCAAATGGCGAAGCCAGCAGTAAAACGTAGCTGGGTGCATCTGATTTTTAAACGTTGCACACACAGCCGACACGTACACACAGCCCTTAGGACGGATAGAGGCAGGACAAATAGAATTTTTTTCAGTTTTTTTCCACCAAAAGGCAGCACTGCGTATATTCAATGAACATGAGAAGTTTAATAACTGTGCTGTGGCCCTGCTAATGTGGCACAGAACTTGAGGGTAGCAGAGTTATTTTAACTCTGGCAGAGCAGGTATTTTTTTTCCCAATTAAGGAAAGCAAATGGCGAAGCCAGCAGTAAAACGTAGCTGGGTGCGTCTGATTTTTAAACGTTGCACACGCAGCCGACACGTGTCCACAGCCCTTAGGACGGACAGAGGCAGGTCAAATAGAATTTTTTTCACTTGTTTTACAAGCAAAAGGCCGCACTGCGTATATTCAATGAATAATAACTGTTTGTGGCCCTGCCTACACAATTCTTTCCCTGCAGTATCAATGGAGGGTGCAATGCTCTGCAGAGGCGATTTTGAGAAGAAAAAAAATATGCAGCACAGCTAACAGCAGCCAGCACAGTACTGCACATGGTTAAATATGGCCCTAGAAAGGACCGTTGAGGTTCTTGAAGGCTACACTCACTCCTAACACTCTCCCTGCCTATGCAACACTTCTGTCCCTAATGCTGGGTGCAACGCTCTGCAGAGCCGATTTTGAGGAAAAAAAAAATTGCCACTGCTAACAGCAGCCAACACACAGCTATCAGTGGCCCTAATAAGGACCTTTGGGGGTCTTGAAGCCTACACTAACTACCAATTCTTTCCCTACAGCAGCTCCGGTACAAACAGCACTGTCCCTCATCTAACTCACAAGGCATCTGAGGCGAGCCGCGGGAGGGGCCGACTTTTATATTAGGCGGACACCTGATCTCCCCAGCCACTCACTGCAGGGGGGTGGTATAGGGCTTGAACGACGCAGGGGGAAGTTGTAATGCCTTCCCTGTCTTTCAATTGGCCAGAAAAGCGCGCTAACGTCTCAGGGAAGGAAGTGAAAGTAACCCGAACACCGCATGGTGTTCGTTACGAATAACGAACATCCCGAACACCCTAATATCCGCACGGATATCAAGTCTCTATTGCTTATGCATCTTGGAAATTCAGATGATCCTCTCTACTGGTGGTCTGTTGAGGGCGTCCTGAGCCTATTTGTCTTGTGTGCCCTCACACATCTGCTGGTCCCAAGACCCCCTAACAGTCTGCTCAGAATGGCAAATGTGGCTGACAATTCATCAATATGACTATCCAGCTTCTCACATTCCAGTAATGCCCCACCTCTCAAATTCTTGTTAACTGGGCACAATCTCTTCAATTGCATTGTAAAGGCGTCTAGTGGTCAACAAGTGGAAAAAGAGGTCCACAAGTAGCTTCTGAGAACCTTTTTATAAGCCATGGGTGGAACCACTTTAGGGCCTCAGGTGACAAGACCGTTTATCTAGTACCGAAGAAATAAGGCTGTCTCTTCAGCCGAAATGTTGCTGTCCGTCATTTTTTTGTATGGGATACTCAATAAAGGTACGCTTTTATTCAAATATCTTTTGTGGTGGACATCCTCTTCAAACTAAGTTCTTCACCAAGTGCTGCTAATCTACTCATTTTCTTTAAGACTGTTCATCTAATCATACCACAATTCTAATCATTAGTTAATCTGCCTGAGATGTAACTGTATGCCAAGTTTTGCAGCAAAACGACAACTTCTTCTAGGGGATGGATTTTTTTCTTGACAATGAGTATATTTAGCATTAAAAATGTGTTACTGTGCTCACAGACTCATAATATACTATTGGGGGAGCCTATACAGTGAGTGGGTGGGGAAATACCTTAGCATCTGGCCACATCCTTTCAAACACTGCAGTGTTCCTCATTATGGCGATTTATCTGAACTCTTCACTGATCACAGTCATAATTTCACATTTGAAAGTTTAAGAATGGAAAACCTACCATTATGCATAAATTTGGCAAAATGAACTGCCAGAGTTATGGTTTCCACTGTAGTAACAATTTTAACTCACTTATTTATGAAAAGTGTTTTAGCACAAAATATTCAACATGCTTTAGAGGTGCTTTCCTGCCCTGATGCCAGTGTGCTATCAGAAAGCGGGTTCAGCACAGTTGGAGGAGTGATAACTGACAGCCGCATCCTCCTATCCCCAGAAAAAATCACAAAAAGCAGACATATACTTACTGATATACTGATACAAGAGGGCAGGTGTAGTAGTCCAGAGTTAGCAGGGCCCCTCCATAAGTGTGAATGTGTTTGTCTTTTGCCTTTGTATTGTCAGTGTCTATGATGTGTATGCATTTAATGTGTATTGAACCTCTGCAGCACGGAATGAGTTAACCTCTGGGTTATGTCTGAGAAATGTATCTTGTTGTATGTCATGTGATCATGTTATATATATATGTGTTTGCAAGGTGGATGCCAGAGGGGGGAGTTAGCAAGGGTCTTACTTGCAAAAAGCAGTCCAAGAGAGAGCTTGTAAGTGAGTCTGCAAGAGTGCAAGCCGTGGAGCCTGTCTTTAGGAACAAGGAACTTTTATTGAGTAAGAGAAAGTGTGCCTCGTCTTAAGAGGATCCCCAAGATGGAAGAAACTGAGCAATGGCCTAATGTCTGTCTTGGGCCCAATGCACCCAGGCCACCTCAGTGCTAGTATGGAGTACTGAGAGAGAGTAAGAGGAGCCGCCATGCAGCACTGAGTGCAACTTCTAAATATGTGTGTGTACCGGTAGAGAGCTGGAGAGAAAGTGAAGAGAGTCGCCGGGAGAAGAACCCCACAGATAATTGGGACTGTGGCTTCTTTTGTCCCACCACTATACTGTTCGGCAACTGTGTTATGCTGGCTGATGTAACGTTTATGATATGTTAATACCGGTAGTTTATTCAAGTAAACAAGCTCTACCCACCGTTCCTGATGGTGACATCATGAGTGACAAGGGCTTTAAGGTATACTGTGAATTGGGTTTTCCCAGTGAAACTCCCTCAGCAGTAACTTTATCGTATCCCATGCTACCCCCAGGGCAGAAGATGGGAGAGCCCCGTGACAAGGTCTTCTCTACCCCGCTATCACCTCGGCTGTGTGCCTGCTCCTCAGACGCTGCACAGGTAAACATTGTGACATAGTATGTTAGTAACATAGTATGTTAGGCTGAATGCAGACAATGTGCATCTAGTTCAGCCTATTTCAACCACCCCTTGTGGTCCATAGGAAGACAAAAAAAACCCCAACAAGCCAATTTAGCCTATTTGGAGGAAAAAATATCCTTCCTGACTCCATAATGGCAGCCAGAGTAATCCCTGGATCAACATTTGAGATCAACAACCCTGCTGGTCACCTAATGTCTATATCCTGTGTAACTATTTGTCCTCCAGGCGAAAACCAACTGGACTTCAAACGTGCATAAACTCAACTTCAGTCTTTATTTGGCACCGCACAGTCCAAATAAAAAGCAAACACAAAGTCCTTATAATCCTACAAGGTGCACCCCGCAGGGTGCTCTGGCCCACACAGATGATGTTTCCACCTCAGGCTGTCAGGTTGGATGCCTCTCCTCAGGCTGTCAGGCTGTGTGCCTCTTCTTAGGCTGTCACGCTGGATGCCTCTCCTCAGGCTGTCAGGCGGATCACAAAGTCCATATACACACCCCACCTGGGTGTTGAGGTTAGGGTGGTCACCCCTATAAACCTCCCGTCTTTCCTGGTCTGCACTAGACCCTGGGTCTAGCATCCCTTCCAGCTCCACTGAGCTGTCTATCTGGCTCACTCAGCGAACATTTCCCCTGACTGCAGCCGGAATGCACACTTATATCCCACCTCCTGACCACACCTGTGGGCGTTTTTGCTTTTCTCAGGCACCAGATTGCCTGTCTGTTGCCCCCTACAGGCCCTTCTCTGTAGTGCACCTCTACTTATCCCCCCCTTCCCTTTGATAAAGGCCGTAGGCCATATCACACTTTTCTCTTTTGGCCATCCAGGGTCAAAACTCCAGACTCGGGGGGTCTTTTTCTGTTCTTGCTTGTCTGACAAGTTCTTTTTTCTTGTCTTCACTCTGCTCAACACATCCTTGCAGATCTCTCTCAGACTGTGCCCTCACAGTTTGCAAGTTGACTTCCAAGTGCAACTTTGTATCCTCTGTGGCTTGTAACTCCTCCTCAAGATCCTCTAACTGAACCTTGCTTTCTTCTACTTCCTTAGACTTTTCTAGTTCCCTTTCACTGTTTTCACCATCATCCTTGGGGCTAACCAAGTCCTCCTTTTCACTGCACAGTGGCCTGTCAAGTTTTTCAAACTGAACCTTCATTTCAAAGGTCTCTTCTAGATCAAGAACCTTCTCTATGTACTCTTCCAGTTCCCCTTGTAGCTCATGCTCCAGCATGGCCTTGCTATGGATTACAGTCTCTAATTCATTTTTCAATCCATTCAGCTTTATAATTATTATCTTTTCCTCACTTCGTAACAATTCTATTTCTTCTCGTAGTACAGTGTTGTCATCGGTTAGACCCATTAACATTCTTCGAAGTTCCTTTACCTCTAAATCTGACTTTTGCTTGGTAGTATTCAGTTCACTGATGAGTTGCTCTTTGGAGCCAGCATCACTGTGATAGGCTTTTACCACTTGGACAAACCGTTTCTTCACTTTCAGTGTTTACTTTTTAAGGGCATTTCACTCTTGCTGCAGTTCTTCCAAGAATTCTGCTGCCACTTCTGAGACCTTCTCAGCTTCAGTAGCCTCACTTGCTGCCTTCTACTTGGCCTCTTGTGCTTCAGAGGTCTGTTCAGTCTGCATCTTTTGCTCAGCTCTCACCTTAATGACTTTTCTTTTGTTTACAGAAATGATTTCTTTCCTCCAGACCGTCCCAGTCTTTACAATTTGTTCACCTGAAGTGCCCAGGTCACCTTCACATAATTTGGTATGCTTCACCACTTGTGTCTAATTTTTACAATTCTTCATTCCTGCCACGGGTTGTTGGACCACGCCCTTGCGTTTTCCTTGTACCAGAGTTTGCTTTCCAGCATTATTATCAGGAAGCTTTCACAAGACCATTTCTTTTACTTGTTGACTGAACTGGCTCCTAGACCGCACTAGTCTCTGATTCTTTTTTTCAGCAACATGACACTTTGCTGCCCAGCGTTTCATCTTCACGCTTAAATTCTTGGCAAACTTTTGGAACAGCACCTTTTTCTCTGACATCATTTTCAGGGTGCGTGTCAAAGTTAACCCTTCAGTCTTTTCCATACAGACCCTTTCTTCAGCATGCGCACATTCAGTGACATATTTTGCAGACCTGATTTTCTCCTCAGTAAGCTGCTGTTCACATATTTTCGGCGTTTTCCTCAGTTTGGACACAAGCTCCTTTTGGAGACCAAGCTCCACAGAAACATCTTCTATCTCTTGCCTAAGACTTACTTTAACCTTCTCAAGCTTATCACAGGTAGCTGTGTTCTCTTCATACTGCTGCCTTGTAGCTTCTAACTCCTCTCGTATTTTTTCTTTTCTGCTCTTCCAAAGAATCCAAGCACACAGCACTCTTCTCCAGTCTATTTTCCAGATCCAACACCTCAGCCTGAAGTGTTACAATCTGCTCTGACAGGTTTCTCTTAGCTTTCACATCTTCCTCTACCTGCTTGATAAACCCATCTCTCTCATCATGCATTATCTTCAGGTGTGCACTAAGACCAAGCCTCTGCTGCGTCTCTTCTTGCACCAGCATCTGAGACTCTTCAGTCTGAGCTTCCAGCTTCACCTGCAGTCTATTCACCTCCTTAGACAACGCTGTCTGCCTTCTGTCACCTTCAGTGATTTTTACTGGTAGCTCTTGCAGCTGCATTTCTACACTTGTCTTCCAACAACCCCTTCACCTTTTGGGTCAGCTCAATGCACTCAGTTTTCAACATTTCTTTCACCTTTCCAGTTTGCTTCAACTGCTTGGACAGTTTCTCCACAACTACAGCATGACTCTGTTCCAGCTCCTGGATCTGGGTTCCATGTACTTCAGCTTTCTCATTCAAGCTCATCTGTAGCTGGGACACCAGTCTGTCATGCAGTGCTTCCTGGTTTTCCTTGTAACTCAGTTTGTCTTTCAAGATCTCTGCTTGCTTCTCTGCCTGGCTGCAAGCAGTTTTTTCTATTTCCAGCTTTTCCTTAAGCTGACTTATCTGGAACTCCAATTCACCATTTTTCTTTGCTAACTGCATGTTCAACTCTGCAACTTGATTCTGCAAACCTGTAGTGTGATTGCATGCATCTGTAGGAGCTCTTTCTAACTCGCAACACCTCATCTCCAACTCTTGGGTTTTCATTCGCAGTTTCTTACAGTCCTGTTCATATTGCACATTCTTCTGTTTCAGCAACACCCTGTGTTTAGCTTCCTCCTTAGCCAATCTCCCAAGCTGCTCATTCTCCTTTAAGAGGGCTGCATTCTCTGCTTTCAGCTGCTCAGCTTCCTGGAGAATACTTTCCTTTTCTTTCAGAATTTATCTGTCTGCTCCTGTGCTAACAGCCTTTGCCTCTCGGCCTTTTCTCCAAGCAGACACAAGTTGGCCCTTTCTTTTTCCAACGGCACATCATTTTGTATTTGTAGTGCTTCCTCAAGAAACTTTATGTAAGTTTGTACTGGTGCAGATTCCTCCTGGATTTTAAATAAGGGTTCTCTTGCTGTCTCACCCTGGACCTCAGGATCTGCCCTGACAACCTCACTTGTCTCACTAGCAGGACTTTTTCCTCTTCTTTTTCTTCTTTGCACATTTAGTACTACCTGTCTTCTCAGACAGATCTAGTTTGCTTTCACTACTCCTCTCTATCACTAGAGGCATCGTTGTGCTAACTCCAACATGGGCGTTGGCTGCCCTCCTTACAGCTACCTGTTCACACCCTGACTTCATTTGGGAAACATATCTACACATATTAGGCACATAATACATATCATGCAACACATTATACCCCACATGGTTTTTGAGCCTTTTTGCACTCAATGCAGACCTTGCCGTTTTCTCAGTACTCTCCTGCATGGAAAATATTTGGTCACGCAAAAATTTCCACACATCATCATCTCCAGCCAAGACCTGTAAAGGTCACATTCCCTGGTTCAATGTCCACATTTACCCTGCTATCCTGTGGAGGTGTAAGGTCAGCTGGGTTTGCGTCAGTCTCTTTAGAAGGGATTGTCACTTTCTCCCACAAGTCCCAGAATACAGGGAAAGCACGTCCAAGTGTTACGCTGTGCACTAAGTCCTTGACAACACCTACACCGTAGGTTACAGTTCCGACAGGGGTCTCAAAGTCCCACTCCACAGGCTCCTCTTTTGCAGAAACTTTTTCCATGGTCTCTCCGGGCCCGGTCGCAGACGGAGCTCTGTCTTTTTTTCAGGCCGGATGCTTACGGAGGACCTTCGTCAGCCGGTCCACAAGCGCCAACAGCTCCTCCACAGCTGGGGTCAGTGTCTGCATCGCAATCTCAGGCTTTCACCAGAACACTTTAACAGGTGCCGCACCATTGCCCTCAGCAGCCGGGATTGCTGCCCGCATCCGAAACACCAAGTGTCTGAACCTGTGGTTCCTCTCGTACTGAGCAAGATTACTATTGCGACAACTATTGTCACGTTTAGGGGGGATTCTGACTTAGAGGCGTTCAGTCATAATTCCACAGATGGTAGCTTGGCCCCATTGGCTCCTCAGCCAATATCTCCCCTGACTGTACCCGGAATGCACACTTGTATCCCACCTCCTGACCACAACTGTGGGCGTTTTCGCTTTTCCCAGGCACCAGAATGCCTGTCTGTTGCCCCCTACAGGCCCTTCTCTGTAGTGCACCTCTACACCTGTAATATCATAGCGTTCTAGGAAGACATCTAGTCCCCTCTTCAACTCCTCTATGGATTTTGCCATCGCTACATCCTCAGGTGGAGAGTTCCACAGTCTCACTGCTCTTACAGTAAAGAATCCGCTTCTATGTTGGTGATATAGACACCACTTATTCCTCAACATGCAAACAGCCAAACTGCTAAATAGAAGAGTATTGCACAGGTGCGAGGTACTGATGAACAGTCACTCACACACCTTCCTTAGGGCTCTTTCACATGAGCGTATATCAGCTGCCTTTTCACTGCCAGACAATATACGCTACCCATCTGATTTGGCTTCCAATGCATCAGTTCTGATGGGCATATTCCTGATGCTTAAAAACGTCCGGCCAGCAAAAATAGTGCATACGGAAGAATAGCGCCTTCTGAAACTATCTTTTCCGGACAGAATATGGCAACTGCCATAGACTCCTATGGGAGCCTATGACAGCTACCAGATAAGGGTGGTGGGAGGGAGTTTAGCCGACACACTACTAAACTCCATCCTCTTTCCTTCCCCTCTCTGCCCCTTGCCGGCTATCTGCAATGGGAGGGGGCAGAATGGGGCATGAGCTAGTGTGCTAGAGTCCCGCCTCCTTCCTCTTGTCAGCAACTCAAAATGGAAATACAGAGCTATTGCAGCACACTCTTCTCTGAAGGTGTTGCACCTGCTGCTGGTGGTGCTGCTGTTCATGCTCCTGTCCTTCTCCTGCTCCTTCACTGTCTCCTCCTCCTCATTACCCCCCAAAACAAAAACAATTTTCTATTGCATCTTGACTGCTTTTCTTTGGAAGAGGCCCATCCTTGGATTTTCTATTCACATGGTAGAATTTGACATTGCAGAATTTATGACATTGCTTTTAAAATAAGCTCCTCAGCTTCTGTCTTCCATGGCATAATTTTTGGTAGCTCTACTGCTTTTCCTTGGAGAAGGTCTGTGATGGGGTGTTCTGTTCACCTGGTAGAATTTGTCCTGTGTAAATGTTATGACATTGCTTTTAAAACAAGCAGCAGATCTGCTGTCTTCCTTGACATCATTTTTGATTTAGGAGACCATATGTGATCCTTCTTTTGTTTTCAGTGATACCTGTGTGCTACAAGTTACCTCTGCAGCACTCTACACTATTTATACAATTTTTTAGGAGGAACACAGTGTCCCCTAGACGTGTGGCTGCATTCCTATGCAATTTGGGGGACCTTGGCAGCATTAGTGACCTGGAGACCAAATTAGTAAACACAATTTTCATTTCAGTGACACAAACCCCATTATAAGAGATAAATAAATATGATTGTTGCTATAACATTATGGGCAGAAAGAGAATAGATTATGGATTCACTTAGCTGAACAGAATATTTTTTTGTATTTTCAAAAAAGGCTGATTAGCAAGTACAATAAAAAAAAACACCAAAATCTCTTTTTAGTGAGAAAATAGGGAAAAAATATTTTTAACTCACCCAGGGACAGTGCAGGGGATAGTACCGGGCGACAAAGCAGAAGAAGCAGCAAAGGTCTGAAAAAGAGCTCCGTGTCACAGCGGCGCTTGTGTTTATCAGGAGGAAGACACACCAGATGATAAGACGCACCCCCATTTTAGAGTGAGAAAATAGGGAAAAAATATTTTTAACTCACCCAGGACAGTGCAGGGGATAGTGTCCGGTGACGGAGCAGAAGAGGTCTGAAAAACAGGAGCTATGTGTCACAGTGGTGCTTGTGTGCAGCAGGAGGAAGAGAAGAAGCTTGATTGGTCGAGGGGGGGAGCAGTAGCAGTTCCCACCGACGGTACGTATGGACGGCATTTGGGAGGAGAGAAAACTACCAACCGATCGTGCGATCACGAGTTTAATGTGCGATCATGCTAATTGAATTCGGTTGCACGTTAAACTCATGATCGCGTGAAAAAATGCCAATCGCAACGAATTTCGGCACACTCCCTCTATAATATGCAGCAACAAACCCCCCTCCCCCCCCCCCCCGATTTGGAGGGAAAAAAAGTGCGTCTTAGGGCGCCCACCCACTGGCGTTTGCGTTTTTCGTGCGCGGAAAACGCAGCGATTTCGCATCTACGCGTTTGCGTTATTCGCGCGTTTTTCGCAGCGTTTTTCAAACGCAAAACGCGGAGAATGTCTCATCCTGAAACGTTGCATTGCGTTTCTATACCAACACACCCTGCACAAGGGCTATGAGAGACGCGCTCAAATTGCGTTGCGTTGCGTTTTTTCCGGGAGCATTGAAAACCATGGGAGCAGTTAGAAGACAAAAAGGAGCCAGAGACTAAGGTCAGCTGCGATGCGATTTTGCGGGGCGGGGCGATATTAAAAACGCCAGTGGACATGAGCACATGTTATCTCTATGCCTGTGCAGGAAAAACGCAAAACGCAAAACGCTAACGCAGGAAAAAAAATCGCCAGTGGGTGGGCGCCCTTATAGGGCGAAAAATACAGTAGGTAGATTAATAATTAAATCCAGGAGTTTTCTGTTTTTCGTTGCCTGTTGTAACGCAAAGAGAACCTGTTGCTTCAAGTCAGAGAATATGGCTATCACAGAATGAAGGCAACAGAATGAAACATTCATTTATATTAGACAAAACTAGTATATTTCAGTATAATTTTTAGGATTGTTAATTAATTGATAAGCAAAATACAGTTTACATTGCTGTTGAGGAGTTTCAGCCCAGGATACTTTGACACATGAGGAAGTTTTCATATATAACTGTCTCATGACATGTGAGAATTTTAAGACTCAGCTATTCTAAAATGTTAATTTTTAGAGATGAGCGAGCACCAAAATGCTCGGGTGCTCGTTACTCGGGATGAAATTTTCGCAATGCTCGAGGGTTCGTTTCGAGTAACGAACCCCATTGAAGTCAATGGGCGACCCGAGCATTTTTGTATATCGCCGATGCTCGCTAAGGTTTTCGTTTGTGAAAATCTGGGCAATTCAAGAAAGTGATGGGAACGACACAGCAACGGATAGGGCAGGCGAGGGGCTATATGTTGGGCTGCATCTCAAGTTCACAGGTCCCACTATTAAGCCACAATAGCGGCAAGAGTGCCCCCCCCGCACTGTCAGCGTAAAGATCGCTCTCCTCTGCCATAGCTGTAACAGCTGTGGCAGAGAAGAACGATGTTTGCCCATTGAATTCAATGGAGCCAGCAATACAGCAGGTTCCACTGAAAGCAATGGGCTACCGGCGATCGCAGGATGAATTGTCGGGAAGGGCTTAAATATATAAGCCCTTACCTGCAATTCATCCAGAAATGTGTTACAATAAAAATATATACCGGCGTATAAGGCGACGGGGCATATAAGACGACCCCCCAACTGTCACCTTATACGCCGGCAATACAGTGGAGCAAAGAATAAAAATCATTACTCACTTCTTCTGACATTCTGCGGTGCTCCTGCAGGCTGTCGCTCCCTCCTGGTTCCACGGCAGAGCATTGCTTTCTGGACGCAGGGCTTGAAATCCCCGCCTCCAGAAACACAGCCAATCACAGCCATTCAATGACATCATTGTCATTGGCTGTGATTGGCTGAAGGCACGTGTGTTTCTGGAGGCGGGGATTTAAAGCCCTTCGTAGAGAAATCAATTCATCCCGCGCTCGCTGGCAGCCCATTGCTTTCAGTGGAACCTGCTGTATTGCTGGTTCCATTGAATTCAATGGGCAAACATCGTTCTTCTCTGCCACAGCTGTTACAGCTGTGGCAGAGAAGAAGGATTTGTCTTCTATATGTTCTCAATGGGGTCGGCGCTGCTGCCGCCGGCCCCATTGAGCGCATATAGAGAAGATTTATGGCCTTAAGAAGGACCGTTGGGGTTCTTGAAACCTAAAATACTCCTAACACTCTCCCTATAGCAGCTCCACCAAGATACCACTTTCCCTGAACTAATGTCAGAATGCATCTGTGGCGAGCCACGGGAGGGGCAGATTTTAATACTCGGGTGACACCTAATCTCGCCAGCCACTCACTGCAGGGGGGTGGTATAGGGCTTGAACGTTGCAGGGGGAAGTTGTAATGCCTTCCATGTCTTTCTATTGGCCAGAAAAGCGTGCAAATTTCTCAGGGAAGAAAATGAAAGTAACCCGAACACGGCGTGGTACTCGTTACGAGTAACGAGCATCTCGAACACCCTAATACTCGAACGAGTATCAAGCTCGGACGAGTATGCTCGCTCATCTCTATTAATTTTGTTTCAACTTGTCCATTCAAATTTAGACTTCTATTTCAGCTACATTACATTAGTACTTCAGCTCATTACATTAGACTAGTACAACTGCATTCCTGCTTCCATAATGACAAGTTCATGTCTTGCACGTCCAGGAAAGCATCTACATACATCTTATTTCTTCCAGCATCCACCCTAAATAGTGCAATAAAGCTTTACTCACTTGTATGTCACAAGAAATAATTACATACTTATAGCAAATGATAAGACAGGAAGTGAGTTGCAGTTAAAAAAGAGTCCATGACATTTGAAAGGTACTTTCTAAAAGTTGAATCTGCACATTTTTTTGAAAACGCACTGAGCTAGCTCTCCTGCTACTTGTAATGTTAACTAACTCCTTACCGAGGAAGAATGAAATGTATGTCAGAGATTTGACCATCAATCTAGTCATCACACTGATACCATCTGCTTGGCTACATGAATAATAGTGTCTTGTAATGAGTGTCCAATTCTTACTGAAAAGCCCGCAGGTTACCCCATCAGAATCCAAACTCCATGCCCACACAGTGCGGAGGAGGCTTTCACTTATGGTGAGTGTTTAATGGTAGCTGCAGTATGAATGGGAGGTAAAGGAACATTCTGTGTAATGTAATATAATATACACTCTTTGTAAAAAACAAAATCCAGCACCTAGAAGGAGTTGTGGTTTTGCTGCAAAACTCGGCATGCGGTTACATCTCAGGCCGATATGCAAATGATTAGAGTTGTGGTGATTAGATGAATGATCTTGCTACCCGAAGCCCTAAAAGAGGTTCCACCCTTGTTGACCACTAGACGCCTCTACAATACAATCAAAGAGATTTTGCCCAGTTAACAGAGGGCGCATTATTGAAATGCGAGAAGCTGAATGCCACCAGACTGTTAGGAGGTGTTGGAAACAGTGAAGGCGTGAGGGCACACACACAAGAAAACTGGGCTCAGGATGCCCTCAATAGCTAAACTATATAGTCTGCTATAGTGTCACTATCCGGGCACCCTCAATAACTAAACTATTTATCGCCAATAGAACATGTATTGGATGATCTGGGACACCAATTTTGAAGCCTACAAGTTTGCACGATCTAGAGACTCTAGAGACTGTGGACTGATATGCTGCAGGATGCTATACAGAACCGGTATGCATCCATGCCCGCCCATATGACATCTTGTATCCAAGCTAGAGGCGGTACATCAGGGTACTAGAGCCTCAATGCCACCCGTATCACATCTTGTATCCAAGCTAGAGGCAGTACAACAGGGTACTAGAGCCTCCATGCTGCCCATATCACAACTTGTATCCAAGCTAGAGGCGATACAATAGGGTACCAGAGCCTCAATGTCTGTCCATATCACATCTTGTATCCAAGCTAGAGGCGGTACAACAGTGTACTAGAGCCTCCATGCCTGCCCGTATCACATCTTGTATCCAAGCTAGAGACGATACAACAGGTACTAGAGCCTCCATACCTGCCAGTGTCACAACTTGTATCCTAGCCAGAGGCGATACAACAGGATACTAGAACCCCCCTTCAAGGGTTCAGTTTTCCCGCAATACTTTATCCGTTTGCTCTAATATTGTAATCCCTTACTTATCTCAAAGCTATAATCACATGAACAAAGTTTCATTTGATTCCGACAACTCCTTCTAGGGGATGGATTTTTATTTTTTTTACAAATGAGTGTATATCCACAATGAAATGACAGCATTGTATTTTCTTAAACTTCACCATGAAAAATGTTGCAATGAAAACATATTTTGTACATATAGTATCTGAATGTGCTTGGTTTGCATAGGATAAAAACAATAGACTAAGAACACAGTTTTTGATTCAGCTATAGGATCACACTGTGAACTGTAGGTTATATTGGCTATATGACCAGATGCAAATCTGTCATCATAAACATGCAAAGTTGCCAACAAAGTGAAAAATTGAATAAACTTATGAGTTGTTTATTCGAGAGGCAAGCAACTCATAATTTAATTAAAGGGTTTATCTCGCTTATAATAATAATAATCTTTATTTATATAGCGCAAGCATATTCTGCAGTGCTTTCAAAAACAGGGGGATACAGAATGACAAAAGTGCAAAAATACAAAAACCACAGTTACATAGTAATCAGTTGATGGAAACAGTAGTGGTGAGGGTCCTGCTCCAACGAGCTTACATACTACAAATAATGGGGGGATACAGAAGGTAAAGGGGCTGGAGATGTGCACGGTATGGCGAGGTGGAGAGTGAAAGATGCTATACACATAAACAATGGTCAGACTTAAGCCGTATAGTGGCTGAATCGGTATGACTGCAGGGTCGGTTGATTACGGCTAGCAGGGATTGCAGTCAGTAGGACAGGGAGCATGTTATCAGGCGGAGTACAGAGGGGTTTGGTTTAGGGGATATGGTATGCCTCCCTGAAGAGGTGCGTTTTTAGAGCACGCCTGAAGTTTTGTGAGTCAGGGATTGACTGGATAGTTTTGGGTAGTGCGATCCAGAGGACTGGTGCTGCTCTGGAGAAGTCTTGGAGGCGGGAAAAAGAGGTTCAAATTAAAGGGGCACTCAGTCTGATTTTGTTAGCGGAGCGGAGAGAGCGAGTTGGGTGGTGGATTGAGATGAGGGAAGCAATGTAAGGCAGTGTGGTGATGTAGAGAGCTTTGTGGATGAGGGAAGGGAGTTTAAATTGCATTCTGTATATGACAGGCAGCCAGTGCAGTGACTGGCACAGGGCAGAGGTGTCCAAGTAGTGGCTGAACAGGAAGATGAGCCTGGCTGCCGCATTCAGGATGGATTGGAGAGGGGAGAGTCTAGAGCAGGGTAGGCCGACTAGCAACAAGTTGCAATAATCAAGAGAGTGGATGAGGGCAACAGTGAGTGTTTTTAGCGTGTCCACAGTGAGAAAGGGTGGATTTTTTTAGACTGCTTGCAAATAATTAAAGAGTACTTATCTGTCCAAAACCTCGCTTCGTCCATTCTCTGCACTGTTTGTGTATACAGGCTGCAGTCAATCAGCACATCACAGACAGCTGCAGACACTTTTAGAGGTGCACTATGATTGGTTGCATTAGTCTATGACATACCATATACAGCCTAACTGCAGTTTGTAAATAGACTCGACAGGGAAAACCAAGGATAAGGCGCTAGATCACCAGGGGTCGGGACAGGCGCGTGTAGACTTTTATTATGTTTCAGCACTGGCTGTAATTTATAAAAATAAGTAAGTCCAGAAAACCCTATGAATGTTAGTTATATGTCCAGGGAATGGATGGGGGGATTAGATAAGTATAAGGGCTCCTGCATAATGGCGAGTATGATATTGGGCCATAATACACAGTCCGATATTGCCCTTGCAATCTTTTTGAAAACCCCTGGATGCAACAGCCTCGCATCTCAGAGTGGCTGAAGGAATCGCCCGCTGCAGCTGTCACAGCCATGGTAGGGGTTACAATCTTCTCCCATTGATTTGGGTCGGCAATGGGGGATGTTGCTAAAGGAAATGCTGCAATTTTTTTTTATGCAACATTGCAGGAGTGAAAACACCTTAAATAAAAATGAAGCCATTGAAAATCATTGGTTTCATAATCATACGGTTTTCACTCATTCTCGCATCGTCAGAAAATCGCACAACTTTCTCGCCAGAGTGAAGGAGCTCTTAGAAATAATGTTTATTTATTGTCATGATTTAAGACTTTGATGTATTTATTGATTTTGTACATTTAAGAGTGTATCAATATACATTAACCATTTCAGGACCAGATATTTTTTATTTTTGTTTTCAGCTCTCCACTTGCATAAAATCATTATATTTTTTATTTTTCTATCAATTTACCCATATGAAGGCTTGTTTATCATGATAAGTTGTATTTTTTAAGGGTATCACTTAAAGGGGTTGTACCACAATTAGAAGTTATTCCCTAGGTGATACTTGCTGATCAGTAGGGGTCTCACCAGAGGCGTAACTTAAAGCTCCCGGGCCCCAATGCAAAACCTGTAACAGGGCCCCCAACTATAATGCTTTATTCATAGTACTGGGCTCTCTATATGGAGAAGAGAGGCCTTATCACCCCCTAAGGCTGCTGGGCCCGGGTGCATTTTGACAATGCGACTCCCATGTCCAACTCTGCCTGCCACTACAGGGGTTGCTTGTCTCCCTGCAGTGACATCACCCACAGTTTCTTGAAGATGGAGTGTCCAAAAGAGAACAATTATGACATTCACCATGTGGGATAAATAATGTGTTATTTTACTAGATAGGCCTTTTAATGGATGCAGCAATACCATTTTTTTTCCTGATAAAAATGGAAAAAGGGGATTTTACACTTTTAATATTTTCTATTTTTGTAATATGACATGCAGCCTTAATGCAACTCTTATTTAATGCACCTCAAAAGAGATAGAAAGATATGAGAAAGATAGATAGATATGAGATAGATAGATAGATAGATAGATATGTGATAGATAGATAGATAGATAGATAGATAGATAGATAGATAGATAGATAGATAGATAGATAGATAGGAGAAAGATAGAAAGACAGATAGATATTAGAGAGACAGATAGATAGATAGATATTAGAGAGACAGATAGATAGATAGATAGATCGATAGATAGATATGAGATAGATAGATAGATAGATAGATAGATAGGTAGATATTAACCAACCAAAGACTCTATATCACCTTGTCTGAAGAACCCACTTATTGGGCCACTATAGTCAATGATCATTCAAGTTATCCAGTCAAAAAATGCCACTGTCACTTTGTTTTAGCTATTGCTGGGAAGAAGAGTAGCCTCACTCCAGGAAATTGGACATTGACAGTTCCCTTGTTAACTTTTACTGAAGAGTTGAACATGCATAGTGATGCTCATTCAAAGTCTATGTGACTGACAGAGACAACTGAGTACAATGCTTGGCTATTTCCATCAACACCATAGACATTGAATGGAATGGCAGCGCACATGCTCAACCATGCATTTAATTCCAACTGAGGTTAATAGGAATGGGGACTAGTGATTAGTGGGGGTCCTAATGATGGATCAACATCCAATATTGGAAAATCTTTTGTAGCAAGCACAATTTTTATGGAAAGCAAAAGACAATAGAGCAATTTATAAAATTAGCCCTTAGCATTCCCCTATGTTACATCAAAGGCAGAAAAGTATTGGCAGACCATCTTCAAGTTTTAACATATCAATCCATCACCATTTCTTAACAGAATCATAAATCAAGTTGTTTGGCTTTATTAGTAACTTCTAAGGAAATATTATACTACCCGAACCCAGACAAAGCCTAAGATTTCGACACCCACAAACTCTTCTCCTATACATTGATTTAATCAACTGTTGAGATATCATCCATGATGATTATATACCAGACATCAAGGGCTCTTCTACTACTGTACAATTAAGAGTTGTGTAAGGTTTGTTTACTTTGGTAAAATGACATTCACTTGTACTTTTAGGCCAACTTCTAATCAAGTTATTGAATGGATTTTCCTTTCCCACTATATGAAGGTGTAATGTCGTTTAACAACATATTTTTGGCTCCAGTATATTGCAGTTTAATTGTTCTCCAGAGATATAACACTGTCTGAGGAAGTTCAGACTTTTATGAGTAGCAGCCAGGTGATCATGTGGTACTACACCTATTAAAACAGGGTCAGGTGAGGTGGAGATCTCAGCTTAGGATCAAGAGTTACTTCCTTTATAATATATATAGAAAACACGTAAAGTGCATGTGAGCTAAATAATGTATAGAAGCACCAAAATGCATGTGCTTTATCAAACTTTATTAAAGCTGTTAAGGTACATGCTAATTCAATCTTTTCAGCTTTCTTTTATTTATTGTACAAAATTTATTTACAACCTATTAAAATATCAATTTAATTCATATAAAATAACATTTTCCAACATTGGACAACCAAAAACAAGAGAGGGAGATTTAGACTAAGTAATATGTTCTTGAACTCCACCAATTGTATTGTCACTTTCTACATGTGCCTCAACAGTTTTAAGTAATATGTCTAGAAGAGTTGGTGCAGATAGAGTCATAAATTCTACAAATTTACTTAGGACATGCCCCATTTATTGTTGTCAACTAGTGGGGTAAATGTATGCCAGCTATAAGGTGGAATAAGGAACAAAGACTTATCTAACATTCTTAATGAGTAATACTGAATTTGTCATAACATGTCTACTATTTTATTAAATTTGGTGCAACTGTGCTAGAACAGCACCTAGAAGATTTATGAAGCATGTCACACTAGTGAAGGTTTTCCGCCACTACTTGCATCTTATATTTTAGGCCGGTTTCATATCTGCGTTGGAACCTCCCGGCCGTAGGTTCCGTTGCAGATGTGGCTCAAAATACCAAACTTAGCGACGTTGCATATAAAGGCTGCACATATGCAATTGCGCATACGGTCATCTGAATAAACTCTTAAGGGGAGGTTTAACTAACGTCAAACTTCATGTAAACTTCAAAGAAGTACTTATGTAGGAAATAAAAAAATCCCTAGTTGTGAAGTTCAGCTGCCCATATGTGACAAAAACATCTAAACTGTAAAACAGCTGATCTTGTAAACTATGAAGACTAGAAGTAACAAGTCTCTAATGTAACTGTCACATGTGTAGTGCAAATCCTTAACATTTACAGCATTATTTGTTTTGTAAGGCTCTGAAGCACAATGCTCAATAAAAGGCAACATTGTGTGCAGAAATGTGTTGTGTCAATTTTTCAAGCTGATAATAGATTTGAAATGAAAGGATTCATACTACAAAGCATGGGAGATAGACAGATAGATAGATAGATAGATAGATAGATAGATAGATAGATAGATAGATAGATAGATAGATAGATAGATAGATAGATAGATAGATAGATATGAGATAGATAGATAGATAGATAGTAATAGACTGACAGATAGATAAATAGATAAGAGATAGATAAATAGATAGATATGAGATAGATAGAGAGATAGATATGAGATGGGTATGAGATAGATAGAGAGATAGATAGTAATAGAGTGATAGATAGATAGTGATAGACAGATAGATAGATAGATAGATAGATAGATATTGGCTAATAGATAGATAGATAGATGTTGGGGTGCAATAGATAGGTAGATAGTGATAGACCGATTGATAAATGTTGGGGTGTTACAGATAGATAAATAGATAGTGATACACTGATAGATAGATGTAGGGAAGCAATAGATAAATACGTAGATAGATAGATAGATAGATAGTGATAGACCAATAGATAGATATTAGAGTGTTACAGATAGGTAGATAGTGAAAGACCAATAAATAGATGTTGTTGTGCTAAAGATAGATAGATAGATACCATGTTTTCCTGAAAATAAGACCTACCCGTAAAATAAGCCCTATCCTGATTTGAGGCTTTTTTGGGGAGGTTTGAAATATAAGCCTTGCCCCCAAAATAAGCCCTAGCTAGACTACATTTTTTAAAAATGAATACATTACCTTGCAGCTGCGGTCCAGGTACCTCCTGCTGCTCTCCGAAGTTCCGTAGCTCCAACGTGCATTCTACACTCCTCGGCTATCGACAGAACATCACTTCCTGGGCGCGGAGTTTATAAATCCTGCCTCCAGGAAGCGATGGCTCTGATGGTTTAGCGAGTGCTGCTCTCTGCCAATCAAGGCAGTGCTTGCTGAACCAACATAAGAGCTGTGATTGGCTGAGAGCGGTGCTCGCTGAACCAATCAGAGGCATCACTTCCTGGAGGCCGCATTTATGAAACCCCCACCTAGAAACTACACAGATGCCATAAAGATTCCATGTCAAATCTGTAGCAAAAACTGCCATGCGAACATGTATTTAGGCAGCTGCATATACAAAATATGAACATTTAGCAGTGCTTTGGGAAGCATCAATCATAAAGCACAAAACTGTATTTGGGGATTATATTACACAGATGTAATACATTCCAGTGTATATGTATGTCCGTGTATACCACTATATAAAAACAGACTATGTATTTTCAGTGTTTTTAGGAAAAAAACATGCTGCCTGCAATACAATGCATAATGCACATTTCAGGCCCAAATGCAGTTCATCATATACATGAAGCCTAAAAGGAACATGCTCTTCTTTGCATGTGGTTTGTAGTAACGTATTATTTCAAAGAATACACATAATCATCTTTATTTAATAATAATCACCTTTATTTATATAGCACATGGATATTCCGCAACACTTTACATCACTTTGGTATTATGGGTATTGTCTCCACTGGGGATCACAATTTTTTGTTTTTCTTTGTTCCACTATTTACATATCACTTGTAAATAATACACACAAATTATGTTTAAATGTCATTTAACACAAACATTTGTCAAATATGTTTTACATGTTCAAATTAAATTCTACACATACAATATCCAAGGCGTTACATGTGTTTATTTTGCCTTCTTACATGTGGATACAATTGAAGAATTTACAATTCACTTAGGATCAAACACTTTAAACTGCTTTCAAAACTTATTATTTCTTTCCTCTTCATTTCCTTTCAAATATCCTTTGGTTTGAAATCAGAACAAAAAGTTCCATCAGGTGACAATAAATTAACCAAGATGGCAGCTCTCCAGAATCTGGTTGCTAATATCAAGAGATTTCTAATTTGTCGGTTTTAGAAGAATATGGGAATTAGGAGTTCTTAATACTTTTCAGAAAATATAACTGTATAGCATGGTTTTTAATTGCTACTTTGCACCTGATACAACCATGTGCGACTTCCTGTGTTATTTTCATACACATTTTATTTGTTGTCTGACCTCCATCCACATCTGTTCTATTATGAAATGGAGTGACTTCCATATGATGACCGCAAAGTGCACTTAGAACTTATCGCTATGCTTTTATTAATAGGGTGTTTTAGGAATACTGGCCATGTGCTGTGTCACTTGAGATGCGCATGTAAGAGAACTTTATTTGTACACTAAATTTCTGTCTCCTATTTTGTACTTTCTTGGAAATGAAGATTATAATCTCCACACCACACTAGGGTGAGTCCTGTACACATTAGGTGGAGGATGTGTACTTCATAAGTACCATGACGGTTTTCCAGAGAATGCCACAATGATCTCAGTCGCTCCTATAAAGAGCAGAAACTACTCCCAAATGGTTTTTGGAAATACGAATAGGAATGTAATGCAAAAGCAGAAACACATGTGAAGTGAATGGAGGAGATGGTTGTGGCTTCTAAAGGAAGTTCTGCCTGGTGCAGGAAAGTCAGCAGACAGCTTACTAATTACACTTCTAGAGGATTAATAGGGTTGTCTTAATTATAGAACAACAATGTTGAAACAATTATGGATGTGCTGCTGGAATATAAACATTACGCGTACTCGTACATCTTGTCATCCTCATGGCTTCTTCATGCAACCGTATGCACAATTGCGCATGCATTTCAGTGCAATGCATTTGCGTCATGAATGAGGTTGATTTGCTTGCATATCAGCACACACAGGGCCTATTCGTTTAAAAGGCTATTTAGCCTAATGAGGTACAGATGTGGTGATTGTCATGGAATTGCACAGTTTATTGCACGTGCATTGAGGGCGCATTTGAGAGGTCACTTTATTTAAGTTTTCAGACATAACAAGGGTCCCACGGGATGTATGTAAAGAGGTAAAGTCCCCTGGTGCAAGCACCAAGTGGTGATTGACTCCTAGGGTGACGTCACATCATGACATTTTCTGGGCAGACTGTTTTTGGGGGGTGGATTGCCATTGCCTTCCCCAATCATCTTTACCCCCCAGCAAGCTCAGAAGGATGAGTCAACCTTGAGCCAGCTACATGAACCATTTTCTGGGCAGACTGTTTTTGGGGGGTGGTTTGCCATTGCCTTCCTCAATCATCTTTACCCCCTAGCAAGTTCAGAAGGATGAGTCAACCTTGAGCCGGCTACCTGAACCAGGCAGGGATTGAACCTGCAACCAGGTCAAGAGCGAGAGTTTAAGACTAAATTCTGCTGCCATAACACTCTGTGCCACACGAGGCTCTATATGGGATTTAGAGAGATGCGTAAAATAGATTTCTGCTTCTTACATGCTGCTCCTCAACTTTGCAATTGGGTCTTAATCTCTTACAGGGGCCACAATGTAAAATTAAAATCCATGTTCTGGTGCCTGCAGGAGCCCATGTGCCATGCAATCTTATAGTGCATCCATGCCCTCCTATTCAAGTACGCTATTTTTATTTCAACATAGGACACCAGTATTGAGATACAGCACAGGATCTGTCTTTTGGACTACACCCTGTATACTGCTTGTATTCACCAACATGGCTCATTGCTCACCTAAAGCCTTGTAGTGACAGCCATGGTGATGTTGCAACATGCAATTAAGGCAGCTAATCACAGCATGCAGTGGTGGATGTTGCACCATAATTGTCCAAACTTGATGGAAATCATATCACTTAGGGCTCCCACACACTTGCGTTTTTTGTTAACTCGATTGTCAATGGGACTTTCTAATGTTAAAAGTGCAACGCCACACAACTTGCGTTTTTGATGCGTTGCATTTTTAACATTAGAAAGTCCCATTGACAATCACGTTAACAAAAAACGCAGCGTTAAAAAAAACGCAAGTGTGTGGGAACCCTAAATAAGGTAACTGTTATGGCATCATGTGTCTTTTATTCCATAGCCAGAAAGCAGGTAGTCTATATTCAGCTGACAGATGTTAGGTTGGGTGTCTGAGACCTGTGGTTCTATAGGTTTCCATGGGCACAACTTCTCAGGTGAGGGTTAATTGAGCTAGCTGGGTGTCCTACTCTCCACCAGCCAATCCCCTCTGGTCTGCTGCACATCAATACCAGTATCTCTTGCTAGAAGATGGTGGTCATTTTACTGCTTTACTGTTTTACTTTGTTGCAATCCCACTCCGAGCTGGGTGTTATGCATGCTTGTCTGAAGTGTCTCTCTCTCCTTCCCTGAGGACAGTCTGGACACCTGTTCTGGGGAGTGTGCATTGAGTAGTGTGTTGTTTGGTTTCTGACACTGACAGGTTTCTCCTTATTCCTTGGCAGGTGTGGTCTCCAGACGTCTGATGTGTGTCTCAGATGGGTGATGCCTGACACTGTTCCTGGTATGTCAGCTTGGTAGTTGACTCTCTATCCCCTTGGTGTGAGGACACTTGGACTAGCTATGATTTGCTATCTAGATGCATGTGAGTTCTGTTCTATGTGGAATGCAAAACCTTGAGTATTGGTGTGAAGAGCAACATGTTTTGTGTGTCTGTGCAGGTGTCCAGACATGTGCTCTATGTGCAGTCCTGTTCTGTGTGGTTTGCAAAACCTTGTGTGTTGGTGTGAACAATGTCTTCTCTATGCCTGTGCAGGTGGCCAGACATGAGGGGTGAACTGTCATGTTCTGTGTTTAGTGTGTGTGAATAGTGCCGTGTTTCATGTTTTGTGCTGATCTCCAGGTTTCTAAGCAGGGATAGCCAGGTCCCAGATTAAGACAGTTGGACTGTCCTTATCAGGACAATCACCCCGCTTTTAGGCAGGGGTGCCCCACTTTCCCTGATTAGTAAGGGACAGGGGTCCTTCCATCTTAGCCTGGAGAGGTGCAATTGGTCTATGCAACACTATGAGAGGTGTTTGCAGTTTTAAATAGGACACTATCTTGCGTCCGTATTGAGGCGTGGCACTTTAGTGCACTGTATGGGTGTAACAACAGACTCACACAAGCATGGAAGGAGAATTGACCCTCATTAATTCATGCAAGCTAGAGGGCAATGCAGATATTAATTTTCTATGCAGTTATCTTATATGTAGTACATAACATAGTAACATAGTATGTAAGGCCGAATGAAGACATTGTCCTTCTAGTCCAGCCTGTCTATCCTACTGTGTTGATCCAGAGGAAGGCAAAAAACCCCAAGGCCAGAAGCCAATTAGCCCTTTTGGGGGAAAAATTCCTTCCCGACTCCCTAATGGCAATCAGACTGTTCCCTGGATCAACCCCTAATAGTTCCTACCTGCCTGTATACCAGGATTGACCCTTAACCTAATATTTATATCCTGTAATATACTTCTTCTCCAGAAAGACATCAAGTCCCCTTTTAAACTCCTCTATCGATTTTGCCATCACCACTTCCTCTGGTAGAGAGTTCCACAGTCTAACTGCTCTTACAGTAAAGAACCCCTTTCTATGTTGGTGATGAAACCTACTTTCCTCTAATCGTAGTAATTATAATTAATTAAAATAATAGAAGCCCAAAGTTGTAGTATTTTTTTTTAATGCTTTGTCAATATAATATATGTAATTACAAAGATCATCTTCATGTCATACTTCTGCGTGGGTGCAGGTGTAAGGAACACCAACGTTTTATTAATATAGGGCATTAAATTGTGGAAATAAGGCAGGTTCCTAGAAGCAGATGAAATGTCTTACAGTAAACTCAGTGATGTGACATTTGTGTGTAGTGATACAATTGTTCCAGTGTGGAGGAGTAAAGGGTTTCCTCTAGTGTTTCCCCATACTATGTAGACGTGCAAGCCTTTGTTTATACAGAACAGGAGGGAATCCTTCACACCGATATCTCGGCTTACTTTCTATTTAAGGTTGAAAAGGTGTGGGCGAGTACATGAGAGATAGCAAGACTGATGGCTGCAGACATTTTCTTTGATCGTTCCTTGCTATGGGGATTTTCTGAGTGTAGGGGAGGTTCATCATTTTCATATATACATCTGCACACTCACTCTATTGCCGCTCACATCATCCGAACTTTGAGGCTTGTGCAGTTAGCTGAGGCTTCTGTAGTCATTCTGTTCACTCTGCTGAAGACCTAAATGGAAGATAAAATTGTAAGTTTTCACAACAACGTGTCTTGCAATTTATAAAATAGAGGTTAATAAGAGGTTAATTTTAATTTACTTGAGAACTGTAACCCCTCCATATGTAGTATAAGGTTGTGTTATACACTGATGTGCCCACCCTTACCTTGTTGTGTACTTGGTGAAAGACTACAGTTTTTCATGATACAAATTGAATACATTTTATGCAGACATATAACTAACATCCGGCAATTTAAAGTGAATTTTTTTTTCAAGGTTGGTCATCTCACACCATTTATCTTGGGATACTGTATCTTGAGCCAAAAGGAAAGTTAACCCTCCTCTCAAGACAAAAGTTTTTTGGTTTTTCATTTTTTTTTTTTTGGCTTTAACTTTTTTCTTTTTTATATAGCTGTAAAATAGTTTTTATTATTTTTTGCAGAACGAGTTGTTTTTTTAATTGTACCACTTAATGTACTATATAATGTCCTGGAAAACGTTTATAAAAAAATTAAAGTTGGTTGAAATGACAAAAAAAAAACTGAATTGAGTGATTTTTGGAGGGATTCATTTTTAAGGCATACATGGTACAATAAAAAAACATTATAACATTATAACATTTTGTTAATACTTTTTATGTTTTACTACTTTTAAAAAATGAAAAATCTTTTTTTTAAACAAAAATTGTTTTCTGTTGCCATATTCTGAAAACTGTTACTTATTTATTTCTCTGTCAATTGGGCTGTGCATGGACTGTTTTATGCAAGACAAGATGTAGATTTTATTAGTACTATTTTGAGGTATATACAATTTTTAACCACTTTTTACTATATTGTGTCTTTTTTTTCTTTACCGCATTCACTGTACACAGTAAAATGTGCAATATTCTATTAGTTTGGACTTTTACAAACATGAAGATACCAAAGATGTATTTACTTTATTATTTAGATTTTTAAGGGAATGCTGTGAAAAGAGGGTTTGAATTTTTTTATTTTATTAAAAATAAAATTGAAAACTTTTCTTTCAATTTTTTTAGTCCTACTAGGGGACTCTTGAATTTATGATTGCTTAATCCATAAATTGCAATACTTCTGTATTGCAGTATATAGTACTTTTAAATACTGCCTGCCTAATAAGCCTTGACACAGGCAAGGCTTAACAAGCATCCATGTAAGGCAGCTTTCGGGGCATTCACTAAGTCTAATTGCCATGCCAACCCATCAGCACCCTATGGTCACATTGTGGATGAGCCTATGAGGCACTAGAGATGGCCCCCTTCAACTAGATGCTTGAATGCCATGATCATCATTGAAGTCGGCATCTAATTGGTTGATGGCTGCGATCATAGCTAGTTGTTGCCGGCGTTACCATCGCCAGCTACTGAAAACACATTACGCCCACTGAGTATGGAGCAGGGTTGGCTTCCAAGCCCGCTCCTTAGACTCTCCTCTATCTATTTATCTATCAATTGTATTTTGAAATACATTATTTTGCTCTATTCATCCCTCTGTCAGTGTATCTTTACTTGTCTCTTGTATTCATATACACACAAATACACACACTCTTCATATGCATATGTCTAAAATATACTATGGGTATGTGTGTATAGACACATATGGACTAACAAGTCATGTAATATCTACTTTAAAAAATTCATATGACCAAATTTAGGTGTGAGCTTTTTGCTACCTCCTATAACAAATGCTATGGCAGTTACCTAACACTGTACAAATAGGTTGTTTCAGTTCAGAACAACAAGAAATAGGACAAACAGTTGAATACCACCCAACAGCCATTCTACTTTTACACTGATGTTCTTCAAGGGTATATTGCACTAAGGGCTTAAACACATGGGCATGTTTTAGCACCACTATGCGGCCATGAAAATCACGGCCACATAAGAGAACAAAATGAAACCATTGATTTCAACAGTTTCATTTCCACTATCGGGACTTTCGGGCATTAATAGTACCCCCGAGAAAAGATAGGACTTGCCCTATCTTTCTCCCAAGTAGTTAATACTATGTGCGAGAAAGATTGGCAGCAACTATTCTCCTGCTTTTTTTTTTCTTCAAACTCCCGCAGAATAGCATGGCGTTTAAAATGGAAAAGAAAAAAAAAGTTTACCTTGTTCACATGCAACTACACTCCGCAGTGGCGAGCATAAATGTGCATACGTCGGTGTGAAGAAGCCCTGAGAAGCGAATCCTATCGGTATTTGAGTATGTTCATATGTGACTGATTTCTTGCATAGAAAATTCGTCCCAGTCTTCTTTGAATGGGGTTGTTTCTGCAGCATGTAGATGGATTTTTATGAACGCTATTCAGATTTTCAGAAACCTCTCCCTCATGTAAATATATCTAAATGCTGAGAAAATAATATATGCTTTCATGTTTACTTATACTGTACTGGATATCTGTAGCTATTCTTCTTTCTATATCATCTAAGGATAAGATAGATAAATAGATCAATCGATAGGAGATAGATAGATAGGCGATAGATTAGATAGATAGATAGATAGGCGATAGATAGATAGATAGATAGATAGATAGATAGATAGATAGATAGATAGATAGATAGATAGATAGAATTTTCCTGATGAGAGGGTCTTCCACCTCTGGGGGTTGCCATGATCATCTGTTAGCACCAGCGGAGAGAGCTGTGCAAATGCTTTTTTTCGGTGCAACATCATACTTTACAAGACATTTCAATTTTCTCTTGGAAGTTAATACTGATTATTTATGAATAATAATTAACTGTGAAACACATAAACAAAAATGTTTGCAATATTACTGCCGATTAGTTTATTTCTATTATAACACATTTTCCTATCAGTATCACTATGGCAATTCAAACTGTTGCATCAAAGTGATTGAAATGCACACTGCCCCCCCCCCACACACACTCACACACGCGCGCACAAAAGGAGAGGAAGAAATACAGAAACAAACATGTATCACTGGTTGTATAAGTCGAATGATAAATCTTCCTTACAAAAAGTGTATGTAGTATATAAAAAACCATTAATATAAATAGATATATCTATCTATGTATCTATAGATCTATCTCTCTCTCTCTCTCTCTCTCTCTCTCTTTCTCTTTCTCTGTATATATATATATATATATATACTCTAAAATGAGACATCTGAAATTATATCTAAGTATTATTGCTAATACTTAGATATAATGCAGTTTATTTCTTCACATTCCGTGTGTGCTGTGTGAGTTACATGCAGAGCCTGAAAGCAACTGTGATGTCAGTTACCAACTCTTAGTTCTGCCCCCTAATCACATGATGGTGACATCATCACAGGTCCTTTATCCTCCTTGTGCACTGAATGAGGGATTGAGGGCGGACTACATTCCCAACAAACCCCTGCAGCCTCAGTTGCCATGGATACAGCAGTACTCAGTCTGGAAGTTTGTACCTGGTTGTGAAACTGCTGCACACCTGTGTGGAGACTCCAATAAATGACACCTCAAAAATGTCCACATACATAGCTTGTGTGCTAACAGGACCTGTGATGACATCACAATGAGGGATTACGGGTGGACTACATCCCCCACAAATCCTTGTGGCCTCAGTTGCTATGGATAGAGCAGTACTCAGTCTGGCAGTTTGTAGCTTGACACCTGAGTGGAGACTCCGATAAATGACACCTCACAAATGTACACATTCGTAATTGGCGGTGCATATTGACCAACAACATTGAAGTATAGTCCTTCACTGCTATCTTCACATCTCTTGAACATGACATCATGTCATCTTAAGTGCTAATGCCGCTAACACCAGTCCAGCCTTCATCTAATTCTAAACCGTTGTCCAGTGTTGAAACAAACCATAGCTGTTATGCAAACATGTCACCACAGAGGGTTCAACGCCACCGTGAAGCTAATATGCAGTGACCACCTCAACACGAGGCCCATGCTGAGGAGCTGGGAGGGTAGAGTTGGCACTTGTCATGGTGGCTCTTACCAGGCTCCTACCCGAAAGGATGCACACAACCTCAGCCCAAGTACCGCTAGCTCTCTTCCAGGAAACACTAGGACAGTGAATACCTGTATACATTTGGTGAACTGTAGACTTGTCATACGTGACGCCCCAGTTTCTTACACACCGGTATGATCCTTGGCGGAGAAATGAAGGAAGTCCACACACGCAATTAACCTTATCACCTCAGTCACTGGGAACAGACAGTGACCGGAAAACTCAACTTGAAGCTTGTCAGGTTACAGGTTACACATGACAGTGCAGGAAAAACAGAGACTGTGAGGTCAGGGAGGAGACACAGGATGACACCGGTCCTACAGTCCCTGCTATCTGTATGGTACTGCTCCTGGAAGAGGAACACTGCGGAGGAGGATGGGGGTAGGAACACTCCACAGACTCTCACTCAGCACTTGAAGACACTCTGCACGATGGACTCTTCATTTCATTCGCTCCTTAGAGGTGGTACCTGGAATAGAAGGCCTCAGGATACCTCTCCTCTTCCTCCATCACTTAACCACATTAGGGTAACCCCATGTGGCCGGCACTCCACTCCACACTCAACCATTGAAGATGATGAAAGCCCCTTTCCTGCTCTCGAACACTCACATTTATTGGGCCTAACATACCACATAAAAGGACATAAGTTTATACTTTTCCAAACATATGCCAGCCACTTTCAGACATTAACCTCTCACATGCTGCAGCTGTGCAATACACATAACAAGAGACTAGATATTTTGCACAGTGCATCTACACAAAAGACATGACAATTATGGAGGGGCCAGAAATAGGTGTTTCGGGCCTCTAAAAATGCAGCTTACATGACACAGCGACAAGCCACATGCAGCAGATATGCGAAAGCTATGAGCAAACATGTCTCCTCAGCAAGCTGCTGAAGTTCATAAATCACATACAGCTCATATGCAAAAGCAATGTAACAGAGCTGTGTGTGTGACGTGCATGTAGCAGAGCTGTGTGACGCATTGCACCACCAGAAACACTGGTACTATAATTTACTAATAATTACTAGTTACACTATTATCAGCGAGGTCGTAACAAATTTGTTGAACACGTGCAAGGAGCACATATTGTACCACATCTATAGGTGTTTCCAAAATGATAAATCACTGAGCCATGATACAGTAAACATATTCTTATTTCAAACCACAATAGATGGCTCTTAGCTGTTAATTGTGATGTACTACAATATCTTACACTTCAACAGCATCAAATATTCCCTTAGTGGCAAGGTTTGGTACTATATTTCTTAGTTTGAGAAATTTAAATCCCATGGTCCACAGAGTGTACACACCAACTTTTATTGGGTTCTGCTCCATAGCTTTTTACCTAGAGATCTCAGCACACCTCTAGTTTAACTATGATCACTATATATATATAGGCACACACATGTTTTAAAGAGCACATCATACGTCTCCAGTCAGACGTCATAAAGATCTCTGGGAGGTTCTCAGCCGAGCATAGGTGTACTGTCAGCGGTCACCCTCCATCCTATAAAAATGAAAATTCAGTGCATTACTGGCTCGTCGCAGTGTCAGATGCACTTATCATGCGGCCAGCAGTGTGACCAGCCGCAGAGGAAGCCGAAGCAGAGAAGAAGAGGAGAAGAGCGGCAGACGCACGGCACGGAGTGCAGCATAGCGGGATGATGATGACATAGTGCATGGCTGCCACATCTGTGTGCCCTGCTGCTCTCCTCACACAGAGAAGTGCCCTGGGGTATCTATCTATCTATCTATCTATCTATCTATCTATCTATCTATCATCTGATATCTATCCATCTATCTCATATGTATCATCTATCTATCTTTTATCTATCTCATATCTATCATCTATCTATCTATCTATCTATCTATCTATCTATCTATCTATCTATCTATCTATCTATCTATGGCTAGTATAAGTTATACATCTCCCTGTATATACTGTATATAATTGCACACTTTACACACAATTAAAATATGCAATAAAAATGTATGTGGTCTTTGAATACCGCAAGCAGTTTTTTAATGTGTTTTTCTTAATTGTGGTTCAAAAGTACAACAAAAAACATGAACACACCTAAGGCCACTCTCTCACATGCATTCAGAAAATGAATTTCAAAATTCGTGGCATTTTTATCGCAATTTCGAGCTGCAGTTTTGAACGCATAGTACAGTATTTGACAGCACTTTTTAATGCATCCCGTCATTGTAATGGGTGAGGAGGTGCATTAAAAAATGTGAAAATGCAAAAAAAACAACAGACAGCTCTCAAAAATAGGGGCGTTAGAAACACCACATTCAAGCTCAGGTCTGAGTAACCCCATTAAAATAATTGGGAGTGTTGTATTGTGGTTAGCACGGCACTCGGGACGCCGTGCTAATAGCGGTAAAAAGTGATGTGTGAGAGTGGCCTAAGGGGCTACAAAGATATTTCATGTAGTGCAGGAAATGCGTCATGTTTGGAAAGATTACACTACGGGGCTAGATTATGTATGTAAATTCATTTTGCAGCTGTATGAAGCACGATCTAGGTATGGGTACAGGAGGGGGCCCGAGCTGAACTTTTGCTGATGTGGGAGGACAGCTCGATAGAGTGCGGGTTGCGGCAGTCAAAGACGGAAACAAGTTGGTAAAGTCCAAGTGCAGGCGTGACCTGCGTTTATTTCAGTCCAGAAAAATCAACACAAATTCAGCCTTAGCTTCAGGCAAGAAAATAACAGTCCAGCAATAGGTCAATAGGCAGTCCCTGCCTGTACAGGTCACGCTCAGCAGGTGCACCACACAGCAGGGCTTTTACCTCTAGCTGGTATCACAGGCTGCCAGGGTCCAGCAGCCATCTTATCCCCCCCCCTGTGTCAGCGCACACTGCTATTTATATGCACACCTATCCTGGCTCAGCCCCAGCACCTGTGCTGATTGACCTCGCACACAACCTGGAGTGGAGGAAGTGGAATGGATGGCTCCACTACCAACCTGACATCCATTCCAAAAAACCAGGCCCAGATACTTTTAAAGAAAAGACCTCCAGCAAGTACTTGCTGGAGATTACATTGCACTTCTGGCTTTTCATGTCTCAAACAGCGGGACATGAACTTCCTCCAGTCCCACTAGGCATAATAACGGAACCTAGGGGCGATGTAGCGACCATCCACTATCATGCCCCTCAGTACCTCACACTGAACAGAATATTCTGACTGAAAAAGAAGATCTGATCCACAGCATACTGACAATACTCAAAACTGCCATACAGGAAAGGGGCGGTACTTTGAGGAGTCCAAATTTGCAGTTATGTCCAGATTGCCACAGCTGTTTGGAAGATTGAGTTGTTTCCCAAAGCAGCAAAAATTTTTTTACAATTTCTTCCAAATCTTTAAGGGTTTTTTTTCAAACTTCTGGAGGCTACTGTATATACAGCTAGCTTTCAGTGTGCACGGGTCTTCATCAGTTTATTTGTTATCAATTTTTATAGGATTCATTATATTCTTTTTGTTCTTTTTTGTGCTTTTTTAATCACTGAAGTCAATGAGTAATAAATTGAAAAGCTGATACAATCTGATATAAATCAATGTTTTTTAAAAGTATGTGAAATAATCTAGGTGTTGCAGAGGAAAAAATACATGTGAATTTAAACTTACATTTTCTGCATATTTTTTGTTAGCCTCCACATGGACAGGAAGTGGATGAATGCGAAACTACAGAATTAAGACTGTACTGGAATAAATGCTTGGATTCTGAGAGGTATGGGAAAATAATAATAATCTTTACTTGTATAGCACCAACTTATTCCGCAGCGCTTTCAGGCATGGGAGAACCCAGACAATACAAGAATAACATGTGATATACAATCTGTTTGAAGTCAATGGGGTGGGGTGATACAGAAGGTACAAGGAGGGGGGAAATAAGGTATAGGGGAACACAGGTAGTACAGGAGTTACATGTAGAATTCAATTATTAGGAAGCAAACGGGGTGGGGCGGTAAGGAGGTGCAGAGGTAGAGGCAGTATGCTGGGTGTGGGGAGCCATAGGGAGGAGCAGGGGGACTAGGTCAGGAGATTTTGTATGCCTCCCTGAAGAAGTGCGTTTTTAAGACGCGTCTGAATTTTGTTCACATAAATTCAGTGGGAATAAAGGTTTATTAACCGTAAATGTATCTGGAAGGCCAAGTTCACACAGGTTATTCTTTTTGTGTTTAAAACCGCATTAAAACATGCCTGCTTGTAGAGATCTTAAAAAGCATATAAAGTCTATGGGTAAAAAAATAAATAAAAATGTCATCCTGAAAAAGGTGCCACTAAACTTACAGCAAGAAATTGACACAGATTTGTGTTAATCCAACCTAAAGGTAGTTTTACATTTCTTCAGACTTATTTTAAGTGTAGCTCCTTCTTTGGAGCCACTGTACTTTATTAAATATGTTAGGAAATAATGCTTTAAGCAATTCCCACGTATACCCTATATGGCAAAGAAGTAAGTGGATACCTGACCGCAACACCAATATGAACGTTTGGACATCCCATTCCCAAAGCTTTGAGGTTAATATGTAGTTTGGCCTATTTTTGCAGCTATAACAGCTTCCAATCTTCTGGAAAGCCTTCTTTAAGAGTTTTGGAGTATATCTGTGGAATTTCTGCCCATTTAGCCAAAAAAGCATTTATGAGGGTAGGCACCGAGGTTGAACAAGAAGGGGCATAGCACAAACCCTGAAAATAGACCCTTCACATTATTCCCCCACTACAAAATTTTACAGTAGGTGCTATTCATTCCTGTATTTCTGCACTCAACAAATCCAGATTTATTCATAGTCCCAGATAAAGGAACATGATTAATCTCTCTGTAGAATAGATTTCCACTGCTTTAGAGTCCATTGACTTTCTGCTTTATCCCACTCCTGCTGGTGTTCATCATTACACTTGACGATCTTAAGTTTGTGTACAGCTGTTCAACCATGGAAACCCATTTCATGAAGTTTCTGATGTACATTTCCTATACTGATGCCACTTTGCCATGAAAACGCTTCACATCTGCAAGGAATTCACATGTTGGGGAGCACGATATAGGGGCAGGATTCACGGCCCCATATTGCATTCGCCAGTGTGAAGTTAGCTTTAACGTTGGGTTCACACAGGGCGGAATTTCCATGTGGAAATTCTGCACGGCAATTCTGCCCGTGGCTCTTAATCCCGGGATTAGCCAGTAAAGTAGACGAGAGTTTGCAAAAATCTCGTCCACACTCTGTGGCCAATCCGTTGCGGCCAAGCCACATGGAAACGGACATGCAGCGCGGAATTCAAAACCGCGGCATGTCAATACTTTTGCCTTTTCTGTGACGCCCTCTCTCCTCTCTATGGGGAGAGATAGCCGCAGCGGAATGCCGACTGCGAAGCTGCTCCAAAACCAGTGGCTAAAGGCTGTGGGGTTTGAAGCTGCAATTATCCTGCAGAAATCTCGCAGTTTTTCTGAGCGGTCATTCGACGAGATTTCCGTGGGATTCCGGTCCTGTGTGACCCCAGCCTAAGGATGCTGTCTTTTTATTTTTGTTTTTTTCTCCCCACTTTTGAAGAGATAAGTAAACATAACTGTTTTATTTATCCATCGACGGAGATGTCTGTGGACTTTTAAAAAACTCTTAGTGGAGTGAAATGGAAAAAAAACACAATTCTGTCATCTTTTTCGGATCTTGTTTCTACGGTGTACACAATGCAGCAAAAATGACACAATAACTTCATTGTACCCATTAGTACAATTACTATGATACCAAATTTAGATAATTTTTTCTCCTGTAGTAATTTAAAAAAAACTAAATATCTTTGGAAAGAAATAAAATTATTTTCTGCCACCATCTTCTGACAGCCATAACTTTTTAATTTTTTTGTTGATAAAGTTGTTCGATAGTTCGTTTTTATGGGACATCCTGTAGTTTATATTAGTACAATTTTGGAGTACATATGATAGTTTGTTGTTTTCTTCGAGACAGCGTGACCAAAAAAGCGCAATTTTGACGCTATGCATTTTTTAACATTTTTTCTAAAATATACCAAAATCCCCTTACTTTCTCATTTGCTGCTGTTTGCACCCTGTTGCATGTCTGTAAGTTCTACTTTTCAGCTCCTCTTGCCCTTTTTTCTGCTGTTCTGAGGTTTGCAATCCCCTTTCAGGGAAGGAGAGTGTAGCAAGCTTAGCATTCTGCCAGCAGTTAACTGTCCTGATTTCCTTGCCCTTATGTCCCATGCTGCATTGCACTTTCTCTGGTCCACTCAACAGGGAGGCAGTATCTGAATACCGGTCCCTCTGCTTCCCAAGGATGAGCAGGCATTTAGAGACAATCTAGTCAAATAGTTAGCAAATACACTTTAATGTGAAGAAATATACTCACCATAGTGCTAGACTGTATAACGGTAATCTAGACCTGCAGCATCTGGCAGATGATGTTACCCCACCAGAAAGTCTGGTGATGTCCCGTAAACCTGTCATGTGGACTTTTAGTGTTGAAACCCTGAGGCAGGTTTATGGCATGTCACTGATAACTGCCAGACTGCCATTGGCTGCAGCGATCATGTGGATAGCCAACCCAGGTGAACGCTTCCACTGATGTAAATAGAGCATCAGAGCAAAGGCCAGCAGCAGAGGGAGAGCAGCACGCGGCAGGAGATGAGTATGTGAGATTTTTTGTTTTATACACAACTCATCTCCCCCACTGCCGCTAATGAAAAAAAATGTGTAGAAAACCCCTTTAAATATAATGCATAAAGGTAGACAATCTTCAACCCCCTACAGAACTAGCATAGTTTGGTATCTAACTCAATTTTTAACTCAACTGCAATTTTTGGGGGGGATTTTTATCTCCACTTTTCAAAAGCCATAACTTTTTTTAAATTTTCCATCAACACAGCCGTGCGATGGCTTTTTTGGCATACATATAATGTGTTGTATAGCTTTTATTATTTGGTTTTTGGGGGGGGGGGGACAGGTTGAAAAAAACCCCACAAATTCTTCCATTTTTTGGGGGGCCTTTTTAAATAGTGTTCATCATATGATATAAATGACATGATAACTTTTTTTCTGTGCATCAGTGTGATTATGAGCACCATGACGACTTTTCCCAGCTACAACTAGTCTCTGTGGAATTTAAAACACAGACATCTTTGTCTCCTTGCTTTTCTACCACCTCTCTACATTATCTACACTTTTACACAATTCACCTTCTATAGTATCTCAGATAGTAATAATGCCACCTGTGGTACCCCACTCAGTAATAATACCCCTTTTGCCTTTACTCAGTAACACTGCCCCTTTTGTCGACATTCAGTTATAATGCCCTATTTTAGAAATAATCTCACCTTTGCCGCCTTTCAGAAATAATGCACCCGTTTGTAACCTTTTTAAAATGATACTCCCAATTAGAAGTGATGCTCCCTTTCAGAAATAATGCCCCTGTTTTCTCAGGTGGCGACTTAACTTATAAATTTATTTAAACAATAGGTCATTCTCTGATGATACATTCCCTTTAGGCCTCAGTCACACGGGCGCATCGGCACCCGTACACCGGAGCCGATGCGCCCGTGTGACTGACACCAGCAGACGGCCGTACCTGAAGACGGCCGTTTCTCTGCAGCGCCGGAGGAAAGAACATGTGACCGGCTTCATTTCCGGTCACATGTTCTTTCCTCTGGCGCTGCAGAGAGATGGCCGTCTTTAGGTACGTCCGTCTCCTTCCTGCAGTCACACGGGCGCATCGGCGCCGGTGTACGGGTGCCGATGTGCCCGTGTGACTGAGGCCTTAGGGTGCATTCAGGCCATGTATTCACGCCGGCCGATATATGGCGTCTCTCTCTGCAGGGGGAGGAGGCTGGAAGAGTCGGGAGCAGTGCTCTGAGCTCCCGCCCCCTCTCCACCAACTCTCCGCCCCCTCTCTGCCTCCTCTCCACCCCGTCTGCTCTGCACTATTTGCAATGAGAGAAGGCGGGATGGGGCGAGGCTAAGTTTTGTGGAATTAGCTCTGCCCCCGTCCCGCCTCTCCTCATTGCAAATAGTGCAGGGGGGTGGAGAGGAGGCAGAGAGGGGGCGGAGAGGAGGTGGAGGGGGGGCGGGAGATCAGAGCACTGCTCCTGACTCTTCTGAGAGAGATGCCGTATATCAGCCGGCGTGAATACCCGTCTGATATACGGTCGTCTGAATGCACCCTTAAAGTGTATACTTATGAATATTGTAGCACATATGAATACTTAAGAAGGGTGAAAGGGGAAGGGGAGCAGAAGTGAGATGTCTGATTCGCTCTGAGTGCTGTGATAGTATCAATAAATTCCTATGTTTAATACATTGTATCTGTATTTATAAACAGGTTTGACAGTGTGGAGCTTAACCCCGTAATCAGACAACAGATTCAACAGAATGGTGATCCTTGGGATGCAGAGAAAAGTTTACATCTTCCCAAACAGCAACTAGTTAACCAAAGCACATTGAGTCATAATAGGGTAAGCACATAGAATTTATAACATGCTTAAATTCTAATCCAAGATATTTTAATGGGTTGTCCTGAGAAGACATTCCCTGGTCATGTGCCCTATTATACCCATATTAAGATCTCCCCGGTGGTTGTATTTTGAAAGGTCTTACCTCTAATTAGACAATACTTTTAAAGGAATCATTCAGGAAAAATGAAAATATTTAGTCTTTTCGTAGAAGAAATATTCCCATTGCAACCCCAAAGTTGTATTTCCCTAGTCTCTGTCATTCCAGAGCCACACTTGTGAATGACTCTCTGGAATAATTGGAACTAGGTAAACAGAATTTTGGGTTGCCATTTTTATTGCAAGAGCCAGGGTTGGTATTGCAGGTACAGTTGACATTGAATTTTGGTCACTGCAATGTTGACAGCACTATTTGGTCTCAGTGATGTCCGCACTGTCAGTGGGCTAGACGATCAGTAAAAGTCCTGGACAACCCCTTTAAGGACTTTACAATGACTTGCAAAATTTGATTTTAACAGGAAATGCTACATTACAGTAGGTCTCATCATATATTGTACATGACTGTATGTCCACAAACCAGCACTACAAACTCATTGCGGTATACAGATATGTCCTACTTTACCCTTCCCCTTGGCTCAACATATGATGAGATGACCTGATTTTGAGTTACTCTGTTGGGAGTTGTTGATGCTATATGTGTCTGCAATACAACTTTACAGATACCAGAAGGGCCACTAATGCTTGTGTGAGTAACCTTTAAGGCTGCGTGTCCACGGGCGATATGTCACTGTGTTATCCGCTGTGATAATCCAGCCGTGGATAATGCAGTGAATGCTTTCCACAGGCAAACTATGGAAAGCACAGCCCGACGTCTACAAGCGGAAAATCATAGCAATTCTCTGCTCATGGGATCCAAATTGCGGTATGCTGCGATTTGCCGTGGTGAGCCTATCTATTAGATAGGCTCATCCCGAAGACCTGTCAGTGCTCCCCCCTCCTCCCCTGTGACGAAATATTGCTAGCGATATTCTGTCGCTAATGGTTTCAAGTGGAAACGTGTAGACAGAGGAATTTTAGCTGCATCCAAAAAGCCCTCCACAAAAAAAGGACCTCAGCAACTGAAATTCAGTAGTTCAAATCCTCTGCTGCACGAAGAGAAAGGACCTAAGCTATCTTTGGTGTGCCCTGTGCAACAGTGTGCATAGACTCCTACAGGAAACAATGCGAGCTGACCAGCAAATAGAGAATGAGGAATTCCCTGTAGCAAGGAGAGAAGGGTTACCCTGCAGGAGGTAATTACACTAATTGTAATTATGCCTTTTAGCCCTTAAACTAACCAGTAGTGGCACAGACATTAATGGACAATTTAAGTCTAACAAGCATTATGACAGTCAGTGTAATTACCTCCTGCAGTGCAACCCTTCTCTTCCCATGAGAGAGGACTCTCCAAGGGAACCCACCATAACAGTGAGAGAGAGTGCTCTCTAGCCCTGTCCTCTCTCCCCCTGCTATGGGGGATTCCCTCAGGGAGTCCCCTATCACCCTATGGGTACTAACAGGAACTATCAGCGGGATATTTAAAACTTGCTGTTCGGGACTGCCACGATCTCTCTCTCTCTCGTCCATGAACTCCCGTAGAGCAGTGCTGTAAATGAGTGATTTTAGTGCTAATTAAGCTCAGGACTTGTGCACACAAAAATTATCCATTCACGTGTTTTTGTGCAGTTAGCTGCGTTTTTTGACATGCTCAATTTGGCTGAATTTGGGCACACGTAGGTCCCTCATGTGAAAGAGCCATCAAGGTGTAACTTTAACTGGACATTAGAAGACATATCTTTAAGAATAGTGATGAGCAATTAGTTGAATAATCGGTTTGTGTCGGGATTGGGCTGATTTCGCCAAAATCATAGTGGGATGGCCGATTTCGACTCCTATTAAAGTTAATGGGAGTAAAAATCAAGTTCAGTAATTTGCCCTACAGAAGGTCCCTAATGCAGCCAAAGCAACACAAATTGCATGGGAAAACAGTCACATATCTGGTAAACAAAGTGTACCTACACAATCAGATGGCTTTTCAGAATAAGCTACTATGAGTTTCACATGAGGAATAACTGACCATTATATGACTTGTACCTTGCATTTTTTTTAGTAATTTCTCCCTCTGCAAGCTCTGTTTCTACTTCTCAGTTTTCCCTGAGCTGGTGGTTGTAGACTAGCTAATACGATGTCTCCCATACACTGCACACAGCGAAGAGGAGATCCTGCTCCTTTTTCTATGTATCTCATATACAGAGAAGCAGCAGCATCTTGGAGAACATTATAAATTAGTACCGAGCAGTGCAGATTTGAATTCAGTTGATGTCAGACAGTAAAACTGAATGGTTTAGGTAGGTTGCAGAAGGATAGGAGCCTGGTAAGTGGAGAATGAAGCATTTTTCTCTGATTCAAACTGACTACAAACAGTGCATTTTAGTGGATCTTTTGGGGTAGATCTTTTGGGTTCAGAACACAGCATGCATAGCCATGGTGTTTTTTTTTTCTTCATTTTGAATCAGTATAATTTACGCCAATTTCTAGTGTAAATTATAGATAAATCTGTCAGTCAGGGGTGGCCATGCCCTCTCCTGATAAGCCCATCCCACTTTTCACAAAAGTGGCGGGACTGGCACAGACAAAAGAGCAGTCACAAATATGTGTACAAGTTTCCTCTTGTGCATTTTGGGCATTTTCACACCAGAAACGGATGTAAAATATTTCAGATTGTGCCCTAAAGGGGTGAAATGTGCTAAATATTTGCACTAAAATCTGTGACAAACCTAGCGGCAAATCAGCTACGTTTGAACTCATCCTTATTCACACGAGCGTATATTGGACGCCGTTTTCACATGCATTAGATCACACAGACCTATTCCCGCAGTGTAAAAGTGCCCGGCCGGCCAATATATCGCCAGGCCCTTTTACGCCATGCAGGAAAGATAGTCCTGGAACTATATTTCTGCCCGGAATACGTCGGCCGCTGCATAGATACCTATGGGAGCCAATGATAGCAGCCAGAGAAGGGAGGTGGGAGGGAGTTCAGCAGCGTGACTGCTAAACTCCCTCCCCCTTCTCTCCTGCTCTCTCCTCCCCTCTGGCTGTTTGCAATGGGAGCATTGCTGGCTGTGGACAAGGGGAGGGGACGGGAGCTTAGCTACGCCCCACCCCCTCCCATTGCAAACAGCCAGATGAGAGGAGAGAGGAGGTGAGCCAGTGAGGGGGGGAGGGGGAAAGGGGAGACAGATTAGCAGGGCTAAGATGTCTCTCCCCACCCAACGGCATTGCAGCCTTAGTGTTTATGTGTCAGGCCTGGGCCATCTGATTCGGCGCACAAATGTTAGATTTGTGCGCCCAGTCACATGTTTTTACGGCAACGGCGGGAGCACGTAAAAACGTCTATGGCTGTGTGAAAGGGGCCTAAGGGCTTAGACAGATGGGCATGTTTTAATCTTGTTATGCGGTTGTAAAAATCCTGGCCACATAACAGGACGAAAAAAAAACATTGATTTCACTGGTTTCGTTTCCACTATCATTGCTCTATTTCCCTATGTATTCGTGCAACCAGTTGGCCATTTCAATGGCTGAGAGCATTAGGTGGCCTCACATGGTCGTATGTACAGAAATGTACTCGATAGCAGTTCATTGCACAATTGCGCGGGTATAGGGTGTGCATTTGTTTTCCCCCATAGATTGTGCGAAAATTAGAAATGTGCATGCAAAAGTGAAAATGAAGCTGTGTGAGGCTACTCTAAGTGCAGTAAAAAAGGCTGTTGTGCACGCAAATACACAACGCCCCATGTGCAATATTTGCGATGCAAATGTGCACGCAAAAACATATACACTCATGTGAATCCAGACTAGGCCTTATTCACACAAATGTTTTATCAAGGCTATTGTGCCATGATAAAACAATGGCCGAAAGTCGCAACCATCTGAAGCATTGGATTCCAATGCATTGGTTCAGATGGGCAGTTTTCCGGCACGTAAAATTGGCCGGCTGGAAAAGATAGTGCATACGCTGCGGATTCCGGCTGGCCGCTTTTACATGTGGCCAGAAAAGGTTTTTCATATAGCACCAAAAAGACAACAAGTATATATTTTTTACATTTCCCATAGAATAAATGGGCAGCAGAACTAAACAGATTCTGTTTCCATGCGGCAGTTGCTGGTCCTCCCAGGGCGACGGTGTGCAAGGTCCTGCAGATGGGGCGTGTCCCCCTAGCTTGTTGCCCCGCTGCCGGGGGCGCGGGTGCCTGGTCGACATGGGCGGCGTGGTGCTGGTGGTGCGCGGCACCATGCGCGCGCATCTGTGAGTGCAGCTGCCGTGCACAAGCTCCCTTTTATTATGTTCTCTTGGCAGTTGGCTGCCTCCCTCTCTCCGCCCCTGGGCAGAGGCTTTTGTTTAAAGGTCGGGCAGAGACTGGCAATCACTGCCAGTTATTGGTTTCCCTCAGTCTACTAGCTAGTTTGCCTCGGTTGGTCTCCTGCTTCTGTCATCCTGTCTGCTATACTTTGCTCTTATCCACCAGATTTTTCCATCTGCCTCAGTTCTGCTTAGTATTGTTCATGTTGGTTATTTACATCTGCCTTTTCTGTCAGTATTCTACCCTTTCCATCCAGGTACGCCAGCGTCCCTTTTTCAGTCCCTAGTGAGAGTAGGGATTGCTGCCCAGTTGCCCGCCTGGGGTTACCCAGGAGTGGAGGCAAGTAGGCAGGGACAGGGGTTGTGGGTGAGATGTAGGGCATCCGGGCTGGCGCATCAAGGGTAGTATACCATAACAGATTCATTTAACAAAATAATGTTCCTCCCCCCTCCTGTGTATAAGCGGACTGTTCCCATCTGCGGTGTTACACATGTCCCAATCCTGCAGTATTGTCCTGGCAGTACAAGTGGGCTGAAGGAGCCGTCTCATTTGTCATTTTTTGTTATTATTTCCTACTTATTTGCCCATATTGTAAGATGTTTCTAAAGCAGATCTGTCATCATGTTATGTTGTGTGCTAAAATGTAGCAGATTTCTGAATTCTAACTTTATTCAATGTAACTTGTAAACACACTTAATAAAGTCACATATTGCAGAACAACACATTAGTCATGGAACCAGATGTTACTCAGCAGGGGAAGTCCTACCAGCATAATGGAGATGTTTGCACAATTGTGGACATAATAAATCCACTTTGCTTGAGTTAACAAGGTGAGTGAACCTAAATGAGGCATAAAGTACCAAGACACATAAACATTTTACATAGGATAAACATGAAAAGGTAACTCACGCCGGGGCTGAGGCTCCGCTCGGCCAATCTGCACGCAGCGTTATTACAAAGGTTTATTCATGATTTGAAATAAAGAAACTATTCATGTCCAGGATCTGAGAATTACAGGAGACAGAAGTTTCTTAAAATGTCTAGTATATAGACACAAAGGATAGTTACTGCGAGATAAACACATCTAATGAAGAAGCAGGGAGGCTGACCCTGATTCCTACGTGCTCAATAATATGATTTTTATTAACCCCTTAAGGACCAGGCTGTTTCAGTCCTAAAGGACCAGACACTTTTTAGGGATTTTACCCATGTGGTGGTTTAATGGCCCTATTTTGTTTTCTTTAGCTACCAAAATTATTTTTTGCTGCTTTTCCTGTGACATATAAGGTTATTTTTTATATCTGTTTAAACTGAATTTCTTTCCATTTTTTAGTTTTATTGCAGATAGACAGCTAAAAAAAAATTTCAATTTATAATTGTTTATTTTTAACATTAGTACTGTATATTTATTTATTTACCAAAAAGGATGGAAATGGGTTCCTCATTTTATTTTGGATGTTTTGATATATTATTTGCATAGTTTTGGATTACAGTGCGCATATGGCGATGGTTTTGGTTGGTGGCGGCCATGAGTCGTTTTCTTTTTTATTCATATACATATATTTTTAAGTCTGTAATTTTTTAAAATCATTTTTGTAACTATGTTTTTTACCATCTATGTTCCCCAAAACATCATATATACGGGTGTCATTCACATTGTCTTTTTTTTTTTTTTATTTCACACTTTTGCACTGTAGCTGGCACATGCATAGGAGCCCCAGTTACAGGGAAAAACATCCCCCTGTAGTAGTCACTAACGGAGCTGATATGGGACCTACAGCTCTGCAGTGACAGTGGGCTTCTGCCTTCTCCTCGGGGGCCTCAGCTGTTACTAACAGCTGAGGACCTGACCTGCTCCTGCTACATTACAGGAACAGGACCTTTACTCCTGTGCCATATTTTTACTATTCGCTGGAAATAAAGCTCAGGACCAAGTCCTGTAAATTTTCAGTGCTCGGTCCTTAAAAGGTTAAAATCTGAAACATAGTACAGTATATGTGGATGAGGTTTTCTTAAAGCCAGTTTTACACAAGCATAAGCGTATCTATGTGTGTTTTTTGCGTAATGAAAGTTGTGCATTTGCATTTTTTACAGTACCTCTTTGGCGTGCATGTCGTGCGCAATTGCGCGTGCAAAAAAATATATACAAATGCGATTTTTTTTTGCGCAACGCAATTGCACACTTAGAATACACGCTTGTAAACAAACCCATTGAAGTTAGTTGGCTCTATTTTCTTGCACAAGTATGCCTGTGTAAATCCAGCCTTGATGTAGGTTGAAAATTTGTCTTAAAGGGGTTGTCCCGCGCCGAAACGGTTTTTTTTTTTTTTCAATAGCCCCCCCGTTCGGCGCGAGACAAACCCGATGCATGTGTTGAAAAAAAAAAACGGATAGTACTTACCCGAATCCCCACGCTCCGGTGACTTCTTACTTACCTTGCGAAGATGGTCGCCGGGATCTTCACCCTCGGTGGACCGCAGGTCTTCTGTGCGGTCCATTGCACACGTGACGGGGCGGAGCTACGAGGAGCAGCTCTCCAGCACGAGCGGCCCCATTCAGAAGGGAGAAGACCGGACTGCGCAAGCGCGTCTAATCGGGCGATTAGACGCTGAAAATTAGACGGCACCATGGAGACGGGGACGCTAGCAACGGAACAGGTAAGTGAATAACTTCTGTATGGCTCATATTTAATGCACAATGTATATTACAAAGTGCATTAATATGGCCATACAGAAGTGTATACCCCAACTTTGTTTCACAGGACAACCCCTTTAAATATTTTGGATTTCACTCTTTGCTATACTAAACCTTTCTGACTTGTCATAGTGACATGTTGGTGGGGTCTAGGCACTGAGACCCCCACTAGTGGCTGAAATAAAGGGAAGAAGCACTCAGCTGAGGGATATGCCCCTTTAAATTTGATCAGCTTTTTATGCGACTGCTACGTTATTTGTAAGCCAAAACCAGCAGTGGAACTACAGAGACAGAAAGTAGAATGGAAACCTTTGCATTTACTTTGCATTTTGGGTGCGCTCCTGGTTTACATATCAATGCAAATTACTGACCAAAATACTACCATGTGAAAGTGGTCTAAAATGTCACTAAATGTATTCCTATGAACTGCAACTGTCACGTAACATTTGTTATCTCAGCAGTCCTACTATGGAAACTGTGTGGGGAGGCCAACATTATCTCTCCATCTGCTGCCCGCTTTCAGTTAAAGCTGCGCACTGACTTTTTGTAGAAAAACTTTTTTTTTTCATATGAAAATTATTGGTACGTGTGAATAATACACAAGAATTGGGGATTTCTATGTACTCTTAGCAACAGTGCTTTCTAAGGCTTCCTATGCACGGGTGAGCGAGGGGTCGGCAAGTGTTTCAATAAGAAACCTTGTATCGCACTCCTGTGCACATCACACATTGAAAACAAAAGATCAGGGTTTAAATTTGAGTGAGATTTGTGCATCTTGCAACACAGAAAGCTCACTCAATTATCTCTGCTGTGAAAATCGCCTAAGGGCTTCTTCAGATGATCATATTTGCGTGTGTTGCAAATGCGCAATAAGCCTCATGTCCACTTGCACGCACGGATTTTACTGCTGAATCCCGCAGTGAAATCTGTGCGTGCCTGTGGCCATGGAGAGGGAAAAGACATTTTACTTATCTCTCCGGACGCTGCGGGCCATTCCTCAGTGCAGGACGGATCTTCTTCTTTCTACCGGCCAGCGGATGTGCTCGGCACGCCGGCAGCGTCTCGCACGCATGCGCTGTGCACAGCCTTTTTTTAAAAACTCCTGCTCTCCTGCGTATCTGCGGCGCAGCAGAAAAACAGCTGCGGCTGTGGTGCGGATACAAACGGCTTCCATGGGCTTCAATGGAAGCCGCAGGAGCCGTCCGTATGGGAGACCTGCAACAAAATGAAGCATGCTGTGATTTCTTCCCGTGCGTGTGACCCACACGCCGGGAAGAAATCCCATCCACATGCTTTTATCTGCCTTATGGATGCTAATGCATCCCTATGGGCAGCAAGGTCCACGGATCTCCCGTGCGGGGGCCACGTGCGGATTTCATAAATAAAATCCGCATGCGGACATTGGTCCTAAGCTGCACAATCCATAAAAAAACACATCTGGACCTCATTAGGCAGAGATCACGGTAAGGGTGCGTTGCGTGTACTATGCGGTTATGCGCGTGGAAATCTACCTCATCAAACCCCATTCTCTGCATAAATACGTTGTGCTAAAGCAATGGCAATTATGCATACGGTCATCTGCATTCGCCCTAAGAGCAATAAAAAGTCTAGCCTACCGCACAAGCAGGAGTTAGGTTATTGATCTTGTAAGAAGCAGTAATGTTTCAGGGCAAGTAAAGTGATCGCCTGTGAAAATGACTAATTATGAACACTGAAGGCTAAAACACAACTAATGTATAGCATAATGAAATCAAATTGCAACAACTTTGGACAGTCCCTATATGACGAAAGCGAGTATAGGTGAAGGCCAGGTCACTTTTGTATAACAGTCAAGCAATATACAAATGTTCTCTTCCTCACCTTGCCTCTTGGTTTGACAAGAAGAGTCTCTGTATGTGGCCACCCGTTGGTTGTGATGTGAATTACAGGCTGTCACAAGTTTTGCTAGCCTGTTGTAAGAATGTATTGAATTTCTAATGCAAAAAAATTGGAGACCTTAATGACAGTTATAAAAAGTTAAGGGTGAATTCATCACTTTATGCTCGTACAATCTATAAAGACAAGCCAAGGAATCCTCTCAAGAGCTCCAATCCTGGGCACCCTGTATTAGGCATATAACAATGCAGGTGTCTCTCCAAGTGGTTCAGTCTGGATATTGTACTTTCACCTGATTGTAATTTTTACCAGGTTACCCCAACAGACAGAGTATGTCCACCTTCAAGATGAATGACATATACAGAAGCAGGATGACATTTCTGGCAGAATTCTTTTATTATTCTCCTAATGTTTAAAATCATTGCAGGCTCATCAAAGGAATATTGCATGTAGCATGCAGAGTGTCTCCTCCAAACCAGGGTTCAGCCATTCTGGCTTCATATAGGATACACCTATATGATAGAGTTACCTGGTGTAAAACCTGTTTGGGTAGAACTGTGGGATCCAGACTAGGGCCATTTTCACCCAACAGTATTTTGGACAGTGTCTTGCATCAGTATGTGAAAGCCTAAACCAGGACAGGGCCCAGAAAAAAGCAAAAGTGTAAATCATTCCATTATATTTATCCTATATTGTGCACTGCTGGTTTTTGGCTTACAAATACTGATAGTAACGTAGTAGGTTAGGCTGCAAAAAGGACATATGTCTGTCCAGTTCAGTTTATTGCCCCTCTCCCCACTCCCATGTTGATCCAGATATAGGCAAAAGAAAACCCCAATGAGATAGAAGCCAATTTTCCCCACTTAGGGGAAAAATAATTCTTCCCGACTCCAATCTGGCAGTCGGAATAATTCTTGGATCACCGACCCTTCTGAAGTCATTAGTGACTATAACATGTAATATTATATTGCTCAAGAAGGGCATCCAGGGCCCTCTTGAACTCTTTTATCGAGTTCTCCATCACTACATCCTCAGGCAGAGAGTTCCATAGTCTCACTGCTCTTACAGGAAAGAACCCCCTTCTATGTTCATGCAGATACATTCTTTCCTCTAGGCATAGAGGACACCTCTTTGTACAGTCACAGTCCTGGGTATAAATAGATGATGGCAGAGATCTCTGTATTGTCCCCTGATATATTATACATAGTTATTAGGTCGCTCCTCAGCCGTCTTTTTTAAACTAAATAACCCCCATTTTGATACAATACCTTTCTGGGTATTGTAGTCCGCCTATTCCATTTATTACTTTAGTTGCCCGCCTTTGTACCCTCTCAAGCTATGATATGTCCTTCTTGAGTACCGATGCCCAAAACTGTCCACAATATTCCATGTGTGGTCTGACCAGTGACTTGTAGAGAGGAGGAACAATGCTCTCGTCATGTGCCGCTAGGCCTCTTTTGATACACGCCATGATCCTATTTCCCTTGGCAGCAGCCGCCTGGCACTGGTTGCTCCAGTTAAGCTTACAGTTAACTAAAATCCTCAAGTCCTTTTCCATGTGAGTGTTACCCAGTGGTTTCCCTTTTAGTGTGCAATGGTGACATGTATTTCCCTGCCTATGTGTATAACCTTACACTTATCAGTGGTAAACCTCATTTGCAACTTTTTTTGCCAAACCCCCAAATTATCCAGATCCATTTGCAACTGTATTCTATCCTCTCTCATGTTAATTACATTACAAAAATGGACCAACATACTATTGAATGTCCTTCATCTGTGTTGTTATACAGCTAATATAGAGTGCTGAAGAACGGAAAGCTGAGTATGATTCTTTGGCTTATCATTTATGAACTGTATGAGTGGTAAAGTATATACTCTATTGCTTAACACTATATACAGTAAAGTTGATAGATGGCACTAAGACTTTATTATGTGTATCCTGTCTCTTTCATCAACAGCTGTTGTTAGAAGCAAAAAAAGCCAACAATGTATCCAGAGAAGAATATGAACACAGAATACAGATACTAGAAAATCAAAAGGAAGAGGTATTTGCTTCTTTTGACATTTTTCTTATGTAGTTTTTTAAATGCCTACTTGAAGAAATATTATGAAATTCAGAATTCTGATTTCCTAATGAGTTATTTTTATGAGCAGTGCTGGCTAGGTAGCATCAAATATGTGTAGTTCACAGCTATGAACAGTACAACAGGTAGCCAGTGATCTCCTTTCTGCAGCGAACACTAGATATCAATATATTCTATAGTCAATATTGAATGCAGACTGCACATAGACAAAGCATTAAATGCTAAAATCATGGCTGTCAACCACCGCCAGGAGGTGGAGTTTAGAAGCTAATTGCAAATTGCTTTATTATTTAGGTGCATACATAAACTATTAATGGAACATGAAAAATACAAAATACACCAAAAAATAAAACCCATTTTCTCCTTTGCTCTGATCCTATTTGTCTCATATTGTAATTAAAACTGCTAAATCCATAAATAATTCTTTTCTATCTGTCCAGGAGATCAGCCACTCCATATTCCCTCCTTTTTTCTATTATGCTGTGCCTGGCTGGGTGCTAGAGGGTGGGGTTGGAGGGAACCACCCTCAAGCCCAACTCCTCTAGCATCTGCCCTCTCTCCTTGCTATGGGGGAATCCATGGCAGAACCTTTCTAGCACTGCCCTCTCTCTGGCCCCTGTGAGTAAAAGAAATGAAAAAGGAGGGTGGAGCAAGACCCAGTGAGGGTAGTGGAATATTTATGGAGTACAAAGAGTTTTCAATGATTGAGTATTTTGAATGGTGGAGGTGCTGCCAACCAGATGACGCTCCACCAGTGTGGGCGTAAGTGTAGCGAAAAGGATGTGAAAAGAACTGGTATGGAGGCGTTTTTTTTCTCCCCTGTCCTCCTGCACACAGGACCTCCGACACATTCTATACATCTTTGGAATCGTGTCACCCCTAGGCATCCTGTTGTCCTATCCAGCCGAACTGACGAAGGGGTTCTTCCCCGAAACGCGTATTCCATTGCTGGTTTTTAATTTCTGAAAAAATAATAATAAAAAAGAAGTGCTTTCACCATCACACATTGGACTTTGATCTACATCTTCCAGTAGCTTAGAGTGTTGCGCCTCCATACCAGTTCTTTTCACATCCTTTTCGCTCTCTCTGGCCCCAACCTTTCTCTCTCCCTACTCTGGGGAAATCCTCTCTCCCCATCTCCATGGGAAGAGAGGAATTCCCCAGGAGCAGAGCTAGAGGGATATCCCCGCTGCGGGGAGAGAAGGAGGAAATCCCCCATAGCGGAGAGGGGGGTGAGGTTAAAGAGGGGCATGGCTAGATAGGCGGGGCTAGATGGCAGATCCATCTAGACCCCCCCCCCCAAGCTGTCAGGGAATCCCTCAAGTGAGCCCTGCAGCCCCCTCCCACTCACTCCCAGCTATCAGGATTCCCTCATTCTCCCCTGCAGGGAAATTCCTTCTCTCCCTGCTGCTGGGGGATTCCTTATTCTCCCCCCTCAGAATGCCGGTATTATGCTGAGATGAAAGGAATCCTCAGCAATGAAGGGGGTTCCCCAAGGACTACCTTCATCTTCCTCTCTCTCTATCTCTCACTCTCTCCCCACTGGGGGGGAAAATTCCTCCAGCCCAGCAAAAATGAAGGGAACCGCCGGGAAGTCCCCCTCATCCCTGTGGAGACTAACAGGAGCTTACAGCAGGACATTTAAAATGTGCTTCTGGCTATAGTAGTGCAGCAGCCCTTCCTCCCCCTTTATCTCCCTCCCTCTCCCATTCCCATTGTTTTGAAGTGTAAACTAAACAATTGGAATGCTTAGCTAATCTCTATCCCCCTCCCCCTTGTTACCCAGCTCCCAGAGGAGCCTATGGAGACTCCTGCGAATGCGCACCAAAGATAGGTCAGGTCCTATCTTTTTACACAGCACGGACTTTAGTTGCATGCATTTCAGTCACACATATCCTATCTTTTTGGTGTGAGTTTTTTGTGCGTCTAAAATTCCTTCATCTGAATTTTCCCATAGCAAACCATTGGTTCTAATAGCTGCAAGTTTTTTACATGTGCGATTTTTGTGCACGTAGGTCCCCATGTGAATGAGCCCTAAGAGTTTAAACAGACGACCTTGACTTATTTTTTACATGTGCGCTGTCAAAACTGTCAAAACCAAAAAAGATTTTGACTGATTCATGCTCTATTGTCTGTAGAAGTAAGCATATTTGTGCATGCACCTGTCTATTTAAGCACGAAGTTATTCTGGTCGGATTCTTTGCTGGTTCAGCACCACTGCTCCAATCCTCTCTGCTCAGTTTGTCTGTATGCTGCAGCGGTAATGTGCCTGAATATGCACATGGGACCTGCAGCAAATCTCTGGCCTCCGTTGTCTTGTGCTGTACAGGGTTGTATCACTGTGATTGTATCCCTGATTATAGCAGTTCATGCAGGAAAATGTAGACTTGCATGCCAAATGGGGAACTGACTGTTTGTTAGTAGCTGGCCGCTCTGGCTCATGCAACTATGTGTAAAGTGGTTGTCTTCATGAGACAAGTGGTTTAAGGATGGGGAATGAAATGATGGCTCATGGGAGAGGAGAAGTAGGGGTTGAGTATAAATCAGTAAAGATACTTGTAGTGTACAACTGAGAAGAAAAGGTTGACCCATTCAGGCCTCGTTCAGACAAGCGCACATTTGCGAGCTTGTATGTGTGCACAAATCAGCGCATCCACGAAGCTGCCAAAACATGGATGAATGCAGGTCGGTGCCCATTGCCATCAATGGGGCTGCTGCCGGCCGCCCCATTGAAGGCAATGGGATGCAGGCAACTACTGCAGTTATTGTCGCGTAAGGGCTTTAACTATAAGCCCTTCCCTCAAAATCATCCCTGGCTTGTGTAAAAAATAAAAAAAATATATACTCACCTCTCGGCCGCTGTCGGGGCTCAGGTGGGTCTAGGCACTTGATCTCCTGGCAGTGTAGTGAAGAGCTGTATCTGATTTGCTGAGTGCTCAGCCAATCACAGGCAGCGATTAGCCACTCATTGAATGACAGCTGAGCGCTGCCCTTGATTGGTCACAGCGCTCAGCCAATCACAGGCAGCGCTTGACCATTCATTGAATTCAATGGCACAAATATGAACTCTATTCATATTTGATGGACTTATACACAGGAATGATTTTTTATGCTCCGCAACATAGATAAAAATCACAGTGTGTTCTATCTTTGGGCATTCCCGTGGAATGCCTCACTCATTGTTTTCAATGGGACCTTAAAAGACATCGCATGGCATTACTGAATGAAAAATGCCTCGTATCAGCATGAAAACCGTACATTGGCAAGCACGATGGCAGGCCAAGTTTCTTGGTCTGATATTTCGCTTACCCGTAGCCTAACTGTTTTACTTTTCTGTCTACATAGACGCTTATTTTTTGAGAGCCGAGTTATAATTTTCAATGGTAATATTTATTGCACCATATAATGTACTAAAAAAACTTTTAAAAACTTCTAAATGGAGTGAAATAGAAAAAATTGCACTTGTGCCATAATTTTTTATCATTTTTGTTCTTTACTATGGCGTGCACGCTGCGGCAAAAATTACATGATAACTTTATTTTGTGGGCCAGTATGATTACTACTAGTACCATTTTGTATTACTTAAAGAGGTTCTGTCATTAAAAAAAAAATCCTATACTTACCTATTCTCCCCAATCAGTCTACTTACCAGATGTTCAGCTCACCTATCTTCTCCTGTCTTCTGCAGTCCAGGGGAAGGGGGTCACCTCCCCTCCAGCTGGCTGATTCCTCTCCTTCCTGTGAAGTTACATACATTCACAGGCACTCTCCTTCCTGCCCAGCAATGTACGCTACGTCACAGTTCACAACCTGGCAGGGAGTGCCGAGCTATTGCAGAAACTGTGCATGCGCGATGTCTCTGCAATAGATCAGCATTCCTTCCTAGCCAGTGAACACTATGACACAGGGACATAACCTTCACTGACCAGCAGGAAGAAGAATGCGAGGAATGTAGCCTTCATAACAAGCCGGCCAGCGTGCAGTGAGGTGACCCAGGGCACTGGAGAAGCTCAGCGAGGAGAAGATGCCATAAGGAGGAATAGGTATAGAATGTTTTTTTAGAGATGAGCGAGCACCAAAATACTCGGGTGCTCGTTACTCGGGACGAATTTATCGCAATGCTCGAGGGTTCGTTTCGAGTAACGAACCCCATTGAAGTCAATGGGCGACCCGAGCATTTTTGTATTTTGCCGATGCTCGCTAAGGTTTTCATGTGTGAAAATCTAGGCAATTCAAGAAAGTGATGGGAACGACACAGAAACGGATAGGGCACGCGAGGGGCTACATGTTGGGCTGCATCTCAAGGTCACAGGTCCCACTATTAAGCCACAATAGCGGCAAGAGTGGGCCCCCCCCCTCCCAACAACTTTTACTTCTGAAAAGCCCTCATTAGCATGGCATACCTTAGCTAAGCACCACACTAGCTACAACAAAGCACAATCACTGCCTGCATGACACTCCGCTGCCACTTCTCCTGGGTTACATGCTGCCCAACCCCCCTCCCCCCTGCACGACACAGTGTCCACAGCGCACACCAAACTGTCCCTGCGCAGCCTTCAGCTGCCCTCATGCCACACCACCCTCATGTCTATTTATAAGTGCGTCTGCCATGAGGAGGAACTGCAGGCACACACTGCAGAGGGGTTGGCACGGCTAGGCAGCGACCCTCTTTAAAAGTGGTGGGGCGATAGCCCACAATGCTGTACAGAAGCAATGAGAAATCCAATCCTGTGCCACCTCCATCAGGAGCTGCACACGTGGGCATAGCAATGGGGAACCTATGTGCCACACACTATTCATTCTGTCAAGGTGTCTGTATGCCCCAGTCAGACTGGTAATATGTACCTTAACAGTAACCGCGTTGGTGGTAATGTGGTGGTGACTGCGGACCTAGTAGCACGGTTGTATTTTGTTGGTTTTCGGAATGTGGCCAGGATTAAGTGGACCGTGGCGGGGGGATGGTGGGGGGGCTCTCTTGTTGTGTCGGTAAAGGTGAAATTCTTGGACTGCCACCAGACGAACCAATGCAAAGGCATTTGCCAAGAATGTTTTCATTGTTGGAGGAGGAGGGGGATGTTTTTGAGGCACTACGTGTCCTCTCCACGTGTCCGTGGTTATATGCACCTTAACAGTAACCGCGTTGGTGGTAATGTGGTGGTGACTGCGGACCTAGTAGCACGGTTGTATTTTGTTGGTTTTCGGAATGTGGCCAGGATTAAGTGGGCCGTGGCGGGGGGATGGTGGGGGGGCTCTCTTGTTGTGTCGGTAAAGGTGAAATTCTTGGACTGCCACCAGACGAACCAATGCAAAGGCATTTGCCAAGAATGTTTTCATTGTTGGAGGAGGAGGGGGATGTTTTTGAGGCACTACGTGTCCTCTCCACGTGTCCGTGGTTATATGCACCTTAACAGTAACCGCGTTGGTGGTAATGTGGTGGTGACTGCGGACCTAGTAGCACGGTTGTATTTTGTTGGTTTTCGGAATGTGGCCAGGATTAAGTGGGCCGTGGCGGGGGGATGGTGGGGGGGCTCTCTTGTTGTGTCGGTAAAGGTGAAATTCTTGGACTGCCACCAGACGAACCAATGCAAAGGCATTTGCCAAGAATGTTTTCATTGTTGGAGGAGGAGGGGGATGTTTTTGAGGCACTACGTGTCCTCTCCACGTGTCCATGGTTATATGCACCTTAACAGTAACCGCGTTGGTGGAAATGTGGTGGTGACTGCGGACCTAGTAGCATGGTTGTATTTTGTTGGTTTTCGGAATGTGGCCAGGATTAAGTGGGCCGTGGCAGGGGGATGGTGGGGGGGCTCTCTTGTTGTGTCGGTAAAGGTGAAATTCTTGGACTGCCACCAGACGAACCAATGCAAAGGCATTTGCCAAGAATGTTTTCATTGTTGGAGGAGGAGGGGGATGTTTTTGAGGCACTACGTGTCCTCTCCACGTGTCCGTGGTTATATGCACCTTAACAGTAACCGCGTTGGTGGTAATGTGGTGGTGACTGCGGACCTAGTAGCACGGTTGTATTTTGTTGGTTTTCGGAATGTGGCCAGGATTAAGTGGGCCGTGGCGGGGGGATGGTGGGGGGGCTCTCTTGTTGTGTCGGTAAAGGTGAAATTCTTGGACTGCCACCAGATGAACCAATGCAAAGGCATTTGCCAAGAATGTTTTCATTGTTGGAGGAGGAGGGGGATGTTTTTGAGGCACTACGTGTCCTCTCCACGTGTCGGTGGTTATATGCACCTTAACAGTAACCGCGTTGGTGGGAAATGGCCTCGCCGCCATCATGTCTTTGGGAAGCCTCTGTTTCCACACCCCAGAGACATACCATTAGCAGCGGTATAGGCAGAGCCCAGAATTCGTAATATTTCAGCCGTAGCATTAGGACAGGCCCCACTAACATATCACTAGCAGCATTATAGGGGGAGCACAGTATTAGTTCCATTTCAGTAATAGTAGCACTCAAGACAGGCCCCAGTAACAATTCCGAAGCAGCAGTATAGGAGGAGCATAGTCTAAGTTCCATTTAAGTAATAGTAGCAGCCTACTCAGGCCCCAGGAACAATTACAGCAGTATAGTGGGAGCGCAGTCTTAGTTCCATTTCAGTAGCTGCAGTATAGCCAAGGCCCAAGTTACATTTATGAAGCTAAAGTGTAGGCCAACCCCACACACCTTTCTGTACCATGAGTGCAGGCGAAGAACATACAAATTGCTATGATTACACTGTAGGTGAGGGCCCAAAAAAATTGGTGTACCAACAGTACTAATGTACCTCAGTAAAAATTGGACATGCCCAACCAAGATGGCAGGTGAAACCCATTAGTCGCTTTGGTTAATGTGGCTTAAGTGGTAACTAGGCCTGGAGGCAGCCCAGTTTAACGAAAAATTGGTTCAAGTTAAAGTTCCAACGCTTTTAAGAGCATTGAAACGTATAAACATTTTTTAGAAAAATTATATGAGTGAGCCTTGTGGCCCTAAGAAAAATTGCCCGTTCAGCGTGATTACGTGAGGTTTCAGGAGGAGGAGCAGGAGGAGGAGGAGGAATATTATACACAGATTGATGAAGCAGAAATGTCCCCGTTTTGGATGGTGAGAGAGAACTATGCTTCCATCCGCGGGTGCAGCCTACGTATTGCTTAGGTATCGCTGCTGTCCGCTGGTGGAGAAGAGAAGTCTGGGGAAATCCAGGCTTTGTTCATCTTGATGAGTGTTAGCCTGTCGGCACTGTCGGTTGACAGGCGGGTACGCTTATCTGTGATGAATCCCCCAGCCGCACTAAACACCCTCTCCGACAAGACGCTAGCCGCAGGACAAGCAAGCACCTCCAGGGCATACAGCGCTAGTTCAGGCCACGTGTCCAGCTTCGACACCCAGTAGTTGTAGGTGGCAGAGGCGTCACGGAGGACGGTCGTGCGATCGGCTACGTACTTCCTCACCATCCTTTTACAGTGCTCCCGCCGACTCAGCCTTGACTGGGGAGCGGTGACACAGTCTTGCTGGGGAGCCATAAAGCTGTCCAGGCCCTTAAAGACTGTTGCACTGCCTGGGCTGTACATGCTGCTCGATCTCCGCACCTCCCCTGCTACCTGGCCCTCGGAAGTACGCCTTCTGCCACTAGCGCTGTCGGATGGGAATTTTACCATCAGCTTGTCCGCCAGGGTCCTGTGGTATAGCAACACTCTCGAACCCCTTTCCTCTTCGGGAATGAGAGTGGGAAGGTTCTCCTTATAGCGTGGGTCGAGCAGTGTGTACACCCAGTAATCCGTACTGGCCAGAATGCGTGTAACGCGAAGGTCACGAGAAAGGCATCCTAACATGAAGTCAGCCATGTGTGCCAGGGTACCTGTACGCAACACATGGCTGTCCGCACTAGGAAGATCACTTTCAGGATCCTCCTCCTCCTCCTCCTCCTCCTCCTCAGGCCATACACGCTGAAATGATGACAGGCAAGCAGCATGGGTACCGTCAGCAGTGGGCCAAGCTGTCTCTTCCCCCTCCTCCTCATCCTCCTCATGCTCCTCCTCCTCCTCCTGAACGCGCTGAGATATAGACAGGAGGGTGCTCTGACTATCCAGCGACATACTGTCTTCCCCCGGCTCTGTTTCCGAGCGCAAAGCGGCTGCCTTTATGGTTTGCAGGGAACTTCTCAAGATGCATAGCAGAGGAATGGTGACGCTAATGATTGCAGCATCGCCACTCACCACCTGGGTAGACTGCTCAAAGTTTCGAAGGACCTGGCAGATGTCTGCCAACCAGGCCCACTCTTCTGAAAAGAATTGAGGAGGCTGACTCCCACTGCGCCGCCCATGTTGGAGTTGGTATTCCACTATAGCTCTACGCTGCTCATAGAGCCTAGCCAACATGTGGAGCGTAGAGTTCCACCGTGTGGGCACGTCGCACAGCAGTCGGTGCACTGGCAGATTAAACCGATGTTGCAGGGTGCGCAGGGTGGCAGCGTCCGTGTGGGACTTGCGGAAATGTGCGCAGAGCCGGCGCACCTTTACGAGCAGGTCTGACAAGCGTGGGTAGCTTTTCAGAAAGCGCTGAACCACCAAATTAAAGACGTGGGCCAGGCATGGCACGTGCGTGAGGCTGCCGAGCTGCAGAGCCGCCACCAGGTTACGGCCGTTGTCACACACGACCATGCCCGGTTGGAGGCTCAGCGGCGCAAGCCAACGGTCGGTCTGCTCTGTCAGACCCTGCAGCAGTTCGTGTGCCGTGTGCCTCCTATCTCCTAAGCTGAGTAGGTTCAGGACAGCCTGCTGACGCTTGCCCACCGCTGTGCTGCCACGCCGCGCGACACCGACTGCTGGCGACGTCCTGCTGCTGCTGAGACATCTAGATTGCGAGACAGAGGTTGAGGAGGAGGAGGAGGGTGCTTTAGTGGAGGAAGCATACACCGCCGAACATACCACCACCGAGCTGGGGCCCGCAATTCTGGGGGTGGGTAGGACGTGAGCGGTCCCAGGCTCTGACTCTGTCCCAGCCTCCACTAAATTCCCCCAATGTGCCGTCAGGGAGATGTAGTGGCCCTGCCCGCCTGTGCTTGTCCACGTGTCCGTAGTTAAGTGGACCTTGCCACTAACCGCATTGGTGAGGGCGCGTACAATGTTGCGGGAGACGTGGTCGTGCAGGGCTGGGACGGCACATCGGGAAAAGTAGTGGCGACTGGGAACTGAGTAGCGCGGGGCCGCCGCCGCCATCATAGCTTTGAAAGCCTCCGTTTCCACAACCCTATACGGCAGCATCTCAAGGCTGATAAATTTGGCTATGTGGACGGTTAACGATTGAGCGTGCGGGTGCGTGGCGGCGTACTTGCGCTTGCGCTCCAACACTTGCGCTAGCGACGGCTGGACTGTGCGGTGCGAGACATTGGTGGATGGGGCCGAGGACAGCGGAGGTGAGGGTGTGGGTGCAGGCCAGGAGACGGTAGTGCCTGTGTCCTGAGAGGGGGGTTGGATCTCAGTGGCAGGATGGGGCACAGGGGGAGAGGCAGCGGTGCAAACCGGAGGCGGTGAACGGCCTTCGTCCCACCTTGTGGGGTGCTTGGCCATCATATGCCTGCGCATGCTGGTGGTGGTGAGGCTGTTAGTGGTGGCTCCCCGGCTGATCTTGGCGCGACAAAGGTTGCACACCACTGTTCGTCGGTCGTCAGGCGTCTCTGTGAAAAACTGCCAGACCTTAGAGCACCTCGGCCTCTGCAGGGTGGCATGGCGCGAGGGTGCGCTTTGGGAAACAGTTGGTGGATTATTCGGTCTGGCCCTGCCTCCACCCCTGGCCACCGCACTGCCTCTTGCAACCTGCCCTGCTGCTGCCCTTGCCTGCCCCTCTGAAGACCTGTCCTGAGTAGGCGTTGCACACCAGGTTGGGTCAGTCACCTCATCGTCCTGCTGCTCTTCCTCCGAATCCTCTGTGCGCTCCTCCCTTTGGACTTACTGCCCTTACTACTACCTCACTGCAAGACAACTGTGTCTGATCGTCATCGTCCTCCTCACCCACAGAAAGTTGTTGAGACAGTTGGCGGAAGTCCCCAGCCTCTTCCCCCGGACCCCGGGAACTTTCGAATGGTTGGGCATCAGTGACGATAAACTCCTCTGGTGGGAGAGGAACCGCTGCTGCCCAATCTAAGCAGGGGCCCGAGAACAGTTCCTGGGAGTGCTCCCGCTCCTGAGCAGGTGTTATTGTAGTGGAGTGAGGAGGCTGGGAGGAAGGAGGAGCAGCAGACAGAGGATTCGGATTGGCAGCAGTGGACGGCGCAGAACTGCGGGTAGATAGGTTGCTCGAAGCACTTTCTGCCATCCAGGACAGGACCTGCTCACACTGCTCATTTTCTAATAACCGTCTCCCGCGTGGACCCATTAATTGGGCGATGAATGTGGGGACGCCAGAAACGTGCCTCTCTCCTAATCGCGCAGCAGTCGGCTGCGACACACCTGGATCAGGAGCTTGGCCTGTGCCCACACCCTGACTTGGTCCTCCGCGTCCTCGGCCGCGTCCACGTCCTCTAGGCCTACCCCTACCCCTCAGCATGCTGTATTACCAGTGATTTCCAAGCCAGGAAAGAAATTGGCGCAAGCCTGCAGCCAAAATAGAATTTTTTCCCTTGTTTTTCAAAGGACAAGCCACACTGCGTGTATTCAATGAATACTACTAAGTTTAATAACTGTGTTGTGGCCCTGCAAATGTGTCACAGAACTGCAGTGATGCAAAGTTATTCGCTACAGCAGATCAGGGATTTCCCATGCAGGAAAAAAATTGGCGCAAGCCTGCAGTAAAACGTAGCTGGCTGCGTCTGATTTTTTTTAACGTTCTGCACGCAGCACACACGTACCCAGAGCCCTGAGGACTGTCAAAGGGAGGCGAAATAGAATTTTTTCCCTTGTTTTTCAAAGGAAAAGCCACACTGCGTGTATTCAATGAATACTACTAAGTTTAATAACTGTGTTGTGGCCCTGCAAATGTGTCACAGAACTGCAGTGATGCAAAGTTATTCGCTACAGCAGATCAGGGATTTCCCATGCAGGAAAAAAATTGGCGCAAGCCTGCAGTAAAACGTAGCTGGCTGCGTTTTTTTTTTTTTTTAACGTTCTGCACGCAGCACACACGTACCCAGAGCCCTGAGGACTGTCAGAGGCAGGCGACATAGAATTTTTTCCCTTGTTTTTCAAAGGAAAAGCCACACTGCGTGTATTCAATGAATACTACTAAGTTTAATAACTGTGTTGTGGCCCTGCAAATGTGTCACAGAACTGCAGTGATGCAAAGTTATTCGCTACAACAGATCAGGGATTTCCTATGCAGGAAAAAAATTGGCGCAAGCCTGCAGTAAAACGTAGCTGGCTGCGTCTGATTTTTTTTAACGTTCTGCACGCAGCACACACGTACCCAGAGCCCTTAGGACTGTCAGAGGCAGGCAAAATAGAATTTTTTCCCTTGTTTTTCAAAGGAAAAGCCACACTGCGTGTATTCAATGAATACTACTAAGTTTAATAACTGTGTTGTGGCCCTGCAAATGTGTCACAGAACTGCAGTGATGCAAAGTTATTCGCTACAGCAGATCAGGGATTTCCTATGCAGGAAAAAAATTGGCGCAAGCCTGCAGTAAAACGTAGCTGGCTGCGTCTGATTTTTTTTAACGTTCTGCACGCAGCACACACGTACCCAGAGCCCTTAGGACTGTCAGAGGCAGGCAAAATAGAATTTTTTCCCTTGTTTTTCAAAGGAAAAGCCACACTGCGTCTATTCAATGAATAATGTATGTCTTCTGGCCCTGCCTACACAATTCTATCCCTGTAGTATTAATGCCGGGTGCAATGGTCTGCACAGCCGGTTTTGAGAAAAAAAAAAAAAATGCAACACTGCTAACAGCAGCCTGGACAGTACTGCACACGGATAGATGTGGCCCTAGAAAGGACCGTTGGGGTTCTTGAAGCCTACACTCACTGCTAACACTCTCCCTGCCTAACCACCACTTCTGTCCCTATTGCAGGGCGCAATGCTCTGCAGATCCAATTTTGAAAAAAATAAATAAAAATACAGTGCTAACACAGTACTGCACACTATTAGATGTGGCCCTGAGAAGGACCGTTGGGGTTCTTGAAGCCTACACTAACTCCTAACGCTCTCCCTACAGCAGCTCCAGCACGATACCACTTTCCCTCAGCTAACTCACAAGGCATCTGAGCCGAGCCGCGGGAGGGGCCGATTTTTATACTCGGGTGACATCAGATCTCCCCAGCCACTCACAGCAGGGGGGTGGTATAGGGCTTGAACGTCACAGGGGGAAGTTGTAATGCCTTCCCTGTCTTTCAATTGGCCAGAAAAGCGCGCTAACGTCTCAGAGAGGAAACTGAAAGTAACCGGAACACCGCGTGGTACTCGTTACGAGTAACGAGCATCCCGAACACCCTAATATTCGCACGAATATCAAGCTCGGACGAGTACGTTCGCTCCTCTCTAATGTTTTTGTTTTTTTTTAATGACAAAACCCTTTTAATGATGACTTTTTGAAACATGGTGACCAAGAATCCCAATAGTGGCTTTTAAAAAAAATGTATTATTTACAACATAGGATTATCAAAGACAGCGTAAATCTCTTTATAGCATGAGAAGCTGTATTTGACCAAAACATCCCCAGCATCCCTTCACAAAGACAATAAATATTTAAACTCTGGCTGCCTGTAGATGTCGCTAGGTTAGAAAGTGTTAGCAAAGTGATATGCCATGACTTTGTGCCACAGATACCTGATAACACTAGTCCAATTTTGTCTGTTTATGCTAAATGTATGCAGAAACCAGCGGAGCTGGTACAGGGTTTGCACAATCAAGACTGGTTGGTGTCATTTTATCAATAATTTGCAAAAACATATCTTACAAAAGCATATCTAATGTAAATTTAGATTGAAAGATTAATTCTTATTTGCATTACAGTTGCTGAAAGTTAACAAGCAGTGGGATCGGCATTTCAGATACATGAAACAGACTTATGAAAACAAGGTATTTTCCACTACATATTTTTAAAAACACTTGTTAGCATTGTATTCCAGTTTTTCTGTTTTCAAAAATAATAATACATTGATAACAATGGTAATACAATATGGGAAAAAACGACAGTTTGAGTGTCAGTTTTGAGCAATGATCTTTGCATAGTCTCTAGTAGCTACTAAAGAGCTATGCAGGCAGATTGGGACACCGCTGCTATCGCTGTTTAACATAAGCAAACAGCTGCATTGTTCTTGACGCTTACAGCTTGCGTCCCGCTGTGAACTACCAGCGGGACACAAGCTGAAAGAATCTTATCAGCACTGCCGACTGTGATAACAGCCTGCACTGCTGATACGTGTTCATCGCTCAATTCAAGAAAACTAGAATTGAGCGAGGAACGAACCGTGCACAAAAACTGCATGATGTCCGTACATTTAGACCCAACAATTCTCGCTCAAAAAGATGACTTCGAGCGAATTTTGTGCGAGAATCATTGTGTCTAAATGGGGCTTTAATCGGTTCAGGAAAGTTAAGGGAGTTGTGCAGTTTAGAAGACCCATTTGCATAACCTTACTAGGGAATTCTGAGTTAGGCCGCCTGCACACGGGCGGAAATCCCGCGGCGGTATTTCCCGCGGGATTTCCGCCACTGAAAGTTTGCATAGGAGTGCATTACAATACGCACTCCTATGCAGACGGCCGCGGTTTGGCCGCGCGAAATTTCGCGCGGCAAACAAACCGCGGCATGTCCTATTTTTGTGCGGGGCATGCACTCACCTGGCCGCCGGCTCCGGTCTGCGCATGCGCCGGCTGCGCAGCAGCCGGCACATGAAAGAGTCGGGGCCGCCAGGCGCGGGTGAGTACGCGCTCGTCCCTGCAGGCTCTCGGGTCGAGTCCCGTGGCGAGAATTCTCGCTGCCGGATCCGACCCGTTCGTTTGCAGGCGGCCATAACGGAGGTGTCTTCTTGTTAGGATTCTCATCTGTTGATCAAGGTAGATAGCAGTTGGAAAGAGCATCTCTCACTCCAGTCCTGTCCTGCATTATGCAGGTAATGCATTGCTTTAAATGGAAACTGTGTAGTGTTTAATTTATACTATAGTAGTGTCATAGGGAAAATGAACAATTACAAGCCAGGATCCCAGTAATGGGACACTGCGTGATCAGCTTATTGTCATGGAATTCTTCCGCTAAGTAGAGTTTGTCCAAAGCGGATAACCCCTTTAAATGTTTGATATTCACACTAAAAGGGATGATGGTCACTGGTAGTTTTCTGTCTATAGCTATTAAAATAATGTCCACAGTGTCAAGTCATAAAAGGCAGTGGAATATTGAAGTTAAGAGCAGTTACCCGGGATTTATATAACTTTTCTATTGCAATGGCTTTCATTAGAGTTCCATATTTGTATGCTACATATAATAGCCACCTAATACCCTCTCACTGAAGAACATATACTTTATTTGCTTAAAACGGTATGTGGGATGGTATGATGGCCTTAATTTGTCAGTTTGATACCACCTCTGCCCCGGTGACTTTGAAATGTAAGAGGGGTTTAAATATTTTATTTTGGAAATCAATGGATATCTGACATCTCGGACTTCACAATGTGATCTTTTCGTATGTACCTGAGTTATATCAAAAGATAATCTCAAGTGAATTTCTTCTTTCGTCATGTAAATTGGTCCATAATTCTTGGATAAACCCTCTTTATCTTTTAAAAGTATAGCTATCTCCACTAGAGGGAGCTGAAGAGCTTGCCACATACATTATAAATAGAGATGAGCGAGCATACTCGCTAAGGGCAATTGCTCGATCGAGCATTGCCCTTAGAGAGTACCTGCCCGCTCGAGAGAAAAGGTTCGGCTGCCGATGCGGGTGACAGGTGAGTTGCGGCAGTGAGCAGGGAGAGTGGGGGGGGGAGAGAGGGAGAGAGAGATCTCCCCTCCGTTCCTCCCCGCTCTCCCCCGCCGCTCCCTGCCCACCACCGGCAGCCGAACCTTTTCTCTAGAACGGGCAGGTACTCACTATGGGCAATGCTCGCTCGAGCAATTGCCCTTAGCGAGTATGCTCGCTCATCACTAATTATAAACATTAGACTCAATTATGAAAGCGTAAACAGTAAACTCTTAAGTTCTAAAGGTAGCAACCACATTCAATCAGAATTTTACTATTCAACTATATGTTTATGCAAAGTTAATACAATTTTATTATATGTTTAACCACTTAAGCACGTGGCCCTTTTTTCCCATTTTTGTTTTTTCCTTCCCCTTTTTAAAAAATCATAACTCTTTTATTTATCAATCAATATACTGTTTGAGGGCTTGTTTTTGGGGGGACAAATTGTATTTTTTAATGGTACTATTTAATGTACCATAAAATGTACTGAAAAACTTTCTAAAAATTCTAAGTGGAGTGAAATGAAAAAAAAAATGAAATTCCGCAATTTTTGGGTAAGTCTTGCTTCTATTTCATACACACTGCAACAAAAATTACCTGACAACTTTATTTTCTGCCACCATCTTTTTTCAGCCATAACTTTTTAAATTTTTCTATCAAAATAGTTGTGCAAGGGCTCATTTTTGCAGGACATCCTGTAGTTTCCGTTGGTACCATTCTGGAGTACATACGCCTTTTTGATCACTTTTTATTACATTTTTAGTCGCTGATGGGGTGACATTCACCGTGTGTGGTAAATAACGTATTATTTTGATAGATCAGACTTTTGTGGATGCAGCAATACCATATATGTGTTTTTGTTTTATTATAAATATGGCAAAAGGGGGTTTTCAAACTTTTATAACCTTTGTATTTATATAATTAGTAGAACTTTTTTAAACTTGTTTTTACAGTTTTTTTTTAGTCCCCAGAAAGGACCAGAACTTGCGATGCTTTGATCGCTACTGCAGTATGATGTAATGCCATAGCATTACATTATACCCTGATCTAACAGGCATTCTATCAAACTGTTGATAGGAATTCTGTTATGACAGCCCTGGGGCCCTTCATACATATCCCGAATTTGCAGGATGTAACTGTACTTCCTATAGCGTTAAGGGGTTAAAGGTGTTTTACCGGACTTAACTATTGATGACCTGGTCTCATGGCATATTGCCAAGATATAGTCCTGGCTCCCAGTAGGGTTAAATGGTAATTAATTTTGAAAGGTATTCCCTTCAGTGAGTGGGACTGAGAGGATATCCTGGCAGTGCCCGAAATGGCTTTGCTAAGACACCCTGAATGAGCCTAATTTTGGAGGATATACGCAACTGTATATCCTCCACCAGGCCTATATGATTCCCGCTAGAGTATCTAAATTCTGCCCTGATAGAAGGGACATTTGTTCTATATGTGAAGTAGAACTAGGGTCTTTCTCAGGATTGCCAACCTGAATTTTTCTTTTTTCGGGATGCCTTATCCAAAAATCACAAACAGATAATATTTTTTTATGGGCAGGTTGGAAAATCATACTGAATGATGATTATAAGTGATACATGTTTATAGGTCAGACTCTGATATGAACTCATTACCAGCATTTACTGTGACCTGTAAAATGATGGTAATTACAATAATAACCTGCTCAGGTACCACCAGCTTAAAAAAAATCATGTATGCATTTATTTTTTTTCACAGACATTGGAAAAAAGTGCCTTATTTTTATGGACTTACAAAAATTTCTGGCTGGTTGGCAATTCTGGTCTTTCCGTTACGTAGAGGGATATGCCAGGAGAACAACATCTGACTGCTATGGCCTCTGATCTGTGTCCCTTGTCCCCTCTTATCTTTGCCTTGGCAATGAAGCCCATGGCTGGTTTGATAAGGCAATCACTTGATATAGTTGGATTGCATGATGCAGAAATTGAGAAACATATCTTATTATATGCAGATGATCTGTGGTTGTATATGGGGAATGTGAGTAGATCAATGAGTCCTATTATTTCCATTTTTTATAAATTTAGTAAGATGTCAGGTTTCACAATTAACTGGTGCAAATCTGTCATTCTTCCTTTAGATCCCTTGCTAGTGTGCTATTCTTTGGAACATATGCAATTACAAATAGTGATGGTGTTTAAATATTTAGGAGTTGTGGTATCTTCTAAGCCTCAAGACTATATGTATGCCAATTTGCTTTCACTGGTACAAACGTCTGAGGATAAGTTCATAGTCTGGAATTGTCTCCCACGGCTGATAATTAGCAGAGGAACTCTTATTAAAATGGTTTTGATGCCACAGCTCCTTTATATGTCAAAATTTTCTGGTTTGGCTTCCATCACAATATTATTTTATACTCCATATTATATGTAGGAGTTTATTATGGAGTAAGAAATCTGCTAAATTGGAGATCCTTCAAAGGGATACACGGTCTGGAGGGTTGGCAATTCCAAAAGCTTGGATATATTTCTTGGTATCTCAATTACAGCAGTTGGAAAAGGTGGGGTTAAATGGTAGAGCAAATGGTAAAATGACAAGTTGTAGCTCTCCTAAAAGAGAGGGAAGAAAGTGAGGGAGGGATGGAAGGAGTAAAAAAAAGGTACTATATCCAGCAAGTATTTCAATAATTGGATTAGGGAATACATTTAGGCACATTTTACAACTAGATGGATTTTCTCCCCCCCCCCCCCACCTCCAATTTAGGAGGAACCCTAAATTGCCAACATTTTTTAGGTTGCAGGGATTTTCATCATGGGAGAAGAGGGGTAATCTTTTTGGAGGTTCAGGCACCTAGAGGGAGTTGTTGGAATCCAATGAAACTTTATATATGTGATTGTAACACTGAAATAAGTAAGTGATTACAATATCAGAGCAAAAGGATAATATATTGCTGAAAACTAAACACTTGAAGGGAGGCTCTAGTACCCTGTTAGATGCAAGATGTGATACAGGCGGCATGGAAGCATATTGGTTCCATATTGTATCCTGCGGCATCTGGGTCCACATTTGCTATTACTGAGCCTCTAGATCAGTGCTTCTCAATTTCAGTCCTCAGGACCCCCAACAGGGCATGTTTTCAGGACTTCCTCAGCATTGCAGAGGTGATGTTATTATTGTCAGTGCCTCAGACATTGCCTCAGGGGTACTTACCATAGGATATCCTGAAAATATGACCTGTTGGGGGACCTGAGTACTGGAGTTGAGAAACACTGCTCTAGATTGTGCAAACACGTAGGCTGTCGAAGTTGACATCCCAGATTGTCCCATACATTGATTACAAAACTGGCAACCAGGCAGGCCATGGAAGTGTGGCACTGTTGTGAAGGCACCTTTGTTGTGTACAGCCAAGCATTATGCCGCTGGAAAATGCCTCTTGGAAACCATGTCATGAGAGGAACACATGTGGGTGCAGGATGTCCTAAACATATCACTGAGCTGTCATTGCCCTTCTTACCACTACTAGAGGTGACTGACTGTCCTATGTGATGGCCTTCCCAGACCAGCACACCAGCATTGGGGGCAGAAAGCTGTTCTACAACAAAGGCAGGATTGAGGCGCTCACCCCAAGGTCTACAGACAAAAACATGGCTGTTGTCAGTGCCAAAAGTAAACCTTGATTTTTTGCTTAGACAACCCGGTTCCACTCCATAGCAGTCCAGTTTCATTGTTTACAACACAACTAGAAAGGGAGGTGATGGTGAGTGGGTGTGAAAGTCAATACATGTAATGGGCACTGTAGGACTAAATGTCCTTCAGCCAACAACTTCAAAATAGTTCCGACAGACACAGGGGTCTGTAATGATGGTGCCACCTGTCTTTGGATGGCAGACAATGATACAGTTGTGCTGCCTGTGCTTGTTGGACATTCAGACATTCTTCTCTACTGGCTTCCCCGAGAGTGTGGGGTGAGATGGCAGGGCTGGAGGGATCCAACCTCTAGCCCTGCCACTCTAGCTCTGCCCTCTTTAATTTTAGCTATAGGGATTCTCTGTGAGAAGCCATATAGCCACGCTCACTCTCTATAGCCCTACCCACTCTCTCTGTGGTATGGGGATATCCCTCGGGGAACCCCATAGCAGGGTGAGAGAGCAGAGCTATAAGGGATTTCCCCATAGAAGGGAGAGAGGGCGGATTTCCCCATAGCAGAGAGAGACAGCGGATCTATGGGGGATTAACCCATAGCCTCGCTCCGTCTCTCCCTCCTATGGGGAAATCTCGAAGCCCTGCGGGGCTTCTTTGCTCTCTCCTCCTGGAGCAGCTGCGCTTTTTAAAGTGATTTTTATGCGCATGAAGCTCGGGTCTTCTGCACATGAAGCATTGCCCATTCATGCGATTATGACACATGCGAGCACGAAATTTTTTTTGCGCCCCTATTGGGGCACTAAAAAAAATACCCATCTTGTCGAGGCCTTATTGTGTGAATTTTGGAATAGGGTACTAGAGATAATTAAAAAATATATATCTTTTTGATATTAGTCTTAATCCCAGAATTTGTACATTGGATATTGTTGATGGCCATGCTCTGTTGGGAATTTAGAGTACATTGCATCTAGCGTGGAAGATGATTACTGCCCTTTGGATGCAGCTTGCCCCCTGGTCGTAGGAGATTTTAATGCAAAGATAAGAGAAGTTACATCATTGCAAATGGGGTTGTATCAAAAAAGAGCCTATATGACCAATTTGAGGAAATTTGGATGGTCTTATATATATAATGGATAGTTCATATTGAGTGCTGGTTGCATTGTAGAAAAGTTGATAGGATTGAGCGAGAGTGAGAAGGTGGAGAAAAGTTGCTTTTTTATTCAGTTTGGGGAAAGATTATGATTTCCTTAAATACAGTTATCATTGATTGCATTGCTTCGGTGGGATAATGCTATGTTTTATGTATATTATGCTTATGCAGTGATATACTGTATTATGTACTCTCTTGTTATATCTGGAATATAAATTGGCAAGTTCTTTTTCCACTTGAATTTGAAAAGAGTCGATAACTGATGTTCTTGTTTAGAGAGGATATATTTGATTTATTAATGGTTATAAAACCACATCCACAGGAGAGATGGGCTCATCTTGTAAACTGATGAGAGCTGGAGTAGTGTATTGTTCATTTACAAAGGACTGGCTTGTTGCTCAGCGCTATTCAAAACATTACCTTGATCTGGAATAATATCTTCTATAGAAGGAATATTGGAAAATGTTTCTTCACACTTAATAGTCACATCAATTGATCAATCGCTTGATACAGGTTCATATTACAGGTGGGCGCAAAACTGGGACTCTTTGAAAGAGTAGATAATTGTGCAGAATTCAAGATTGTCGCGTATAAATTGACAACTGGTGAAACATTGTCCACATGGGATGTTTGTGGTTGTGTTTCTACATGTAGTAGTTGTTTTTTCTACCGGCTCAGTCATAATTCTTGATGGATTTTTGGCAGTATGCTGGATGTTTGCAGAGGAAACATGGAGTTGCCTGGTGAGCTGTAGAAGAACGAGCTTTATGTTTATTTGAAGCCACAAAATAATTGGAAGATGCATCCTTATCTGCATAATCGGTTTGTACATCAGACGTATCCGGATCTGAAGAAGAAAAACTCACATTGTGTTGTGGGTATTGGATTCTTTAGAGTACATTTTGGCCTCCTGTTAGGCGTTTTTGCACTGTGAGCGCCAGGTATACCCAGCATTAGTCTGATGGCCACGTGTGTCTTGCTCAGACTTGGATTTCCTGGTAGAATTAATATGATTCTCCAATTTAGAGAGATTTGTGCAATGCCATAAAGTCTTTGAGTCTGAAATAGTTCTAGGGAAGACTGAGTTTCCTCAATGACTTAAGTTTCTGCTCTTCAAACGAGATGATCAGCTGCATCAAATGAAGTGAACATGTAGAAAGCATATTGTTCCAGTGAACCAAAGAAGATCCAGGCTATCCAAATGTGGGGGTCTTTTTGAGTCGCCAGCCACATCGTATCATTTTTAGTGACATAAAAGTTCAAAAGTAGTAACATCCCACCAAATACACAATTTCTGTGTCATCTGTTTTTCCAAGGTGTTCTTGAGGCTTTTTATATCATCATTCACATCAGACTGTCCAGAAAACAGTTCAGCAGCTTAAACGTGCTGGGTTAGTTAAAACTGGAAATGATGCAGTAGATGAAAAATCCCTTGTAGGAAAAGTCATAAACAGGAAATCACCATCAATCCATTATTAACTTGATAATATCATGGAGTGTGGCAAGGGTTCAATATATATGTATAGAATGAATATGGAGTGGGAGCTCGTAGACATCCGGAGAGAGACACATATAAACAGGAAAATGGTTAAATACAGCTCACCAAAAATCCAATTCCAAGCCTCCAACCTCCCATTAGGTGAGTGCATGGAGAACAACACCTAGCTGGTTTCTCGGGAATGCAATGTTGAAAAAATGATGTATATATTGCTCCATCATTTCTCTTAAAAAATGAATCTTTATTAGAATATATCCATAAAAAGGTAAAAACACTCACGTGTCAACAGGAACCTACGCGTTTTGGCACAAAACTAAGCCTTAATGATAGCATATAGCCTGTACAAGAAGCAAGTCATTTAAAGGTAGCAGGATAGTTTAATAGAGCCAAAAGGGCATGTTAATTGGGAAAGGATTATTATTAGAGATGAGCGAGCGTACTCGGATAAGCACTACTCGCTCGAGTAATGTGCTTTATCTGAGTATCGCTGTGCTCGGGTCTGAAGATTCGGGTGCCGCTGCGGCTGACAGGTGAGTCGCAGCGGGGAGCAGGGGAGAGCGGGCGGGAGAGAGGGAGAGAAAGATCTTACCTCCGTTCCTCCCCGCTCTCCCCTGCAGCTCCCCGCTCCGTGCCGGCACCCGAATCTTCAGACCCGAGCACAGCGATACTTGGATAAAGCCAATTACTCGAGCGAGTAGTGCTTTTCCAAGTACGCTCGCTCATCTCTAATTATTATCAAGAGTGCCGTGTTATTTCTGAAAGGTTGTGCCATCGTGGTTACCACAATGGGGTCATAAATGGGGCCAAAAATATAGCAGCATCAAAAACCAGATAAGACAGTTTGACAGAATCTAAACGACAATCCAACTGTTTGACACAGTTTAGACAACATCAGACACGCTCTCATGCTGCATCTAGTTTTTTCTACTGGTTTTAGTGTGGATTTTTTGGCTGCCCTCGTACCAGATTCCTGGTGGCATCCAGGATGAGCGTAACAGTGGTCATGCATTTGTTATGTCATTTCCTGCTACCTTTAAATGACTTGCTTCTTGACATCTGCTGCAGTTAATTCACCTCTATATAATAGTTGGTAGTCTGTGTCTATTTGACAAACTTTTAAAACATATGAAGACAAGCAAAAGCCCTCCACTGACTTTGGAGATCAACTTATACTGTAGCTGTGGGACCTTTCAAATTATAAGGATTGGCCAAGCCAGACTTGTCTTTTAAGGAATTTGCCGCAATCAGTGACAGTTTTTAATTAGCATCAAAAAAGCAGACCTTGTTTCAATATTATCAAAACTGTTATATTGTCCTACTACCAAATATTTTAGTCCTGAAAGGGAGATGTGTTTCTTATATTATAATTTGTCTTTAGGTTTCTGAACTAAACAGGACATTACTATACCAGCAGAGCGGGAAGGATCATGTGCAGGAGCAGGAAAAAGTGGTCACAGATCAAGAAAAAGGGCAGAACCAGTGGCAGGTATTATTGCTATTATCATTATTATTCATGTTTCTAGTAGTCTTTATGATAGATAGATAGATAGATAGATAGATAGATAGATAGATAGATAGATAGATAGATAGATAGATAGATAGATAGATATGAGATAGATAGATAGATAGCAGATTAATAGATATAGTACCTTACAGTATACAATTCACATGACCATGACTAAAGGCCCATTTAGACGGGACGAATGTCGGGCAAACAATGCCGAAACTCATCCTCGCACATACTCGCTCTCGTGCTGCTGCACAGGATCGAATATCGCTGGCTCACAGCGGGGAGGCTGCAGATTTCTCTCCTCTCGCTCCCCCACCCCACACTGACTGGCTGCTATTTACACTGAACGATTATTATTCAGCTCATCATCCAGGATGTTATGCTGCATAAATGATGGCCGATGAGCTTTGAAAAAATCTCATCTGGCATTGTTCTTTTTTAATTAGGCATCTTTTAACCTGTTAACTACCTATGACTTATGGCCCTTTTACACAGATCAAGAATCTCATGATTCTTGTTTGCCCGACAGAACGAGCTGTTGACATCATCACCAGCTCGTCCGTGCTCGGGTAGCCCGTTTAGACTGCGTTTAGTCCTCGGGGCACTTATTGTTCAATGTTTCACAATCCTATGTGTAAGGCCTCATTCACACGAGAGTGAAAATCATGCCCAAGTTACCCATGCAAAAAAATCACTACCGTAACTGCGCGAAAAATAGTGTGAATGGACGATTTCCCATAATCAAGCCCTGAGCTTAATTAACTTAATTAATTCACACTATTGGGAGCTCTGTGTAGCTTTAAAAAAGCACTGCTGCTCCAGGAGGAGAGAGAGGTGAAGGAAAGCCGCGGGAAACCCCCTTCTCTGCTGGGCTTCCCATCATCTCAGCAGGGCTGGAGGCACTGGTGCAAGTACCGTGTTTCCCAGAAAATAATGTAGCAAAAACAGTGTCTTATTTCCCAGAAAATAAGACACTGTTTCATATTAATTTTTGCACCAAAAGAGGCACAGTGTCTTATTTTCGGGGGGCTTATACTCTCCTGGTCCGCGCGTCCCGATGCCACGCGATGGTCTCCAGCGGCAAGCTGCAGTGTCCTCCACACTCACATCTCAGCTTCTTTCTCGTGATGAGGCTTTGAATAGCCCACCTCCAGCAAAGCAAGCGCTGTGATTGGATCGAGCGCCAGCCAATTATAGCCAGCGCTCGATAAGCCAGTCACAGTGATGTCATTCACTGAATGGCTGTGAATGATCGAGTGCCGGCTGTGATTGGCTGGCACTTGATCCAATCACAGTGCTTGCTTTGCTGGAGGTGGATATTCAAAGCCCGTCACCAGAAAGAAACTGAGATGTTAGCATGGAGGACACTGGAGCTTTCTGCAGCCCCGCTGGAGACCATCGCGAGGCATCAGGACACCATGGACCAGGTGATTATTGATTTTTTTTAATGCAGGTTGGCTAGGTCGTATATTTCAAGCCTCCCCATAAAACCAGGATAGAGCTTATTATCAGGGTAGGTCTTATTATTCAGAAAACACGGTATAGGGGATGCGGTTGCACATGGGCTCAAGTGCCTTAGGGGGCCCATAAGGTCTCTCCTCTCCATATAGGGAGCCCAGTACTATGAATAAAGCATTATAGTTGGGGGCCCTGTTACAGGTTTTGTATTGGGGCCCAGGAGCTTCAAGTTACGCCTCTGGCTAGGGGAATATCCCCAGCAGCAGCGAGCCCGGGGTTCGTCTGCAGGGGACAATAAGGGATTCTTTATACAGTAATTGCTTCTACCCGCCCGCCTCTATTCACAGTAAACAGCCAGCTGATTCTTAAAGGTTAATTAGTAGAGGTGCTTTTGCGGTTTATTAGGTTATAGAGAGATGGGGATTTCTACGATGCTGTCTAGAGATAGCTAAGATTACAAAATTAAATCTGAAATGAATACTTCCTTTCATACAATGTGAGACTCTTCCATTCTGTTTTAAATTATGTAACATTAAAAAAAGCATATAGATATCATCTAAAATAAAAAATGAAATCATCAATTTAAGTAAGCCCTTAAAGGGATCGTTCGTTATTTAATTGTTATGAAAATGGGCTCCCCATATGTCCTGAATCTCGGCTAGCTTAAGACCGGCTGCACACGACCGGGTCAGATTCTGAATGCGGGTGACCGCAGCAGAATCCGACAATGTGCCCAGCTGACATCCAAGCATACCTGCTTTCTTCTTTCACCGGCTGTACTGAGGATAGTCTGCACAGCGAGCCGTCAGATATGCGCAATACAGTTGTTATTATTATTATTATTTTTTTAAAATCCTGGCTTTTCTGAAAGGAAAATATTTTTGCGGAAGGGCCGCAGATCGGACGGCTTCCATTGACTTCAATGGAAGTTGTCCGTGCGAAATCCACACAGAAATAGAGCATGCTGCCATTTTCCCTCTGCGAGCGGAAAATCGCAATTGATTTCCGTTCATGTAGAGGAAAACTCATTTTGCCATAGCGTGCTATGGGCGGTACTTGCTGCGGCGCCTGCTCTGGATTCTGCAATGCAAATCTGCCCGTGTGCAGGCGGCCTTACTATTATGCAAGAACTGCACTGTCCTGACTTCGGTTTTGTATCACAACCACATTCCTGCCTGGTACCACGCTACAGTTCTCCTGACTACTCTGCATCAGCTGCCACAGCATCAAGACTACTCTTACGGTAATGGACTGGGGGTCCTTGCAGTGAAGACCAGATCCAAGTTTGTGGAGTTATAGGGTAAAAAGCAGGGGATCCCAGGTGCTCAGGAGTAGCCACTAACCAAATCAGGCTGTGGCACGGTGGATCCACAGCTGATAGTCTGACATTTATTATGTGGAAACCTCTTACGCAATGGATATTACTGCATGGGGACGGTTTACTGAAGGACCAGGTAAATATTTTTAATTGTCCTTAAAATGTTTTATTTAAGCCATCAAATGAAGAATTTAATCTGGAATTACTGAGCATAAAAGAAGAAAACTCTATACTGAAAAAGCAAAATCACGTTCTCAGGAACAGAGGTGACTGCCATGAAAGTGAAATAAAGCGACTTAACAAGGTAAATGACTTTTTCTTGATAATGACTTGTAATGACAGAATAATGCTGGATCTTTATTATATCATTTTTCTATATGTTCAAATGTATATACAATGAAAATGTATATCTTAGGCTGCTTTTACATCTGCAGTGGGGTTTCCATTTTCCTTCTCTGGTCAGGGAGCAGGAAAGGGGAATCCCCTGGCCGAATTGTTCCGTCTTATGATGGAACTGAACAGTGCCGAACGGACCCCATTGACTATAATGGGGTCTGTTCAGTTTCTGCTCATCTTCCCAACATTTTACCAGAAGAAAAAGCGCTACAACAGAGGTTAACTCAGATGTGAATGCGGTGTAAAGAAACCTAAAATTATCCACAGTGGATATATATATATATATATATATATATATATATATATATATATATATATATATATATTGTAGTAGTGCAGTACACAGAAGGGCCAGTAGAGGGCTGCAGACAGGACTTCTGCTGCTAGGGTTAACACCAAAGGGTGGAGCAGGAACCAGATAAAAGCCAGTTCCTGCCAAAAGCAAGGGGGAGAGGACCAGCGCAGCAGAGCTGAGGTGCTGCAGGCTGGTGGCCTAGCAAAGACCAGAGTCCGACAGGGACGATAACCCTGGACTCACACCCAAGTTGAGAGAGACGTTGGCTGAGAGAGAGACAGATTCATGGAGCTGAAAGGGCTGCTAGCCGAGGGTCTAGTGCAGACCCGGCGTTTGACAGGGAAGATGACCCTAAACTCTACACACAGGTGGGGTGCTTATATGAACTGTGTTTGTGATTGCGGTGATGATGAATAAACTCTGGCGGGTGCCAGATAAAGAAATCCATGTCTCTGAAGTTTCTACATGTGTGGTGCGCCATTTTCATGTGCAACAGTTCAGTGATCTGCTGGCAACTGTACCCCAACTTGCCACTATATATATATATATATATATATATATATATATATATATAATTTTTTTTTTTTAGGAAAGTAGGCTCTCTCTTTTTTCACATAATGATTTTCCATCAAATAATCGTTGAATAGTACGAAAATGTATGATAATTGTTGAGTATAAACATGGCCAGTAATTAACCGATCAACGATAATTCATTTGCTTAGCGTTTGTCATTCATTTTACGCTTTCATGTCATTTGCCAGTCGTTTTGGATAAAGGGCAGTTGTTTTTCGCAGACATTTCCCAACTCCCCTGACAGACGAACAATGGACTGAGCGAACTATAATGAAAAAATGTAACCAATTATCTGCACGTGTAAATGGACATCGTTTGCAAGCAAATGACTCAGTCACTGTTTGCTTGGTCCAACAATTAATTGCTCCATGTAAAAGGACTGTAAGGGCCCTTTCACATTATCTTGTTTGCACGGGTATTTTCGTGCGCAAAACCTGCTCATGAAATATGCAAAGAATAGAAACCATTGATTTCAATGGGTTCATCCTCGTTACTCCTTTTCTTGCTCTATTTTTTTGCACATTTGCACACCAAAGGTCCTATAAAGATCTATGGGAGGTGTGCAAATGTGCACTCAATATTTGCTGTACAATTCTGCAACTCTTTTGGCTAAATAACCTTTAAACTCCCCTGGGGGTCTGTCCCACACCCATATGAAATGGCCCTGCGAGTGCAAAAAGTACAGTAAAAAATGTGAAAGCGCATCGTTCATGGCGCAAATGAGCTTCACTTATGCTAACGTTTTTATGTATACGCTTGTGTGTAGGGAACCTAACTCTCTTTCTCTGCAGGATATCTGCTAGACTTATCAGTCTTGATCTGTCTATGATTTTTCAGTCCTCTAATGGTGCATTTAGACACAAGGATGATCTCTCAAAAGATGGCTTTTGAGCGATCATTTTGCATAAACTACTAATTGGTCCTAATACCTATTAGTACCAATTAGTAGAGTGGGAGCCGCTGGGAGCTGAATATATTCAGAGGACCGCTTTTCGCTGAATAAATTCCCTTTGTTCTGCCGCGGTGATTACAGCTGAGAGAATGTAATCAGCTGTTATCACCGTACCCCGGGCAGAACACAGCATGCGGCCGTCTTATCAGCTGTTCTTCTGAAGGACAGATTTCAAGCCGAACTGAAATTCATCATTCGGCAGAAAAGTGAAAGATGGGCATAGTTACATGCAACAATTATCACTCAAAAGGTGGCTTTTGAGCAAATTTTGAGTGATAATCGTTGTGTCTAAATGGGTCTTAAAACCTTCCAGCCCTGCAGCTTTAATTAAGAGTTTAACTAAAATATTGCATTAACTATTTAGGAATTACAGACACTGCTTACATAATTCCTCCATTTTCAGAGGCCAATGATAAGATTTACATAAAAGCATACATGCACAAATTTAATTTTTAAACACATATAATACAAGTACCTGGGTAAGGCCTCCTGCACACGGGCGGATGAGACGCCGCATGCGGGATTCCAGCAGCAGAGTTCCACTCAGTGCCCAGCCGGTGACCCCTGCGTACCTGTTTGGGGTCTTTCGTAAGCACTACGGATGTGCTGGCTGGCACTCCATCGCGCATGAGCCGCGCTAGGTAATGATGCTAATCCCGCGATACGTACGGCTTCCATTGACTTGTAGCCCACACAGAATTGCAGCACGCTGCAATTTCTTCTCCAAGAGTGGAAAATCGCAATCGATTTCCACTCGTGGAGATGAAATTGTGATTTGCCATAGTATGCTATGCAGCGGTACTCGCTGCAGAATCCACAGGCAGATGCCCACTGCGGACTCCGCAATGCAAATCCACCTGTGTGCAGGCAGCCGAACCAGTAAAGCATCCCTATTAATAAGCATGCATCACTATTAATGCATGCTCAAGGTTGAGTGTGTAGCATCAGGGAGGTCAAAAAATGTCATGGTTCCTATAAACCAGTGTGTAATATGTTCATATCACATCTGACCTTGTGTTGTATAAAATAATTGAGTTACAGAGAGCAAACTATTACCTACATGAAAGCATATCGAAATTGTAAAGAAACTAGAAACGGTATTGTAGTAGGAGGTACCAGCCGAAATGTATTGGTAAACCACAAAGACTTCCTCAGGAAACATAGTATACTCGATTGAAAGAGCAATCTGTACGCAGCCTTTGGATGGCGTACAGTCACAAGCACGGCAGGACTTTACTACTTTCCTCTTGAGCTTATTCTGAATTCAAGAGACAGAAATAAATATAAAACAAAGGAAATCTATATATACATGAATTCCAATGTTAATAAAACTGTTAATTCCGTTTTACAAATGTGTTTTTTAACTAATCCAAATGGAAAGCATTAAACCCTTAAAGGGAATGTATTATCAGAAAATAACCTATTATGTGAATCACATTTTTGTGTTAAACATATTTTTAAGAATTTTTGGTGAAGTTGTTTTTTAAACTTTCAGTCACGATCTGTACTAAAGATCCTAAAATCCTGCATTTTTCACACTGACCTCGGAGCCTAATAATAGGCTAAAACTTCCTGATCTGTAGAGAAAGCTTTGCAGCAGTCGTCTCACTAACATCACAGGGGGACTAAGCTGAAAAGTAATATATACCTACTATTGGTTATAAGCTGTGACTATCTACTCCCCTCCCCGCACAATGACCTCTGCACTGGTCATAGAACATGCCTAGAGCAATCTCCCATACAAGTGAATGGGTCCCTCCTGTGCATTGTGTGAATGGCCCATGAGGCTGCTGTAAAGCAGCTCTCTAAATGCCATAATATAGCTTAGGCAAGATGGCTGCCCCTGTAATCATATGTATATACAACAAATTCGAAAAATTAAATATGTTTCTCTATCTGGTTTTAAGTCTTAAAATAATTTTTGGTGATATAGTTCCCTAAACCCCTTAAGGCCACAGGGTGTTACTTTACACCCTGTCTGTGGGTTACTTAATGCAACAGGACGTACTCAGAAGAGATCCCGCACCATCCCGCAGCGGGAGCCAGCTGTCTCCGATAGCTGGCCTACCGCTGCAACAATAGGGGTGTATCAGGACAGCGACCCGCACTGTTAACCTCTTACATGCCTCTGTGATGTCATCGGACCCCTGCGATGTAATTGGTTGTCAGCATCAGTGTTTCAGATGAGCTTGGTTTCCATAAGGGATATTGTTAGGGATACTCAGGGACAGGGGTGTTTGGTGCTAGGGTTTGCATAAGAGATAGAGGAGGATCTAAGGATAACTAAAGTAAAGGCCAATTTCGACGGGATGAATGTTGGGCAAATGATGCCCGACACTCATCCCCGCACATACTCCCTCTCATGCTGTTGCACAGGAGCTAGTATCGCTGGCTCACAGCGGGGAGGCTGGAAGAGAGTTCTCTTCTCAAGCTACCCCGCCCCTCTCCATTCACTTACTTTAGCGGCCGTTCAGTACTGAACAGCTCCTATTTACACTGAGCAATCAGCTATGTGCTCATCGTCCAGGATGTTATGCAGCATAAATGATGGGCGAAGAGTTGATCGCTCAGTGTAAATAGTGGCCGTTCAGTATTGAACGGCCGCTACGTTAAGTCAGTAAAGAGGGGTGGGGGAGCGCGAGGAGTGAAATCTCCTGCAGCCTCCCCGCCCCCTGTTGGCCTCTCTGTGAGAGAGCCAATGATACTAACTCCCGTGCAGTAGCACGGGAGCGAGGACACACAGGGACGAGTGTCAGGCATCATTTGCCCTACATTTGTCCCGTGTAAATGGGCCTTTAGTGTCATTTATTATCAGCTTATTGTTATCTGTTCACTATCATCTGTCTGCTCCATTATTGACTACATCTGATTATCATTCTGTTCATGTCATCTACTATATTAATGAGTTCTTATTCTTGCATTTTGTTAACTATCAGTGTTGAAAAGTTCTTCCTATTATTCATATTATTGCTCATTAAACTGTCTGGTTGTTACATAATTCTTTCCTTCTCTAGATCCTGGGGGTTTCTGAATAATGAGAGATATCATTAATATTCAAGATAGATGACTGCTATAGGTGAAGATTCTCTCCTCTTGTGTCCAGAATAAATTGAAAATGGGGGTTACCATTTCCTTTACAACTAGGGTATGCACTCGCAAAGTCTGACTGTCAACTTTGATCAGACAGTGGCATATTTGTAGAGACAGGATGTACTGCCAAGGAAAATGCTAACACCGAATTGTCAATTTATTCATATATTTCCAGGAGGAATAGTAGAGTGAAAACACAACACAGAGTTCTAAAGAAAAGGTTTCCAACTTTGCAGTGCACTTACAGCTTAAATACAAAGTCTAACTTACATAAATGCGTTATATTGTATGAGGGATATGGATACTGTGTTTCTAAGGAGAAAGGTTTGAGAAGCAACAAGACATACAGTAATGTTCCCAGAATTATGGTGGAGTAGGATAAAAGAAACCAAAAAGCTTAAAAAAGAACAGAATGACATTGAGGGGCAATTAGATAACAGTACAATTACTATTTATCTATGCTTACTTCATTTGCTAGATAGGAATGCAGCAAAAAAGAAAAACAAAACAGTATCTCAGTGAGCACCTATATAGAACCTCTTGCAGACAGTATAGCAAGATATCTTACTATATATGGTCTGCAAATCATGTCCTATGAGGAACGGTTAAAGGATCTAAGAATATTTAGCTTGCAAAAAAGAAGGCTGAGAGGAGATAAATAGCTGTCTACAAATATCTGAAGGGCTGTCACAGTGCAGAGGGATCAGCCCTATTCTCATTTGTACAAGGAATGACCAGAAGCAATGGGATGAAACTGAAAGGGAAGAGACACAAATGAGATATTAGAAAAAACTTTCTGGCAGTGAGGGTGATCAATGAGTGGAACAGGTTACCACGGGAGGTGGTGACTTCTCCTTCAATGGAAGTCTTCAAACAAAGGCTGGACAAATATCTGTCTGGGATGATTTAGTAAATCCTGCACTGAGCAGGGGGTTGGACCCGATGACGCTGGAGGTCCCTTCCAACCCTACCGTTCTAGGATTCTATGATCTTACATAGAAATTATGGTGGACTTGAAATGTTATTTTCGATTGAGTAATACAATTGACAATGACCAGACTTCATGTCATTAAACTTCCTCATAATCTTCATTGTTATGTATATAATACAGGGTGATTCAAAAAGAATGGTGCGAAGGTGTCAACAGCCAGAATGTCATGAAAAAATGTCTTTAAGCTTTTAATGCACCCTACAGATATTCGATGTGGGTGCTCTCCCGTACTTTGCTTGCCATGTCTCACTTCTCAGCTCTGTTCTTCATTCACACACCTGCTGGGCAGACCTTTACAAGGACCCACTGTCTTTGGGCCCCTAGAGAGCCTGTTATTCTCTTACCCCACTGTCCCCTGACATGGGGTTTAAGCTGCACATGCGGTTGATGCCGCTATCTGAATCTTGCGGATGGCTGTGTTAATGAGAGAGAATAGAAGAAAAAGAAAATTGGCAGAATACTGAGAATTAACTTCTTATACAGCAATAAAGAGGGTCTTCCCTTCAACCCAGTATACAAAGTGCATCCTGAGGATGGAAGTAGAGCTTTGAAAATACTGTACAGAAATATGCTGAGGCCTGGCAAGTTTCAACCAGAACCAGCATATGATTTAGATCAGAGAGGGAAGCTGGTTAGAGATGAAACCGCAGACATAGACGGCAGGGTGGTGCCTGAACCCACAACAGGGACTGGGATGAAAATCTTGAAATTTCTCCAGAGGAAATAAATGGCCCTATTGTAACAGATAGCGGGTAAGGCACCCAGGTTCTTTTAGGATATGATATGGAATAAGGACACATGGGAACAAAAATAAAAAAAATTGCTCAAGGATAGATAGGATGGAACAGTTCACACCAGTGAAATAAACAAATAGTACTAGTAATTGTAACTCCCTACCATCTACTAGTTACTGATACTTCTGTCTAACTCCAAACTCAGCAATAACTTCCCATCAATATTGGGTACTGTTGTATTTACAAGCAGATATGACACATCAAAGTGTTATCATACAAATCACTATCAACTTTTAAACTGTTGAAAAAGTCCAGAACTTTGTAGCCACAAATGACACTGTCCACAAGGTATGCTAGTGACAGTCCTTTAGTACCGTGTTATCCTGATAATAAGCCCTCCCCGAAAATAAGCCCTAGCTACACTACCTTAAAAAAAACTCGCAGGCGGCGTTCGAGTCCCATGCTGGGCTGCAGCAGTCTTCCGTGAAGTCCTTGGCGCTGAGAAGGCAATCTTTTCCTGGTAACATGTGTTGAATACCCCGTCTCCAGCAAGAGATTGCTGTGATTGGCTCAGGACCCTGGTGTTAGCCAATCACAGCTGGCACTTGATGAGCCAATCACAGCCATTCAATGATGTCATTCATTGAATGGCTGTGATTGGCTCATCAAGTGCCAGCTGTGATTGGCTAACACCAGGGCCCTGAGCCAATCACAGCATGAATGAGAGAAAGCCGCGACCAAGTCATGGCTAAATCTCCTGTTTCCTCTCCCATTCAGACACCCATATATATGCTCCAGAATTCCATCAGCTGGGGGTAGAGACTTTAGCATTGCTAAAGTCTCACGCTCTCACTACTTCTTCCTTTGCTGGCTGATCGCAGCAGTAGAAGCTCCAATAAAAGCCTATGGGAGCTGCCAGCAAAGGGTAGGGGAGGGTCTTTAGCAGTGCTTGCCCTGCTAATTTCCCTCCCTCTCCCTCTCCAGCCTATGGGAGCTGCTGGCAAGGGAGGGGGGGGGGGAGGCTTTAGTATTGGAATCCAATTCTTTAGATGGTCACGATTTTCTGCCAGTGTTTTATCGCGGCATAATAGCTGCGATAAAATTATTGGGTGAAAGAGGCCTTAGTCTGGTATAAATTATGGATTTATACCCTCCTGGTTCTTTTTAAAAATAATTTGATAATAAACATTATCTTGTTACTTTGTAATGATTGGCTGGGCTGTGATTCTTGTTTACGTGTTGTATGTCTTTTGTTCCATAGCTGTTTTCTGTTGGTCTAATTATAGGTGTTATATCTCTGAAGATCTAATCCACCTAATGTGGGTGTTCCACCAGAATTCTTTGCAGCCAATGAGTTCATTTGGAATGAATGTAATTTGTAATTTGTAGAGACTATAAATGTAATGTGCAACGGAAAATGTAACGACGGTTAATGCTCTGATATGGGATCCACTATTTATAATGATATATGTTACTTACAAGGAGAGGCTGTGTGTCAAAGGCAACAGTTACAATTAACATTTACTGCATACCAACAAGCTGTAACTTCCCACAGTTTGACATCACTGATCATTGATTTAAAACTTCCTTAAAAAAAAAATTTAACAAAAAAGAACAACCAGTGCCTGGAATGAAGTACACAATTTGATGGCTTAACCACTTGAGCAAGGAGACTCGGTAAGGAGCATGCATGATATCTGGGTGATGCCAATGGAGGTGAAACGAGAAAGAGATAGTGGGGAATGGTGACCACAAAAAGAGACAAAAAAGCTGCTGAGGAAGAACCATTGTCATGTATTTCAAAGTAACCAGATAAGGCAAAGCCTGCAGAGACAGGATATCAATCTTCCTTGACAGATAAAGCCAACCGACCACGAAATTCAAGTTAAACTCTAAAATCTGCCTCATCTTTGGCAGCCACCAAACTGGAAGAAGACTGAGTAAAATATCATCAGCCGGGCCCTGGTATAATCCTGTAGGCCAAATATTACTTCAGACCTTCATATTCCTTACACTATTATCTTACTGTTAATGCTGCAGAAGAATGTCACTCATAAAACAAAAAGAGTAGATTATTCAACCCAGTCCAAAAGACTATACTGGTTTATCGTGAAAATACAATTGGAGACTAATTTCATTACTGGCCTGCAGTTTACTTAGTATTATCAATTAATTGCAGTTAACCTACAAAACGGTCAACTGAATAGCTTATACTGGACCTCTTCAATGAAAAACAAGATTGATAAAAGGACAACAAGTCAGTGCAAAATTATGGGTCTACAGTGCAGAAGTATTCTGTGAATGAGAAAGCTAAACGTTACTAAAGGCCCATTTACACCAGCAGCTGATCGCTAAAAGATCGTTCAAACGACAGTTTGAGTGACATCTTTGAGAGATAATTTTGTATAAACTATTGAGTAGCTATGCAACTACTTAATAGCAATTAAGTGTGCAAATGAAGCCTTAGCTGAATGCAGTTAATAGACCGAGGGCTCTTATCACTGCTCATATCTTTTGTTCTCCAGGCGGAAACAATCCTATCAGCACTTTCAGTGGAGAACTACTGATAAGAGTCAATGAGGATTTTTAGGTTGGACTGAATTTAACGATCAGCTAGCAGTGCCCGAAAAGTCCACAATGGGTGCACACTTACACGCACCAATTATCGCTAAAACTATTGCCGATTAGCGTTTTTTTTTGCGATCATCGGCTGGTGTAAATTGGCCTTAAAGGCCCATTTAGACACAACGATTATCGCTCAAAAGATGTCGCTCAAGTGACTTTTGAACGATGATCGTTGTGTCATTTGCTCTGCCAGCGTAGGATGCAGAAGACAAGTGGAGTGACCCCCGCTTGTCTTCTGCATCCAGCTGTTCCCCGCTCCGATCGCCCGGCTGTTATACAGCCGAGCGCTCAGAGCGGAGGATGCAGAAGACAAGAGGGAATGTCCCACGCTTGCCTTCTGCATCCAGCTGTTTTCTGCATGGAGCACCCGTCTGTTATACAGCCAAGCACTGTGAGCGGAGGATGCAGAAGACAAGCGGGGTGTCCCACAGCCCAGCGCTCCGTGCCGGGTATGGAGAACAGAGCTGGACCACTCTTTTCTTCATACCCAGCTGTCATCAGGGAGTGGGATACAGCTGAAACAATAGTATCAGCTGTATACCACGGTGAATCCCTGATAAGACTCATCGTTGTCTTTCAGGGCGCTGAAACACAATGATAAGCGATGGCTTAACGAAAACTGCACGATGTAAGTACAGTTACACACAACGATTATCACTCAAAAGATGGCCTTTGAGCGAATTTTGAGCGATAATCGCTGTGTCTAAATGGGCCTTTAGTCTCATTGTTAGTAAAGTTTATTAAATAGGTCTCTGGACGCATCTTACTAACTTCTAGTTTTAACAGAAAGAGAAAACATTGCGTTATCTGCTTAAAGGGTTAATGTTGAGTTTTAATATAGGTAGTGATACCTCCTTCAAATCAAATTACTCTATATGTTCCAATTGATCTGTGTTACTGTAACTTTGTTCTGAGAAATAGCCTATAGAATTTATATTGTGATTTGAGTATGTTTGTAAACAAAACTTCACTTTGTAACATTCCACTGCAAAAGTTATCAATGCTTCTTGGCGTTTCCACTGAGAAAAATAATACTTGTCATTAAAATATAAAACTAGAAGTCTTAGTTTCACCATCTCTCTGTCATATTCTTCATTCTGCTAGTACCCAGCTACCATGCTACAAATGCTTTAATTTCCCAACATCAGATCATTTTTTACATTCAACTGATGCTAGCAAAGTTTAAAGGAATATTCCCATCTTGGCTTTTAATAAACACGATGGGAAACCATTGCTATAATTACCAGTCTCCCGGCTGGAGCCTATGGAGATAGAAAAGTGCTTCAGCCCAGAGCTGCTTCCCTAGCTCTCGTTGGAGTGAATAAGAGCCACAGAAACAGTGTAGCACAGCACTTGGCTGAAATACTCGGCTGTTTAGAATACATGGTCGGAAACAGAGGGTCGGATTTTCCCATGTCATCTAAGAACCGAGAATGAAATAACCCTTTATGGAAGAGAGATATGACTCTTCTCACTATGATTGACTTTCTAGAGTAGCTGAAGAAGGGTATCAGGGAACCCCCTAGTGACAGGATGACACAGAAATGGGTCCCAAGAGTGCTAATTTGACTGACAATAGTAGCAGTCACAAATTCAGGAAGCATAATAAGATAAGGTTACCATAAGAAGACTGTATAGAGCTTTATCAGCCTCATCAGTTGTAGATTCAACTAATAGGCTGCAGAAGCATCCTAAAACAACTAATGTAGTTAACGCTATTGGTACTAAAGCAGCTGCCAGTGAATACCACAGTGTTGATCTACAATGAATGTAACGCAGACGGTACGAATTATACATTTGAAACTAGATCTCAAAAGGTCTACAAATTTAAAAACTTCCAAACAAAAACTATGATATTTATATTCAATGCGGAAAACCACACATTTATGTAAAAAAATATCATTGCAGCAAAGAAAGTTCATCCAGTTTTCCTGAAAGATTTAGTAAAGCATGTGATTAGTATACTTGTTCTAGTGCTTCTGATCCAACAAATAGAAATGAGCAAATAACCTATTTTGGGCAAATTTGCCATTCTGAAGCCATAGGTAAGACCGAAATGGGGATCTGTAGTATAGTACTGTACTGACTTATAGGCAGGAAATATAGTACAACGGCAAAGTAGAAAAAAAGTTCTAAAAAAGTCTGCTCATCTCTAACCACTGATTAACAAGCGAAAGGACTGGAGGACTGAACCTTTGAATTATATAATTAGGCCTCGGTCACACAAGTGCTCTTTTTCGTGCACGAATAGGCACTCAAAAAGATCGCCCCTCGCGTGTATAAAAAAATCGCATGAACAGGTGAGTCCCAGCTATTTGAAGTAGCCTGTTCATACAATTGGAGGTGCGTGTTTTCCAGCTCCCTTAGGAGTCTATGGAAAACACGCTCCAAAGATAGGACAGGGCCTATCTTTGTGCGCACCACGGTCCTTAGATGCGAGTTGCACTTGCATGGCCTATCTTTGGCAGGTGCAAATATTTTGCGTGACTAAAAATCATTCATGTGAACACTTTTTCATAGGAAAGCATTGGTTCTTTTAGAAGCACTCTTTTCACGTGCCTATTAGTGCGTGAAAACATGCTCAGGCCCTAACGTGACAACTGCAAAATTTCATAATTGTTTCTAAATATGGATAATGTAGAAAATATACCACTAAATGTTTAAAATATGTTAAACATGAAAACCTTAAACTGATGTGTGGTAAACATATTTACGTATGGTAGTCATTTATGAGAAAGTACATTATTGTATATTCATATCTGTGTTGGAGGCTTGCAGATTCTGTCAGCATTGAAGTCAATGGAGTTCGTAAAATGCTAGAGCTATCTGTCAGATGATGATTATGAATGGAAACCCCAACACATAATTTATGCTTAACCCCTTAGTGATCGCCCATATGCCTTTTTACGTCCTGGCTTTCTGGGCTTTAATCCCCAGGGCCTTAAAAACACGCTTGCCCTGGGGATTAAAGCCCCTGGGTCTGTGGATGTGATAGCATGGAGCTGACAAGTTTCATCTCCCCTCACAGATCATATTCATGAGGGAAGATGAAATTACGTACCTAAGGCCCCAAGATTTATCTGCCCACCTTATCCCGTCTTCTGCACCCATCGATAAAATGGTGGACGCATGCACAAAAGCCGCAAATTGCTGGGGAAATTTAAAATCTCCCTGCTCCTTGGTGCTAAATGTAGCAGAGCGCCTGGAGATTTCACAGGAGGTCGCAATATGCGGTCCCTGGTCATGTGATCGAAGTTATCCAATGGATAATGGTGATCATGTAAAAGTTAAAAAAATAGATGAAGTTTAATCTCACCTCACCAATGCCATCAGCGAGGGAGATGAAACTTCTTACTGGAGGCCTCCACATTTGAACCCCAACTCGATCATCCTCCATGGACCTCCTCCGGCTTCTGCGCATGCACCCACCGGCAAAATGCTGGACACATGCGCAGGAGCCGGGAAGGACCTTGGAAATTTAAAATCTCCTTGCTCCCGGCTACCAAAGGTCGCTGAGACCCTGGAGCAGTCACGGGTGGCCTCGATGAGTGGTCCTTGGTCACATGAAAAAAGGTAGTGATCTACCTTAGGGCAGTCTCACTCGACCGGAGAGAAATTGCAGATTCCGCATTAGTTTGATTCACGGTAATATGCGGATCAATCAAATGCATTGGATTACACAATTCCGCTCACATTAGTGGGTCGGAATTACGTAATCCACTTGCAGAAAACAGAACGCAGCATGTTCTATTTTATGATGGGAAATCTAAACTAAAAAAAGGTGTACTGCGCATGACCGCCTGTGAGGGAGCAGTTATGCACAATACATTACGCAGGGCCACGGCCGGGTTCACAGCTGGGATCCGCTGCGGGATCCATGTTAGCTCGGCATTATTCAGACCGCTACCTGTAATACATAATTTACAAGGAGCCCCGGGAACACTTGCCTTCCTGCAGTTCCAGGAGCAGCTAGTTGAGCGCCTTCTGTGTGAGACCACCGCACCTCAGCAAGATTACGAAGCCTCGCAGAGTGCCACTTTTCACACCCCATACCTGCTGCTGAGGTCAAGAAATTCCCCCCAAAAAAGTGTTGGGTTTGCAGCAAGCATGGGAACAGAAGGGAAGAGAAGGGATTTTATTGCCCATGTGCCCATCCCAACCAGGCCTCCTGTTTTCAGACATACCAAACAGTTTACATTATTACTTTTATCTAAGATTTAGGAAATGCCAAAAAGGAAGGGGAAATTATTTTTAGAGAGTCAGTTTTTTTCTGCATAAATGAGCAATTGGTGCTGGAATTTATTCAGTTGTGCCTGGAAATCAAATGGGCGTTCCCTCCATTAGAGGTCTAGCCATGTTTCCTGTAAGTAGATTGGGGCTACAATGTGTACGTTTCTGAACATAGGACAATCGGGGTAGATCCATTTTGGGGTGAAAGTCTTCATTCATGTGTGTGCTGTACAAAAAAAACCTGTTTTTAAAATGGCATAATTGCCAATAAAATGAAAATCGTAATTTTTTCCTTGCACTTTGCTTAGATTCATTACAAAACTGTGGGGTCAAAATACACAGTACATCCCGGGGTCTGAAACACCTTTCAGTTTGGGCCCTGTTATGCATACAGACATAATATTAGTGCCACAATGGGTATGCTTCTGAACACAGGACAAACAGGGGGATCCATTTTGGGGTTGCAAATCCTCATTTTCATGTGCGCATTGGAAAAAAATCCTGTCTTTAAAATGACATATTTGCAAAAATATAAAATGTCATTTTTTTCTCCTCTAAATTGCATTAATTCTTGAAAAAAAAAACTGTGGGGTCAAAATCCCCCCCCCCCCCCCCCCCCTGAAATTTAGCTCTGTCACTAAGTTGGAAACAGGCTTAGTCACTAAGGCGGGGTTAATTTATTTCCTGTGTTTCTTTCTCAGATCCTTTTACAAGTGTCAACGACATACAGAGTCGATTCCATAGATACAAGATTACATCCATCTTTACAGGCTACAACTTATGAAGATCTGAAGACAAACAATGAAGTTCTTATACAGCAGGTAACGTGAAAGGAAAATGTGAATATTGTGGCATATTTCCACCACTAGGGGGTCTAAGTTTAGACATTTCAGGGAGTCTATGTGGCAGAGAAGTTTTTTGATTCTGGAGCTGGCGAATGAAGTTAAATAGGACTCTTTAAAGAAGGTGTGATCCTCTTAGAAATGGCTCGTAGTCTTGGGCAGGACAGGTAATGCCAGAGGGGTAACATTTAATTCCATTTAATTTCTTTTTCTCTGCTCCAAAAATGATACAAAGAAACGGAAATTCCTAATGGGAGTAAACGCTGATGTGAACGAGCCCTTATCGAGTGTAGTGTCCGAGGAACAGTCCATGACAGAGCGTTCAAAGGACTCCTCAGAAAGAATCCTTGTATCATTTACATGATATTTTAGAGTCAATATACTAAAAAAATGAATGTCAGTTCCTGGAGATATTTAGGAAGTTCAGTGTACAGTAGAAGAGTAATAAGTGTTCTGATTTTTCTACTTAGGTGATATTTCGGATACTTTCACACCTGCGTTAGGGTCAGTTCAGGGTTTCCATCTCTCTGCTCCGTTTTCAGAGGAGAGAAACTCATATAAAGCAGAAAAAACTGATCCGTTTTTTTCACAATTGATTTTAATGGGGTTTCAAAAAAATGGAAGGCAAATGGAAAAGCTTCAGTTTGCTTCCATTCTTTTTTTTTTTTAAGGAAAAGTAATGCTGCAGACTGCACTATTTTCCCATCCCAAAAACCCGAAAACCTAACAGAATGAAAGCAAACAGAAGCCTCTATGTTTGCCTTCTGTTCTTTTGAAACCCCAGTGAAATCAATTGGCAAAAAATTATCCTTTTTTCTATTTTATTTCAGTTTCTCTCCTCCAAAAATGGAACAGAGAGACGGAGACCCTGAACTGACCCTAAGGCTGGTGTAAACCCAACCCTAATACCCATAGAAAGGCCTTACTTGTTTAGATTACTATGCAATGTTTGCTTGCTATTTCTCAGAATTGACAAAACGGAAAGCTCAAAAAGGGAGAAATAAGACCTAGCCATAAATTTGCCATATCTAAATACAGTACATTGCTTTTCCTTGATCATTAGATGGGGCCAGGTTAACATAACAAGACACATCTGGCATGGCTTTATAGTTATGTTGCTAGCATATGTAGGAGACACACGCTTGTAGGTTGCCACCTGTTACAAGTGCATTTAGTACACTAGTATAGTTAATGCTCTCTAACACTTGTGAATTAGCACCATTACAATATGGTACTTGTACTGTCATAGGTAGAGATGAGCGAGCATACTCACTAAGGACAATTACTCGAGCGAGCATTGTCCTTAGCGAGTACGTGCCCGCTCGGAAGGGAGCGGCGGGGGAGAGCGGGGAGGAACGGAGGGGAGATCTCCCTCTCCCCCCCCACCCCCCCCGCTCCCCCCTGCTCAGTGCCGCAACTCAACGCTCACCCGCGCCGGCACCCGAATCTTTTCTTCCGAGCGGGCAGGTACTCGCTAAGGACAATGCTCGCTCAAGTAATGGTCCTTAGCGAGTATGCTCGCTCATCTCTAGTCATAGGGCAACTTCAGCTTGCTGCCTCTTTATACCTCGGAAGGCCTGTCAACAACGATTGCAGTATTTAATTGCTAATAGAAGGATAAATGGATCCTCTTTCCTACAACAGTGAAACATATTAAGACATATAAATAATATTAAGTGAAAGGAAAACAAAAAACATCACGCTTCTACATAGTGGTCACTCATTTTGCCTTTAAACGTAACTAATAGAGATGAGCGAGCGTACTCGGATAAGCACTACTCGCTCGAGTAATTGGCTTTATCCGAGTATCGCTGTGCTCGGGTCTAAAGATTCGGGTGCCGCTGCGGCTGACAGGTGAGTCGCAGCGGGGAGCAGGGGAGAGCGGGCGGGAGAGAGGGAGAGAAAGATCTCCCCTCCGTTCCTCCCCGCTCTCCCCTGCAGCTCCCCGCTCCGTGCCGGCACCCAAATCTTTAGCCCCGAGCACAGCGGTACTCGGATAAAGCCAATTACTCGAGCGAGTAGTGCTTATCCCAGTACGCTCGCTCATCTCTAGTAACTAACAATGGTGTTCTGGAAAATTAGTTTCCAATGGTTCCAGTTCATTAATCGTAAATTATCCATGCTGCGTAATGTAGCGGTGCCTAAATAAGCAAAGTTTTATTACTGCATCTTTAGAACACGCTGTTCGTAACTTTCTTTTCATTTGGATCAGTTGGTTTGCTAGGTCATTGGCGATTGCTATGTAGTCTGTATATTAAAAGCTTAAAGGAAGTGTTAGTGACTATGGATATAACAAGCTGTATGAAAGCGAGCGATAGTCACAGGGGGATATTTACAAATTAGAACGGAACTATGCGCAGGTCTAAAACAGTTACAGACTTTCTGCTTCACTGCTATAGAGAGCCAGACCTAACGTTTGTACAGCCAAAGAGGACATTTCTTTTCTGGCAGGAACATGCAACGGGAACTCTAGATTTAGGAAATTCTGATATAATGACATCATTAACGGTTAGTTTTCATGTTCTGCTCTATCCGATAATTGGGCAACGTAATACTAAAGCTGGAAAATTATGTGCTATTTTACACAAGGTGATTATCTGCAATGTGATAGCTTCAGAAACTTCATAATCTTTGGAAAGCCAGGGGATTTAATAGTAATTTTCATTTATATAATATAACATATTCTGACACCTTGAAATTGTCACTTACAAAATGACCATATACCGTATATATGCTATTAAGTATATAGCTTAAAGGGTTTTTTAGGCTCATTTTTGAATACAGTTTTAGGCCCTCGTGCCTAAAACTATATAGAATCAATATACTCACTGTGGTGCCGGACTACCATTTTGGCGATCTGGTGCCATGGCATCTGACAGGTGATGTCACAGGACAGAAAACCTGGTGATGTCACATGGACGTCTACTGTACAGGATCAGGGCCTGGATTGGGGGGAGCCCGTGTTAGAGGGAGAAATGGCTCAGAAGGTAACCTCAGCTGAGAACATCTCACAGGATTTCTTGGGACCACAGGTGGATGATACCAGAGGCTGTGTCACTGCTTTGGGAGGGCTGCATGGAGAGCCCCATTTCCAGCCATCTTGGCCATGCCTATGGAAGTAATCACAGGTACAGACTGCAAGGCTAGGCCTTCATAATACCAAACGATGATCTCTTCCATACTCCACCTATTTGCAGCAGAAGGTAACTTTAACGCCTGTTTCACACGAGTTACAAAATCGCTTTTATGTGAAGCCATGGTTTCCAATGGGTTATTTCAGGCTACAAAGCATCTCTCATGTGAAAGAACCCATTGAAAACCATGGGCTTCACATACATGCATGCTGTAGCGATGATTGTAGCAAGATTTTGTAGCCCGTGTGAGAGAGGCCCAATTGATTCAGAGTTCGAATCCATCAAATCACAATTCAGATTAGCCAAATCACAGATCGTACACTCACTGTGGGCCACGGTTTGTGTAGGTGGCTTGTGGGAGATTCAGACGGTACACTGAAATGTTTTTCTCTACCCCCTTCACTGTGTTTAGATCTTCTGTTTGTAATTGTGGCCAATGGCAGTAGCAACCAATGTTTTCCATTGCCTTCTTCCCTGTGGTCTCGAGTCGAATGCAACACATCGGCTTATCACACTGCTTTCCCCCCTAATGCACCAAATTAAGATGTCCCCGATCTCTCTCTCTACATCTGCTTCCACCAAGACACCTACATTCACCTGACCTCGCCAGTTCACCAACATCATGAGGTTGTGCTGGGAATCTATTGTAGACAGCTGCCTTAAGATGACCTGGGCTGGGGAAATAAAAGACAGAATCTGATTGATTGTAATGTGGAGCTCCTCTCCTTTTTCTGATCCTTTAGTTGAATATGTTATTTTATTTAATTAATTGCATTTTTGAATTGCCACCAATGAATAAATGCATAATTATGCTAATTCATCTTAAATTGATTCCCTTCAGTTATTTTAGCGTTGGAACAAGCAGCTTCACACACACATGCCCTCGTGCAATGCTGGAAAGATCACTTTTGCCCCTGGATAGGCCATCCTGTATACTTTGCATCTGACCAATATTTTCAAGATCTCTACTTGCAGTGTGTTTTCCTTGCCAGATCTCTTCTTGATATGAGATCAATCTGTGCTTTATGGTTAGTAAACATCTGCAATTATGTTTCCAATACATACCATGTAATCATTCTTAGGTCAAGATATACGAGGAAGACTTCATTAAAGAGAGAGCCGAGAAAGAGAAGATAAGAAAAGAAAAATTGGAACTGCAAAAAATTATCCAGAAACTAAAGCTTCAACTACAGATGAACAACAAGGTGAGGATTTGAAAGGATATTGGGGGAGATTTATTAAGACTGGATTTTCATACACTAGCTGTAGACTGAAGTTCATTGGAGTGAAATGTACCAACATTGTTTTTTAAATAAACATTAAAATTTAGGACAGAAAATGAAATCTATTCCTGATGTGGCCAGGAGTAAATTCGTACTATAAGTGGCAGAATTTTCTGTCTCATAGGCCTCCTGCAGACGAGTGTGGTGTTTTAACGCTCATTTCCTCTCGCGAGCGGATCCATGCTCCTTACTGTACTTTTTTCTTCTATTGCCCGACCCATTTACATAGGTGCGAGACACACCCGTGTCATGTTTGTACAGGCGGGGCAGCCTACTTAGTAGGCTGGCCAACCTACCTAGTCCCAGATGTAATCAATCTTCCCAGTGTAATTTCGCCATTCTTGGAGATGGATAACCAAAAACAAAATGCTGGCATTGCATATTTTGTTTTTGATAGTGTCTACTGTGCAGGATAAATAATGAGACATTTTAGTAAATTGGACTTTTACGAAAGTGGTGATACCAACTTTTTATTTTTTTTATTTTTTTTGGGGGGGGGGGCGTGTGTTCTAACTTTTAATACTTTTTAAGCAAAAATTGATACAATGACACCCAAAATCCATCATACATCTATAGCAAATGTTGTGAAGGAGTCAAAGCCACTATTTATTTTATATATTAGAATATCTAATTCGCAAGAACGTTGGCGGAAGCGAGCCCAGACACTATTTTTGACAGGAACCCTCAGTTGTCTGTGTTTGTCTTTCATAAGACATACATCATATTCATGAAGAATGAGTTGCACAGCTCTTTTCACATGATTGTGCACTATTTTAGAACATACACAAAGAAAAAGACTTGTATAGAAGAAAAATATCTGATATGGAATCAAGCAGTTGTGAAGCAACGTTATAATCGAGACAGGATTTCAGCCTTTTGAATTACACATGAATATATGATAAGAGTCTGACTGCTAGGAACCCCTACCGATTACAAAAATTGGTGTCCGATGTTGCCCGTTTGAAAGGAGTGCTGGCCGATCATGCACACTTCTGCTCCAGTAAAAGTCTATGGGACTGGTGGTCAGCTATTTCCTAAATCTCATGGAGATACAATGGAGCAGCAGAGCATATACTCAGCCACCACTCCATTCCACCAGGGGTCATGGTACCTTCCATACTAGTGATTGGTAGGGGACCCAGCTGTCACACCCCTACTATTTAAACACTTATGACCTATCTTGATGCTAGGTGATAATTTGCCCTTCTTCGAATAACCCTTTCAGCGTATTCTTAAAACTGTACACAGAAGGCCTAGCATCATTCACATTTTGAATAATCAAAGGAGAACAGAATTTTTCTATATACTCTCATCCCTACTTAAAAGAAATATCATACATTTATTTCACTTCCATGACCTGTGTTACAAAACGATCTGCCAACGTTACGCCTAAAGTTTTATTTTTCACATTTGTATGGTGTTTTTTATCATTACGTTTTAATCCATAGTGAATATTCAGATAGAGACAAAAGTTTTTTTCCTCTTTCCTGTGTTGAGGTCTGCAGCCATAGCCCGATTCTCACTGTTCCTTTGTCTTTGTGTGTTAATTAATTGTTCCAATATGTGATTTGCGGATAGCATCTTGTGGTATATATAAAATGTTTATGGCGGGTACAGACAGCCAAAGTACATCTCATGGGAAAACAGAAAACAACCCAATGAGCTACAGCAGCGGTTGTGTTGAGCCAAGAAGGATTGATCTAAATTACTTCTGTACGACAAACAAAAAGTCCTTTACTGTGTTTATATTTTAAGCTTGCTGCTGAGTTTTTGTTTGAAGTATTCATGAAGTCCATATTGTTGTAATAAGGTTTTATTATTCTGTGTAGCCAGATTACCAGTGGTATGTTCCAGGCCGGCTTCCTCCAGATGTGAAGCAGAAAGACACTGGTAAGAAAGCAGCTGTGTGAAATAGACTGTTCAACTTAATGTTGTTTGATAAAGCTGCTTAGGAGTCTTATATACAGAGGTAGGATCTCCAAGAAACTCAGGAAGTTTACATCTCGTATGTTGCAGTATGGTTCATCTTCAATACAATATTTCATTAGGTTGCAGCATTGCAAAAGTAGGTTCCCTTATGGTAAAGATAAATAAGCCATAGACATATGCTCTGTTCACACTATTCTGATGACTTTCATCATTCCAGTGATCAATAGACCCTATTGTCTTATGTTTAAGTCTATAGGAGTTCCACCAAGGTTTCCATTGCTTTAGCAGTAACAATAGTTGCTGAAGGCTGCGCAACTCCTGATGCCAAAAGTGGCAGAAACCCCCAATGGAACCATAAAAACTCTTAATGGTCATGTGAACAGAGGCTTTAAATACACTGTTTTACTAAAATCAAGATGGTTCTTGTAACGGAGACATGATTAACTTATCCTAATTTTTGGATGATGGACACAACATGACATTGAAAATGTGACATTGCTTCTTGTTCTGAAGTTGCAGAGGGAAAGAGTCAAAAAACGCAGAAAAAATTGAAAATTGTATTATTTTTTGGATCTAAACTACTTTTCTCCATATTTATTTAGTGGGAATGCAGCAGGGCTACGCAAAATTCTGTTATCTCTATAAATTCGAGAGTCATGGCAGATTAAAGATGGGAAGGACTGCCCTCATTAATCATCACTTACACTAAAGGCCCATTTAGACACAAGGATTATCGCTTAAAATTCACTTAAAAGCCGTCTTTTGTGCAATAATCGTTGCGTGTATCTGCATCGACATCGTGCAGTTTTTGTTAACAAATCGCTGATTGTCTTTTAGCATGCTGAAAGAGAACAATCAGCCTTATCAGGAATTCACAGCCGGATACGGCTGATACTATTGCTTCAGCTGTATCCTGCTCAGTGAACACAGCTGGGGTATGAAGAACACAGCGGTCCTGTGTAACAGCTGAGCGATCTGAGAAGAGAACAGCTGGATATAGAAGACAAGCGGCCCCGCTAGTCTTCTGCATATCCCACTCAGAGCGCAAGGTGATTGCTCAAAACTATCAATCAAACTGCCATTTCAGCAATCCCCTTGCCCTCTAAATGCACACAACAATGTATGTAGTGTATCAGCCACTTGTCACTCCGGATAAAGTCATTCTTCCACCTCTACATATTAAACTCGGACTCATAAAACAGTTTAAAAAGGAACAGTGATGCATTTACCTATTTGTGTTAGCTATACCCAAAGATCACCACAGAAGAAAACAAGGAGGGAATATTTATTAGTCCCCAGAGAAGACAACTTCAAAAGGATGAGAAATTGGAGAGTCGGTTGAAGGACAGCAAAAGAGAAGCATGGAAAGTAGAGATGAGCGAGCGTACTCGTCCAAGCTTGATGCTCGTTCGAGTATTAGGGTACTCTAGATGCTCGTTACTCGAGACGAGCACCACGCGGTGTTCGAGTCACTTCCATTTTCTTCCCAGAAAAGTTTGCGCCGTTTTCTGGCCAATAGAAACACAGGGAAGTCATTACAACTTCCTCCTGTGAAGTTCCAGCCCTATCCCACCCCCCTGCAGTGAATGGCTGGGGAGATCAGGTGACACCCGAGTATATAAACTGGGGCCGGCCGCGGCTCGCCACAGATGCACGCTGAGAGACATTAGGGAAAGTGCCGTCCTGCTGTAGCTGCTATAGGGAGAGTGTTAGGCTGTTATCTTCGTCTTCAAGAACCCCAACGGTCCTTCTTAGGGCCACATCTGACTGTGTGCAGTACTGTTGAGGCTGCTTTTAGCAGTTTTGCACATATTTTTTTTTTTATATCGGGCGTGCAGACTATAGCGTCCTCAGTCTGCAGTCATTTTACTGAGTATAGGGGCAGTACTGGTGAGGCAGGGACAGTGGTACAGGGAAAGAGATATACTGGCTATATAGGCAGTGGGCTTTTTCAAAAAAATTGGAAAAAAAAATCATTGGGCTGCCTGTGACCGTGTTCAGTTTACTGCGTGTCTGCTGGGGGTAGTAGTCGCTCATTAATACCCAGCTAGGTGTTACTGCAGACTTGCGCATAATTTTTTCTGGCTGCACTGTGTTTTCAATAACCACAGTCATCCTCCAACAGGGAAAGCCATATACAGGCTATATAGGCAGTGGGCTTTTTCAAAAAAATTGGAAAAAAAAATCATTGGGCTGCCTGTGACCGTTTTCAGTTTATTGCGTGTGTGCTGGGGGTAGTAGTCGCTCATTATTACCCAGCTAAGCCTGTGAACGTCTACAGTTTACTGCGTGACTGCTGGGGGTAGTAGTCGCTCATTAATACCCTAGACTGCTACTACTACTGAAATGGAACTAATACTGTGCTCTCCCTATACTGCTGCTTTGGAATTGTTACTGGGGCCTGTCTTGACTGCTACTATTACTGAAATGGGCGGTTGGGCAGCATGTTACCCAGGAGAAGTGTCAGCGGAGTGTCATGCAGGCAGTGATTGTGCTTTGTTGGAGGTAGTGTGGTGCTTAGCTAAGGTATGCCTTGCTAATGAGGGCTTTTCAGAAGTAAAAGTTGTTGGGAGGGGGGGGGGGGACTCTTGCCGCTATTGTGGCTTAATAGTGGGACCTGGGAACTTGAGATGCAGCCCAACATGTAGCCCCTCGCCTGCCCTATCCGTTTCTGTGTCGTTCCCATCACTTTCTTGAATTTCCCAGATTTTCACAAATGAAAACATTAGCGGAGCATAGGTCCCATACAAAAATGCTCGGGTCGCCCATTGACTTCAATGGGGTTCGTTACTCGAAACGAACCCTCGAGCATCGCGGGAAGTTCGACTCGAGTAACGAGCACCAGAGCATTTTGGTGCTCGCTCATCTCTAATGGAAAGCTTTCAAAATTGTAGTAGTGAAGTAGTAGAAGTAGTTTGTGAAGACTAGAGATGAGCGAGTATACTCGCTAAGGCACATTACTTGAGCGAGTAGTGCCTTAGGCCGCCTGCACACGGGCGGAAATCCCGCGGCGGTATTTCCCGCGGGATTTCCGCCACTGAAAGTCTGCATAGGAGTGCATTACAATATGCACTCCTATGCAGACGGCCGCGGTTTGGTCGCGCGAAATCTCGAGCGGCAAACAAACCGCGGCATGTCCTATTTTTGTGCGGGGCTCGCACTCACCCGGCCACCGGCTCCGGTCTGCGCATGCGCTGGCTGCGCGGCAGCCGGCACATGAAAGAGCCGGGGCCGCCAGGCGCAGGTGAGTACGCGCTTGTCACTGCAGGCTCTCGGGTCGGGTCCCGCGGCGAGAATTCTCGCCGCCGGATCCGACCCACTCGTCTGCAGGCGGCCTTAGCCGAGTATCTCCCTGCTCGTCTCTAAAGATTCGGGTGCAGGCAGGGGCGGGGAGCGGCGGGGGAGAGCGGGGAGGAACGAAGGGGAGATCTCTCTCTCCCTCTCTCCCCCCCTGGCACCCAAATCTTTAGAGACGAGCGGGGAGATACTCGGCTAAGGCACTACTCGCTCGAGTAATGTGCCTTAGCGAGTATACTCGCTAATCTCTAGTTAAGACATGTCAGAGCCAAAAGTTTCCATCAGCTTGTGGATGAACTTCTAATGGCATATAAGAAAATCGGTTGCAGATTGTCCCTGAAACTAAATATCCTCTATTCCTATTTAGATGTTCTCCACACTAATTGCAGGGCAGTTAGCAACAAGCATGGGGGGTTCATCAGAATATCGCAGTCATCTAATAGCATTACAAAAGGCAAATGATGTCCCACAAATTGGCAGATTACTGCTGGATGATCAGAAGAGACACTCTAGAAACAGAATACAAGAGACAGACAAAGATGTATCTGAAGCATGTTCCAACAAAAAATCTAATTTAACTCAATATTCACTCGTTTTTCCCTCTAACATTCAAATAAGGAGCAATCTCACATTTTCAAGAATTTAGCAGTGGCCAAATCTGAGGATTGGGCTGCGTTTTCACTTGTGGAATAGCTGCGAAACTTAATCATTATATTTCAATGTTTGAATTTTGCAGTGCGATTCCACAGCATCAATAGACATGCTGCAGATTCAGAATTATCGTAGAAAATATCCGCACCATGCGAAGGAGATTTTATTAAATTCCCTCCACGTGGCTTGTAATGTAAATCCTGCGGAACTTCCGCTGCAGCAGATCTAGCATGTGTGAAGGCAGCATTAGACTCTAGCAGATGGAATAAAACTGGGACACTTGAGTAGTGCTTGACATAAACAATTATGATACTTTCCAGTTCTGTGGTAGGCCTGTTTATGTGAAGAATTCGTGCACACGGTCATTCTCCTGGGTTGTGTAATAGAGAAGCAACATCTTTGTTGTTTAGCTTCTTTAATTTTTTTTCCAGTTAGTCAGCACAATACAACAGAATGAGTCAAAATATAGTCTAAACTACCCTGTACAGTGTACAATACAGTAGAATATTGCATTTGTACTATATTAGAATGTGGATATTATGTGCTAATGTATTAATGTGTCAAGCATTTTGATTGTGTTTTATCCAATAAAGTAGCTATTACAAATGTACTGGTGGTGGAACTGTCTAAAATATGATGTTATGTAATTTACTAATCCATCAATTTTCATTTGGCTCCAATTTCTCTACTGAAAATATGTAACCTCTTGCGTGTTGCAGACCTTAAAAGGGTTCTAAGCTTTTGATGGCCTATATGTAGCATATAACATTCAGCTCATTTGTCAAAAAGACCTCAGTGGTTGGACAAGTCACCCTGCTTAGTAGAGTTTTTAGGGATCCTCGTCTTCTCCATTGCTCCTCTCACAGGGCGTTGGATTTGGTTATGTCCAGAAACCAACCAGCAACTACTGAGCATGCCAGAGAAAATCCAGAAAACAAGCGAAGGGGCAATGCAAAGAAGACAGAGGATTATGTCAGAGCCAAAGGATAATCTGGAATCAGAATCTGGTATGGAACAGAGTCAAAACCAGGAGAACTAAAAGGCACAGTATAGCAAGTAGAACCTAAGTCAAGCAGTCCAGGGTCAGAATCCAAAGCACAGTAAGGGAAATCCAAAGTCAGAACCAATGACAAGCTGGTTTAGAAATTCTTGACGACTATCATCATAAATAGCACCAGAGGACACTGACAGGGATCAAAATGAACTGGCACCGAAGTACTGGAGGAACTGAGCTGTATAGCCAGATTATATGGTAAAGGTCAACAGTAGTAGAAATAGGAGAGCTGAATAGGTCATGAGAAAAGGATGTGCAATCATCCGTGCTGACCAGACTGTTGATTGCTGGTGGAAGTGTAGGTCATGGCATTATCCTCAAGATGGGCCATCAGTAGCAGATCAGCAAGGGTCTATTGCCTGTGACCCCTGACAATCATCTATTTGCCAGGCCACTACACTCAGGCATGGAGCTAATTTCTGATGAAAGTAGACAGTTAAGTTTCCACCATAGTGACCTGGCTTCGTATAGCAGTCCAAGTTCCCATTAATTTCAATGACAGACCAAGTTGGGCCACTGCAGTGGGAATGGAGCTGTGTGCTTCCTGCAGAAATCAGCTCAGTGTCTGAATGCAGCAGCCCAGCAAACAGATAATCGGTTGGGATCTCAAGTGGTAGACCCCTGCCAATCTGCTACTAAACATCTATTCTGAAGATAGGCCATCAATAGCTTATAGCTGCATAACCCTTTCAACATGCAGCCATATCATGGGCAGGTGAAACACAACATTCTTGCAAAATTGCTACATGGAATATCTACTCTGCTTAGCTTGTTGTTGTTACTTTATTCTGACATCTCTATATTTAATAATATTTTTTCTATTGTTATTTTCAGGCCCTTCATTAAAATAACGCCACAAGCCAAACTAGTTCAAGACTGCTTCCTGCACTGCTGTCCTTCCAAGTCATATGCGTGAAGGGAAGTGCTGGGGAGCCTTCTTTATGCTACATTTGTTTTTAAGTCCTTAGTTAACTGTATTGGAAATCAGAAACAGACATAACCAAAGATGTCAAAGTGAATAAACTGCAATACGGCCAATGCCATGATTATCCGATCCCACTTCATGATGCTGCTGACAATAATTAGTGCGGGCAGAAATAGAAATGACATGTGCTATACATCAATTTAGCTGCATGCCCAGGATGTGAAAAAGGCTTTGTCTTCTAAGTGTAAAGTGAAAATGTGCCTATTTCATGTGAGGAGTAGAGAAATTTCATTGCACAAGATGTGGTTTGGAGCCGTTTGGAATATTGTTGTAAGAGAAGGGAATAGCATTCTAAGAAATCTCATGGTAAAATGTTGTTATTCTAATCACTTCCTTTATAGACCAGCCACAAAGATAATAAGGATGCAGAAGTGTGGGGAAATTAAACTCCTAATCACAGTCAAGCAGGCACAGTAAGCAGGATACAAGGTCTATTAACGTTTCCCCTGAGGTCCTATATACAGTACATGCATGTCCATACAGCAAAGACTATGGAGTTTATATAATATGCACAACAAGTCCAGAGTCTTTGCTGCATAGATAGAAGCTTCCCAGATATAACTGCATTAAAACAGAATATCATTTATAAACTTTCATTATTGATAATGCATAATTAATTCAATTGTTCCATAATAGCCAAACAAAGTAATCAAGAGCAGGAGATAAGGCCCATTTACATGAAGCGATCGTTTGAGCGATCATCGTTGTGTCTAAATGTGCGCCCATCGTGCACTGCTAGCTGATCGCTAAATTTAGGCCAAACAAAAAATCGGCGTTCAGCCTTATCAGCAGTTCTCTATGGGTAGTGCTGAAAGCTTTGTTTCCCGTTGGAGAACAAAGGAGCTAAAAGCAGATAGGAGCCTTCGGGCTATTAACTGCATTCAGCTAAGGCTTAATTTTCACAATAATAAGCTATTAGGTAGCTGAGTAATTACTTAAAGGGGTTCTGACACGAATAAGGGTTGTATGTTTTAGCATCCATTCTTCCCTGGTCTGCCTAATGGACACAAGGAACCCACGATTTTTGGCTTGCTTTTGCTTAAAAACCCAATGTTTACCTTTGTTACCAGCATGTGCTGTTGTTGTTGTGCAGCTGGGGGTCATCTCCCAGCAGGCTTTGAGCTTGAACACAGCTTCCTCCTTCCAGGGTTGCCATGGAGAGAACAGACAACCTGCCTGCCCACAGTTACTCATGTGATGCTTGTGGGCGGCAGCTAACAATGTGAAGCTGGGAACAGTCCTATTGCTGTTAGCAGACAGTGTAACTGCAGAAATCTCTATATCTTTGTAATCTCTCTTTCTCTCTGTCTCTCTAATCTCTATCTCTCTCATCTCAATCTCTTTATATATCTGTATCTCTCCCAATCTCTCTAATCCCAATCTCTCTAATCTCAACAGATATATATATCTTTGCAATATCTCTCTTTCTCTCTATGGCCGCCTGCACACGGGCGGAAATCCCGTGGTGGGATTTCCGCCACTGAAAGCCTGCATAGGAGTGCATTACAGTACGCACTCCTATGCAGACGGCCGCGGTTTGGCCACGCGAAATGTCGCGCGACAAACAAACCGCGGCATGCCCTATTTCTGTGCGGGGCTCGCAAAGCCTCGCACAGAAACGTCACTCACCCAGCCGCCGGCTCCAGTGGGCGCATGCACCGGCTGCCTGTCAGCGGTCACATGAAAGAGCCGAGGCCGCCGAGCGCGGGTGAGTACGCGCTCCTCCACGCAGGCGCTCGGGTCGGGTCCCGTGGCGAGAATTCTCGCCGCCGGATCCGACCCGCCCGTCTGCAGGCGGCCTAAATCTCTAATATGTATCTCTCTCATCTCAATATATATGTGTGTATATATATATATATATATATATATATATATATATATATATATATATATATATATATATATATATATATATATCTGTATCTCTCTCTAATCTCAATCCCTATCTCTCCAATCCCAATTGATATATATATATATCTTTGTAATCTCTCCCTCTTTCTCTATCTCTCCTCTCTATCTCTAATTTTCAAAGACGGAGATTGGAGACGGAGATTGGCGATATTCTCCATCTCTAATCTCAATCTCTAACGCGGACCAGAACTATTGTCGATCTGCCTCCCTGTGACTTTACAATGGAGCGGGCATCACTGGTGCGACTTGTCAGGCAGCGGCGTCCAACAGGTCGTCCTGTGAAAAAGCAACATAAGCCCCTAAAAAAATTCTTTAGAAACCCCCTGCAATGCACAAGGAATGCCATATTGATGACAACAGCAACGATAAGGTTGGGTTCACAATGGGCGGATTTACCGCGAAAATTTCGTCCTGAATTTTGCTGCGGCAAATCCGCTTGCGGCCGCTAATCCCGGGATTAGCCAGCCATGCGGGACGGCGAATACGCCGTGGCAAAGCCGCTAGAGGCTTGGATTCGCCGGCTGCAGCATGTGAATTTTTAGTTTTCTTCCGCTGCGGCCGCGCTCTCCTCTATGGGAGCGCTGGCCGCAGCGGAAGAGCGTGCGGCCAGGCTGCTTCAAAACCCGAGGCTAGTGCTGCGGGTTTTGAAGCAGCGGATTCCAGGTGTAAATCTTGCGGTTTTTCGCTGCAGCCAAACCGCGAGATCTCCGCCCTGAATGCGACCAGTGTGAACCCAGCCTAATAATCACTTGTGTGTATCTATGAATATAACTATAATTTGACCTTGTGAAATATTAAATCCGTGGCCCTCTGCTGGGTTTTGAGAACTGTTTTTGGGAAACATAAATTGAGTGCCTGCCGCAGTAAGAAGGGAGACCTCTGACGACAGTCAGGACGGGCCGTCCTCTCCTTCGTGATTGCGCGCAGCCGCAGAGGAAAGGAGCCCTCTGACGTCAGTCAGGACGGGGCGCTGTCCCCTCCGGAATCGCAGGCAAGCGCAGAGGAAAGGAGCCCTCTGACGTCAGTCAGGACGGGCCGCCCTCCCCTCCAGGATCGCAGGCAGGCGCTGAGGAAAGGAGCCCTCTAACGTCAGTCAGGACGGGCCGCCCTCCCCTCCGGGATCGCACGCAGGCGCTGAGGAAAGGAGCCCTCTGATGTCAGTCAGGACGGGCCGCCCTCCCCTCCGGGATCGCGCGCAGCCGCAGAGGAAAGGAGCCCCCTGACGTCAGTCAGGACGGGCCGCTGTCCCCTCCGGAATCGCAGGCAAGCGCAGAGGAAAGGAGCCCTCTGACGTCAGTCAGGACGGGCCGCCCTCCTCTCCGGGATCGCACGCAGGCGCTGAGGAAAGGAGCCCTCTAACGTCAGTCAGGACGGGCCGCCCTCCCCTCCGGGATCGCACGCAGGCGCTGAGGAAAGGAGCCCCCTGACGTCAATCAGGACGGGCCGCCCTCCCCCCCGGGATCGCGCGCATGCGCCGAAGAAAGAAGACCCCTTGACACTGAGCCATACGGACGGGCCGCCCACAGCAAGCACTGCTTGTGACGTGGGGCCCGTCTGCTGACCTAGGAAGTGGCTCATGGACGGAGCAGAGACGGAAGCGGTCATTTTGACCGCTCCAGCTCTGCTTTAAGAAGCTGCAAAAGAAGCTAAAAGGTGAAGGGGATATCACGGATGATCGGCCCTGCCAGGTAAGGTGAGTAAATTTTTTTTCTTGTTCATGTCAGAACCCCTTTAATAGTTTATGCAAAATGATCGCTCAAAGCTGTCACTCAAACTGTCGTTTGAGCGATCTTGTAAACGGGTCATTACTCTTTCCAGCAGCTATGACTAATAGAGGGTCCCTCTCTAATGTCATGTACTGTGATAGGACATTTGGACTAGGGTTGTCCTCATGATTCCACCCATTTTGCTAAGTGCTGTTAATAAATATTTATCAGGCAGCTTCTGTAAACTCATTTATTTGCTGTCTACCAGCCATTGGAGTTTACAACTGAACTCTACATGTCATGCTGCTAAAATGTACTTTGAATATTCGGTGTTGAGAAGCACATCCTATTGCAGTCCTATGCATTCTGCATTGTGGAAGACTATTTCTTCTATAAATAAAAAAAATCATAGGTTTGTATAGATTCTTGACGGATCCTCATCTGTCAAGTTGTTAAAAATAATATTCAGTTATTTTCTAGTTATAACTGTTTTGGCAGAGCTGTGGGACAAACAATGGGACCACCATTAGAGCTCCCATAAGGCTACTCTCACACGGCCCGCTTTTTACCATGATTAACGCCACGCTAACCGTGTTACAATGCTCCCATTGGGTTCAATGGGGCTTTGCAGACGCATGCACGAGTGCGGTATTTCTAATGCACACTGTTTGCTTTATTTTTGCCTGTTTTAGCGCTTTTAACGCACCTCATCACCCATCAGAATGATGGAGTGTGTTAAAAATTGTGTCAAATGCTGTAGTATGCGTTCAAAAATGCAGCATCAAATCATACAGTACATTATACAGTACATTAAATGGTACCGTGTTTCCCTGAAAATAAGACAGTGTCTTATATTCATTTTTGTTCAAAAAGGTTTTACTTTTTTACATGTATAGCTGCCTGGACACTATTTAAATTGACTTTTTAGATTAACTGTTAGCAGGGCTTAATTTTGGAGTAGGGCTTATATTTCAAGCATCCTCAGAAAGCCACAAAAATCATTTTGCATCCTGAAGAATTCTGGAAAATCATGCTATGTCTTATTTCCAGGGTATGTCTTATTTTCAGGGAAATAGGGTACTATTAAAAAATATAACCCTCATATGGCTATGTTGACAGAGAAATAAAAATGTTATGGTTCTTAAAAGGCAAATATGAGAAAAAGAAAACAGAAGCCCCAAAAAATGGCTGGCAGTTAAAGTGTTAAAGCGGTTTTCTTACCAGGATCATTAGAATAGCTGATAAATGATTGGTCGCTGGGAGAATGACTGCTGGGACCCTCAGGAATCAGGGAAGGAGTCCCCCTTAGTGAATGGAGCGCCAGTGCACATCCGTTGCCACCACTTCATTTACATGCGCACCACTACTTGTTCTGTGCTGTCCTCGGGATCCCTGTGGGTCCCTGTGGTCAGACCTCCAACTACCCATCCTTTATGACCTATCCTATGGATAGGTAATACACTAGTCTGATGGGGCAATCCCTTTAAATGGAGCTACAAGCTTATTTTTAAAACTAACACATTTCTTTCTATTAGTCTAGTGCTTTGATTCCTCATTGTTTTCAAAATCCTGGCTTATATATGCCTTCACTCTCAATGATAATACATTGTGTATTATGCAGTGTGTACTCTGCATGTGTAATATGTCATGTACGTGAATAACTTGTAAGAAGACATACATAAAATTTATTTTTTAGCATTTACGTATTTATGCATTTTATGTCTTGTAGATGAGAAGAAATAAGATTAGTTAGTTTTATATGTTATGCTAAGCCAATAAACAGCATTACGGGCAGGGACTCTAATTCCTCCACGTTTGCCAATAGGAATGTCAGAATCCTATGAAAACCCAATAGTGTAGGGAATGCATCATCCTTTATGGAGTTTTGCCAAAGCTTCTTATGAGATCAGTTGGTTCAGAGAAAATCCCACTTGGATGACTGCATATTTCCTGTTTGCAAAACGTATTTGCAAACCACCAAATCATCTGAAAAGTAAAAAAAAACTATTAAATTATTGTTGCATTAAGAAACCCAAGTTATCAGCATATTAACCAATTCACGTCTCCGATCAGCTTCATAATCATAGTGTACTGAGTCTGTGCTGGGAATATAAAGTTCTTTGACTTTCAATTAGCAATTGACATGGCATATCATTGCTGTATTAATAGAGTGCTGTATTAATAGAGTGCCACTGGCCAACTGCACAATGAGATTCCCTAAACTGAGCTAGATTATAACGAAGCACTTTTATAATGCTGTCTGCTACTGTAAGGACTGTGGATGTGGAACCACTGTGTCAACCTACCGGTAGGTGATGATCCGATCCAGCATGGCTAACAGCCAACCCCAGCATGGGAGGTAAGATACTGGATAAACAGCCCCGTATATAGATGGAAACCAGGGAAGGTATCTTGCCCTGAACTGATAAACAGAAGAGGGAGACCCCTGCCTACAAGCAGCGCACTCGTCCCGATAAGGACGACCCCACGGTCTTCTTCTAGTCACTGACTTACCCTGGCGGGTTAGAACACCTATAAGACAAAGATAGAACAACACCGGGGAGTCAAGAAACAAAGGAGGAAGAAGCGGACAAGGATAAACAGAGAAGCGGACAACGGAAACAACAGACTACAGAGTACACGAACAAAGAACACAGAGCACAAGCAGAACGCAAGGTAGCAAGGTAACTGCCGAAGCAGCGGCTAGATATGAAGTGAAGGTAGAAACTCTCATCAAGACTGTAGCAAGGTCTGAAAGGCCGAGGGCAGCTATAAAGAGCAGTGATTGGAAAAGGTGCATCAGCTGAACAGGAGGCCTTAAGCTAACCCTAGGAGTGCTGGAAGAGAGCGAACACAAGCTCAGGGAACAGACAGAATGGGACGACACCCATGTTTGCCAGACACAGAAGCAGAAGACCATGTCTGAACAGTGCACCTAACAGCTACATTTGCATATGAGTTAGTCATGTATTGAAACTACTCTATAATTTCCACCCACTACAGATCAGTATGTCATTAGAATATAACCAGCATTGCGTTAATATTACCGATGACCAGTAATACTGATGGGTCATCTTCTAGGCAGGAAATTGAACTACATAAGACAGCCATTTTGAAAAATGGATGCAATACAGATAAAATACTGATCAATACATATCAAATATGGCCTATATACGGATGCATACATATTTTAGTCACTCTCCATTGACTTCAAAAAGCATTTTACATCTGCAAAAACAGCAAAATACATTACTACTTGTATAGCAGGAACATAGATACTTTTTAAAGGCATTATATATATAATATATATTTTCTCTTTCGGACACAATGAAGAAATGAGTCTGGGTTGACATCCTGTTTTATTGCCCAGACCATCATTTGCAATGGGCTTACAAGCTTCTTCTTATATTACTTACAAAAAGGGCCCTCATGTATAAAGATCGATGTGACACATTTTTGGTGAAAATAATGGCCTATATTCTGTGTGTTTGATTTTTTAAGAACTTGCATCCAAAAAGAATAGCTGCTTGTGTGGCATGCACCACTTTGTGATTCATGTTAGCCAAGTGGATGCGCATACCACCGAAAATACACAAATGACATGCTACTTTAGATCAGACCCTTTTGGGACCTCTATTTTTCTGGATAGGTGGAGATTCCAGAGGTTAGCAGTATAAATCACCCATATAAATAGTGACACAGGGGCTAACTAGAAAATGCTGGGCCCCATAGAAAACTTTTGTAAGGCCATGTAAAAACTACAACCTCTATACAATAGTAAGGGAGTCAGAAGAACTGGCCTGAGAAGGGCCCTCTAAGGCCCCAAGGAGGTGGTGGCCCCAGGACATGTGCTCCTTGTGGTCTCCTTATTATCATGTCTTAAAGGCAGTAATGGTACATGAAGGCCATTGCCTCAAGTTGTAAAGTTGATTTGAAAGCATGATAATTGCTAACACCCTTTAGAATTTCTCTATCTTCTGTTACTCATATTAGATCGGTTAAATTACATATATGTTATAAGATTATAGGACAGTGCTATTTTTTAGAAACAATTCCACTCTTGTTCACAAGAATGGGAATGAGCTGTAACACCATTTGTCAGGCAGGCGGATATGGATCCACCTTGCCTCGCACTGGTTAGACTTTGGGTTGTCTGGGGGGGTAGCACCTGGGATACCCCAGTTTGCACCACATTTTTTGCTCCATGTCATTCCAGCACATCCCCACTCTATTCATTACCTTACCCTATCTTGTTGCCCCATTTAACTGTGCGAACCTGCTGTTATCGATACATTATCTCCCACAGATGGCTCCCTATACCTCTCTGTCAGACTGCTCCCCAATCCCCCATCTCTCACATAAACCGCTCCTCATGGTCCTCCCTACTCATGCCGAAACAACACAGACTTCTCTTCATGTTGCGTCCTTCAGGCCAAAATGGGCCGTGCCATTCGGGGGTTCATATATAATAGATATTTCTCCTGTATTTTGTACTCTACAGCAACTGTAAATATCAAGGAAATTCTCCAGTAAAATATGTTGAGAAATGGTACATATGTTTAATACATACAATGAAACCTCCTTGTATGTAGGAAGCTGTGAATGAGTGATTACAGCTAGGCAAAAAAGAGAAGCTTTCCTTCAGTTAAGATTTGATGTACATGCGAAATATAACTTTCTAAATATCATTCATAAATGGGTTATTGTGAAGGGAAAAGTAATTTACTCAAATATTTGGTAAATGTGTAAATACGTTACTTATTTCTATTTGTAAAGTGTTATTTACAAAAATAGAAGCAAAAAATGAGCATGGGTTGTGGCTTGGGCACCGGATCCAATATGGAGACCACAAATTGCTCCTAGCTACTAGCTTTATACATACTATACTTATGCTATGTAGATGTTATTGGTTGTTGCTATGTAATTTCAGTAGATTGGGTTTAGGGTAAGGGAAGGAATTTCATCAAGTCAAAATTTAATGTATACATACATACCTCCACAAACTAGTGAATGAATTTTAGGCTTGTTTCAGACAAGCATATGGAAACACATATGTAATATGGATCCTTATTATGCACGTGCTCTAGATGGCATTACAACAGTACATCATCAGTATTTTCAGTATTTGCCTCCATATATGACCCTTTAACGCTCCATGATGTACAGTTATGTCAGGGTTTGTATTAGAGGTGGATCCAGCACCATACAATGTGGGTGCTGGTTGTTTCTTGCAGCGGACACCAACCCATAACAGCTGCGATCAGCGCCCTGCTGATCACAGCTGTTAACCCTTTAAATGCAGCTGTCAATTGTGACAGTGTCATTTTAATTCCCCGATGGGCCGTCCCTTGATGAGATCGCAGTGTGATGCTCAGTTGCCATTGCAGCTGGCGACTTTATGAAAGCTCCCGGGGCTGCCATTGCAGATTGCCTATCAAGTCATGCCTGTAGCTTGATATATTGCCTGTTGGATATTGCCATGATGGGAGAGACCTCCATGTTGTCCCCTGATATATTTATACATAGTTATTAGGTCGCCCCTCAGGTGTCTTTTTTTCTGAACTAAATAATCATAATTTTGATAACCTCTCTGGGTATTGTAGTCCGCCCATTCCATTTATTACTTTAGTTGCCCACCTTTGTACCTGCTCAAGCTCTGATATGTCCTTCTTGGGAACTGGTGACCAAAACTGTCCACAATATTTCATGTATGCTCTGACCAGTGACTTGTAAAGAGGAAGAACAATGTTCTCATCATGCGCCCCATGACCTCTTTTGATGCATCCCATGATCCTATTTGCCTTGGCAGCAGCTGCCTGACACTGATTGCTCCAGTTATGCTTACAGTTAACTAAAATCCCCAAGCCCTTTTCCGCGTCAGTGTTCCCCAGTGGTTTGCCATTTAGTATGTAATAGTGACATGTATTTCCCCTGCCCATGTTCATAGCCTTACATTTATCAGCGTTAAATCTTATCTGCAACTTTTCTGCCCAAACCCCCAACTCATCCAGATGCATTTGCAACGGCATTCTGTCCTCTCTTGTGTTAATTACTTTACATAGTTTTGTGTCATCTACAAATATTGCTATTTTACTGCGCAATCCTTCTACCAGGTCATAAATAAATATATAAACTTTTTACAGGTCCAATTGACTACCCTCAAAGTTTTTACTTTTTTGTATTTTTCATTTGATAATTTTGTAATTTTGTAATTTGAAGGATAATTATGTTTTTTTTTTTAAAAACTAACTTAATTTATTATAATTTTTTTTAATGTTACCATTTGGGAACATTGGCCACCACTGACTAGTAAGATCACATAAGATGAACACAAAGAGTCAAACCTATTTGTGATTTTTTTTTTGTAAATAAAAATTAATTTAATAAAATAAAAATGAAAACTGACCTTATAACATAATATAAAAAAATAATATACACAAAATGAATAGAATGATTATGGTTCGAGTCCGTGATACGATGGAAAATAGTGAATATGCATGCTTTTTCTGCTTTCTTCCCGCACTATTTTTACAATGGGAACATCTTTGTTCTATATGCACTAGATAATATAATTCTTTTGGGCTCTGCACTGGGGATAGGTCTTCGGCTCAGGTCGAACTGATTCTTTTTAAGGGTTCATTCTTAACAGTGCCATGGTTGCCTCCTGCTGAAAATCAAGGTGTGTCATCTGACTCCCCAGCTCCTTGCGTAAAAGCCACCCAGCAAATGCAGCTATTTTGTGGGCATTTATGAGAAGATTCCACCAACATTTTTTATTGTGGAATTGAGGCCATTAACTGCTAAGCATTCGACCCAAAAGATGTGTCTGATCAATATCAATTATCTTTTTGAAATACCGCTTGGCAGTTTGCAATGGCAGGTGACTTTCATAATTCGATGCCACTGCAACAACGATTGTCATTCTAACAACAAACAAATACTGAGGCGTATGTCCTGAATAATCTATTTTTTTATTTCTTTCTATGCTGTCTTCACCTCTATCTCTGTGATTGCCGTCCCACCCAGTCCCTAGTTTAAACACTCATACAACCTTCGAGCCATCTTCCCCTCCAGCACAGCTGCATCCTCCCCATTGAGATGCAGCCCATCCCTACGATAGAACCTATAGCTGACAGCAAAGTCAGCCCAGTTCTGCTGGAAACCAAACCCCTCCTTACTACTCTGGAGCCACTTGTTTACTTCCCTTATCTCCCACTGCCTTTCTGGTGTGGCTCATGGTACAGATAGTATTTCAGAAAATACTACTTTGAAGGTCTTTACCCTAAGCTTACATCCTAGTTCCTTGAAATCATTTTTAAGGACCCTCCACCTATCTCTAACTTTGTCATCGGTGGCAATGTGTACCATGACTTCTGGATCTTCACCAGCTCCTCCCAGCAATCTGTCAACCCGATCAGCAATGTATTGAACTTGAGCACCAGGAAGACAAAATATTATTTGACAATTTCGGTCTTTGTGGCAGATTGCCCTGTCTGTCCACCTAATATAATTGAGTCTCCCACTACAGGACCTGTCTAGCCTGCCCAGAGTTCCTATTTCCCTTCTTACTGGAGCAGACATTCTCCTGGCGGTCAGAGGCCATGTCTTGCTGCAGCAGCGCTAACCCTGTAATGGCATCCCCCTCATCTGCCAACTTTGCAAACTTGTTGGGTTGTGCCAGTTCAGGACTAGCCTCCCTGGATCTCTTACCTCTACCCCTCCTCCTGTCACCCAGCTAGTGGAAAATAGATTTAAATTAGCTCTGTATCGAGGTCCACTAAACACAGACCAAATATGGAACTAAAATATGCTCATCTGAAACCAGCCTTAAAGGAGAAGTACAGGATTAGAAAAACATGGCTGCTTCCTTCCAGAAATAATGCCACACCTGTCTATAGATTGTGTCTGGTATTTATCAAAGTGGAAGGGCCTAAGCTACAATACCACACACAATTTGTGGATACTTTTTGGGGATTCCCCATCACACTTGCATGTCTATATGTCTAACATCTGGAGGATCATGGGTGAATCTTTCAAATTTGGCAATTAAAAAAAACCTTTTTAATGTTGGAATGCTCTTGTTTTTATGCTTAAATAATGCAATTGAAGCATCTGGTACCAATAACGAGGCAAATAAAAAGTGAAAAAAAATAAAACAAATAAGTAACGGACCTGAAAAAACATTCTCCAGTGATTTGTCATATACTGCATCACTGTTACGAAACATAATGCTACTAGAGAGGAAATACCAACTGTATCAGCTCCCTGTGGAACAGGCTGGAAAAGCTGACAATTCTTGTAATAACTTCAGAGGTTACGATATCTGTTACTATGGACACCTACATAAACTAGAATCAAACATGTATGAGAAACGGAATCAACCAGATTACTCTTGCATGAAAATGATTAAATTGCAATTCTTTTACACAATCTCACATCACAGATTGCAAAGGGTTTCTCCTTGAAATGACTATTGGAGTAAAACCCATATTGCATACTATGTTTGGAAACTTTCCTGCCATGGATACGTAACTTTCCAGTATGTTCAGCTGCCTTATCTATAACACAATTCCTGTAGCATAGGTGGTGTATTTAAACATAGAAATGCATTGTATTCCCAGTGCACCCACTATTGTAGCCGCAGCTGTAACCTCATATTATGTAGTACTGACTTTAAGCACAGCATATTTACCTAAATAAAGAATATTAAATATATTCCAAAGCAAACCTTGAAAATGTTTGAACTGCTGCTGACGCTCCATTGAAAGCAATGGGATGAAGGCAAGCCCTGCAGGGATTTTCGGGGAAGGGCTTTAAATAGAAATCATCCCTAGCTGTAGAAAAAAAAAGGAACTCACCTAGAAGCACTGTCTGGCTCTTCTCTCAGTCCTCGGTAGTCTTCTCTGTGTTCTGGTTGCCGGGTATTGAAAAATTTCCTCCTCCAGAAAGCGCTGCCTCTGATTGGCTAAGTGCTGTGACCAATCAGGGGCAGCGCTCAGCCATTAGATGACAGCTGAGCGCTGCCTATGATTGGTCCCTGCACTCAGACAATCAGACAATGAGAGAAGAGCCAGACAGCACTCCTAGGTGAGTTACCTTTTTTTTCTTTTTCTACAGCTAGGGATGATTTTTAAATTTTAAAATCTTACATTTAAAGCCCTTCCCCGAAAATCTTTGCAGGGTTTGCCTTCATCCCATTGCTTTTAACGGGGCAGCAGCAACCACCCTATTGAAAATAATGGGAGGATATTGCGATCCTCTGCCACAGCAGTGACAGGGAATTCTTCATCCCCGTGGGGAGTTCCCTAATCACTCAACACTGTGATAGTGCTGCCACAGTGTTCAGTGATGAGGGGACTCCTTGCGGAGAGGAAGAATTCCCCTGCCATAGCTGTCACAGCTGTGGGAGAGGATCGCAATCTTCTCTGTATGTTTTCAATACCGCTGCCACCGGCCCCAATGATCACAAGGTGAAACCCCTGGATGTGACAGCATCCAGGGGTTTCACATCCAAAGATTCCCCTGCTGCAGCTGTCACAGTCGCAGCAGGGAATAGCAATCAGCTCCCATTGCTTTCAATGGGACCGCACTATATGTGCCAATTTTAGGTGCGTTTGCGAATTGCTGTCCTATATTTTGCAGGTGTGAATTTTTTCCGCATGTAAAAAACAGACATGTGACTGCTTTCATTGGAAAATATTGGTTCTAATAGATGTGAATCACAAACGCACCTAACATGCGTGAAAAAAAAATGCTCATCTGACTGAGCCCTAGGGAAGCAAATACTGAAGCAGAAAACTGCATAGGGATGGAAACCAGGACGGAACCATAGGCTTCAACAGGTGTGATGGACAGGTCTTTGTTCTCTGCTTCACATGGTTTCTGCCCCTGTCATTTTTTTTTAGCTGGCTAGAAAAACACCTTTTCTAGTCAGTGATATGACAAAAAGTGTTCCAAATCTGTGTCTAATGGCAAAAATGCAGAGTAGTTGCGCAGTAACGTTTTTTTTTTTTTCTCGGGTTATTCAAATTCCACGCCATAGCGCAGAAGTTGAAAAAAAAAAACTGCGGTAAGATAGGTCCTGCCCTAAAATACCGCTAATGAAAACAAAATCATTGAAATAAATGGTTTTGTTTCGTCCCGTTATGCGGCTGCATAACAGGATAAAATCAGACCCATGTGAAGAAGCCCTAAAAGGGATAATAAAGACAAATGTTACAACAAATGCTATAGGGATGTTTAGAGAGAGAATACCAGTCTTTCTAGTGCTAACCATTTCATTCTGCTCTGTGACAATATTCTTATAAAGAGCCCAATAGCATGTTTTTTATTAATTTAGGCAGTTTGTCTATGTATGGCCATTTGCAATCTACTAAGTTGGTTTCAAATTTGCATTATCTATGGCAGTGGTTCCCAATCATTTCAATATTGGGGTAATCCTGAAAATAACAATTATCCCATGGAACCCCTTACTAATTTAGGCCGAAAATGGCAGAACATTTTCATTGTGGAGTGTCCACAAATTCCGTACAAATCTGTAACAAATCTGCAGTAAAATCCATTTGTTAGGGTTCCTACAGCAGAGCGTAGATACACTGGTGATAGCGTGACGTAATTGTGCTGTGAAGGGAGCACTATTGTGGGCTATCGTGCGCATATATGTGAATTCTACTGTACTCTGCGCTGCTGGGATCGTTCACATTGGTACAGGACACACCTGCATCGTGACTGAACAGGCTGTGCAGCCTAATTAGGTGTTATCCATTTACTTGCGAAATCATGCAGTTCAGCGCATGATTTCATATGGATCAGGTGCGCATTTACGCACTCCCATAGACTCTTAGTCAGGGCATGTTGCAAGCAAAGATGATGATTGAAATCAATTGTTTCTATTCTCTGCGTTTTGCACGCACAAAAACGCCTCCAAAGTCATCCATCTACAGGAGCCCTTATACACGGATATTGTTGCAAATCTTGATGTGGGTTTCACTTTTGGTATTAGTGTAGTATGTCTCCAATGGAAATATGGGTTGGCGGAGCTCAGCTACAGGTAACACCCAGGTCATGCCCAAAAGCTCCCAATTGGCTCCGCGCACAAACCTTTACAGATTCCACGTAGTGGCCCAGTACATCAATTGCTGGCCCCCTCCATAAATGTCATACATGTAATGTCTTGTGTTGGTGTGCTGTGAAAACGTGTCTTGTCATTCACATCAATTTGTCTTGTCACGTGGTATGAGTTAGAATATAAATAGGAGTGTGAGAGAGCAGAAAAAGGTCTTCTGTTCTTCTGGGTTCTTGAGAGAGAGTGCCAGGCACATGGAGGTACCTTCAACTTCCATCTGGTCAATAATGGAGGAGAAAGAGCGGTTCATGACTACCTGTGTAGCAACTTTTGCAGAGTGAGTCCCTTGAGAAGAGAGAAAGAGAGAGAGAGTGTGAGTAAGGGAAGGTGCATACAGCGAGGCCTAGTGCAGAGGTACTCAGTGATAATTTTTCCTAAATAATGCAAAAGCCTGGGGATTGCCTGTAAATGTATCAATTTGTCTTGTCACGTGGTATGACTGAGGCTATAAATAGGAGTGTGTGAGAGTGGGAAAGAGATTTCATTTCTTCTGGGTTCCTGTGAGAGAGTGCCAGCCACATGGGGGTACCTTCAACTCTCATGTGGTGAAGAATGGAGGAGAGAGGTTCCCTGAGAGTGTATGTTCCAGAGATGAGAGAGGACTGATCCCCAATTGAAGAGAGAGAGAGAGAGTGTGAACAAGAAGCAGGTGCCACTTCCAAGGCCTAGTGCAGAGGTAGTCTTTATTCATCTTTTCCTACGCGACCGTCCTGAAGTCTGGGATCACCACGTAGAGGTACACCCATTTGTTTTCCCATTGGGCTGTTCTGAAGTCTGGGAACACCTCGTCGAGGTACTCTCAAGTCTGCTTCTTTATCTGCACTGCACTGCCAATTTTGCGTAAATTGTACCATCATCGTGAACTTGCATTCAGTAGAGTTTTGCCAGGCCCTGACCATTCCCAGGGACCTAAGGTACATTACTTTTGTCTGCGGCTCCATTGTTTACTGAGAGTCATACCAGTGGGTAACAGAACAATGGTGTCACCCGTGGCATCTGCTATCCATGTCCTCCAGTTGATTGGGCATCCCTATCCTAGGGGTGTCTGGAAGAGGCCCAGCGCTGCTCAGCTATACGTATCTCTTTCTGGAAGGGAGCCTGGTAAGTGCCACTGTGACAAATGACCACTCTACCCTCCCAGCACCTCAATGTGTGCCTTGTGTCTGGGCTGCACCATGAGCTCACACCCCCACACAAGTTCCAGAGCTGCAAGCGATTAGCCCCGAGGCTTTAGCTCCATGGCCACCTCCGAGCTCCCAACTGGCTAGCATACGTTTTCTTTGTTTCCGAAACTAGCAGCTTTTTCTTCACTGTAAGTTAATTGTTGCAGACCGGAGCTCGGGTTGGGAGCTCGGAGATTGTTGTTGGCATGGCTGTAGCCTCGGGCGCTGATCACTCGGTAGCTCAGCTCGGAGCTCGGGACACTTGGGAGCTCTTTAAGGTCGGGAGCTTGGAGGTTGTTGGCGTGGCTGTAGCCTCGGGGCTGATCATTTGCTTGACAGCTCAAGCTTGGACCTCGGGAAATCAGTGAAGGATGGGGGAGCTTTTGACAGCTTTTGGGAGTGACCTGGGCGTTACCTGTAGCTGAGCATGGCCAACTCATACTACATTCTACACTAATACCTTCACTCTTTCCATTGCAAAATGTAAAATCTGCAGCATGTCTGCACCAGCATGCTCTGATTCCTGTAAGTTCTCTGAAGTGCAAGTAAAACATCAGTGCTGACAGTGAGACTTAATGGATACATTCCCCAACTCATCTCTGGCAGGTTCCTGTCTAGTGAGCAGCATCATGGGCAGTGCTTCTAGCATACATGCCTAGTGTGCAGCATTTGTGCCAGATGCCATTATCTATTTTTTCTGTATCTAACCAGAAAAAGCACTGGAACTGGGCACAGAGTGCTGCAGTAACCATAAAGAGTTTTTACTGTGCCCCAAGCTGGGGCTTGCTGGTATGGAGTTTGTATATTGTGTTGTGGGGGAATACTGGGAAGACATGAAAAAGTTATTCTAAAGCAAAACATAGATAGTTTAGTCATTCTCCGTTGGGCACAGACTTTAATCTGATATTAAGGTTCTCATACAATTTGGTAAAAAGTTTTGCAAGTCGACCATCTTATCCAAAGCTGGCTAGAATGGGGCTTTATGACATTTTTTCAGCTTTCTTCACCACTAGCCTATAATTAATTATTGTATCAGCAATATTTTTGCTCTGTGCACATATCTGTTAAGGAGTTCCATCAAAAATGCTGGAAAAACTTTGGAAGGCATTCCAGAAATCAAATGGAATCGATTATAGTCAATGGCTTTTGTCAGGTGCCATCATATGACGGCATGCAGGCTTTTTTGCATTGTCATTTATATAATGGAATAAAATAAAGAAAATTTGAAACAGACTTACAAAAAGAGAATGTCCAACTTTTACCATCTTGTTATTTTATCATGGTTGTAATTTTTGTTTTTTTAATACAGAACTCTAAGTCCTTTTCATAAACGTATGATAAAATAATACAATTCTTGCTGCCGGCAGCAACTATTAGGAAGACTCTAGAACACATGTGTCAGACACAAGGACCGCGGGCTGAATCCAGCCTGCTGCCTCATTTTATGTGGCCCGAGGCATGCCAACCTCCACTCACCACTGAAGTGATTACCAGCTGGGGTGCTGCAGCTCCCCGCTGGTAATCACTGTTAGCGCTGATCCCGGTGCAAACTTTGACATCAGTGTGCAGCCAGAATCCTCCTCCTGAGTCCCCTGCTTCTCAGTTCCGCATGAGAGGACTCAGGGAGGAAACGTGCCGGGCGCACACACTGATGTCAGTGTGCACCCGGGCTCAGCTTGAGCAGAGGGGGAGTGAAGCCGACAGAAAGGAGGAGGTAAGTATATGGGTTGGGGGGAACTATTATTACTGAGGGGGGTTTAATATTTCAGTGGAGGGTTTAATATTTCTTCTGGGGGGGTTTAATATTTCTTCTGGGGGGGGGGTGTTAATATTTCTTCGGGGGGCTTAATATTTATCCTGCGAGGGGGGTAAATATTTCTTCTGAGGGGGGGTTAATATTTCTTCTGAGGAGGGAGGTTAATATTTCTTCTGAGAGGGGGTTAATATTATTACTGTGGGGGTCGCTATTACTACTGGGGCCACTATGAGGTACCCTGTTACTACTGGGGCCGCTGTGGGTTTCCCTGTTAACTGGGGCCACTGTTTGGGTCGTAATTACTAATGGAGCCACTGTGGGGGCCACTATTTTTACTGGGGTCACTATCAGAGTCATTGACTACTGCGACCACTATAGGGGTCACTATTAGGGCTCGTTCACACAAGCGTAATCGTATTTCAGTCGCACAAATACGCTGCGTATTTGCGCAAACGATAATCGCTTATGCCTGCATACTTGGGCAGGCAAAAATGAATGCAGATGGGCCCGCTGAAATGGTGCGCAAATGTGCAGTGAATACATAGGTTTCCTGCGCATTCACCACGTATTTGCGCGGCCCATTCACTTCAACGGCCTATTGGGGTGCGTAGTACGCAACAAAATAGGTCATGCTGTGTGAAAATATACATCATGTGAATGAACTCATTGAAATCAATGGCTTCTATTCACTGCATATTAGGTACGCAAATACGCTTGTGTGAACGAGCCCTTACTATACTGTCTTACAATTGGCCCTTTGAAGGTCAACATAAGCCTGATGCGGCCCTTGGTGAAAATGAGTTTGACACTCCTGCTCTAGAAGCTTGCAAAATGCTGTTGGATATTAGTTTAATGTAATAGTATGTAGGAAGCTAATAAATTCCCTTTGTGGTACGTTCACATTTATAGCTGAAAAATCCCCCATGTATTTGTAGTAGAAACTGCGGAAGAAATAAGCATCTGAGCCTTAGTGATATATTAACTAGCTGTATAACTGTACACATAGTGATGAATATATGCTAAAACTAACCCTCTATATTTCATCTATGGCTCCCCGAACAAAAACCTGACACACAACAGACAGAGCGCAGAAACTAAGTTATGAGATGTGCAAATACAAATACTCATGTCGTATTTATCATTGTATGACTGTTCTAATTACAGAATATTCTGCATATGCTATATGTTGTCTTAGCCAGCATGACAAACGAGGGGCTGCAGTTTTGTGTTGCCGGAGACGGAAACATGGTGATGCATGACAACATTGTCATCCACGTCCCAGATTGATGAACTTCCTCTGCTATTGGTATAGAGAGGTCCTGTGTGGTCTGGGGTCTCACTTACAGCAAGGCTCTACAGTCCATACATCATATTATATCAGCTTGAAAACATATAAAGCAAACTATAAATATAGCTTATTTCACGATAGCTCATCCTCCCTTTATTTCTGATACTTTTAAAATGATGTTGTTTGTGCTGTTATCAGTTCTCAATGAATTTCTGGTCAACGCACCATGAATGTGCTGTCATGTGTGTACCAATCCAGAACACTTTCATTGTATATTAGTTTTAAATTAATATTTCAACATAAAATACATTTTTTGAAAAATATTAAAGAAAATCTATTATCAGAAAACGACTTAATGTTTAGTTCACGTTTTTTATGTTAATCAGGTTTTTTCCATTTTCCTTAAATTTTCGAGGTCACTATTTATATTTTAAAAATAATATTGAGCTCTTGCAGTTTTCACTCTGGCCACTAGGTCTTATATCAGCCTGCTTCATAGAAACCCCTTTTCACTAGTCATCTCATTATCATCATAGCCAGGATTGCAATGAAAGTGTCATGTCCCACAAGGCTGACACAGGGAGACGGGATATACACCAAGACAAAGGATGATGAAGGGTCAGGTCCTATCTCTGTTCTTAAAGTGTCTGAACCTGCCTAACAAGTGGAGCATCCACTCTGAAGAGGGCGATCCTATGACAGGAACTTAGGGCTGACTCTAGATGTAGTAATGGAGAAAGGGGCACCAGGGATGGACCAAATGGGATAGAGCCAGTAAATATACAAGAGACACTTGATAAAAGTTACAAAATAGGAGCAAATCACACAATGAGATAAGGGTACAACCTGATGCTGAACAAGAGATGGAAGAATACACTGACATAAAGTAACAACTCCATACCACCACTTAACTTGACCAGGAATACAGGGAAACAGAATTGTATTACCAGTATTCTCTACGTAAACCAAGTTACTGATAGGCTGGCTGGAATATCAGACAGCTCAGTCAGCCAATCAGTCAATAGACAAAAGGGAGATGGTAATTCCTCAGTGTCCAGCACCAAATAACACTGAGCATGCATCGGCAGATGTATCATAAGGGCCAGTGCTGACGCTGTGATGTCCCTATGGACCTGTGCCTGCATCCTGGAGCCAGCTACACACAGAAAGATAGAAAGATAGATAGGCTGACCGCGGAGATCTGTCTATTGGCAACTGCTCCTGGGCGGTGGCTCCCGGGGCGGAGATCCACCACGGGATATCGCAATGTCCGTGGACAGGCAGCCTTAAGGCGATGCTTTATGGGAAAATTATGCAAAGCAGGTCTATCTATGGGATGAAACTGAAAGGGAGGAAACACAGATTAGACATTAAAAAAAACTTTCTGACAATGAGGGTGATCTATGAGTGGAACAGGTTCCACGGGAGGTGGTGAGTTCTCCTTCAATGGAAGTGCTCAAACAAAGGCTGGACAGACATCTGTCTGGGATGATTTAGTGAATCCTGCACTGAGCAGGGAGTTGGACCCGATAACCCTGGAGGTCCCTTCCAACTCTACCATTCTATGATTCTATTCCAGAAATAAAAAAAACTCTCTCTCCAGTGCCAGTGGGTACCCTGTAAGTCAATGTACAACCCCTCAAAGCAGCATGAATCTTGACTGGAGCTACAAATCTTGACTGGACCATGATAATGCTGCATGTCATTACTATGAACAAGGGCAGTATTGAAGGACACTGGAAATTATCAATGACGGGCTAGAATGGAATTTGTAAGGTAAGTATATGACTAGAGATGAGCGAGCATACTCATTCGAGCTTGATGCTCGTTCGAGTATTAGGGTGCTCGAGATGCTTATTACTCAAGACGAGCACCACGCGGTACTCGTCTCGATTAAACAAGCACTGACCATTGAATTCAATGGAGCCGGCAATACAGCCGGCTCCATTGAAAGCAATGGCTGCCGGCGATCTCAGGATGAAGTTTCGGGAAGGGCTTAAAAATATAAGCCCTTCCCTGAAAATCATCCAAAACTGTGTAAAAAAAAATATATATATATATACTCACCTTGTCCCGGCAGACGGAGTTCAGCCGCCGCCGGCCGGCAGTTCTCCTGAACTGCTGTGAGTAAAATTCAGCAGCCGGGGATTTAAAATCCCCGCCTGCTGAATGAGCTGCCTCTGATTGGTCACAGCCTCACCAATCAGAGGCAGCTCTCACTCACCCATTCATGAATTCATGAATGGGTGAGTGCTGCCTCTGATTGGCTCAGCGCAGGGACCAATCAGGGGCAGCTCTCAGCTGTCATTCAGCTGAGAGCTGCCCCTGATTGGTCCCTGCGCTGAGCCAATCAGAGGCAGCACTCACCCATTCATGAATTCATGAATGGGTGAGTGAGAGCTGCCTCTGATTGGTGAGGCTGTGACCAATCAGAGGCAGCTCATTCAGCAGGCGGGGATTTTAAATCCCCGGCTGCTGAATACTACTCACAGCAGTTCAGGAGAACTGCCGGCCGCGGCTGAACTCTGTCTGCCGGAACAAGGTGAGTATATATATTTTTTTTACTTTTTACACATTTCTGGGTGAATTTCAGGGAAGGGCTTATATTTTTAAGCCCTTCCCGAAAATTCATCCCGCGTTCGCTGGCAGCCCATTGCTTTCAATGGAGCCGGCTGTATTGCCGGCTCCATTGAATTCAATGGGCTAACATCGTTCTTCTCTGCCACAGCTGTTACAGCTGTGGCAGAGGAGAACGATCTTTATGCTGACAGTGCGAGGGGGGGGTCTCACTCTTGCCACTATTGTGGCTTAATAGTGAGACCTCGGAGCCCGAAATGCAGCCCTGCATGTTGCTCCTCGCCTGCCCTATCCATTTCTGTGTTGTTTACATGACTTTGGTGATTTGCTAAGATTTTCACAAATGAAAACCTTAGCGGAGCACCAGTCATATACAAAAATGCTCGGGTCGCCCATTGACTTCAATGGGGTTCGTTACTCGAAACGAACGCTCGAGCATCACTGAAAATTCGACTCGAGTAACGAGCACTCGAGCATTTTGGTGCTCGCTCATCTCTATATATGACGCTTTTTGCTATTTTTTCATTTTGAGCGCAAATGCTAAGCTTCTTTAAAAATTGGCCTCACCATATTTTTTCTTGCTTAGCCTGAAGTTTTAAAAAAATCAGCAAATACTAAGGCAAAAATTGGGAATTTAGACTTATTTATATACAAAACTCTTAAAAACGAAGTTTTTTTCTGTGAAAACAATTCAGCAGCATAAATATGCAAAAGATAGTCTTAACTTATGATAAGAACTTTAAAGTTCTCCTGTGGTGTGATGTTAGCATCCCAGTTTTCTATCCCTCTGTCTAAAAAACAAGTGGTTGTAATTCACCATTCTTGCCAGTAGATGCCACTACAGCCTCAAACCTGAAAGTAAGCACTTACAGTATAGGTACATTATATCATATATTACAACGGGTGTTCCCTCTATCAGACTGTGAACAGGAGGAGGAACCAACCGGGAAGAGTAGTGTTATATATCAAGATGAATGTGTTATTTGCATGGTAGGTTTGCTCTTTTATTCTGCTCACAGGTTCAGTCCATGATTGCAGACCATCATCCCTTAAAATAAGAGGAAAGCAAATGGGTTCAAGGAAGACAGAATGGCACCTGGAGAATAATAGGTGAATGCCTCTGAAACAGAGAACTGATAGTGACAACTGAACCCTATGTGTCTTATAGAAGAACTAATAAAATCATCACATGTGGCAAAGAAAGCATAGATGAGGTGCTGGTGTCTGCTGTGCAGGCGCTGTCGGCCTCCGTATGCTGCACATCACTCCGCACCGCCTGCACTCCCGGCTCGGAGGGTGACGTGACCAGGTGTTTGTGGAAGTTCAGCTCTCATCAAAGACATATATGGAGTTTATTCACTTACGGAGTCAGGGGCATGTTTATTAAGCACAGGAGTCGGGCTGAACTCAGTTTTCAACATGGGTGGCATATGTATTCTTTCACCTTAATCCTATCAAATTGGAATATATATATATAGCAAAAAAATGCAAATTAGAACCCAAGAGTTTTGAATAAAGTCATTAGCTTTAGAGATGTGGATAAATAGGTAGATGTTGCTTTTTGGCGTTAAGTTCGGCATGAGGGATATATTGGTTTTCCCAATCTCACCCTATTCCATACAAACCTATTCTCCCCAGAACGTTTGACAGACTGATAAAAACAAACAGACTTCATCAACTTCCAGAAGAGCAACATGGTATGTAAGTCTAAAAAGACACCCATCCGGTTCAGCCTATTATCCTGCAATGTTGATCTAGAGGAAGGCAAAAAAAAAACATGAGGTAGAAGCAAATATTCTGCATTTTAGGGAAAAATATTCTTTCCTCACTCCAAATCTGGCAGTCAAAATCAACACCCCGGATCAACGGTCCTTCTGAAGGAATCAGTGATTGTAACGGAATATTGTAGACCTTTATCACTCATTGGGGGCTCAGTGATAGGAGCAAGGACTAACACTTGTGCTGCCTGCACAGTAGCATATGTATGCATGGCCAAGTACACAACCCCTGCCATGCAGGTTTTGAATGGTGCCCCACCGGGGTAGAGGCTCCCAACATGGAGTACTTTGTAAGGTGGAATGGGGTCTCTCCAGAATGGCAGGCAATAGGGGCTCTGTGGCAGCTGGAGTGTTGGCATCTCTGGTGTCATATACCCGGGACATTGAATATATATGATTTTTACTGAATTACACTATTGCTGTATTTACAATATACACTATTTGTAAAAAAAAAAAATATCAAGCACCTTGAAGGACTTGTTGTTTTGCAGTTACATCTCAGGCAGATATGCAAATGATGAGAGTTGTGGTGTGATTAGATTAATAGTCTTGCCACCTGAGGCCCTAAAAGTGGTTCCACCCTTGGCCTATAGAAAGGCTCTCCGAGGCTACTTTTCCACTATGCAATCCAAGAGATTTCACCCAGTCAACAGAGTTTGAGAGGGGCACATTATTGGGATCCAAGAAGCTGGATGGTCATATTGATGAATTCCCTGCCACCTGGGTCATTCTGACCAGACTGTTAGGAGGTGTTGGGACCAGTGGATGCATAAGTGCATGTACACAAAGGGATTGGGCTCAGGATGCCACCCAAAGACCACCACTAGAGAGGATGGTCTGATTATCCACCAAGCACCAGCAGCTCCAATTCTTTAGTTGTCCGCCATCCAGAGACAGCTAACACCATCATTACACCCCTGTGTCTGTCGGAACCATTCTCAGTCGCTTGGCTGAAGGACATTTGGTCTCATGGCACCCAATACATGTACTACCTTTGATACCCACCTCACCTCAATTTGCAGTGTTGTTGTAAACAATAGGGCAATAGAGCCTCCATGCCTGCCTGTATCACATCTTGTATCCAAGCTAGAGGCAGTACAACAGGGTACTAGAGCCTCCATGCCTGCCCGTGTCACATCTTGTATCCAAGCTAGAGATGGTACAACAGGGTACTAAAGCCTCCATGCCCGCCTGTATCACATCTTGTATCCAAGCTAGAGGCAGTACAGCAGGGTACTAGAGCCTCCATGCACCCTGTATCACATCTTGTATCCAAGCTACAGGCGGCTCAACAGGGTACGAGAGCCTCCATGCCTGCCACCCCCACCCCTGTATCACATCTTGTATCCAAGCAAGAGGAGGTACAACACGGTACTAGAGGCTCCATTCCCACCCGTATCACATCTTGTATCCAAGCTAGAGGTGGTACAACCAGGTACTAGAGCCTCCATGCCCATCTGTATCATTTCTTGTATCCAAGCTAGAGCCTCCCTTCAAGGGGTCAGTTTCTGCAATAAATTATCCTTTTGCTCTGATATTGTAATCACTTACAATCACACCTAAAAGGTTTCATTCAATTCTTACAACTCCTTCCAGTTGATTGATGTTTATGACAATGAGTACATAAAAATATTAGAATGTGGAGATGTGACCCTCATCCTTCTTCATCGTTACCCGCTGTCTGCTTGCAAAGAGCTGCATGCATCCTGCACATAATGACAGGAGTAGTTCTGCTTTTGAGTAGTCCACAGGATGCATACAGTGATGTCATTAGCAAGCGGTCAGCAAGTAATGGTGAGGAAGATATTTAGGAGAGACACTTGGGATACACTAAGGTGACTGAAACACTTAAGGGCGCCTTCACACATAGCGCAATTGCTATGGGCATTCTGCAATAGAAAACCCAAAGAAATTATGCTGTAAATTCGCAACGGCGAAATCTGCACTTAGATTTGGCTGCATTTTTAATTGCAGCAAGATTTAACCCTTGTATTTCAAAGGTTGGACTCTGCAGCAGGAAGCCGAAGCATAAATAGACAAGCTGTGGATTTACAATCAGCAGCTTTTTGCAAAAAAAAGCAGCGGATCTGTTGCCGAAATTCCCCACACTGTGATTTTTGAAATCTCCTCAGCATTCTGCCACATGTGGGAATTTCGCAACGTAATATCTGCAGCAACTACACTGGAAAGCCGTGGGGTCCAAATCCTTACCTAAATAGTTTTTTTTAAAACACTGTGAATTCGTAAAGTAAAATATAAAGAAGAATGTTTAAATCTTTTCCACATGGCTTGTACAGTAAATTCTGCCATGTATGTAGGGGAGCTTATATGCTCAAGGGCTGTATGTTACGGGTGTGTCCTATATTTTTAACCCTTTCCAATCCAATTTGTATCCTGGTTTTCCTAGGGGGTTTACTCTTTCTCTGCCGTTATACAACGGCACTATATGCTGGCTAAAGCCAGTACTGCATGAGGTGACACGTTGGATAGGCTCCGACAGCAGAGAGGCTGGCAATATACAGTAAGAGAACCCTGATGGACATCTTCCAACATTGGAGCTGTACAGCCTTAAATCATAATGTCTTAAGATGTCAGACAGTGGATTGTAAAGGGTTAAAAGGGTGGGATGCGGAACACATATTCCATGTCCTTCAGGTTATTTTTCTGCCCTCTGTATGGCGGCAACTCAAATTTGAGTAATCTGAGGCTGAAGAGTTGTTATGGACTACAGATTTCATTGTGTCTACACCTCGAATCAAAGACGTTTATTCCATAGAAGTGAAGAAACTTCAGAAACAGTTATTGCCACCAGGTGTCAATATTCAAACTATATTGTTGCAGGCTGTAATTTGTAAGTTCTCTCGGGCAGTAAAACATACCACATCTTTTTATGGGGGTATTTAAAATGTGATGAGCTATTCTTCATTCAGATGAGTACTTCATGCTGTGTTCCTGACAAGCCACACATGCACTATTATTGAGCATTAGATGCTAACCTAATGCTCCACACTCATGTTTTATGAACAGCAGAAACATTTACAGTAACTATTGGGACCAAGAATCTAAATCCCTACATTACGGTCCCAGTAGTGCACTGCCAGGAGTTTTTTTTTTTTTTCATGAACATTAAATATGCAGTTTACTCTATACTTGATGCCTTTGCAAACATCTGAAGCAGTGCATGTAAAAGCTATGTGTTAACATAGAGAGACAAGGTCTTGTGAGGACCTGAACGTGACCTTCTACTGGAGAAAATGTTCTGACTTCGCAAAAATACTCTTGATGGTTAACATCCTATTTTCAAAATCCCATTCAGATGCTGAGAGAACGATTAGCACAGGTTTTAGCATTTAAGATTTTCCAGAGATATCAACTTGGGAGACCCCTTCACAGTGTGATACTTGAGAAGTAGATCACAGCAAAATGGGGGTGGCAATTCAACTGGGTGGTTTTTAATAAGGTCTCAAAATATTCAGGTATCGTATATTAATATCACTCCCTAAAAATATTCATACTCCTTAAATATATTTAGACCCTGAATATTAATATCAGACCCCAAAACAGACCCCCTATATATATCAAGACCTCAGACTTGACCCCTTAAATATATTCAGTTTCCAGACCAGTTCCCCTAAATATAGTCACTGTTATGTTTGCCCAAGATGTAAGATGCACCATATCCAGGGCAAACGTAAGGCTGTGTTCACACAGGGAAAGAGAACTTGCATACACAACAACACAAACACTTGCTTAACAACAATAAACTGTATTTTAATGCTACAACAGGTATACCAGATGTACGTGTAAACAATCATCAACAACAGACCAAAACATTTACCAATAATACCAACATGTGTATACAGATGGAATAACTAAAGTATGAGGTATTAGTTCGTACTTTGGTCAAAGTATATAAGCTCACGAGCTCATGACAAGGGTCTTCGTTGTCTCATGAGTTCCTACTCTAACAAGACAACTTAACGCCGACAGGGACAGCCCCTCGCTGGAACCTTGGGGTCTGGTTTGCTAGAGAAACAGAAAATCAGACAAGGGAAATAAACCCTGAACAGGTAACTGTTCACAGCAACAAGCAGGGAATCCCACCCAGAACCTCATGCAAGCAAGAAATACCAAAGCAAAGCATGCATGACTCCAAAAAAAAAACAACGACCAGCGTCCTCTACACAGAGGGGCTGGTATTTATATGCAGCAGACTAATGGTGATTGGCTGGCTGGAGAACTACACACCATCAGCCAGCCGAATCAACCACACCTGCAACAGTGTGCTCCTGGAAACCCACAGAACCACAGGTCCCAGAAGCACAACATGACAGTCAGACCCCAGACCCATCATAATAATTTCAGATCCCAGTCCAGACGCCTAACTTTATTTAGAACCCAGATCAGACAAAACATAATATGCAGTCCCCAGACCAGATTATATACTACCCCTCTGCACTCTTGGCTATTGTTCAGTTCTGGACACTACTGCACTGGGTCCTGACTCCTCCATCATCAGGATATTGTATGCACCTCCATGCACTATGTCCTGATGATGGACAGTATCATGGCTCAGTGCAGTGGTGCCCAGAGCTGAACAAGAGCAAGGAGGGGAAGTATACAGGCTGCTATTTATGAGATTAAGCCAACAGATAATGGCCATTTTTTTGTGCGCCTGTTGCCTATTTTTCTTTCTTTCTAGCAACAGAGTCAAAACCATATATCACAGGGTGACTGGGTCAGGAGGCTGAAAATAGGGTGATTCCCTTGAAAATAAGGGGAATTGAAATGTCGGTATACGCAGAAAGCCCCAATGTTGATGGATTATGGTTATAGCCTTGTACTGTAATTGGCCATATCTGAGGTTGACATTTCCATAAAAGAGAAGTTTCACATAACATTGGTTTGCCTACTTTTTCTATTGTAATACTATTCCTATTCTTGGCAGAGCAATACTCTTTAAAGAGATCTGGTTGTGTATGGAGACTTACTTGCAATGTGAAAAAGCTCTCCTCCAAAAGGATGAAAACTATCTCATACCAGCCATTGAGGCATGTATATGTAGAAAGTTGTTTCCAAATTCTTGCCCTCATCAGTCAGAGCAGGGTACTTGTTGGCTAGGTGAGTTGCCATTGGCGCAGCTTTGGGGGGTTGCTAATTCTCTTTGGAGAATTAAGAAATGTATGGAAAATTAGGTAAAAAAGAAGCCTGGAGTTTAGATAGAACTGGGCAAGTAAAGAACATACTGGTCTATTAGATTAGTGTGATGCATTGCTACACTAAATTAGGGCTTGTTCACCTTAGTTTGGGTGGCTCTGTTCTGAGCCTCTGTTGCTGATTTCCATCAAAATCCTGGACAATATAGCGTCCAGAGCTATTTCGTCTGGAAAACATCTTGGACAGCATAATGACAGCCGGACGGAACCCATTATAGTCAGTAGATTCTGTCCAGCACCATTCGAGTCCTGCATGTGCCAGATCTAGGATTTACCTTTTTGCTGTTGTTTGGCTCCTAGGGCAGAGCCGAACAATGGAACAGAAAGTACTAATATGAAAGAGTCCAAAATTTACAATGCAATATAATATCTGCACATCTATCTTCACCACCTCTGATAGAGTTAGGTTTTATTCACATGAAAAAGAAACTTGTATGAGTTTTGTGTGCATTGCATTGCACAAAACTCACACAAGTTTATCGCATATATGAAATCCATTCTTTTGAATAGATTTATTCATGAGTGATTTTTGGACATTTCCGTTGGCGGAATCGAGGTGCATGCAAGTGCAATACGATTTTTTCTCCATTGAAGTCTATGGGAAATACTTGCAATGCTTTCATGTACGTGAAATACGTGCATGAAGATCGCAATTTCGCATAATTGATGCGATTTTTAATCAAAAACGCATCACATTGCCTTGAAAATCGCACGTTGGCAAGTGTAATATTGGGCTGATTTTTCACTTGTGAGAATGTAGCCTCAAGAGCTAAAGTAAAGCCTTTTCACTGCTATTTCTAGCTCTGACACAGGCTACCTGCTGTTATGTGATGGTGCCTCAGCTCAACCATCACTTTCAGGTTTTTTTGCCATCATTTTGTACATTGTGATGAGTGATTAGTGATAAGTGATTAATGAAATACTGGTTTTGAAAAAATAATCATAACAGCTAATAAAAGGCTTCACAATCATGTGTGTGCGTTCCTCTTCCATGAATCTGGTTCAGGTGCTAGCACTTTTACTTTTGAGTACAGGCCTTAAATCCCATCAATCATACCATCTGCATGGACTTTGAAAAAACTCCTTCCAGAGGTTGTCCTTGGCCAGATTTGAACCCAGAACTCCAGCACTGCAACGTAATAGTGCTAACTGAGCCACCACACTTGTCAGCGCTGCTCCAGAGGAGGAGGGGAATAACAAGAATAAACACAAAGGGAACATACAATCTCATCCAGATGCTGCTCTTGGCCAGTTTGAACCTGCAACTCCAACACTGCAAAGCAGCACAATTAACAACCAAACTACAACACTTGTACTTTCTGCTCCAGAGGAAGAGAAGAAAAGGAAGAATAAACACAAAGCAAACATAAAAGTACCATCCATGTCTAGGTCTTGGACAGGTTTGAATCTTGAACTCCCTTACTGCATACCAAGATTTTCCTGCTCCTACCTGCTTCGTCGTCTTCTGGGTAGGAGCAGAAGGAGAAAAAAAAGAAGGAGCAGGAAGCTCAGTCATGAACAGTGCTGCCTTGCTGTGTTCAAATCTGTCCAAGGGCAACATCTAGATGGCGTTTTTATGTTCCCTTTGTGCATATTCTTCACGTTTTTCTCCTCCTCTACTCCAGAAAGGACAGGTGTGGTGGGTCAATTGTTAACACTGCAGCCTTGCATTACTGGTGTCCCAGGTTCAAATATGTCTTATGGCAACACATGGATGGTGTTTTTTTTGTGTTTATTTTTGTTTTTCTCCTTTAAGTGTGGTGACTCAGTTGTTAGCATTGCTGCTTTGTAGTGGTAGAGTTGTAGGTTTGAATTCAACCAAGGGCAACATCTGGATGGAGCTTTTCAAAGTCTATGCAGATGTTATTCTTGATGGGATTTGAACCCCAGTACTCAAAGTGAAGAGTGTTAAAGGGGTTGTCCCGCGGCGAAATCAAACATTTCTTTTCAACATACCCCCACATTGTGCCCCGTTAAAAACAATCCCTTTGTTATTAAAAAAAAAAATCGCTTACCTGCATCCCCGTTCAGGCAGTTTCTTCTTTTCTTCTTTTAAAGATGGCCACCAGTCCTTTCCCAAGGATGCACCGCGGTTTTCTCCCATGGTGCACCGCGGGTCTTCTCCCATGGTACACCGTGGATGTCTTGCGTTCCACTGCCGATTACAGTCACCTAATTGGCTGATCGGCACCACGTGACGGGGCGGAGTTACGATGACGACGTGCAGACCAGCTCTCCGGCGCGAGCACGCCGGAGCGGCCCCAGTCAACACAGCAGAAGACCGGACAGTGCAAGCGCGTCTAAAGAAGCCAGAAGATGCAGAAATTAGTCTGAGCCATGGAGACGGGGACGCCAGCAACGGAGTGGGTAAGTGTATAACTTCTGTATGGCTCATATTTAATGCACGATGTATATTACAAAGTGCATGTATATGGTCATACAGAAGTGTATAACCCCACCTGATTTCACGGGACAACCCCTTTAACAACTGAGCCAAATTCATAGAAAACACATTCAATCACTTTATTTATTTATAAAACATTTTTTAGTGATTTATGCTAAAACATGAGTCGGGATGGCCAGACTGCAATTTGGCAAAAATTGGTCCAATTTTATCACGTGGACGATTTCAACAAGCAACATTACTTGTGATGTAGTTTGTAGAGCCAGCATGAAAGCTGATTTCAGCCTATTTCAGTACCTGCCATTATCTTGTGGGGATGTGCGCACTCCAGCACAGTGGAGGTATATATGCAACCACAGGGCTCTTACAGATGTGGAGCTTTCTGGCATGAATGTTCCTTGTAAACAGAGTTATCTGCTGACTATGGAGAAAGTTACTATAAGGAACACATTTATGTATGGGTATGATGTAAGGTCCCATGGCGGAAGGATGTTTACAGTAGGAGGAAAGGGTGTTTTCCTGCCCCAAGCAGGTTGTTCTGTGTTGTTGGCCTGGATGAGATCCATCATCAGCTTTGTGTGTGAGGTTTGTAACCAACGGTGGACAAGGCTTCTTAAAGGGACTAAGCACCTTTATATTCACGACTACCTAACACTTCCACACAAACAGCCCGCATCTAGCGTTGCTGATGCCTTGTGCTTTGTAAACGGCTATGCTGTAAATGAGAAATTTATTCCCATGCCGGCAATACCTTTATCCACTGTTATTTGGCTGACAAAGAATATATAACAAAATTCATTTTAAGATCAATTCCTGCCTGCACCACAACCAACTTTAGGCCTAGTCAGCGTACAGAATAAAAAAATAAAAAAATTGCACACTTTGTACAAAATATACGCACAATAATATTTTCCCAATTTTATTGCTGTTAAATGCCTGCTATAATCTGCTGTCTCCTAGGCCACTTTCACACGGACGAGAAAATCGCACAACATTTGTGAGTTGCAAGACGTACAAATCTCGCATGAATATGGACCCCATTCTTTTGAATGAAGTCATATACATGAGCGATTTTATTCCGCATCACAGTGCAGGAAGAAATCGCGGCATGGCCTATTTTGGGTGTTCCCTTGGAATGCCTTGCCCATTGTTTTCAATGGGGCCGGCAAAAACATTGCAAGACGTGTGAGGTGCACGTAACTGTAATGCAAAGTTTCCCATTGAAAACAATGGGAAATGCTTGTGGATCCTCTGGCGCGAAGAGTCGCTATTTTACTGAAGTGATACAAGGCATTTTGGACTCAAAAATACCTCATATCCGTGGAAAATCGGACGCTCGCAAGCGCAATATCAGGCCGCGTTTCACAACCCAATATCGCTGGTTTCACATCTGTGCTCAGGGTTCCGCTTCCTCATTCTGTTTGGGGTGCAGGAAAAGGGAATCCAGCGACCAAATGGTTCCATCTCAGGATAGAATCAAAAAGAGCCGAACGGACCCCGTTGACTTAATGAGGTTTTGGACAGAGGAAAAGCACTTTTTTTTCCGGTATTTTGAGCCAGATCTGCAACAGAACCTCCAGATTCAGAGAGCCATAACTTTTAAATATCTCCATTGACAGAATGCTTTAATGTCATAAGGGCTGGTTTTTTTTAGCTGGATGAGCTGAATTTTCAGTGGCACCACTGGACATACTTATAACTTATTGATTATTTTTTATTTCTTTGAAAAAGGGGTGGTAAAGAAAAAAGTAGCAAACCTTTGCCTTTCACCATGCGGAATAAATAACACGCTGCCTTTATACTAAGGGTTAGTACTATTAAGGCGATATCTACGAGTATGTTTTTTATACTTTACGACTATTGCACAATAAGGCCAGTTTCAGACAAGAATGTAACATGTCCATAATACGGATCCATATTACAGATGTGTTCCAAAAGACATTAAATCCGTATGTCATCAATTCTTACTCCATATTTGCCTGGACTGTAATTGCTCAATAGTAAAGAATACATATACGGAGGCAAACACGGAAAAAATAGAGTGCACTATGTTTTTGAAAATAGGCTGTAAAAATAACAGCCATGTAATTAACCCTATCAAACTGCTAATGACCACTTGTCAAAATAATAATGACCACCTGTCCATCCGTGAGTGAGTTACATGCTCTGACCCCTGATCACATGACAGTGATATCATCAAAGCTCCTCAAACATAATACATGCAGAGCCTGATGGCAGTCGTGTGCTTACAGGACTTGTGATGATGTAGCCATCATGTGAACAGTCACCTGGGCTCTGTGTCCATAAATGAGTGAGTTACATGCTCCGCCCCTGATCACATGGCGGGGACGTCATCACAAGTCCCTTATCACTGTGCAGATTACGGGAGGACTACATCATCGCCTACAAACCCCCGTGGCCTCAGTTGCTATGAAATACTAGCGACCACCTGTCTCTAAGTGAGTGTTTGTGTGAGTTAAATGTGAAGATGCCACTGTCATGGGATAAATCACTGGGACTCTGAGCTGCGCCACTGATCACATGATGGTGATGTCATCACAGGTCCTTCACTTCCTTAAAAGCCAGCAGAGCTGGACAAAAGCTGTGTGCTTACAGCACATGTGATGATGTCATCATCATGTCAACAGTCATCTGTGTGGGAGGAGTCCAGGGTCACATGACCAAGGGGTGATCAGTGTGTGCAGGACTCTGCTGTGCTGCTTGTGATCCCTGTTGTATGGGATGAAGAATGTATGTAGCAGAGCTGTGTGTGTGTTATGGGCATGTAGCAGAGCTGTGTGTGTGTGATGTGTATGTAGCAGAACTGTGTGTGATGTGCATGTAGCAGAGCTGCGTGGGTGTGATGCTCGCATGTAACAGACCTATGTGTGTGACGTTCATGTAGCAGAGCTGTGTGGCGCATTGTGCCACCAGAAACACTGGTGCTAATAATTATTAGTAGATTTATATTAGCTCCGTGTTACAGTTCCCTTAAGATGGACCTTATATGGAGGAAAACTATGCTCATCTGAAAGTGGCTTAATAGTTCAGTTCATGGGGGAAAAAATCCTGTATATTTTGCATTTATGTGCGGTTTAAGTATCATGGTAACTGTATTGTATGAGTTATTACAATTGTGGTGATACCTCATGTATGTGTTTTTTAAACATGTTGGCAAAATGAAGCCCCTTTTCTGGAATTTTTTTTTTTTTTACTATGAACCATTTTTAAAATAAACATTTAATGCAGTTTATTGAATTATTTTTAGTTCATTAAGGGAGTTCACAATGTCATCTGCTTATTGCTGATATAATGCTTTAGTATACTCAGTATACCAAAAGATCATTGCCTGTCAGAAGTGACATGCAGAATATAAAGGCATGGCCTAATACGCCATGGCCCTTTTTAGACCCCCCCCCCCCACTCAAAAAATAGCCATTAACAGCCTATGATCACATTCATAAGTCCCCATGACTGCTTCATGGAGGTCCCTACCTCTGTATCACCACCTAGATGCCACAGTTGCTGTTGACCGTGGCATCTGAGGGGCTAATGCAGCAGGGCGGACCTCCAGGGTTTTCCCTGTCAGTGCTGCTATAAAGTACAAGAACATTCATGGATCTCAGTTGCCCTATCCTGCCCCAGCACAGTAGAACTTCAGCTGCCATTTATAAATGCTCCAATATATAAAGCCACAGTTTTCTGAAAGTGGTTAAGAAAGGAGAAGTGACTTTTTACATTTGAAATATCTGAGCTGACATATTGCATATTCTGTATTTGTTTATTGTTTTAATATAAAGTAAAATTGCTATTCAGAGTAAGGAACTGGATGTGTTAATTTACCCTAAACTGTGTATCTTCATAAGGCCCACTTCACAACTAGGAATGGTGTGAGGGCTTTTAACGATAACTTTATATAACAACAAGATTAGTATGCATTTTAGTCCAAACTAGGTGTGGTTAAAAAAGAGGGAATATTATGAGTATTTATACTATTTCTATATGCATTTTATACTTTTTATTTCTTTAGAATCCATGCCTGACTGTGGTTAAACAAAAAGAAATCAAAAACTGCACCAAATTGCCTTATGTGTCACACCCTCCATATTACTTATTTTCCTGGGATCCTGACTGCCATATCCTCTATATCTGCCCCATACGTTATCTTACTGTTATCTTACTGTCCTCTAACCACCTCAGAACTGTCTCTAGTAGATTCATACCAGTGGACGACAAGCAAACCATATGCTCAGCATATGTACAGATTCTACTATAGCTTCCAAGGCAATACTGCCATAAAATAATACTACTAAATATTTACGTACTGTTACTATATAACCATTCAATACACAATAAATATGGCCATGCAATATCTAAATAATGTGTCCATGTAGTATCCAAATAATAGTATCATGTAAACTCTACTCTATGTAACAACTGGAAACGTATAGTGGAGCAGAATCTTTTCCTAGGTTTTTTCAGGGGGTGCCGTCTTCAAGACACCTTTAGGATACAAGGCCATAGGATATTGTCCAGTTTGCCTCCCCTTAACATTGCCTTGATTTCTAGAGAATAGTATATCTATGGTATGGCCAATGTCAGGACATGCAGTAATTGCATTCTCGACCCGTGTATACTGATCCTCAATAAGTCCACAACATAACGCTACATCGATAACTGAATGCTTTCAGCTCCTCTCATGCCGGACTTATTGCTGCGAATGCAGGTGGCATGTATTATTGCTATTAGCTCATGCCGTAGATACACAAATGTTGAAGGTGTAAGGAGTAGGTAGCAATTTCCATTAGGCTGTAAGTGCTTACATCTGATTTGAATCGCTCTACATTTGCTTCACGTGATTGATCAATGTTAAGGAGCTGGTGTGTAGGGGAGCTGTTTCTCATTATCCAACACATGCAAGTCAAAGCTGGGAGACTTTACAGTACGGCAATATATCTTTGATCTCCCTTTATAATAATATAATCCGATTTGCCTAACTTAAACAATCTATTATGGATGGCTTAAAATTTATGTTTATGATTTGAAATAAAAATGGCAGTAGTTGAACCCCCCCCCCCCCCCCCGCACCACCACCACCAGCGTACCCCCTTCCCCAGAAGAGTCAATAAATTACGCTGTTAAAGCAAACCTGGTAATTTGCGTCTTATTAAAATGAAAATAGCTATATGCAGCGGTTGTAAAATGTCTAGCGAGTGGCGAACAGATGTATATCAAGAGATACTTCACAGGCTCATTCCTAGTGATCCTAGATAAGACGCTGGATCAAACCTATATTTTCAGCTTCTTTTTTTTCTTTTGGCATTTTATACATGCCTGCATATTTTAATAAATGCACAGTGACCACAGATTTGGCTTGGCAGAACGTTTCTGAAACGGTTTGCATTTGGTATGGTGTCTGGAAACTCCACGGCAAAGACTATTTATTCAAAAAACAACTTTGTTTTCCTTTCCCTTTCCCGAGCTTGCAGTGGCTTCTTTTTCAATAAATCCTATGTTCCATCCTAAACTACACAGCTCTGAATTACTTACATTATATTCCTATGCTCATCTGTGCAGCACCCAGTGTAGGTTGAAATTGAAATGACAACTTGAGCTCAATGTATACAGATGCAGAATTAGTCATTTATTGCAGTGCGGGAAATGCATTTTGATAACTTTGCGAGATGCATTCCTTTGCAAAACTCCAAGAATCCTATCTGAATAGGGAACCGATTGACAAACACAGCTGTGCTACGCCTAACGAATTCTGCTTACATATGCAAAATACAAAATGCTGCGATGGCTAGTAAAACATGCAAAACAAACAATATTAAAATAAACAAGATCCGTCCGTGAGAGCGGGATCTGCGATTTGTTTGGCAAGTTGAGAAAGTTATTTTCTAAAGCAAATCTTATGAATCAAAACCATATAAACTGTCATGCATTCTAGTCCTGGTAACCCTTTGCAAGCCTCACAGGCAGCCCCCTCTCCCTTGTTTTTTTTTACTGCTTTCCTCTACTCCATCCTTTTGTCATTCTTTAGTCTGTGGTGCCTGCCTGTGCCCCTGTCTTTGTTTTTATAGTGAAGGTGGGCCGGGCTTCGTACCATTCAGAAAGTGAGCAGGGAGAGGGGGAAGTGATTGGTTCAGGCATCTGTACCCTCCTCTCTTGGTTGGTGGGTTAGGTGCATGGGATTTATTCACAGGGGAGGGAAAGCTCTGCGCTCTGCTATTGACATTCAGCACCAATGCACTACAGTATCAGAGTGAGAGAGAGCAGATACCTAACACACAGAGCAGAGGCACAGCAACTTTTCTGCAGAGCATCTATGCCAAGACCTACTGTACCCTCTTACCAGTGAGGATATTGGATATCAGGGCACGCCAAGAGTCTTTGTATCCATCACTTTACAGCTTTTCCCTTTACGTAAAGTTTTAGTGGGACTAAAAAAAAGTGTACAAACTGCATTGTGTCTGATTTGCTATTTGAAGAATATTTCAGGAGCACTCCGGACAACCCAAGGACATTTACGGTGACGTCAGAAGCATCTAAAAGATAGGTAAGTGGGAATTTCTCTCTCTCTAATATATATATTTATATCAGAGCTGAGTTTGCCATTGAGTTTAACTTCTTATTACATTACAATGTGGTCATTCTGTTTTGACATAGGAGTGTAAATAAACCATATCATAACACAAAACAAAACATTGTATCAATACCAAAGCCATCTAGTTGGAAAAAGTTACATAATAAACCCAGCTCTGCTACATATTATATCGGTGTCTTCTTTATGTTAACACTTTTTGTTCTCCCTGCTTTGACCGCAAATTCTTTTTATATACAAGAACAAGTTACGTTAATTAGTCCTGTCTCCAAATCTCCGTATTCAAGTGGACTGGAATGTGTTAACAGCTGACAAAACTATATTTGTGCAATTTTGCGCATCTTGGGTTTTTTTTTCTTCTTTATGAAAAAATGCAAATAAGTAAGAGGTATTAAAACCAAGAATTTAAGAAGGGATCCTCTACATTGAAATAATCAAGAGTCCCCTCTCCCAAGAAAAGCCCAAGGGCTGGGGATGTGAGTGAAGGAATGACTGTCTGGCGATCAATTGAACGAGTTAATTGGTTTCTCTAAGTTCCAAGACCTTTGAAAAGTTTCTTGCAGAGCAGACCCAGGAAATTACAGCTTTGATATCGCTGCCAGTGCACAATCAGAGCCACTTTATGACATGACTTGTAACTGGAGGAGGTATTTGACTTGTACGGTAAACTTGGCAGAAGAGAAATCTACTTGATATTATTGCATTGTTGTGGCTGACTTTGAATTTTGTGTCTTGTTTGTTTTAATAATTCAGCTTTACACTGAGGCTAAGCCTCGCTGCCTCTTCTAAGCAGATTTGTTTGTTAGGGATGAATCAGCAGGATGCTCAAGGTAGGGCTTGATCAAAAGAGATGGATTAGCAGACAAATAATCTCTTAGTACACATGTCACTGAGCAGGGAACATATGGTTGTCTTGTTTTCATAGTGTATCCCTTTACATATAGCGTTGACCTTATGAGTTGGTATGTTGTAATCCTGGGGCAAATCAATGCAGGGGTCATTTTGGCCATAGCTAAGAGTTATTTTACTGCGTACTGGATAGCAAAATGATAAAAGGGCATTATAAAGATGATAGACTCAGAGGTTACAGGCTGTAATATAATAGCACACTGGGTTTAACAACACCCCTCCCAAATAAAGACATTTTCTAAGAGAAGTCTTTGAGAGAGTATATTATCAGTTTGTTTTAATGATTTTTAAAAAGTAATCAATAGAAGCAAAATCATATTAGTGATCTGTATATTCAGTATATTCATACAACAGTCTTCTGATTTTCAGGACTACAAGGTGCATCCTGCTTGATACAATATTTGGGCTGTTGTTACTTTGTTGGTTTGGGATATAGACCTGTGCCCAGGTTTAATATAAGTAAATATCTTACCTCCTATCTGAATTATAGGTGGGTTGTAGAACATTGAGGGCACCCAGCCTCTCACAATTACAGTGGCGGAAGTTAAAATTGCCCTGACTAAATACATTGTCTACAAGTGTGTCCTCATTGTGTATAAGTGTCTCTGTGTTTGTATACATTTTAATGACATGATTGAAATTGAATTTGAAAAGGTTTCCTTCAAGAAGTTCTCGAATTTCTTCCATTTCTTAATTCCTAACCATTTCATGCAAATCCTAATCTTGTCACTAAGATCTTATATAAGTATACTCTACTTTAGCTTGATTATCACTAATTAATAGGTAAAGTTTAAGAATATCTAAAATCAACAAAACTCTGCAAAATATTCCCACAAATAACTTACATTACTTCTGGCAAAATGTATAATACTTTAGTTTATCGATTTGTGATTGAAAATGATATGTGGCAACAAAATCAAATTGTTATTATAGCAGACGTGTATTTACATTGTTGTACCAGTGACAAATATCACTTCGAAATCGTGCTGTCCTTGCCCGGCATAAAATAGGTCAGACATAGAAATTGAGTTGTGAAGGCTGATGTATCATAACCCCATGCCAGTGTCATGCTGTGCCCTTCTACAACCACTATGGGTCACTCTAGGGAAATATATGGAACGCTTTCCATAATCACATAATCTGGAGCACTGAAGTTTATAAGGGGTAAATAAGTAATGGGATGTGGAGCAGCTCCAAAAATGCTTTAACTATGAATGTACTAATAACCCAAATAAAGTCAACTGCCAGATAAATTAATTGTTTAATTGTTTAAATCAGATTTCTAGAAGCAGTTCATATATAAAGAAGCAGTGTATTTATGTAAACCACATTTCGACTCGCAGCATTTCTATTATCTGTTTTATATGTAGACTAGAAGACTAGCCAAAAAAATGTGGTTTAGCGAAGCTGAATATTGTGCATGGGATAATCCTAACCATTACGTAACTCTTTCTGTTGCAGTAAATGAGTTAATCAGGGACATGTCACCAGCTGTAAAGTGACACATTTTATGTTTTCTGAGGAGTTTGGCTTCTACTTCTTAAAAATAATAACTTAGGCTAAGCAATTTTTATCATGAATAGCTAGAAAGGATTGTGTCTATTAGGGACCTCACACACGGGACGGAATCACGCCGCAGGGTGAAGACAAATCTGGAATTCCACACCTAAACCTGCAGGTCTAACTGTGGATTTTATTGCGGAATTGCAGGCAGGTTTTAAGCCATTTTCATTTCCGCAACAAAATCTGTTGGTAGCCTACGGATTTTGGTGCGGAATTTACCGCGGCTAGTGGTGTGTCGTACGGCCTACTCTGTACCCTATGAAAGGTCCCTAAATATAGCATGTCAAAATCACTACATTTGATAATAGAACATAGCACAGATGCAACCAAAATGGCATAACATAAACTATAATCCATCCAAAATTAAAAACACATAAAAGCAACATTGTAGATGCTTACTGGACAGCAGTAAAATAGTAGAAGAAAAAGGAGAAATACTTCATAATATTATGATGAGTTATTAGATAGATAGATAGATAGATAGATATGATATAGATAGATAGATAGATAGATAGATAGATAGATAGATAGATAGATAGATAGATAGATACACATGTACTGTATATATTGATATATAATAAACTGAGCCACTTAGCTCTGCTACATTCCATAAGGAAGAGTAAGGGACGAGTAGTTGGCATGTGATGCTAATCAGTCATTAACATATGACTTTTAACAGTCCCTGGTATTTCGGTATATAGCATCTAATTTAGGTAGCATTATAACATTATCTATCTTGAAGATGAGAAGAACAGCTTATAAAGGAAAGCTTCTTTACATTTCATTGTTTGCTTAGTGCATTACTGAAACAGCGTCCATTACAGGGACGTAGGGCGTGACGTCACAGGGAGCTAGAAATAGATGTCAATGGGCATTTTCACTGTCTGGCTTAAGTTCATTTAAAAAGCATTCAGAATAAAACTGCACGCAAAAGAGTTCCCTTTAAGCTTCGCCTGCGGCTTGTTTGTCCTGGAGACGCTGCAAGGAATGAAGAAAGATGACATGCCCTTTAGAAATCCTCGTGTGGACCTTAGCACTTTATTGCTATTACTTAATCTGTGAAAATACTTCTTTGTCTATTTTGGGGAGGAATTCTAAGTTCCTTAGTGTGCTTCACGTTAGCCCAAACACAGTTTATATAGTTTACTCTGAAAACCTGTGTCTGTGCCAAGAAATGCCATTAAGATGGTAATGCAGTGGTGAAGGGGGTGAACCGTGTAGTGTCCTGGCAGCAGAGAATTTAGTCAGTATATTTTAGCATGTAGTGGACTCTGCTTTTCATCGTTAGCTCTATATCTGGGAAACTAATGATAAGAAAAAAGTAAAAGCTGCAAGAAAAGAAAGAATCACAGTGAATATGGACCTTATTAGTAAAGTAGCGTACTGCTCTGATAAGCCTAGTTTTCCTAAAACTTTGCCACAGTCTCCGAAATTTGCAATTTCCTCCTTACAAACTCTTATAAGGTTTATTTTAAGAGCGAAGCACATTTCTTGGTTTCACGTCGTTATCCATTCTTTTCTGCCCCTACATTTACATGTACAAGGTGTTAATTCCCACTATACAACATTGTGAATTTCTCTTCACAGCTGTTTTAATTGGCCTCTTCTTATTGTGGCTTTGTGTTATTAATTATGTGTTTTGAATGTATAACTAAAAACCTCAATATGAACAATATCTGGATTGTACTTTGCTGTTTTCCCATCCAGGCAAAATGTATATGTATGTAAATATCAAGTTCTAAATAGGAACATCCCAAAAATTAATTAGCAGGATATCCCTGTGATTGGGACCAAAATGCATATTTGAAAATGCTTCCTTACCTATACTGAGAGATATTCTTTACATCTTTATTCACTGGATCACTGGAAATTGACTAGAATAGGTCTTCCATCAGTAACTGTTAGTAACTTACTGTAACAATTAGAGATGAGAGAGCGTACTTGGTAAGGACAGATACTCGAGCGAGCTGCCCGCTTGCCTGCAAAGATTTGGGTGCCAGTGTGGGTGAGCGCTGTGTTGCGGGAGTGAGCAGGAGGGAGCAGGGGGAAGAGAGAGAGAGATCTCCTGTTCTCCCCCGCTCTCCCCTGCCGCTCCCCGCCCCCCGCTGGCACCTGAATCTTTTAGGGCAAGCAGGCAGGTACTCGGTAAGGACAATACTCACTCGAGTATCTGTCCTTACCGAGTATGCTCGCTCATCTCTAGTAACAATGTAATCATATTATTCAGATATGGTTTCAGATGAAATGTCTTCCCAGGTACTTGACGGCTGTTTCCTTAGTTGCTCTACCATTCCTGCTTTTCTGTATGTTTAGATACAGTATACACGCACTTATATTTGGAGGCTGTGGCATTGCAAGATGACGACTACTGTATCTCTGTACTTAATCTCATTGTAATATAGTAGTCACTTTGCTAGGGCAAGTATAACATCTTTTAAGGTGGCCATAGACATTATACTAAGGTCACCAGCATCCTATGATTTTGGTAAGACCAATTGCCTATCCAACAGTTAATATGTGGTCAGCCAATGCTCATTTGGCAGATTTCTGGGAAACAAAAGGTTCAGGTATGTTGAATTTCAACTTTGCACAATCATTTGTTCATAAGGAAGATAAGCTGCCACTAGGGGTGTCTGGCAGCAGCTTATTCCCCTCTTAATATTGAAAAAACATGCACACTTGGGGCGAACCGAGTGTGCATGTGTATGGGGGAGATTATGAGGAATAAACCCCATTTACATGGCCCAATGATCGCTCAAACGACAGTTTGAGTGACAGCTTTGAGCGATCATTTTGCATAAACTATTAAGTAGCTACTCAGCTACTCAAGTACCAATTAAGTGTGCAAATGAAGCCTTCACTGAAAGCAGTTAATAGGCCAAGGGCTATTATCTTCGCTCAGATCCTTTGTTCTTCATGTAGAAAAAATGCTATGGAAGACTGCTGATAGGGCTGAACAACGATTTTTAGGTTGGACTGAATTTAATGATCAGCTAGCAGCGCACGATGGGTGCACATTTAGATGCAATGATTATCGCTAAAATGATCACATTGTAGCGATTTTTTAGCAATCATCGCTCCATGTAAATGAAGCTGATAGTTATTGAAGGTGTCTGTCCACCTTTAACAATACTGGTAAGTTTGATGATGAAGTCTTCGTGTCTCTCCCTATGAATGACATACTATAGATACAGATTTGACTGCCTTTTTGTCTCTCCCTATAAATAATTGAGGTACAGATAGTAATATGTTCCTCTCTTTATAAATGATTAAAGCACATACAGTACTACACCCTCCCTCCCACTTAATTTAATTGAGCCACAGACAGTACTAGTTCTAGTACTAATTATAGTGTCTCCCTATAAATAAAGTAGGCACAGCTGGTACTACTTTCTTGTCTCTCTATAAATTATACAGATAGTACAGATATAGGTATAGATAGTATTGCCTATCTGTCTCTCCTTATATGATAACCATGCTAAAGTTACCTTTACATGGGACGACTGTTGGGTGTACAAGCGGCTGACTGCTGTCCCAGTAACTATCTCTCCTGTGCTTTCACATAAGAGAGATAGATGCTTAGTGAATGGAGGTGGAGCGCATGGAGCAAGATCTCTTCTGGCTGTTCAGAGTGAACAGGCAGTCATTCAAAGCTTAATTACTTCTGTTAACACTGAGTGAGAAGTCACTCGCTTTGTTTCACTGAGCTGAAACAAAGCGACTGGCGACTACTGAGCGATATTTTGCTCAGCACCCTTTTGATGGCTGTGTGCACACAGTAGAGTTGAGCAAACGTACTCTGCCGAGCTTGATGCTCATTCGAGTATTAGTGTACTCGATGGTGCTCGTTACTCGAACGAGCATCAAGCCGTGTTCGACCCTGCCCCAGTTTTTGGCTCCTCCCTGTTGTGACATGCCTCTTTTGGCCCCTCCCCGCCGCGACGCAGCGCGTGTCAATGGGAAATTTTTGGGCTGGCAGGCAGAGAGAGAGAGAGAGAGAGAGAGAGAACATGAACCAAGAAAAAAAAAAAGCTCGGGACCCGGTGTCCCACATACAAAAATGCTCGAGTCTCCCATTGTAGTCAATGGGGTTCGTTACTTGAGTAGAGCTCTCGAATTTTCCGAAAAGCTCGACTCAAATAATGCGGACCTGAGCATTTGGGTGCTCACTCATCTCTAGTGCCCAGGATTATCGCTGAAAATCACTGTTTCAAGTTATTATTCAGGCCATGATACCCCCCACCACCACCACCCTGTAAAGGCATCTTAAGCTTCTCTCATCTGTCCACATAGAACTAAGCAATTAAAACAGGAACTTCCTATTAGAGAAAAACTGAGAACCAAATAAGACTGCTAGGTTTAGTAACAAGTATTTTATATATTAAGTGCATTTCAATATAAATCGGCCTAGAAAGGAATAGGACTTGTTGGTCTTTAAATGGGCAAAATAATTTCAAATGTTGAAAACTATCCACCTGTGACAAACTTTGGTCTAGTTACAAAAGAGACTTGATTTGCATTTGTATCGGGAAATATTTGTTATCTGCATTGTCCTTTCTTCTATTATTTGTCTTGTTGAATGGGCGGCAGCCTTCCTACAGGATGCACAAGAAATCTATGTTTGCTCTTTATGCTTGCCATGTGCTGCCAGTACTTTGTTTAGTCAGTGATGATGAAAGGCCATGGTGGATCCTGTACACTACAATTTGCTTAGTCGTTAGTTAAAATGATTCAACGTGTAACACCTATGGACATCATGATTCCCAACCACATAAGATGGGTTTTGCAGTTCTACATATAATTATACAAAGAATGGATGAGTCAGGGCCTGGCGTGCATGGTAGACACAAATATGATTCCTCTCTTGAACTAGAATTCAGTTGGAATAGCTAAGAGGTTACAAGGATGTTTTTTGTGCTGGATGTACATGTGTTCCTAGAATACAATTTGCTTGTAAAATATAGTCTTAGTTCAGCCAAAGTTTTATCATTTAAAGACGGTTTATGTAGCTGCCCTCTCCACATGTCAGATATTCATCTATAGGATCGCGGCTGAGTAGACGCTGATATTGTGTTGTGCACCTGGACTAAAGAGTTGACTGAGTGGATAACAACGAAATATGTACAAAACTACATCTTAGGGTGCATTCACTTGGGCGAGTTCTGTCCGGAACTTGTGTATGTTAATAAGTAGAGATGAGTGAGCATAGTCATTTAAGTCGATTTACTCGAGAGAGCATCACCTTTTTGAGTACCTGCTGGCTCGTCCCTGAAGATTCGGGCGGGTGCAGGGGGCGGCCGGTGGAGCGGGGTGGCTGAGGACAGCAGGGTGGAGAGTGAGAGATATCTCTCTCTTTCTCCCTCCCGATTTCCTCCGCAACCCCCTGCTCAACCCCACGGCCCCCCCGAATCTTCAGGGACAAGCCACCAGGTACTCAAAAAAGGCGATGCTCTCTCTCGAGTAAATCGCCTTAACGAGTATGCTTGCGCATCTCTATTAATAAGGCTGAGCTAACTTGAGTCGGTTGGATTCTGCATGCAGAAGACCCGCAGCGGATTCCAGCTATGAGCCCGGCTGGCAAGTAACTGAATTGCCTATGACCACAGAGGTACGCAGGCAGTCATGTGCAGTACAGGTTTTTTTTTTGCCTGTTTGCATTTCCCATGCCGTTGCTTAGTGATGACACGGATACCCGCAGCTCATGTGCAATGTAAATTGTATATGGGCTGCGGGTCACATGCCTCTATTAACATCAATGGAGGTTGTCTGCATGGATTCCACAGTAAAGTAGAGCATGCTGCGATTTTTCTTCCGCTCGCAGAATACACAATTCATAACCGCAATTGGGAAGGAAAATGTATGACTTTCAATGCCCACCTTTCAGTGTGGATTGTTCGCACTGATCCCGATCGTGGATTCCGCAATTCATATCCGATCATGTAAGACCAATTCTCATGAGCAATTTTTCGCTTGCTGCGATGCTGTAAAATTGAAACATCTCTGCATGTGCTATTTTTGGGTGATTCCACATAAGGAATCACCCATTATTTCCTATGGGATCTTTAAATAAATCACAATGCAATTGCATGCAACTGCAATGTGACTTTTGTCATTGAAATCTATAGGAAGCTTTTTTTACATGTGTGAAAAACACGGGAAAATCACAAGTTCATAGATGTGAGGCGATGCATTTTTTAAGCAAAAACGCATTGTGCTGGCATCCAGAATCGCAAGTTTACAAGTAGAGATGAGCGAGCATACTAGGTAAGGCGATATACTCGATAGAGCCTTTTTCCAGTACCTGTTGGCTCGTCCCTGAAAATTTGGGGGCGCCGCGGGAGTGAGCGGGGGGGTTGCAGAGGGGATCGGGAAGGAGAGAGAGGGATCTCCCCATTCCCCCTCGCTGCCCCGCGCCTCCCCCGACCCTTGAAGCCCCCCCAAATCTTCAGGGACGAGCCAGCAGGTACTCGGAAAGGTGCTCTATCTTGAGTATATCGCCTTACCGAGTATGCTCGCTCATCTCTATTTACAACCATTAAAAATACCGGGCAAGACAAATATAACTCCAAACGAGGTTCCGAATAACAATGTAAATAGAGCCAAAGCAAGGGCCTAAATAGAATTCATAGAGCTCCATAGCTAAATGAGATCCCCCCCCCCCCCACACACACACGCAGGCAAATGAGACAACAAGAAAGTTGCAATAATTAAAGGCGTAGCTAATAATGCCATATATCAGTGAACCTACATAGTATTGCAACATAGATACTAGAAAGCCACTAACTTGTTACTCCATACAGAAAGATACAATCGTCTCGCACCTGAGTGGGCCCACTCAACCTTTGGACTTCTCTCCAGCTGCTGCGGCTGCCATGTATATCCTGTCGTTACACAAATGAGTCTAAGGTTTACTAAATGAAGGTTTCCAACCACTAAGTTGATATGAATGTTAACAACTGATATTTAAAATTCTTATAAAGCATTAATAACCGGAGTGGATGAAGTTTTCAAAAGAACATTTGAGTTCCTTTTGCAAGCATTTTCATTTCTCTTGACCTTCGCCTAGCATAGAGGTGAATGGAAAATAACTGAAGGTATAGCATGTGGTTATGGATCATCTACCTAATTTGTGTGTTCTGCATATACAAGACATGTCATCTTCTGTTACATGCACGTGAGGAATGCTAGCATTAGAGACAGTGTTCTGCACTGTTTAGAGCATTATTTTGAGCCGGGATGTAAAGGCGTCGGTTACATAAAATGCTATTCTTAAGCGGATTATTTAGCAAAAGGAATTCATTAGATGAGTGATGCTAAAATTCCTGCATTTTACTCTGAACTATATCACAGCCTACTAGAAATGCTTGCCAGAGGTTGTAATAAAGCTAGAAATTCTAGACATCTATGGTGGTGTTGCCTTTATTGTTCATGGTATAAACTGTATTAAAACATGAGGGTCATTTCTGTCTATTTAGTGGGCTGTAGTGTACAGATCCTAATATACAAACAGATATGATCAAACAGATGATAGAGATGTGATCTTGGAAACAAGACCATATGAGATTATTTATATTATGTTTCCTTACAGTCCCACTGAGGTGTTTGCTCTTCAAAATCAATAGTGATAAAAGAAAACAAACAAAATTATATATATATATATATATATATATATATATATATATATATATATATATATATAATTCTGTTCTCATATTAAAATCAGCCTTTAAGCTATTAAGAGTCTTATATAATGCAAGCAAGTGATTATTATTTTATGTAATTTCATCATTAACCCCATGATGTATGCCCTCCAGCAGTGGGTTTGTATGGAACAGGCCTGGGAGCCAAGTTTGCTCCATACGCGCCTCCTGTCAGCTGTCTTTGACAGTTGACACCTACCCACAACAGTCGTGATCAGCATTTATGCCAATCATGGCTGTTAACTTTTTAGATGCTGCTGTCAGTTTTGATAGCAGCATTTAAATAACCTGATTAGAGTTCGGAGTCCTGAACGTCCCTTCCCCCCATTCCACCTAAACAATGAGATTGCCAGGTGCCATTTGGTTGTCGTAATGTAGATGGAGATAAGAAAAAGAAGGGTGGAGCAAAATCCGTATGGTTGTTCAGTGAAGAAAAATTAATATAGAGATTAGGAGGATTGTGACAGTGGTTGAGGGGACGCCTACCTGATAACGCACCAACTGGGTGGGCGTGAGTGAACAGAAAAATTAAAACAAAGATTGGTGGTGATGGCGCAACACTCTAAGCTATACACTCTATACATTTCTACCTATTAAGATGGGCATGTGGCCTGTCTTTATACAATGCTGGCAGAAATACCATACACTGCAATATTGAAGTATTGCATTATATTATTATATGGTATGAGTGATCAAATGATTGCAAGTTTAAGTCCTCTATGGGGTGTAAAAGAAAAGAAAAATTAATGGAAATAGTTTTTTTAGTAATGTAAAAAATCAAGGATATTAAAAGTTTTAAAAAAATGTAATTAAAATGGATCGTAAATTTGTATTTTTGTACCACGAGTCGTCCCACAAAAAACAAGCCCTCACACAACCCCATCGTTGGAAAGATAAAAAAGTTATGATGGTCTGAACATGGTAATAGAAAATATTTTTTTAATAAAAATATTTTATTTTTTAAAATCAGTGCAGCAAAAATAAATAAAGGTGGCATCATTGTAATCCTACTGACCCCCAGAATAAAGTTATCATGTCATTTTTGACGCAGTATGTATACCATAAAAACAATACCACCAAAGATGGCAAAATTGAGTATTATTTCTATTACACTTTACTTAAAGATTAAAAAAAAAAAAGTTTTAGTACATTATATGGTACATTACATAGCAGTACTGAAAAATACCACGCGTCCCATAAAAAAGCCCTCAGACAGCTGCATCAATGGAAAAAAAGCGAAATATGATTCCTTAAGGGGTTAATGCAATTGGAAATGTAAATTCTGCAATTTGACACGGCCCATAATTGGCAGAACAAGTAATATATGCACTCCAACAAGCAATTAAAAGTGGGTGTAGCCTCTGTCTGTAGCTATTATAAGGCCCGCTATTCAGGTTAACATATGAGAAGGTAACTTTCTAGGTTCGCCTCAGGGCACAGTTATACTGATGTGCAGCTCAGTAAAGCCTTAAGGCCCCTTCACATGTCAAGTCAATGTGGATGCGCAAATGCGTGCGCAATATGCTAGGAGATGCGTGAAACATTGCGTAATTGCATGAACATGCCTTTATGGGCACAGAAAGGGCAATAAAACACGCTGATGCACACGCAAAAAAATTGTTTATTCCACAAATACGCAACGTTCAGGTGCGAGCAAATATGCGTATGCTTGTGTGAAGCGGGCAGAGATGATTATTGTCCAAATTCTCACTGGAAACAGCCAATTTGGGCAATAACGGGCCTGTTTACATGGGGCTGCCAACAGGGCACCGAGCATGAAATTGCTCATTTGTAAAAGTGGCTTGATTTTTAGAAAAGCTAAAAACCAAGTGACTATCGGGCCGTGTAAAGAGGAGCAGCTCAATGTTTGAGTGACTCCTGTTTACTGTCAATGGAGGCAGGGCCGGCCGGAAGGATCTTGGTCCGCCTCACCTCTATTCACTTGAACAACTATCGCTTCTGTGTAAGCGCAGGAGTGAGAGTCGGGTAACAGTCTGTAGGACGCACTTACACGCCCAAAAGTCGTTGCGTGCAGGGGGACCTTTAGGCTTCCTTCACACGAGCGACAAAGTAGCGTGATTTTGTCGCATTGCTACAATGCTACAAATTGCATGTATGTGAAGTCCATGCTTTCCTATGGGTTCCTTCACACATGCGATGTTTTGTAGCATGTAACAGCCCAACATAAAAACCTCGCGGGTCCGGCGATATGCCCGTGACACACAAGGTTTTGTAGCCCATGTTTCTCTATGGAGCCTTTCCTCTCTGCTGCATCGCACAAAAACACAATTTTCGTGTGGTGTGATGCAACTTTGACAGTAGGAAATCCAATAGCCAAATCTCAGCCCCAACTGCAGGGAAAAATAAAAAAAAAACAGATACATCAACTTAGAAGCGCTCTCCGACACCGCCGCAGCTTCTCCCCGGGTCCTGGCACTGCTTCTCTTCTTCTGGCTGGGGATTGAAAAATCCCCTGCCTCCTGGAAGCGCTGGCTGTAATTGGCTGATGCTTAGCCAATCACAGTCAGTGCTCGATGAATGGCTGTGATTGAACCAATCACAGTCATTTATCGAGCACAGGCTGCGATTGGCTAAGCGTCAGCCAATCACAGCCAGCACTTCTAGCAGCCAGAGATTTTTTAATCTCCGGCCAGAAGATGAAGAAGTTAATCAGTGCCAGGACCCGGGGAGAAACTGCTGCGGCGCCCCAGACAGCGCGGGAGAGGTGATGTATACTTTTTTTTTTCTTCAGCTACAGCATATTTTCGGGGTAGGGCTTATATTTCAAGCCCCCCCTCGAAAATCCTTGCATGTGATGCTACAAAGTCGCACAACTTTGTAGCGTCACATGCGACTTTGTAGCATTACAATATCCCAGTATTGCTGCAAGAAAACACAGCGATATCGAATGGTTCGGCAATGCCGTATCACCCGTGTGAAGGAGGCCTTAAGCAGAGATTTAGATGTTATCTCTATTTCAAACAAGGGTTATTGCATTCAGACATGTTTAGAACAGCTGAGCTAGATGTGATCAGGGGTGTAACTATAGGGGATGCAGGGAATGCAGTTGCACCCGGGCCCAGGAGCCTAAGGGGACCCATAAGGCCTCTCTTCTGCATAGAGGGAGCCCAGTACTATGAATAAAGCATTATAGTTTGGGGCCCCGTAACAGAGTTTGCATTGGGGCCCAAGATCTTCAAGTTACGCCTCTGGATGTGATGAGTGATAAATCTATCCATTACATCTTCCCTCTGCCGCACATTCTGGGGCTGGTTTGCTAAACTATAACTGGTGATCTAAAAGTAGCATTTATTTGCTAAATTTAAAAATAATTCATTTCAAATCCTGAAGGTCCATCAGAAAGTGATGCACAAACATTACCCAGCCGCTGCACAGGCCTTTACTTACTACAGATGTGTCCTTCCTTATGTTTCTTATTTTCTCTGCAAATCCTCAGATATGTGGCAGGAGATGAGCAGCTTTGTGTCCGGACATGTCTATCCTATATCCTATATGTTTCTATATGTGGCCGCCCAGTGATTGTGATGTGAACTGCAGTGTGCAAGGGTTTTATTAGCATGTCACAAGAATATACGTCAGGAAGGGTATAGTTTCTCCTTAGGGAGAGTACCTAGAAAGTGTGAAGAGATTTATAAGGCCATGCATGCTCCTCTGGGAAATTTCTGCAAATGGTAGATGGAACAATGCCTGTACAGCACCACCTATTAGAAGACAGCATCCCTGCAAGTGAATGTCAGATCTTTTAGCAAGCCCTGTAGCAGGGACTGGAAATATAAGCCAACGCCAGAGTCTTCTCCAGAAGGAAAAGATAAACCATGTACAGACTGACTGTTTGAGACTGACCAGTGTGCCGCAGGTTGCTGGCTTGGCTAGGTGAAAGGCCTTTAACATATCCAGAAAGGGTATAGTTTCTCCTTAAGGAGAGCACCTAGAAGGTGTGAAGAGACTTATAAGGCCATCCGTGCTCTTCTAGAAAATCTATGCAAATGGTAAGATGGAACAATGCTTCTGCAGCACCATCAATTAGAAGGCAGCAAGTCAATGTCAGACACTAACTTGCAGGAATGCTGCCCCATCTATAGGCCTCCCAGCAGCCAAGCCAGAATCTCTCTTTCTCTCCCCCCCCCCCCCCCTCCGCCCCGAGCCTGCTCAGACAAGAATGCAGTTACTGGAGCCGAGCGTGCTCGCTGATCTTTAAACAATACCCTTTCTGAACCGCCTTCTAACAGGTGGCGCTGTAGAGGCATTGTTCCATCTTCCCATTTGCAAGAATGTAGCCCTGTGGAATAAGTTGGCGCTATACAAATAAATATTATTATTATTTATTATTGAAGTTTTTGCAGAAAGGTAAGAGTGCACATCTATACAGAAGTGTTACATCAAACAATAAACTAAATTTACAGTCCCATAGGGATCTATGGTACGGCAAGTCCAGTTCAGTAGGTCCACGGGGTCTACATTCAGTCATGGATAGATAAACATGAACTTTGAAAGAGACCTTATGCTAGAGAAGCCATAGCTTAGACCCCATAGCTGTCCCTAGTCTACATATAACACTAAACACGATGAATAATGTGAAGTAACCATATAATAAACATAAGCACAGCCGTTTGTTCATATAATGGAGCTTTACCTGCATTTATTTGTAATCAGTGTTGAAGAATATACTGCATATTATCATTTGTGAAACTAATGCTAAACAGAGGAAATAAACAGCTCCGCAGCTCAATGCTTCTGCTTTTCGGTAACCTCTACAGCTGTCGTATTCTGAAGAATTATGTCTTTAATGGAGTACAGCTCATTTCCAGCCTGCTACATAAATGAACTGACATCAAAAGCCTGATTTGATTTGTGGAGTGCCAAATGTGAGGCGAGGATATAGCTGTTCTCCAGAACACTGACTTACAGCCACTTTTGTCTACATCCAGAACATGCCTTCACACGGCTACGAGCAAGTACTAGAGAGCTGTCACTAGAATAACTTCACAAACTTTTAATACATGGTTTATGGGGAAAACAATTGTAATTAAGAGATTGGGAAAGTGAAATAAAAAGTTTATTTAAAATTGCAAGATCCAATTCTAGGACTGCACAGAGTTCTCATATATTGGGATTAGAGATGAGCGAACGTACTCGGATAAGCACTACTCGTCTGAGTAATGTGCCTTATCCGAGTACCGCTGTGCTCGTCCTGAAAGATTCGGGGCGCTCCGCTGCTGACAGGTGAGTCGCAGCGGGGAGCAGGGGAGAGTGGGCTGGAGAGAAGGAGAGAGAGATCTCCCCTCCGTTCCTCCCCGCTCTCCCCTGCAGCTCCCCGCTCCGCAGCGCGTCCCGAATCTTTCAGCACGAGTACAGCGGTACTCGGATAAGGCACATTACTCGGACGAGTAGTGCTTATCCGAGTACGTTCGCTCATCTCTAATTGGGATACATTGGTTCGCAGGTAAGAATTTCATACAACACTCAACAAGACGAAGAAAAAAACAAAGCTGTATGCAAGTTAGTCCGGCTGCACATGGGCGGATTTGCAAAACGGATGTCCGCCTCCAGATTCCGCAGTAAATAGCGCCCATAGCATGCTGTGTAAACATGCTTTTTCTTCTACACGACTGTAAATCAATTACAATTTTCCGCTCGTGGAGGAAAAATCACGGCATCCTCTATTTCTGTGTAGATTCCGCATGGATGGCTTGCATTAAAGTCAATGGAAGTCGCCTGACCCGCGCCCCCCTTCCATAATGACATTGCATAGTGACGATGTGGGAAAAGCCAGGATTAAAAAAAAAACAAAAAAAAACTGTACTGCGCATGTTCGTAGACTCGCTGTGCGGACCATCCACAGTACAGGAAGTAGTAGGAAGTTATTAAATATATCGAACCTAAAGAGAAAAACTTAAGAGCATTGTGTGTATACCCAGCTTATCAATCTATAATCAAACGATGATGTCAGCCATCTGAAAATCACACTCAATATAACACAGTGGAAAACTGACAATATAGAAAATACCTCATAGGTATCTAAAAACCGACCAATGGTCTTGAAGTTGGCGAACAATTCAGGATATATCCCTCTAAAGTAAAGTAGATGACACATCGCCACCACGAATGTTTGTGGTGATCAACTCCAAACCCCCACCTGTAAACCTGTTGTCTTCCCTACATGTTTGTGTAAAAAATGTGATGCCAAAGCTTTGTCCCGTGTGAGATCCCATTTGGCCAATGAAATATGATAAATGCCATGAAACTCCGACAGATATTGCGCTCACCAATATACAATTTCCCTCATGGATGCGAGGTGTTTTTGTGTTACGTAGCAATCCTCCACCTCAGAAAAGAATATTTTTCATTGATTTCAATGAGTAAGCATCTCATCGCACTCGCATACACCTCGCATGCCATGCCGGCCCCATTAGAGGCAAGGGGTGATGCGATGCTTTTTGAATGAACGCCCAAAGATAGGACATGCCACAATTTCTTTTTCCGGCACTGCGATGCGATACGGGTAAAAATTGTTCATGCATATGACTCCATTCAAAAGAGTTGAGTTCTGATTGTGCGTCTCGCAACACACAAATTTCTTATGATTTTCTCAGCCGAGTGAAAACAGCCTTAGAGCTCTTTCACACGGGTGTATTTTTCATTAGTAGTTTGTCAGCTAAAACCAGGAGCGGGTCCAAAATACGGAAGAAATGCAAATCTGTATATTCTACTTTCTCTCTGTACGTTCTGCTCCTGGTTTTGGCTCACAAACTACTGCTGAAAAATACGCCCATGTGAAAGAGCCCCTAGGTCGTTTATTTTTTTGTTATCAGGAATTATTTCTTGAGTTCCTAAGTTTTAAGGTGGATGGAGCACATAGATATAATTTGTGTTGCCTCCTGTGGCGGTGTTACACCTATGGAAGTCACAGTAGAACACAGTATCAGCGTTTGTGATGTGCCAGTACTTCCTACAACATCACCTAGTCAGCATACTATTACCATAAACTGTTCACACTGATAACAATATCTCAATGGTAAATATTATTTTGTATAATAAAGTTTATATAACTAACAGGAAATGATCTGAGCTCTCGCACATCCTGTTTGCTCTGCTTGGAATTTCTGTGTTAGAAGCAGCTGCAGCAAATATGAGCAGCAAAACCAATGGAAGTGCCTCTATAATGCAATATATATATATATATATATATATATATATATATATATATATATATATATATATATATATATCCTTTAGTTTGAACAGGTGAAAGGACCTGACAGCAGGCTTTTGGCAGAAATTTCTGACTGCTCATGACAGCGTTTCTTACGCACTCTGTCATGCGCAGTCGTCCTTTAATTTTTTTAATGCACGTATTACAAGCAATATATATATGCAAGTGTGAATGGAGAAATTAAAATAAATATACTTTTAATGACTCTAATCACCATGTATTATGCGCACGTTTATTGCGCGCGTAATAGGCCGGTCTCACATAACCTAGTTTAAATTGCGGAATCTGCGACCTGCACGGACAATCCGTGGTATTCTGCGATCTTTCATAAAAATAGAACATTTGCATGTCCGCTTACAGGGGTGGCCAGCGATTGCGATTTCCTCTCGCAGAAATCAAATCGCAACATGTTCTATTTTAGTGTGGATTTCACACGGACGGCTTCCATTGAAGTCAATAAAAATTGTCCGACCCGCGGCCCTTCCATACTTGACATTGAGGATAGATCATGGGTACCTGCGTCATTGCCTAGCAACAGCATGGGAAACCCAGTGATTTAAAAAAAGAAACTGTACTGCGCATGTCCGCGGAAGCTCACTGCAGCCATCCACAATACAGATATTGAAAGGTATGCGCGGCCGCTGGCTGAGGACAGGCTTGGATTCCAGTGGGCTACCGCATGCAGAATCAGACCCGTCCATGTGAAACCGGTCTTAGTTTTATTGCTAGGATCATGTAAGTAGTATAATAATAGCACTGTTGGGTAGGTTCCCTTTAGGTTATGCAGGCAGTATAGAGGCTGTGAGTGGGGGAGCTAATGAATTATATTGCAGAGTAAACTAGGGGTTCTGTCACAGGTAGTGGTCGCTGTGTAAGGAGGGAACATAAGCTGTTAAACCCCTTCAGATGTGCCTGCCTGCGCATGGGTAGGCTTCTATATGTTCAAGGACCTTCAGAGACAGAGGTCACATGTATCATGATTTTGTGGCTGTAGAGTAAAAAGGACCCCATGCAGGTGTGCTGGGGCTGTGAATGGAGATTAAGCCCTGACCCAAGTGATGTCATGGCGGACCCATAAGCTATTAGAGTGTGTGTGTTGCAGATCAGAAGGAGCCCAGCAGCAGCAGATTGAAAGTGATGCAGAAGATGTGGGAAAATGCAGCTGGGAGGTCATGTAACAGGGATCGGTGACATAGCAGCAGCTGCCTGAGAGGGGCAGCACAGCAGGCTGCATTTGCATCCTTGGGGGTGGCCAAGGGGTTGAATGACCAAACATAAGAGGGCCCTGATGATCAAGGGGGTCAAAGCTAAAGGAGCAATACCAGACAAAGGTGGACAGGTCAGGCCACTGGGACAAAGGACCCTGCAGCACATGGGAGGAGAGAGAGTCTTCCTCCCCACAGTTCGTGACATCACGGTGGTAAAGATGGAGAAGCCCATACTCAGTGAAGCGGATGTCAGCAGTTGTGTAAATAAACTTGTCCCCCCGGGACGCTGTTACGTGAAATCTCTGACTAGGGGAGGGAATGAGGACTTACCGTGACTATGAAAGTGTTAGTGTAGTGAGATAATGGCACCATGTTGGATATTTATGAAGACTGTAATGGTGCAGAAAGGCACATGGTAGAGAGCAGCATTGTATAGTTGAGAGACATATGGGATGCGACATATGTAAAGCCACAAGTTTATTAATGAGAGAGACCTAAGTGGTTCAGACATCAATGACGTGGTGCTTCCTGTGTGTTATGGACGCAGCTCCTACAGAGCCGAAGGGGTCTGGGCTACAGATGATGATGTTTGGGCTAACGGGCATGTTACATTTAAATAGACAGACGCAGGCATGAAAAGGGAGCACAAGGAAACGTGTACTTTGCTGCTGCCGAGGAGGAGGTAGAGAGGTGACGTATGCATTGGTGGGTTACGCCAGTAAATGTGAATTACGCTTTATTATGGTATGTATAAAAGATGTTGCGAATGGACAAGGCACTCGGTGATGTCACTATACACTGGTTAATGATTTATGGTAGATGGATTTGGCTCACAGGAACCATGTTAAACTGTTCATTTTACTGGGGAGTTTTTGATTTCCTCTGCAGTTACCATTACAGGCAACGTTTAGTGTTTACCATTTCAAAATGAATCATTATCCATGTAACATGTGGTTGCAACAGGTCTGCAAGGGCGAGAACTGTTGAGCCCCATTCAGATGACAGCATTCTGCTCCAGTATTCAATCCCCGTATGGTTCAGGTAGCCGGCTCAAGGTTGACTCAGCCTTCTATCCTTCCAAGGTCGGTAAAACGAATACCCAGCTTGCTGGGGGGTAAAAGATGACTGGGGAAGGCAATGGCAAACCCCCCCGCAAAACAGTCTGCGAAGAAATCGTCATGATGTGACGTCACCCAAGGAGTCAGCCATGATTCTCTGCTTGCACCAGGGGACTTCACCTTTTACCTTATTTGTAAGCCAAAAGCCATAATGAAACTTACACTGAGAAAAAGTATAAGGAAAACATTTGTATCTCTTCTGTATTTTGGACCCACTCCTGGTTTTGGTCTACAAATACTGATGCAAAATACTGACCAAAATGGAACACAAATGATGAGTTCTCCTTCAATGGAAGTGTTCAACCAGAGGCTGGACAAATATCTGTCTGGGAGGATTTAGTGATCCTGCATTGAACAGGGGGTTGGACCTGATGACCCTGGAGGTCCCTTTCAACTCTACCATTCTATGAAATACTGCTGTGTGAATGGTGCCTTACATTGTAACAGTGGGATCTTATACTAGCAATAGTGTGCCAATCTGATTGCTTCTAAAGGCCCTTTTACACACAACGATTATCGCTCAAAATTTGCTCAAAAGCCATCTTTTAAGCGTTAATCATTGCATGTAAATGTGCCCATCTTTCACTTTTCTGCCAGACGATGATTTTCAGTTTAGCATGAAATCCATCCTTTGGCAGAAGAGATGATAAGAAGGACTGCATGCTGTGTTCGGCTGTGAGGAGCCCTGATTACATTGTCTCAGCTGTCAGCCCCATGGCAGAACAAAGGGAATTTATTCAGAGAACAGCGGGTGGTCTGTTTCCTGATTACAGCTCCTAGGGGCTCACAGGCTACCAATTGGTACTAATAGGCATTAGTACCAAGTAGTAATTTATGCAAAGTGATCGCTCAAAAGCCATCTTTTGAGCAAACATCTGTGTATGTGAATGGGCCCTTACTCTCTTTTAAATGCTTTAAGAAATTCACAATGAAAATATCTTTAGCAAATTAGCAAATCAACTATGTTATATATGTACTATTTTTAAGGTTACATAATGTACATTGTACAATATATTGATAAAATTTGCATGCTGATACTGTATGAATTTTTTTCTACATATATATAGCTCTTCCAGAGAATGAACAATCAGTAATAATAATCTGCTTCTGCCCCGTTCATTTATAAATTTGTGGTTGGTGTTCTATCATGCTGAGTATATTTAATATCAACGTGTACAGATGTAGTGAAGTTTAACTTCAGGCTATATTTGCACAGGTGACTGTGATATTGGTCTGAGAAACTCAGACCGATATCGCACTCTTAGGGCTTCTTCCAATGACCGTATGTGGAATTGCGCAGCGAAAGAGGTTGATTTGCGCATGTATTGGCACATAGTACTCTACTTTTTGTACATGCAGAGCCTTTTTACATGCGCATGCATAACACCCTGCCCTGATTTAAAAGGCTATTCAGCCTAATGAGGTCCAAATGTTTTCTGTTTTTCATGGAATTGTGCAGTGTATTGTGCTTTTCGTGCATATTTTCGCACCTCTGCGCACCTCCCGTAGACTTCCGTGGGGTCTTTGCTGAGCAATACGCAGAAAAACAAACCCATTGACATCAATGGGTTCTATTGTCCGCTTATTGCACGCATATATTTTATGTGTAATATACCCTCACTGTGATAACTTTCTAAGTGTGCATTTACATGTCAGATGATCACTCAAAATTTGCTGAAACGGCAGTTTGAGTGACAGTTTTGAGCGTTCACTTTGCATAAGCTCTTAAGTAGCTAATTAGCTGCTTAAGAGTTTATTAGTGTGTAAATGAAGGCTCCCGCTTATACAGAAGACAGCAGGAGTGCTGACTTCTGTATACAGCTGCTTTGTTTTTGGAGCGCTTAGCTGGTATACAGCTGAGCGCTCCAAGCGGGGTATGCAGAAGACAGCTGGAGCCCTGTTGTCTGTTTACAGCTCCTTTGTTCTCAGAGCTTTCAGCTGGTATCCCACTGGGAAGTCCCAGCGGGATACCAGCTGAAAGAATCCTATCAGTGCCACCCGCTGAGAAAATCAGCATGCAGCACTGATAAGGCTCATTGCTCATTTCTAGCATGGCAGTGCATTTAGACATTTAGATGGCTTTTGAGCGAATCTTGAGCGATAATCGTTGTGTCCAAATGGGCCTTAAGACAATTTACCTTATCTTAAGCCCCTGAAAAGCTATTGTTAACTTACCTTAACAAAACAAAAGTAATTGAAAAAGCTACTGAAAGGCTAAACAAACTGCAGCACAGAAAGTTATCTTGAGGCCTTAGTCAGACGGGCGTTTTTTCGCGCGATTTGCGGATCGCATGACGGATGCGCATCTGCAAATCGCGTGACCGGTGCCCGAAAATCGCCCGAAAATCTGCTCCTAGCCGCGTTTCATTAGAAACGGGCCGGAGCTGTCCAGCGCATTGCATTCAATGGAGCCGGCAATACAGCCCGCTCCATTGAAAGCAATGCGCTGCGGGCGAGTGTGGGATGAATTGTCGGGAAGGGCTTAAATATATAAGCCCTTCCCTGCAATTCATCCAGAAAAGTGTTAAAATAAAGAATATATATATACTTACCTGCTCTCGGCAGCCGGAGTTCCGCGCGGCTGGCCTGCAGTGGGTGTGAAGGGGGTGTGAGTCAGACCTGCCCCCTGATTGGCTCAGCGCTGCAGTACGGCCGCACGGAACTCCGGCTGCCGGGAGCAGGTGAGTATGTATATATTTTTTATTTTAACACTTTTCTGGATGAATTGCAGGGAAGGGCTTATATATTTAAGCCCTTCCCGACAATTCATCCTGCGCTCGCCGGCAGCCCATTGCTTTCAATGGAGGCGGCTGTATTGCCGGCTCCATTGAATTCAATGGGCAAACATCGTTCTTCTCTGCCACAGCTGTTACAGCTGTGGCAGAGAAGAATGATTTGTCTTCTATATGTTCTCAATGGGGTCGGCGCTGCTGCCGCCGGCCCCATTGAGCGCATATAGAGAAGAGAACAGGAATCGCAGATCGCAGATAGGTGCGATCTGCGATTTCTGTTCTATAATTTATCGGACGAGCGCATAAAAAGCGCTCATATGTCCGATACCATTGCAAAGCAATGGTTTTATAAAATCACCGGACGCATGCGCATGTGCAAATCGCGGCAAAAAACGCCCGTCTGAGTAAGGCCTAAAAGAGTTATTCCAAAATTACTTTTAGATTTTGGGATAACCCCTTTAACCCCTTAGTGACCAGCCTATTTTGTGCCCTAAAGAGCAAGTGATTTTCATTGTTGTATTGCAAGAGCCATAACTTGTTGATATAGCCGTATGAGGACTTGTTTTTTGGGGGCAAGTTGTATATTTTAATGGCACCAATCTGGGGTACACATAATGTGCTGTATGAAGTTTATTATATTTGGGGGGGGGGGGGGGGGAGGGTGAAGGAAAAAATGTTCTGAAATTCTACCATTGTTTTGAGGTGTTGTTTTTACATCGTTCAACATTTTTTGGAAGATGAACAAAAGAAAATTAGTAATTCTGGCGTTACTTTTAAAATTATTTTTACAGCGTTTATCATGCCAGATAAATAGCAAGATATTTTCATTGTCTGGGTCATTGCAAGTCAGGAATACTTATTATGTGTTGCTTTTTAATTTTTAAAAAATATTTTATCCATTTAAAATGTGGTTATGTGGAAAAAATAATGTGCATTTTGTAATCGGACTATTTTTTTCTTAATTGAACTTTTCTTGACATAATCTTAGTCTCTGAAAGATGCGACCATTCGATCACTAGGAAAGTACACTGCATTACTTACGAGTTAATTCTACTAAGCCTATGACATTAGCCTATTAGACTCTGCAGAGGCGGAGTCCAATAGGCTGAGTTACATGGCAGACACAGAGGCCTTTGTCAAGCTTCCGGCTGCTATGGAAAACCATTGGTACCTTATAATTGCATTACGGGGTGCCCATGGGTAACAGAAAGAGCCCCTTCTCTGTCATCTGCTTACATGCTGCTTTTATTAATGATTGTGGCATGCAAGGGGTTTAACTGCCATGATCTGAGGTCTCTTTTCTCCTGGTAGTTAGAGCAGGATCATGGCTGTCAGTTTTCAGTCAAACCACTGCTTTAAAAAAAAATGCATGTGCAAGTTTAAAGCCCATTAGTGAGGTCAGTATTGGCTGTCACTAAGGGGTTAACATGTTAGGAGACAAATATTACTACATTGGTATGACTTTTAAACTTTACATAACTTCATAAAGTTATATGTTCAAAGTTATCCAACAAGTTTTATCCTCTGCCACGTCCGACTGTAAATGTGAGAATGTATTAAACTCAACGCTGGTGAACATCTGTCAGCCAGCGCACTTCAAGACAAGCCAGTGTGAAACATGTTAACAGATTACTTATCTTCCAGGCTCAAACATTCGAGTTATTTCCATTGGCTTTCATATCCATTCCTTTGTGAGATGAAAGGTTGTTGCTTCTTTGTCAAGAAAATAGTTTTATACAATCTGCCACTTCTGAAAATATCCTACTGTAGTCCAAGTGGGGGCAAAACAACAGCGCAGAGCGCGGTTCGCGGAAATCAAAGCTCTGCGACCTGTCATATCTCCATAGCCTTCAAGGCTGCTGTGTGAGCGATTACTCAGAACAAAATATTTATAGTATTAGCAGAATAAGTTGACGCCTAGATGTAGCAGAGTTGAATGCATCAATGAGAGAGATCTGAGTTTGTTATTTGATACCGGTTTGCATCATGTATGAGGCTTTTTTGCACACAAATCAGTGGATTTTACTGTACTTTTTGCCCATGCAGAGCATGTTTATTTGCAAACAGCAAACAAATGCATCCCAATTTAAGTGGCTATTTAGCCTAATGAGTTCAAGATTCTTTTTTCACGTAATTGCGCAGCATATTGTGCCTCTATGCACCTCCCATAGACTTCTATGGGGAGCTTTGGTGAGCACTAAAGCCAGACTCACATGAACTGGTCGGGCTTCGCATGCAGCGGTTTCCATTTGTGAACCTGGCCAATAACCCTGCGTACGGAACTAACCTGCATTTCGATTGACCAAGGAGCCTCCTAGCGATGATGTGGATACCCGCAGCCCATACACAATGTTAATTGCGTATGGGCTGCGAGTTGGACGCGCCCATTAACTTTAACAAAGGCTGACCGCATGGATTCCGTGGTAAAATAGAGCATGCTGAGATTTATCTTCCCCTCGCAAAACACGCAAATCATATCTGCGAGTGTGAAGACAAAATTGATAATATATGGCTTTCAATGCCCGCGTTTTACTTAGAATCATTCATGCGGATGGCGAGCATGGATTACGGAATTCAAATCCGGTCATATGAGTCCGGCCTAAAATAGAGCAGGTCCTATTTTTTTTGTATGCATGAGAACTGGACGTGCAAAAAAAGAAAGTGCGAACAAACCCATTGACTTCAATGGGTTCTATTCTCTGCATATTGTGCACACAATTATCAATTCTACCCGTGTGAAGGAGCCCTAACCATGTATCGGTATTATTTATTTCTTGTCATGTCACATCTGTCCAAAACTATACTCTACTGTAATCCGGTAGTAAATCTGATACTATTGTTACAGCGGTGTACAGGTTAGGGTTGCAGAGGATGCAATCATAACTGAGTCTCCTTTCCTGGGGAGCTCCATAGCTATCGGAGAATAGCTGCACCACAAGGGGCAGTCCGTTCTCCATGATACTTGATACTAATTGCAGAAAAATCTAATCACTCTAGATGGAGCTATAATTCTATAGAAATGAATGCTTCATGTTTATAGCATGTAGAGCTCCCTTGCTGCGTGACATCATCACATTCTTCCTTATTTTAGCCAATATTGGAGTTATAGAGTTACACTGATGTCAATACTGCATTACATGTCTGGCCTACGAATGTTAAACACTCTCACTATTGGCTTGCAGGGGTGGCAGCAAAAACAGCTATTAAATACAACTTTAAAAAAAGTCGTATAAATCTGGGGGATTAGAATATAACGCTTCTGACAAACTCTCCTTTTAAGTACCACCCACACTCTTACTTGTGCCAATGTAGAATGAACGCAGTGTCCTTAAAATTCCGCCTGCTAACTTGCAATCATGGGCTCGCTGCTCCCTGTAATTAAGCGTTGAATTTTATTTGTTCCAGATGCATTGTTTCAGCTTTACCAGATGAATTGGAGGCCATAAATTACAATCACGTCTCTTTAACTTGACGACAATGTAGCACTGTGGTGAATGTTTTATCCAGATCAAGGCAGGAAGGGTAATTTTGTTAAGTTTAATTTCATTAGATTTTATTATTGTTACAATGGCTTTGGCGTATGTCAAGATGCTGATTTTTTTTTTTTGGTGTGTGCACATGGCTGGGTATATAGCATTGAATTCTGCATCCTGTCGACTCTTGTAGCAGTGCAGGGATCCCATAAAAGAGATTACAGTACTTTGGGTTTCATTTATTAGGTAAGTTGATCCTTATATTAGACCATGCTTTCCTATGACTCAAATTCTTCCCAGCAGTTGCGAAAACTCTATATAGTGGGGATTTATGAATGTAAAGGATAACTACATGCAAGGAAAAAGGAAAGTAGAGATTATCATCATAATAAATAATAGTAGAACTTTCTAATAGTCTGCATATGTAGTGGCAGAGGTGAACTGACAATCTACATATTAAGACCTTACCTGGGGGAGTGTGGTCAATGTGCTTACAGTTCTTTGGCCAGTTCTAGCATATGCTTACATTTTAGAGCCAGGGCCTACAATACAAATGCTGTTTATCAAGTGTATTATGGCTATAGTATGCCTTGTAACCGTCCAATTCCAGATTTCAGATACTGTCTTAATGTATTGGGCATCATTACTGTGTGGGAGGCACTAAGGGGGCACTGTTACTTTATGGGGGCACTAAGGAGGCATCATCATTAGAGATGAGCGAGCGTACTCGGTTCGGGTGTTTTTGCAGTCGAGCACCGCTTTTTCTGAGTAACTGACTACTCGGACGAAAAGATTCGATGGGTGCCGGGGGGCGGCGTGGTGGAGCAGGGCATAGCAGTGGGGAACAGGGGGGAGCTCTCCCCCACTCCCCTCTGCAACCCCCGGCGCCCCCCGAATCTTTTCGTCCGAGTAGTCAGTTGCTCGGAAAAAGCGGTGCTCGAGTGCAAAAACACCCGAACCGAGTATGCTCGCTCATCTCTAATCATCATCATTTTGTTAGAATACTATTACTGTGTGTCACTCAAAAAGGTTACTATGAAAGTGTATTGGGCACAAAAGGGCACTGTTACTGCGTGGGGGCCATAAGGCAACACTATTATTATGTGTTACACAAAGAGGGCACTATAACTGTGTTGGGGCACAAAGAGGATGGTTTGGAAGTAGGGCATGTATGGATATGATGGGGTTAGAAAAGTAGATGTCTTGAGTGACCATCTGGCACTATAAATGACACAATGATGATCGCTCAAAAGTCGCTTGAGCGACGTTTTTTGAGCGACTACCATTGTGTCTAAATGTGCCTTTATGGTACATTAATGATTAATAAAATTGTCATAACATCTACTTTTCAATTGTCTTTATCCTATAGACACAACGATCATTACTGGTCATATTGCCTGAAATGCAAATATAGTTATGGCCATCTTTACACTGTTAGTCCTGTGTAATTGTGGTGGTCATATATTGTTTGGTTTATATGTTATCACCCTTAGGCCCAATGCCCACGGACAGATTATTGCTGCGGAATTCGCCCGCTGCAAATTCCACAGCAATGTCTGTGCATAGCATGCCATGTTAAAAGATTCTTCCACACCCACGAGCGGAAATCAACTGTGACTTTCCGCTCATGGGCAAGAATCGCAGCATGCTCTATTTTGTGTGGAAGGGAAGCCATTTGTTCCGCGGCGACTCACCGCGGAACCACATCATCAACGGTGCGTCATGCCCTGCACTGCGCATGCTGGGACAGGTGAGTATAGGTTCTCCGGGGATCAATGCCGGCGCACTGGGTCTGATTCCGCTGCGAGATTTCGCAATCAAAATCCGACCCGGTTGTGGGCATCAGGCCTTAGGCCTCTTATCCACTAGCATTTTTTTCATCGGCGTGTTGTACATTAAAAAAAACGCAGATAGAATACGGACTGATATTATCCAATGAGACAGCAGACACTGCCGAGTTCTTTTGCGTAGACACAGACTGTGTGAAAAAACTCATCACATGACCTATTCTTGTCCATATCAGGGCTGAGAATTAGGATATGCAAATGCATGTGAATACTGTACGTGGGCCATCCAGATATCAGACAGGTGTCTGTGTGGTTTTGGATGTTAGCTATGCCCAAACATCTCGGGCGTAACTTGCACACACAGCAAGTGTGTTGGTAGCCTTAATGATCCCTCCTAATTATAACTTTAAGGCTGGGTTCACACAGGGCGGATTTGCAGTGGAATTTCCCTGTGGAATTTCGCTGCGGCGAATCCACCTGCGCCCGCTAATCCTGGACCTAGCCAGCCATGTGGACAAGATTTGTCAAAAATCTCGTCCACACAGGGCGGACAATCCATTGCGGCAAAGCTGGCATTAGCAGCATGTCATTTCTCTTTATTTCCATTGCGGCCTTGCTCCTCTCTATTGGAGAGCCGGCCGCAATAAAAAAGCATGCAGCAAAGCCGCTCCAAAACCAGCGGCTATGGGCCGCGGGTTTTGAAGCTGTACTCATCCCACAGAAATCTCATGGTTTTTCGCTGCGGCAAAACCACAAGATTTGGGAACCCAGCATAAGGGGTTACTTCGTTTAAAAAAAAAACATTTCTAGAGCACCATACCAGGACACTCTGAAATGTAAGTTCTTTATTCATTACCACAAGCAGAGCTGCTTAAAAAAGTTTGTTTCTCTTTGGAAGACTCAGCATGTTCATACATTACATGGATAACCAAGACATTTCATTGGGCACCCTGTAATGCTCCATTTTGTCCAGAAGTACTGCTTTAAACATAGTTGACTGTTGGGGGACCAAATAGCCAGACAACCTATGATCGTTGTGTGTTACCAAAAACAAAAATAGATTGCCTAAAGCGGACAATCTCTTTAAGTGTTTGATCAAAAGTGTTTAAAATTTTGCGTGATTCAAATATCTTAAGGGGGCTGTGCCATGATTACAAGTTAAAACTGTTGAGACCCCCACCGATCTCAAGAATGGGGGTCCGGAGTCCCCTGTCCTCCTCAGTGCAGGGTTACCGAACACTGCACAGTGAGGAGGAGACTGAATGGGGCGCTGGTTACAGAAGAGCGTTGATGGGTCATTCACTTTCAATGGAAGTGTGGAGATACCTGAGCAATGAGCACTTGGGTATTTATTTAAGTTCCATTGAAATATACAGAACATTGACCATGTATATTCGGCCAGCACTGCATTCATTCTGATGTCACTATGAAGAAGAAGTGACTCCTGCAGTGACATGCAGAGGGGGACACAGGACCCCATTCTTGAGATCCGCAGAGGTCTCAGAGGTGAGAACCCTACCGATCAGCAATTAAAAATGGGATAACTTGTATTCTTGGTACAACTCCTTTAAATATGCTGATTTCCAAAAGATGGTGGTAGGAAAAGAGCAAAGCTGTCTGTAGCATTTTGCTTGCCCTGCAGAGATTATTTGCAGAGTCAGCCTATCAGTATTCATTTTGTGTCTTGCAAATGAAACCCATTTAAAATCTTATTTTTTCTTGTCTTTAATCCGGATCAAAAAAACTTAGAGGAAAATCCTAATGTATAATGACCAGACAGGCGCTGAATGTTTTTTCTTCATTCTGCTAATTAGACCTCCCGTATAAAAGAGGATTATGGAATTCTGTCATATAGACTCAGCAATGGAAATATAAGGACATCTGACATTGCAGAGGGTGCTGAAATCTGTGCAAAGAACATCAGACCCTGTAATGAAGTTTTAAAGCTCATATAGGAAATATCACGAGTCATTTAAAGATGACAAGGGAGGGAAAGCTTTACCAAAGTTATGCAGTTCTGCTTCACTACTTGAGATGTCTTTGATTATTTAAAAGGAACATAATAAGAGTTAGTGGATTAACACTGCTATGCTTTATCAGTCTCTTGAAATATTCCCACAGTACAAATGACCTTCTTCCATGTTTTACAGTTCAGAGCCAAAGTAGTGACGTAAAACAATGTAGAATGTATTTGTCTTTTCCTATATACTTATGTGTATATAGCAAGCGGGAGTTTGTGAATCAGCCTGGGTTCAAGGTGACTACTAATTCTGACTCCCTTGCGCTCAACTACAAGTGAAAAGGGGAAATAGGGGACAAAGGATGATGGTGGTGATAGTTCGTGATGCCATTCTGCAAGCGTACTGAAGTGATGGGTAGTTGCACTCCCACCCAGACAAAGTTTTTGTGTTGTTGAAGTTTGTAGTTCTTTCCCCTGGAGCGTGGTGCAGTATGTGGTATAGTGCAGGTGGTGAAAAGGAGCTCCAGGAGTTGGGGTAAAGCAGGGGCGAACCTAAAGGCTAAGGGGCCCGGGTGCAAAAGTTCAGCTGGACCCCCTCCTCCATCTGTACCCGTACCTATGCCTAAACCGTGCTAATTTACAAACATGATCTAGCCCCTTGGCGTAAGCCTTCACATCAGGACTCCTTTCCTTGACTACGTAAAAACCTGTTGGTAATGTCTTAAGGCTGCTTTCACGCGGCCGCAAAAATTGCGCGAGATTTGTGCGTTGCAAAACGTACAAATTGCACATGAATATGAACTCCATTGTTTTGAATGCGATCATACACAGGAGCGATTTTTGGGGTTTTTCTCTGCATCACACGAAAATATGATGATGTGATGCGAGCTGGTTTTACCACAACAACCCCTCACATCCGCGGGGACGGCACAGCACACGTTGGCGAGTGTGATATGGAGCATAGTTTCACGACCCAATATCAGACTCACTTGTGTGAAATTAGCCTAAGGCCGGCTGCACACGGCTGGATCTGCATTCCGGAATATGGAGCGGGCATCTGCCTACAGATTCCGCAGCATGTACCGCCCATAGCTTGGTGTGGAAAAGCGTTTTTTCCTCTACACGAGCAGAAAGCAATTGCGGTTTTCCGCTCACGGAGGAAAAATCATGGCATGCTCTATTTTAGTGCAGATTCTGCCCGGACGGCCTCCATTGAACTCAATGCAAGCCGTGCGACCCGCTGCCCTGACATTGCGGAAAAGTCGCAGGCACCCGCGTCATCTCCTAGCGACGGCGCTGGAAAGTCAGTGATTAAAAGAAAAAAAAATTGTACTGTATACCAGCTGCACATATATATTTATATCCAGGAAATACACAGGTTACACCAGCATGGGACATATCACTATATACAGGACGTATATCCCCCTGTATATAGTGGTATGTCCCATGATGGTGTAACCTGTGTATCTCCTGTATATATATATATATATATATATATATATATAGGAGAGGTATAACTTATACCAGCTGCACATATATAATTATATACAGGAGATACACAGGTTACACCAGCATGCTCCATATCACTATATACAGGAGATGTATAACTTATACCAGCTGTACATATATAATTATATACAGGAGATACCCAGGTTACACCAGCATGCTCCATATCACTATATACAGGATGTATATCGCACTGTATGTAGTGGTATGTCCCATGATGGTGTAACCTGTGTATCTCCTGTATATAATTATATATATACAGCTGGTATAACTTATACCAGCCATACATATATAATTACAATTCCTTCTCTACTCACCTCTGCAGCAGTCTCTGGGCAGCCTGTAATTGAAAGTCCCCCGTCTTTTGATCACATGACCAGGCTGATCAGCCACAGGTCCTCTCCCAGGTCCTGTGCATCCAGCGCTCTGGAGGTGAGTAGAGCCGCACTAGCCCCTCCCCCTGGTAATCGCTGGTCGGCAGAGACTGATAGACTGCAGCTGTGACCATTCACAGCTGCAGCCTATCAGTGGGAGGGCCGCGCCGTGGGAGTCTGCAGCCTGTAATTGGCTGCTGACTCCAGTTGTAACAGCCCTCCCCTCTGCTCTTGCCGACCTGCGGCGCTGCCTCCCATCTCTCTCCTCTCCCCTCCCTCCTCCCCTCTCAGCCATCATGCGGCCGATAGCGCCGGTCCCCTGGGCCCCCTCAGCTCAAGTTCCGGGTCGCGGTTGCGACCCCTGCTCCCCCCCACCGTACACCAGTGGGGTAAAGGATGACACAGGTAAAATTCACTTTTATTTGAAGATTCAGGAAAATACAACAACATCCAATAAAGTTTCAATTTGCATCATCAGCAATCCGGAGTTTGGTGATTGGAGATACGGATCTACATCTTGCGTCGCATATGGCATCTTCTCTCGGACGTTGGGAATGGCTCTGTCTCAAACTGGCCTGTTTTCAGCTTTCCTTTAGATCTTCTTTTCTTTTTTGTAGTTTTCTTTCTTTTTCTTTCCTTATTCTAATCTTCTTTCTTCTTAACTACACCTTTCCTTCTCACTGCACTAAACTCTCCAACTGTGTACTTGCTTCTGCTCTCTCTTCTTCTTCTCAATAACAACTCTAGACTGACTTTCCTAGAACTTGGATGGAGTTATATATAGGTTTTAGGTCCTCCCCTGAGCGTAGAGCTCAGGGACTAGACAGGGCCTAGTCTACCCACTAATTGGGAGTTATTGGTCCTCCAATCACCAAATCCGTGTTAATAAAGAAGTTATGACCACTTTTGCATTGCTCTCGGTATGTACCCTCATATATATATATATATATATATATATATATATATATATATATATATATTATATATATATATATATATATATATATATATATATATATGTAGACATGTTGGCGATTCCATTCCAAACCAAACTCATGTCTCCACTGTCATTGTACTTGACACATATTCTCAAATTTCCAATACCACCTCAAATGGTCCTTTATTGCTCCAAAGTCAAGCGTGTCTCTAACATTTTATTTGACTCTTCTGACAACCACATGGTGCCTTTAGCAAATGTGTGACTACTGATATCTATAGAGGCAAAATAATATTACATATTTCTGCCGTCGGATTTTTAAAAAATGGCTCAGATAACCAGTATTAACGTCTGTATCATACATCTATTTGGGCCACCCTGTATATATATGATAGTGACTTCCCCAACTAATGGCTCAGAAGTCACAGCGCTTCCAGGCCCCAGTATATGGTTCCCCAGCTGTCGTCGCAGTGCTGAATCGGCATTTGACGCTAGACAGTTATAAATGAATATTAGTGAAGCTAGAATAGTTTTCCTTTCCTTCTGCAGGTTTCCATAAATCCTCATTCTTTTCTTTCCATTCTTGATAAGCGGACAGACTCTTCCTGGTGTGACGCAAGACCTGTTCGGTTTTCTCTAAGCTTGTATTTCTCAATCTTTTTCAAGCCGATAGCCCCTACTAGTGAGAGTCGAAGGGGTTGGCTGCTTTATGTATAATTTGAACAAATATGTGGGAAACACAATTACAGTCAACATACTAAAATACTCTTTTTTGAAGTGCAGTGCCAATCCATAAAAGGGCCAAAGATGGAGGGGCATATGACAAGACACATCAATCAGCTCATATATACACACTACGCATAGGAAGCTAGTTTGTGTACAGTGTGTCTTAATGGAGGAGGATAGAAAATGTCTGCAGCTCTCAACAAATACTTCTGAGTTGGGCAAAAGGTTGGATGCCCCAGCCATTTCTCCCAGAAATTCACTGGAAGACAATCCACAATCCAAACATGCAGTATGTGACGGCATCCTACGAGTATCCAAACAAATGTGTTCACTAATTCCTCCATTACAAAAGACAGCAGTATTTCAACCTGCTGCCAAGTGGTCACCTGCTCTATCGCTACTACATGGTGGTAGAAAAAGCTGCTATTTCATACATTTCCCCACACACAGTATACACATGGGTAGAGAAATATGGTTCCCAAAGTGGAGACTAAGGTCCCCTTCACATGGGCGAATTTGAGCGTGTATTTGCGCATGCAAAATTTGCGCGTGGATAATGCAGAGAATAGAGGCCATTGATTTAATTGGGTTCATGCTCTATTTTGTGTGTATTTGCACACCACAGGGCCCCATAGAAGTCCTATGGAGCAGTGCACAAATGCGAACACAATACTCAAGGGGATGCAAGAGATAGAGCACAAAACTGGGGGAAAAGAACACATCTGAGCCTCATATGGCGTAGAGTGTTAGGGCAGCAGAAATCGTCAAATGCTGATTCAGCAGTGCAATGACAGCTGGGGAACCATATACTGGGACCTGAAGCCCTGTGACTTTTGAGCAATTAGTTGGGGAAGTCATGATCATATATATGCAGGGTGGCCCAAATGACCTGAAGGTTGTAAGTTCAATGCCCACGTGGTTCAGATAGCCAGCTCAACCTTGTTCAAAGTGCAAATACATTGTGCTGAAGCGTGCACAATTACGCATACGCTCATGTGAGGAGCCATAAAACAGCAGATTAGTGACTACTTGAATTGTGGTGTAACAATTCTGAAGCATCTCTGTATTGTAATTCTGCATTGTGCCTTCCTTTGTTCCTCCTCCGGAATATTTATAATACATTGATATCTGGATAATACCAGTTGGGGGGTGTCCTTACACATTCCGATACAGTCAGCACTGATTGGACAATGTCAGTGTGTATAGACACGCCTCCAACTGACAACATCCAGATATCAGGAGGAATAACAGAGGAATATTTAGGAGAAATAACAGAGGAATGGCACAATGCAGAATTATAAGACAAGCTGCTCCAAAATCAATATTTCATGAAAAGTAGAAGTATTAATTCAAACAGACATGTAAGGACAGCTGACAGCTCCTCTTAAAGAGAACACACACAAAGCACACTTTTAAAAGTTTTATTAACAATGACCAATCAATTTCATGATTATTTTATAGTTTCTTTGGGGTTGCTCAGTTTGGCCTATAACTTCTGTCATGATTATTTTATAGTTTCTTTGGGGTTACTCAGTTTGGCATCTGACTTCTGCTACGCACTAGTGCAGCGACCGAGACATTAAGCCCACACTTAGGAGCTGGTGGGGTAGAGATGGCACTTGTCACGGTGGCTTTACCAGACTCCTCCTTGGAGGGATGCACGGTAGCTCGGCCAAGCCACCGCTAGGCCTCTTCCAGGCAATGCTGGGTCAACAGTTACCTGTATAGGTTTATAGTGGACTGTAGAATCTGTCACTCGTGACGTCACCATTCCTTTCACAACGTTGATTACCCGGCGGTAGAAATAAGAAAGTCTACGCACAGTTAAACTTGAGAACTTTAATCACTGGGAACAGGCAGTGACTGGCAAACTTTACTTCTTACTTGGCAGAGTACAGCTTTACTAACTTGTGCAAGAAAAGACAGTTTTGAGCTAATGGTCAGGAAGGAAGGACACAGGATGATATCAGGCCAACAGTCTTGTTATCTGTAATGCTCCGCTCCTGGACACACACTAAGGCTGCAGAATAACACCAGAGGGGGACACAACACTCTGCAGACACTCACCTGAACTCAGTAGATTAACAACTGCACGGCGGACTCCTTTCTTCTCTCACCTTCACTCTTCAAAGGTGGTACATAAAATGCTAGGCCTCAGGATATCTTTCCTCTGCTTCCATCACTTTACCACATTAGGGTTGAAGGTACCCCCATGTGTCCGGCACTCTCCCTCCTTTCTCAACCGTTGAATTAATAAAAGACCTCTCCTAAGGCCTCCTTCCCACGAACGGATTTCCGCCGCGTAATTCGCGGCGAAAATCCGCTGCGTTGCCCGCAGCTATTAGGTTCTATTGAACCTAATAGCACAATGCTCACGATGCGTAATTCCACCGCGGAATTACGCACCGCGATTTCTCCCGTCCTCACCCGCAGCATGCTCTATTTTCTGCGGGTGAGGACGGGCTGTACGCACTGACGGCTTCCATTGCAGTCAATGGAAGCCGTCCGTTCACGCTATCTCCCGCTGTAACCAGCGGGAGATAGCGTGAAAAAACGCTTTCCCGCCCACCGCCGCGCGTCATATGACGCCATATGACGCGGCCGGCCGCGTCACGTGACACGCTCGGTGACGCGGCGGCGGTGGGCGGTGACGGGCGGTGACAGGCGGTGACGCGGCGGCGGTGGGCGGGGAAGCGATTTCACGCTATCTCCCGCAGGTAAGTATAGGGGCTCTGGGGGGGCGCCGTGACGGGCTTCACAGCGTAATATTACGCGGCGGAGCCCGTCACGCTCGTGGGAAGGAGGCCTTACTCTCAGTCACTCATATTTATATTCATACGACACCTCGTGACTAGACAAACTTGTTACATTTTCCAGACATGTCCCAGCCACTTTCAGACATTAACCTCTTGCATGCTGCAGCTGTGCAATACACATAACAGCAGACAAGACACTTTGCACAGTACATCCACATTAAATACATGACATGTATGACCATTATGGAGGGTCCACATATATATATTTTAGGCCACTACACTAGGCAGGGCAGTCATTCATTTATTCACTTTACCACATACCCCTGAGGCTATGTGGTGTGCCTGTGGGCATATGCGTATTGCAGGTTGAGCAACATAGCCCTAAGCCAATCAGATGTTTACCTCTTAAGCACCAATAATCTGCAGCTGGGGAACCACAGGCTTCTGTAAGTTGAAAAAGATGCCACTTTCCCTACATAAGACATTCAGTATTAAAGTGTCTTATATTCACTGCTAAAAACAATGATAGATATAACATCTACTTGATTTTGTTCATAACTTTGCTAAAGTGTCACATGACTAAGTACCCACTGATATCCTTGAATGTAGCTTGAGCTAAAAAAAAAGTTGGGGAGCTCCAAATTGTAGTATAATCTAAAAATTACCAGCAAAATGATGCAATGATGATTCAGTGTTTAAATTGGAATATGGATTAAAGGAGAGTTATAATCCCAAATAAGTTGCAATTTGGTTTCTTAAACCCTAAAACCTACCTGGTTTATCTCTTAATAATAAGCACAGTGTTAAGTACTTAAAGGAGTTATCCTACAACTTCAAATTGCTTCACAGCCACTTTGTACTTCCTGGTTGCTACGGACCAGGTCATGTGACTTTCTTTAGCCAGTGATTGGCTGCAGTAGTCACATGTCCTGGCCAGCAGAAACCAGGAAGTACAGAGTGGCTGTGAAGCAATTTTAGGTAGTTGGGAAAACCTCCTTTAACAAAATTATACCAGCACTTCTTTGTATTCCCAGCTATCATCTCAAGCCTCTTGAAATGTCTTCTCTTTCTTAAAATAATCTTATGGTTGACAGATGTCCAGAGTTGGACTTGGGCAGGAGAGGACATGTGCCCCCCGGGCTGATCGTCCAGTAGAGCTATAGGGCATGAAAGCTTTAATCATTATTGTTCTCAGTCCTGATCTTCAGCAGAGGTGATTGATTGAAAGTTTCAGCCAATCGCCTGCATTTACTGCCTACAATGCACACACAGAGTGGCTGGGTCTTCCAGCTAATCGCCTGGGCTGCATATCAGAACTGACTGCACATTTGAATGATTTTTTTGGCTGCCTTGTATAACTACAGTAGTTGAGGCACTACAGGTCCCCTTTCCCAGAGCATCAGTAGTGTGCTATACAGCCTGTACTCTGGCAATGTCCTCCGTCTACAGCTGCAAGGAATGCAAATAAATCTCAAGTGCTGATTGGTCCCAAGTTTTCCTCCTTCTGCCTGCCGTAAGTCACTGCACTTATACAGGATCCCCTCTTCTCTGCACTTGCATCTCCCTCTCCTAAAGGTGCTTTTACATGGAAAGACTATTATTCAAAAACAATCACTGGATCGTTCGAATTTGAATGAATCTTTCAGTGTAAACATGGCCAATGATCATGCTGACTGACTTAACCCTTTCAAAGCAGTAGGCTAGTGTGTGGAAACTTTTAGTCTTGTCCTGTGGAAACTGTTAGTCCTGTTCTGTCTCCGCTTGACTTCTGCATCCAGCTGTTTTCTGCACGGAGCGCCCGACTGTTATACAGCCAAGTGCACCGTGCAGGGTATGGAGAACAGAGCTGGACCGCTCTGTTCTTCATACCCAGCTTGTGATCAGGAAGCGGGATACAGTTGAAACAATAGTATCAGCTGTATTCCGCTGTGAATTCCTGATAAGGCTTATCTTTGTCTTTCAGCATGCTGAAAGACAACGATGAGCGACGGCTTAACAAAACTGCATGATGTCAGTGCAGTTACACACAACGATTATCACTCAAAAGACGGCTTTTGAGCGAAGTTTGAACGATAATCGTTGTGTCTAAATTGGCCTTAAGGACTTTCTTTATCTGTATTGATTTTGTGAATATCTTTCTTCTATTTTACCTTTTTTTTAGGAGCAGGGAAGAGTTTGACGTATCGGAGTCATCAGAACCAATTACAAATTTTCCATAAGGGCTTGGTCTCAGCATACAATATTTTCAAAATACAATAGTAGTCACCCAACCAATTAATATTGTATGTTGAGGCACCACTAGTATGTTAGCAGCACTTCAAAGAGGAAAGAGCTCTACTCGACTCTCTACTGCAATGTGGGGTGACTTCTGTGTTACACAGGTACTGCAATGACATCATCATGCCACATGTGTCGTCATACAGAAGCCTGGCCAGGCCTTCTCTGTGCTTGCAGCTGGATGATAGAATGTGAGAGGTGGCAACCGTTTCTACCAGTTTTTTATTCATGGGGCACAGTGTGGGTGCCATGTTCTAATCAGAGAGCATGGCATGTGCATATGTTGATTAAGGGGCCAGTGTATTTATGTTATGTGCTTGGTTCTGGTGCAGCTTTTATGTTATGAGTTCAGATCTGGTGCTGCATTTATATTATAATCCTAGTTCTGGCACATTATTTCTTACAATTCTGGTTTTTGGTCTGTATTTATCTTACAATCCTGGTCCTGTATCTATGTATTGAGCATGGTTCTAGTGCCATATTTATGTTATGAGTTTCTGCCACTGTATTTATATTATGACAAGAGGTTAACAGGTTAAGGATGCTCCGCTACTTATGGGCCACTGCTGTGTGCTTGCCTCCCAGACAACAATCTGCTAGTCAAACCCCTGTAGATGCCATAGTCATTATGCAAGAACTTGCATAGTAGCTAAGAAGAAATGCTACTCACCTGACTGGCTTTAGTGTGCATTCTGTTTGTGGAAGCCTTGGTTAAAGAGAGTTTCCTCACCCTTTTTTTTTTATTATTGACCTAAACTTAGACAGACAGATTATCAATAGATGATCGTGGGGGCCCACCAATCAGGATCACTGCCAATCAGCTGATTCCCAATGCTGCTGTCACTACAGACAGCGCAGGAAGCACAAAGCGCTGACCATAGCACAGTGACCTGGCATGGTATTGCAGGCGCAGTAACCATTGAATTCAAAACTTTTTGTTATGTTTCTAACACAGCTGATACATTTGTCATCTACGACAGACTGGCCAAATCGAAGAGGGACAAACCATTTTTAAAGGAGATACACATTTTAAAGCTAAAGCCCCCTTTATAATGTTCATATATTGTTACGATTCACTTGTTTCTGAGCGATCATAATGACAATGGACCCAGTGTGGAGGGAGAAGAAGGTCATCAATAAAACTATTACATTTACAGTAGGCATTGCTGCGTATACAGTATACCTCAGAACAGTGGGGGTGCTTTATCATCAGGGAAATTTTTGACATCACTTACAGTATGCGGCAGCTTTTTTTCTCTTCTCCAGTTCAAAGAAAGGACAAATTTATCAAATGTGACAGCTTTCTAAAAAGTTTAATTTCATAAGGGCTAATGCCCACAGACAGATTTCTGCTGCGTTTCTCGCGGCGGAATTCCGCAGTGTTATCCTGCAGCTATTAGGTTCTATTGAATGTTCACGCTACGGAATTCTACCGCGGAATTTTGCAGCATGAAAGAAAGTGTGGCATGCTCTAATTGCCCTGGGAAAATGCACCGCCGGCTTCCGTCACATGATATTTCAGCTGTGAGCACAGCGGAAGTATCACGTGATTACGCATCACTGCCCACCGCTGGCCACGTCATCGCCCACTGCCGGCGCATCATGCGCTGTACTGCACATGCACGCTGGCTCGCCAGACGGCACTCATGCGACGGATCCGAAGAGGTGAGTGTGGGGTCTTTGGGGGGCGCCGTGTCGGACTTCGCTGCGATATTCCGCTGGCGGAGTCCGACACAGCCGTGGACATGAGGCCTTAAAGTCTCTAAAAGCCCCACTCCACTCAAACTCCACCCCTTTTTCTAGACACTCTTGAAAACTGGAGTGAGAGGTGTAACATCTGTTCTTTTTGGCTCAAATCAATAGTGCAGTGAAGTTTTCTCAACTGATTTGCAACAAAAAAGGCACGACGTATGCCAGAATTTTGGCACAGCACCAGCAATAATTGTGCCTGAGTGTCTTCTAAGGGTATATTCAATTCCACTTCTCATGCTTGTCATGCTTTTTAGTCCATAGAAAATGCATCTAATGCTGCCTTGTGAAGTAGCATTAGGCCTATGATGCTCCTCTAGGGAAGAATTGGTCATTGACCATAATCACCTTTTTTGCAACAAAAAGCTAAACACAACCTCACACAGCTCTCTTCAGCATTTATAAAGGTATGGATTTATGTTCTTTCTATCTACAGTACCTATCCTGCAAATATGACCTGAGGTACTGATGTAGTAAACTTTATCTTGACGTTTAATGTATTATAATAACTTAAAGGGACAATATCACTATTTGTTTTATTAAAACCAGATAGAAAAACATTTTCCATTTTTTGAATCAATTTTTATTTTCTGTTGTCTGTACATGACTATGGGGGCTGCCATCTTGCCTGAGCTATATTTAACAGCATTTAAAGCATTTGATAATCTCAAGTGTCCTTTAATACTGCCCTTGCTCATAGTAATGACATACAGCATTGCCATGGCAGTCAATAACTAGACTCAGCTGTGAACCATTAGGAGTTGTAGCTCCAGTCAAGATTCATGGTTCTTTGAGGGGTTGCACATTGACTTGAAAGGTAACCACTGGCACTGGAGAGAGAGGTTTTTATCTTTCTGGAATAAAATCCTAGAATGGTAGAGTTGGAAGGACCTCCAGGGTCATCGGGTCCAACCCCCTGCTCAATGCAGGATCACTAAATCATCGCAGACAGATGTCTGTCCAGCCTCTGTTTGAAGACTTCAATTGAAGGAGAACTCACCACCTCCCGTGGCAACCTGTTCCACTCGTTGATCACCCTCACTGTCAGAAAGTTTTGTAATCGGTGTCTCCTCCTTTTCAGTTTCATCGCATTGCTTCTAGTCTTTCCTTGTACAAATGAGAATAGGGCGGATCCCTCTGCACTGTGACAACCCTTCAGATATTTGTAAGAAGCTAATAAATCTCCTCTCCGCCTTCTTTGCAAGCTAAACATTCCCAGATCCTTTAACTGTTCCTCATAGGACATGATTTGCAGACCGCTCACCATCCTGGCAACTCTTCTCTAAACTTGCTCTAGTTTGTCTGTCTTTTTAAAGTTAAGATGCACAATTTAGAAGATATGCTTTACAGCAGCTTCATTGGCCGTTCACACAATGCACAGGAGCTGATCCATTGACTTGTATAGGAGACTGTTGTAGGCATGTTCTGTGATCTGTGCAGAAAGGCTTGTAAATAGTCACATCACCAATTGCCTTTCAGTGTAATCCTGCCTGTGATGTTAGGAAGTACAACTCAGGAAGTATCAGCCTATTCAATGTTTAAAAATTTTCATGAAGTCTTTGTAAATGCAGTCAAATGAGGTTATTTACATTTCTATGACCATACAAGAATAGACTATTACCATATTGCTAAATCATTAGCTCTAGTATTTAAAATTGGAGATGTGGGACAATGAAATTAATAAAATACACAATTCATGGTTACAAGGTGAAATTTGCAAAAAGCTTCCACACATTTATTGGGAATTTTTATGACAAACTATTATTACATTTATTGCGATTTCAAGTTTAGCGTTTTCTTTTCACCTGTCATTTGTATTGTATCTCTGGAGTGTCTCTCTTGATTGTCCAGCAGTAGACTCCTAACATGGCTGGGCTCAATTTCCCTTCATACCTTTTCTCAATGGCAGTAACATCCTGATGGAATCTCTCACTATGTTCATCACTGGCGGCTCCACAGTTTTCTGGGAAGAAGTCGCGGTGGGCATGGAGAAAGTGAATCTTCAGAGACATGTGTACCCCAATCTGGTGGTAGCACATGAGCATCTCATCCACCAGCTAATTGTAATTGGACCCACACTTGTTTCCCTAAAAATCCTGAACAAACACTCTTAAAATTATTCCACGCTGCCTCGTCTGTCTGAAGAACGACATGGAACAAATTTTCCTTGAAAAGCTCCTTAATCTATGGGCCAGCAACTTGAAACCTTCACTTTCTTGTTGAAGGCTTTTTACAAGGTTTTTCATTAGTCTTAGTTTGATGTGTACCAAAGGGAGTAAAATCTTCTTAGAATCAACTAATGGTTCATTTTGTAAATTTATTGTAGCAGGCCAGTCTCTTTTAATGTAATGAAGCTCACTAGCCCTACTGTCCCATTCACAAATGAAGCAACAATACTTGCTGAATCCCAACCGCAATCCCAACAGAAGAGCAATAACTTGACATTAAATTTAATTAAAGATGAGCAGGCATACTCGCTAAGGGCAATTACTCGATCGAGCATTGCCCTTAGCGAGTACCTGCCCGCTCGGAAGAAAGATTCGGCTGCCGGCCACGATCGGGGAAAGGCGGGGGAGAGCAGGGAGGAACGGAGGGGAGATCTCTCTCTCTCCCTCTCTCCCCCCCGCTCCCCCCTGCTGACTGCCGCAACTCACCTCTCACCCGCGCCGGCAGTCGAACCTTTTCTTCTGAACGGGGAGATACTAGCTAAGGACAATGCTCGATCGAGTAATTGTCCTTAGACAGTATGCTCGCTCATCTCTACATTTAATGCATTACAATTCTCCACAATTGACTCTTGTAAAATAAAAACTACAACTAATTATCAATGTTATCTGACATTTTTGTTTTTAGCAGCATCAAATCAATAGAAATTAGCTACTTTTTAAATTTAGGCTCTGTGGTCAGTGTGAAAAATGTAGGATTTTAGGCATATTTTTTAAAATATAGATTGTGATTGAAAGTTTAAAAAAATTCCCACAAATTCTTAAAAAATATGTTTAACCCAAAAATGTGATTTATATAATAGATCATTTTCTGTTGTGGCATTCCCTTTAACTACAATGTACTACAGTATTGAAAATTGAGTTATTACGAAGTGGCAGTCATTTTAATGATTGCCACAGCTTTATCTATAATGTTGTACTGTACTGTATACAAGTATTCGTAGACCAGAACTTGGGTTAAAGTTTACACTTTTCAATAAGAAAATTAAAAAAAACATAGCAGTTTAGTAACCATGTAGAATATAACAAGACCTCTATATAAAATATTTTTACTAATATTTTGCTTTCTATATCTTGCACTAATTTCAAATGACTTACATTAGTTATTTAGAGCTTTACTCTGCTACAAAATGTTGAATCACTACCTGATAAATCAAACTGGCAAACATCTGTACTGTGAGCACCATGACCGTGAGACATAAGTTTCAAAATTAATTATAATGGAGGAATACTACATTTTAAGGAGGTAATAAGTTTTAAGTAAACGGGAATTACAATTCTCATAAAAATGACATAGATAAAAAGCAAAGTGAAAATGATGTAGAGATTGTGTCTTCATCATATCATATTTGGAGTCTTTAAAGTGGATTATTCATCCAAAGAATTTAAGGAGTGAGGCTTTGGTCTGAGTAATTCTATAATCAAGGATGTGTCTATTTAATAAGAGGGATTTATACCGTAAAAAAATACTTTCTACTTCTTACATTTATAGTAGTAATAGGATATTATTCCGGGATGCTCTTTGGAAGGGCCAGTAGACAACCCTCTTGTATGTCTGGGCATCGTGTTATTGTGTCTACAAAGCTCTGGAAAAGCTACAGTGAAATGTCATGTCTGCTTTGGCCCACAAACATTATACAACCCCACAGACACTGGCTGTACAGTAAATTATGTGTATTTGTAGCTATCATCTAACCCACAAGCTTAAAGAGAACCTGCTGCAAGGTTCATGCTGTCTGAGCCACGGGTAGCATGAACTCTTAACAGACCTGTGCAGTGCAAAAGGGAAGTCCTGTATGTTTTATTCTAAAATGTTGCAGATTTTCATTAAAAAAAACATACCATGAAAATAAACTTGGAACAAGACTCGAAGACACAAAGCGGGGACAGGCAGGCTTCTTCCAGACTGCCTAGAAAGACAGTTCTCTCTTTATACACAAACAAGGAGTTACCTGTCAGTCAGGGTAACCCAGACAGAGAGAGGTTAATCTGTCCCCACCCCCCATGACTCTGAGCCCCACTCTGAGCAGATTTTCAAAATCTTTTTCTTTCTGTAATGCTGCAGCATACATACATGGCTACACTGTCCATGCCTGTCCTGGTTTTATGCTGCCTGTGGTTCGAACAGCATAGACTCGGTGACAGGTTCAATATAACTTGCATTCTGACCGCCCCATAACATAGTCAGAAATGGGTATCCTAATCTGGTTGACTTTCTGCACTAAGGAGAATCCATATAGGTAAATCAGTGGATCAGTCACCACCATGTTTTTGGGGTTTTTTTCCTCTCAAAAAGTAATAATGCTCCCATGCTTTAAAATTAGGTGAAAACAACATCTGATAAACAACAGCACATGACAAATTACACCATGTCATTGTTTATCAAATAAAGACTAGAGCCATATGCAGAAGCAGTATGTGAAAAATTACACTGCATGAATCAATAGTTTGTAGAACAACCGTTAGTAGCAATAACTTGAAGTAATTGTTTTGTGTATGATTGTTGCATGATTTTCAGTCTCTCACATCATTCTTGAGTTTAACAATATTACATGTTATAGTCATTGATTACTTCAGAAGGGTCATTAATGCAGGGAGTTATTTGAATTGCCAGATTGGAATCGGGAAGGAATTTGTTTCCCCTAGAATTAGGAAAAGTGGCTTCTACCTACTTCGGTTTTTTGCCTTCCTCTGGATCAGTATTGTCGGGGGAAATCAAAGGCTGAACTACATGGACATATGTCTTCTTTCAGCCTTACACACTATGTTATAGATAGATAGATATGAGATAGATAGATAAATAAAAAGAAAGATATGAGATAGATAGATAGATAATAGGTAGAAAGATAGATATGAGATAGATAGATAGATAGATAATAGGTAGAAAGATAGATATGAGATAGATAGATAAATAAAAAGAAAGATATGAGATAGATAGATAGATAGATAGATAGATAGATAGATAGATAAATATTAGGTAGAAAGATAGATATAAGATAGATATTACATAGATAGATGATAGGTAGATAGATATGAGATAGATATGAGATACATAGATATTAGATAGAGAGATAGGTAGATAGCTACTGTGTTTCCACGAAAATAAGACAGTGTCTTATATTAATTTTTGTTCAAAAAGGTTTAACTTTTTTACATGTATAGCTGCCTGGACACTATTTAAATTGACTTTTTTTAATTAACTGTTAGCAGGGCTTAATTTTGGGGTAAGGCTTATATTTCAAGCATCCTCAAAAAGTCTGAAAAATCATTTTTCATCCTCAAAAATTCTGGAAAATATGGTATGTCTTATTTTCAGGGAAACAGGGTATTAGATAGATTGATAGGTAGATATGAGATAGATAGATAGATACATAGAGAGATAGATATTACATAGATAGATAGATAGATAATATGACAGACAGATAGATAGATATTAGATAGATAGATAGATATGATGACCAAATAGTAAAGTTTGCTTCTACCTTTTATATATGCCTTTCATAGATAGATAGATATGAGAGAGAGATAGCTATTAGATAGATAGATAGATAGATAGATAGATAGATAGATAGATAGATAGATAGATAGATAGATAGATAATGGTTTACTGGAAAACTGAAAAACATGCACTGATGTATTGGCATAAATTTCATTCAGTGGTATTTTAATTAAGCAAAAATAATGCCAGATGTAGATGCACCCATGTAATAACATTGTGAGAGTTGATATAGCTCAAAGGTATAAGAAGCTGCTGGTACTCAACTTTAGTCAAGTGATTCTTGAGTTACATCCAGGTTGCGCATGGCCAGCTTCCTCCTTTGTCATTCAATGTTGTACTTGTCAGTGCTTGAAGTGTCTATAATATGGAGTAGGAGTTGAGTCAAGTGGTACTAGTGAGAGAGTACTATGTTCTTTGTATTTTAATGGTAGTTTTAGAATCCAATGTGAAGACAAGCCATTAACAGTGCAACCACAGAAGTTGATAAAACATGGTTGTGGCTTTTCCTTCTTTTTTATCAAGTCTATGTGGTTTTGCATTAATAATATTATATTGAACAACCATTTGTAAATTTCTGTATACAAAGCAGCAATTGCATCTAAATTAATTGAAAGTATAAGTCAATTATCTATAAAAAATGCAAAAATATGAAAGATCCTGATTTCATTCTGTTATTTCTTTAGGATGTTGCTGTCTCAATGGTATTTCATGTTGGTCCTCTTGCCAATTTGTTTGAAAGGCCAAAAATTGCCAACAAGAGATGAGGAACTGTTCCAGATGCAAATCAAAGATAAAGGCCTGTTCCATGATTCGTCTGTAATTCCTGATGGAGCTGAGATCAGTGGTTATCTATTTAGAGATAACCCTAAAAGGTGCCTCTTTTTGGCTTATCTATCTCTCTTTCCTGTTTCGTTTAGTATGTCACTAACACCATAGTGTTTATTCTTGATAGACTACTAATGTTTTCCCAGCTGCAGGGAAACTAGCATAAATACTGAAGTTTAACAAGGAAGTAAGAGTCCTACAAATGGAACCACCCAAGTTTTAGAAGTCCCTTGTTTTGACAAGTGGTTGGGTAACCCCTTTACGAAAGTTGATTCTGATTATTGTATAATATCAGTCATTATATAGTATATTTTGTTGAGGAAACACTAAGAAACAGAAGAATTCTTAATCTTAATCTATTTTATATACAGTAGATTTATCAAAAATGTCAAAATGTTCTATATTTTCATTCTAGGTATTTTTTTGTGGTAGAAGAAGACAACACTCCTCTATCAGTCATTGTCACACCATGTGATGCACCTCTAGAGTGGAAGCTTACTCTACAGGAACTACCTGAGGAGGCTAGTGGGGAAGGATCAGGTAATAACGTGTAACGTAATTGATTTAATTACCTTTGATTATTGTCTATGTCTACAGTGCTAAGCATGAATTATGAACAAATTTAATAGGCATAAAAAAATGCCGTGGAGCGCTATGCCGTTAATATGCCCATATAATTTACGTAGCGTGTTGCTCATTCATATTCACAAATGAATTACACTAAAAGCACAGTGTAAACAATCAAGCAATTGCATGTTCAAGTATGATAGTGGGACTAAAAGTTCAATAATGTTTTTAAAATTATATTAAAAAAACAAAATATTAAAAATGTACTTACTTATTTTCCCATTTGTCATGTAATAAATCTAAACAACAACAAAAAAAACATTATTGATATTGCCACCCAAAGGAAATGGAATAAAAAGTGATCAAAAAGTTTTATATACCCCAAAATAGTACAAATAAAAACTACAGCTCGTCCACCAAAAATAAATAACCCTCACACATCTCCATAAAATAAAAAACATGTTTTTAATTTTAGAATGCAAAGTAGTTTTTAAAAGTTTTATTGCATCAGTATATATTTATATAGTGGCATTAAATATTGTATAGGGCCTCATGTGGCGCAGAGTGTTAAGGCAGTAGAAATGCAGTCTTAAACTCTCGCTCATGACCTGAATGTTGCGGGGTCAATCCCCACGTGGTTTAGGTAGCCTTCTATCCTTCTGAGGTAGGTAAGATGACTAGCGAAGGCAATGGCACACCACCCCTCCAAAAACAGACTGCCAAGAAAAAGTCACAATGTGATGTCACCTGAGGAGTCAATCATGACTTGGTGCTTGCACCAGGGGACTTTACCTTTACCCATTAAATATTGAAGTTAGCACAACAACAAAAAAACACTTACTGTATATACTCGAGTATTAGCTGACCCGAGTATAAGCCCAGACAATAAGTTCCAAACTTATTGATTCAAGTATAAGCCTAGCTATACTCGAGTATATACTAGGTAAAAAGAATCCCTCCATACTCACCTCCCAGCCGACGTCTGTGCGACAAGCTGCTTGAATTCTCCCCGCTGTCATCCCTGCCGTCCTCTCTGATCGGCTCTGTTAGTGCTGTGTAAGTAAGTGCTGTGATTGGATTGAGCGCCAGCCAATCACAGCTGGCGCTCGATCCAATCAAAGCGCTTACTTACCCAGCACCGACAGCAGGGGATTTGAAAGCCGAGCAGGGAGATGACAGCGGGGAGAATTCTAAAGCATCTTGATTGGCTGTAAATGAGCGAGCACCGGCTGTGATTGGCTGACACTCGATCCAATCACAGCTCTTACTTACACAGCGCTGACGGAGGGGATGACAGAGCCGAGCAAAGAGGGCGGCGGGGGATTACGGTGGAGAGAATTCACGCAGCCTGCCGCACCGGCGCTGGAGATACAGACGCCGGCTGGGAGGTGAGTATGGAGGGGGTTTTTTTTAAGCCTTCCCTGACTCGAGTATAAGCTGAGGGGGGCTTTTTCAGCACAAAAAAATGTGCTGAAAAACTAGGCTTATACTCGAGTATATACAGTATATGGCTATGTCACAAGAAAAAGTTATGGCTCTTAGAAACTGAGCATGAAGAAAGCTAAACAAAATTTAAACTGGTTGGGCCCCCATTTGTTTGTTTCTCTTTTTTGTGGCTAAAACTCGAAGCAAAAGCATTTTTCATAGAGAACATGACGTCATATTAATTGTATATGAATTATAATATGCTCTTGTTGTCAATATATTATCAGAATGAAATACGTGACACCAAAAACAAACTAAGAAAAGTACAGCATTTCTAACTATATACTTCAGTCCCGTAAACAAGACAAACACCTTAAGTTTGGTTTTGTACGCAATGTGGGTTTGTTGATATTTTTGTGCATTCAACTCTTTTTCCTCCTGGCATAGTTTGATTTTTCGTTTTTGCCACTGCTGATTCACTGTTTCAAGCAGATGTTAAGTTCAGAAGTTCTGATAATTAAGCAAGGTCAGGTATTCAATTTGCAGACTTGCATTTCTTTGTAATAATGTGTACTCATATCTATTTCCTATGTCTGACTTTGCAGGTGAGCCTGAACCACTGGAGCAGCAAAAGCAGCAGATTATGAATGAAGAAGGCACTGAGTTGTTCTCTTATAAAGGGAATGACGTGGAATACTTTGTATCTACAAATTCGCCATCTGGTTTGTATCAGCTGGAATTAATTTCAACAGAAAAGGACACACATTTTAAAGTGTATGCCACAACAACACCAGAATCCGATCAGCCATATCCAGAATTACCTTATGATCCAAGAGTGGACGTAACATCACTTGGAAGGACCACAGTCACCCTAGCATGGAAACCAACACCTACATCCTCCATATTAAAACAACCAATCCAGTATTGTGTCGTTATAAACAAGGAGCACAACTTCAAAAGTATTTGTGCAGTTGAAGCCAAAATCAATGTTGATGATGCTTTTATGATGGCCCCTAAACCTGTTTTAGACTTCAGCCCCTTTGACTTTGCTCATTTTGGGTTTTCATCAGAGAATGATGCTAGTAAAGATAAACATTTTATGTCCAAAACCTTATCCACAAAATTGGTTCGTCAGATGACTTCAAAACCAAAAGATGATCTTGTAAAGGTTTGCATTGGGAACAAAAATATATTTACAGTATCTGATCTGAAACCTGACACCCAGTACTACTTTGATGTGTTTGCGGTTAACTCCGCTACAAATATGAGTACTGCGTATGTTGGGACATTTGCTCGAACCAAGGAAGAAGCCAAGCAAAAAACTGTGGAACTGAAGGATGGCAAAGTTACTGATGTGTTCATCAAGAGGAAGGGTGCTAAATTCTTAAGGTTTGCTCCAGTTTCATCCCACCAAAAAGCCACCTTTTCAGTTCACTCATGCTTGGATACTATCCAAATCCAGGTCAGAAGAGATGGAAAACTACTTTTGTCACAAAGTGTAGAAGGTGTACGTCAATTTCAACTAAGAGGAAAACCTAAAGCTAAGTATCTGATCAGGCTTAAAGGTAGCAAAAAAGGTGCCTCTATGTTAAAGATATTGGCTACTTCAAAGTTCAACAAACAACCCTTTCCTTCTCTTCCTGAAGATACAAGAATCAAAGCTTTTGACAAATTACGTACATGTTCCTCCGTCACAATAGCCTGGTTGGGAACACAAGAAAGAAATAAGTATTGTGTATATAAAAAAGAGGTGGATGATGACTACAGTGAAGAGCAAAAGAAGCGGGAACAAAACCAGTGTATGGGCCCTGACACCCGAAAAAAATCTGAGAAAGTCATCTGTAAATACTTCTACAGTCAGAACCTACACAAAGCAGTCACCACAGAAACAATAAAAGGCCTCGAGGCTGGGAAGTCTTACATGTTGGATGTCTATGTCATGGGTCATGGAGGCCATTCAGTCAAATATCAAAGCAAAGTTGTAAAGACAAGAAAGTTCTGTTAGAATCTCTGTGAACTTGTACGTGAAATATATCCTACGATGGCCATACTGACTAACTACTTGTGCAGTAGAGAGTTTGTGACCTGTCAAGTACACAATGCCTGAAGTGGTGTTGAATGGTATCAACTTGTATACTTCTGTTTACATATTGAAGTGGTTGCTTGTAAGTGGTTTTCCTGCTGCTTCTCTGGAACTTTGGAGAGACAAATATCATGTCTGAGGCACAATATCAGACTCTCGGTAGATGAAGTAATAATAGTAGACTATGGAGAAAGACAATTTCAGTTGCATCACACAGTGCATGAACTGCTTCTAAATTATTTTACTAAATCCATGGCCAAGGCAAGTCCTCTGGCTTTATTCATACTCGCATAAATCCAATCTAGAGATGATAGACTATCTGTAAATTATTTTATAATGTCTTGTCTGAAATGTTTATGTTCTATAACTGTAAAATTATGCCCTGATAACTACAGATTAATCTTAAGTATTAACTGGAGCTTTCCTCTTCTTGTTACATTCTTGACTATTGTACATTCCTACTAGACAGGTTTATTTTTTAAATATGTATTGTATATATAAAGTTGTCAAACGTATATTCATGTACATAAAAAAATTAAAAGTACGAGATTATATATTTCATTTGTTTATCCAGTGTCTGACATACTAAATCAAGATGGAGACTAAACTTTGTATGTAAACTTTCTGTTCACTTGTTATTTTGTTGTATGCCAGTCTATGTGCAAAAGTTATAAATCTATAATATAGTTATATTAAACAGATATATACAGTATAAATGTAAAGAAATCACATAGCAGGAAGAAAGTAGACTAGAGTACAAGGCAGACATTTAGATTGTGGTTGACCTACAAAAAACATATTCGAGCCACCCAGTATAAAAGGTAGCATAAAAAGCAATAAAACACATAGTAATTGACAACACTTTCTAATCTAATTTGTAAAATTAAGTGGTTCAACCTTTTCAAGGTGGTGTAGTGATGACAAAATGTTAATAATGAGAATAATTGTATATCTTTCTATAGGCAGAGCAGAAACTGGTTGAATATTGGTGTTACATTGTATCCCTCAACAGCAGTATTTAGTAGTATGTAAGGAGAAGGCATCCACAATATACAATTATTCTGCTCCAGAAAAAGAAGCAGATGAGTGATGATAGATAAAATATAAATGGTTTCAACATGAAAAAAATAAATTGATCAAATCACCGGCATAGTTGGCTTTCTTTCTCAGGTGGCAATGATTCAGTATGTAGATAGCCCTCTACATACCCTGATCAAAGCAGTGTGGCTTGCTGGCATGTGCCTCCAGCTTCCCCCCCCCCCCCCAACTACTTTCCTGGTGATAACGTGATAAACAAACTTGGAATAAATAAGGCAATGGTGAACCAAAATAGCTGATTGCCCATTAATATGTTTGATTTTTACCAAGGATGCATACTTAGACTCTGGAGGTTAGGAGATAAGCTATAAAAGAAGTAATAAAGACAGTAAATCCAATTTTTGAATTCTGTTCCCTCAATCAACATCGGATATCAGGGATGGCCTGGAAGCCACCATTGTCATTACATTGTCAGTGGAATTCATTAACGAGTATCTAAAGCTGACCATACACATTATATAGCTTTTGGTCAAGTGCTTGTAAGCTATGTCTCCTGATCCATCCATACATATAGATGACCAGTTTGGCCGAGCGTGCATGGGGTATCAATGGGAAAAATGGAGTAAAAAGCTTCCAGATAGCTCAAGAAAAAAAGAATCAATCATGTTGAAATTCAACATCCCGATCCTTCTCTCCCCAACATCTGTCATCCGGGGAGAGTCTGAAAGCCGCTACATCAGATAGTCAGCTGGTCCTGCAAAATGGGCAGGTATGGTTGACATTAATCTAATATGTATGGCCAGCTTAAGGTACATGATGAGCTTTACTGTATCTGTTAGCCAGTGTATAATCAGATGTGTGTTTTACGATCTTGACGTATTTCTGTACACATGTCATTATCTTTGTATTCATTTCTTATTTTTTATGGTTGTTTTTTTCTTTTTGTATTTGCTAGTTGTGTAAAAATGTGTGATTACAGGTTCTCTTATTTCAAAGATGTAAAATAAATAATACATTTATTTATAGTGTTTAACATTTTATTCATATGTTGGTTAATAATCAACATTACAGGAGCTTAGAAGCCACTTAGCCTCGATGCAAAAGGTAAATTTGGGTCCTGCACATGACCGCCAATGACATTACATGCCAGCTCTATTGCCGCCACTACTGTTGACATGCTTGATAGAATCCATAATACATATATATTATATAATATATTAATTTCAATTATTATATTTAGTAGTCGTTGCACCAACTATTTATAATCCTTTTTATGCGACTGGAGAGACAATGGGTATCCAAGTGTAAAGGCCTAATTAGACACAACGATTATCGCTCAAAATTTGCTCAAAAGCCATATTTTGAGTGATAATCGTTGGGTGTAAATGTGCCCATCTTTCACTTTTCTGCCGAACGATGATTTTCAGTTTTGCATAAAATCCATTCTTCTTCACAAGAGCTGACAAGATGACCACACGCTATATTCTTAATATCTTTTATTCTTTCTATTAATTAAAAAAATCTTTATTTTACTTATTTCTACTTTCTTTTTCAGTCCTTATAGGGGACTTGAACTTGTGGCTGTTTGAATGCTTATACAGTATAATGTAATACTGTAGTACTGCATTATTCTGTATTTTGACCAGCATCCTATTAAGACATGCTAAGCACATCTTAATAAGCAAACATGCATGGCAGCCTTGGGGACCTTCAGAAGGCCCATGCAACCATGATACCCATTGCGCAGGGGGCCATTAGAGATAATTTTGATTGGGATATTTAAATGCTGCTATCAGTATTGACAGTGGCATTTAGATAGTTAACAGCCATAATCTGAGTTATCGCCAATCGCGGCTATTGGAGGCAGGCGTCAACTGTCAACATACTCCCGAGGCACTCCATACAATGACACCGGCATGTGCAGTGCATGTACAGCACACATCTGCAAGGGGTTAAAACTCCTCTTTGGTAGGCTTGTTAGTATGTACAGTGGCATGGATTTGGGGAGCTTAAAATGGTAGCTTTGGAGGGTAAGAAGGCAGTCAGTGGGAGCCATGTAAAGTCCTGTTTAACTTAGAGCATCTGTCAGATATGCTAACTAAGTTGAACAGTTATTTTCCCCTGCCCAGATCCTTTTAATTAAAATGCTTTTAAGATTCTTACAGGTCAAACTCATTTTGCATTAATCATTTAAATTAATTAATTAATAATTTGTATTAAAGTTGCCAACATTTATTCTATGCTTCTTACTCTCAACCATACATGCAATATAATCATTCTCTGCCATAGGTACAGTACTAGCACAATACCCCTACAGTGGTTCATCTACACCCATAGAACATTTCAGAATGTACATCTGTGTGGTGCTCGCTTTGAACTTTGTGTGGGTGGGAATAAAACAAAAATGCCAGCAGGAATTAGAAAGAGGGGAAAAGAGAGGTCAAACGTTATCATCATACTCCGTAATGAAAGGCTGATAAAAGGATAGGGCATGTTCCTTCTTACCGGACTCTTATTCTGTTAAGCCTATATTGTACAACATTTATTACTTTAGGTGGTATTAAGATCTCCGTGCTACAGCATGTCATGTTATTTGTATCACGATACAATAAGGAAATATTCCTGTGGACTTTCTTTCTGCAAGCCAACAATTTTGTTTAAAACTGATTGCATAGGAATGAAGAATACCGTTTATCTGCAGCACTGGATACTTCAGTATAGAATATCAGAAAGCTTCGGGGGCCATTTCTGGGTTAAACTGATTAAGAATTGATTAAACAATTAGCTCTAGACCAGAAGACGACAACCCAAAAAAAGAACAGTTTGGGGAAGCTCAGAAGTACAGTATATCAGTTCTACACAGAGAACCAATACTAATGATTTATTTTATATATCCTTTACCTTTACTTTTATCTATTGCTACTTAGATAAATTTACTAGCTCGGAAACACTTAGTGAGAAATACAGAAAACTAATATTTTCTTCCTATAATAAGTTATGGACATAAATAGTGGGATTTATCATATTGGAATTGAATCTTTGCTTTTCTAGAAGCATTGTGGATACAATGATATAAGATTTTGTAAATGTTTTTTTTTTAACATGTTCGTGTAACAATAAAACCGCAAAAATAAGTAACACATCACCGATTACCGTAGTGTAAATGTCAAGTCACAGTAGGAAAGAACTAATATATCACAGACCAGCAATGAAAGTTTGTAAGTTAGTGTTGTAGCGCAGAGCATCAATCCAAAGGTTCCATATTGTACCATATGTTTATTTATAGGGAGGAAGACCTACATTCATCAGATTTACCCAACAAGAAATAGAAGGCATCTTGTCAGGTGTCCATTTGAGGAGAATGGATTTTCCAGCATTAGACATTAGTAACCTATGTAGGATTCTGCCATATTAGGGCTCGGTCAGACAAGCGTTTCTTTTTTTTGCGCCTATTTGCGCAAAAAAAATGCTTTCCTCGGATGTGCAAAATGCGTGTGACCGAAGCTCCTTGTTTTTTTTTAATGTGTGCCCAAAATAGTGTGTTCAGGCCTTCAACGGACAAAGTTTCAGATGCCCGTTCACTGGAGCAGCTGTGCTTGTAGAAGTGGAGCTGCTCCACGAAGGTCCCCTCATCACTGAACACTGTGATAGCGCTGTGACAGTGTTCAGAGATGATGGGACTCCCTGCGGGCATAAAAGAATCCCCTGCCACAGCTGTGGCAGAGAACCCAGATGCTATGTCACTGCTTTCAAAGGGGCCAGTGCTGTTGCCGCCCCATTAAAAGCAATGCAATGAAGCTAACCCCTGCAGCAATGATTTTCGGGGGTTGTTTGAAATAAATTCCCTACCCCAAAAACCATCCCTAGCTGGTAAAGAAAAAAATTAGCTCACCTAAAAGCGCTGTCCGGCTCTTCTGCCTGTCCCCGTCAGTCTTTATCTGTATTCTGGTGGCCGGGGATTAAAAAATCCCCGATTCTAGAGAGCGCTGACTCTGATTGGTTGAGCACGGTGACAAATCAGAGGCAGCGCTCAGCTGTCATTCAATGAATGTGCAAAAAAAAAAATCGCTCGTCTGACAATGGCCTTAAGTGAGAATAAGATGAGAACCCATTCCCAGTTGACTTAAAGTACACTCCTGGGAACCCCAACTTACTATTCAAGAAACAATATATATATATATATATCAATCCAATAGTGTTTGATCTGACACTCCCAAGTCATATGTACTTTATTTGTACCTTTGTACTCTATTTTTTTTGTTTTTTAATCAATGAGTTTTTTGAAATGTGAGACTTTTTGTAATTGGTTTTCATTAAAAATGTCTAAATATTTGATTTCTATGCTTGTACTGTTTTCCAAGGCACTGCAGACTGGAGGACTGAAATCTTAGGGTACTTTTAAATGGGTTGACTATCTATCCTATGCTTTCACACAGGAGTGATAATTTTTCAGTGAATGGAGCTGGAGTGCACTGGAGATCTCTTCCGACCACCCACTTCTATTAGGCCGCCTGCAGACGAGCGGAAATCCCGCCGCGGGATTTCCCGCGGGATTTCCGCCGCTGAAAGTCTGCATAGGAGTGCATTACAATACGCACTCCTATGCAGACGGCCACGGTTTGGCCGCGCGAATTCTCGCGCGGCAAACAAACCGCGGCATGTTCTAATTTTCTGCGGGGCACGCACTCACCTGGCCACCGGCTCCGGTCTGCGCATGCGCCGGCTGCGCGGCAGCCGGCACATCAAAGAGCCGGGGCCGCCAGGCGCGGGTGAGTACGCGCTCGTCCCTGCAGGCTCTGGGGTCGGATCGCGCGGCGAGATTTCTCGCTGCCGGATCCGACCCGCTCGTCTGCAGGCGGCCTTAATTGTGAACAGGGAGTCATTCAAAGTTGAATGATAGTCTGTTTACTCTGAGTGAGAAATCGCTCACTAGTTGCATCATTTCAATGAAGTGAGGTGAGCGGCTACTGAGCGACTTCTACTTGTCCCATGTAAATCTGGGACCTTGCCAGGTCCCAGATTTACATGGCACAACTATTAGTCAAAATCACTTCTTTGACGTTTTTTTTGGCAAATAGTCAGCCCATGCCCCTGTCTGTCAGAGTAAGGGTGCCTTCACACTTACGATCACAATGTCGCTGTGTTTTTTTTTAATGTAAATGGCAATGGAACTTTCTATTTCTAAAAGTCGCATAGCAAAAAAATCGCAAAGCACAAACTTGCGATTTTTGTGCTATATGTTTTTAACATTAGAAAGTCCTATTGACATTTGCGTTAAAAAAAATGCAGCGATATCATGATAGCAAGTGTGGAGGCACCCTAAGCTGACTGGTTTAACCCTTTGCAATCCAATTTTGGATTCAGGGTTTCCTAGGGGGCTTTCTCTTTCTGCCATTATACAATGGATTAATCTGCTTGCTAGAGCCAGTACTGCAGTATGTGACATGCCGGAGAGGCCCCCGACAACAAAACGGACGGCAATATATAGTAAGAATACCCTGCTGGACATATTCCGACATCGGAGCTGCACAGGTTTCAATCAGAATGTAGGAAGACGTCAGACAGTGGATTGAAAAGGGTTAATCTCAGCTCCTCCCCAACCTGCTCCACTGTTTTGAATGTGCATTCACTGCCTTTCCACTGAGCTATTATAGAGGGCTCTATGAGTTTGCTGAGGGATGGTGGAGGAGATCAGGAGGTCAGAGAGCAAATAAATCTACTATTACAGAGGGCTGTAATTAACTCCAGGTGAATTTTCTTCATTTATGAGCAGTGAGGAAGAACGGGACCAGCAGCCACTCAAAGAGAGGATGACAAAAATATATATATATATAGCTATGTAGTATTGAGTAGGTGTGGTTATGTTACACAGCCTCTGAAAGAGGCTGGGAACACCCTTGAGCCTGAAACTTGAATGTAGGAGAGCCTACAAACCAACTATGAGGTTTTCTAAATGCATGAGAAAGAAAACTCGAAGCAAAAAAGACAGATAAGTGCATTATTCGTTTTCTGCAGGGAATTATTAAAATATGCATATTAAAATTTCATGTACAAACATTTCCATAACCTTTAAATACATAACCTTGTTTAGTGCCATACACTGAATGCAATATATCTAACTTGAATCTCTAAACATACTGGCTCATAACATAACATATTACAGCATTTTTGGCCTGTTTTAGATCAGTGTCAAGCCTAATAATTTGGAGTTTAATAATCCACATTTTAGCCAGCTGCACACATTCATGTATTTGAGGCGTATCTGATTTTTACTAGTCTGAAGCACAGATGTATCCGCAGTAAAAGGCTAGGCAAAATGCTTCCTTCAAGGGTTCCTTTAAAAAGCTTGGTAGAAACTTGACCCTATTTAGGATGCAATTTCTGACTTTTCATTATGCAATTTTAACATTTTCTTGGAAGAGTCTGCCATTAGTATTAATGCATGCTCACTAGGCATTCTAAAGTGTGTACAGAAGTAGATATCTTGCGTCAGTATTGTTTCTTTTATGGAACAAAACTACAAATTCATCAGGTTTAGCAAACATTGAAATGCCCTATACTACAATATGAAATCACTAATCTGTTCTACTACCAATTAGTGCTGACACGTGGAATCAATTCCTAATACTATGCAACCTTTGCTATTGGGAATGTCTGTCCTGTTATTATACTCAGTGGCGTAGTTGTAGGGATCGCAGGGGTTGCAACCGGTGATCAGTCATAGGGGGTCTGCAGGTTCCCCCTTGTCACAATAACTTTTACTGCAGCACCGGGAGCGCACTGCTGCCAGCAATGTGGGGTAATCAGCTTCCCCTATGCACAGACAGAGTGCCTCTCCAGCCCCCTCCCCTTCCCACTGACCCCACAAATTCCATCCAGCAGAAGCCAGTGCAGATGCAATTGGCTGCCTGTTGGGCTATGCAACTTCCTGCACAGCATAGCCTGACTTTACCCCTATCTCTGATGCTTAAAGCATGAGCAGAGGAAGGAAGGAGTCTGACTATGCTGTGCAGGAAGTTGCATAGCCTGATAGGCAGGAGCTGTATCATGACTAACTTAGTAAAGAAGGGCCAGTGGCTTCAGCTGGACTGAAAGTGTGAGGGTTGGGGGTTCGGGGATGTCCCCCAGAATGGAGTTGTAGGAGAGACACTGGAAATAGTAGGAGCAGAAGAAGCCAGAGTCAAGAGAGTTCTACTCACAGCCTGCTCTGGGGAGGCAGTGTCAAGCTCCTGCAGCAAGGATGGAAGTGCCACTGCATACTGTATGTTCTCCTTAGCGTGTACTGTATATACGTGACCATGTCTTTATGTGTGTGTATGTATATCCCTGTGTATTCTGTATAGGCCTGAGTGTATGAGTAATATATAGAGATGAGCGAGCACCAAAATGCTCGGGTGCTCGTTACTCGAGACGAAATTTTCGCGATGCTCGAGGGTTCGTTTCGAGTAACGAACCCCATTGACGTCAATGGGCGACCCGAGCATTTTTGCATATCGCCGATGCTCGCTAAGGTTTCCATTTGTAAAAATCTGGGCAATTCAAGAAAGTGATGGGAACGACACAGCAACGGATAGGGCAGGCGAGGGGCTACATGTTGGGCTGCATCTCAAGTTCCCAGGTCCCACTATTAAGCCACAATAGCGGCAAGAGTGGGCCCCCCCCCCAACAATTTTTACTTCTGAAAAGCCTTCTGCAATGGGAATTCCGTGTGCACCCACAGCATGGGTGGCTCCCTGGAACCCACCGGCTGTACATAAATGTATCCCATTGCAGTGCCCTGGACAGCAGAGCTAACGTCAGATTAAATGCAGGTGGGCTTCGGCCCACACTGCATGCCCCAACCTGACCCGGGTTTTTAATTCATAGACACAGGCAGGTACAACTTCTTATTGTGAAGTCCCTGTGGACCGACAGCATGGGTGGGTGCCAGGAAGCCACCGGCGGTATATAAATATATCCCATTGCATTGCCCATCACAGCTGAGGTAATGTCATGTTTGACAAAGATCCTGTGTGTGTAGGATCGAAACGTTGCAGCTATGTTTTTACCATTGAGGAATAAAGTGCTGTTTTATTCATAATTAACCCCTGGAGTGCTGATTCAACATATCTTGTAAGGATATCCAGTGACATACTGTCTTCCCCCGCCTCTGTTTCCGAACGCAAAGCATCTGCCTTTATGCTTTGCAGGGAACTTCTCAAGAGGCATAGCAGAGGAATGGTGACGCTAATGATTGTAGCATCGCCGCTCACCATCTGGGTAGACTCCTCAAAGTTTCCAAGGACCTGGCAGATGTCTGACAACCAGGCCCACTCTTCTGTAAAGAATTGAGGAGGCTGACTCCCACTGCGCCGCCCATGTTGGAGTTGGTATTCCACTATAGCTCTATGCTGCTCATAGAGCCTGGCCAACATGTGGAGCGTAGAGTTCCACCGTGTGGGCACGTCGCACAGCAGTCGGTGCACTGGCAGATGAAACCGATGTTGCAGGGTGCGCAGGGTGGCAGCGTCCGTGTGGGACTTGCGGAAATGTGCGCAGAGCCGGCGCACCTTTCCAAGCAGGTCTGACAAGCGTGGGTAGCTCTTCAGAAAGCGCTGAACCACCAAATTAAAGACGTGGGCCAGGCATGGCAAGTGCGTGAGGCTGCCGAGCTGCAGAGCCGCCACCAGGTTACGGCCGTTGTCACACACGACCATGCCCGGTTGGAGGCTCAGCGGTGCAAGCCAGCGGTCGGTCTGCTGTGTCAGACCCTGCAGCAGTTCGTGGGCCGTGTGCCTCTTCTCTCCTAAGCTGAGTAGTTTCAGCACGGCCTGCTGACGCTTGCCCACCGCTGTGCTGCCACACCGCGTGACACCGACTGCTGGCGACATGCTGCTGCTAACACATCTTGATTGCGAGACAGAGGAGGAGGAGGAGGAGGAGGAGGGTGCTTTAGTGGAGGAAGCATACACCGCCGAACATACCACCACCGAGCTGGGGCCCGCAATTCTGGGGGTGGGTAGGACGTGAGCGGTCCCAGGCTCTGACTCTGTCCCAGCCTCCACTAAATTCACCCAATGTGCCGTCAGGGAGATATAGTGGCCCTGCCCGCCTGTGCTTGTCCACGTGTCCGTTGTTAAGTGGACCTTGGCAGTAACAGCGTTGGTGAGGGCGCGTACAATGTTGCGGGAGACGTGGTCATGCAGGGCTGGGACGGCACATCGGGAAAAGTAGTGGCGACTGGGAACTGAGTAGCGCGGGGCCGCCGCCGCCATCATACCTTTGAAAGCCTCCGTTTCCACAACCCTATACGGCAGCATCTCAAGGCTGATAAATTTGGCTATGTGCACGTTTAACGCTTGAGCGTGCGGGTGCGTGGGGGCGTACTTGCGCTTGCGCTCCAACACTTGCGCTAGTGACGGCTGGACGGTGCGCTGAGAGACATTGGTGGATGGGGCCGAGGACAGCGGAGGTGAGGGTGTGGGTGCAGGCCAGGAGATGGTAGTGCCTGTGTCCTGAGAGGGGGGTTGGATCTCAGTGGCAGGTTGGGGTACAGGGGGAGAGGCAGCTGTGCAAACCGGAGACGGTGAACGGCCTTCGTCCCACCTTGTGGGGTGCTTGGCCATCATATGTCTGCGCATGCTGGTGGTGGTGGCTCCCCGGCTGATCTTGGCGCGACAAAGGTTGCACACCACTGTTCGTCGGTCATCTGCAATCTCAGTGAAAAACTGCCAGACCTTTGAGCACCTCGGTCTCTGCAGGGTGGCATGGCGCGAGGGGGCGCTTTGGGAAACAGTTGGTGGATTATTCGGTCTGGCCCTGCCTCTACCCCTGGCCACCGCACTGCCTCTTCCAACTTGCCCTGCTGCTGCACTTGCCTCCCCCTCTGAAGACCTGTCCTCAGTAGACGTAGCAAACCAGGTGGGGTCAGTCACCTCATCGTCCTGCTGCTCTTCCTCCGAATCCTCTGTGCGCTCCTCCATCGGACTTACTCCAATTACTACTACCTGAGTGATAGACAACTGTGTCTCATCGTCATCGTCCTCCTCACCCACTGAAAGGTCTTGAGACAGTTGCCGGAAGTCCCCAGCCTCATCCCCCGGACCCCGGGAACTTTCCAAAGGTTGGGCATCGGTCACGACAAACTCTTCCAGTGGGAGAGGATTCGGAACCATTGCTGCCCATTCTGGGCAGGGGCCCGAGAACAGTTCCTGGGAGTCTGCCTGCTCCTCAGAATGTGTCATTGTAATGGAGTGAGGAGGCTGGGAGGAAGGAGGAGCAGCAGCCAGAGGATTCAGAGTTGCAGCAGTGGACGGCGCAGAATTTTGGGTGGTCGACAGATTGCTGGATGCACTTTCTGCCATCCACGACAGGACCTGCTCACACTGCTCATTTTCTAATAAAAGTCTACCGCGTGGACCCATTAATTGTGAGATGAATGTGGGGACACCAGAAACGCGCCTCTCTCCTAATCCCGCAGCAGTCGGCTGCGATACACCTGGATCAGGAGCTCGGCCTGTGCCCACACCCTGACTTGGGCCTCCGCATCCTCGCCCGCATCCACGTCCTCTAGGCCTACCCCTACCCCTCAGCATGCTGTATTACCAGTAGTGCAGAAACAGAACGCTGTAATTAAATGTGCCGCTTATTGGCCTGTGGTTGGAGGCTGACTTCGCTTACAGAACGCACAGCAGAGCAGGAAAGAATTTTGCGCAAGCCTGCTGTAACACTTAGCTGGCTGCGTATGAATTAGGACAACTACCCCCAGCAGAGACGCAGTACAGTCAGGACGGTCACAGGCAGCCCAAATAGATTTGTTTTCCCAAATTTTTTTGGAAAAGCCCACTGCCTATAAAGACTGGATATGTCTTTCACTGTCCCTGCCTCACCACCACTACTGGCCGTGGACTATGTAAAATTACTGCAGACTGTTTCACACTGGACAGGATGACAGCGGTGATGTAAGAGGCAACGCAGAGGCAGGAAAGAATTTTGCGCAAGCCTGCTGTAACACTTAGCTGGCTGCGTATGAATTAGGACAACTACCCCCAGCAGACGCAGTACAGTCAGGACGGTCACAGGCAGCCCTAATAGATTTTTTTTCCCAAATTTTTTTGGAAAAGCCCACTGCCTATATAGACTGGATATGTCTTTCACTGTCCCTGCCTCACCACCACTACTGGCCGTGGACTATGTAAAATTACTGCAGGACGCAATGCTCTGGACGCAATGCTCTGCACGGCCGATATACAAAAAAAAAATAAAATTGTGCAACACTGCTCCCAGCAGCCTCAACAGTACTGCACATGGTCAGATGTGGCCCTAAGAAGGACCGTTGGGGTTCTTGAAGCCTAAAATACTCCTAACGCTCTCCCTGTAGCAGCTCCGGCATCAGCAGCACTTTCCCTGATCTCTGTCAGAATGCATCTGTGGCGAGCCGCGGGAGGGGCCGATTTATATACTCGGGTGACACCTGATCTCGCCAGCCACTCACTGCAGGGGGGTGGTATAGGGCTTGAACGTCGCAGGGGGAAGTTGTAATGCCTTCCCTGTCTTTCTGTTGGCCAGAAAAGCGCGCTAACGTCTCAGAGATGAAAGTGAAAGTAACTCGAACATCGTGTGGTGCTTGCCTCTAGTAACGAGCATCTCGAACACGCTAATACTCGAACGAGTATCAAGCTCGGACAAGTATGTTCGCTCATCTCTAGTAATATATAATCTCTCTGTGGATGTGCTTGTATGTTTATGCATCTGTCCATGTGAACATATGTACTTCATTATGTGTGTTTACATGCGTCTCCATGGTATATGTGCTGTATAAATATCAATATAACACAGTATGTATCTTACAGTAATTTTTTTTAGGAAAATGCCATGGTTTTTAGATGATTTTATTACACTTACAACCTATAGATGGCGTGGGATCAGAAGTTGATGCTGTGCCATCCACAGCAGGAGCATTTTATTGGTAAAACCTAAACTAAATATATCATCTTGTTATTTTCGTAATCATAGAAACCCACAAAAAATGTATCATGTCATTTATGCTTCATGAGAATGCTATATCACCAACAAAAAACGGCCAGTATATGGTTATAACTTACATGGCACCAAATAAAATCCACAGAAAGGGCAAAAACGCATATAGTGTAAAAAACAAAATTCTCAAGGCCCCCTGTCCATGGACGTGTATTCGCCGGTGTTAAACCTCCGGCGGATCATGCCGGCCGACACTTTCCATAGCATTGCTATGGAAAGCGTCAGCCCCTGTCCATGCTGCGAATTGCCTCGATTCTCCATGGCCAGCCTATCTATCAGATAGGGCTGACCGGTGGAGATTCGGCGGCGGCTCTTGCTCTCGGGTGGCGGCTCCTGCGGCAATCTGCTGCCGAACTGTGCAACGCCCGTGGACAGGGGGCCTTATTCGATAAGACAGAGTTTAAACTACATGCAAATATTTGGAATAAAGAGTGCAATGTCCATAATGTAGGTATGTCTGATGGATTTTATTTGGTGCTATTCATGAGAATGCTGTAAAACTGATGTGTTTTTTCTCCCAATAAAATTAATAAATGTTATTCAATATATTATATTTACCCCAAAAATGGTACTAATAAAATTTACAGCTTGCCACGCAAAAAAAACCCCAAAAAACAAGCTCTCATACGGCCACGTGGGTCTAAAGTAAAAAAGTTATGGCTTTTGAAAAGTGGAGATGAAAAACTCCCCCCCAACTGTTTTGTCCTTTGGTCTAAAATAAGGCCAGATGCACATGAGCCTTTTTTTGTGCGTCCAGCATCGCATATTTGTGAGTGCAAATACAGTTTTTTCTGTACTTTGTGTGCGCGCAAATATGCAGCGATACAGTCAGCCATTCAAATAGCCAATTATTTTCATGACTTCAAAATGTTCTCTTTCCCTGCGCAAATACACAGGAAAATAGAACATTCTGCGTATTTTTTTACGTGATGGAATTGTGCAAATTTTTTATACCCAAATATGTTTGTGTGAATCCAACCTAAGGGATCAAAGGAAAAAAAATGCATCTAGTATTGCTGTGCAGCAAAAATAAATTGCACCAAAATTCACATAATTCCTGCATCATAACCACATATTGGTGTGGATTTTAGTGTGGATCCGCAACTGATTTCTGCCTTAAAATAAAAGCGGTGAAGTCGGCTATGGATCTGCACAAAAATATGCAGTGGTGCAGATTTAGACACAGATTTTCCACTGGGGAGAATCCATACTACTATAATAGTAATAATTACCAGCTATGTGTGAACCTACCCTAAAAAACACTACATAAAAACAACGTAAAAATTCTGCCCAGGGTGACATCTACCCTAAGCCCAGCCCTGCTTTGGGAGCAGTAGGGCTGTAGACCATGAGGAGCACAGAGTGGGTTTAATACTTCCTGGCAGTACAGAGGGGGCTCTATGTTACTTTTTGTGAGTACTATTACTTTTTGGGGCATCAGATTGTGCACGATTACTATGGGAGGGTAGTGAGAGGATCAGACATGTTAGGGAGAGTGTGCAAAGACGAATTGTGACTCAAATAAGCCTTTATGGTGGACCTTGATAGAGAAGAGAAGAAAATAACAACAATCAGCGGAGACGCTACCTGTGATCACTGGAGATATCAGCAATACAATTGTTATCACTGTGTAGAGCTGGTATTGGACAATTATATGGTGCCTGCATTATTTAGCTCTATACTAGAGCTGAGCCACTGTGTAATATATACTACCGTATTTTTCACTCTGCAGCAGATGATAAGACGCAGCCCGTTAAATAGGGAAAAAATATTTTGAACTAACCCAGGGACAGTGCAGGGAATAGTACTGGGCGATGAAGCAGAAGGAGCAGCCAAGGTCTGAAATACCGGAGCTCCCTGTCACAGCGACGTTTTTGTATAGCAAAAGGAAGGGAAGAATCAGATTGGTGGAGGCGAGGGAGCAGCAGCAGTTCCCGCCAACTCTCACCACCAATCAGCAGTAGGTATGGGCGCCAGTGCAAAGGAGAGAGAACTGCTCTCCTATCTGATCACAAGTTTCTTCACCTGATTGCTCGCACAATCGTGCGTTCAACTCGCAATCACGTCACCAAACGGCTCATTCGCTCTAAAAGACGTAGTGACTCCCCTCCCCATACACTTTGGGGGGAAGAAAAGTGCATCCTATAGAGCGAAAAATATGGTAATCACTTTTTTCAACCAAAGACACAGCCCAGTGTAGTGTACAGTATAGTATAGTCAATGTTGTGCCAGGGACCAATACCACAATCCTGGGTCCAAGCATGTAATCTAAAAATTTGTGGCACTCCCAGAGTATTAGCGAAACTATTTTTATTTACCCAGTGTGACATTTCAGTCACCTAAAGAAGCCCCAGTAAATGGGCTGAAATGTCACACTGGGGGAATAAGGAATATTTTTTCTAATACCCTGAGAGTGCTGTAAGTCTTTAAATGATCTTAGATCATATAAATAATCCAATATAAAACGTGTATAATTTTCTTTGTGGAGAACTTCAGGCATCCATTAAGAGTGGGACGGGGACACAAGCTGAACTTTTTGCACCCAGGTCCATGGCCCTTTAGCTACTCCCCTGATTATGCTGGATTATATCACGGAGGGTTGCACAGTACACCTGTTTAGAATATGTGTTTTGAAATTTCTGAGAGTCCTTTTACATATTTATATTGTCTTATTCCTGAATTTTATAAACATGGAATTGGTTACTCCTGCTTTCCATAACCTAATCTGTCAAGACCATCATGAAGGATTTCAATTGACAGAAGCCCAGATGGTTTCATCAAGACTAAGGTCACACACAAAGGGCATGTAAGTCTTTGTGATCATGTTCTTGGAAGAACATATTTGTAGAGGATTGCACATTTGTACATCGTTTTTACTGAAAGAAAATATCTAGAATTCACATGTGTACAACTTTCCCAGGCATCTCCTAACCTAATGTTTACCAGATACACATTTTATGCAAAAGACATATGATAAAATGGTAAAACAATAACTGAACTCATTATGTGTCCATACACGGCTTTATACAAGCCCTGTTACACCATGCACTATGGACTTCTTCGGTGTTCTATTTCTGTATGCCTCTAATTTCATTACATAATTGTAGCATTTCCCCTTTAAATATTATATTATTCACCTATTATGCTCTAGAAGTAACTTGATACCCTACAATACTACAGTGTCTACGGATGGTTAGTATAAAGCTGCAGGGGCTTTGTGTTCTAACATAGACGTCTTATGTGCATGGTCCTGTCATGTACATGAGACCTAACACATATACTAAATTGATCCCCATTGTTAAAAAAATTGCAGTAGTATTGACAAAAAGGCATACAAAAATGTCAATAGGGTAGTTTCGCACACAGCTTTTTGTGGCAATATTTGATGCAGTTTTTTGAACTAAAGCCAAAAATGGATCTAGCAGGTAAGAGAGGCATAAGTCCTTAGTTTTTAACCCTTTCCAATGCACTGTCTGACGTCTAAAGACATTATGATTTAAGGCTGTACAGCTCTGTTGGAAGACGTCCGTCGGGGTTCTCTTACTGTATATTGTCAGCCTCTCTGCTGTTGGAGCCTATCCAACGTGTCCCCTCATGCAGTACTGGCTTTAGCCAGCAGATAGCGCCGTTGTATAACAGCAGAAAAAGAGTAAGCCCCTAGGAAAACCAGGATACAGATTGGAAAGAGGTAATCCTTTTCTAACTTTGTCGCAAAAAATGCATTAAAAAACTCAACAAAAACCTGTGGGAAACCACCCATATGGTGACCGTTTCATACACAGTGGATGTGGGCTGTGTTTAACCTGATAAAGATCAAGCACCATAAGTACACATAAATACTGAAATGCTGCTGTGTACTCAAAGGAGGCCTAATGCAAATCAGTAACTGAATCTCCTGCAGATGACGGTGGATGATTTCCTTGATGATCTACCTCTAATGGCCACTTTGAGTCCCCTTTTGCATAGATCATACTAGTAGAACTTTTGTTTCCTTACTTGAGTCATAGCAGCGGTCTCACCGCAGTTAGAGAGACATATGCTGCTTCTCACATGCTACTCTTCAACGTTTCAATTGGGTTTTACTCTCTATCTCTTACAGAAGACACAACGAAAAATGGAAATCCATGTTCCAGGGCCCCCAGGAGCCCATGTGCCATACCATCGTGTAGTGCATCCATGTCTTCCTATTGAAGTACACTATTGTTCTTCAATATAGAACACCTATATTGACATATAGTGTTGGATCAGTCTTGATTACACCCAGTATACATAGTAAGTATAGCAGTAATGTAGTTCTGAATTCATATATTTAATATTTATATATTTCTTGGTGCAACACGCACTTATATATATTTATTTCAGATCTGATGTGCTATGTAATCTCTTTTTTACCTATTTTTGCAGGGGGCCTAGTAGTGGCCTAGGCTGAGTACACTACTCTGTCTGGCAAAAATGCTAGAAAGAAATGAGAACCTGGTGAAATGGAGAAAAAAGTTGTCTCCGTTCAACTAAAAATAAAGTCTAGGGTTTCAGCCAGGGTTCCATCTGAATGTCATTTTGGATACTCATTACTCATACATACGTAACCCTGGGACAGAACGGTTAGGTGCACACTGAAACACAGCATGAACCCAGCCTAAGACAGCTGGCATACTCCTTTACCAGGACACCCAGAATCCTGGATGATCGTGGTGTCACAGAGGTGATATTTTGTTCATGTAAATTTTTAGTTCTCGTCTGAAAAATTAAAAATTCTGTGTGTAAAACCAAAGGGATTCTTCTGAATTATGAACCATATGTTTGAAATATTGTTGGGGGAAATAAGGAAGATGGAAAAATACCTCTGCAGCGTCATCTATTGGATGGCAGCATTCCTCAAATCAAATTGACTTTATAATAAGTCTTAACAATCATTGGGAATAGAATTCCATGCACATACAGCTGTTTCGGGGTGATTGCCCCTCATCAGTGTGCAGCAGGCTTCTGGCTTTGCTTCTGAGAGGCCAATGACGTGGAGGGGTGTTGTGTCTCCTTAAGAAGAGCACCCAAAAAGTGTGTGGAGCTAGTATGGCCTTATTCTTATAAACCTAGCATAGCCTTATAAGTCTTCTTATTCACCTTTTAGGTGTCCTCACACCACTTTTGGGTGCTCTCTAAAGATAGCTCAAATGTACTTAGATACCCTCCTAGTTGACATCTTAGTGTTATACAGGGCTTTTATGACTCTTAGACCGTGTTATACACTGGTTTTAGGGGTATTGGTGAAGTTCCAGTTTGGATCAAACTAATTCGAACCAAACAGACATTTTTGCTAAAATTCGACAAACAGGCCAAACCAAACTTTTCAAACGTTTGCTCAGCATTAGTGGCAACTATAACATTTAGGAAGTTTTACATACAATTTGCAAAAGTGGCATCTAATCTAAAATGCAGGCTGTCACACCCAGTCAAAGATTGATCTTCACAATAAATACACTAAATGGACCCCTAAAGGGTCAGACAGTAGGATCAGAGTATTAGTATAAAATAATGAGAATTTATTTCATGGGGGGCTCCAAATGGAAAGAACACCCACTTCCTAAATCCAGGCATTCCAAACTGCAATCTCAAAGTCATGTCTAAGGGGAAGTTTGGCTTGGTGTTTCTGCCTTTGCCAAATTCAGACATGCATAACCACCCAACTGGAAGTTCTAGTCCGCTGAAAGTGCTGGTGCAGGCCACAACCCTGAAGCACACAAATCTGTGTTTCAAATACAATAACCTATCAGGGGTTTTCCTATAATCCCCTGAAAGGGGGAACAAGGTACCCAGTCTACTGGGGTTGGAGGTTGCCAAAATATTCTGAAGAGTCAAGAAAAGTGGTAGCCAAGAAAGGGTTCCCATGTAGTATCTCCCAATACTTGGTGCTAATGGTTTTGAGTTGAGAATGATGGGAACGTAACAGGTTTTGAAAAGCATCCTACAGTTATGGTTCCTAATTGTTCCAGACCTCAGACTCTCTGGTTTCCTCTCTGCCTCGACCCATACAAAAGCAGATTCGATCACCCCCTCAGGATACCCTTTCTCCTTAAGGCAATTTTTTAAATATTTCAGACTAGTGTAAGAAAACTTGTTCCTCCTAATCCTCCTGAACTGTCAATATGGAACATTAACCTTCCATTTTTTCACATGGCAACTAGAGGAATCCAAATAACAATTGGAAAGGTACTTGGAGAGGGTGATCGAGACTACTTTTGTATGGGTTGAGGCAGAGGAGAGCCAAGTGAACCTGCAAAGGTCTGAAACAATTAGGGACCATAATTTCAGGATAGTGTTCATGGCTCACTTAAATTCCCAACATTTTCAACTCAAGACCATTATCACCAAGTATTGAGAGATATAATATGGGGACCTTTTCTTGGCTACCGAACTTCATAAACACCCTCAAGTAGTTTTCCAAAAGAACAAGACTCTCAAGAATATTTTGGCCCCTCCCACCTCTATAGACTGAGTACCTTGCCCTCTTTTCAAGGGATTATAGAAAAATCCCTGATAGGTTCCATTAGGTGTGAAACAGAAGGTTGCAAATGCTATTCAAACATTTGCCATAACAGGAAAGAGATCCTTCTGGAACTCAAAAATATCTCCATTCCTATAAGGCACTTCTTGAACTTTGTCATATATTTATTGGAATGTCCATGTGGCTTGAAATATGTTGGTTGAACCATAAACACCCTTAAAACAATGTCCAACAAACACTGCTTCAATATCCTGAAGGGGTTTACACAATAGAGTGTATCCTGACATTTCCTAAATCACCACAATAGGGAACCTCGAGAAAATCCCTCCAGGTGAATTCTCAAGATTAAGATCGAAGGAAACATTCTGGACCTTTCAATTAAATACATTGACTTCTATTGGCCTAAACAAGGTGCAAGAAAAAAAATCTAATTTCAGGGGGAACATTACAGGGGTGGGGGTGGATGAACTGCATATGATTATTCTGAGATACTCTAAGCTGTCCAACATGTGAACATATTCCCTATCTAGCCGCTTAGTGTCATTGCGGCTTTAGTACACCATTTTTATATCCCTCGTATATCTCTTGTATGTTCCTGGTATATTCCCCTTTAAGGGCTCAGTCAGACGGGCGTTTTTGTTGCGCATGTTTTTTTGCGTTTGTGATTCACATCTATTAGAACCAATGCTTTTCCATGGTAGTGGTCACATGTTCGATTTTTACATGTGCAAAGACATTGCATGCTTAAGAAATAGGACAACGAATCGCCAAACGCAACAAAAATTTGCACATAAATTATTGTCACAGTGTTCAGTGACAAGGAAACTCCCCATGGGGATGAAGAATCCCCCTGCCACATTCATGACAAAGGGGACTCCCCATGGGGATGAAGAATTCCCCTGTCACAGCTGTCACAGCTGTGGCACAGGAGCACAATGTTCTCCCATTGCTTTCAATGGGGCCGGCGCTTCTGCAGCTTCGGCACTTCTTTTTGAAAGCAATGGGATGACGACAAACCCTGCAGTGATTTTCGGAGAAGGGCTTTAAATATAAACCCTTCTCTGAAAATCATCTCTAGCATGTGTAAAAAGATTAAAAAATATATATTTACTCACCTCTCCACCGCTGCCGGGGCTCAGGTGCTTCTAGCCTCTTGGTCCCCCTGAACTGCTCTGAAGTTCTTTCAGCAGATGGGGATTTAAAATCCCTGCCTGCTGAAAGGGCTGTGTCTGATTGGCATAGAATTATTAGCATAGAGGTTCATAAGTCAACGCTATACATTTGCATATACATAAATGCTGTGTGTATAGTGTGAACAGAAACTAATATAGCACAATGAGAAGTATCAATCGTCAAACTCAGCTGTACTCCATCCATATAACCTCTCAGATGTCCCCATTATACTGTGCTTTACTGGTCCAAAGTTAATACAGTGAAGATAGAAACAAGTGAAAAAATAGCTCAGAATACTTCATGCTGTTAAAGGTTGAGCTCATCCCCTGCTCAATACAGCGTAATATGATAAATTGAGTTAAGTAGCCACATCCAGACAAAGTAATAAAATATACGGAATATGAGCTCCCAAGGTATCTAAGATACCGTAAAGCTGCTTTCTTGTTATTATTAGAACAGTTAAGTGATTTAAGTTGTAAATTAGTTTTTTGTTGACAGAACCATTCTATAGCATATCCATTAATGACCTATTCACAATATGGAGTCGCATGCCAACAGAGTCAGCAGGAAAATATATTTATCTAACAATACTGACGTTTGTTTTATCTCTCATTCATTCTGGGGCCTGCTGCTCAATACGAGATAGGCATCTGCTCTTTCATCCATTATATGTAAAAGTATCCAACCAGGTACAATTAAATTATTGCATTCTTCATGTTGCTTTTTGAAATTGAATTGGACTCTTATCTGGAATGAAATCTTATTTGATTTAAGACTTTTAAAAGTGCTGTAAAATCTATCTATCTATCTATCTATCTATCTATCTATCTATCTATCTCATATCTATCTATCTATCTATCTATCTATCTATCTATCTATCTATCTATCTATCTATCTATCTATCATCTTTCTCATATCTATCTATCTATCTATCTATCTATCTCATATCTATCTATCTATCTATCTATCTCATATCTATCTATCTATCTATCTATCTATCTATCTATCTATCTATCTATCTATCTATCTCATATCTATCTATCTCATATCTATCTATCTCATATCTATCTATCTCCTATCTACCTATCTATCTATCTCATATCTATCTATCTATCTATCTATCTATCTATCTATCTATCTATCTATCTATCTATCTATCTATCTATCTATCTATCTATCTCATATCTATCTATCTCCTATCTATCTATCTATCTATCTATCTATCTATCTATCTATCTATCTATCTATCTATCTATCTATCTATCTATCTATCTATCTATCATATTTTGCATTCTTGTCAGCTGGTGATTTATCTCATTACATGGTGAAAGATATGAAAAGCATTTTAAAGGAACACTTTAGGCAAAAATGATGAAATGTGCTATGCCTAATGCAAGGCCTTCATGGTAGTGCATGCCCCATAGGCCCTGCATTAAGAATAATATTGTGGCCCAAATTTATTGAAACATGCCTTTTATATTCTTATTAGAGATGAGCGAGCACCAAAATGCTCGGGTGCTCGTTACTCGAGTCGAACTTTTCGCGATGCTCGAGGGTTCGTTTCGAGTAACGAACCCCATTGAAGTCAATGGGTGACCCGAGCATTTTTGTATATCGCCGATGCTCGCTAAGGTTTTCATTTGTGAAAATCTGGGAAATTCAAGAAAGTGATGGGAACAACACAGAAACGGATAGGGCAGGCGAGGGGCTACATGTTGGGCTGCATCCCAAGTTCCCAGGTCCCACTATTAAGCCACAATAGCGGCAAGAGTGCCCCCCCCTCCCAACCATTTTTACTTCTGAAAAACCCTCATTAGCAAGGCATACCTTAGCTAAGCACCACACTACCTCCAACAAAGCACAATCACTGCCTGCATGACACTCCGCTGCCACTTCTCCTGGGTTACATGCTGCCCAACCCCCCCCCCCCCCCCCCGCGCGCACGACCCAGTGTCCACAGCGCACACCAAAGTGTCCCTGTGCAGCCTTCAGCTGCCCTCATGCCACACGCTGGCCTCATAGCCACACCACCCTCATGTCTATTTATAAGTGCGTCTGCCATGAGGAGGAACCGCAGGCACACACTGCAGAGGGTTGGCAGGGCCAGGCAGCAACCCTCTTTAAAAGGGGCGGGCCGATAGCCCACAATGCTGTACAGAAGCAATGAGAAATCCAATCCTGTGCCACCTCCATCAGGAGCTGCACACGTGGGCATAGCAATGGGGAACCCATGTGCCACACACTATTCATTCTGTCAAGGTGTCGCATAGCTCAATCCACACTGCAAGGGAAAAGCCGTCTGCGCTCTGCCCCCTACCCAAGTCAGTCAGTGTCTTTGTGCCAGACAGGTCAAACACCGCGATGGGAGCTAAATTTGCACCAACAGCATAGGTGGGTCCTAGGAAACCCAAGACATGAACCAAAAATTGATCTGACCGGCCAAACATGGCAGACTTGCACCGCGGTCATAACATAGGCCTCGGCCCCCAGCTTCAGCAATCCTAGGCAGGAAGCGGACTTTCACTGCAGCCAGGACATAGGCCTCTGCACAAACCCTCAGCAATCGCGGGCCTACAGCGGACTCCAATGCGAGCGTACCTGTGCACGTCTCATTAGCGCTGTATTGCTCCTGTAGTTTGTCCCAATGCAGTGCCCCGGATAGTAGAGCTAACGTCAGATTAAATACAGGTGGGCTTCGGCCCACACTGCATGCCCCAGTCAGACCAGGGTTTTTTATAAATAGTCACAGGCAGGTACAACTCCGCAATGGGAATTCCGTGTGCACCCACAGCATGGGTGGCTCCCTGGAACCCACCGGCGGTACATAAACAAATCCCATTGCAGTGCCCATCACAGCTGAGGTAACGTCAGGTTTAATGCAGGTGGGCTTCGGCCCACACTGCATGCCCCAGTCAGACTGGGGTTCTTTATAAGTAGACACATGCAGTTACAACTCCGTGTGGACCGACAGCATAGGTGGGTCCCAGGAAGCCACCGGCGGTACATAAATATATCCCATTGCAGAGCCCTGGACAGCAAAGCTAACGTCAGATTAAATGCAGGTGGGCTTCGGCCCACACTGCATGCCCCAGTCAGACTGGGTTTTTTTATAAGTAGACACAGGCAGGTACAACTCCCTATTGTGAAGTCCGTGTGGACCGACAGCATGGGTGGCTCCCTGGAACCCACCGGCGGTACATAAATATATCCCATTGCAGTGCCCAGCACAGCTGAGGTAACGTCAGGTTTAATGCAGGTGGGCTTCGGCCCACACTGCATGCCCCAGTCAGACTTTCTTTATAAGTAGACACATGCAGTTACAACTCCGTGTGGACCGACAGCATAGGTGGGTCCCAGGAAGCCACCGGCCGTACATAAATATATCCCATTGCAGTGCCCTGGACAGCAAAGCTAACGTCAGATTAAATGCAGGTGGGCTTCGGCCCACACTGCATGCCCCAGTCAGACTGGGGTTTTTTATAAGTAGACACAGGCAGGTACAATTCCCTATTGTGAAGTCCGTGTGGACCGACAGCATGGGTGGGTCCCAGGAAGCCACGGCGGTACATAAATATATCCCATTGCATTGCCCAGCACAGCTGAGGTAACGTCCGATTAAATGCAGGTGGTCTTCGGCCCACACTGCATGCCCCAGTCTGACCGGGGTTTTTAATACATAGACACTGGCAAGTACAAATCCCTAATGTGAAGTTCCTGTGGACCCACAGCATGGGTGGCTCCCTGAAACCCATCGGCGGTACATAAATGTATCCCATTGCAGTGCCCTGCTCAGCAGAGCTAACGTCACATACAATACAGGTGTGCTTCGGCCCACAGTGCATGCCCCAGTCAGAGTGGTAATATGTACCTTAACAGTAACCGCGTTGGTGGGAATGTAGTGGCGACTGCGGACCTAGTAGCGTGGTTTTATTTAGTTGGTTTTCGGAATGTGGCCAGGATTAAGTGGGCCGTGGCGGGGGGATGGTGGGGGGGCTCTCTTGTTGTGTCGGTAAAGGTGAAATTCTTGGACTGCCACCAGACGGACCAATGCAAAGGTTTTAGGCAACAATGTTTTCATTGTTGGAGGAGGAGGGGGATGTTTTTGAGGCACTACGTGTCCTCTCCACGTGTCCGTGGTTATATGCACCTTAACAGTAACCGCGTTGGTGGGAAATGGCCTCGCCACCATCATGTCTTTGGGAAGCCTCCGTTTCCACACCCCAGTGACATATCACTAGCAGCATTATAGGCGGAGCACAGTATTATTTCCATTTCAGTAGTAGTAGCAGTCCAGACAGGCCCCAGTAACAATTCCGAAGCAGCAGTATAGGAGGAGCACAGTCTTAGTTCCATTTCAGTAATAGTAGCACTGAAGACAGGCCCCAGTAACAATTCCGAAGCAGCAGTACAGGGGGAGCACAGTATTAGTTCCATTTCAGTAGTAGTAGCAGTCAAGACAGGCCCCAGTAACAATTCCAAAGCAGCAGTATAGGGGGAGCACAGTATTAGTTCCATTTCAGAAGTAGTAGCAGTCAAGACAGGCCACAGTAACATTCCCGTTGCAGCAGTTTAGGGAGATAACAGTCTCTTTAACATTTCAGTAGTTGCAGTATAGACAAGGCCCCAGTTACATTTATGTAGCAAAAGTGTAGGCCAACCCCAGACACCTTGCTGTAGCATGAGTGCAGGCGAAGCGCATAAAAATTACTAGGATTAAACTGTAGGTGAGGGCCCAAAAAAATTGGTGTACCAACAGTACTAATGTACCTCAGAAAAATTGTCCATGCCCAACCAAGAGGGCAGGTGAAACCCATTAATCGCTTTGGTTAATGTGGCTTAATTTGTAACTAGGCCTGGAGGCAGCCCAGTTAAAATAAAAATTGGTTCAGGTGCAAGTTTCAACGCTTTAATGAGAATTGAAACGTATAAACATTGTTTACAAAAGTAATATGACTGAGCCTTGTGGGCCTAAGAAAAATTACCCGTTCGGCGTGATTACGTGAGGTTTCAGGAGGAGGAGCAGGAGGATGAATATTATACACAGATTGATGAAGCTAAAAGGTCCCCGATTTTGATGGTGATAGAGAACGATGCTTCCATCAGCGGTTGCAACCTACGTATTGTTTAGGTACCGCTGCTGTCCGCTGGTGGAGAAGAGAAGTCTGGGGAAATCCAGGCTTTGTTCATCTTGATGAGTGTAAGCCTGTCGGCACTGTCAGTTGACAGGCCGGTACGCTTATCCGTGATGATTTCCCCAGCCGCACTAAACACCCTCTCTGACAAGACGCTAGCCGCAGGACAAGCAAGCACCTCCAGGGCATACAGCGCGAGTTCAGGCCACGTGTCCAGCTTCGACACCCAGTAGTTGTAGGGAGCAGAGGCGCCACGGAGGACGGTCGTGCGATCGGCTACGTACTCCCTCACCATCCTTTTACAGAGCTCCCGCTGACTCAGCCTTGACTGGGGAGCGGTGACACAGTCTTGCTGGGGAGCCATAAAGCTGTCAAAGGCCTTGGAGAGTGTTCCCCTGCCTGCGCTGTACATGCTGCCTTACCTCCGCGCCTCCCCTGCTACCTGGCCCTCGGAACTGCGCCTTCTGCCACTAGCGCTGTCGGATGGGAATTTTACCATCAGTTTGTCCGTCAGGGTCCTGTGGTATAGCATCACTCTCAAACCCCTTTCCTCTTCGGGTATGAGAGTGGAAAGGTTCTCCTTATACCGTGGGTCGAGCAGTGTGTACGCCCAGTAATCCGTAGTTGCCAGAATGCGTGTAACGCGAGGGTCACGAGAAAGGCATCCTAACATGAAGTCAGCCATGTGTGCCAGGGTACCTGTACGCAACACATGGCTGTCCTCACTAGGAAGATCACTTTCAGGATCCTCCTCCTCCTCCTCCGGCCATACACGCTGAAAGGATGACAGGCAAGCAGCATGGGTACCCTCAGCAGTGGGCCAAGCTGTCTCTTCCCCCTCCTCCTCATGCTCCTCCCCCTCCTCCCCCTTCTCCTCAACGCGCTGAGATATAGACATGAGGGTGCTCTGACTATCCAGCGACATACTGTCTTCCCTCGCCTCCGTTTCCGAGCACAAAGCGTCTGCCTTTATGCTGTGCAGTGAACTTCTCAACAGGCATAGCAGAGGAATGGTGACGCTAATGATTGCAGCATCCCCGCTCACCATCTGGGTAGACTCCTCAAAGTTTCCAAGGACCTGGCAGATGTCTGCCAACCAGGCCCCCTCTTCTGTAAAGAATTGAGGAGGCTGACTCCCACTATGCCGCCCATGTTGGAGTTGGTATTCCACTATAGCTCTATGCTGCTCATAGAGCCTGGCCAACATGTGGAGCGTAGAGTTCCACCGTGTGGGCACGTCGCACAGCAGTCGGTGCATTGGCAGATTAAACCGATGTTGTAGGGTCCGCAGGGTGGCAGCGTCCGTGTTGGACTTGCGGAAATGTGCGCTGAGCCAGCGCACCTTTCCGAGCAGGTCTGACAAGCGTGGGTAGCTTTTCAGAAAGCGCTGAACCACCAAATTAAAGACGTGGGCCAGGCATGGCACGTGCGTGAGGCTGCCGAGCTGCAGAGCCGCCACCAGGTTACGGCCGTTGTCACACACGACCATGCCCGGTTGGAGGCTCAGCGGCGAAAGCCAGCGGTCGGTCTGCTCTGCCAGACCCTGCAGCAGTTCGTGGGCCGTGTGCCTCTTCTCTCCTAAGCTGAGTAGTTTCAGCATGGCCTGCTGACGCTTGCCCACCGCTGTGCTGCCGTGCCGCGCGACACCGACTGCTGGCGACGTGCTGCTGCTAACACATCTTGATTGCGAGACAGAGGTTGCGTAGAGCAGCAGCCAGAGGATTCAGAGTTGCAGCAGTGGACGGCGTAGAATTCTGGGTGGTCGATAGATTGCTGGATGCACTTTCTGCCATCCACGACAGGACCTGCTCACACTGCTCATTTTCTAATAAAAGTCTACCGCGTGGACCCATTAATTGTGAGATGAATCTTGGGACACCAGAAACTTGCCTCTCTCCTAATCCGGCAGCAGTCGGCTGCGATACACCTGGATCAGGAGCTCAGCCTGTGCCCACACCCTGACTTGGGCCTCCGCGTCCTCGCCCCCGTCCACGTCCTCTAGGCCTACCCCTACCCCTCAGCATGGTGTATTACGAGATTGGCAGAAACAGAACGCTGTAATTAAATGTGCCGCTTATTGCCCTGTGGTTGGAGGCTGACTTCGCGTACATAACGCACTGCAGAGGCAGGAAACAATTATGCGCAAGGCTGGGTATTAATTCACCAACTGCTACACCCAGCAGAGACGCTGTAAACGGAAGGCGCTGACAGGCAGGCCAAATCTTGTATATTTTTAAACTTTGTGGGAACAACCACACTGCCTGTGATATGCACTGTATTTCGATTGACCTTTTGGAGGCTGACTTCGCGTACGTAACGCACTGCAGAGGCAGGAAACAATTATGCGCAAGGCTGGGTATTAATTCACCAACTACTACCCCCAGCAGAGACGCTGTAAACGGAAGGCACTGACAGGCAGGCCAAATCTTGTATATTTTTTAACATTGTGGGAACAACCACACTGCCTGTGATATGCACTGTATTTCGATTGCCCTGTTGGAGGCTGACTTCGCATACGTAACGCACTGCAAAGGCAGGAAACAATTATGCGCAAGGCTGGGTATTAATTCACCAACTACTACACCCAGCAGAGACGCTGTAAACGGAAGGCACTGACAGGCAGGCCAAATCTTGTATATTTTTTAACTTTGTGGGAACAACCACACTGCCTATATAGCCAGTATACCTCTTTCACCTTTCCCACTGTCCCTGCCTCACCAGTACTGCCCCTATACTCTGTAAAATGACTGCAGACTGAGGACACTATGGTCTGCACGCCCGATATACAAAAAAAATAAAATTGTGCAACACTGCTCCCAGCAGCCTCAACAGTACTGCACACGGTCAGATGTGGCCCTAAGAAGGACTGTTGGGGTTCTTGAAGACTAAAATAACACCTAACACTCTCCTTATAGCAGCTACAGCAAGACAGCACTTTCCCTGATCTCTGTCAGCATGCATCTGTGGCGAGCCACTGGCGGGGCAGATTTTAATACTGGGGTGACACCTGATCTCCCCAGCCACTCACTGCAGGGGGGTGATATAGGGCTGGAACGTCACAGGAGGAAGTTGTAATGCCTTCCCTGTCTTTCTATTGGCCAGAAAAGCGTGCAAATTTCTCAGAAAAGAAAGTGAAAGTAACTCGAACATCGCGTGGTGCTCGTCTCGAGTAACAAGCATCTCGAACACCCTAATACTCGAACGAGTATCAAGCTTGGACGAGTATGCTCGCTCATCTCTAATGCTTATCTTATGTGATAGTTTATCCTCCAGGGGAGGGCGGCAGCGACACACAGGAGTCCAAGTAGTGGGTAAAGTCACTCCAAGCTTTATTTTGTGCAGCACAGTCCAAGCACACATCATAGAATATGCACCGCACAGGGTGCTCAGGTTCACGCAGAGACACCAAAGGAAGCTGCACCATGCAAGGTGCTCAGCAGTTTTCTCCTCAGGCTGTCAGGCCCTGACTTCCTGAAGCTGCAGTCTTTTATGCTCCAGTAATGAGGTCAGGGCCTACAGCTGTGCTTCCAGAGAACTAGGGTGAAGTTGTGGACTGGAGCGCCACCTTGTCCAGACTAAAAGCCTGGGAGGGAGATATACTCCATCCACAAATTCACCCTTTAAATGCCTACACTTAATATAAAAAACATGTGAGTTACATGCGCCAAATTTATTCCTGTTTTCCTGATTCTTCACTAGGCTAAGTACTGATATTACTATTGTTGATATCTTGTTCTCTGCGGTTTTGTCCTCTCTCATGCAGGGTTTGCTAGTGGTCTAGGTACGTGGTCAGGTTCGCCCTTGTAAGGGCGGGTTATCTGCCCATAGGCAGGTAGGCAGGTCCCTTTCCTCGGTAAAAGTTTATAGGGACAGTGTTTCCCTGGCATCTGTTTTCCTTATATGTTACCACTTTTTTGTGTACACTTCTGGTCTGTTTGTTCACAGCCCGTGAGACTTTCTGGTTTTTGGATCCAGCACGTCTTAATTGGACATAACAATGGTAAGTACCTTGATAACCCCCCACTTGCCTTCCCTTTATTCCCTGGAGATCCTATCCACTTTTCACATCACTTGCTAAAATTGTCATGTAATAAGAAAAGCTGCAAAATTTTAGCACATAGGCTTACAACAACACTTTTCATAAACTACATAATAACCGTGAGCCATTGTTTTAAAAAGGCTAATGCAATACTAGCTACAGTATACTATGTTCACCAGAGCCAATAAAGCATTACAGAATGATATTAAAAACCAGCAGGAAATGTATATGAAAAATGCTACTCATATACATTCAAACAGGATAAGGTAGCTGCAATGTTTGATACTGCAGAAGGCATTGTCCTTTGCTAGGACTCTGATAAGGGACAATAAAAATCATTAAGAAGCTTTCAACACGGCAAGGACACAAGCATTAATATGCAAAGCCGAGGGATCAAATTCTGCATTAAGCTCATGATGTAAATCTAGTATCATTGTGTCAGCGGATAATGGTAAAGAATATCCTTTATGACATCCTAATTAGGTTGAATTGTTTTTTCCAGTCTATGTCCAGATCCTAATGGTATTTGCTTTATCCTCCAAGCAATAAAGGAATATCCTTAGTCATAAATGGCTACACTTTGCTTCAGATAGCATTTAAAAATAACAGGGAATAATGAATAGTTACTAGAGATGAGCGAGCATACTCGTCCGAGCTTGATACTCGTTCGAGTATTAGGGTGTTCGAGATGCTCGTTACTCGTAACGAGTACCACGTGATGTTCGAGTTACTTTCACTTTCTTCCCTGAGAAATTTGCGCGCTTTTCTGGACAATAGAAAGACAGGGAAGGCATTACAACTTCCTCCTGTGATGTTCCAGCCCTATACCACCCCCCTGCAGTGAGTGGCTGGCGAGATCAGGTGTCACCCGAGTATTATAATCTGCCCGCCCGCGGCTCGCCACAGATGCATTCTGACAGAGATCAGGGACAGTGCTGCTGATGCCGGAGCTGCTATAGGGAGAGCGTTAGGAGTTATTTTAGGCTTCAAGAACCCCAACGGTCCTTCTTAGGCCATAGTCAGAAATCGCAGATCGCACCTATCTGCGATCTGCGATTCCTGTTCTCTTCTCTATATGCGCTCAATGGGGCCGGCGGCAGCAGCGCCGACCCCATTGAGAACATATAGAAGACAAATCATTCTTCTCTGCCACAGCTGTAACAGCTGTGGCAGAGAAGAACGATGTTTGCCCATTGAATTCAATGGAGCCGGCAATACAGCAGGTTCCACTGAAAGCCCATTGCTTTCAGTGGAACCGGCTATAAGCATGTAACCCAGGAGAAGTGGCAGCGGAGTGTCATGCAGGCAGTGATTGTGCTTTGTTGGAGGTAGTGTGGTGCTTAGCTATGGTATGCATTGCTAATGAGGGTTTTTCAGAAGTAAAAATTGTTGGGAGGGGGGGGGGGCCCACTCTTGCCGCTATTGTGGCTTAATAGTGGGACCTGTGAACTTGAGATGCAGCCCAACATGTAGCCCCTCGCCTGCCCTATCCGTTGCTGTGTCGTTCCCATCACTTTCTTGAATTGCCCAGATTTTCACAAATGAAAACCTTAGCGAGCATCGGCGATATACAAAAATGCTCGGGTCGCCCATTGACTTCAATGGGGTTCGTTACTCGAAACGAACCCTCGAGCATCACGATAATTTCGTCCCGAGTAACGAGCACCCGAGCATTTTGGTGCTCGCTCATCTCTAATAGTTACCCTTTAAATGGTTAAAAATGAATAAGCTGTAGAATTTTTGCCCTGATTTTATTGCTTACTACAGGGTACATAGACAGAAATGTTAAAAAACCTTACATTTTGTAACTTGGAATTGCAAACTGGTATGCAGTGTGCAACACAATAGAAGCTGGCAGCTTTAGGTTTTATGCCCGCTAAGGTTTTCCAGATTCATGTTGTAAGGATCTATAAAATGTTTTATAATAGGTTTTACCGCTGTCATGCGTAGTTAAATATTGCTGCCATACGCAGCGATTGACCGACTCATTGCCAGCTCCACAGCGGTAGAACCCTACTGTATCATCATCAGGATCAGTTAGCTATTGGGGTAGTTGCTATACAACTGTCCCATAGCTTCCTATAGGTAATACCACATCTATGATTTCATATTGTATAAGAATCCATAAGAAAAATACATCTCAGCTTGCTCTAATATTTGCCATATTATAAAGCTGTTGTCGCTAAGAAGCTGGGCTACCATGGGAGAACATGGCACTTCATAAAGACCCCATATATTTGAAGTGCCTCACAGGGATTCCACCTGCTGACATACAATGTCTGTGCAGGCACTTTGCCTTGTGCACAAATCCTTGAGAAAGATTAGATCATGAATTAATTAATAATGTAAGATCATTGTGTGATTGGTGGGAGCCAACTATAATGGACTTCCTACTATAATGGTCAGGATTGGAGATCCCATTTAAATACTTAGTTTCTGATATCTAGGGAGTTAACATAGAAAGTGGCTCTCTGTTTTAGTGTATCAATGCCCCTGATGGAAAGGTATTAAAACTCTCTGTAGCTCTGTGTGGGGCCAAGCTCACATGAGCGTAGGTTTACCGTGCACTACGCATGTGTAATTTGCAGGCAATCAAATACATTGACTTATGTGTATGCATTGCATATAATGCGAGCACAAAAAAGAATGCAGCATGTTCTATTTTACTATGTATTACTTGTGAGAGAGCCCATTGTTCTCTATGGGCGCATAATCAATGCTGTCCATATGCAATTACATTGCGCATGGGTGGTGTTGATATGCGCCATTGTCAAGTGACAGAGCAGGAAATTTAATCTAGAAAAAAAGGAAGACTGTGCATGACAGTGTGCATGAAATGTGCTGTCATGCACAGTACAAAATTGCTGCCATACATAGGATGGCTCACCACCGGCTCCACTGCAGTAAAACCCTGAGTGACTCACATAGGGTTTACGCATACGGTCCTCTGAGCCTGGCCTCAAGATCACCAATAATTCTCCTGCTGTATCATCATCAGGACCAGTTAGTTATTGGGGTAGTTGCTATACAGCTGATATTTTTGAATGGGTCAGATGACCTCATGGCTGCAGCCCAGCCTTGTTTGGAGAGGGGCTCCTCATCAGTTAGCCTCTCTTAAAATATTCCTGGCTTCAGCAGTGTGTCACGATTATTTTCCAGCTTATCTTTATCTTTGCGACCCCTTAAATCTGTTGATTGATGGGGGTGCTGGGAGAGGATCTGTCCGAAGGATTCACCATTCATTTTACAGTTTGGGAAGACCCCTTTAAGCAGGGGAGTAGCTATAGTAACAGTTGCACTCAGCCCCTGGTGCCTGAGGATGCGCTCTTAGACATAGTAGAAAACCAGCACTATAAATTATGCATGAGAGTAGAAGGGTCCCAGTTACAGATTTTGCATCTGGACTCCGGAGCTTCAGGTTATGTCTTTACCTTTACAGGAGTTAGCTTACTTAAGACATGGATTGCATTTCAGTAGGATATGACATCAATGTCTATTTAATAGGAGTCTGACAACAGTGATTCCCATTGATCACTAGAACATAGTGGCAGGAATGATAGAAAACCATTGTGCCATTTTAGCGGTGGCTCTATTTTGCTTATTCGATGGCCACACAGTTGGCCATCAGTGGACTGGGGGAGCCTTTGCTTTTGGGCATGGCACTATTTTCATAAAACCTGTCCCTGGATGCTATACATCATGAAAGAACTGGTACAGCTCTCACATAAGTTGTACTTGTCCTATATTATGTAAAATAAAATTAATTTTCTATATTGTTTGCCAATTTAGGCAATTTTTCTGAATATTGGTTCCTCATGCCATTGTAATCTGCTGCACTTTTTTATTTCATAATTAAATTAAAAAAAATAATTAGCTTACCGTATCACAACCCTGCAATGTTCGTTGAGAGGATACTTGATTGTAAAAAAGAAAATAATCTAGTTTGTCTGTAAAATGAAGCAAGTAAAAAACAGTCATAACTGCATTCAAGTGAGAGCCTAAACTGACGCGTTTCAAACTCTACATCAGGTTCTCACTCATAGGGATTCAGAAGCCCACAGCAGATGAAGGTACTTATTAATTAGCAATTGGAGATGCACCCCATGTTATATATTCAAAACACGTCACAATAGCCTATAGATATGGACATGTACCTGCAAAGTAAAAAATATTAGGAAGAAAAATATTAGTACAGCTATAGTAAGGTCATTCCAAAGTTTAAATGCTTCTCTCATTAGTAAGATCTAAGATCCATCTCTAACCAACTGGCCATAGTTGACTCATTCTATCCCCACAATTTGTAATGAGCTAGTGTTGCCCTCATGTTGTAAAGACCCCAATAAAGGACATTTCATGCATTTGTCATTTGCTTGGGAGACAGATATATGTTCCGAGATTCTAATTTCTAATTTACAAGCTGATCCTATGATTTCAATTTATAATCTTGGACGTACAATATAAGAAAAGAAGAAAGAGAAAGAAACCATATAAAAAGAGAATATATTCAGTAATATCTGACATTAAGGGAGAGGTCACATTGACCAGACATAGCATTGGGGAAAGGGGAGGAAGGATTAGCAGCTATAGTTAGTGAGTGATCCAAAAAGCACCCCATACATCCCATGTTTCAACAGACCTATCCATTTTGTCAGAAAGAAGCGCAGTATGATATTCTAAGTTTCAAATCTCTTTAATCTGAGCATAAAAGTCCAAAACTGGTGGAGGAACATTTTGCTTCTAGTGTTGTGCAGTCAAGCACTGCACTGCTGTCTATATGTGGAGGAGTAGCCTGGTGGGAGCCTTCTACACGGGAAAGGGGTACAGGTTAAGCAGATAGGCCTTTGGGCTTAAGGGCATGTGAAACCCAAAAATTTGCTGAGTAAGCGACTGGACCTCTTCCTAAAAGGAAACCTATATATGTGAAAGAGAGCCCTCTACCATTCCACATCGCCAACAATTAGGAAGAATAGCCAGATTAAGTTTATGTAGTAGCACCGATGTGTGATACCTAAACCCTTGCAATTTACATTGATTCTCCTTATTCGTGATGCATAGAGATGTTTTGGCCACTCTCCTCCATATTATGCCCCATGAGCCATCAGAAAGAGTTTCCCGTAAGAAACTTCCCACTTGTTCATATAAGAATGTTGAACTAGCTGTCAATTAGGGAATGCATTTAAGAGTGTGTAGATAGCAGAAATCAGCCGAGAGTGGAGGAACAATTGTGACATAGCCTTACAAAGGATGTGGAAACAGAGATCTGCGTACCTTGGAAAAATGTCTAATTTGAGCATAGTGAAATAGACTAGAGGATGAAAGTTGAGTACCGCGTAAAAACTTAAGAAAGTTGTCCTAAAATCAATAAGATCAGCAAGTATGAAAAGCCGCTTCTGAAACCATGGAGCACAAATAGAAGATGTCACACTGGTTAAGAATAAGAAGGATGGAACAATACCTCTGGAGCACCACCTATTGGATGCCAGCATTCCTTCAAATCACTGTACAACCTTTTAGCAAGTCTGTAAAACAATGATTGGGAATAGGAAACCAAGCCAGAAAACTATACAAAGACAGCTGTTTCGGGGTGTTTGCCCCTCATCAGTGTGCAGTAGGTTTCTGTCTTGGCTGGTGAGAGGCAAATGACATGGATCAAGAGGGGTGTCAACTCTCTTGACTAGAAGAAGATACGCCAAACCGCCTTATTGATGTCTAAATAAATATGAACCTTTAAATATATGAAACCGTAATGCTGGAAACATTCTTTGAGATTGTACTTTTCTTTATGTACTTTTCTTTATGAACCCTATCTCTTAGTTCTAGAAAAGTCTTAAATATTTCAAAAGAAATGCTATATTTATACAATGTCACATATTAAAAACCAGTCTTTATGGAGCCTCCATCCTTCTGCATAACATAAAGCGGGTGGTCTGAACCATCTTCGTGATGAAACTGATATAACCTAATTTAATAAAACACCAGTACTGAACATAGTGTTACTAATGACACATCCAAACATTCTCACGCAGAAGAGCTCTCAGTTTAATTACATTTAATAATATAAAAATAATTAGTATTTCCCGGGAGACTAAGAACTTAGCGGCATTATCTATATTGCTGTTATTGTTTTTTCTCCCTTGTCCAGCAGATTTATTTAGCTTTCTATTCCATATAGATACAACACTGTTTTATCAGTCTTTTAGCTTCTCAAAGCAGCTCCTGATTGTCCTGAAATTAAAACCCCCATGCAGCGTAAAGGAAGATTGGTTTTCACATAATTTGGTTATTAGATTTTTTTTCCTCTCTCAGTAGTAACATTTTTTACTGGTTACTAAGGTAACATTATTGCTTTAATTTGACCTTAATGTTCTCTTTTGTGTAGGATATTTAATATGTTGGCCAGCAGGCATCTGCTTTGATTAACAGTGGCTACCAGGAGAGTATAGAACTGGCACATAAAATGAAGTGTTCATCTCAATAATAACAAGAAAGTGCGCAAAACTTTGGTTGCTGGTTTTAAAAAAGGTACATGTTGGTATATTCTTGTATTAGAATCTGTATTGTATATTGCATACTACATTTCAAGGATATAGATCATAGATGAATCAGAGGAAACTTCAGGGTAATGCACTTAACGCTTTCCAATCCACTGTCTGACGAGTTTCTTCATTCTGAATGAAGCTTGTACAGCTCCAATGTTAGAAGATACCCGACAGGGTATTCTTACCGTCCATTGCCAGACACTTCTCTGTTTGAGCCTCTCTGGCGCACAAACACTGGCTTTAGCCAGCAGATGGCACCGTTGTAAACAGCAAAAAAGAGAAATTCTTTTAGGAAACCCTGAATCCAAAATTGTATTGGAAAGGGTTAAGTGTTATATTTGTGATAATGGTGTAGATACCACTTGGTTTCTTTCCATTTGCAATGACTTAGGTCTTGCTCACATCAGCATTCGGAAATTTCATTTTCCTGCTCAGTTAAGGGAGCAAGAAAGCGTCACTCCATGGCCAAACAATACCATCAAACAGCGCCGAACTGACCCTCATGGACTATAATGGAGTCCGTTTGATGTTCGGCCAGCAGTCCAGCATCTTAGCAGAACTGCACAGGATGAAATAGTGCAGCTTGCTGTGCTGTTTCATCCTGTTTACTAGCGGAAATCAGTGATGGAGGTTCCAAATGGAACCTCTGACGCTGATGTGAACAAGCCCTTGTACAGTAAGAATTGCACTAATGGCCTATTAGGATTGGTCACTGACAGGTGATTGGTGGGGCTCTGACACCCCCAAGACTCACTTGATCATTAGCACAAAGCAGCTGGAGTGCCCCAGCATCATCGCCCTTTAATGTTTATGTGGCAATCTACCTGGTACTGGTCCTGCCTGGTTTCTGGTCCTCTGTTCAAGAGAATAGAACTTAGCTATGATACAAGACAAAGTCACACTTGTGGATAAGCCACTTGGCTTGGTTAGCCATTGAAGGTATCCAGATAGCACCATTACTGCCTTGTTTTGCTGACTAAGGCGTAAGCTTATTTACACATAAATTTGCACTGTGTATTTCCACGATCTTTCTCCCCCCTTTAGACCTCAAGACCACAAGATCTCATAGACCTAGCAGAGAACATAATACATTTAAAATGTATAACTTTTAACTTTCAAAGTCTGGCTCCTGCCTACAGGACATTTAGACCAACCGGCCTGGAGAAGGTCTGTATGGTCAGTGACCTCTCATGTCGAAGGCAATGGAAACGAGCATAACCGATAAATGCTTGGTAATATGAGTCTCCATGGATCTCAAATGGCACAAATAGCCTTCATTTACAAGGCCTGGGTGATGGGAGGTGTGGAAGGGTGGGCCAATCTGAGATGGAGAGCATAGGGATGTTAAATTTATTGAGAAACTTAAGGAGGTCTCCTGGGGAAAGCAAGATAGCAGGTTTCCCATTTTTAGAGATCAGAAGCTGGAATTGGTAGCCTCACCTGTAATTAATCTCTTTCTCATGAATAACAGCAAGCAAGGGACAGACAGCTTTGCAAGATATGTCTGGCTAATTCCATGAGAATTTGCACCGTCAACCCTGCCACCTCAATGGGATCTTGCTTCTTCCTTGCAGCTGATAGAATTGCTTTGTAGAAAGACACTAGACATTTGATATCTTGTGGGTGGATAATGTCCTCAGATCTCTGACCAAGAGCACGTTGAATTCTGTCCAATTCCACTGTGGGGTGTTGAGGGTTAGCGAGAATGGAAGAGAACAAAGATTGTATAGTAGGTTCCAAGTTCTTCGAGCTCACTGATTCAGGGATTCCTGTAATGCGCAAAATTGTTTCTTTTATGGCAATTTTTGATGTCATCCAGATGTGAGAGAGCCGCAGTTTTTGGAGAATGTTGAATTAGATGACCTCCCTATGCTCATCCAATTGAGTAAGGATGGAGTCTTGGGTTTCCTCCACTCTATGGCCCAACTGTCTAACGTCTACTTTGAAAGATTTGCGTTTCGATTTAGAGGTGTATTCAAGGCGTGTCACATATTTTTCAAAGTCAGCCTTAGTGGGTAGGGTCTTAAGGTGCAACTGTAGGTTTCAAGCTTCCAAAGCTGCTGGTTCAAACGAGTCTCTATCGTATCAGAAAGCAGGGTGAGCTGGGCCTGGCAGAGACCCAGAGCAATAAGGACAAAGTACATCCTTTAAGAGTGTTGAGGCTTCCACCAGTGGAATTTGAGAGTTGAAGAAACATTGAATGCACAGCTTTTCATTTGAAGTAGCCAGAGGAAAGGAAGGCCTGTTATTTTTGCGGACCATGGTAGCAGTGAAGAAGAATAGTTCTCAGCTGTGTAGATTGTTCAGGCAGAAGTGTGAGAAGGGGCAAAATACCGATTTACATGTTAAAGGTGAGTCACAGCCCGCTAAGTATTGTAGAAAACAGTAGAGTAGGCTACCTTGAGGATAGCCCGAAAAATTTGGTAAGGGGCCCTTCACAATAATGTAAGCTGCATGCTTTTATTGGAGCCATAAGAAAGAATAGCCATCAGAATGAATAGCATTGCAGGGATGACTATGTGGCATTGATGGCAGCCAGCACCCATACTGCTGGGGAACCGGTACGAGGTTCTCATGCAGGGAAAGCTGGTACTGGTTCCTGAGCAGAAGGATAAAGAGGTACAAGAAAAAATGACTCCACCCACAAAGAGCGGAGTATAGGAGAAAGAGGTACCACAAGAAATTATTCTACGCACAGAAAACAAAGCAGAAGAGAAAGATGTACAGCAAGAAATGACTCTACCCACAAAGAACTGTGTAGGAAGTGCACAGAGTGCTCTTGAATGGCGAAAAAGAAGTGCTGTTGTGAAAAAGAAGAGGAAAGTGATGGTTGTAGGCGATTCCCTATTTAGAGGAACAGAGGCCGCTGTCTGTAGACCTGACACCTCACGAACGGTGTGCTGTCTTCCAGGTGCACAAATCAAAGATGTGTCTGATAGGCTGTCAACTCACACACCCATTCATGAATTTATGAATGGGTGTGTGACTGCTGCCTCTGATTGGCTCAGCGGGACCAATCAGATGAGAGGCAGCAGTCACTCACCCATTCATAAATTCATGAATGGGTGTGTGAGTGGAATCTGCCTCTGATTGGTCAGGCTGTGACCAATTAGAGGCAGTTCATTCAGCAGGCGGGGATTTTAAATCCCCGGCTGCTGAATACTACTCACAGCTGTTCAGAGCAGTTCAGGAGGACTGCCGCTGGCCGCGCTGAACTCCGTCTGCCGGGACCAGGTGAGTATATATATATATTTTATTTTTACACATTTCTGGATGAATTGCAGGGAAGGGCTTATATATTTAACCCCTTCCCGACAATTCATCCCGTGATCTCCGGCAGCCCATTGCTTTCAATGGAGCCAGCTGTATTGCTGGCTCCATTGAATTCAATGGGCTAACATCGTTCTGCCGGGACAAGGTGAGTATATATTTTTTTTATTTTTACACATTTCTGGATGAATTGCAGGGAAGGGCTTATATATTTAAGCCCTTCCCGACAATTCATCCCGCGATCGCCGGCAGCCCATTGCTTTCAATGGAGCCAGCTGTATTGCCGCCTCCATTGAATTCAATGGGCTAAGATCGTTCTTCTCTGCCACAGCTGTTACAGCTGTGGCAGAGGAGAACGATCTTTATGCTGACAGTGGGGAAGGGGGGGGGGTCTCACTCTTGCCACTATTGTGGCTTAATAGTCGGACCTGGGTACTTGAGATGCAGCCCAACATGTACCCCCTCGCCTGCCCTATCCGTTTCTGTGTCGTTCCCATCACTTTCTTGAATTTCCCAGGTTTTCACAAATGAAAACCTTAGCGAGCATCGGCGATATACAAAAATGCTCGAGTCGCCCATTGACTTCAATGGGGTTCGTTACTCGAAACGAACTCTCGAGCATCACTGAAAGTTCGACTCGAGTAACGAGCACCCGAGCATTTTGGTGCTCGCTCATCTCTAGTGGGCACCTTGCTTCACTCATTAGGAGAGCTTTAAACTAGAATAATATGGGAAGGGAAGTGAAAAGCCAGGTAAAAATATACAGCTAATTAATACATTTGAGACCCTCGCTATTAGAAGTGGAAAGTAAGAACAAATATAAAAAAATTCAGAAGACAAGTAGAGGAGCAAGAGACACCAATCACAAACAAAAATGTTTTTATAGAAATGGCAAGGTATAAAGAAAAAAGAAAATCCGCGCTCCTTCAGGAAAAAGTTATCCTCTGGTAACCAATGGTTATGGAAAAAACCTTGGTTTTAGGGCGCCCACCCACTGGCGTTTTTTTTCCTGCGTTTGCGTTTTGCGTTTTTCCTGCACAGGCATAGAGATAACATGTGTTCCTGTCCACTGGCGTTTTGCGTTGCGTTGCGTTTTTTAACATAGGAACTGTCAGTTGCATATGTGTCCTTATTTTTCTCCTAATGCACCCATGAAAGTCAATGGAAAAGCCGCGAAAACGCTGCGAAAAGGCCGCGAAAACGCGGCAAAAAACGCCGCGAAAAACGCGGGAAAAACGCGGCGTTTTTCACGCACGAAAATCGCAAACGCCAGTGGGTGGGCCTGAGACGTTTGCGCGCTTTTCTGGCCAATTGAAAGACAGGGAAGGCATTACAACTTCCCCCTGCGTCGTTTAAGCCCTATACCACCCCCCTGCTGTGAGTGGCTGGCGAGATTAGGTGTCCGCCTAATATAAAAGTCGGCCCCTCCCGCGGCTCGCCTCAGATGCCTGGTGAGTTAGATGAGGGACAGTGCTGTTTGTACCGGAGCTGCTGTAGGGAAAGAATTGGTAGTTAGTGTAGGCTTCAAGACCCCCAAAGGTCCTTATTAGGGCCACTGATAGCTGTGTGTTGGCTGCTGTTAGCAGTGGCAATTTTTTTTTTTCTCAAAATCGGCTCTGCAGAGCGTTGCACCCGGCATTAGGGACAGAAGTGTTGCATAGGCAGGGAGAGTGTTAGGAGTGAGTGTAGCCTTCAAGAACCTCAACGGTCCTTTCTAGGGCCATATTTAACCGTGTGCAGTACAGTGCTGGCTGCTGTTAGCTGTGCTGCATATTTTTTTTCTTCTCAAAATCGCCTCTGCAGAGCATTGCACCCTCCATTGATACTGCAGGGAAAGAATTGTGTAGGCAGGGCCACAACACAGTTATTATTCATTGAATATACGCAGTGCTGCCTTTTGGTGGAAAAAAACTGAAAACAAATCTATTTGTCCTGCCTCTGTCCGTCCTAAGGGCTGTGGACACGTGTGAGCTGCGTGTACAACGTTAAAAAATCAGACGCACCCAGCTACGCTTTACTGCTGGCTTCGCCATTTGCTTTCCTTAATTGGGAAAAAAATACCTGCTCTGCCAGAGTTATAATAACTCTGCTACCCTCACGTTCTGTGACACATTAGCAGGGACACAGCACAGTTATTAAACTTCTCATGTTCATTGAATATACGCAGTGCTGCCTTTTGGTGGAAAAAACTGAAAACAAATCTATTTGTCCAGCCTCTGTCCGTCCTAAGGGCTGTGGACACGTGTGAGCTGCGTGTACAACGTTAAAAAATCAGACGCACCCAGCTACGCTTTACTGCTGGCTTCGCCATTTGCTTTCCTTAATTGGGAAAAAAATACCTGCTCTGCCAGAGTTAATAACTCTGCTACCCTCAAGTTCTGTGACACATTAGCAGGGCCACAGCACAGTTATTAAACTTAGATTATTCATTCACTAGAGGCAGTGGGGCCTTTCGTTTTCCAAAAAGGGAAAAAATTATATTTGGCCTGCAGTCTTGCGCCAATTTATTTCCTGCCTGTGAAATCAAATCACTGGTAATACAGCATGCTGAGGGGTAGGGGTAGGCCTAGAGGACGTGGACGCGGCCGAGGACGCGGAGGGCCAAGTCAGGGTGTGGGCACAGGCCGAGCTCCTGATCCAGGTGTGTCGCAGCCGACTGCTGCGCGATTAGGAGAGAGGCACGTTTCTGGCGTCCCCACATTCATCGCCCAATTAATGGGTCCACGCGGGAGACGGTTATTAGAAAATGAGCAGTGTGAGCAGGTCCTGTCCTGGATGGCAGAAAGTGCTTCGAGCAACCTATCGTCAACACGCAGTTCTGCGCCGTCCACTGCTGCAAATCCGAATCCTCTGTCTGCTGCTCCTCCTTCCTCCCAGCCTCCTCACTCCACTACAATGACACCTGCTCAGGAGCGGGAACACTCCCAGGAACTGTTCTCGGGCCCCTGCTTAGATTGGGCAGCAGCGGTTCCTCTCCCACCAGAGGAGTTTATCGTCACTGATGCCCAACCATTCGAAAGTTCCCGGGGTCCGGGGGAAGAGGCTGGGGACTTCCGCCAACTGTCTCAACAACTTTCTGTGGGTGAGGAGGACGATGACGATCAGACACAGTTGTCTTGCAGTGAGGTAGTAGTAAGGGCAGTAAGTCCGAGGGAGCAGCGCACAGAGGATTCGGAGGAAGAGCAGCAGGACGATGAGGTGACTGACCCCACCTGGTGTGCAACGCTTACTCAGGAGGACAGGTCTTCAGAGGGGGAGTCAAGGGCATCAGCAGGGCAAGTTGCAAGAGGCAGTGCGGTGGCCGGGGGTAGAGGCAGGGCCAGACCGAATAATCCACCAAGTGTTTCCCAAAGCGCCCCCTCGCGCCATGCCACCCTGCAGAGGCCGAGGTGCTCTAAGGTCTGGCAGTTTTTCACAGAGACGCCTGACAACCGACGAACAGTGGTGTGCAACCTTTGTCGCGCAAAGCTCAGCCGGGGAGCCAACACCAACAGCCTCACCACCACCACCATGCGCAGACATATGATGGCCAAGCACCCCACAAGGTGGGACGAAGGCCGTTCACCGCCTCCGGTTTGCACCCCTGCCTCTCCCCCTGTGCCCCAACCTGCCACTGAGATGCAACCCCCCTCTCAGGACACAGGCACTACCGCCTCATGGCCTGCACCCACACCCTCATCTCCGCTGTCCTCGGCCCCATCCAGCAGTGTAGTTCAGCGCACCGTCCAGCCGTCGCTTGCGCAAGTGTTCGAGCGCAAGCGCAAGTACGCCGCCACGCACCCGCACGCTCAAACGTTAACCGTCCGCATAGCAAAATTCATCAGCCTTGAGATGCTGCCGTATAGGGTTGTGGAAACTGAGTCCTTCAAAAGTATCATGGAGGCGGCGGCCCCGCGCTACTCAGTTCCCAGTCGCCACTACTTTTCCCGATGTGCCGTCCCAGCCCTGCACGACCACGTCTCCCGCAACATTGTACGCGCCCTCACCAACGCGGTTACTGCCACGGTCCACTTAACTACGGACACGTGGACAAGCACAGGCGGGCAGGACCACTACATCTCCCTGACGGCACATTGGGTGAATTTAGTGGAGGCTGGGACAGAGTCAGAGCCTGGGACTGCTCACGTCCTACCCACCCCCAGAATTGCGGGCCCCAGCTCGGTGCTGGTATCTGCGGAGGTGTATGCTTCCTCCACTAAAGCACCCTCCTCCTCCTCCTCCTCCTCTGTCTCGCAATCAAGATGTGTTAGCAGCAGCATGTCGCCAGCAGTCGGTGTCGCTCGGTGTGGCAGCACAGCGGTGGGCAAGCGTCAGCAGGCCGTGCTGAAACTACTCAGCTTAGGCGATAAGAGGCACACGGCCCACGAACTGCTGCAGGGTCTGACACAGCAGACCGACCGCTGGCTTGCGCCGCTGAGCCTCCAACCGGGCATGGTCGTGTGTGACAACGGCCGTAACCTGGTGGCGGCTCTGCAGCTCGGCAGCCTCACGCACGTGCCATGCCTGGCCCACGTCTTTAATTTGGTGGTTCAGCGCTTTCTGAAAAGCTACCCACGCTTGTCAGACCTGCTCGTAAAGGCGCGCCGGCTCTGCGCACATTTCCGCAAGTCCCACACGGACGCTGCCACCCTGCGCACCCTGCGCACCCTGCAACATCACTTTAAGCTGCCAGTGCACCGACTGCTGTGCGACGTGCCCACACGGTGGAACTCTACGCTCCACATGTTGGCCAGGCTCTATGAACAGCGTAGAGCTATAGTCGAATACCAACTCCAACATGGGCGGAGCAGTGGGAGTCAGCCTCCTCAATTCCTTTCAGAAGAGTGGCCTGGTTGGCAGACATCTGCCATGTCCTTGGTAATTTTGAGGAGTCTACCCAGGTGGTGAGCGGCGATGCTACAATCATTAGCGTCACCATTCCTCTGCTATGCATCTTGAGAAATTCCCTGCAAACCATAAAGGCAGCTGCTTTGCGCTCGGAAACGGGTGCGGTGGAAGACAGTATGCCGCTGGATAGTCAGGGCACCCTCCTGTCTATTTCTCAGCGCGTACAGGAGGAGGAGGAGGAGGAGCATGAGGAGGATGAGGAGGAGGAGGGGGAAGAGACAGCTTGGCCCGCTGCTGACGGTACACCGGCTGATTGCCTGTCATCCTTCCAGCGTGTATGGCCTGAGTAGGAGGAGGAGGAGGAGGATCCTGAAAGTGATCTTCCTAGTGAAGACAGCCATGTGTTGCGTACTGGTACCCTGGCACACATGGCTGACTTCATGTTAGGATGCCTTTCTCGTGACCCTCGCGTTGCACGCATTCTGGCCACAACGGATTACTGGGTGTACACACTGCTCGACCCACGCTATAAGGAGAACCTGCCCGCTCTCATTACCGAAGAGGAAAGGGGTTCGAGAGTGTTGCTATACCACAGGACCCTTGCGGACAAGCTGATGGTAAAATTCCCAGCCGACAGCGCTAGTGGCAGAAGGCACAGTACCGAGGGCAAGGTAGCAGGGGAGGTGCGGAGATCGAGCAGCATGTACATCCCAGGCAGTGCAACAGTCTTTAAGGGCCTGGACAGCTTTATGGCTCCCCACCAAGACTGTGTCACCGCTCCCCAGTCAAGGCTGAGTCGGCGGGAGCACTGTAAAAGGATGGTGAGGGAGTACGTAGCCGATCGCACGACCGTCCTCCGTGACGCCTCTGCCACCTACAACTACTGGGTGTCGAAGCTGGACACGTGGCCTGAACTAGCGCTGTATGCCCTGGAGGTGCTTGCTTGTCCTGCGGCTAGCGTCTTGTCGGAGAGGGTGTTTAGTGCGGCTGGGGGAATCATCACAGATAAGCGCACCCGCCTGTCAACCGACAGTGCCGACAGGCTAACACTCATCAAGATGAACAAAGCCTGGATTTCCCCAGACTTCTCTTCTCCACCAGCGGACAGCAGCGATACGTAAGCAATACGTAGGCTGCACCCGCGGATGGAAGCTACGTTCTCTCTCACCATCCAAAACGGGGACATTTCTGCTTCATCAATCTGTGTCTAATATTCCTCCTCCTCCTCCTGCTACTCCTCCTGAAACCTCACGTAATCACGCCGAACTGGCAATTTTTCTTAGGGCCACAAGGCTCACTCAAATAATTTTTCTAAACAATTTTTAAAAGTTTCAATGCTCTTAAAAGCGTTGGAACTGTAACTTGAACCAATTTTTTGTTACACTGGGCCGCCTCCAGGCCTAGTTACCACTTAAGCCACATTAACCAAAGCGATTAATGGGTTTCACCTGCCCTCTTGGCTGGCCATGGCCAATTTTTGGGATGTACATTAGTACTGTTGATACAGCAATTTTTGTGGGCCCTCGCCTACAGTGTAATCAAATACATTTTTAGCCCACCTGCATTAAGCACGACATTACTACCTCAGCTGTGTTGGGCAATGCAATGGGATATTTCTATGTACCGCCGGTGGCTTCCTGGCACCCACCCAGGCAGTGGGTCCACAGGGAGTGTAACCTACATGTGTCCACTTCTAAAGAACCCCAGTCAGACTGGGGCATGCAGTGTGGGCCGAAGCCCACCTCTATTACGCACGACATTACTACCTCAGCTGTGTTGGGCAATGCAATGGGATATTTTTGTGTACCGCCGGTGGGTTCCAGGGAGCCACCCATGCTGTCGGTCGACAGGGACTTCACAATAGGGAGTTGTACCTGCCTGTGTCTATGAATTAAAAAGCCCGGTCTAACTGGGGCATGCAGACACCTTGACAGAATGAATAGTGTGTGGCACATAGGTTCCCCATTGCTATGCCCACGTGTGCAGCTCCTGATGGCGGTGGCACAGGATTCTATTTCTCATTGCTTCTGTACAGCATTGTGGGCTATCGCCCCGCCCCTTTTAAAGAGGGTCGCTGCCTAGCCGTGCCAACCCTGTGCAGTGTGTGCCTGCGGCCCCTCGTCATGGCAGACGCACTTCTAAATAGACATGAGGGTGGTGTGGCATGAGGGCAGCTGAAGGCTGCGCAGGGACACTTTGGTGTGCGCTGTGGGGGGGAGGGGGGGCGGTTGGGCAGCATGTAACCCAGGAGAAGTGGCAGTGGAGTGTCATGCAGGCGGTGATTGTGCTTTGTTGGAGGTAGTGTGGTGCTTAGCAAAGGTATGCCATGCTAATGATGGCTTTTCAGAAGTAAAAGTTGTTGGGAGGGGGGGGGGGCCCACTCTTGCCGGTATTCTGGCTTAATAGTGGGACCTGTGAACTTGAGATGCAGCCCAACATGTAGCCCCTCGCCTGCCCTATCCGTTGCTGTGTCGTTCCCATCACTTTCTTGAATTGCCCAGATTTTCACACATGAAAACCTTAGCGAGCATCGGCGAAATACAAAAATGTTCTGGTCGCCCATTGACTTCAATGGGGTTCGTTGTTCGAAGCGAACCCTCGAACATCGCGGGAAGTTCGTTCCGAATAACGAACACCCGAACATTTTGGTGTTCGCTCATCTCTAATAAATAACTATTATATATACACACACATTTCCATAAAATAATTGTGTGTAATGCACACTAGTCTTCTGCCTTTGAATTAATATATATAAAAATAGAATAAATATACAATTATTATTATTATAAATACATTAATATAATCATAATAAATAAATTAATTAATTTAAATGTGTGTACATATATATCTGTTAATAGAATATGCAAAAATAGTTGATTTATAATGTATCCTATATTATGCTATACGCTCTCATCATTGTAATTAAAAAACATTTTCTATAAAAACAATTCATATTCATAAAATTAAAAATATTTCTTATAATTTTTCTAAAATCTCATTAAGACCACGGGGGACTAACGTATTTAACCTAAAAATCCAAAACATCTCTTTTTCCCTCAATTTCTGTATGGATTTTTCATTAATGTATTCAATTGGTGTGACCTGAAGCCCAGAGATGTCTTTATTATGATTATTGGAAAAGTGACGGGATTTACTGTGTTTGGTGTATCCCTTGCGGATATTACTCCGATGCTGATTTAATCTTTCACGGAGCGTGTTCTTTGTCCTCCCCACATATCTCAACCCGCATGGGCATTCCAACAGATATATGGCATTTTTTACCCCACATGTCAAATGTTGTCTAAACAAAAATTCCTCATCATTAGGTAAATCTATCTTTTTTCTACCATGTATAATATTGTGGCAACATTTACACATCTTTTCTTTACACTTGTAAACCCCTACATTTATCTCTTTACTTTTTTGTTGTTTTACCAAATTTTTTGTATTTTTCTCCCTCCTGGGGCATGAGGGGGCGATCAAATTTTTTATGGTTTTATTTCTCCGAAAAATGCAGGGTGGTTGTATTGGTAATTTGTTGCCTAAAAATGGATCCTCCCTGAGAATGGTCCAATTTTTTCTGAGAATCCGGTTGATTCTGCTAGATTGTACACTGAATTTTGTTACAAACCATTATATTCCAACATCGACCATGATATGGGAATTAGGGCAGTGGATGAGATACTTGTGGAAGATATTCTTATGCCATCCCATCAGAGGGGTTTCATACTTAATAGTATAGCCTTCATTTTGAAGAACAATGTGTTTTCATACAATGGCGCATTCTATAAACAACGTACGGGTACAGCAATGGGTACCAAATGCGCACCTACTTTCGCAAATCTCGTTATGGGATTTTTTGAAAAGGAAAGATTCAGGGACCCTAGAATTGTACTATACAAGAGGTTCATAGATGACCTTCTTTTAATATGGGATGGAGGTGAAAAGGATTTGAAGGATTTTGATTTGAACTTGTCTATAAATGAGTTTTAATTCAAATTCACACACTGCATAAGCGCCAAAACGGCAGTGTACTTGGACCTAGAACTGGAAAATGAAAATGGAAAAATAATATCCCGCACTCATTTTAAAAATGTCCACACTAATAGTTATCTCAATTACTATAGTTGTCATCACAAGAATTGGAGACAAAATATCCCATTCGGACAATTCCAGCGCATTAAGAGAAACTACACGAAAATGGTAGATTTCAAGTTACAAGCTAAGATAGTGAGGAAGAGATTTCTGGATAAGAAATATCCCAAGGGTCTTGTTGACGCAGCGTATAATAGGGTATTGATGCAAGAGAAGTATAACAAAGAGAAACACCCTCCAGTCAATGTACAAATGAAGATGAGAGGTACAGGACTGCATTTGTAACAAAATTCAGTGTACAATCTAGCAGAATCAACCGGATTCTCAGAAAAAATTGGACCATTCTCAGGGAGGATCCATTTTTAGGCAACAAATTACCAATACAACCACCCTGCATTTTTCGGAGAAATAAAACCAAAAAAATTTGATGGCCCCTCATGCCCCAGGAGGGAGAAAAATACAAAAAATATGGTAAAACAACAAAAAAGTAAAGAGATAAATGTAGGGGTTTACAAGTGTAAAGAAAAGATGTGTAAATGTTGCCACAATATTATACATGGTAGAAAAAAGATAGATTTACCTAATGATGAGGAATTTTTGTTTAGACAACATTTGACATGTGGGGTAAAAAATGTCATATATCAGTTGGAATGCCCATGCGGGTTGAGATATGTGGGGAGGACAAAGAACACGCTCCGTGAAAGATTAAATCAGCATCGGAGTAATATCCGCAAGGGATACACCAAACACAGTATATCCCGTCCCTTTTCCAATAATCATAATAAAGACATCTCTGGGCTTCAGGTCACACCAATTGAATACATTAATGGAAAATCCATACAGAAATTGAGGGAAAAAGAGATGTTTTGGATTTTTAGGTTAAATACGTTAGTCCCCCGTGGTCTTAATGAGATTTTAGAAAAATTATAAGAAATATTTTTAATTTTATGAATATGAATTGTTTTTATAGAAAATGTTTTTTAATTACAATGATCAGAGCGTATAGCATAATATAGGATACATTATAAATCAACTATTTTTGCATATTCTATTAACAGATATATATGTACACACATTTAAATTAATTTATTTATTTATTATGATTATATTAATGTATTTATAATAATAATAATTGTATATTTATTCTATTTTTATATATATTAATTCAAAGGCAGAAGAGTAGTGTGCATTACACACAATTAGTTTATGGAAATGTGTGTGTATATATAATAGTTATTTATTTCATCTGTGTATTTTCACGTTTCAAATAACAACATTGTATGCAAAAATGTTTCTTCCCGATTGTGTTTTAGGCTGGAAACACATTCGGGATGGTATCCAATGATTGTATACGACCCGGCCGGCTCCTAGCACCACCCCGCATCAGGGGAAGCGTCTGACGTGATGACGTCATCGCGTAGCGTGCCTGCGTGTTACGTCTGACGCGGGACGCACGGCGGGACGTCAGAGGGCGCCGGAGGTACGGAGGAAGCCGCGGACACCCATCAAGAGAGGTAATATCATTGTTATATAAAGCATTATGATCTTTTAATATGTATGTACTTGATAAAGTCCGCAATAGGACGAAACGTGTTGTACGAATAAAACCGAGGTTTTTTCCATAACCATTGGTTACCAGAGGATAACTTTTTCCTGAAGGAGCGCTGATTTTCTTTTTTCTTTATACCTTGCTACTTTGACACGGATCCATGGAGGGATACGGTGATAAATCTGCTGGCTCTCCTTGTCTCTAGCCTGACAAGATTTAAAGGAACTCTGGAGGAGGATTATAATTATATATATATATTCAAAGCACATGTGGATATGGGGTGTTAGTGGGTCCCTATACAGGGTCCTGCTATACACCGGGTAAGTGTATACCCTACGCATTTGGCCAGTAGGCACAGTTTTTTATTGGATTTTATCCTGTGGGCGCTGTCCTTATATATATATTTTGTTATATCTTCTTTTTATAGAAATGCACAGAGCATGGGAAACAAACAAGGGGAATTGGAGCTCCCAAGACAGGAAGAGAAATATGATGTCATAGGCATCACGGAAACTTGGTGGAATGATACACATGATTGGAACACAAGGCTTGAAGAATACAACTTATTTATAAGAAACAGACCAAAAAGGGGAGGAAGTATTGCGTTGTATGTTAGGATAAAGATTCAAGTTTCAGAACATGGGAGTTCTGTAAAAACTGTTTTGGTAAGAATACAAGGAGAGAACAACAGAAAGGACACCATTGTAGGCATTTACTATAAGCCACCTGGAAGATATTGATGAACTCTTTCTACATCAGATGGCCAAGCTCTCCAAAAAGCATGACATAGTGATTATGGGAGATTTTAACTATCCAGACATTTGTTGGGAATCTCTCTTAGGTAAAAGTAATGGATCCAACAAATTCTTATCCACTCTTACTGACAACTTTATCTTCCAAAAGGTCGAAGAGAAAACAAGGGGATCTGCTATCTTGGGCCTAATTCTTACCAACAGGGGGAAAATGGTTGAGGAAGTAAGGGTGGCTGGGTCCTTACGAGGCGGTGATCATGCTATCCTTGAATTTTGGATAAAAAGGGGAGAAAGATCTTAGAAAACTCTGACCTCAAGGTTGGATTTCAGAAAGGCAGATTTCAATGAACTCAGAAAGAGGGTAGGAAGAATGCAATGGCTGGATGTTCTTAAGAACAGAAATGCCCAAGAAGGTTGGGAAATATTGCGAAATGAGATTCTCAAAGCACAATCGTTAACAATCCCTAAAAGAAGGAAGAATGGGAAGCATTTAAAGAAACCAGGATGGATGAACACAGAACTTGCACACATGTTAAAAACAAAAAAATATATGTTTATCAAATGGAAAGAGAGGGAAATATCTAAAGAAGAATATAATGAGGTCTGCAAAAACTGTAGGGCAGGTGTCAGAAACGCTAAAGCTAATAATCAATTGAGGCTTGCAACAGAGGCCAAAAGCAATAAAAATGGATTTTGGGGGTACGTCAAAAGCAAAAGAAAAGTCAATAATGCTATTGGATGCTTACAAGATGAAAATGGTGAATTGGTTAAGAATGATGTTGAGAAAGCTGAACTTTTAAATTCCTATTTTGTATCTGTTTTCTCTCAGAAAGTAGATGGAACATCAACTGATCTTCCCTGTGCTATTGAGGCAATAAAAGAATGCAGGCTATCTGTAAGCAGAGAGATGGTGAGGAAACACTTAGCTAACTTAAATGAATTCAATTCTCAAGGTCCAGATGAATTGCATCCTAGGATACTAAAGGAAGCAGCGGAAGTAATTGCTGAAGCACTCGCCATAATCTTTGAAAATTCCTGGAGAACAGGAGAAGTCCCAGAAGATTGGATAAGAGCAAATGTTGTCCCTATCTTCAAAAAAGGGAAGAAGGTGGATCCAGGAAACTACAGGCCTGTGAGCCTGACTTCTATACCAGGAAAGATCTTTGAACAAATTATTAAACAGCATGTATGCAAGTACTTGGATGAAAATGGATTAATTAACCAGAGCCAGCATGAGTTTGTAACAAACAAGTCATGGCAGACTAATCAAATTTCCTTCTATGATAGTATCACTGACAGGTTTGATCAGGGAAATATGGTGGATATAGTTTTTCTTGACCTTAGTAAAGCATTTGACAAAGTATCTCATACTATACTTATTGAAAAAATGACCAAATATGGGATTAACAAGGCAACTGTTAGGTGGATTCAGAACTCGCTGAGTGATCGTACTCAAAGAGTGGTCATAAATGGCTGCACATCCAAGTGGAAGAATGTATCATGTGGGGTACCACAAGGCTCTGTCCTAGGCCCGGTGTTGTTCAACATTTTTATAAATGATCTGGAGAAGGGTATTGATGAGAAACTGATCAAATTTGCTGATGACACAAAGCTAGGAGGATTAGCTAACACTAGGGAAGAGAGAGAGAGTATTCAAAAAGATCTAGAAAAGCTTGCACAGTGGGCAGCAACTAACAGAATGGTATTTAACAAGAAGAAATACAAAGCCCTACATCTGGGCAAGGAAAATGAAAAAATCACATACATAATGGGAGGAATTGAGCTAAGCAGCAGCACATGTGAAAAAGACTTGGGTATACGAATAGATCACAGACTGAACATGAGTGAACAATCTGATGCAGCAGCCAAAAAGGCAAAAACAATTCTGGGATGTATTAAGAGAAGCATAGAGTCTAGATCACGTGAGGTTATTATCCCCCTCTACTCTTCCTTAGTCAGACCTCATCTGGAATACTGTGTCCAGTTCTGGGAACCCCCCTTTAAAAAAGACAAATATCTGTCTGGGATGATTTAGTAAATCCTGCATTGAGCAGGGGGTTGGACCCGATGACCCTGGAGGTCCCTTCCAACTCTACCATTGTATGTTTCTATGATGTCAGCAGAGTGCTGTAGATTGCCTTTGCACTACAGTGATGCAAAGGAGAGAAAAAAAGAAATATGCAGACTGTATGCACAGTCCTAAAAAATTGGAGCTGGACCTTCTAAATGAAACGCGGGATATACTGGGTATGCTGCTGATGTCTAAGTCCCCTATTGGCATGTGATATGTCTCCTTAATATGTACAGAGAGACGAGAGGGGCAGGATGCCTTACCTCCATTGTGCTAGTGCTGGTAATAGAGTAGGTGATGGTGGCTTACTCCCATGTTGAAGGCTGTATCCGGTGGACCGCTAAGGCTGTGAGGCAGAGAAGGGCTAAGGAATGATGGCCGCTTTCGCCACTGCTGGCAGAAATGACCGATTGCTGCTACCGCTGGTCAAGATGGGGGCCACAGGATGGCAGCTACCAGTCAGAGCTCTAGATACAGGCCAGTGCTGCGGAAGTTTCCTGGCGCTGGATGAGAGGATCACAAGGTGTGGAGCACAATAGAATGCCCTAGGGTACAAAGCAGACTATTAGAAGGCACTCTACTGTAGAGATGAAGTGCTCTGCAAGCTTGACAGCTAATTGAGACGAGGCTTAACCTACGTGTAGGCCTCCGCAGGTGTTTCCAGAGCCATTTGGTGACCCATGGTATGAATGTACAGTAGGTGAGGGTTAATAAAATCCAAATGAAGCTCTCTACTCAAGCATTTGCTCCCACTGTCAGTCATGCTAAGTCTCTGGGTGTACTTTTTTTTAACTCACCAGGCTTCCCATTCCTAAACTGTCACTCCTGAAAGTTTGCATGTGGGCAGTGCAGCAGACTCATCTCTGCAGACTGTGTAAATGATACCAGCTGCTGCTTTTCTGTATATATGAAAGGGAAGCAGAATCTCCTTTACTTTCTGTGTGCAGTGTTTGGAGACAACATAGCAGCAATCACTTCCCCCCATTAGACATAGAGCTGGAAAAGGGGGAAACTGCTATAAAATTCTATAAAGTACACACACATAACAGCTAATTTTGAAAAGCCACCCGAAACAACAGATGTGTTTCAGGTAAAAAGAAAAATGTTTTTAAGAAAACACTATAAGGGAATTCATAAAACAGTTTATGCCAAATTTGGAGTATAAAAGATGCTATTTGAGCAAAAATTAGATTTTTTGGCTGCCTAGTCACTTTTGTAAAAAAGTAGGTATGACTTGATGGGATGGGGTGGGACTCCCACAACACCCAATGCCTATCAAATGCACTATTATTAATGCTAGAAACTGGCACAAAAAATACAGTGAAAATGTAAGGCAAGTTTTACCAGCATTGCAGCAGGTGGCACATGGGTGGTCCAAGATACAATAAATGTAATAAGAGGCATGCACTCCTTATTACATTTGGTGTTTCTTACTCTAGCATCACTAAAAGGGAATCTGCCATGTCCCCACAGACGATAAACTAATTTACAGTGCTATTAGGGGACGTGACAGAGAGCAGGGCAATGTATTTTTTACACTCACCCCATACCCCGATCCAGCAGTGTCCTACTCTGAAGTACCGGCGTGCTCACAAAACTCTGAAAATGGTCAGATTTCTGTCCAGCACCATTACCTGGCACCCTGTTACATCCCCTAACAGTATCATAACTTAGTCTATGGTGCTGTCTGGACATGACAGGTTCTCTTTGAAGGGGTTGTCCCGCGCCGAAACGTTTTTTTTTTTTTTTCAACCCCCCCCCCCCCCCCCCGTTCGGCGCGAGACAAACCCGATGCAGGGACTTAAAAAAAAAACCGCACAGCGCTTACCTGAATCCCCACTCTCCGGTGACTTCTTACTTACCGGTTGAAGATGGATCTTCTCCCTCGGTGGACCGCAGGGCTTCTGTGCGGTCCATTGCCGATTCCAGCCTCCTGATTGGCTGGAATCGGCACGTGACGGGGCGGAGCTACACGGAGGCGGCATCCTGCACGAGCGGCCCCATTGAGAACAGAAGAAGACCCGGACTGCGCAAGCGCGGCTAATTTGGCCATTAGACGGCGAAAATTAGTCGGCTCCATGGAAACGAGGACGCTAGCAACGGAGCAGGTAAGTGAAAAACTTCTTATAACTTCTGTATGGCTCATAATTAATGCACAATGTACATTACAAAGTGCATTAATATGGCCATACAGAAGTGTATAGACCCACTTGCTGCCGCGGGACAACCCCTTTAACTCTGACCAGCATGTCTAACATCAGTCTTAGGGTGAAGTCACACGAACGTATATCGGCTCGGTTTTTACGCCGAGCCGATATACGTTGTCCTCGTGTGCAGGGGGGGAGGATGGAAGAGCCAGGAGCAGGAACTGAGCTCCCGTCCCCCTCTCTGCCTCCTCTCCGCCCCACTGCACTATTTGCAATGGGGAGAGGTGGGACGGGGGTGGGGCTAATTCTCGGAACTTAGCCCTGCCCCTGCCCCGCCTCTTCCCATTGCAAATAGTGCAGAGGGGCGGAGAGGGGGACGGGAGCTCAGTTCCTTCTCCTGGCTCTTCCATCCTCCCCCCTGCACACGAGGACAACGTATATTGGCTCGGCATAAAAACTGAGCCGATATACGTTCGTGTGACTTCACCCTTAGATAAATTTGCCCTTATGTTACCATGGTATGAATACCAGTAGGTCACTAACTGCTGGAAACTGCCACTATGGCAAATGATTCACACTATGGAAATACCTCTAGTACACCAGGGACTAAGGTCTTTATAATGTTATTATCTGTGTCATACCATTGGGATATGACTTTTGTCATTTGGCACATTATATCACACTTAGTCCCAAAAGTAAGCACAATTTATACAATTAAGTATATTTTAATAGATAATTAATTACGATATTAAGTCAAACTATGACCAAGTTATCACAATGGTAAATGAGGGGTTTAACTAAGCACAATTGGACTCCTAGGACACAATATGCACCATTGGGCCTCTATACCCCATGCATACCCTGTTCCTTGTTTGGTAATACCTCTTTAGGTTGCTGTTTACAATAATTATACACTTTAGCTGGTTATATTTTTCTTAATCATTTGGGAACTCTCCATGACTAACAAAGGCTCTAATAAGAACTTACCGGCATTTATCCCGGTCTGCTTTAAGCAGCAATACAAAGAAACTATAAATAACATGCGGAAAAATAAAATTGGAAATGAAAAATGTATTCATAGTTAATGTGCAATTTATTTACCACAATTACTGCAGTGCCTGTTTGATTGCAGTCCTACTGTGGTAATCATCCTCGCTATAGAGCCGATAATAGCTGTTGGAGAACCTTGACATACAGTATTATGTATCATAGTAGATCACAATAGTTTTGTCAAGAATTAGGAAGGATTTTAGAATTCCTTTTTAGTAAATTTAATCGTAACAGAGATAATAGCAAATATGCAGTATCAGTCCATTGATAGTAATGGGACAATAAACATAATGTGCAAAATAAAACCTGGTAATACATGCTATTTAAATTCAGTGCATGTTAAATATCACGTCCCAACAATGATTTATATATGTAAAACACCCCCGTCAGAGTGCAGCATTGGTTTTTGAATAAGTTATTAGTTCTTTCAATATTCACAGGTTGGAATGTAGTCGGAGATTATAATCACTGTAGCACTGTTTTATCAGAAGAAGCGAAAAACTGAGAGGAACATTAAAAATCACGGCTAATTGCCCTAATAATTGCGTGAACAAACGCTTTTTTCGTGCAGAAGCCTCGAGCATCATTCGTGTGAAAATCGCACATTCACATGACCCGGACCAGCGTCGTTTAAAAAAAGTACTGCTCCTCTGGGAGGAGATGGAGAGAACGATGAACGAAAGTCCTTGGGGAACCCCCTTCTTCTTGGGGCTTCCCTTCATCTCAGCAGGGCTGGAGGGATACCCCCGCTGTGGGGAGAGAGAGGTTCACCTGCAAGGCAGAAGAAGGACTCCTCCAGCAGTGTGATACCAGGGTTTCCCTGCAGGGGAGAATAAGGGGCTCCCCCGCTGCTAGGGATTTCCTTATTCTCCCCTGCAGGGGAACCTCTCTCTCCCTGCTATGGGGGAATTCCCCTGTAGTGGGGGGAGAGAGAGAGGGCAGGGCTAGGTGGGTTCTCCCATGTATCCCCCTATAGCAAGGAGAGATTGGGTGGGGCTAGCCACACCCTCTCTCCCCTCTCTCATGGAGAATCCCTCATGGATGCCCTCTAGCTCCACCCCCCTCTCTCTCCCCGCTATGGGGATTACCTCATTCTCTCCTGCAGGGGAATTCCTTTTCTTCCCGTTATGGTAAATTCCTCGTTCTCCGCTGATAAGTGGGGGGGAAATGTACTGCTGTTCGGAGTTCAGGGACAGCTGCATAGCAAGTTTAAAATGTCTCGCTGTAAATTCCTGTTAGTCCCCGTTGGGAAGAGGGGAAGCCCTGGGGTGATGAAGTTAACTCTCAGAGAGTCCCCTTATCCATGCAGGGAATAAAGGGCCATTTATACGCAAAGACAATCTTTCAAACGATTGACAGTTTTAGTGATCGTTTTGCATAAAGTGTTAATGGACACCTGTCCATTAACACTTTATCAGCTTCATTTGTATGTAAAAGGGCCTCTGGGAGCTGTTTGCAGAGCACAGCATGTGGTCTGAGCTCTGCACAGAGCTCCATTGTTCTCACAGGGCTGTCGGCAGAATACAATATAGCCTCCGACTCTCATGCAGAACATAGCGTGCGGTCCCTGTAATCTCTCTCCGGCTGAATGATGGATTTTAAGCTCACCTTAAGATCATCATTCTGCCAAAGAGTGAAAGATACCAGTGTTTGCACGCAATGATTATTGCTCATATGCCATCATTTGAACAAATTTTGAGCGATAGTTGCTGCGTGTAAACGGGGCTTAACAGAACAGGGACATTTAAAATATGCTTCTGTGTTTAGTGACATGGTAGCACTCCCTCCCACCTTATCTCCCTTCATCTTCTATTCCAATTGTTTAGAGGTTTAAAATAAACAATCAGATGTTTACCTAATCAATCTCCCTCCCCTTTGTTATCCAGCTCCCATAGGAGTCTATAGAAACTCCTGTGCACCGCGCATCAAAGATAAGTCAGGTCCTATTTTTGCACGCAGCAGGAAATTTCAGTCGTGCATGTCCTGTTTTAGGTGCGTCTTTTTTGCGCATGTACGTGCATTGCACAGAGAATAGAATCCATTGTTTAGAATGATTTCATTCATACTCTCATTATATGCATGCATCCTGTGACAGGGTCTATTCCTGTGCTTTTAGGAGTCTATTGGGGTGTGCAAATATGCACCGATCCCTGTGAAATTGCACAATGAACTGTACAATTTTGCAGAGAAACCGAAGCGCCAGGAACTAATTAGGCTGCACAGCCTTTTCAATCTCTCCGCAGGTGTCCCACACCGATGTGAATAGCCCCTGCAGCGCAAAAAGTACAGTAAAATGCGCTAAAATACTCGCAGTAGCTTGACCTTCACTGCGCAAAAAATCACGCTATTGTGAGCCCAAATAAACCTGTGTGAAGCTGTCCTAAACCCAAAATTAAAGGGGTTGTCCCGCGAAAGCAAGTGGGTCTATACACTTCTGTATGGCCATATTAATGCACTTTGTAATGTACATTGTGCATTAATTATGAGCCATACAGAAGTTATCAGAAGTTATTCACTTACCTGTTCCGTTGCTAGCGTCCTCGTCTCCATGGTGCCGTCTAATTTTCAGCGTCTAATCTCCAGATTAGACGCGCTTGCGCAGTCCGGTCTTCTTCTTTTCTCAATGGGGCCGCTCGTGCAGGAGAGCAGCTCCGTGTAGCTCCGCCCCGTCACGTGCCGATTCCAGCCAATCAGGAGGCTGGAATCGGCAATGGACCGCACAGAAGCCCTGCGGTCCACCGAGGGAGAAGATTCCGGCGGCCATCTTCACCGGGTAAGTAAGAAGTCACCGGAGCACGGGGATTCAGGTAAGCGCTTTGCGTTTTTTTCTTAAAGTCCCTGCATCGGGTTTGTCTCGCGCCGAACGGGGGGGCTGTTGAAAAAAAAAAAACCCGTTTCGGCGCGGGACAACCCCTTTAATCGCTGATAACTTTCTATCAATATACAATGAGTTCTGTGTATCAAGGTTTTCCATACAGACTGCTGTATGGACATATGCAAACACAGGTGCCCAATCCTGAAGCTTTTTGGATAGTCAAAGAGGGACACTTATGGTTCAATGTGCACCAGATCCATTTTCCATCCATATCTGAATGCCTTTAATGTAAATATTATCACAACAATTATTAGAATATAGAATTTTTTACTATGTAGATTGCAACATATGATGAGATTATATACAAATTTGATTTTAGATACAGTTTAGAAGCATACAGATAGTTTATGGACCAATATGGTAAATTTATTAATGCAAATGTATTCCCAAGGTGAAAAAGAGGGACTTTTAAGAGCCACAGAGGGACTTGGGTCAAAAATAAGGACTGTCCCTCTAAGAGAAGGTCACTTGGGAGGTATGCTGAAGTACCAATCTCTAACTCCACCGCTCTAGCATTCTATTTCCAACACAAGTACTGTATGTCTATTCTGCAAATTCAGGGCATTTTTACAGGTTGGTTCCAACAAATAATTTCCATTAAACATAATATGCGCTGAAAATAAAGCGTCATTAGATAGTGCCAGATGGGGATTTCTCTTCATTTGTGTTTATCTTTTTAATAAAAATCTAATTAAACTTGCGTGATAGAAGTGCTGCCTTTGACCTGGGTGTATTTTTTCTTCTCTTTTCTCATTAAATAGCAATAAGGCACACTGTCTCTTTAAGAGAAGTGCCACCCAGTGTCACAGAAGGAGATAAAAAAGAAGAGATGTTCTCAGACAGGGAGGGGGGGGGGGGGGCATATGGAATGTCGCTCAGGGGCTACTCCATAATCAGAGTGCAGGAAAGAGTCCTAAATCCCACTAGTTCACTGGACTTTATAGTGGTGAGGTCTGTTCCACTGGATTGGCACATATCAAATGTGGTGCCGATGTTCAAAAAGGCAACCTGGAAACTTTATGCTAGTAAATCTAACTTCTATTGTGGGTAAAATATTTGAGGGGTTTCTAAAAGATTCTATCCTAGAGGACCTCAAGGTAAATAGCTGTATAAACATGGGCTTATGAGAAATCGCTTCTGTCAAACCAATCTGATGGGCTTCTACAAGGAGGTTAGTTCTAGACTGGACGGGGGAGAGTCACTGGATCTTGTGTATCTGGACTTTTCCAAAGCGTTTGATTCTGTGCCGCATAAAAGGTTGGTATATAAAATGAGAATGCCTGGTCTGGGCGAAAATGTGTGTAAGTGGGTAAGTAACTGACTTAAAGGGGTTGTCCCACGCCTAAACAGTAAAAAAAAATTTTTGCCCAGTTCCCCAGGTACTCCAAAGGAATACCGCTGCCATGTGTTATTTAAAAAAAAAAATTCTCTTACCTGAATCCCCATTCAGCATCTTTAAAAAGTCTTCTGTCCAAGATGGCGCCGCTCGTCTTCTCCCACGGTGCACCGCGGGTCTTCTCCCTTGGTGCACCGTGGATGTTCTTCTGCAGTCTGCGTTTCACTGCCGATTACAGCCACCCCATTGACTGATCGGCACCACGTGATGGAGGCGGAGCTACGCGATGACGAGTAGAAGAGGGAGGAGCCAGGCTGCAGCTCGTGAGCCCGGACCATCCAGAAGAGGAATTGTCTCTGCGCAAGCGCGACTGCTCCTGCGACCAGAGGAGAAGTTTGGTCGGCGCCATGGAAACGGGGACGCCAGCACAGGGGGGGGACCCCCTGTAGGTAAGTAAATAACTTCTGTATGGCCAATATTTAATGCACGATGTATATGACAAAGTGCATTTATATGGCCATACAGAAGTGTGTAACCCCATTTGCTTTCGCGGGACAACCCCTTTAAGGCCCATTTACACACAACGATTATCACTCAAAAGTTGTCTTTTGAGCGACTTCTGAGCGATAATTGTTGTGTTCATTTACAGCGCAAGGTGATCGCACAAACCTTGAGTGATCACCTTGCGCTCTAAGCGGGGGATGCAGAAGACAAGTGGGGCCGCTTGTATTCTACATCTAGCTGTTCCCCGCTCGGAGCCCCCGGCTGTTATACAGCGGAGCGCTCAGAGCGGAGGATGCAGAAGGCAAGCGGGGCCGCTTGTGTTCTGCATCCAGCTGTTCTCTGCTTGGAGCTCCCAGCTGTTATACAGCTGGACAGCTCTCTTCTTCATACCCAGCCTGTGTTCAGGAAGCGGGATACAACTGAAACATTAATATCAGCTGTATCCCGCTGTGAATTCCTAATAAGGATAAACGACGGCTTAACGAAAATTGCACAATGTCAGTGCAGTTAGACCCAACGATTATCGCTCAAAATGCGCGGCTCGCATGTGCTGGGAACGTGTGTATGGGCAATGTTTTATATGTGCAGCGTATGAAACATTGTCAATTCACTAGAGCTGCTGCGCTTTGAGAAACGCAGCTGCTCCAGGAGGAGGGAGAAGAAGCCCCACTGGCACGGAGAATGAGACGAGCTATGGGGGGTTTCCCCATAGCATGGAGAGATAGAGCGGGGTGAAGGGTTAATCCCCCATTGCTCAGCTCTCTGTCCCTTGCTATGGAGAATTCCCCCGTAGGTCCGCTTACTCTTCCTGTTCTGGGGAGATCCCCCATAGCTCTGCTAAATCTCCCTGCTATGGAGAAATCCCGAGGGATATCCCCATAGCGTAGAGTGAGTAGGTGGGGCTTGAAATAGTGAGTGGGGCTATAGGAATTCACACAGAGAATCCCTATAGCAGATCATAGGGGGTGGGGCTAGAGGGGTTGGACTAGAGGGTGATCTGTCTAGCCCTGCCCCTCCTCCCATGCTCTTCGGTGAAGCCGTGTAACTCCATCCCCCTCTCTCTTTCCACAATAGGGAAATCCATTCTACAGCAAGGTGGGGGAATCCCTTACTGCCCCCCACTGCTGGGGAATTGCCCAACAGGAGAGTAGGAGAAATACCCCCCTGCTTACAGCGAGACATTTAAAATGTGCTTCTGGTTAGAAGCACCTTTTAAATGTCCTGCTGTAAGCACCAGGGAAGCTATGGGCAGCTCAGGAGTTTCTATTAACTCCTGCTCCCATAGGACTCAATGGAAACTCCTGCTGTCACGCACGGAAGATAGTGCATGTTCTATCTTTCTTATGTGCACAGCGTTTTGCACCTCTAATTCTGCGCATTTGAATGCTTCTATAGGAACTCATTGGTTCTTTTAGGAGCGTTCATTTTGTGCACGCAAAAAGCACGTTTCTTCTGACCGAGGCCTAATAAACACAGTAAAGCAAAGTATATGTTTGCAAATGGATCTGGATGAGCTGGGGGCTTAGGCAGAAAAGTGGCATGTGAGATTTAAAACACTGGATAAAACTGACATGGAAAAGGACTTGGGGATTTTAAATAAAGGAGTTTTCCAGGTAGAATACTATAGATGACCTATCCTCAGGTCTACTGCCAGACATCTCTGTCAAAGGCGAGAACATGCACATGGCAATAGAACCTGGCTTACTATATAAATATGGTAACAGAACCAAGTTAATTGCATACATATGATACCAGAACCAAACTTACTTCTACATAGGCCTGATACCAGAACCAAGCTTGCTACATTGCTACAGTACTAGAACCAAGCTTACTACATAGATATGGTCTATGTAGTAAGCTTTTATAGAGTGTTAAATTAGGAACAGAGCGGAACCAAAACAGGGAATTAGACCAAGAATACATGGACAAGGTCATGCAGGGAGCTATCCAACTCTCTGAATAGCAGGAAGAGCCGCCACCTAAAGCACAGGAGCTCTTGGGTTCGAGTCCTCTGCTCTGTAACAGAATCAAGCTTACTAACAATATACTGATACAGTTCATAACCACGGTTTCAAGCTTACCCCTCCTGGTGGAAGCAGCATTCTATTCCCCCAGGACTCTAACCCAGGAGCTCCTGTGCTCTAAGTGGCAGCTCTTCCTGCTGAGCTATTCAGAGAGTTGGATAGCTCCCCTGCCTGACCTTGTCCATGTTTCCTTGCTCTTGGTCCAGTTCCCTGTTTTGGCTCTGCCCTGTTCCTGATTGGACACTCTATAAAAGCCTGGCCCTTCCACTTCCTCATTTCAAGATTATTGTGCTCTTGGCCCTTAGTCAAGCTTTTCTCCCAACTGCTCCTCTCACTACAATTGCTGCTTCTGTGTACAGACTGCTGGTTTCACCCTGACTACACTACCTGCCTGCTCCTTTTGTACCGCAACCGGTATTAACTGTGTATCGACCCCGGCTTTCCCTGACCATGCTACTGATCTGCACTGGTCACAACAAAGGGACTCCAACTCTGAACTGGATCGTTACACATGCAGCCGCTATCAGATGTGGCCCAGGAGCCATGACAGTAGGACCTGGCCAAAAGGAGGACAGGGAACAGAGAATGGCACTTGCCAGTGCCGGTGAGGGACCTCTCCACTGGCCCAGTGCTACAACTGGGGAGGGGAAGAAGAGAGGCACCGGAGCACCAGTGAAAGTCCCTGCACCCCTGCCAGAGGTCTGTGACAGGGAGTGGGAGAGTGTAGAGGGTGCAAAAGGCCATTTTGTTGAGGCCTCCTGGAGGCTGTATGAGTAGTCTGCCCCCTAAGTGACATGGCAGTGACAAGCTGCAGAGTGTGTATGCAGTAGAGCAGTGGGCAGTTTTGACTTTAAGGAGAGTGCTACAGGGAGACTTTTGACTGATGTGGTAGCTGCCATTCGGTGAGATGATCAAGGCACTGTCCCCCATGCTGGTAGAGCAGCGTTGGAGAAAGGGCCCTGATGACCAGAGCGCCGTATATGACAGCACTGCATGGAAAAAGAGGGAGGCTCCTTTCCCACAAGGACTTCATCCTGAAGAAGATGACAGTACTGTAGACCTGGATATGATAAAGTGCTCAGACATGTAAGATCAGTAGAACAACTGTTAGTGTGCGTATGCTAATGGATGAGTTCAGACTGGAGAAGTATCTTCCCAAAGGGCTGTAATGTAAGAAGTATGATGGGTGATGGGTTTTGATAGTAATACATAATATATAGAAGATGCATCCGATGAAGGGACCCAAAAGTATATAAAAGTAGTAACTCAGAAAACTCCTTTATTAATGTGGTAACATGTGAGGAGGGACCAGCATGACGCTATATTACTTATAAAACAAAAGGTAATAAATTAATTTGTATGTTTTAATTTTTGTTTTCTAGATCACTTAGAGCAAATATCATTGACTCACATAGCACTGACTTAAGGAATTTATAGAGTGGAAGTTTAGTGTTTTAATAATATCCAAGTTGTCCAACAGACAATGAATGTGATTAAAGGAAAACATGACTCACCTGTGTCTGTTCAATGTTAAGTCTCAAAATGATAAGACTGATTCCTTCTTACATTCAGACTGCTCCTGAGTAATGTGGCAAAACTATTAGCTATTATTAAAAACAGTTGGTGACCTTCTACTTTCTCATGAGAGATAATGTCTAGACCCTGACACAGTGGCATGTAAATCTGTAATGGTATAAAACAGATGACATTCTCCTGTATTTACACTAATAATATTTCTTAAGGAGGCAGGGGGCAGATGAGTGTTTTTTTTTTTTTTTTTGTTAAAGTCATTTTACAATCTTCATGTATCCATCTTAGTAATAGGATACTTAGCCAATGTTTTGCCTCTAAGAGATGCTCTTAGGAATCAGAGGTTAAGTAGGTACAGAATGTACTTTAACCAGTGGCCCATAATGATACTTAGAGAAATGGGACCTGACAAGAATCAATGTATTTGTTGAGCCCAATGTAAACCTGTACAGTATGTTAGCAAAATTCCCTAATACACTAATATTATTGAAATTTCTTCCAGACCACTTTAACACACCCTATTTTTGTTGCCCCATTATGTTAACTATGGGGCAGCATAAATAGCAAATTATATGCATTATATCGAAATACATTGCAAATGCACTGCATTACATTCACTCATTGTAAAAAAAAATCAAGCATCTAGAGGTAGTTGTTAGAATTGAATGGAACTTTCTATGTGTGATTGTAATATTAATATAAGTAAATGATTACAATATCAGAGCAAAAGGACAATTTATTGTGTAAAATTGAACCCTTAAGGGGAGGCTCTAGTACCCTGTTGGGCCGCCTCTAGCTTGGATGCAAGATGTGATACGGGTGGACATGCAGGCATACAGGTTCTGTATGGTATCCTGCGGCATATCAGTCCACATTTACTCTAAATGAGCCTTTAGATCGTGCAAACTTGTAGGCTGTTGAAGTTGGCGTCCCAGATGGTCCCATACATGTTCTATTTGTGATAAATCTGGTGACGGGCAGGCCACAAAAATGTGACAGTCTTGTGGAGACATTCATGTGACCCCCTTGTGTGCATGACTGAGCATTATCCTGCTGGAAAATGCCTCTTGGAAGCTGCCATGAGAGGAACACATGTGGCTGCAGGATGTCCTGAACATATCGCTGAGATGTCATCATACCACTACAAGGGCACATGTGATGGCCACCCCCAGATCATCACACCAGCAGTGCAGGCAGTGTGCTGCTTCACAGTAAAGGCAGAATTGAGGCACTCACCCCATGGTCTCTAAACACAAAACCCGACTTTTGTCAGTGCCCAAACTAAACCTGGATTCATTACTGAAGACAAGCCTTCTGCAGCAGTCCAGTTTTGTCATTCACAACACGACTGCAAAAGGAGAATGGGTGCCATGAGACCAAATGGAGATGCTCATGCTTATTGGATGATCAGCTTATCCGCTCCACTGACGGTTTGTTGAGGGTGTACTTAGCCCACTTGCCTTGTGTGCATGCCATCACACATGCACTGGCCCGAAAACCTCCTAATAGTCTGGTCTGAACACCCCAGTTGGCTGGCAATACATCGATAAGACCATCCATCTTCTCACATTTCAATAATGCGCCTCTCTCAAACATTGTTAACTGGGTGAAATCTCTTTGATTGCATCGTAGAGGTGTCTATTGGTCAACAAGCTCTACACAAGCAGAAAAAGAGATCCTCTACACACAAGTAGCCTCTAAGAGTATTTTCATAGGCCAAGGGTGGAACAACTTTTAGGGCTTATACAATTGACAGCAATCTTGCCAACACCATCCTACACTTGCACTCTTGGCCAAGATCTTGCACGTAGATAGGAAGAAACTGCTGTCAGACTCATCTAGCAGTGGCTTATCTCCCAGACAATGAAAGGATAAGGCAGATGAGATTTATATGCCTGATCCTCAACTCATGGGAATTGGAAGGCCCCATATTCATTAGATAATTCAGTTAGTTCTTGCAAAAGGGGCTACCCTTAGAATCAGCAAGGGAAGATTTGGGGTGGATTTACATGGCATGAGTGTCATTTGAATAATAGCTCAAAAGAGAAATTCAAAATGACAGTTGCTCCATGCAAACACAGCCACCAGCCTGGTGACAAGTGATAGTTTACTTACTAGTCGTTTTGTTTCAACTCGCCTAAAAAATAGTCGTTGGTTAATCAAAATTTGAGAGAAAGTCATAGTCATTTAGATTTGAATGACTTGCGAATAGAGATGAGCAAGCACCAAAATGCTCGGGTGCTCGTTACTCGAGACGAACTTTTCGCGATGCTCGAGGGTTCGTTTCGAGTAACGAACCCCATTGAAGTCAATGGGCGACCCAAGCATTTTTGTATTTCGCCGATGCTCGCTAAGGTTTTCATGTGTGAAAATCTGGGCAATTCAAGAAAGTGATGGGAACGACACAGCAACGGATAGGGCAGGCGAGGGGCTACATGTTGGGCTGCATCTCAAGTTCACAGGTCCCACTATTAAGCCACAATACCGGCAAGAGTGGGCTCCCCCCCCCCTCCCAACAACTTTTACTTCTGAAAAGCCCTCATTAGCATGGCATACCTTAGCTAAGCATCACACTACCTCCAACAAAGCACAATCACTGCCTGCATGACACTCCGCTGCCACTTCTCCTGGGTTACATGCTGCCCCCCCCCCCCCCCCCGCACGACAGTGTCCACAGCGTACACCAAATTGTCCCTGCCCAGCCTTCAGCTGCCCTCATGCCACGCCACCCTCATGTCTATTTATAAGTGCGTCTGCCAGAGGAAAAGCAGGCACACACTGCAGAGGGATGGCATGGCTAGGCAGCGACCCCCCCATAAAAGGGGCGGGCCGATAGTCCACAATGCTGTACAGAAGCAATGAGAAATCCAATCCTGTGCCACCTCCATCTGGAGCTGCACACGTGGGCATAGCAATGGGGAACCTATGTGCCACACACTGTTCATTCTGTCAAGGTGTCTGCATGCCCCAGTCAGACCGCGTTTTTTTATAAATAGTCACAGGCAGGTACAACTCCGCAATGGGAATTCCGTGTGCACCCAGAGCATGGGTGGCTCCCTGGAACCCACCCGCTGTACATAAATGTATCCCATTGCAGTGCCCTGGACAGCTGAGGTAATGTCGTGCTTAATACAGGTGGGCTTCGGCCCACACTGCATGCCCCAGTCTGACTGGGGTTCTTTACAAGTGGACAGATGTAGGTTAAACTCTGTGTGCACCTACAGCATGGGTGGCTCCCTGGAACCCACCGGTGGTACATAAAAATATCCCATTGCATTGCCCATCACAGCTGAGGTAATGTCGTGGTTAATGCAGGTGGGCTTCGGCCCACACTGCATGCCCCAGTCAGACTGGGGTTCTTTACAAGTGGACAGATGTAGTAACAACTCCCTGTGGACCCACAGCATGGGTGGGTGCCAGGAAGCCACCGGCGGTACATACAAAATATCCCATTGCATTGCCCATCACAGCTGAGGTAATGTCGTGCTTAATACAGGTGGGCTTCGGCCCACACTGGATGCCCCAGTCTGACTGGGGTTCTTTACAAGTGGACAGATGTGGGTTAAACTCCGTGTGCACCTACAGCATGGGTGGCTCCCTGGAACCCACCGGTGGTACATAAATAAATCCCATTGCATTGCCCATCACAGCTGAGGTAATGTCGTGGTTAATGCAGGTGGGCTTCGGCCCACACTGTATGCCCCAGTCAGACTGGGGTTCTTTACAAGTGGACAGATGTAGTAACAACTCCCTGTGGACCCACAGCATGGGTGGGTGCCAGGAAGCCACCGGCGGTACATAAATATATCCCATTGCATTGCCCAACACAGCTGAGGTAATGTTGTGGTTAATGCAGGTGGGCTTCGGCCCACACTGCATGCCCCAGTCAGACTGGGGTTCTTTACAAGTGGACAGATGTAGTAACAACTCCCTGTGGACCCACAGCATGGGTGGGTGCCAGGAAGCCACCGGCGGTACATAAAAATATCCCATTGCATTGCCCATCACAGCTGAGGTAATGTTGTGGTTAATGCAGGTGGGCTTCGGCCCACACTGCATGCCCCAGTCAGACTGGGGTTCTTTACAAGTGGACAGATGTAGTAACAACTCCCTGTGGACCCACAGCATGGGTGGGTGCCAGGAAGCCACCGGCGGTACATAAAAATATCCCATTGCAGTGCCCTACTCAGCAGAGCTAACGTCAGATACAATACAGGTGGGCTTCGGCCCACACTGCATGCCCAGTCTGACTGGTAATATGTACCTTAACAGTAACCGCGTTGGTGGTAATGTGGTGGTGACTGCGGACCTGGTAGCGCGGTTTTATGTAGTTGGTTTTCGGAATGTGGCCAGGATTAAGTGGGCCATGGCGGGGGGATGGTGGTGGTGCTCTTTTGTTGTGTCGTTAAAGGTGAAATTCTTGGACTGCCACCAGACGGACCAATGCAAAGGTATTTGCCAAGAATGTTTTCATTGTTGGAGGAGGAGGGGGATGTTTTGGAGGCACTATGTGTCCTCTACACGTGTCTGTGGTTATATGCACCTTAACAGTAACAGCGTTGGTGGGAAATGGCCTCGCCGCCATCATGTCTTTGTGAAGCCTCTGTTTCCACACCCCAGTGACATACCATTAGCAGCGGTATAGGCAGAGCCCAGAATTATTAACATTTCAGCGGTAGCATTAGGGACAGGCCCCACTAACATATCACTAGCAGCAGTATAGGGGAAGCGCAGTGTTAGTTCCATTTCAGTAATAGTAGCACTCAAGACAGGCCCCAGTAACATTCCCATTGCAGCAGTTTAGGGAGATAACAGTCTCTTTCACATTTCAGTAGCTGCAGTATAGACAAGGCCCCAGTTACATTTATGTAGCTAAAGTGTAGGCCAACCCCACACACCTTTCTGTACCATGAGTGCAGGCGAAGAACATAGAAATTACTATGATTACACTGTAGGTGAGGGCCCAAAAAAATTGGTGTACCAACAGTACTAATGTACCTCAGAAAAAATTGGCCATGCCCAACCAAGATGGCAGGTGAAACCCATTAATCGCTTTGGTTAATGTGGCTTAAGTGGTAACTAGGCCTGGAGGCAGCCCAGTTTAACGAAAAATTGGTTCAAGTTAAAGTTTCAACGCTTTTAAGAGCATTGAAACATATAAAAATTGTTTAGAAAAATTATATGAGTGAGCCTTGTGGCCCTAAGAAAAATTGCCCGTTCGCGTGATTATGTGAGGTTTCAGGAGGAGGAGCAGGAGGAGGAATATTATACACAGATTGATGAAGCGAAAAGGTCCCCGTTTTTGATGGGGATACAGAACGATGCTTCCATCCGCGGGTGCAGCCTACCTATTGCTTAGGTATCGCTGCTGTCCGCTGGTGGAGAAGAGAAGTCTGGGGAAATCCAGGCTTTGTTCATCTTGATGAGTGTTAGCCTGTCGGCACTGTCGGTTGACAGGCGGGTACGCTTATCTGTGATGATTCCCCCAGCCGCACTAAACACCCTCTCTGACAAGACACTAGCCGCAGGACAAGCAAGCACCTCCAGGGCATACAGCGCTAGTTCAGGCCACATGTCCAGCTTCGACACCCAGTAGTTGTAGGTGGCAGAGGCGTCACGGAGGACGGTCGTGCGATCGGCTACGTACTCCCTCACCATCCTTTTGCAGTGCTCCCGCCGACTCAGCCTTGACTGGGGAGCGGTGACACAGTCTTGGTGGGGAGCCATAAAGCTGTCCAGGGCCTTAAAGAGTGTTGCACTGCCTGTGCTGTACATGCTGCTCGATCTCTGCACCTCCCCTGCTACCTGGCCCTCGGAACTGCGCCTTCTGCCACTAGCGCTGTCGGATGGGAATTTTACCATCAGCTTGTCCGCCAGGGTCCTGTGGTATAGCAACACTCTCGAACCCCTTTCCTCTTCGGGAATGAGAGTGGAAAGGTTCTCCTTATAGCGTGGGTCGAGCAGTGTGTACACCCAGTAATCCGTAGTGGCCAGAATGCGTGCAACGCGAGGGTCACGAGAAAGGCATCCTAACATGAAGTCAGCCATGTGTGCCAGGGTACCTGTACGCAACACATGGCTGTCTTCACTAGGAAGATCACTTTCAGAATCCTCCTCCTCCTCCTCCTCCTCAGGCCATACACGCTGAAAGGATGACAGGCAAGCAGCATGGGTACGGTCAGCAGTGGGCCAAGCTGTCTCTTCCCCCTCCTCCTCATCCTCCTCATGCTCCTCCTCCTCCTCCTCAACGCGCTGAGATATAGACAGGAGGGTGCTCTGACTATCCAGCGACATTATGTCTTCCCCCGCCTCCATTTCCGAGCGCAAAGCATCTGCCTTTATGCTTTGCAGGGAACTTCTCAAGAGGCATAGCAGAGGAATGGTGACGCTAATGATTGCAGCATCGCCGCTCACCACCTGGGTAGACTCCTCAAACTTTCCAAGGACCTGGCAGATGTCTGCCAACCAGGCCCACTCTTCTGAAAATAATTGAGGAGGCTGACTCCCACTGCGCCGCCCATGTTGGAGTTGGTATTCCACTATAGCTCTACGCTGCTCATAGAGCCTGGCCAACATGTGGAGCGTAGAGTTCCACCGTGTGGGCACGTCGCACAGCAGTCGGTGCACTGGCAGATTAAACCGATGTTGCAGGGTGCGCAGGGTGGCAGCGTCCGTGTGGGACTTGCGGAAATGTGCGCAGAGCCGGCGCACCTTTACGAGCAGGTCTGACAAGCGTGGGTAGCTTTTCAGAAAGCGCTGAACCACCAAATTAAAGACGTGGGCCAGGCATGGCACGTGCGTGAGGCTGCCGAGCTGCAGAGCCGCCACCAGGTTACGGCCGTTGTCACACACGACCATGCCCGGTTGGAGGCTCAGCGGCACAAGCCAACGGTCGGTCTGCTCTGTTAGACCCCGCAGCAGTTCGTGGGCCATGTGCCTCTTATCTCCTAAGCTGAGTAGTTTCAGCACGGCCTGCTGACGCTTGCGCACCGCTGTGCTGCCACGCCGCGCGACACCGACTGCTGGCGACGTCCTGCTGCTGCTGACACATCTAGATTGCGAGACAGAGGTTGTGGAGGAGGAGGGTGCTTTAGTGGAGGAAGCATACACCGCCGAAGATACCACCACCGAGCTGGGGCCCGCAATTCTGGGGGTGGGTAGGACGTGAGCGGTCCCAGGCTCTGACTCTGTCCCAGCCTCCACTAAATTCACCCAATGTGCCGTCAGGGAGATGTAGTGGCCCTGCCCGCCTGTGCTTGTCCACGTGTCCGTTGTTAAGTGGACCTTGGCAGTAACCGCGTTGGTGAGGGCGCGCACAATGTTGCGGGAGACGTGGTCGTGCAGGGCTGGGATGGCACATCGGGAAAAGTAGTGGCGACTGGGAACTGAGTAGCGTGGGGCCGCCGCCGCCATCATACTTTTGAAGGACTCCGTTTCCACAACCCTATACGGCAGCATCTCAAGGCTGATAAATTTGGCTATGTGGACGGTTAACGCTTGAGCGTGCGGGTGCGTGGTGGCGTACTTGCGCTTGCGCTCAAACACTTGCGCTAGCGACGGCTGGACGGTTCGGTGCGAGACATTGGTGGATGGGGCCGAGGACAGCGGAGGTGAGGGTGTGGGTGCAGGCCAGGAGACGGTAGTGCCTGTGTCCTGAGAGGGGGGTTGGATCTCAGTGGCAGGTTGGGGCACAGGGGGAGAGGCAGCAGTGCAAACCGGAGGCAGTGAACGGCCTTCGTCCCACCTTGTGGGGTGCTTGGCCATCATATGTCTGCGCATGCTGGTGGTGGTGAGGCTGTTGGTGGTGGCTCCCCGGCTGATCTTGGCGCGACAAAGGTTGCACACCACTGTTCGTCGGTCGTCAGGCGTCTCTGTGAAAAACTGCCAGACCTTAGAGCACCTTGGCCTCTGCAGGGTGGCATGGCGCGAGGGTGCGCTTTGGGAAACAGTTGGTGGATTATTCGGTCTGGCCCTGCCTCTACCCCTGGACACCGCACTGTCTCTTGCAACCTGCCCTGCTGCTGCCCTTGCCTCCCCCTCTGAAGACCTGTCCTGAGTAGGCGTTGCAAACCAGGTGGGGTCAGTCACCTCATCGTCCTGCTGCTCTTCCTCCGAGTCCTCTGTGCACTCCTCCCTCGGACTTACTGCCCTCACTACTACCTGACTGCAAGACAACTGTGTCTCATCGTCATCGTCCTCCTCACCCACTGAAAGGTCTTGAGACAGTTGCCGGAAGTCCCCAGCCTCATCCCCCGGACCCCGGGAACTTTCCAATGGTTGGGCATCAGTGACGATAAACTCCTCTGGTGGGAGAGGAACCACTGCTGCCCAATCTGAGCAGGGGCCCGAGAACAGTTCCTGGGAGTGTTCCCGCTCCTGAGCATGTGTCATTGTAGTGGAGTGAGGAGGCTGGGAGGAAGGAGGAGCAGCAGACAGAGGATTCGGATTTGCAGCAGTGGACGGCGCAGAACTGTGGGTGGACGATAGGTTGCTCGAAGCACTTTCTGCCATCCACGACAGGACCTGCTCACACTGCTCATTTTCTAATAAAGGTCTCCCGCGTGGACCCATTAATTGTGCGATGAATGTGGGGACGCCAGAAACGTGCCTCTCTCCTAATCGCGCAGCAGTCGGCTGCGATACACCTGGATCAGGAGTTCGGCCTGTGCCCACACCTCACTTGGGCCTACGCGTCCTCGGCCGCGTCCACGTCCTCTAGGCCTACCCCTACCCCTCAGCATGCTGTATTACCAGTGATTTGATTTCCCAGCCAGGAAATAAATTGGCGCAAGCCTGCTGTTAAACTTAGCTGGCTGCGTATGATTTTTTTTACGTTCTCCACCCAGCACACACGTACCCAGAACGCTGAGGACTGTCAGAGGCAGGCCAAATAGAATTTTTGCCCTTTTTTTTTTTTTAAAGGAAAGGCCCACTGCGTATATTCAATCAATAATAAATGTGTTGTGGCCCTGCAGTGTGTCACAGAACTGCAGTGTTGCACAGTTATTAACTGCAGCAGAGCGGTGATTTCCCAGCCAGGAAATAAATTGGCGCAAGCCTGCTGTTAAACTTAGCTGGCTGCGTATGATTTTTTTTACGTTCTCCACCCAGCACACACGTACCCAGAACGCTGAGGACTGTCAGAGGCAGGCCAAATAGAATAGTAGTTGCCCTTTTTTTTTAAAGGAAAGGCCCACTGCGTATATTCAATCAATAATAAATGTGTTGTGGCCCTGCAGTGTGTCACAGAACTGCAGTGTTGCACAGTTATTAACTGCAGCAGAGCGGTGATTTCCCAGCCAGGAAATAAATTGGCGCAAGCCTGCTGTTAAACTTAGCTGGCTGCGTATGATTTTTTTTACGTTCTCCACCCAGCACACACGTACCCAGAACGCTGAGGACTGTCAGAGGCAGGCCAAATAGAATTTTTGCCCTATTTTTTTAAAGGAAAGGCCCACTGCGTATATTCAATCAATAATAAATGTGTTGTGGCCCTGCAGTGTGTCACAGAACTGCAGTGTTGCACAGTTATTACCTACAGCAGAGCGGTGATTTCCCAGCCAGGAAATAAATTGGCGCAAGCCTGCTGTTAAACTTAGCTGGCTGCGTATGATTTTTTTTACGTTCTCCACCCAGCACACACGTACCCAGAACGCTGAGGACTGTCAGAGGCAGGCCAAATAGAATTTTTGCCCTTTTTTTTTTTAAAGGAAAGGCCCACTGCCTATATTCAATCAATAAAATATGTCCCTGGAGTATTACTGCAGGGCGCAATGCTCTGCACGGCTGATTTGGAAAAAAAAAAAAAGTGCAACACTGCTAACAGCAGCCTCCACAGTACTGCACACGGTTAGATGTGGCCCTAAGAAGGACCTTGGGGTTCTTGAAGCCTACACTAACTCCTAACACTCTCCCTGCCTAACCACCACTTCTGTCCCTGTAGTATTACTGCAGGGCGCAATGCTCTGCATGGCCGATTTGGAAAAGAAAAAAAAATGTGCACCACTGCAAAAGGCAGCCTCCACAGTACTGCACACTGTTAGATGTGGCCCTAAGAAGGACCGTTGGGGTTCTTGAAGCCTACACTAACTCCTAACGCTCTCCCTACAGCAGCTCCAACACTATAGCACTGTCCCTGATCTCTGTCACAAGTGAGGGAGGGGCCGACTTTTATACTCGGGTGACACCTGATCTCCCCAGCCACTCACAGCAGGGGGGTGGTATAGGGCTGGAACATCACAGGGGGAAATTGTAATGCCTTCCCTGTCTTTCAATTGGCCAGAAAAAGCGCGCTAACGTCTCAGAGATGAAAGTGAAAGTAACCCGAACATCGCGTGGTACTCGTTACGAGTAACGAGCATCCCGAACACCCTAATATTCGCCCGAGCATCAAGCTCGGACGAGTACATTCGCTCATCTCTACTTGCGAACAAATTTGCATGCAGATACCCCCACAAATTATATCTTGGTGAACAACTAATGAACAATTAGCACTCTGTAAAAGCTTTCAAACAACTGTTGTTTATTCGTATATTTAAGCAAATTGTTTGGGTGACTGTCTGAGTAGTAGTTGTTCAATGTAAAGGTACCTTTAATCGCCAAACCCAGGTGAACTGTAAGTAGAATTTGGACCATAATACATCCCATAATTTAGGATTAATAAAGCAATATATTTGTAAAGATCTTTAACTTTTTGTGTAGATTAATTGTATGTATAACTATAAAAAGATGCCTGGCACTGGATATTTGCTTTAAGCGATTGTTTAAGTCTTAATATATGATGTAATATTAGTGCTTACTAGAGATGAGCGAGCATACTCGCTAAGGCAAACTAGTTGAGCGAGTAGTGCCTTATACAAGTACCTGCCCGCTCATCTCTAAAGATTTGAGATTTGGGTGCCGGCAGGGAAGACCGGTGAGTTGCGGGAGTGAGCAGGGGGGAGCGGAGGGGGGAGAGAGTGAGAGAGAGTACTCCCCCCCGTTCCTCCCCGCTCTCCCCCGCCACTCCCCGCCCCCTGCCGTCACCCGAGTCTTTAGAGACGAGCGGGCAGGTACTCGCATAAGGCACTACTCGCTCGAGTAGTTTGCCTTAAAGGGGTTGTCCCGCGCCGAAACGTTTTTTTTTTTTTTTTTTAACCCCCCCCCCCGTTCGGCGCGAGACAACCCCGATGCAGGGGTTAAAAAAACAACCCGCACAGCGCTTACCTGAATCCCGGCGGTCCGGCGTCTTCATACTCACCTGCTGAAGATGGCCGCCGGGATCCTCTGTCTCCGTGGACCGCAGGGCTTCTGTGCGGTCCATTGCCGATTCCAGCCTCCTGATTGGCTGGAATCGGCACGTGACGGGGCGGAGCTACACGGAGCCGGCATTCTACACGAGCGGCCCCATAGAAGACTGCAGAAGACCCGGACTGCGCAAGCGCGGCTAATTTGGCCATCGGAGGGCGAAAATTAGTCGGCACCATGGAGACGAGGACGCCAGCAACGGAGCAGGTAAGTATAAAACTTTTTATAACTTCTGTATGGCTCATAATTAATGCACAATGTACATTACAAAGTGCATTATTATGGCCATACAGAAGTGTATAGACCCACTTGCTGCCTCGGGACAACCCCTTTAACGAGTACGCTCGCTCATCTCTAGTGCTTACCATAAATATAAAGTCTACCAGAGTTCGCTCGCCACACAATAACTGAAAGAGTGTGCAGATATCGCCATTAGTTTAAATGCACTCAAAATGATTATGAAAACATATTTTTTTCAAACTGTTAAAGTCATCTACAACTTCCAGAGTTCGGATGGATTAGTGATTTCCACATCTCATCTTGATATTGTAATATATTTTCAGAGATTTTCGAAACCTCTGACTTCCGTAAGCATAAGGCCAGTTGTAGATGAATATACCGTATATACAAGAGTATTAGCCGACCCGAGTATAAGCCGAGTCGATAAGGTTTATCACAAAAAACTGGTAAAACTTATTGACTCAAGTATAAGCCCAGCTATACTCGAGTATATACTAGGTAAAGAAAAAATGCAATACTCACCTCCCAGCTGGCGTCTGTGTCCCCGGCGCGATGGTCTCCCCGGTGGTGCGGCAAGCTGCTTGAGAATTCTCCCCTCTGCCATCTCCCCTCTCGGCTTTGAATTCCCCCACCGTCAGCGCTGTGTAAGTAAGCGCTGTGTTTGGACCGGGGTTTTTTTTTTTTTACCTCACTCGAGTATAAGCCGAGGGGGGCTTTTTCAGCATTAAAAAATATACTCGAGCATAAATGGTATTATGGGCATAATTTTGCACATGTATTAAGGATGTGAGTCCAAGTCCAAGTCCAATCTCTAATGGTGTAAGTTCGGGTCAGTGGACCGGTAGTCACTTGATTGTATTACAGGTGCAAAAATATGCTTGTAATATGTTTCTCAGAAACTGGCCTCACTGAAATGATAAAATTAGCTCTGCTATATCTGTAGTTCTAACCAAAATATTATTTAACGAAAATATAAATTAGACACATTTTGAAGTGTTTAGTTTACATATGTTGCATAAGTTATAATTACATCTGAAAGATTCTCAGCAATGCATAACATACATATTTTTCTTGCTAATCAAGTAACATAGACAAACAAACAACACATCATTTATGCTTTTGTGCTCCATAGCTATTTTTATAGTGACCAAAGGCAAGTGTAATTGTTTAAGAAAGTAGATTATGGCTTTGATTTTATTAAGAGACCTCAAAGTTCAGCATTAGGGATCTGACATGTGGTTTGTGTTGAGGTCATGTCAACATGATTTGTTCTGGGTCTTTACTCGTTTGTTTCACAGTGGAGAAATTGTTGCGGAAATTTATATATTCATTGAAACAAAAAAATCAAACTTTATCTTGCTTCTATAAATCTACATAGTGAATAAAATTGGCAAGCCCGGCATTTTATTATGCCGTCAAACAGAACATAGGCTTCACTAAGCACTTGGCTTAAACGTACTGCAAGTAAGACTCTGCCCACATTATGTCTATGGTGTGGGTTTCGCATATATCTGTGGACCAATTCTTCACATATATCCTGATGTGCCCAATGACTCCAAAGAAACTGATCAATCTGCTGTTTTCATCTGTCTAATGCAAGTGAGTACACTTGTTTGTTTCCGACTATCCAAGGATGGGACTTGAGGTCCCCCATTATTGGCAATGGATATGATTTGTATATAGAGGTCCTTAAATGTTTGTGGACCCTTCAAAATGTTCCATATTTCTGCATGTATTTGGCCTAAAACTCTATCAGACTTTTGCATAAGTCCTAAAAGTAGATAAAGAGAACATAAAAACAAACAAATGAGTCAAAACATTTTAAACATGGTTATTTACTTATTGTCTGTCAGGGGCAAAAGAGTGTGAACCTTTAGGATTAGGAGATAATCTGAAAGTGAAATTAGAGTCAGGTGTTTTCAATCAATGAGATGACAATAAGGTATGACTGGGGGACCTGTTTTATTTAAAGAACAGGGATCTATCAAAACCTGATCTTCACAATGCAACACATATTTGTGGAATTGTATCATGACACAAACAAAGAAGATTACTGTAGACCTAAGAAGAGTAGTTTATGCTCATTAGGCTGGAAAAGGTTACCATCCCTAACGAGTTCATTAATCTACAGTCAGATTGTGTATAAAAGAGGAAATTCAAGACCATTATTACCCTCCCCAAAAGTGGTTGATCAATAAAGATCCCACCAAGAGCAAGACATATAATAGTCCACAAGGTCACAAATGAACCCAAGGGAACTTCTAAGCAGTTAAAGGCCTTTTTCACATTAGTTAATGTTAATGTTCATGAGTCAACCATCAGGAGGACACGGAATAACAATGGTGTACATAGCAGGATTGCAAGCAGAAAGCCATTGCTCTCAATAAGAACATTGCTGTTTAAAGAAGAATACAGTTGAAGTTTTGGAATAGCCAAGTCCAAGTCCTGCCCTTAATCCTATAGAAAGTTATGGAAGGACCAGACGTGAGCAGTTCATGGCAGGGAACCCACCAACATAACAAAGTTTAAGCTGTTTTGTATGCAGGAATGGGCTAAAGTTTCTCCAAGCAGGACTTATTAACAATTTCCTGTAATGTTTATATGCAGTTATTCCTGCACAATGTGGTCACAACAGATACTGAAAGTGAAGGTTCACATACTTTTTCCACTCACAGACATGTGATGTTGGATTGTTTTCCTCAATAAATAAGTGACCAAGTGTAAAATTGAAGAAAATGTGGAGAGCGTCTCAGGGGACACATGTCAGTAAAGGATATCAATTGATGGGGATATACAGAAAGTTATCCCTACTCGTTCTTCAGGTTTCACTTCAATCCTCTTGGGAAAAGGAGAGCTGCAGAATAAGACACTGGGGGTTGCTGAAAATCAGCTCTCCCCCAGAAAACGAAATAGGAAAATGTCAGAAAAAGGATCTGCGCTTGAGTAGTGAAAACCAGAATCACAAATTGGTGTATATGCCACACCAGGAAAGGATCAACTGGCCCTTACTTGAGAAGGAGGGGGGGTATGATGTACAAAAGCCCCCTCCTCTGAGTGTCGTCCACATATACCAAAGGATATTCACTCCAAAGTGTATGGTGTGAAGAAAACTTTATTCTGACGACGCGTTTCGGTGCAACACTGTACAGCTTGAGAAAGGTGCTAGGTGTTGCACCGAAACGCGTCGCCCGAATAAAGTTTTCTTCATTAATTGGTGCGAGTTCATTGCCCATGCCCCCAGTGATCAGCTATTCTCTGAGCCAATGTGCTTATGCATAGAGCTGATGTGTGCAACAAGCAGACAACTCTTTTCCCACTGCAGTGGGCCAGCTTGGGATTACAGGCCAAGGACTCACTGAAATGAATGAGAACTTGACCTGCAGTACTAAACTAAACCTCTACAGTGGGAATAGAGCTATCTGCTTTTTGCAGAAATAAGCTCAGTGCACAAATGCACTGGCCCAGAGAATAGCTGATTACTGGGGGCTCTGGGTGATGGATCCCTAGCTATTTACTATTGTCCAGTAAATACGCAGACCCAGACCCTGGCCTATCTACTGGACAATCCCTTTTTAACATGCACATTAAACATAGGCTCCAAATGCAATGTGTACAGAACCTTGCATCTTACTGCCAAACTTCTATATCATAGAATGGTAGCATTGGAAGGGACCTCCAGGGTCTAGACCTCCAGTCTATATATGTTTTTGACTGGCCACAGACATCTACAACCTTCTAAAGAGATGGCATTGATGTTTTCTATATATGTAGTGAACAGGTTCTGTTTTCTTTTACATTATTCTATCCAATTGTAAAGCATGTTGCCAATATAGAGATAAAGCTTATAATTATTACCCAGGTTAGCTGACCCAAGCATTGACACCGTAAGACTTCTATCACAGTGGTATTATCATTTCCGCAGAATGGTTCCATCATGGTAGCCGAACAATCAAAGTACCGGAAGCACTGGACCTGGCACATGGCAGACCCAAATGGCATTGGACAGACCCCATTGACTACAGTCCATCCAGCTTCTGCATGCCATATGCCATTGTCCTAGATGAAATAACGCAGCATGCTGTCCTATTTCATCCAGAATTTTGTGTCTGCTGTGGAGATTCCAAATATACCCTAAGATTTCACAAGAATATAAAATCAAATAACAATCCTGTAGAAATAATTTACAAGGCTAAAGTATGGTAATTCATTCCTCATCACCAACGTGTTGCTACTCTATACACAATATTAACCCTTTGCAATCCAATTTTGGATTCAGGGTTTCCCAGGGGGCTTTCTCTTTCTGCCACTATACAATGGTGCCATCTGCTGGTTAGAGCCAGTACTGCGGTACAAGACATGCTGGAGAGGCCCATGACAATAGAGTGGCCAGTAATCCACAGTAAGAATACCCTGCCAGACATCTTCCAACATCGGAACTGTACAGCTTTCAATCAGAATGTCTTTAGACATCAGACAATGGATTGGAAAAGGTTAATGCATGAGAAGGAAAGATAAGTCATGGCAGCATGTAAAGATGCAACAAAATAAATCTTTTATTCTTCCTCCATTGTAAAAGCTGAAACGTTTCGAACTCTACAGGAGATCTTTGTAGAGATCGAAACGTTGCAGCTTTTACAATGGAGGAAGAATAAAGGGTTTATTTTATTGCATTGTAATCCTGCAACTTACCTGGAATTTTTGGATCCAAATTCCCTTCAGTGCATATTTTGATCCAGTCCTGCTTTATTTAAAGCTAGAAAAGAGTGCTGCCTGTACTTATACTTGTGGTTAATGCATGAGAAGATGCAAAAAAAAGTAAATAAAAGATAAAAAATAAAATGTAGTTGGACACATTGTTTTTTCCTGAAGTAAAATGAGTAATTCTTTATTTACACAGTTGCCCCCATCATTAACAATTAACAGGTCACAAAAGAAAACGCCAATCTTTATTAGAAATAAGTAGTCACATCCCATTTCAAATTTGAGCTGTGAAGACACGGCTATACTCTACAGCTATCAATCAAGCCTGTTGATCTTATTTAGAACACATCTGTTTCTTATGCTTTCTTTGTTTTTTTGACCTGATAAGAAACTAAAGCTTTCCTGTTTTCCTATTCCATGTCAACATGGTTAGCATTGTTTTATCAGTGCCTTACTTCAGATTACTTCCCACAGAACTGCAAGAAAGTTGTTAAAAAGTTTGGTTTAATTCAGATATTTATATGTAATACATGATTAGATATCATCTGTTAAATATCATTTTGACTCAATACAAAATGAATAGAGCGGCATGTAGAGGATTTTATGAAGAAGTGTGTGAGTGATTTACACACATCCATACTGTACCTTGAAAGCCCTTATGAAGTCATGTTTAGCAACTGACCTCCCCAAATATTGCCTTTACAAGCGAACAGAAGTTCCGCCCCTGCTTGGTGCTGTGTGCTACATGTTGTAGTGAAAGGAATGAAGGAAGCATGGCAAGGCTTTGAAATTGTCAATGCTGAAGATGGGATGGTAAATTGACTCCATAGCTCAATGTTAAAAAATATAAAACAGTATGGTCAGCCTACACACATGGAATATGTCAGCTCTTAGGCCAACTTCATGGTCTGAACCAGAGGTGTAACTTGAAGCTTCTGGGCCCCCATGCAAAATCTGTAAGAGGGCTGCCAAATATAATGCTTTATTCATAGTACTCAACATTCTATATGCAGAAAAGTTGCCTTATGGACCCCTTAAGGCTCCTGGGCTTGGAAGTAACAGCATCCCTTGCATACCCTAAAGTTACGCCCCTGGTCTGAATATATTAGATCTTTTTTCATTATTTTTGCAAATAAATGTTAAAATATATTAAAGGGCCACCCAAGTGAAGTTTTTTCATTCATTATGTAACTTGTCCTGCAGTTTATATATGGCAGCTAGTATCACTTTGTTTAGTAATCTGGATTGGAGCTCAGCCAATCACAGGCAGCTCTCATCTGTCATTCAGCGAGAGCTGCCTGTGATTGCCTGAGCGCCTCAGGCAATCACAAGCAGCTCTTTCAGCAGGCAGGGATTTTAAATTCCTGCTTGCTGATGGATCAGTACTACAGAGCCGGGGACAGCCCAATGTCCCCGGTTCTGTAGTACTGATCTATCAGCAGAACTACAGAGCCGGGGACACTGCGCTGTCCCCGGCTCTGTAGTACTGACCTATCAGCAGTACTATAGGGCCGGGGGCCTTAAAACAGCCGGGCGCTGGAGCAGGGGAACAGCTGCATGCAGAAGACAAGCGGGGACACCCCGCTTGTCTTCTGCATCCTCCGCTCACAGTGCTCAGCTGTATAACAGCCGGGCGTTGGAGCGGGAAACAACTGTATGCAGAAGACAAGCGAAGACATCCTTTTTTTCTAACAGGACACAATTTTGAAACATATTTAGAGTAATGTATCTGTTGTGTAGCAAAGAAAAACAAAAACTTAGTCAATAGACTTTCTCCTACTTATTTTTCATCTAGTAGCAGTATGAAATGTTGATTATCTCAAATAGTTTTTTTCACTTGTGGCACCGCTCGCTGTGGTGTATGCTGGTTAGGTATAAAAGCACAGGGGTTTCGGAGTGCAAATGGCACTGTTAATTTCCCTATTAAATCATTCATTAATTGAGACACCAATCGTGTTGTATATAACATGTTTTGCACCAGCTGCAATTTAGTTTACTGAGGTTGCACAATCCGCAAGCTTGAAACCAGAATTATGGACCATTTATATTATATTGGAGAAAATAACAAAAATGCTTTGGGTTTTGACAAACATTTTGTAGAATGTCATGCTGCCTCTTTAAATACCATTAGATTCTGTGGTATTGAAGGGGAAAAAAAACTCTCCCATGGGAGGAGACTGGAAAAAGGAGGGGTAATCAGTTGTTCAGGAAGCTGTGATCAAGGAAGCAGTTGCTTCCGAAACGCGTCTTAGCGTGGCCATAGCCTCACACGGTACCTTTTCTTATGTACCTATATATTTGTGAAATGAAGATGGTTCCTTTTATATGGAGTCGGCATCTTTCTGCTAAGCTAAATTCACACGGGTGAGCGTGATATAGGGCCAAGAAACTCGTCCGATATCGTGCTTGCCAACGTGCATTTTTCACGCCAATGCAGATGTTTTTGAATCTGTAAATCTGTGAAATTGCGATTCACAAAGTCTTGCGTCATGCGTGTCAGAAAATCGCAAGTGTTTCCTGTTGATTTCAATGGCATGAGAGTGCCATGTGATATCCTTTAAGGTCCATTGAAAACGGTGGGCGAGGTGTTCCAAGGGAACACCAGAAGTTAGAACATGCTTGATTTTTTTTCCTCACAGTATTGAATAGATTTCATATCCGTGCGTCTCAACGCAAAAAACGTGCACAAGATTCTTGCCCGTGTTAATTAGCTCTAATTCACATAAATGACCAGACACATATAACAAGAATGAACCAAGTTTGCCAGAGCAAGCCATTGCTTCTTAGTAGCTTCCTGCTTTGACTCATTATGGGGGGGCCTCAGCGAGTGTCACCTTCCTATGTTATTTGTAGAGATGTAGCAAATATGATCTTTACGCTTTACGTGTTAAATTTGTAGTTACAGCAAACTCTAAACTGACACTTAGCATAGCAGAAGTCATTGAGAAAGTCAAGCTAAAGTTTGCTGCAGATGTACATTTAACACATAAAAGAGTCTGTACTAAGATTACAAGTTATTCCCTATCTACAGGGTAAGGGATAACTTGCTGATTGGTGGGGGTCTCATTTCTGAGAACAAGGGTCCCGTGTCCCCCTCTACATGTCACTGCTGGGGTTTCCTCTTCCCCCGCAGTGAAGTCAGAATGAATGAAGCACTGGCAAGCATGCACATTCATTTCAATGGGGCTGACGGAAATATCCAAGTGCTTGCCACTCTTTTCTCTTCACAGTCTCATTGAAATTGACCACCACTCTATTCAGTCTTTCTCACTGGGGGAGGTGCAGTAACCCCACAGTATGGAGATCGAGGGACACTAGACCCCTGTTCTTGAGATCTGTGGGGGTCTCAGCGGTGAGACCTCCACCAGTCAGCAAGTTATCTCTATCCTGCAGATACGGGATAACTTGTAATCTTGGTACAATCCCTTTAAGCGCTGAGCCAATCAGGGGGCAGGTCTGACTCACACCCCCTTCACACCCACTGCAGGCCGGCCACACGGAACTCCAGCTGCCGGGAGCAGGTGAGTATATATATATTTTTTATTTTAACACTTTTCTGGATGAATTGCAGGGAAGGGCTTATATATTTAAGCCCTTCCCGACAATTCATCCCACACTCGCCCGCAGCGCATTGCTTTCAATGGAGCGGGCTGTATTGCCGGCTCCATTGAATGCAATGCGCTGGACAGCTCCGGCCCGTTTCTAATGAAACGCGGCTAGGAGCAGATTTTCGGGCGATTTTCGGGCACCGGTCACGCGATTTGCGGATGCGCATCCGTCATGCGATCCGCAAATCGCACGAAAAAACGCCGTCTGACTAAGGCCTAATAATGTACATTTTCAGCTCAAATTCTCCCTCCCTTCTGTTAGCAACCAAATTGTCTATGTGTGGAGCAGATACAGTACTTACTGTAGTAGTTACTTAGGGCTTTGCTGTTTGTACTGCTGTACATTAGTGTCTAGATAGAGTTAAGTTTCATTTCATGTTGGTTTATCGTATTTACTTTTATAGAAAATGTACGATGTGGAATTATAGATTCTTACGTCTAACATCTATAGAATGGTCTTACTTTTATGAAGTTTTGTTAGCAATTTCCTTGACTATATGTTCTTGAATGAAAAGATAATGCAGGGTCATAATTCTTTAAACGACTTTGCTGAGTGGTTTCGATAACAGGTACCTCACATCACTTTGCTACAGAGTTATTCTTGGACCACAACGACCAGTCCATTTTCTGCTCACAATGGTGAATGGACAGTCATAACAGTGAATAGCACCTTGGTCTTTCTGCCTTTCTTCCAGTATAATACTAGTACTTGCTATTGGAGTAGTATGGATTGCACTTTGGCTCTTCAGACATCATTATCTTTCATTTCTTCCTTCTGAATGTTGCCTTGTCTGCTCCAAATGATGCAACTGTACTTATATGTTTTATCTTCCCTCTCCCCTAAAAATATCTTTCAGAAAGAAAACCATTATTTCAGCATTAATCTCCAGATAATCCAGATTTCCATGGTTTTCTCTTACACAGTTTAGATGAAAGACAAAGAAATGTGGTGAAAACTGCAAATGTCTACACTATGTTAATCATCCTTAAATGAAACACAATTTACAAGGTCATTTCTGTATATTTAGTCAGGATTTCAGGTTTATTTAAACAGTTTTGATATCAAGAGAAAAGTGAACTATTTGTTTTAGAGGAACAAAAACTTTGGACAAAGTGTGTTGACAAATGCTATGTAATGGCTTGAATGGTCATGCGGACTTGAGTTCAAAGTTGTCATTAAGAAGGTAGTTCTAGAATCAGTATTTGTGTTACTAAATGCATGGGAAATATGGATTTTATTTTGTGTTTGCTTTTACCTGTGGTGTACATAGAGGCAGCCACATAGCAATGGACTGCTTCTATAACACTTGTTTTTGCTAAGCACAGCCTTTTAATGATCTTTGGACTAGTTTATAAAGTACTGCTTGCTAATAAGGTCGTTTCTTTGGAGATGGAAGTCCAGTATAGGTGTGGTCCTTTTTGGACCCTTATGTCTTGGTGTGAACCCGTTTGTTTGTGCGGGCAAGGTGAATAAGCCCTGCATGTATGTAACAGCTTCTATGCTGTTTATTTGTCACTCCGTACCACAAACACCTCTATAGAACCCAGCAAGCTGCTACTTTTGATACCTGCTAACTAAATTAACTGCAACATCTAATGGCAAAATGTGAAGAATGGAAAGGAAGGAAGTAGTCTCCCCTGGATTTAAAGGGACAGTAGTTCAAAATATGGACAGCGGCCCCCAGAATAATAGTGACATCCCAAAGCAGCCCCCAGTGTACTAGTGACATCCCACAGTGGCCCCAAAGTAATAGTGACACCCCACAGTGGCCCCAGAGTAATAATGACACCCCACAGCAGCCCCCAGAGTAATAGTGACACCCCACAGCAGCCCCCAATGTAATAGTGACATCTCTCAGCAGCCCCAGTGGTAACAGTAACATCCCTCAGCGGCCCCTCGTGCAATAGTAATAGCCCACTGTGGTCCCAGCGGTAATAGTGACATCCCACAGCGGCTCCCGTGTAATAGTGACACTCAACAGCGGCCCCCAGCGTAATAGTGACATCCCACGGTGGCCCCCCCGTGTAATAGTGTCATCCTTCGGCGGCCTACCGTGTAATAGTGTCATCCCTCGGCGGCCCCCCGTGTAACAGTGACATCCCTCGGCGGCCCCCTGTGTAATAGTGACATCCCTCGGCGGCCCCCAGTGTAATAGTGACACCCCATAGCGGCCCCCGGTGTAACAATGACATCCCTCGGTGACCCCCAGTGTAATAGTGACACCCCATAGCGCCCCCTCCATGTAATAGTGACACCCCATAGCGGCCCCGGTATAATAGTGACACCCACAGCGGCCCCGGTATAATAGTGACACCCACAGCGGCCCTTGGTGTAATAGTGACACCCCACAGCGGCCCTTGGTGTAATAGTGACACCCCAAAGCGGCCCTCGGTGTAATAGTGACACCCTGCCCTCCCCCACTCAGAGTTGTGGTGCGCTCTCCTCCTGTACCTCAGCCTCTGCCACCGCAGCTCCCAGGGTCAGCGCTGTCCTCTGTCCTGACGCTCCCAGCCTCGCTGCTGTCCTGTATGCTGGGGCCGATGGGCAGGCTCTGCGCGGCCTGTGCCGCCGCCGCTCTCAGCCTCGCCGGCCGGTGCTCCTGGCCTTGGGCCCGCTGCTCTCAGCCTTGCCGGAGTCATCCGCCCCCAGCCAGTCAGAAGCTGGGGGCGTGAATCAGTTGATTGACAGGTGTATTATGTTGCCACCCCTTACTTCCGGTGGCAACATAGTATACCAGTACCCGAGAGCATATTAACTTTTTCCTCAACACTTCTGCCCTATTCAGCAATTCCAACAACCTGAGTGGTTGTTTGCTGAATCAGCCAACCCAAACAACCAATCAGGTTGCTGGAATTGTCGGGGGAGGAGGATCCTGGCTGCACACTGACATCACAGTGTGTGCTGGGATCGGCGCTGCTAGCAGTGCAGCTGAGTGAATGCCGGCAGGGGAGCCGCGACCCCTGCCAGTATTCACAAGTGGTGAGCGGCTGATGGCGGCGCGTGCCAGCAGGGAGGGCTCTGCGTGCTGCCTCTGGCACGTGTGCCATTGGTGCGCCACCACTGCTGTAGGCCCACCAGTGCAGACTGACTGCTGTGTGCCTGTGACTAGGAGAAAGAGGCGGTGGTGGTACTTGAGGCATGCTGTGTCATTCACTTTATGATCTGTACTGCATGCCTTGGATGAAGCACATGGGTAGAACCACTAATAAGGAATGGCAGCGAGCTTGCCTCGCCTCCTGCACAACATGAAGCTGTTGCTTCAGTGGGAGCTGCTTGAAGTGCCAACTTAGCCTGTCCTCTACCTCCTCCACCACTTCTGACATGCCCCTTACTTTTTGCTTTCTTCGTGTTTAATTTTTATGTATTTATTTTTTATTTAGTTGGTCACTGTTTAGTGCAGTTTTATGTAACTTATCAGCTAACTTTGTAGTTTGCAGAAAACCATTGTTAGCTGTGTAAGGCCTGCAAATAATTCATAGTGGCTGAGCTGATGACTTTCAATGATGTCTGAGGCTGCTGACATGCACTGTGTGTATTTGCTATTTCCCTGTTTGGTTTTATTTTTATTTTATATAAATAAAAAAAGGGCTACCAACTAAATAAGCCGCAATCCCTGGGAGGCACAATTTGTGAGAACAGAAGGCCGAAGAGTATAGCTTTAATAATAGTAACAATGTAGTGTAAAAAACTCTCCTTTTATTAAATAAAGTGCTATTTAAAAAAAGAAGTTTTTTTTCATCACATTGATGCTATTATTAATTTCATGCTTAGAGTGTTGGCCCATCAACACCAGTCTTTCTGTTCAATCTGGTAGGCAGCATCTTTGTCACTGCTACCTCATCCCATTCTTCATATATAATTCTTCTTCACGTACACGGGTTTTGTTCCACCCTTCTTCTTTCTTTCCTCATCTACAGAGTATAGCTCGTATCTTTGTGAGCTGTTTCTGTGTGGTGCAGCGTGATTGAATTCTCCAAGCCCCACTGCTAGCTATGTAAGGCCTGCAAATAATTCGTAGTGGCCAGACTTGTGACTGAACGACATCTGAGGCCACTTACACACACTGTGTGTATTTGCGGTTTCCCTGTTTGGTTTATTTTTGGTTATATTAACACAAAACACGTCCAACAACTAAATAAGTTGCAATCTCTGGTTGGCACGATATGTGAGAACAGAAGGCCACACAGTACAGTTTGTATATTTGCGCACTGTCCCTATGTGATGCAGCATAATTGAATTTTCCCAAACCCCACTGCCAGTGACATAACATCTGCAAATAATTAGTAGTAGTCAGACTAGTAACTAGTGACTTTGAACAATGTCACAAACTAAGAACTGCAATATTCCCCACACAGAAGTGTAGTTTGTCTGCTTTTGCTGCCATACATGTTGACAGCAGCAGAAATATACCCCCAATGTACAGACCATGTTTTATATAGACATATAAAGGTGATGCAGCTTCTTTCTCAGCTCCCTCTAATGGAACTCAGTTTACGTTCTCTTCTAGTATACAAGATTTCAACCGCAGCAGCAATACAAGATGTTAACAGCAGCAGAAATATACCCCCAATGTACCATGTTTTATATAGACATATAAACGTGATGCAGCTTCTTTCTCAGCTTCCTCTAATGGAACTCAGTTTATGTTCTCTTCTGGTATGCAAGATTTCACACCCAGTAGTAATATATCCTCTGCAGAATATCTGTCCTTATTAAGAACAGACCATGTGTTATATACGCATACAAGGGCTTAAACACATGGGTGTGTTTTTGTTCCGTTTTGCAGCCATAAAAATCATGGCCGCAAAACAGGAAGAAACTAAATCATTGATTTCAATGGTTTTGTTTTCACTAGCAGGATTCCCACACATTAATACTATATGGGAGAAAAGGTAGAACTTGTCCTATGTTTCCCACGTGTAGTTTTTCTACATGCAGGAAAGATATGGCAGGACCTATCTTCCCGCTTTTTTTTTTTTTTTTACCAGCACGCAATAGTGGGAAATTTGAATGGTAAAGAAAAAAAAGAGTTTTACCTGGTTCATCTGCTAATACGGTCCATAGCGGTGAGTGTATTTGTGCATTTCCAGTCTGTTTAAGCCCTCAATGTGATGCAGCTTCTTTCTCTGATCCCTCCAAGGAAGCTCTGCTATAGCAGACAAGCAGCAATATATACTCTGTAGAATATCTGGCCCTAACAACAGGTCACGTGTTATATAGGCACATTAACATGATGCAGCTTCTCTGTCCTGTGCTCAACTGTAAAACCGCTGTTGGTTACACTGTGCCTATGTTATATTTGGCTAGGTCATATGATGCAGGTGTCCAATGAAACTGCTACGCATATGCAAGATGGAGGACACATTTGGTGACATCACCAAGGTACCCCAGCAGTTGATTTACTGCATGCTGATCTCTGCAGTAGGCATTATGGGAAATATGATTTTCCCATGATTTTCATCAAAAATCGGTTGGACTTAAACTATTTGATTTTGGGAAAATTGTGACTTTTTTCACCCGGCCAATCAAGATGAGCAATACTAGTGGCACAGAGGGAGATCCATTAATATAAGGTGATAGAGTGAAGCCTCTATTAATATAAGGTAGCATAGAAAGCAACTCTGTGAGTATGAGGGCTCAGTCAGACAAGCGGCGATCCGTGTGTATTTTCACGCGGAAAAACGTCGGCACCACGTGCGGATGTAAATCCGCATGACCAGGTCCATTGCCAGCCATATGTTCTTTCTCTGGCAGGTGCGGATTTTTGTCCGCACCTGCTGTGCGGCAGTTTTTCAGCTTGCAAATACGCTCGGATCTCCGCTCGTCTGACTGAGCCCTCAGGGGACACAGAAGGAGCTCTATCAGTATGAGTGGACACAGAGGGGGCTCGGTTAATTTAAGGTTACACAGAAGGGGATCTATCACTATAAGGAAGGATCACTGTTACTTTAAGCCTGGTTTCACATGGGACAGATTTCCAGCTGAATTCTCACGGATTGGCCACACCGAAAATTCGCGAGAATACCACTGTAAAACCGCAGCTGTTTTGGATCGGCTTCACTGCCTGAATTTCTGCGAGGAGAGAGGACGCTGTGGAAAAAAAGAAAGAATTGACATGCTGCATCTTTAATTTCCGCGCGGCATGGCCGTTTCCGTACGGTTTGCCCACAACGGATTGGCTGCAGCGTGTGGATGAGATTTTTGCACAATCCGCACGGAAATTCTGTAGCAAATTCATCCCGTGGGAATCCAGCCTAAAGGCTTGTTCTAGTTGCAGCAAACTTTGATAGAGGACAAGATTTTTTTTTTTTTAAATGACACACTCCCCGCTAGTCCAGTGCCACCAATTCGGTCCTCACTGCCAATCTTTGTTTACTTGTCATTTTTGTATCAGTTGGTTTCCATCTCATTCCTTTTTAATGGTTCTGTTTTGTATTCTTTGTTTTTCTTCCTTTCTGCACATGTTCCTTTTAAAATGGATCTGTTAAAATGTGCTGCAGTCTGTACAATGACACAGAGAACATTTAATTTGATTCCCACAATTACTAAATTACTATTAGGTGTTTGTTAAATTTTTTTTACAAAGAATATATATATATATATATATATATATATATATATATATATATATATATATATATATATATCCTGTGAAAATAAGACCTACCCCAAAAATAAACCCTAGCGTAATTTTTCAGGATTTGTAGGTATGCAGCATGATTTTTTCTGGATTTTTGAGGATGCTCGAAATATAAGCCCTACTCCAAGAATTAGTCCTAATTACAGTTAATAAAACAGTCAATTGTCAATTTAAATAGTGCCCAGGCAGCTATACATGTGAAAAAGTAAAATCTTTTGGAGCAAAAATTAATATAAGACTCTGTCTTATTTTGGGGGAAACAGGGCATGTATGTATGTATGTATGTATATATATATATATATATATATATATATATATAGTGATGTGGGGGAAGGGGCCTGGGCCTATTCTTTGCACAGGGGCCCCCAGTGGTCTGTGTCCATCAGTGCTTAGAAGTACTATTAATCTGAGTAAACCTCTACTTCTAGAAATCTAATGTATACCAGAAGTTCCAAAGAAATTTCCAAACTCTGCCAGCTTTAAGTTGAAAGAAGAGCAGCAGTGAAATCCTGTATCGCACATCAATGAAATCCACATGATTAAACAGACATCTTTAGATGTGATTGTAAACTGACTGCATTCTGCGATAAATGATACATACCCGATTACATATGTTTTCTATCTGTGCTTTAATCAGTCAGGTGGTTTGGTCAGTGTACACTGCAGGATACATTGCAAAAGGCTCCCATGATATATTTTTTTAGTTCAATACATTTAGAGTGAACAGTAAATATTGCATGTAAGGGTTACTTTTCTAGCTTTTGTTGGTCCTTCCACTCAGTTATGCTTAGTAACAATATGTTGCTTTCAGCTTCACTTCAGCTGGTGCAGAGAAGTACCAGGTACTCGGCCACATTCCCGGACTGGTATCTCAGAGCACATGCACAACTCTACACCTGTTTATAACAACTAGTAGGCGGCTCAGATTGTTTTAGAGTTATAGGGACCTTTTACGCGGGACAGAATTACGCCGCAGGACGCAGCCAAATCAATTCTTGCAGAACTCCACACCAGAATTCACAGGTCTAACTTTGGATTTTGATGCAGAATTGCAGGCAGGTTTTAAGCCCTTTTCAATTTTGTATCAAAATCCGCAGGTAGTCTGTGGATTTTGGTGCGGAATTCGCTTTGATTCAACTTTGATATCGCTGCGTTTTTTTACGTGATTCTCAATGGGACTTTCTAATGCTAAAAACGCATCACACAGAAATCGCAAAGCACCAACTTGCGAGGCGTTTTTAACATTAGAAAGTCCCATTGACAATCGTGTAAAAAAAAACACAGCGATATCGCAGCATTAAAAAAACGCAAGTGGGTAAGAGCCCTAAGGGGGGTGATAAACGAAAAAAAAGAAAGTGTTTAAACTACTAAAACAAGAAGGCAGCGAAGAAGCACTAAAATTATACAGGAGGAAAAAATCATGCAAAGAAAATATCAAAATTGCTAAGGAGGAGGCTGAAACACTGATCGCCAAAGAGAGCAAAAATAACCCAAAACTATTCTTCAATTATAAAAAAAGTAAAAGGATTGCACTGAAAACACTGGCCCTTTAACAAATAATGCAGGAGAAACCATAGAAGACGATGGGGGGAAGGCAAATCTATTACATAGTTTTTTTTTCAAGTGTATTCATGAATGAAAAAGAAATATCCCACGAGATGCAAGGGAATTAACTCCTCCCCCCTCCCCCCCCTTCCCCACCGCTAAATATTGCATGCTTAACACAAGAGGAAGTGCAGAGCTAGTTAAAAAGTATTAAAATCGATAAATCGACGGGCCCAGATGGAATACACCCAAGGGTTCTAAGGGAACTAAGTGACGTGATAGCTAGACAACTATTTCTTATATTTATGGACACTATTGAGACCGGGGTTGTACCACTGGATTAGTGCATTGCCAGTCTGGTTCCAATATACAAAAAGGGGTCTAAAAGAGAGCCTGGATACTACAGGCCATATATTTATCAATGACCTGATAGAGGGGCTGCACAGTAAAATATCGATATTTGTAGACAATGCAAAATTATACAAGACAATTAATAAAAAGGACGACAATGTGTGGCTACAAAAGGACCTAGATAAACTGGGGGCTTGGGTAGAAAAATGGCAAATAAAGTTCAATATTGATAACTGTAAGGTTATGCCCATGGGCAGGAGAAACGGATGTCACCAATATACACTAAATGGGGTACTGCTAGGGAAAAGTGACATGGAAAAAGACCTGGGGGTACTAGTGGATTGTAGATTAAACTGGAGCAACCAATGCCAGTCAGCTGCTGCAAAAGCAAATAAAGTCTTGGGGTGCATCAAAAGAGGTATAGGGGCGAGGGATGAGACCATTATTCTTCCACTATATAAGGCACTTGTCAGGCCCTCACATGGAATACTGCACACAGTTCTGGTCACTGGTGCTCAGGAAAGATGTTGCAGTGCTTTAGGGGGTTCAAAGAAGGGCAACTAAACTAATAAATGGAATGGGAGGACTGCAATACCCAGAGAGGCTATCAAAAGTGGGATTATTCACCCTCGAAAAAAGACAGTTATGGGGCGATCAAATACCTATGTATAAATACATGAGGGTACAATACAAGGATCTCTCCCATGATCTGTTTATAGCCAGGACTGCGACGGTAACAAAGGGGCATTCGCTACGTCTAGAAGAAAGCAGGTTTCAGCACCAACACAGAAGGAGGTTCTTTACTGTAAGAGCAGTGAGACTGTGGAACCCTTTGCCTGAGGATGTGGTGATGGCAAAATCCATAGAGGGGTTTAGGAGGGGACTAGATGTCCTTCTAGAGCGCTATGATATTACAGGATATAGACATTAGGTTACCAGAGGGTTGTTGATCTCAAATATTGATCCAGGGATTACTCTGGCTGCCATTATGGAGTCAGGAAGGAACTTTTTTCTTCCAAATGAGGTAAATTTACTTGTGTTTTTTTTTTTTTGCCTTCCTCTGGATCAACAAGAGGAAGGGGGGAGGTAGAAAAAGGCTGAACTAGATGGACATTGTCTTCATTCAGCCTAACATACTGTGTTACAATGAATATACACAGGCGGATTTGCATTGCGGAATCTGGAGTGGGCGTTCGCCTCCGGATTCCGCAGCAAATACTGGTCATGAAGAATCCGGAGAGGTAAACAGGGTCGACGGCTGGGTAAAGGGTCAGATTCTGATGCAGCATCCCGCATGTGGAATCCGACCCAGCCATGTGCATTCAGCCTAAGATTACAGCAAATTTTGCAAGCTTTTGAAAAGTCGTTATTCTTAAATCTATCTAAAAAACTCCCACCACACAAACCACTTCTTCTTTCTTCTGTACTTTGGAAAATTGGAGTGAGAAATGTAAAAAAGAAAAAAAAGTTGCACATTTTTGGGCACAGCCCTACTTGTGCAAAAATTACCCATGCACACACTTACATCACATGACTCAAGTGCAACCACCAGGGATGATCTATCTGAGCCACTCAATCTTGCACATACCTTTCACACAGGCTGCAAATTGAGCATAGATCACACCCCAACACAGTCCTTACACCCTAAGCTCTTGCTGCCACCCTTCCTGGAGAAGGCCTTGGGACCTGCATACACACACCCATTCCAGCAATCTAGGGTGAACACGACCAAAGCTTCGGGTCAGAACCCCAAGATATGCCTACTTATAAAGGCTTTAGGCCTTTCTCACACAGGAGCTTCTTTCTGCGATTTCGCTGTGGCTGAAAACAAAAGTAAATCACAGCAAAGCGACATGAGGGTGCTTTCAGATGAGCGTGTGTGTACATAGGTGCGCACAAAACCACACATCTATTAGAAACATTGGTTCGCTATGGAGTGTTCACATGTCTGTGTTTTACAGGCATGCAAATGCACGTACCTGCAAAACATAGGACATGTGTGCACTATAGGTCCATGGTACATGTCAATATTCCCCAACAGGAAATCCCCTTGTCACTGAACACTGTGACAGCACTGTCACAGTGTTCAGTGACAAGGGAACACCCCGCAGGGAGTCAAGAATCCCCTGCCACAGCTGTCAAAGCTGTGGCAGAGGATTCTTCATCTTCGCCAAGAGTCCCCTTGTCACTGAACACTGTGACAGCACTGTCGACAAAGGGACTCCCTGCAGGGCTGAAGAATTTCCCTGCCACAGCTGTGAAAGCTGTGGCAGAGGATCGCAATGTTCTCCCATTGCTTTGAATGGGACCGGCGCTTCTGTAGCCCCATTGAAAGCAATGGGCTGCCGGCAAACCCTGCAGGGATTTTTGGGGAAGGGCTTTAAATATAAGCCCTCCCCGGAACATCATCCCTAGAATGTGTTAAAAATAAAAAAAAAATATACTCCCCTATCCACAGCTGCCGGGGCTCAGGCGCACTAATCTGAATCTCTTATTGCAACTCGCTGCTGATAGGCCTCCCCTGTTCCAGATTCTACCCTCTCCAATCCATCCTGAATGCGGCAGCCAGGCTCATCTTCCTGTCCAGCTGCTACTCGGACCCCTCTGCCCTGTGCCATTCACTGCACTGGCTGCCCGTCAAATACAGAATACAATTTAAACTCACTACCCTCATCCACAAAGCGCTCCACAGCACCACCCGCCCAACATTGCTTCCCTCATCTCAATTCACTACCCAGCCCACGCCCTCCGCTCTGCTAATGAAATCAGACTGAGTGCCTCTTTAATTCAAACCTCTCATTCCCGCCTCCAAGACTTCCTCAGAGCAGCACCTGTGCTCTGGAATGCGCTACCAAAAACTATCTGGGCAATCACTGACACACTAAACTTCAGGTGTGCTGTAAAAACGCACCTCTTCAGGGAGGCATACCATATTTCCTAAACCAAACCCCTCATTACTCCGCCTGATAACATGCTTCCTGTCCCACAGACTGCAATCCCTGCTAGCCATAATCAACCGGCACCTGCAGTCATCCCGATTCCGCCACTATACGGCCTGAGCATTGTCTGTGTGTATAGCATCCCTCACTCTCCACCTTACCATACCGTGCACATCTCCAGCCCCTTTACCTTCTGTATCCCCCCATTATTTGTACTATGTAAGCTCGTTGGAGCAGGATCCTCACCCCTACTGTTTCCATCAATTGATTACTTCATGTAGCCGTTGTCTTGTGTTATTTCCCCTGTTTTGTAAGCGCTGCGGAATATGTTGGCGCTATATTAATAAAGATTATTATTATTATTATTCTTTCAGCAGGCAGGCATTTAAAATCCCCGCCTGCTGAAGGGGCTGTATCTGATTGGCTGAGCATTCAGTCAATCACAGCCAGCGCTTAGCCATTCATTGAATGACAGCTGAGCGCTGCCTGTGATTAGTCACAGCGCTCAGCCAATCACAGGCAGCGCTTGGCCATTCATTGAATTCAAAGCTCATTCAATTCATTTAAAGCCCTTCCCTGAAAATACATGCAGGACTTGCCGATAGCCCATTGCTTTCAATGGGTGCTGCAGAAGCGTCGGTCAAATTGAAAGCAATGGGAAAACATCGCAATCCTCTGCCACAGCTGTCACAGCTGTGGAAGGAGAATTCTTCAGCTCCGTGGGGAGTGCCATGTCACTGAACACTATGGATGGTAGAAGTAGTTGCATTATCAGCGGCACAGTATTAAAAAACTTCACATGAAAACAGATGTGTAGTTGTCTAGGCCTGGTGATAGTGGCCAACTGCAGGTGTAGTGGACTGGTGGTAGTAGTGAGTCGATAGCAGGGGTGGTGGTAGTAGTAGCAATAACAGATCTAATCAGTTGCATCAGCCACTTGAGGTTTAAAATTCCCAGTAATCCAGGCCTGATTCCATTTCACAAACATGAGTTTTTCCAAGATTTTGGTGGACAATCTTGTTTGCCTAAGGGGGAATGACACCATATTCCACACTGGATACCCTCTTTGATACTGCACTTGAAGGTGTATACCCATGGCAAACTGAGCCAATTCTTGCCAATGCCCCAATCTACTGATTTAGAGGTCCATGTGGTCTGGGCTCAGGGTATCTGCCGAAGAAAGTGCACAGTTCAGGTATGACAGAACTGGTTCTTCAGGTGGTGGTACTCAACATCTCTATGGTGATAATAATGTGTATCAGATCGGTATATTGGATGCCAAAACATTGTCATTATCTTCCTACACCTCTAACTCTGGCTGCAATGACTGCTGAAGCTCTGGTGCATAGCTTTTTACAGTGCTCTAACCTGACCTCTATACTGTATCCTGATTAGCTGGGGGGGGGGGGGCTGTTTGCAAGAGATTATGGGCTACCATAAGGTCAAGCAATCCTTCCTCCTTCTCTTTTCTGCTATTTTAGTGGGTTTGGTCAACACAAACCGCCCGAGGTTTAGGTTTGCACTGAACCGAACTTTTAGTGAAGTTTCGGTTCTCTCAACTCTACTTGTGGATATAAAACGTACACACATATATACTGACATCATACATGTTTATCAACACCACCCATTCTTTTCTTTTGTAAAAGGACTATTGGTCTTGCCAACTGGATGCATACAATGTGACAGCAATAACCTCAAATAAGAATGCCTCAGGGCCTTTCTAACAATTTTACAAAGCATTTAACTACTTTTATAATAACAAGAGCAGCTGACATGACAAACTTAGTTGCAACTTTTAAGATGCCTCCGTTAAAGAGCAAGAAACAGATACATGTATAATAGTCACAGCAGCAGTATTCAAAAAGAATGCTTCAAAAGTAAAACTGCTTTCTTCATACATGAATTGACATACAATAGCCAGAATGATATGAAAAGATAGAAGAACTCTTCAGGTTTTTAATGCACCCAAGGCCCAATGCACAGGGGCGTATGTGCATTGCGGAATCCGGAGCAGGTGTCCGCCCTCGGATTCTGCAGCGCAATCCGACTTGGCTGTGTGCATTCGGCCTTACTGATGTTCAATAGGAGCACTGTTGGTGACACCATATGACCTAAAACAATGCATCTCGAATCGATAACACAAGATGTGCAGAATGTGTCTGGGCAATACTGGACAACCGACTGACATCCGACTTTACCAACGGCGCCTACATCAAACATCTGTAAAGTGGATTAAAAACTTAAGAGTTCTTCTATCTTTTACTGTCATCCTGTCAATTCATGTATGAAGAAATCAGCTTTACTTTTGCACCATTCTTTCTGAATCCCCCGTATGCTGTACAGAATATTTGAGGTCGTTTTCAAGACCGTATAAGTAAATGAAGCGTTTTGCTTTTGCTGTCTGAAGACTGAATGCCTCATTATTATTTCTTTCCCTATGTTAGCCAGAAGGCATGTACTAAACTGTGAATCCCCCTCCTGTAAGTGGAATGCCGGGAGTTGTAGTTCTGAGAGATCAAGGAGGGGGAAAGAAAGTCCACATACACGTCACTATAGACTGTTAACCCTCCCACAGCCCAGGAATGCAGGCATGAAACCCAGCATGAGAAAGGAACTACACAGACACAGATAAGTAATAAAATGCAGCCCAACACACTTCTGTATAGTTATTAGTGAGGCCCGCCTGAGATGTTCTATTCTTTAGTTATTTAACCGTGTCCTTAATTCTTCATCAAGTAGCAGAGCCACAAAGATGCTGGGCATGTATGTGCCAGACAGATTTTCTCTGAAGTCTTCCCAAGTCCAAGACGGGATGGGGATATATACCAGCAGGAGAGTAAAAAAGGTTTGTGTCCTTATACCTTAAAGCCTTGGAGGGTGGCACAGATACCCAGGAAGCAGCATTAGTACTTACTCAGTCTTGTAAGGAGGGTTAAGCTGCCACATCTACACATGAAGAACACAGAAGCTGCTGTAAAGGAAGCTCAGCCCGGCTCCTGGATATACTTCATATAGTCTCCCATGTTATCCGGCAAATTTGTATCCTCCCCAGACTGCAAGCTCCGTAGACTGTAAGGAAGAGTATCTGTTGCTATTAGATTGCTATATGGCCAGTAATATTAACAGTGCTGTACATTCTATGGAAGTAAGGATGAGGCTAAGTTTGTGTTTATTACAGTTTGGCCATTGCTATTTACTGCAGATACTGGATATGACATTGTAATGAATGAGATTAGAGAATACAGAGTTTTAAGTAAACACAAAGTTTTTTTCTCAGACTACTGCATGCCCCATCAGTCCTTCCAGCCAAAAAACATGCACATAGAAAATTGCAATTGCATAATTTCCAAGTCTCCCTTTGCTGCCGTGGTAGTGATGGAGTTTTCAGAGAGTATTGTATCCACTTCATCGCTGTCACAGGCATAGTGGGCCATCTGCATAGGCTAATGCACTTGGTACTGGAGCTCAGTCGAATTTAAAGGGATCCCTTTCAGAAAGCAGTGATGGGGCAAACAGCTGATCACCCGAGGTCCCTCTCCTGGCATCCCCATGAAGCAACTGATTCTGCCAGTGGAAGCAGCGACCAGCAATAATACAGCATATGAATAGAGGTTTCCTTTTTGGCACAAACCCTGTAAGTGAATGTAAGTTACCAGCAGCTGTCTCCCTTTTATGAAACATTGATGACTTATCCTAAAGATAGGCCCAGGGGCGTAGCTAAAGGCTCATAGGCCGGGGTGCAAAAGTTTATCTTGAGGGCCCCCTAACTTCTCTAACCCCTAACGCAGAGGCGTAACTTGAAGCTCCTGGGCTCCAATGCAGAACCTGTAACAGGGCCCCCAACTATAATGCTTTATTCATAGTACTGGGCTCCCTATATGGAGAAGAGAGGCCTTATGGGCCCCCTAAGGCTCCTGGGCCCGGGTGCAACCGCATCCCCTGCATCCCCTATAGTTATGCCAGTGGATACGCTATTAATATGAAAAACCCCTTTTAAGTATTGATTAGGAAACCAAAATCTAGTGAGTGCTATATTCGAATATCTCATTGCCTACTACTCACTAAGCCCTCTAAAGCTGTCTATGTATACTGTACATGATAGATCTGATATTATGATTAGAGATGAGCGAGCATACTCGCTAAGGCTAACTACTCGAGTGAGTAGTGCCTTAGTCGAGTATCTGCCCGCTCGTCTCTAAAGATTCGTCTGCCGGCGCAGGTGACAGGTGAGTTGTGGCGGTGAGCAGGGGGGGGCGGGGGGAGAGAGCGATCTCCCCTCCGTTCCTTCCCGCTCTCCTCCGCCGCTTCCCGCCCCCTGCCGGCAGCCGAATCTTTAGAGACGAGTGGGGAGATACTCGGCTAAGGCACTACTCGCTCGAGTAGTTAGCCTTAGCGAGTATATTCGCTCATCTCTAATTATGATCATGGAAGAATGTCCGCAGATCCTCTCAAAAATGTCATGATTCTCTAACAAAAGTCGTTTGTCAAAAACATCAAAAGAACTTTTTCTAAGCAATTCCTACTTTAAATGTTTAAGATGTAGAAAAAAAACAAATGAGATCTCACAACCCCAAAATGAAATAAACTCCGCTGAAGTCCAGATAAGACTCCAGAAAACATCAGTGCTGAGAATTGGGAAGAAAATAAAAGTATCTTAGAGTGCACTACACCTACACTATACGAAGAAATAGACAACCCCAATTCCAAAAAAGTTGAGACGCTGTGTGAAATGTAAATAAATGTAAATTTAAAAGGAATGCCATGATTTGTAAATTTCATATAATTATATTTTATTCACAACAGAACATAGAACACATATCAGAAGGGGAAATGAGACATTTTTCCATTTCATTAAAAAAAAAATTTAGAAATTTTTGGCAGCAACACATCTCACAAAAGTTGTGACAGGGTCATGTCTACCATTGTATAGCACCCCCTATTTTTTTACAACAGTCTGTTAACGTCTGGAGACCAATTGCTGGAGTTTTGGGAGAGGAAGGCTGTCCCATTCTTGTCTGATGGAGGATTCTAACTGCTCTACAGTCCTGGGTCGTCTTTGTCAGATTTTTTTGTTTCATAATGTGCCAAATGTTTTCTATTGGTGAAAGGTCTGGACTGCAGGCAGCCGGTTCAGCCCCTGGACTCTTCTGGGAAGCCATGCTGCGATAGATGCAGTTGATATGTGGCTTATTCTTTGCATTTGTGGATTGTATTAATAGATAATGATTAGAGATGAGCGAGCACCCAAATGCTCGCATCCGGGTTATTCGAGTCAAGCTTTCGTAAAATTCGAGAGTTCTACTCAAGTAACGAACCCCATGGACTACAATGGGAGACTTGAGCATTTTTGTATGTGGGACACCAGGTCCCGAGCTTTTTTTTCCCCTTGGTTCTCTCTCTCTCTCTCTAAAACAGGCACGTCACAGCAGGAAGGAGCTAAAAAGTGGGGCGGGGTCGAACACTGTTTGATGCTCCTTCGAGTAACGAGCACCACCGAGTATGCTAATACTCGAACGAGCATCAAGCTCGGCAGAGTATGTTCGCTCAACTCTAATAATGATTTCTGGAAGTATTCCTGAGGCCATGCAGTGATTTGCATTACAGAATCATATGTGTTTTTAATGCAGTGACGTCTGAGGGCCCGTAGATCTCAAACATCCAGTATTGACTGTTGGCCTTGTCCCTTGTGCACATAAATTCCTCCACATTATGTACTGTAGATGGTGGGTTATTCAAAAGTCTTTTGTTATCCCTGTCTCAACATTGGCGAGATGTGCTGCTGCCATGAATTTCTAAATGAGTTTTTTTTAATGTAAAAATGTTCAATTTTCAACTTCAGATGTTTTCTGTGTTCTATTGTGAATAAAATATGGCCGTATGGGATTTCCAAATCATTACATTCTTTTTCTTAACACTTCTGTACATTTAACACACTGTCCCACGTTTTTTGGAATTGGAGTTGCAGATGTAGATGTTACGGATTACTACCATTATTTATTGACAACACATTTCCCAGTACTACTCAGAGAATATATTCATTCTCATTGGTCATGGCCACAATGGGGTAACTATCATATGTCACTAGGACTACCACTTGGATCATTGATGATGTGTTTTTCCTTAATAAAATGGACTGATAAAATAAAATAAATGAAGCATGTCCTCTTTGGCTTTACCTCTTAAAGTAAATGAACTGCTTTACACACAAAATAATCTTTTGATGTATTAAAGGGAGTTTGTCAGCTTAAATATGCTGTCCAAACTACAGGCATCACCTTATAGAGCAGGAGGAGCTGAGCAGATTGATATATGGATTTATGGGAAAAGATTCAGTGGAACTAGTATTTTATTCATTGATATCTCTGCTCATTGTAAGCTGAACAGTCCAATGGGCGGAGCTATCAGTGATTGACAGCTACCACTGTATGTATAGTCATACACAGATAGCAATTAATTACTTATCTGCTCAACTCCTCTTGATCTTTAACATGCTGCCTGCACTTTAGACAGCATGTTTGAGCTGACAGATTCCATTTATGGTGCATTCACATGGGCGAGAAAATTGAGCAAGTTTTCTGCACAGAGCTCACACAAACATACAATCCTTTACATGGATGATTTTTCTCTCCCAGCGATGCTGCAAGACGGAAGAATTGTGTTATGTTCTATTTTCTTACAAGTCTCACACGAGAATAGAACATGCAGATGTGCGGTCTCCCACACATTGCACAGCACACAGTTGGGGTGGGCTGTTCGTGTGCTGTGTGATGCGACTCGTGCCTGAGAATGTCGGGTGTGACTCGCTATCACCCATGTGAACGCACCCTTAAAAAGACAACTTAGAAAATAGTATTCTGGGCAGTGGCGTACATAGAAGAGAAGGGGCCCCATAGCAAAGATAAAAATGGACCCCTTATTAAGGTGCAGAATTTTGGCACACCGGATAGAAGGGTCTGGTGTTTGAGTTCCCCTTCATTCTCTTTACATGACCTTTTAGACATTTAAATACCCCGTTATTTTTGAGCAATTTAGTTCCTTTGGAAAGAGGAGTTTTATGCTGGTTCCAAAACTTAGTAGAGAAGGGAGTGAGGCCAAACATTGCTGTGCCCCCATAGCAGCCACATGGTCTGTTTCTATGGTGCACTTGGGTCTGGGGTCTAGACAATGCTATCAAAGAAATGTTAGAGTAAAAAACTTTGTGGTGCTCAACAGAGCTCTGCACTGCTTTCACTTAGATCAGACAGTCTCTTGGTTTCTCTCTAAGGGCTTAAATAGAGGGGCGTATGTACTAATATGCTCGCTGCTATGGAGTGTATTAGTGCATGAACCAGGGTTCTTTTTCACTATTCGAACGATTTTGAAAAAAGAAGCGAGAACATAGCTCATGCTTTATCTTTCTTGCATGTAGTAAAACCACGTGCAAGAAAGATAGGGCTAGTCCTATCTTTTCTCATGCATAGTATTAATGTGCAAGAATCCCAATAGCATAAACAAAACCATTGAAACCAATTATTTCGTTTTGTGGCTGTAATTTTCACAGCTGCAAAACGGGACTAAAGCACACCCATGTCTTTAGGCCCTAAAAGTCATTGTTAGGCCCCAGACCTTTCATTCTAATGATCAGTATAGGAATCCGGATCTCCTTTATACAGACTAACATGTCTCTACGATATGTCAAAAGAGAACGTGCCTTTATTAAGCCTCATACACATGGTAGTGCTGTGTACACATAGTCTGTATGACACTACCAGAAAACCTTATGGCTAAGTAGTGCAGAGCCATACATGCTCTGTATGCTGTGTTATGGTGCCTATTAGAGATGAGCGAACGTACTCGGTAAGGGCGATTCCGCAATCGAGCACCGCGATTTTTGAGTACTTCACTACCCGGGTGAAAAGTACTCGGGTGCGCTGTGGGGTGGGGGGTTGCAGAGGGGAGTGGGGGGTAGCAGCGGGGAACAGGGGGGAGCCCTCTCTCCCTCTCCCCCCCACTCCCCTCTGCAACCCCCCGCTCACCCACAGCGCTCCCGAGTACTTTTCACCCAAGTAGTGAAGTACTCGAAAATCGCGGTGCTCGATTGCGAAATCGCCCTTACCGAGTACGTTCGCTCATCTCTAGTGCTTATGAATAATATCATATAAGAGAGAAGAACCCTGTAATACAACATTTTTATCATTTTTTCCACTTTTCTGTTCCATTATAGGAACAAATAATTAAAATATGACTGACACTTACAACACTCAATGGAACCCATTGACTATAATGGGTTGTGTTGGGTTTTTATCCTGATGTCTATCATTTTACCATTTTACCCAGAAAAATAGAGCTACATGCTGTGCTATGTTTTTCAAGATTTATGATGGAAACCTTGGATGGAACCTCCAAATATAAATGTGAATACAGCCTAATATGAAGCTATAACACTGCAACACGATAAAAAATGAGTGATTTATGGTCATTATATGTATATTATCAGTGTAAGTGCTTCATGCATTCATACTTAGTAATATGCATGTATACAAAATTTGGTAGCAATGACCAGCTATACAGTCCAAGGCAGAATAGAGACAAGTGTCTTGTAATAGATGTGCAATACAATTTTGGATAGACTTCTATGTAAGCAGCTCTATGGCTATAAGCAGACAACAAAACCATTTTACCAACAATGTTAAGCTGCATTTTACAAATCAAAGATGAAATACTTTATTGTTTATAGCTTGTCCCAAAAAAGTTGCTGTCTGATGTCCAGGGAAGACGTCCATGTTGGTAGACACAGGGTACGGGCTGTAGACTGACCTATCCTATATGTACTTCACCTTCTGGTACTGCAGATATCACCATTAGAGATGAGCGAACGTACTCGGTAAGGGCGATTTCGCAATCGAGCACCGCGATTTTCGAGTACTTCACTACTCGGGTGAAAAGTACTCGGGGGCGCTGTGGGTGAGCGGGGGGTTGCAGAGGGGAGTGGGGGGGAGAGGGAGAGAGAGAGGGTTCCCCCCTGTTCCCCGCTGCTACCCCCCGCTCCGCCGCTCCCCCCCTGCCCCCGCCGTACCCGAGTACTTTTCACCCGAGTAGTGAAGTACTCGAAAATCGCGGTGCTCGATTGCGAAATTGCCCTTACCGAGTACGTTCGCTCATCTCTAATCACCATCCTAAAAGATAATTTTACACATAGACTGATGTAATAAAGACATTTAGCAGTGCCAATAGTCCATTGTCCAATGATCTTCTAGCACAGACTTTCAAAGCAGGGTTCTTAGTCAAGCTGCAATCCTAATACAGGAATAAGAGTTTCAAAAATATTAATGCTGATATTTATTTCTAACATGTTCTTTTTTTGTAGAACATTAATTTTGGCTTCTTTACTTTATGATTAGGGTGAGAAGTTTGGACCATTTGCTGGAGAAAAGCGGATTCCAACTGAAGTGGATGAAATTATGGATAACAGATTAATGTGGGAGGTAGCAACACATAACTCTTTGATTTTACATTTTCTCGTTTGAAGATGACCGAATCTAGTTACTATAATGAAATGAATGCAGAAAAACAATTCCAACCAGATCACTGTCTGAAACCTGTTCTTAATATGCAAAAAAGCTGAGATCTGTTCCTGGGTGTACATCACTGAATTTGAGTTTTTTTATGTATAAAAGTCATAACATGTTCTCTCCAAAGGATAGGCCATAAATGCCTCATACAGATTCATTTTTAGCTTTATTCTTAATGTGATGTGCTATCAGGTTGGTTTATTTACACTTTGAATTGCTTTACAATGGTTTTTGTTGTGTTAACCTAAGAGAGCAATGGCATTTTAATGGGTTAAGATAAGATAACTTTCTGCACCATGTTATCGCAATCAAGCTAAAATTTACTGTCTGTAGATGGGGGGAGGGAATGCCTGATTTATAACAGCAACCAGCTGCATTGGCTTCAATGGAGAGGTGGTTGATTGAAATCTATTGGATCTATGCCTTTTTCAGTTATTTCCATAGACACCAATGGAAAGAGATGGCCGCCTTTCCATTGAAGTCTTTGCATCAAGCATACTTGTGTCCAATTTGCATCAGGAAACAGAAGTTAGAAGATCTCCATTCTCCTAATAGGTAAATGTCCCAGAGATGGGATGACGAGCTATAAAGAATTTTATGGCATATTCTGTGGCTTGATGAATGTGCTTAAGAAGACAATGCACATTTAAATATATAAACATAGGTAAATGGATTCTGTCATTAAGAAAAGAAAACAAAAATCTACACTTACCTATTTCTCCCACGTCAGTCTTCACCTCTCTTGCAGTCTGGGGAAAAAGTCACTTCACCTCCAGCTGGCTGATTCCTGTCCTTCCTGTGAGGTTAAGTACATTGCCGGCAGTCTTCTTTCTGCTAGCTAATGTATGTTATGTCACAGTTCACAGGCCAGCAGAGGTAGTGCCATTCTACTTCAGAGACTGCTCATGCAAGCTGTCTTGGCAATAGTTTAGAATTCCTTGCTAGGCAGTGAATGCTACAGCACAGGGGTGTGACCTTCACTGACCCGGCTAGAAGAGAATGTGAGGAATGCAGCCTTCACAACAAGCCGGTTGCCCAGAACTAGACACAGTATTCTGGAGGAGGTCTGACTAAGGAAGAGTAGAGGGGGATAATTACCTCACGTGATCTAGACTCTATACTTCTCTTAATACATCCCAGAATTGTGTTTGTCTTTTTTGCTGCCGCATCACACTGTTGACTCATGTTCAGTCTGTGATCTATTAGTATACCCAAAGATTTTTTACATGTGTTGCTGCTTAGCCCAATTCCTCCCATTCGGTATGTGCTTGTTTAATGTTTCTTGCCCAGATGTAGGACTTTGCATTTCTCCTTGTTAAATACAGTTCTGTTAGTTGCCGCCCACTGTTCAAGCTTGTCTAGATCTTTTTGAATTCTCTCTCTCTTCTCTAGTGTTAACTATCCCTCCTAGCTTTATGTCGTTGTCAAATTTATAAAAATGTTGAACAACACTGGGCCTAGGACAGAGCCTTGTTGTAACCCACTTGATACATTCTTCCAATTTAATGTGCAGCCATTTATGACCACTCTTTGAGTATGATCACTCAGCCAGTTGTGAATCCACCTAACAAATACTAAATAGAAATTTACCGGCCTTTTCACCAATTTACCATTTTCATCTTGTAATCACTCTATAGCATCTTTAACTTTTCTTTTGCTTTTGACATACCCCAAAATCATTGTTTTAATTAATTTTGGCCTTACTTGCAAACCTCAATTTATTATCAGCTTTAGTTATTCTGACACTTGCCCTACAGTCTCTGCAAACTGCATTATATTCTTCTTTAGATATGCCCTCCTTTTCCATTTCATAAACATATTTCTCTTCCTTTTTAACATGTGTGGAAATTCTGTGTTTATCTGGTCTCTTTAAATGCTTCCCATTCTTCCTTCTTTTAAGGATTGTTAACGATTGTGCTTTGAGAATCTCATTTTGCAATATTTCCCAACAACATTTCTGTCCTTAAGAGCATCCAGCCATTGGATTCTTCCTATCCTCTTTCTGAGTCCATTCAAATCTGAAACTTCCTAAACAAACTGCATGGTTCCATGATACTCTCCTGCCCCATTACTTCCTATGATTTTGCCCTTCTGCTTTCACTTGTATAAAAGGAAATTTCATTCAAAATTTAGTCAGATTTTGCAAATTGCACATAATTTAGCATTCTCCAACAGCATTTATGGAATTATTGTATTGCTTTTTACATCAGCGAGGATTAGTTTAGTGATTATTAGTTTAGTATTTATAGTGTATTTTCATTTATTTACAGGATTTTCTGTTCATATTTTATGATGGAACTTTGACGCTATGAGCAGAACAGATATGATTACAAAAAGAAAATGAGATATATGGTCAGTTTTCACTTAATCTCTAATAATATTGATCTTGTTAAAGTATACCAGAGATAATGAGATTTTCTTCCTCTCAGGGAATCTATATTCTCCACTAGCATTAAGACCTACTTAGGCTAATTTCACGGAAGCTCTGTTCAAACAAGCAATCATTTTCAACCTTCTTCTTTGTAAATACTGTAGAGAAGGAAACACATATGCTCAGCTCTAATGCTCAGTATATCAACATGTACAGTGTAGTGTTTGCCTATATTTGACACCATTCTGTCTGCGTCCCACATAAGGTCAAGAAAATAAACCCAAAAATGTACTGAAGAGAAGGCTTTTCTGTAAGGTTAAAACCACATCTGTGTAATGTCTCTCTGTGGGTTAATGTACTGAATATGGCATGCACTTTAAAGCTGACCATAGATGTTTGATGGTTCTTTTGAAAACTATCTTCTCTGACTCCATCATAAAAAATACCTGTTCCTTTAAGGCGGCCTGCAGACGTCCGGGTCAAATCCCCTGCGAGAAATCTTGCAGCGGGACCCGACCCTGCGCCCCTGCAGGGACCAGTGCGGCTCTCACCTTCTCCTGCGGCTCCAGCTCTGTGATGTGCTGGCTGCTGGCCAGCCAGTGCATGCGCATAGCAGAGCAGGGGCGCCAGGATTGACATTTCTGTACGGGCCTCTGCGAGACCTGCACAGAAGAAGAGCATACCGCAATTTGTTTTCCGCGTGCATTTTCACGCGGACAAAACAGTCCGTCTGCATAGGCTTGTGTTTGCAATGCAATCCTATGCAAGCGGGCAGGGGCGAAAATTCTGTGGGAAATGTTGCTGCAGAATTTCCGCCCATGTGCAGGGAGCCTTAGTGCATAAGCATAGTAATGATATGGAAGGGTGAGATAAGTAGCTGCCAGATACCTCTTATAGCACTTATCTTGCGGGAAGTATTTGTCTTTCTCCAGACAACAAATGTTGACGCAGATCTGTCCAAAAATCATGGACAAAATTGTACCGAATAACTCACTATTTCATCCAGTAAGATGCCGTAGAGCAGAACAAAAGTTGGCTGGTACACTATTGTAGTCAATTGGGTCTAGCTGGTACTGTTCAGTTCCATTATAGCGCAGATATGTTCTCTGTAGGGAAAAACAGACAGATGTAAATATGGTTCAAAAATATTTTATTAACTGCACCAGATATTACAGTACAATTGCAGAAATAATCAAAATATAATCAGGACCAAGCCACATTTCCTCATCCTTGCATAGTCCGCAACTACCCAACATGCCATAAAGATTTTTAGAAAAACAAAACATACCATTATCCCCCTTTACATATATCACTGAACATCCCATTATTTGGGGACTTGAGAAAGAAAAAATAAAAATATCAAGACCTGAGTAAGAAATAGAAAAAGATGGGAAAGACCCTGAAGAGAAAGAGAGAATGGAAAAAAAGGGAAGGGTAAGGGAATTAGGGAAGTCTGTCCAGTCTAGGAACACTCCGGAGGCAATCTCCCCAGCATGTTAGAGCACATTGTCCATAGTAGAGGGTGTATCAGAGCCATTTAGGGGGTAACAGGGCCACCACACAACCATGCATTCAACTCAGGCGAGGCCCGAAACTGTAGCCACACCGCCCATGTATTATAAAATTTAGAATATCTCAACTCATCTTTGGCACAAAGTTCCTCCATATGTTTTAAGTTATCCATGGCTTCCAGCCACATCAATCGCGAATGGGTAGTCGTGAACTTTTATCTTCTAGGAATGATTTGCCTAACTGCCAGTAAAAAGAAGCGCAATAAGGAGCCTTTTTGTTTGTGACAACAACCCCGGAATCATGAACAGCAGCGCCATTTCTGGGGTAAGGTTGGGCGAGCCTTTACAAATAGCTGTGTACAGAGTTTCCACTTCCCGCCACAGTGGTTGAATTAGTGTACAGGACCACCACAAGTGGACAAAGGTCCCTCGTTCGCAGAGACACCTCCAGCAGAGATCTGGATGCTAAGGGCATATTCTGGCTAGTCCCATCGGGGTCCTATACCATCAAGTCAGAATCTTATAACTAAGCTCCTGTAGTCTGCTGGAGATGTTCAATTTATGGGTCATGACATAAGCCTTTTCCCATGACTCAGCCGAGAAATCTATTCCTAGCTCTCTTTCCCCCGTCAATTCTAAAATCCTGTATCCTCCAGATGTTTCCATCTCTAGTAGCAGTTTATAGAGAGAAGAAATGGTCAGTGGGCTGTCCGGGTTTGACATACAGATCTTCTCGAAAGTCGTAATTGGCCTCCCCAATTGTTGCAGACTGCCCAAAGACTTAATGTAATGACACAATGATACCAAACTCAGGCTTGGGGGGGGGGGGGTCTCATCAATCTAATATCTCCTATAGGGTTTTTAACCTTGTACCAGTCATAGTGTCCCGGATCCTCAGAACAGGGTCTGTCATCCTAGCTGTCAAAGAGGTACCCTTTAAGAAGGCTGGCGCATCCGGATTACCCACCAGAGGGGTGAGCGGGCTGGGGATAAAAGTAGTCCTAATTTAAAGGCAGGACCGATCCAAGCACTGAGCAAATTATCTATGAAGGGAGATAATCCCAGATCTCTATGTCTATCCTTGCCCGGTATCTAGACGTACCCCTGTCCTCCAAATGGTGCCAAATCCTGCTCTGCCTCTACCCATCTTTTGCGCACTTTGCAATGAAACAGATCCAAAACACATTGGTCAGGGATGCCCTATATTACAATGAGAAATTGAGGACTCCCATCCCTCCGCTTCTCTTAGGACTAGAAAGGGCCCTCCAGTTCCGCCTGAGCCTATGATTGCCCCAGATAAATCTCATGACTAGACGCCGAATCTGTGAGAGGAATCTTCCTGTTAATTTTATATGGACTGTTTGAGAGACGTTCAAGAACCTGGGGAGGAAGTTCATTTTAATTGTGTTTATCCTCCTGAACCAGGACAGTGGGAAAGTCTTCCATCTATCCAGGTCCTTCTCAAGGTCTGCAATCAGTGGAGTGTAATTTTTTTTCAAAAAGCTTATCAGGATCTGCTGTTGTAACCGTCCCCAGGTACTTGATCCCGTCCTCCCTCCAGGCAAAAGGGAACGCTAGTTGTAAAGATTATCTTCCCCCGCTACTCAATGTTACATTTAACATCTCAGATTTATTAAGGTTAACTTTGAAATTAGATAACCTACCAAACACCTTAAATTCTTTCAGGATACATGGGAGTGCTACTCTAGGATTGGTGACATATATCAGCAGGTCATCTGCATACAGAGCAACCTTATGTTCCGCCCGACCTGTCTTGGATATTACAATTGGCTCTCAGTGCATTCGCCAATGTCTCCATCACTAATTTATAGAGGAAGGGAGACAGAGGACAGCCTTGCCTAGTACCATTATTAACCCGTATTGGTTGCGACAGCTGTCCATTGACCCGCACCCTAGCAGTAGAATTATGGTAAAGGGACAAAATCTTACTCAAAAAACGTGGGCCTCAGCCCACCGTCCGCAGAGTCGCTTCGACAGATGTAAATAGAGCCTTAAAAGGAACTTGTCATAAAAATAGGCTCAAGTATACTTTGTCAGCTTAGGGCGGCTTTACATGGAACAACTATCGTCTGAATAACTGCTGAATTGATTGCATTTAATGGAGAATCAATTGAATGAGCAAATAAGTTAGCGACATCACCGTTAACTCGTTAACACTTCTTAAGTCTGATTAGACAGGCAAATGATTTGTTGGCGAGAATCGTTCAGAATCATTTAGTTCCTGTATTAGCGAATACAGGGACTGAACAATTGCCGTTTAAACCAAATGATAAGCCAACGAGCCAACGATGATTCATATGCTTGCAGCAAATGAGCAACAAACAAACAAAAGTCTTCATTCACTATGTAGCTATCCCCCCAGTATATACAAGTGAATTAGTATTACCTTGGTTAGTCATTTCTTTCTGTCTGAATCTCCCAGCCTCTTTTTCCTCAGATGGTCATGTCATCATGAGATCTGAACAGCTCAGATATGCTTGGGGGTTATAGGTTCATTTCTAGAGATGAGCGAACGCGTTCGTCCGAGCTTGATATTCGTGCGAATATTAGGGTGTTCGGGATGTTCGTTATTCGTAACGAACACCATGCGGTGTTCTGGTTACTTTCACTTCCTTCCCTGAGACGTTAGCGCGCTTTTCTGGCCAATTGAAAGACAGGGAAGGCATTACAACTTCCCCCTGTGACGTTCAAGCCCTATACCACCCCCCTGCTGTGAGTGGCTGGGGAGATCAGGTGTCACCCGAACATAAAAGTCGGCCCCTCCCGCGGTTCGCCTCAGATGCGGTGTGAGTTAGATGAGGGACAGTGCTGTTTGTACCGGAGCTGCTGTAGGGAAAGAATTGGTAGTTAGTGTAGGCTTCAAGACCCCCCAAAGGTCCTTATTAGGGCCACTGATAGCTGTGTGTTGGCTGCTGTTAGCAGTGGCAAATTTTTTTTTCTCAAAATCGCCTCTGCAGACCGTTGCACCTGGCATTAGGGACAGAAGTGCTGCATAGGCAGGGAGAGTGTTAGGAGTGAGTGTAGCCTTCAAGAACCTCAACGGTCCTTTCTAGGGCCATATTTATCCGTGTGCAGTACTGTCCAGGCTGCTGTTAGCTGTGCTGCATTTTTTTTTGCTTCTCAAAATCGCCTCTGCAGACCATTGCACTCTCCATTGATACTGCAGGGAAAGAATTGTATAGGCAGGGCCACAACACAGTTATTATTCATAGAATATACGCAGTGCTGCCTTTTGGTGGAAAAAAACTGAAAACAAATCTATTTGTCCAGCCTCTGTCCGTCCTAAGGGCGGTGGACACGTGTGAGCTGCTTGAACAACATTGCTAAATCAGACGCACCCAGCTACGCTTTACTGCTGGCTTCGCCATTTGCTTTCCTTAATTGGGAAAAAAATACCTGCTCTCCAAGAGTTATAATAACTCTGCTACCCTCACGTTCTGTGACACATAAGCAGGGACACAGCACAGTTATTAAACTTCTCATGTTCATTGAATATACGCAGTGCTGCCTTTTGGTGGAAAAAAACTGAAAACAAATCTATTTGTCCAGCCTCTGTCCGTCCTAAGGGCGGTGGACACGTGTGAGCTGCTTGAACAACATTGCTAAATCAGACGCACCCAGCTACGCTTTACTGCTGGCTTCGCCATTTGCTTTCCTTAATTGGGAAAAAAATACCTGCTCTCCAAGAGTTATAATAACTCTGCTACCCTCACGTTCTGTGACACATAAGCAGGGACACAGCGCAGTTATTAAACTTCTCATGTTCATTGAATATACGCAGTGCTGCCTTTTGGTGGAAAAAAACTGAAAACAAATCTATTTGTCCAGCCTCTGTCCGTCCTAAGGGCGGTGGACACGTGTGAGCTGCTTGAACAACATTGCTAAATCAGACGCACCCAGCTACGCTTTACTGCTGGCTTCGCCATTTGCTTTCCTTAATTGGGAAAAAAATACCTGCTCTCCAAGAGTTATAATAACTCTGCTACCCTCACGTTCTGTGACACATAAGCAGGGACACAGCACAGTTATTAAACTTCTCATGTTCATTGAATATACGCAGTGCTGCCTTTTGGTGGAAAAAAACTGAAAACAAATCTATTTGTCCAGCCTCTGTCCGTCCTAAGGGCGGTGGACACGTGTGAGCTGCTTGAACAACATTGCTAAATCAGACGCACCCAGCTACGCTTTACTGCTGGCTTCGCCATTTGCTTTCCTTAATTGGGAAAAAAATACCTGCTCTCCAAGAGTTATAATAACTCTGCTACCCTCACGTTCTGTGACACATAAGCAGGGACACAGCACAGTTATTAAACTTCTCATGTTCATTGAATATACGCAGTGCTGCCTTTTGGTGGAAAAAAACTGAAAACAAATCTATTTGTCCAGCCTCTGTCCGTCCTAAGGGCGGTGGACACGTGTGAGCTGCTTGAACAACATTGCTAAATCAGACGCACCCAGCTACGCTTTACTGCTGGCTTCGCCATTTGCTTTCCTTAATTGGGAAAAAAATACCTGCTCTCCAAGAGTTATAATAACTCTGCTACCCTCACGTTTTGTGACACATAAGCAGGGACACAGCACAGTTATTAAACTTCTCATGTTCATTGAATATACGCAGTGCTGCCTTTTGGTGGAAAAAAAACTGAAAACAAATCTATTTGTCCAGCCTCTGTCCGTCCTAAGGGCGGTGGACACGTGTGAGCTGCTTGAACAACATTGCTAAATCAGACGCACCCAGCTACGCTTTACTGCTGGCTTCGCCATTTGCTTTCCTTAATTGGGAAAAAAATACCTGCTCTCCAAGAGTTATAATAACTCTGCTACCCTCACGTTCTGTGACACATAAGCAGGGACACAGCACAGTTATTAAACTTAGATAATTCATTCACTAGAGGCAGTGGGGCCTTTCGTTTTCCAAAAAGGGCAAAAATTATATTTGGCCTGCAGTCTTGCGCCAATTTATTTCCTGCCTGTGAAATCAAATCACTGGTAATACAGCATGCTGAGGGGTAGGGGTAGGCCTAGAGGACGTGGACGCGGCCGAGGACGCGGAGGGCCAAGTCAGGGTGTGGGCACAGCCCGAGCTCCTGATCCCGGTGTGTCGCAGCCGACTGCTGCGCGATTAGGAGAGAGGCACGTTTCTGGCGTCCCCACATTCATCGCCCAATTAATGGGTCCACGCGGGAGACGGTTATTAGAAAATGAGCAGTGTGAGCAGGTCCTGTCCTGGATGGCAGAAAGTGCTTCGAGCAACCTATCGTCTACCCGCAGTTCTGCGCCGTCCACTGCTGCCAATCCGAATCCTCTGTCTGCTGCTCCTCCTTCCTCCCAGCCTCCTCACTCCACTACAATAACACCTGCTCAGGAGCGGGAACACTCCCAGGAACTGTTCTCGGGCCCCTGCTTAGATTGGGCAGCAGCGGTTCCTCTCCCACCAGAGGAGTTTATCGTCACTGATGCCCAACCATTCGAAAGTTCCCGGGGTCCGGGGGAAGAGGCTGGGGACTTCCGCCAACTGTCTCAACAACTTTCTGTGGGTGAGGAGGACGATGACGATCAGACACAGTTGTCTTGCAGTGAGGTAGTAGTAAGGGCAGTAAGTCCCAGGGAGCAGCGCACAGAGGATTCGGAGGAAGAGCAGCAGGACGATGAGGTGACTGACCCCACCTGGTGTGCAACGCTTACTCAGGAGGACAGGTCTTCAGAGGGGGAGTCAAGGGCATCAGCAGGGCAGGTTGCAAGAGGCAGTGCAGTGGCCAGGGGTAGAGGCAGGGCCAGACCGAATAATCCACCAAGTGTTTCCCAAAGCGCCCCCTCGCGCCATGCCACCCTGCGGAGGCCGAGGTGCTCTAAGGTCTGGCAGTTTTTCACAGAGACGCCTGACGACCGACGAACAGTGGTGTGCAACCTTTGTCGCGCAAAGCTCAGCCGGGGAGCCAACACCAACAGCCTCACCACCACCACCATGCACAGACATATGATGGCCAAGCACCCCGCAAGGTGGGACGAAGGCCGTTCACCGCCTCCGGTTTGCACCCCTGCCTCTCCCCCTGTGCCCCAACCTGCCACTGAGATGCAACCCCCCTCTCAGGACACAGGCACTACCGCCTCATGGCCTGCACCCACACCCTCATCTCCGCTGTCCTCGGCCCCATCCAGCAGTGTAGTTCAGCGCACCGTTCAGCCGTCGCTTGCGCAAGTGTTCGAGCGCAAGCGCAAGTACGCCGCCACGCACCCGCACGCTCAAACGTTAACCGTCCGCATAGCAAAATTCATCAGCCTTGAGATGCTGCCGTATAGGGTTGTGGAAACTGAGTCCTTCAAAAGTATCATGGAGGCGGCGGCCCCGCGCTACTCAGTTCCCAGTCGCCACTACTTTTCCCGATGTGCCGTCCCAGCCCTGCACGACCACGTCTCCCGCAACATTGTGCGCGCCCTCACCAACGCGGTTACTGCCACGGTCCACTTAACTACGGACACGTGGACAAGCACAGGCGGGCAGGGCCACTACATCTCCCTGATGGCACATTGGGTGAATTTAGTGGAGGCTGGGACAGAGTCAGAGCCTGGGACCGCTCACGTCCTACCCACCCCCAGAATTGAGGGCCCCAGCTCGGTGCTGGTATCTGCGGAGGTGTATGCTTCCTCCACTAAAGCACCCTCCTCCTCCTCCTCTGTCTCGCAATCAAGATGTGTTAGCAGCAGCATGTCGCCAGCAGTCGGTGTCGCGCGGTGTGGCAGCACAGCGGTGGGCAAGCGTCAGCAGGCCGTGCTGAAACTACTCAGCTTAGGAGATAAGAGGCACACGGCCCACGAACTGCTGCAGGGTCTGACACAGCAGACCGACCGCTGGCTTGCGCCGCTGAGCCTCCAACCGGGCATGGTCGTGTGTGACAACGGGCGTAACCTGGTGGCGGCTCTGCAGCTCGGCAGCCTCACGCACGTGCCATGCCTGGCCCATGTCTTTAATTTGGTGGTTCAGCGCTTTCTGAAAAGCTACCCACGCTTGTCAGACCTGCTCGTAAAGGCGCGCCGGCTCTGCGCACATTTCCGCAAGTCCCACACGGACGCTGCCACCCTGCGCACCCTGCAACATCACTTTAAGCTGCCAGTGCACCGACTGCTGTGCGACGTGCCCACACGGTGGAACTCTACGCTCCACATGTTGGCCAGGCTCTATGAACAACGTAGAGCTATAGTCGAATACCAACTCCAACATGGGCGGCGCAGTGGGAGTCAGCCTCCTCAATTCCTTTCAGAAGAGTGGGCCTGGTTGGCAGACATCTGCCATGTCCTTGGTAATTTTGAGGAGTCTACCCAGGTGGTGAGCGGCGATGCTACAATCATTAGCGTCACCATTCCTCTGCTATGCATCTTGAGAAATTCCCTGCAAACCATAAAGGCAGCTGCTTTGCGCTCGGAAACGGGGGCGGGGGAAGACAGTATGCCGCTGGATAGTCAGGGCACCCTCCTGTCTATTTCTCAGCGCATACAGGAGGAGGAGGAGGAGCATGAGGAGGATGAGGAGGAGGGGGAAGAGACAGCTTGGGCCGCTGCTGACGGTACACCGGCTGATTGCCTGTCATCCTTTCAGCGTGTATGGCCTGAGGAGGAGGAGGAGGAGGAGGATCCTGATAGTGATCTTCCTAGTGAAGACAGCCATGTGTTGCGTACAGGTACCCTGGCACACATGGCTGACTTCATGTTAGGATGCCTTTCTCGTGACCCTCGCGTTACACGCATTCTGGTATAAGGAGAACCTGCCCACTCTGATTCCCGAAGAGGAAAGGGGTTCGAGAGTGTTGCTATACCACAGGACCCTTGCGGACAAGCTGATGGTAAAATTCCCAGCCGACAGCGCTAGTGGCAGAAGGCGCAGTACCGAGGGCAAGGTAGCAGGGGATGTGCGTAGATCGAGCAGCATGTACATCCCAGGTAGTGCAACAGTCTTTAAGGGCCTGGCCAGCTTTATGTCTCCCCACCAAGACTGTGTCACCGCTCCCCAGTCACGGCTGAGTCGGCGGGAGCACTGTAAAAGGATGGTGAGGGAGTACGTAGCGGATCGCACGACCATCCTTGGTGACGCCTCTGCCCCCTACAACTACTGGGTGTCGAAGCTGGACATGTGGCCTGAACTAGCGCTGTATGCCCTGGAGGTGCTTGCTTGTCCTGCGGCTAGCGTCTTGTCGGAGAGGGTGTTTAGTGCGGCTGGGGGAATCATCACAGATAAGCGTAGCCGCTTGTCAACCAACAGTGCCGACAGGCTAACACTCATCAAGATGAACAAAGGCTGGATTTCCCCAGACTTCTGTTCTCCACCAGCGGACAGCAGCGATACGTAAGCAATACGTAGGCTGCACCCGCGGATGGAAGCTACGTTCTCTCTCACCATCCAAAACGGGGACATTTCTGCTTCATCAATCTGTGTCTAATATTCCTCCTCCTCCTCCTCCTGCTCCTCCTCCTGAAACCTCACGTAATCACGCTGAACGGGCAATTTTTCTTAGGGCCACAAGGCTCACTCAAATAATTTTTCAGAACAATTTTTATAAGTTTCAATGCGCTTAAAAGCATTGGAACTTTAACTTGAACCAATTTTTCGTTACACTGGGCTGCCTCCAGGCCTAGTTACCACTTAAGCCACATTAACCAAAGCGATTAATGGGTTTCACCTGCCCTTTTGGCTGGCCATGGCCAATTTTTGGGATGTACATTAGTACTGTTGATACAGCAATTTTTGTGGGCCCTCGCCTACAGTGTAATCAAATTAATTTTTAGCCCACCTGCATTACAGCTGACGTTACCTCAGCTGTGTTGGGCAATGCAATGGGATATTTTTATGTACCGCCGGTGGGTTCCAGGGAGCCACCCATGCTGTAGGTGCACACTGAGTTTTTAATACATCTGTACACTTCTAAAGAACCCGTCTGACTGGGCCATGCAGTGTGGGCCGAAGCCCACCTGTATTACGCACGACATTACTACCTCAGCTGTGTTGGGCAATGCAATGGGATATTTCTATGTACCGCCGGTGGCTTCCTGGCACCCACCCAGGCAGTGGGTCCACAGGGAGTTTAACCTACATGTGTCCACTTGTAAAGAACCCCAGTCAGACTGCGGCATGCAGTGTGGGCCGAAGCCCACCTGCATTAAGCACGACATTACTACCTCAGCTGTGTTGGGTAATGCAATGGGATATTTTTATGTACCGCCGGTGGGTTCCAGGGAGCCACCCATGCTGTAGGTGCACACTGAGTTTTTAATACATCTGTACACTTGTAAAGAACCCGTCTGACTGGGGCATGCAGTGTGGGCCGAAGCCCACCTGTATTACGCACGACATTACTACCTCAGCTGTGTTGGGCAATGCAATGGGATATTTCTATGTACCGCCGGTGGCTTCCTGGCACCCACCCAGGCAGTGGGTCCACAGGGAGTTTAACCTACATGTGTCCACTTGTAAAGAACCCCAGTCAGACTGGGGCATGCAGTGTGGGCCGAAGCCCACCTGCATTAAGCACGACATTACTACCTCAGCTGTGTTGGGCAATGCAATGGGATATTTCTATGTACCGCCGGTGGCTTCCAGGGAGCCACCCATGCTGTAGGTGCACACTGAGTTTTTAATACATCTGTACACTTCTAAAGAACCCGTCTGACTGGGGCATGCAGTGTGGGCCGAAGCCCACCTGTATTACGCACGACATTACTACCTCAGCTGTGTTGGGCAATGCAATGGGATATTTCTATGTACCGCCGGTGGCTTCCTGGCACCCACCCAGGCAGTGGGTCCACAGGGAATTATAAATGCATCTGTTTCCACTTATAAAGAAACCCAGTCTGACTGGGGCATGCAGTGTGGGCCGAAACCCACCTGTATTAACCCTTTCCAGTCCACTGTGTGACCTGTGAAGACATTAGGGTTTAAGGCTGTACAGCTCCGTTGTTGGTAGACGTCCGTCGGGGTTCTCTTACTGTATATTGCCAGCCTCTCTGCTGTCGGAGCCTATCCTACGTGTCAGCTCATGCAGTACTGGCTTTAGCCAGCATATAGCGCCGTTGTATAACAGCAGAAAAAGAGTAAGCCCCCTAGGAAAACCATATACAAATTGGATTGGAAAGGGTTAAGCACAACATTACTACCTCAGCTGTGTTGGGCAATGCAATGGGATATTTCTATGTACCGCCGGTGGCTTCCTGGCACCCACCCATGCTGTAGGTGCACACGGACTTTTTACTACATCTGTACACTTATAAAGAACCCCAGTCAGACTGGGGCATGCAGTGTGGGCCGAAGCCCACCTGCATTAAGCACGACATTACTACCTCAGCTGTGTTGGGCAATGCAATGGGATATTTCTGTGTACCGCCGGTGGGTTCCAGGGAGCCACCCATGCTGTGGGTCGACAGGGACTTCACAATAGGGAGTTGTACCTGCCTGTGTCTATGAATTAAAAAGCCCGGTCTGACTGGGGCATGCAGACACCTTGACAGAATGAATAGTGTGTGGCACATAGGTTCCCCATTGCTATGCCCACGTGTGCAGCTCCTGATGGCGGTGGCACAGGATTCTATTTCTCATTGCTTCTGTACAGCATTGTGGGCTATCGCTCCGCCACTTTTAAAGAGGGTCGCTGCCTAGCCGTGCCAACCTCTGCAGTGTGTGCCTGCGGTCCCTCGTCATGGCAGACGCAATTCTAAATAGACATGAGCGTGGTGTGGCATGAGGGCAGCTGAAGGCTGCCCAGGGACACTTTGGTGTGCGCTGTGGGGGGGGAGGGGGGGCGGTTGGGCAGCATGTAACCCAGGAGAAGTGTCAGTGGAGTGTCATGCAGGCAGTGATTGTGCTTTGTTGGAGGTAGTGTGGTGCTTAGCAAAGGTATGCCATGCTAATGAGGGCTTTTCAGAAGTAAAAGTTGTTGGGAGGGGGGGGGGCCCACTCTTGCCGGTATTGTGGCTTAATAGTGGGACCTGTGAACTTGAGATGCAGCCCAACACGTAGCCCCTCGCCTGCCCTATCCGTTTCTGTGTCATTCCCATCACTTTCTTGAATTGCCCAGATTTTCACACATGAAAACCTTAGCGAGCATCGGCGAAATACAAAAATGTTCTGGTCGCCCATTGACTTCAATGGGGTTCGTTGTTCGAAACGAACCCTCGAGCATCACGGGAAGTTCGTTCCGAATAACGAACACCCGAACATTTTGGTGTTCGCTCATCTCTATTCATTTCCTATTCAATTTCTTAGTCTGTGTGATGGTATTACAAGAACCCTACCACATAAACTGTCTAGAGGTGGATACAGAATCTATCACAGGTACTGATAATGATCACACACCTCTTGTCACAGTTATAGTAGAGTAGATCACAGCTCATCCTCCTGACTGTATATGGTCTGCAGTTTATTTAGGTGACTATAGAAGGAATTAAAAATCAAACTATATCCTCACCCCCCATCCTTTACAGGCGAAAATTGTATAGCCTTAACTAATACAAAACTGATACATTATGGGATTGATTGAAAGTGAAAGTCAAAAATCTCACCATCAAGAGGGTGACTGAAAGGGGGCTTCACAGCATGGAAGTGACTGGAATACACCGAGGAGACCTCCAGAGTATAACAGGCAATCAGGAGAGGGGCCAGGCATGGAAAAATGTGTTTTCTCCGAAGTCACCCTTTAACATAGCATCATAGTAACATAGTATGTAAGGCCGAAAAAACACATATGTCCATCCAGTTCAGCCTACCCCCCAACATATTAACCAATGAGTATGAGTTACACTATTGATTGTACAGTAAACTGTTTCTAAAATTTTGGATAATGAAAACAAAGATCGGGTACCGTGTTAGCCAGTAGAGCAAAATGTGATTGTTCTCAGCAAGAGAAACGACGTAGTCTTGTAGATATGATACCTTTTAATGGCTAACAAAAATACATGATGTAATAATAGCGAGCTTGCGAACCAACGCAGGGTTCTTCTTCAGGCTTATGGATTGGATCTGAAGAGGCATGGATATTTATACACACTTATAACATACATACTTATGACAAGGCACAGATATGGATGTGATTGGTTCGCACTTAAAAAGAATTCTGCAACAGCAAACAAACATTTTTGTCTAGGCACTGATAGCGGAGTGAAAGTTTTATGGTCCCTAAATTACTGTTGGGGGGGGGGGAGGTCGGCAGGCTAGAAATGCTATAAGAGGTACACAAACATTTTTAGCTAAACACTGATAAGGGAGTGAAAGTTTATGGTCCCTGAATTACTGTTGATCGGGGTCTTATCTGTGCAATAAATGTCTCACACTTCCCATTCACGCATAAATCCTGGGGAATAATTTAACCCAGTATTCAGCGTGTCAAAGGTTGTTATCAATTTATATTCCCAAATTCTTCTGTGGTTTTGTGACTTGAAACCACCCTTCAATATCAAAACTCTCATATCTCCTATGTCATGTCCATGGTTAGAAAAGTCCTCGGCCACAGGCAATTCTCTTTTTCTGTGTTTAATCGTGTGGCGATGAGACCTCATCCTCGCTTTCAGTTTCTGTCCTGTTTCTCCAACATAAAGACCCCCAACAGGACATTTACTGCACATGATCAGGTACACAACATTGGACGAGGAACATGTGAATGTCCCTGGGATCTTATAGTCCTGCTGTGTGTTGGGGATCCGTATCCTGTCCGCAGTCAGTAGATCCAATCCATAAGCCTGAAGAAGAACCCTGCGTTGGTTCGCAAGCTCGCTATTATTACATCATGTATTTTTGTTAGCCATTAAAAGGTATCATATCTACAAGATTACGTGATTTCTCTTGCTGAGAACAATTAAAATTTTGGACGTACGCGGGCCATTGGTGCCCTGAGATTTTATTTGTGAAGTTTTGATACTCTGACACATTTTTTACTTGTTAATAACAAGTTGTTATGTATGTGATCAATTGTTCAGTAAAGAGTAGCTATTTTTTATTCATAGCTTGTGTACGGTGAGTGAAGGGCTTTTTGCACAGCCCCATTATCTATCAAGAACCAGGGTTGCCAACCTAAATGTTTCTTTTTTCTGCACAACATTTTTTAAAACCATAATGAGTGATAAAGATTGTAAGTTATACATTTCTATAGGGCAAAAGTCTGATATGAACTAGTTGCCAGTATTTAATGTGAGCAGCAAAAGGCTTATAATTGCAGTCATTATAACTGTTACAGTATACTGCCCTTGATATGCCAGCCCGGGTATGCCCTGATCTTACCCACAACCCCTGTCCCTGCCTACTTGCCTCCACTCCTGGCTAACCCCAGGCGGGCAACTGGGCGACGGTCCCTACTCTCGCTAGGGACTGAGAAGGGACACTGGCATACCTGATGAAAAGGGCAGAATACTGACAGAAAAGGCAGATGTAATAAACCAACACGAAAATACAAAGCAGACCTGAGGCAGATGGAATAACCTGACAGAAATAGCAAACAAGCTAACAAGAGCAGGAGACCCACAGAGGCAGGCTAGCTAGCTCACTAAGGGAAACCAATAACTGGCAGTGATTGTAAGTCACTGCCAGACTTATAAACAAAAGCCTCCGCCCAGGGGCGGAGAGGGGGAGAAGCCAACCCCAACAGACAATGTAAAAAGGAAGCTAGTGCATGGCAGCTGCACTCACCGGTGCATGAGCCACCAGCACACCTCTGGCCAGGCACCTGCGCCCCCGGCAGCCGGACCACAACCTGGGGGGGCACGCCCCGACTGCGGGACCCAGCACCCCGCCGCAACCGCCGCATGGTAATAATAACCTGCCAAAGAACCACCAGCTTAAAAAAAAATCACAGAGGCATACATTATTTTTAATAGACACTGGAAAAAAGTTCCCTATGTTTATGGACTGTCCAGGAATTTCTGGCAAGAATCTGCATCTGAATGCTCACTTGCTCTTGTAAAAGGGCAAATGAATAAACTGTATCTTTTATGTAAACATAAAAACACTCGCTGGTCAGCTGCTGATCTTTCTGTGTAACTGGGAATAGCCGACCAATGATAGTGGTATATAGATAAATGATTGTGCCACTATGCAGCAGATAATCTGCCTGAGTGAATAATATAAATGAGCGCTGACCAATATGCTCATTAGTGTTGAGCAATTAAATATTCAGGTCAGCATTATCTAACACAATTTTCCCCAAATAATCATGAATCGGAACAGCCAATTCCGACTCCCATTGATTTAAATGGGAATAAAAATTGGCTTCACTAAGGTACATGTATGTGTTCTATTAATGTGGCCCAGTAATTAGGACTGTTGCCCTTCAGTGCTATGGTTGTAAGTTCAAACCCCATCAAGGGTAACATCTGTATGGATTTTTAAAAACTACAAAGAGGCAGTAAAATCCTAATAGTCAACAACTCACTCAAAGAATAGAATCTAAAATTAATTCCATTATTATACAATGATTAAAAACAGAGCAAAACATATGGCTTTGCAGCCGTAGACTGATTACTATGGCTGCCGGTCACAAACTAATAGAAAAATCCTGTGTGTAAGACCACAGCCTAATTTACAAGCCGGCAACCCAAACAATAAATAACCCCCTATTTGTAGGCCATTGGTAATTGATTTTATTACTTGTGTACTGAGGCGTATGGTTGCCACACTTGTAATAACAAGGTCACTTGTCATGTGTCAATGTGTTCACATATAGATTTATAATGGAACACTCATTTCATACTGACTTGGTATTGATAATTTACAGCGGCGCAAAATCACTTGTCAAGAATGTGAACATGTGCCTACACCTAGCTGTGGATTTGAGCACCAGAGTGTACTAATAGCCCATTGTGACATATTGCATGCATACTGACCCTAGTCTAATGTAGATGCTGCACTACAAAGACCCTGGTCCGAAAGGAGAACTTCAAGTGGGTGCCAGGGTCTATTGTTACATTAGATAAATGACCCAACCTGACACCCCTAGAGAAGCCTGGATATTTCTAGGAATGCCCTGTCTGTTCCTATATCAACACTCAAGCTCAATGTGTTTCTAAGCTCAATTTAATAGACCTCTCATCAGGAGCCAAGTTAAAGTGATAGAAATTAGTCTTTTGTTAATCAAGCTGTCGTGATAATGACAGGAAAGATTATCGAATCACATGAGAACAAAATAATAAAGGTTGATATTCAGGTAATCCAACTGTCATGATAACGCCAGAGAGGATTGTCAAATCGCCATGCACAAAAGTTGATATTCAGGTAATCTAACTGACATTTGGACACTGACATACTGCCAGGCAACATGGCTATTTGACAGTCCTCTGACATTATCATGACACATGGATTACCTGAATATTAACTTTTATTTGAAAGTACACTGTCAATGCGAGGTTGGTGCTCAAATCCGCATGTAGAGTGAACTTTTGAAAAGTTCGGTTAAGCCGATACGCTAAATGCTTGCAAAGTTCAATTCAGTCTGAATTAGTTCACACTAAACTGGAAGTTCACCAAATCCCCTAAAACTAGTGTATAACACTGTCTACGAGCCATGAAAGCCCTGTATTACCTCTTAGACTCTTATACAGGATTTATTTGTCTCTTAAGGCCCTTTTACACACAACGTATCTCGTTAAAAGGTCAGTCGACCCACCGAAAAAAGAGCGACTGTTTTCTTTGAAAAAAAAAAAAGAGCGTTTAAACCTAACAAATTTCACACAGTCTGGCGCTTGCTAGTGTTTACTTCTGCAATGACGGAACGAATGTCAATTAGACCATGCAAAAACAAATTTGTGAATGAAAACTTTCATGTGGACTTAACGTCAACGATCAGCGAAAGGTCAGCAAAAAAGTTATCACCAACTTTTGGCGGTTTGGGCAAAATTCTTTGTGTGTAAAAGGGCCTTTAGACAGTCTTATACACCAGTATTAACCCTTTCCAATCCAATGTCTGGCCTGCCCCGACATCATCATTTTACTCCACAGCTCCGATGTCGGGACAGGCCCGACACTGCAGTGCAGGAGTGCATCTGCACCCGATGTGTCTGATGATCGGGTGCAGATGCACTCCTGCACTGGTCCTCATCGAGGACCCCCCAAGGAGAAGGCAAAAAGGGTTAAAAACCCTTTCTGCCTTCTCCTTTACACATTACATAGCGCTCAATTAGCGCTATGTAATGCACGGAGATTCCAGACGACGATCATGTGACCGCGAGTGTCACCTGACCCCCAGCAGTCACATGAACGCCGAGCCATGAGCCTGAAGGAAGAATGCGGAAGTATTACTTCCACATTCCGCCTGGCGATCATGTAACCGCCGTTGTCACCTGACCCCCAGCGGTCACATGAACGCCGAGCCGGGAGGCTGAAGAGAGAATGCGGAAGTATTACTGCCACATTCCCCCCACGGTGTAGTGACCACCTGCACCCTCCTGAACTGTCAGATCAGGAGGGTAAAGGAAAAACTTATTTTTTCTCATCCATTATCCCCAGCTCTAATTTATTTGGAGCTGGGGAGAATGGATGAGAAAAAATAAATGGAATGGAAAGGTTAAAGGGTAGTATTCAACAAACCAAACCTGTTTCGGCTCGGTACAGATTCATGCCGAACTGAATTTTTAGCAAAGTTAGACCTGAAACAGGGTTCTACTGGTTTGGTTTACTTAACACTAATAAAAATCATTTTTGAGTATGTCATTAAAAAAATAAGTTGCATTTAAGTTAATGAGATCCACTGAAAACAGGAATATGGCAACTTGCTCTTTATGTGATCTGTTGATTTGTTAGTACAAATGTGAGTCTTTAACTAAGTAAAATTAGTTTCTCTGAAGTACTATGTGTTTTATCATGGATTGCTAAAACAAATATCTGCCTAAAAGACATAACACATTCTTATGGCATCAGTCATCAGAATTATAAATGGTACAGTTACAGAATTTGCTTTGGACCCCAAGAGCCTCTGGTTATGCCTCTGTTGTCACCTACAGAATTCTAGCAGCAGTTTGAGCTTTGGAGTTGGTGTTCTTTCAATCATTGTAGACAGGAATGTAAGTGACCCAATTTCTGAGGATCAGTCAGTACTCCTAACAAAGGCGGACTTCTACCTACACCGATGAAGGGCAAATACCCTGAAACAGCTGTCTGTACATGGAGTCTGGCTTTGCTTTCAATTCCCAGTCATTGTTACAAGGCCTGAAAAAAGAGACTGACTTTGGCTTGAATGCTGCCTTTCAATAGGTGGCACTGTGGAGGTTTTATTCCATCTCCCTTATTTGCATATTACCCAGAGGAGCGTGCATGGCCATTTGAGTCTCCTCACTCACCGTCTAGGTGCTCTCCCTAAGGAGAAAAGATAGCGTTTCAGTCAGCTCTCCTGACACATGTTTTACTGAATAATTGTGTTATCCATGAAATAACAATTCTGGAGTACTGCTTCTTAGAACCCAGCATTGTGCTATTATTCCTTCTAGAAATAGATTAATACATTTACAGCTGGGTTGTATCAGTTGGTGGTAGGTCACTACAGTTTGGTACTGTCTAATCCCTGCTGATTGTTTAGGGACACATACTTTTGAAGAGGGGAATTTGTTCATAAATCTCTAGGAGGAATTTACAGAGGAACGGCACAACACAGAGTTGTAAGAAAAGTTACTCCAAAATTATTTTGTTATGGAGTAAGAAATTATTTACTAAAACAGACATGTCAGGAGTACCAAGTCCTATTTAATCCCCCCACCAGTCATGTTAAGATTGGAAAAACCCTCACTTTTTGGAAAAACTTCACAAAAAATGTCACTTTTTTCTCTAGATTTTGAATTTATGTCTCATGGGAATATATTTTAGGCAGAACACAGTTCCCTTAAGTGCATTTTTAACCCCTTGGTGACATAACTAAGTTTAGCCTTAAGAACCAATAAATTGTTTCCCCTTTTGTGTTGCAGCAGTCATAACTTTTTTTTCTTCATTGTAGCTATGGGACACCTTGCATTTTAAAGGATTAGTTTTTATAAGAACTAATTTCAAGTACATGTAATGTATTGAATACCATTACATTTTTTGGCTGTGGGGCAATGGAAAAAAAACCAATTTCACCATTGTTGTTTGGGATTTATTTTTACAGCGTTCATAGTGTGGTATAATTATTATGTTACCTTTATTTTACAGGTAATGTAGGTTTTAACATGTTTTACCACTTTTGTACAATATAAAACCTTTTTTTTCACAGGAATAGTTTTTGTGTGGGGCCACATTCCAGGACCAGAGCATTTAGATTTTTCAGTCAACAGAGCCTGTTAGGCCTATTTTTCTTTTTCAAGGAATTTATTATTCTAGATGAATAATGAAATATATTTTACAGTATGGGCTGTCATGAATGTAGAGATACCGGATATTTGTAGTCTTTTTTTTTGTTCTTTTTATTTAGTCCATATTTAAAACCTTGTGTAAGAGGAAAAAAAGTTAGTACTTTTTTTCTGTAAAACATTTAGATGCCACAGTTAGCAATGACTGCAGCATCTACAGGGTTAAAGGGTGTAGAGGAGTGATCAGATAAACAAGTTCACATCATTTCCCTCCTTTCTGGAGAAAAAAAAACATATGTGACAATCAGAGCTCAACTATACTCTCTGATTGATGGTGGGCTGATGACATGAACAAAACGTCATGTCACCCCTCTCCTGGCACAGTGAGATATACGAGACAATCACTGTAGCTGGTCTCCCCTCCCTCTCCTTCTCCACTCAGCATAACCTGTCTGAGATAACAGCTTTAAATTCAGTATTCTCAACTCCATTTTAAATGGCTGTAGCTCTGGTTCTGTAAGGGCTATCTGTAATTGTAATGTTCCTTTCCTGCAGAATGAACGGAACATCTCCAAAACTAATGAAGGGGGGGGGGGGGGGGGGCGGTTAAAACTGGTGAAAACCTCATGAGGAGATCATGGCTCATCTCCCTGATTATATACTTATGGCCTGTAGCTTATTTAGGTCAATATAGATGGTATATATAATTAAAATGCCCCCTCGCCTGGCAGGAATAAATTGTATAGCCCCTGGTATAGCTGTGCTGATGCATCATGGGATAGATGTGTATGGGAAACTAAAAGAATTTCAATCTCAAGATCATGCCTGATAAGTATCAGACAGGGGGCTGCATTGCAAGGAAGTGGCTGCAGTATACAGAGAAGACCTTCAGAGTGTGACAGGCAATCGGGTAATGTGGGCAAGCATGGAAAATGTTTTTTTTTTTGCCGGAGTGGCCCTTTAAACTGTATCATTGCATTTGCAGACTATGTCATCAATAAGGTCCAATAGGATTTTTGTGAATCTCATAAGTAGACCTGAATGACAAACAGTTGGCTGCAAAGTCAGTGCCAAATAGTGTTGATCTTCTTCTGCACTTTTAAGGCTCGGTTGCATGAGAGGCGTACTATTATGGCAGAACTTGGACCTAATTAATGATGCTCACATTGCAATTTCTGTCTTTGAAATGTATCAGAAGCCATTAGGACCGGAAGTCACAAACACAGATATATTCAAATCCAGAGAGAGGACAATCACCATACTTTATCATCCTTTTAGTTTTGCTGTCACGCACAGATGAAATACGAATAGTAGAGACCCACTCATGTAGATGAGCCTAGCATTTGTCTATACACGGTTTTATTTTCAGCCTCTTTTCATACAGAGCGGTTTTGTTTGTCTTCTCTTGTTTTATTGCAATGGAAAATAAGATCTCATTTCCTTAATGGCCAAATCCGATAACATCCATATTCTCACGGTGTATCCAAAGGCCGTGAAAATTGTTGATAGGTCTTTTAGTAGTTGCATATATAGTTTGTTTTGTCAGTGGTTTTCTATTTTTCTTTTGTGAAGGAATGTTTCTTTTTCCTCTTCAGGTTCGAGGAAACAAAGGCGAAGTACTGTATATTTTAGATGCTACAAATCCACGCCATTCCAATTGGTTACGCTTCGTCCATGAGGCACCATCCCAAGAGCAAAAGAACTTGGCAGCTATTCAGGTTACTTTTCCTTATGCATTGACACAATTGTGTTTAGAACTTAACAACAACATGCAACTCTACAGTGCATTCTTTCAGTAGCTTGTGGGATGCCACATCGTTTTCACACACCTACTTACAGACTCAGCACTAATTAGCTTACAAATGAAGAAAGTTGAGTATGTCCTTATGACATTTGAGCAGTGGATGCCACCTGGCACCTAATTCTGGTAACCCTTTCCAATCCACTGTCTAATGTCTGAAGACATTCTGATTGAAGGCTGTTCAGCTCCGATGCCGGAAGACGTCCGACAGGGTATTCTTACTGTATATTACTGGCAGCTCTGTTGTTCGGGGGCCTTTCCAGCATGTCCCAGTACTACAGTACTGGACCTAGCCAGCAGATGGCGCCATTGTATAATGGCAGAAGAGAATACCCCCTAGGAAACCCTGAATCCAAAATTGGATTGCAAAGGGTTAAAGGGGTTGCGACATGAAGAAAATAGTTTCTAGTTAAATCCAGCCTATAATTATAAACATTTTCTTATTTTAAAAATGTTTCTATCCCCAGATAGCCCAGGACTAATGTTAGAATATTGCCACCTATTTTGTGTCCAACTCAATGATTGTTCCACCAGCTCTGCCTTGCTTTCTTCTCTGCTCTACTGGGTAGTAAAGGAATCCCTGGTGTGGTGAGCGGCTGCTTCTGAAGTTGCTGCATCTTCTCTCATGTCAGAAGAGATGCTGAGCAGGCGATAAGAGAGTGAGGCAGCGTTATTGCAGAAAATGAAAACTGATCACTTTGGAAAATTTTACTGTGGTGGACTGGACACAGAATGGCTATTTAATAGAAACAGCAGGTGGCGCTATTCTAACATTAGTCCCTGAATATCTTGGGATAGATACATTTATTTAAATAATTGGAAATACAAGAAATATTTAGAATTATGGGCTGGATTTAACTCAAAACAATATTTATCATAGATTAATCTCTTAAGATTAGAGATGAGCGAACGTACTCGTTTAGGGCGATTTCGCAATCGAGCACCACTTTTTTCGAGTAACTGACTACTCGGGCGAAAAGATTCGGGGGGCGCTGGGGGTGAGCGGGGGGTTGCAGAGGGGAGTGGGGGGGGAGAGAGAGAGAGCTCCCCCCTGTTCCCCACTGCTACCCCCCGCTCCACCACGCCACCCCCCGCACCCGGCGCCCCCGAATCTTTTCGCCCGAGTAGTCAGTTACTCGAAAAAAGCGGTGCTCAAGTGCGAAATCGCCCTAAACGAGTACGTTCGCTCATCTCTACTTAAGACCTCATGCACACAACTTTGCTTGTAAAGGAAAAATATATTTTTCAATGGAAGCACCTTTTCTAATACCTTTTTTTAGGAGATTGTTAGTTAAGTGGGTTTTCTGCATCTCAATATTGATGACCTATCCTCAAGATAGGAAATCAATTTTCATTCTGTGGGGATCTGCCCTTTGGGTCGCTCACCGATCTGTAATTTAAAAAGGCTGAAAAAAGGAAGAGAGCTGTTAGTCTACATGCTGCAGGCAGGTAGAGGCTGTCGTGATCTGCCTCAGAATCAAACTTCAAAGTGTGTTAACACATATACATGGTGTGGGCACTGTGCATACCTGTCCTGGGGACATGCCGCTCATGGTTTGGGCAGCAGGAATCTTGTGACAAAATCCCTTTAAATACATTTGTAAATACTTTCATTTCATTAATGTAAACATTCTGAAGGCTCGATCTTAGAACTTATGACTACTGTTTATCATTTCTCTCCATTATAACTGTTCATTCCATTGACTGTGAATACCAAAAATGATCACTATTGTCAATGGTATTGATAAGTATGATTGATGCTCATAGTAATACTTTCAATACGTGTGTCTGTGTAGTCCATGGCTGTTGGGAGAACCGTGATAAAGCAACAATAATGCAACTTGTTGTCTATAACTGTCATTCCAGCTCCCACAATGCACTGTTCTGTAGTAACAGGGAACCAGATATCTCTTAGATATATTTATATTAGTATAGAGGGGAAAAGGTCATGTAATTAAAATGTAGTACAAGTTAAGAAAAGCAAAGTATTTACAAATGCGGTATATAAAAATGTAATAGAAATGTAAAGTGTGTAAAGTTGCACAACATCGTTTAAATGATTATAGAAAAACTCAAGTTAATGCTAGAACTGCAGGTTTAAAACAATCAAGCTAACCTAATGTTACATAACCAGACTATCACAGAATACCAGGCAGAAATGGGAGAACTCTTACGAATTGAGAGGGCACTAGATAAGCTACTTATTTGAATTTACATATTACCGAAGTGTTTGGTGAACACAGCAAATCTACTACATTCTGCATAACTACAAAGGGAAGATTAACTTGTAACAGAACACAAATTGTAAATTGGAGATAGAATTTGTGTCAAGGATACATTGAGGACAGAATTAGGCTGTCTGCTTGATGTTTTTCTTTTAAAGGATGCTAAAATCCAGCTTTTTAAGGTTATCACAAATACGAAGGAAACATTTCTTTTTGGTGCACTGTTTGATAGTATTAACTTTAGTTAAACCTCGGATGACTAGACATTCATTGAAAATCTAAAGTAAAATAATACTGCCTGTGAACATAACTGGGAGTTATTTCATTCTGCATCAATCTGAGCTCTAAAATGCCTGGGTGTACAGACATCAAATTCAAAAGTTTAACTCTTCCAGGGGTCAGAAAACTTTGACTAAGGCCTCATGCACACGGGGCAAATTGAGCAGCGGATTCCACGCTTGTCAGCAGGCACAGGCGATCTGCTGCTCAATTTGCCCATTGATGTGTGTGTAGATTCCTCTCTCCACGCACACCAGCGGATTTTATTTGTGGCCCCTCCGTGCCAAAGTAAAATTGCAGCGTGCTCTATTTTTAGAGCGGATACGCAGGGATGGCTTCCATTGAAGTTAATGGAAGCCATCCCTCCCGTAGCACTTCTGCAATGAGCATTGCAGAAGTGTCGTGGATCTGCGTGATCGCCTATGCATTCTTTCTACTGCGCATGTGCACCGAGGTGCTAGCGGCACATCGGCATACAGAAAGAAGAAGAATCTGACAGGTACACAGGGTCGCCGTCAGCGGGCACGGAAGGATTCCGTGCGGGATTTCCCACATGAAATTCGTGCATGCCCGTGTGCATGAGGCCTAAGAAGATTGAGGTTTAGTGTTAAATGATCATTAAATATCAAACAATCAGAACTGTTACAAAATTTGCAAATATGTTTTACTTAAGGGTGTTGTTGCAGCCGTTCTGAGGCCTGCACCTTGCTTGCAGGCCAGACCAGGTTTTGGGTGTGCCATTGCGTCTCCTGGAGCTGAGGGGTGTGGTAGTTGCAGGAGTAATGTCAGTCAGCACCTGGTGCTGAGTAGCTTGGCTCCTACTTAAACAGTGCCAGCATGATCTCCTGTGCTGGTCAATCCTTCAGTTCCCTTTGGACAGCGACGGAGGAACACACCTTGGCTGAAGCTCCTAGCTAAGTTCTTTTATGCTTTGTTTGGTTTTCTGTTTTGCCTTTCTTTTGTGCTAGGGCTCCCTGATAGGGACTTGTCAGTGGCCCAGGCACGCGTGCAGGCTCACACTTGTCAGAGCGGTCGGTCTGCAGAGTAGGCAGGGCCCCCTCCCGGGTTAGGGGACCATAGGGAGAGAATTCCCCTTAGTTTTATGTTTCCTTTTTGCACTGTTGTGCCTTTTGTTTGTGTTTTTGAGGTTGTCCGTCCGGAGGACGCAACAGGTGTATTCTGTTTTTTTTAAATTTAATAATACATCATATAATAGGATTTAGATTCAGAATAGAATGCAACATTTTATATTATACATGTGCTTAAAATACTGCTCATAAATACTCATTACACCAGTGTAGTAGACTCCTTTCTCTACATGCAGATATACCGGCGCTGATTTAGAAATCAGGTGTGCTTCCTCTGCACTGCAGACCACAAGGAGCCTGTCAGCCATGCTATGCTAATTGCACAGTGGGGCCTCTGTTATCCTTTTTTAACAGAGGTCATGCTGCACAATTAGCATAACCGCGTTGAGTCATGCTGACCCGCAAGTTTTTTAAAATCTCTAACCATTAATGCGAGATTTATTAGCAGTGTTACATCTGTTGTCCATCAATATGGCTTCATCACGGCTGGATTGAGGCCCCTGGGCAAAAATTTTAGAGGGAGTCCCTCCCTAGTAGCAGTGCCGAGTAATGTGTGACTACTCATGCTGGAAATAAAAAATACATTACATTTTATGGTACATTGAATGACACCATTAAAAAATATAGCTTGGCCAGCAAAAAAAAAAACTTTCTCAGCCATATTGATGAAAAGAAAAGTTGTGATTGCTCTTGAAAGGCAGGGATGGCATCAAGGGGTTAAACTCAATAAGAAAATTGTATGGCTTCCACAAATATTAATTAATTTATTAAATAGAAAAAAAAGTAATACTGTTTCATAAAAAAATAGATGGGGTACAATTAGAGATGAGCGAGCGTACTCGGAAAAGCACTGCTCGCTCGAGTAATGTGCTTTATCCGAGTATCGCTGTGCTCGGGTCTGAAGATTCGGGTGCCGCTGCGGCTGACAGGTGAGTCGCAGCAGGGAGCGGGGGAGAGCGGGCGGGAGAGAAGGAGAGAAAGATCTCCCCTCCGTTCCTCCCCGCTCTCCCCTGCAGCTCCCCGCTCCGTGCCTGCACCCGAATCTTCAGGGACGAGCACAGCAATACTCGGATAAAGCAAATTACTCAAGCGAGTAGTGCTTTTCCGAGTACGCTCGCTCATCTCTAGGTACAATCCATTAAGCCAAGGATAGACAGATGCTAATAAAGTACTAGAGTATTTACGTGTTGTAGTCTAGGTGTTAGCACTTTTTAGGTTGTGCTCTAAACTACGTGGTTAAAACTGAGAAGCACAAATATCCGAAATGCCGGACTCGTCAAATCCTTCTGCATTTCTCACAAAAGAAACATCTTTTAATGCATAAGAAATAGAGCTGCAGACTCAGCATATAATATCCATGACTTACTTTGAGCTCTACGGGCCATCGATGCTTGGCATGCATGAAATTTGCCTTGCGCTCTATGCTAGTGATGTGCTAACCAGAAATATGATTGATGAATGTTGTGCAGAACAAAGATTACAATTATGCACAGAGCAGAATGAAACTGTGCTGTGGTTTCAAATGGCTTTTGTGAAATGTGTTGAGAAGTATGGAAGTAGTCAATATGTTTGAATTTACCTTCCTACACGGGGCTTCACAGAAATCATATAATATTAAATATGCTCACCGCCATGTTCTAATGGACTCAGCCCAGAGACTGCTCTGTGCCAGGAGCACTCCCCAACCTGTGGCAGGGTAATGAAGTTGAAAGAAAATCCAATCCAGCATAATAATGAGTTATAAAGTTGTATATTTTATTCATTTTCAATAAAAACATATGATAAGAGTTCACATCAGTACTACCCCACAGGCTTATACTGTAAGCAAGGACTTTCAGTTCGAAACGCGTAACCTTGATTTTGGTGCCCATTACAACCACAAGGGTTTTTACCCAACTTTTTTATAATTTTGCATGATAAGTCTGCCTGCTTATTCAATGATGTCCACTATCTCATTGTTATGTAGTTAGTTATCATTATAACTCTAGTGGGAAATGTAATGGCGGCCATGTTGATTCAGACCAAGATTTAACAGCAAGAGGTATAAATTTAAATGTAGCTTGAGCAAAACGTTAAAAGGCTTCCTGTCGAAATAACATCAGTTCAATATTAATTGAAGGCATTAAAACAATCTGTAGCATTTTAATTTCTTATGCTCTGACTTCTCTCTATCTCAATTCCTGTAGTCACCTTCATTACTGCTGGGTAGAGATGAGCGAGCATACTCGTCCGAGCTTGATACTCGTTCGAGTATTAGGGTGTTCGAGATGCTCGTTACTCGAGACGAGCACCACGCGATGTTCGAGTTACTTTCACTTTCATCTCTGAGACATTAGCGCGCTTTTCTGGCCAATAGAAAGACATGGAAGGCATTGCAACTTCCTCCTGTGATGTTCCAGCCCTATACCACTCCCCTGCAGTGAGTGGCTGGGGAGATCAGATAACACCCGAGTATTTAAATCGGCCCCTCCCGCGGCTCGCCACAGATGTATTCTGACATAGATCAGGGACAGTGCTGCTGATGCTGCTGCTGCTATAGGGAGAGGGTTAGGTGTTATTTTAGTCTTCAAGAACCCCAACGGTCCTTCTTAGGGCCACATCTGACCGTGTGCAGTACTGTTGAGGCTGCTTTTAGCAGTGTTGCACAATTTTTTTTTCTGTATATCGGGCATGCAGACCATAGTGTCCTCAGTCTGCTGTCATTTTACTCAGTATAGGGGCAGTACTGGTGAGGCAGGGAAAGAGGTATATTGGCTATATAGGCAGTGGGCTTTTTCCCCAAAACTTCCAAAAAATACAATATTAGGCCTGCCTGTCACTGCCTTCAGTTTACTGCGTCTATGCTGGGGGTATTAGTTGTTGAATTAATACCCAGCCTTGCGCATAATTGTTGCCTGCCTCTGCAGTGTGTTACGTACGCGAAGTCAGCCTCGAACAGGGCAATTGAAATACAGTGCATATCACAGGCAGTGGGCTTTTTCCCAAAAAGTTCAAAAAAATACAATGTTAGGCCTGCCTGTCACTGTCTTCAGTTTACTGCGTCTCTGCTGGGGGTAGTAGTTGTTGAATTAATACCCAGCCTTGCGCATAATTCTTGCCTGCCTCTGCAGTGCGTTACGTACGCGAAGTCAGCCTCCAACAGGGCAATCGAAATACAGTGCATATCACAGGCAGTGGGCATTTTCCCAAAAAGTTCAAAAAAATACAATATTAGGCCTGCCTGTCACTGCCTTCTGTTTACAGCGTCTCTGCTGGGTGTAGCAGTTGGTGAATTAATACCGAGCCTTGCGCATAATTGTTTCCTGCCTCTGCAGTGCGTTACGTACGCGAAGTCATCCTCCAACCACAGGCCAATAAGCGGCACATTTAACTACAGCTTTCTGTTTCTGCTAATCTCGTAATACACCATGCTGAGGGGTAGGGGTAGGCCTAGAGGACGTGGGCGAGGACGCGAGGCCCAAGTCAGGGTGTGGGCACAGGCCGAGCTCCTGGTCCAGGTGTATCGCAGCCGACTGCTGCGGGATTAGGAGAGAGGCGAGTTTCAGGGGTCCCCAGATTCATCTCACAATTAATGGGTCCACGCGGTAGACCTTTATTAGAAAATGAGCAGTGTGAGCAGGTCCTGTCGTGGATGGCAGAAAGTGCATCCAGCAATCTATCGACCACCCAGTCTTCTACGTCGTCCACAGCTGCAACTCTGAATGCTCTGGCTGCTGCTCCTCCTTCCTCCCAGCCTCCTCACTCCATGAAAATGACACATTCTGAGGAGCAGGCAGACTCCCAGGAACTGTTCTCGGGCCCCTGCCCAGATTGGGCAGCAATGGTTCCTCTCCCATCAGAGGAGTTTATCGTGACCGATGCCCAACCTTTGGAAAGTTCCCGGGGTCCGGGGGATGAGGCTGGGGACTTCCGGCAACTGTCTCAAGAGCTTTCAGTGGGTGAGGAGGACGATGACGATGAGACACAGTTGTCTATCAGTGAGGTAGTAGTAAGGGCAGTAAGTCCGTGGGAGGAGCGCACAGAGGATTCGGAGGAAGAGCAGCTGGACGATGAGGTGACTGACCCCACCTGGTTTGCTAAGCCTACTGAGGACAGGTCTTCAGAGGGGGAGGCAAGTGCAGCAGCAGGGCAGGTTGGAAGAGGCAGTGCGGTGGCCAGGGGTAGAGGCAGGGCCAGACCGAATAATCCACCAACTGTTTCCCAAAGCGCCCCCTCGCACCATGCCACCCTGCAGAGGCTGAGGTGCTCAAAGGTGTGGCAGTTTTTCACTGAGACTGCAGACGACCGACGAACTGTGGTGTGCAAGGTTTGTCGCGCCAAGATCAGCCGGGGAGCCACCACCACCAGCCTCACCACCACCAGCATGCGCAGGCATATGATGGCCAAGCACCCCACAAGGAGGGACGAAGGCCGTTCACCGCCTCCAGTTTGCACCACTGACTCTCCCCCTGTGCCCCAACCTGCCACTGAGATCCAACCCCCCACTCAGGACACAGGCACGACCGTCTCCCGGCCTGCACTCACACGCTCACCTCCGCTGTCCTCGGCCCCATCCAGCAATGTCTCTCAGCGCAGCGTCCAGCCGTCGCTAGCGCAACTGTTTGAGCGCAAGCGCAAGTACGCCGCCATGCACCTGCATGGTCAAGCATTAAATGTGCACATAGCCAAATTGATCAGCCTGGAGATGCTGCCGTATAGGGTTGTGGAAACGGAGGCTTTCAAAAACATGATGGCGGCGGCGGCCCCGCACTACTCGGTTCCCAGTCGCCACTACTTTTCCCGATATGCCGTCCTAGCCCTGCATGACCACGTCTCCCGCAACATTGTACGTGCCCTCACCAACGCGGTTACTGCCAAGGTCCACTTAACAACGGACACGTGGACAAGCACAGGTGGGCAGGGCCACTATATCTTCCTGACGGCACATTGGGTGAATTTAGTGGAGGCTGGGACCGAGTCAGAGCCTGGGACCGCTCACATCCTACCCACCCCCAGAATTGCGGGCCCCAGCTCAGTGGTGGTATCTGCGGCGGTGTATGCTTCCTCCACTAAACCACCCTCCTCCTCCTCCTCCTATGCAACCTCTGTCTCGCAATCAAGATGTGTCAGCAGCAGCACGTCGCCAGCAGTCGGTGTCGCGCGGGGTGGCAGCACAGCGGTGGGCAAGCGCCAGCAGGCCGTGCTGAACAGCGTAGAGCTATAGTGGAATATCAACTCCAACATGGGCGGCGTAGTGGGAGTCAGCCTCCTCAATTCCTTACAGAAGAGTGGGCCTGGTTGGCAGACATCTGCCAGGTCCTTGGAAACTTTGAGGAGTCTACCCAGATGGTGAGCGGCGATGCTGCAATCATTAGCGTCACCATTCCTCTGCTATGCCTCTTGAGAAGTTCCCTCCAAAGCATAAAGGCAGAAGCTTTGCGCTCGGAAACGGAGGCGGGGGAAGACAGTATGTCGCTGGATAGTCAGAGCATCCTCATGTCTATATCTCAGCTCGTTGAGGAGGAGGAGGAGGAGGGGGAGGAGCATGAGGAGGAGGGGGAAGAGACAGCATGGCCCACTGCTGAGGGTACCCATGCTGCTTGCCTGTCATCCTTTCAGCGTGTATGGCCTGAGGAGGAGGAGGATCCTGAAAGTGATCTTCCTAGTGAGGACAGCCATGTGTTTCGTACAGGTACCCTGGCACACATGGCGGACTTCATGTTAGAATGCCTTTCTCGTGACCCTCGCGTTACACGCATTCTGGCCACTACGGATTACTGGGTGTACACACTGCTCGACCCACGGTATAAGGAGAACCTTTCCACTCTCATACCCGAAGAGGAAAGGGGTTCGAGAGTGATGCTATACCACAGGACCCTGGCGGACAAACTGATGGTAAAATTCCCATCCGACAGCGCTAGTGGCAGAAGGCGCAGTTCTGAGGGCCAGGTAGCAGGGGAGACGCGGAGAGCAGGCAGCATGTACAGCGCAGGCAGAGGAACACTCTCCAAGGCCTTTGCCAGCTTTCTGGCTCCCCAGCAAGACTGTGTCACCGCTCCCCAGTCAAGGCTGAGTCGGCGGGAGCACTGTAAAAGAATGGTGAGGGAGTACGTAGCCGATCGCACGACCGTCCTCCGTGACACCTCTGCTCCCTACAACTACTGGGTGTCGAAGCTGGACACGTGGCCTGAACTCGCGCTGTATGCCCTGGAGGTGCTTGCTTGTCCTGCGGCTAGCGTCTTGTCAGAGAGGGTGTTTAGTGCGGCTGGGGGAATCATCACGGATAAGCGGACCCGCCTGTCAACTGACAGTGCCGACAGGCTTACACTCATAAAGATGAACAAAGCCCTGATTTCCCCAGACTTCTGTTCTCCACCAGCGGACAGCAGCAGTACCTAAACAATACGTAGGCTGCACCCACGGATGGAAGCATCGTTCTCTATCACCATCAAAAACGGGGACCTTTTAGCTTCATCAATCTGTGTATTATATTCATCCTCCTCCTCCTGCTCCTCCTCCTGAAACCTCACATAATCACGCCGAACGGGCAATTTTTCTTAGGCCCACAAGGCTCAGTCATATGACTTTTGTAAACAATGTTTATACGTTTCAATTCTCATTAAAGTGTTGAAACTTTCACCTGAACCAATTTTTATTTTAACTGGGCTGCCTCCAGGCCTAGTTACAAATTAAGCCACATTAATCAAAGCGATTAATGGGTTTCACCTGCCCTCTTGGTTGGGCATGGGCAATTTTTCTGAGGTACATTAGTACTGTTGGTACACCAATTTTTTTGGGCCCTCGCCTGCACTCATGCTACAGCAAGGTGTGTGGGGTTGGCCCATACTTTTGCTACATAAATGTAACTGGGGCCTTGTCTATACTGCAACTACTGAAATGTGAAAGAGACTGTTATCTCCCCAAACTGCTGCAGTGGGAATTTTACTGTGGCCTATCTTGACTGCTACTACTACTGAAATGGAACTAATACTGTGCTCCCCCTATACGGCTGCTTCGGAATTGTTACTGGGGCCTGTCTTGACTGCTACTATTACTGAAATGGAACTAAGACTGTGCTCCTCGTATACTGCTGCTAGTGATATGTTACTGGGGCCTGTCTTGACTGCTACTATTACTGAAATGGAACTAAGACTGTGCTCCCCCTATACTGCTGCTTCGGAATTGTTACTGGGGCCTGTCTGGACTGCTACTACTACTGAAATGGAACTAATACTGTGCTCCCCCTGTAATGCAGCTAGTGATATGCTACTGGGGCCTGTCCCTAATGCTACAGCTGAAATGTTACTAATTCTGGGCTCTGCCTATACCGCTGCTAATGCTATGTCACTGGGGTGTGGAAACGGAGGCTTCCCAAAGACATGATGGTGGCGAGGCCATTTCCCACCAACGCGGTTACTGTTAAGGTGCATATAACCACAGACACGTGGAGAGGACACGTAGTGCCTCAAAAACATCCCCCTCCTCCTCCAACAATGAAAACATTCTTGCCAAATACCTTTGCATTGGTCCCTCTGGTGGCAGTCCAAGAATTTCACCTTTACCGACACAACAAGAGAGCTCCCCCACCATCCCCCCGCCACGGCCCACTTAATCCTGGCCACTTTCCGAAAACCAACTAAATAAAACCGCGCAACTATGTCCGCAGTCACCACCACATTCCCACCAATGCGGTTACTGTTAAGGTACATATTACCACTCTGACTGGGGCATGCACTGTGGGCCGAAGCACACCTGTATTGTATGTGACGTTAGCTCTGCTGAGCAGGGCACTGCAATGCGATACATTTATGTACCGCCGATGGGTTCCAGCGAGCCACCCATGCTGTGGGTCCACAGGGACTTCACATTAGGGATTTGTACCTGTTAGTGTCTATGTATAAAAAACCCCGGTCAGACTGGGGCATGCAGTGTGGGCCGAAGACCACCTGCATTTAATCGGACGTTACCTCAGCTGTGCTGGGCAATGCAATGGGATATATTTATGTACCACCGGTGGCTTCCTGGAACCCACCTATGCTGTCGGTCCACACGGAGTTGTAACTGCATGTGTCTACTTATAAAGAACCCAAGTCTGACTGGGGCATGCAGTGTGGGCCAAAGCCCGCCTGCATTAAACCTGACGTAACCTCAGCTGTGCTAGGCACTGCAATGGGATTTATATATGTACCGCCGGTGGGTTCCAGGGAGCCACCCATGCTGTCGGTCCACACGGACTTCACAATAGGGAGTTGTACCTGCCTGTGTCTACTTATAAAAAACCCCAGTCTGACTGGGGCATGCAGTGTGGGCCGAAGCCCACCTGCATTAAACCTGACGTTACCTCAGCTGTGCTGGGCACTGCAATGGGATTTGTTTATTTACCGCCGGTGGGTTCAAGGGAGCCACCCATGCTGTTGGTGCACACGGAATTCCCATTGCGGAGTTGCACCTGCCTGTGACTATTTATAAAAAACCCCGGTCTGACTGGGGCATGCAGTGTGGGCCGAAGCCCACCTGTATTTAATCTGACGTTAGCTCTACTATCCGGGGCACTGCATTGGGACAAACTACAGGAGCAATACAGCGCTAATGAGACGTGCACAGCTACGCTAGCATTGGAGTCCGCTGTAGGCCCGCGATTGCTGAGGGTTTGTGCAGAGGCCTATGTCCTGGGTGCAGTGAAAGTCCGCTTCCTGCCTAGGATTGCTGAAGCTGGGGGCCGAGGCCTATGTCGTGGCCACGGTGCAAGTCTGCCATGTTTGGCCGGTCAGATCAATTTTTGGTTCATGTCTTGGGTTTCCTAGGACCCACCTATGCTGTTGGTGCAAACTTAGCTCCCATCGCCGTGTTTGACCTGTCTGGCACAAAGACACTGACTGACTTAGGTAGGGGGCAGATCGCAGACGGCTTTCCCCTTGCAGTGTGGATTGAGCTATGCGACACCTTGACAGAATGAATAGTGTGTGGCACATGGGTTCCCCATTGCTATGTCCACGTGTGCAGCTCCTGATGGAGGTGGCACAGGATTGAATTTATCATTGCTTCTGTACAGCATTGTGGGCTATCGCCCCGCCCCTTTTAAAGAGGGTCGCTGCCTGGCCCTGCCAACCGTCTGCAGTGTGTGCCTGCGGTTCCTCCTCATGGCAGACGCACTTATAAATAGACATGAGGGTGGTGTGGCTATGAGGCCAGCGTGTGGCATGAGGGCAGCTGAAGGTTGCGCAGGGACACTTTGGTGTGCACTGTGGACACTGGGTCGTGCGGGGGGGGGGGGGGGGGGGGTTGGGCAGCATGTAACCCAGGAGAAGTGGCAGCGGAGTGTCATGCAGGCAGTGATTGTGCTTTGTTGGAGGTAGTGTGGTGCTTAGCAAAGGTATGCCATGCTAATGAGGGCTTTTCAGAAGTAAAAATTGTTGGGAGGGAGGGGCACTCTTGCCGCTATTGTGGCTGAATAGTGGGACCTGGGAACTTGAGATGCAGCCCAACATGTAGCCCCTCGCCTGCCCTATCCGTTTCTGTGTCGTTCCCATCACTTTCTTGAACTTCCCAGATTTTCACAAATGAAAACCTTAGCGAGCATCGGCGAAATACAAAAATGCTCGAGTCGCCCATTGACTTCAATGGAGTTCGTTACTCGAAACGAACCCTCGAGCATCGCGAAAAGTTCAACTCGAGTAACGAGCACCCGAGCATTTTGGTGCTCGCTCATCTCTACTGCTGGGCCCTGACAAAGTAGACAGACATATACAAAAATGCAGATTTTTTTCTGTCTTCGAGGGCATAATGACACCTATTGAAAGAGCCTGAAATTTGGACTTGAGGAGAATTGTAAATCTAAAGTAACTGAATTTGCTTCTGTAATTGTATGTATTGAGCACTCTACGAACAGCGATGTTCAGTTATCATCAGCTCAGGCTGAATTGCACCAAATTATTTCCATGCAGAATCTACTTGATAACTTTGATTCTAGGCTAAAGAGAAACCATGTTAAGTACTGGACTGAGACTGAAACTTTATCTGTTATTCCTAAACTGACAACAATTTTTGAAGATGTATTAAAGTTACCCTCCAGTCCTGAACTAAGAAAGATGACCGCACTGCTCCTCTGACTACCTGATGCACACTGTGCATTAGTAGGAATCATTAGTCTAAGACACTACACACTGATCTGATTGGCCAGTGTTTGACCAATCCTTTTTTGTTATGTGCTACCTACAGCCCATTCTTTCTGTGTTAGATTATGGTTTCATCATAGCCAACTGTATCATGGCACATACTGTAAATTAACCCATGAACTGGGTATCATCGATCTATCCTACACTGAGGCAATGTCTTATTTCTAGACCCCACTCACAACTGTAGACTGTAATGTCTTCCCTTTCTTCATGCCCCAGTTGAGATGGTTCTTCTCAGTCACTGAATTCTGCTGAGAGGGTGCAGCTGTAGGGTCAATTACTAGAGAACACAGTCTGTGTGTTGGGGAGTCTAAGTAGCAAAGGAAATGGGTGGACCCGATGGTATTGGAGGCTTTGGTCCCAGATGAATGTTTAGAGATGAAACATGCCTTAGGAAGGGCTGTGAAGAATGAATGAACTGTGGAGGTGCTGCAAACCAGCGGTACCCATGACAGATGTGTGAAGAAAAGACTAGTGGATAGGCGCAACTCGCCAGAAAAGATGGTGGGACGGTAGGATGTACTATCCAACTTCTCTTTTATTAGGTATATTAAAAAAAACAGCTATGCTGGTAGGTCTGGGACACAGGCTTAATAACATGTGGACCTCATTAGGCTAAATAGTCTTTTAGATCGTGGCCAATACATGCGCAAATCTACTTTGTTCATAGCACAAATACATTGCACTAAAGCGTTCAAAATTGCGCTTACGCTTGTGTGAAGGAGCCCTACAAGTATCTTCTACTCATACAACCTGACTACCAGAGGAAACTTTTTGTAGTCAGTATCAGTTTAGTTTACCACACGATTCTGTACAACAGTAACATAAACACCCAACAATGAAACAGGTCTTAAAGGAGATGTCCCGCGCCGAAACGGGTTTTTTTTTTTTTAAACCCCCCCCCCCCGTTCGGCACGAGACAACCCCGATGCAGGGGTTAAAAAAACCACCCGCACAGCGCTTACCTGAATCCCGGCGGTCCGGCGTCTTCATACTCACCTGCTGAAGATGGCCGCCGGGATCCTCTGTCTTCATGGACCGCAGGGCTTCTGTGCGGTCCATTGCCGATTCCAGCCTCCTGATTGGCTGGAATCGGCACGTGACGGGGCGGAGCTACACGGAGCTACACGGAGCCCCATAGAGAAGAGGAGAAGACCCGGACTGCGCAAGCGCGGCTAATTTGGCCATCGGAGGGCGAAAATTAGTCGGCACCATGGAGACGAGGACGCTAGCAACGGAGCAGGTAAGTATAAAACTTTTTATAACTTCTGTATGGCTCATAATTAATGCACAATGTACATTACAAAGTGCATTATTATGGCCATGCAGAAGTGTATAGACCCACTTGCTGCCTCGGGACAACCCCTTTAAGCTGGGTTCACACGGGGCGTAATCGCCGCAGAATATCGGTGCAGACTTTCTGGATGGAAATTCCAACCATGGCTTTTTATCCCAGGTTTAGCCAACAAAGTGGACAAGATTTGCAAGAATCTTGTCCACATGCTGCGGCCGATCCAGAATTCAAAGACACGGCATTTCAGTTCTTTCTCCATTTCCGCAGCTGCCGCTCTCCTTTCTATGTGGAGAGATGGCCGCAGCGGAATGCACGTGGCGAAACCGCTCCAAAATCCGTGCAGGTTTTGAAGCGGAAATCTGGCGGTATTTCCGTGAGATCATTCCATGGGATTTCCACGGGACTTCAGCGCCGTGTGACCCCAGCATAAAGGGCCAAGATATGTAATTAAAATAAATTACAAGGTGACATAGTTTTCTATTTAATGATTACAGGTTCTAATTTGTTAACTAAAGGTAAACTTGTACTTCATGCGGTTTATGATTATATTTTTAATTGTTTCTTCGGTCTATGAATATTTCAGGAAGGAGAGAACATTTTCTATTTGGCTGTTGATGACATTGACACAGACACTGAACTACTGATTGGCTACCTAGACAGTGATATGGAAGAAGCTGAAGAGGAGAGCAAAGAAGTTGTGAATGTGGTCACCAAAGAAGAGGAAGAGAGCATTAAAGAGGTTCAGCAATCTGGAGAAAAAAGTGAAACAGGTTAATATAATTGTCTTCAAGTCGGGAATATATAAATGTTAGCTCTAGGCTTATTGTACAAATACTAAGTGAATAGCTGTAGAGTTCTAACTAAAACACAATTATTTTGAAGCAAGATTTCATAAAGCACTAAACATGATAGAGATGTGCAGATTGCTAGTTATTAATACTTAAGGGGAAGCCCCCTCAATAGGATCCTCTGGTTTGTAATAAATACAAATGAGAAGACGTTTTTCAAGCCAGAATTAAAGGAACTCTTAAAGAGCTGCAAGTTCCTTGACATTGTTCATAAATTTCTGTTAAAGGAAATGTGATACAATCGAAGCAAAGGACAGTGCAAATCAATAGCACTTTCTTTAGAGCTTTTAATTTGAAGAACACTACAAGTCAAAAGAATTGGAGCCATCTATAAAGTGCCCATCATTAAAATGGTGGAAAAAAACTGTACCTAAAAGTCCTTATTAACTTATGTTGGGGAAAGTTGTCTGCCATTTTGATGGAAAAATTGGCCCTGTATTTTGAAAGTCTTTGCAGTGGAGGAACCACCAATACAAATGTGAACAAGGATCAGTTTCATTGGATTCCCCCTTTAAGATAAAGGCTTAGTCAATGGACTTGGAAGGGAGAAGATGACCAGGCACAGATATGAAGAAACAACAATGCACTATATGTTGAGGTTACTTCATCTGAAACTCCCTTCTGATTATTGGTTAAACATGGTGAAAAACATGTCCTGATTATATTTGACAAGGTACTTGAGGGCACATGCCTAGGGCATCCATTAATGGCTTATTATGTTGGTGTAACCTTAGAGCTGCTGACTGTGTCCCCCTCTAAAGCAATTTAACAGTAATAAAATAGGCGTAAGTTGGGTGGGCACTGATAACATTCATAGTGGCTGGTACAGAGATTTGGGAGAGAAAGGCAGTATGAACCCAGCCTTATATATGGGGTGCATTCAGATTCTGTGCCTAGGGCAGCACCCCCTGAAAACACAGCCTTGTGTTGGGGCATGTAAAGGTAAATGCTAAAATACGTGCACCAATAAACTTGAGTAAATCTTTCTAGAATAGTATTCACTATAAGAGCAAATAACCACTATTGTTTGAGCCATAGATGCATAGTTGTATTAAGTGCCTTTCCTTTCAACTTTCTAGAGCACAATTGTAAGGATGACCATGACTGCCCACTTTGTGAGTCCAGTTTTCCAAGCCAGGAAATCTTAGCAGAACATCTTCAGACTTTGCATCAGAAGCCAAGTGAAGAGAAGGAGTTCAAGTGTAGAAACTGTGGGAAGAAATTTCCAGTAAAACAGGCTCTCCAACGACAGTATGTACTTGAAGTTAGTTTTTGTTATTTAATGCAATCTGCCTGCCTGGCTTGTCCTATAAACGTCTTAAATGTGTGGTGAAGGTGGAAGTGTAAACTTTCAATGCAAACAGGTAATGACTACGGTATCAGTAACTATTAGTTCAAATAAAAGGCGAATGGTTGCCTGGAGCAGCCAATAAAGTTGCAGTTGTCACTTTTCTAGGTTTTAAAATATAAGTTGTGACCTAATTGGTTGTTTAGGCACGATTTTTCATTTGCACTGCTTTGTATTAGTAACCACAATCGGTACCGTGTTTAATACTGAGCTCATTCATTCTCTTCTATATCCTTTGTTGCCTGTTGTTCTGTGGGATTCTGAATATCTCAATATATTTTAGTCTCGGTTTACATATATCTGTTATATATGCCCAGTTGTTTTATGCTTGAGATGGACACACTTGATATCAACGTTGTATAGAGGTGGAAAATGCTGCATGCAAAGTGTTACTGTCCAGTGCTGGAGATGCCCATAACCGATGCCACCGGATGCAAAACTGTTCTCATCGAAAAGTATGGGATTATGCTGGCCTAGAAATATGTGAAAAAAATAGTAATAAGTTTGTATTTGTACGTAGAGAAAAATATACAATATTTTTAGTGCAGTAATCCCTTTCCCCATGTCACAGAAACATAATTTTAGAAAACTGTTGACCAAATAGCTGATAGCTCTCTCCCAATTCCCCCATACGCATGCTAGCTTGGCTAGGCCAAATATGCATGTTTTGTAAACGGGAAGAGGAAAATAAGCTGCTGCCTGACTCCTATGGAGGCAACTTATCTTCCCGAGAGCAAAAGGAACAGCATGTTGAAATCCTACTGCCCGATCCTTTTCTTTCCCAACATCTGCCATCGGGGAAGAGTCATTCAATTGGTTGGCTTGTCTGAAATTAATCTAATGTGTATGGTCAGTTTAAGTGATATAAAGCACATATTCCTCAATGCATTACTTTTAGGGTATGCAACTAACATACAAAATGATAAATAGCTTAAACCAAAGGTTTGTAGATAACTTCTTTTGAAAACCCCTACTAATTGCTAAAAAGAAGGGACAAAATTCTATGCCTTTTTTATTTGAATGGAGCTATTATGTGAATGATGATAGCCCCTATTGGGGATTCCAGCAACCTCTATATTTGTCTTTGAGGCTTTAGTAATAGTGTAAAAACCACAAAATGCTTATTACACGTACAGTAAGGGCCCATTTACATGGAACGATGATCACTCAAAGATCGCTCAAATGACAGTTTTAATGACAGTTTTGAGTAATCATTTTGCATAAACTATTAAGTAGCTACTCAGCTACTTAATAGCTATTTAGCTGAAAGCAGTTAAAAGCCCGAGGACTGTTATCTCCATTTGGCTCCTTTGTTCTCCGACGGGAAACAATGCTATCAGCACTCCCCGAGGAAAACTTCTGATAAGACCGCACAACGATTTTTAGGTTGGCCTGAATTTAACGATCAACCAGCAGTGCATGAAAATTGCACGATGACCACACGTTTAGACGCAACGATTATCGTTCAAACGATCGCTCTTTAGCGATTTTTGAATGATCATCGCTCCGTGTAAATGGGCCTTAATATAATTACAAATGTAGTACTTTTTACCTGTTCCTATCATCCGCAATGATGCAGAGTGAGTTGTCAGTTATTTATCACTTTGTGTTACTTCTGTGTTATGACCTTATTAAGTGTGCTCACCTTCGCTACCATGTTATTACAGTAATAGCTTATGTAAAAGTTTTTTAGCACATTAGTATGATTTACTTAATTACACTCAAAAAAGTAACAATGTACCACACATTTAAGTAGCTAAAGGGTAATTTATAAAGTAGGATACTCGTGTCATTGAATCTGTTTTTATACATAGGATATGCTGCAAAAACATCAGATTAAAATAGCATTACCTGTGCCAAGTATGGCTAAATGTGTATAAACCAAATATTTTTTCCTAATATGTCAGGGAAATAATATTGAACTGATTATATCTGTTTATTCTAAATTTTCCATATTATCTCTGACCTGATCAAACGCTGTAGTTAGCAGAATGTATTTATAAGTGAGAGTTGGTCCATATGTTGACCCAGAGTCGGCATCGACTGAATGGTCAATCATCATTTATAAGTGTGTGTGTGTATATATATATATATATACCTGTCAAGTTAACCGGCTGAACCAGATGGACATTGTCTCCCTTCAGCCTAACATACAATGTTACTATGTATATAATTTTATATATTCGTTGTACTGGTATTGACAGCATCAGACTAGGGTTCCTTTGGCAGACCAGAGGATACAACCTCCATCTAAGAACATTAACTTTCTCGTCATCATTGTTTAAAGCTAGAGATGAGCGAACACCAAAATGTTCGGGTGTTCGTTATTCGGAACGAACTTCCCGTGATGCTCGAGGGTTCGTTTCGAACAACGAACCCCATTGAAGTCAATGGGCGACCAGAACATTTTTGTATTTCGCCGATGCTCGCTAAGGTTTTCATGTGTGAAAATCTGGGCAATTCAGGAAAGTGATGGGAATGACACAGTGACGGATAGGGCAGGCGAGGGGCTACGTGTTGGGCTGCATCTCAAGTTCACAGGTCCCACTATTAAGCCACAATACCGGCAAGAGTGGGCCCCCCCCCCTCCCAACAACTTTTACTTCTGAAAAGCCCTCATTAGCATGGCATACCTTTGCTAAGCACCACACTACCTCCAACAAAGCACAATCACTGCCTGCATGACACTCCACTGACACTTCTCCTGGGTTACATGCTGCCCAACCGCCCCCCCCCTCCCCCCCCACAGCGCACACCAAAGTGTCCCTGGGCAGCCTTCAGCTGCCCTCATGCCACACCACGCTCATGTCTATTTAGAATTGCGTCTGCCATGACGAGGGACCGCAGGCACACACTGCAGAGGTTGGCACGGCTAGGCAGCGACCCTCTTTAAAAGTGGCGGAGCGATAGCCCACAATGCTGTACAGAAGCAATGAGAAATAGAATCCTGTGCCACCGCCATCAGGAGCTGCACACGTGGGCATAGCAATGGGGAACCTATGTGCCACACACTATTCATTCTGTCAAGGTGTCTGCATGCCCCAGTCAGACCGGGCTTTTTAATTCATAGACACAGGCAGGTACAACTCCCTATTGTGAAGTCCCTGTCGACCCACAGCATGGGTGGCTCCCTGGAACCCACCGGCGGTACACAGAAATATCCCATTGCATTGCCCAACACAGCTGAGGTAGTAATGTCGTGCTTAATGCAGGTGGGCTTCGGCCCACACTGCATGCCCCAGTCTGACTGGGGTTCTTTATAAGTGTACAGATGTAGTAAAAACTCCGTGTGCACCTACAGCATGGGTGGGTGCCAGGAAGCCACCGGCGGTACATAGAAATATCCCATTGCATTGCCCAACACAGCTGAGGTAGTAATGTTGTGCTTAACCCTTTCCAATCCAATTTGTATATGGTTTTCCTAGGGGGCTTACTCTTTTTCTGCTGTTATACAATGGCGCTATATGCTGGCTAAAGCCAGTACTGCATGAGCTGACACGTAGGATAGGCTCCGACAGCAGAGAGGCTGGCAATATACAGTAAGAGAACCCCGACGGACGTCTACCAACAACGGAGCTGTACAGCCTTAAACCCTAATGTCTTCACAGGTCACACAGTGGACTGGAAAGGGTTAATGCAGGTGGGTTTCGGCCCACACTGCATGCCCCAGTCAGACTGGGGTTCTTTACAAGTGGACACATGTAGGTTAAACTCCCTGTGGACCCACTGCCTGGGTGGGTGCCAGGAAGCCACCGGCGGTACATAGAAATATCCCATTGCATTGCCCAACACAGCTGAGGTAGTAATGTCGTGCGTAATACAGGTGGGCTTTGGCCCACACTGCATGCCCCAGTCAGACGGGTTCTTTAGAAGTGTACAGATGTATTAAAAACTCAGTGTGCACCTACAGCATGGGTGGCTCCCTGGAACCCACCGGCGGTACACAAAAATATCCCATTGCATTGCCCAACACAGCTGAGGTAGTAATGTCGTGCTTAATGCAGGTGGGCTTCGGCCCACACTGCATGCCCCAGTCAGACTGGGGTTCTTTACAAGTGGACACATGTAGGTTAAACTCCCTGTGGACCCACTGCCTGGGTGGGTGCCAGGAAGCCACCGGCGGTACATAGAAATATCCCATTGCATTGCCCAACACAGCTGAGGTAGTAATGTCGTGCGTAATACAGGTGGGCTTCGGCCCACACTGCATGCCCCAGTCAGACGGGTTCTTTAGAAGTGTACAGATGTATTAAAAACTCAGTGTGCACCTACAGCATGGGTGGCTCCCTGGAACCCACCGGCGGTACACAAAAATATCCCATTGCATTGCCCAACACAGCTGAGGTAGTAATGTCGTGCTTAATGCAGGTGGGCTTCGGCCCACACTGCATGCCCCAGTCAGACTGGGGTTCTTTACAAGTGGACACATGTAGGTTAAACTCCCTGTGGACCCACTGCCTGGGTGGGTGCCAGGAAGCCACCGGCGGTACATAGAAATATCCCATTGCATTGCCCAACACAGCTGAGGTAGTAATGTCGTGCGTAATACAGGTGGGCTTCGGCCCACACTGCATGCCCCAGTCAGACGGGTTCTTTAGAAGTGTACAGATGTATTAAAAACTCAGTGTGCACCTACAGCATGGGTGGCTCCCTGGAACCCACCGGCGGTACATAAAAATATCCCATTGCATTGCCCAACACAGCTGAGGTAACGTCAGCTGTAATGCAGGTGGCCTAAAAATTAATTTGATTACACTGTAGGCGAGGGCCCACAAAAATTGCTGTATCAACAGTACTAATGTACATCCCAAAAATTGGCCATGGCCAGCCAAGAGGGCAGGTGAAACCCATTAATCGCTTTGGTTAATGTGGCTTAAGTGGTAACTAGGCCTGGAGGCAGCCCAGTGTAACGAAAAATTGGTTCAAGTTAAAGTTCCAATGCTTTTAAGCGCATTGAAACTTATAAAAATTGTTCTGAAAAATTATTTGAGTGAGCCTTGTGGCCCTAAGAAAAATTGCCCGTTCAGCGTGATTACGTGAGGTTTCAGGAGGAGGAGCAGGAGGAGGAGGAGGAGGAATATTAGACACAGATTGATGAAGCAGAAATGTCCCCGTTTTGGATGGTGAGAGAGAACGTAGCTTCCATCCGCGGGTGCAGCCTACGTATTGCTTACGTATCGCTGCTGTCCGCTGGTGGAGAACAGAAGTCTGGGGAAATCCAGCCTTTGTTCATCTTGATGAGTGTTAGCCTGTCGGCACTGTCGGTTGACAAGCGGCTACGCTTATCTGTGATGATTCCCCCAGCCGCACTAAACACCCTCTCCGACAAGACGCTAGCCGCAGGACAAGCAAGCACCTCCAGGGCATACAGCGCTAGTTCAGGCCACATGTCCAGCTTCGACACCCAGTAGTTGTAGGGGGCAGAGGCGTCACCAAGGATGGTCGTGCGATCCGCTACGTACTCCCTCACCATCCTTTTACAGTGCTCCCGCCGACTCAGCCGTGACTGGGGAGCGGTGACACAGTCTTGGTGGGGAGCCATAAAGCTGGCCAGGCCCTTAAAGACTGTTGCACTGCCTGGGATGTACATGCTGCTCGATCTACGCACATCCCCTGCTACCTTGCCCTCGGTACTGCGCCTTCTGCCACTAGCGCTGTCGGCTGGGAATTTTACCATCAGCTTGTCCGCAAGGGTCCTGTGGTATAGCAACACTCTCGAACCCCTTTCCTCTTCGGGAATCAGAGTGGGCAGGTTCTCCTTATACCGTGGATCGAGCAGTGTGTACACCCAGTAATCCGTAGTGGCCAGAATTCGTGCAACGCGAGGGTCACGAGATAGGCATCCTAACATGAAGTCAGCCATGTGTGCCAGGGTACCTGTACGCAACACATGGCTGTCTTCACTAGGAAGATCACTTTCAGGATCCTCCTCCTCCTCCTCCTCAGGCCATACACGCTGAAAGGATGACAGGCAATCAGCCGGTGTACCGTCAGCAGCGGCCCAAGCTGTCTCTTCCCCCTCCTCCTCATCCTCCTCATGCTCCTCCTCCTCCTCCTGTACGCGCTGAGAAATAGACAGGACGGTGCCCTGACTATCCAGCGGCATACTGTCTTCCCCCGCCCCCGTTTCCGAGCGCAAAGCAGCTGCCTTTATGGTTTGCAGGGAATTTCTCAAGATGCATAGCAGAGGAATGGTGACGCTAATGATTGTAGCATCGCCGCTCACCACCTGGGTAGACTCCTCAAAATTACCAAGGACATGGCAGATGTCTGCCAACCAGGCCCACTCTTCTGAAAGGAATTGAGGAGGCTGACTCCCACTGCGCCGCCCATGTTGGAGTTGGTATTCGACTATAGCTCTACGTTGTTCATAGAGCCTGGCCAACATGTGGAGCGTAGAGTTCCACCGTGTGGGCACGTCGCACAGCAGTCGGTGCACTGGCAGCTTAAAGTGATGTTGCAGGGTGCGCAGGGTGGCAGCGTCCGTGTGGGACTTGCGGAAATGTGCGCAGAGCCGGCGCGCCTTTACGAGCAGGTCTGACAAGCGTGGGTAGCTTTTCAGAAACCGCTGAACCACCAAATTAAAGACGTGGGCCAGGCATGGCACGTGCGTGAGGCTGCCAAGCTGCAGAGCCGCCACCAGGTTACGCCCGTTGTCACACACGACCATGCCCGGTTGGAGGCTCAGCGGCGCAAGCCAGCGGTCGGTCTGCTGTGTCAGACCCTGCAGCAGTTCGTGGGCCGTGTGCCTCTTATCGCCTAAGCTGAGTAGTTTCAGCACGGCCTGCTGACGCTTGCCCACCGCTGTGCTGCCACACCGCGCGACACCGACTGCTGGCGACATGCTGCTGCTAACACATCTTGATTGCGAGACAGAGGAGGAGGAGGAGGAGGGTGCTTTAGTGGAGGAAGCATACACCTCCGCAGATACCAGCACCGAGCTGGGGCCCGCAATTCTGGGGGTGGGTAGGACGTGAGCGGTCCCAGGCTCTGACTCTGTCCCAGCCTCCACTAAATTCACCCAATGTGCCGTCAGGGAGATGTAGTGGCCCTGCCCGCCTGTGCTTGTCCACGTGTCCGTAGTTAAGTGGACCGTGGCAGTAACCGCGTTGGTGAGGGCGCGCACAATGTTGCGGGAGACGTGGTCGTGCAGGGCTGGGACGGCACATCGGGAAAAGTAGTGGCGACTGGGAACTGAGTAGCGCGGGGCCGCCGCCTCCATGATACTTTTGAAGGACTCAGTTTCCACAACCCTATACGGCAGCATCTCAAGGCTGATGAATTTTGCTATGCGGACGGTTAACGTTTGAGCGTGCGGGTGCGTGGCGGCGTACTTGCGCTTGCGCTCGAACACTTGCGCAAGCGACGGCTGAACGGTGCGCTGAACTACACTGCTGGATGGGGCCGAGGACAGCGGAGATGAGGGTGTGGGTGCAGGCCATGAGGCGGTAGTGCCTGTGTCCTGAGAGGGGGGTTGCATCTCAGTGGCAGGTTGGGGCACAGGGGGAGAGGCAGGGGTGCAAACCGGAGGCGCTGAACGGCCTTCGTCCCACCTTGTGGGGTGCTTGGCCATCATATGTCTGCGCATGGTGGTGGTGGTGAGGCTGTTGGTGTTGGCTCCCCGGCTGAGCTTTGCGCAACAAAGGTTGCACACCACTGTTCGTCGGTCGTCAGGCGTCTCTGTGAAAAACTGCCAGACCTTAGAGCACCTCGGCCTCTGCAGGGTGGCATGGCGCGAGGGGGCGCTTTGGGAAACACTTGGTGGATTATTCGGTCTGGCCCTGCCTCTACCCCTGGCCCTGGCCACCGCACTGCCTCTTGCAACCTGCCCTGCTGATGCCCTTGACTCCCCCTCTGAAGACCTGTCCTCCTGAGTAAGCGTTGCACACCAGGTGGGGTCAGTCACCTCATCGTCCTGCTGCTCTTCCTCCGAATCCTCTGTGCGCTGCTCCCTTGGACTTACTGCCCTTACTACTACCTCACTGCAAGACAACTGTGTCTGATCGTCATCATCCTCCTCACCCACAGAAAGTTGTTGAGACAGTTGGCGGAAGTCCCCAGCCTCTTCCCTCGGACCCCGGGAACTTTCGAATGGTTGGGCATCAGTGACGATAAACTCCTCTGGTGGGAGAGGAACCGCTGCTGCCCAATCTAAGCAGGGGCCCGAGAACAGTTCCTGGGAGTGTTCCTGCTCCTGAGCAGGTGTCATTGTAGTGGAGTGAGGAGGCTGGGAGGAAGGAGGAGCAGCAGACAGAGGATTCGGATTTGCAGCAGTGGACGGCGCAGAACTGCGTGTTGACGATAGGTTGCTCGAAGCACTTTCTGCCATCCAGGACAGGACCTGCTCACACTGCTCATTTTCTAATAACCGTCTCCCGCGTGGACCCATTAATTGGGCGATGAATGTGGGGACGCCAGAAACGTGCCTCTCTCCTAATCGCGCAGCAGTCGGCTGCGACACACCGGGATCAGGAGCTCGGGCTGTGCCCACACCCTGACTTGGCCCTCCGCGTCCTCGGCCGCGTCCACGTCCTCTAGGCCTACCCCTACCCCTCAGCATGCTGTATTACCAGTGATTTGATTTCACAGGCAGGAAATAAATTGGCGCAAGACTGCAGGCCAAATATAATTTTTGCCCTTTTTGGAAAACGAAAGGCCCCACTGCCTCTAGTGAATGAATTATCTAAGTTTAATAACTGTGCTGTGTCCCTGCTTATGTGTCACAGAACGTGAGGGTAGCAGAGTTATTATAACTCTTGGAGAGCAGGTATTTTTTTCCCAATTAAGGAAAGCAAATGGCGAAGCCAGCAGTAAAGCGTAGCTGGGTGCGTCTGATTTAGCAATGTTGTTCAAGCAGCTCACACGTGTCCACCGCCCGTAAGGACGGACAGAGGCTGGACAAATAGATTTGTTTTCAGTTTTTTTCCACCAAAAGGCAGCACTGCGTATATTCAATGAACATGAGAAGTTTAATAACTGTGCTGTGTCCCTGCTTATGTGTCACAGAACGTGAGGGTAGCAGAGTTATTATAACTCTTGGAGAGCAGGTATTTTTTTCCCAATTAAGGAAAGCAAATGGCGAAGCCAGCAGTAAAGCGTAGCTGGGTGCGTATGATTTAGCAATGTTGTTCAAGCAGCTCACACGTGTCCACCGCCCGTAAGGACGGACAGAGGCTGGACAAATAGATTTGTTTTCAGTTTTTTTCCACCAAAAGGCAGCACTGAGTATATTCTATGAATAATAACTGTGTTGTGGCCCTGCCTATACAATTCTTTCCCTGCAGTATCAATGGAGGGTGCAATGGTCTGCAGAGGCGATTTTGAGAAGCAAAAAAAAATGCAGCACAGCTAACAGCAGCCTGGACAGTACTGCACACGGATAAATATGGCCCTAGAAAGGACCGTTGAGGTTCTTGAAGGCTACACTCACTCCTAACACTCTCCCTGCCTATGCAGCACTTCTGTCCCTAATGCCAGGTGCAACGGTCTGCAGAGGCGATTTTGAGAAAAAAAAAATTTGCCACTGCTAACAGCAGCCAACACACAGCTATCAGTGGCCCTAATAAGGACCTTTGGGGGGTCTTGAAGCCTACACTAACTACCAATTCTTTCCCTACAGCAGCTCCGGTACAAACAGCACTGTCCCTCATCTAACTCACACCGCATCTGAGGCGAACCGCGGGAGGGGCCGACTTTTATGTTCGGGTGACACCTGATCTCCCCAGCCACTTACAGCAGGGGGGTGGTATAGGGCTTGAACGTCACAGGGGGAAGTTGTAATGCCTTCCCTGTCTTTCAATTGGCCAGAAAAGCGCGCTAACATCTCAGGGAAGGAAGTGAAAGTAACCAGAACACCGCATGGTGTTCGTTACGAATAACGAACATCCCGAACACCCTAATATTCGCACGAATATCAAGCTCGGACGAACGCGTTCGCTCATCTCTATTTAAAGCATAACTTTTTAGGTGATTTTATAGAATAAAATGTCATGAGTGTGTCTGCATAAGGATTAGCACTATTTCTGGCTATTGTATATGACATTTTTTCACAAGTTTTTCCCTCTGCAGGCTGTATCTTATTCTAAGTTTTCTCTGAGCTAGTAGACAGAGACTATCAGCTGTGACATCTCCCATACATAGCTTCTATAGAGAAGATAAGATCCTGACCACCTATCTGTATTTCTCACACACAGAGTAGCAGAAAAGATGACATTATACAGCAGTAGTGAGCAGTATAGAAGTGAATCCAGTAGCTGCGAGATCATAAACACTTACTATCAGCTGCAACGGCATCTGTGTGAGTCCATCTACTTCTGTCTCCCTCCAGTAGCTTCCTTCTATTCCTTTATTTCTTCTCAATAGACTTCTGTGGGTAGCAGGGACATACCTTCACTGACTCCCTGTAATATGTCTTGGTGTATTTGTTACTAGAGATGGATTTCACATGACCACAGACAGTGAACAAGAATTTAGAAGGAAGTGGGAACCCTAGTAATCAGCAATTTAGAGAAATTTTTCAGCACAAAATATTATTCTAGGTAAATAAAGTGATTTGCACTTTTCCTAGTTATCACATTGGATATCACATAAGCCCAAGTTTACTGAAAAGTTAGTGACCATTTATACATAACGTATTAATTATATGGTCTACTATTGGTGTATCAACACAGTTGTGGTTGTTTTCTGCAGGACCTTTTGGGTCCCATTATTGTGTCAGAGCCTGAATCATCTTGGGCTCTGGTTAGCCGTTCTGACCCTGGGTACTTACAAGTGGAAGCATTGTAGCTGAACATTTACTCACCTTAAAACTCTACTGAAAGTCAGTTAGAATTGCATGTATAATTTGAATACAAGTCAAACAAATGCATAAAGCAAGTCACAGATCCTACAGTGAAACTGCAAATATTAGCTTAAATGCTACATTTCTTGCTTTTCCTATTCTGCCTTGTGCCTAATTCATATATCTGTTTCATTTTGCTTCAGTGGGTTGTTCCATGCCTATAAAGGGGTTTAGTCTTTGGGTGTTTACATATTAGTGTAACATTATAAGTAATGCACCCATGGACAATTGGATTCTGTCTGGAGTTATTCTGTGTCTATGGTCATCTTCATATCCTGTTTTTTATTCTGTTTTCTTTCTGGGGACTCATACACATCAGCTCTCAGGGCACCCCTCTGCCCAAGCAAGTTCCTATTCTATAGATTGGTTCTTCTGAATATAGGATGAGATGTACTCTCCTACAAGTCTCCCTCTAGCCCTGCACTTAATACAAGTAGGCAAAATCTGGATTTCACTGTGTATTAGAAATCTGCACCCCATCCTGAATGGTACAAATGGAACAATACTCTAAGAAATTGTAGGACCCTTTCTAAAGAGGTTTTGGACAATCCCACTTCGTAGAAGGTTCCTTCAATGATAAACTCACAGATCACAGGATGTTTTGCTGCTGGGGCCTTTAGCAATCAGCTAAGCTCTGCAACAAGTGCTCTATTCCTTGGCAGTGCTGAGCTGGGAACATTATTAGAAATTACTAGACGGGTTTCACTAGAAATCAATTGACTGTACCTGATTATCCAGAGCAAAAGATGCTCTTTATTGGTCCCATTCAACTCTAGGGCTTGGTATGAGGCTCGTACTTTCTAGTTGCAACTGGAACACACTTATTTTCTTGCTTTGATCATGGTTAATACATTGTTAGTGCATTACTGTTTACGAGAAAAATAATAATTGCCATTTAGTATATAAAGTTCCTAGTGTTAAAGTGGATTTTCCCATCAATGGAAGTGATGGCGTATTTCTAGGAAGGAAGGCCCATGACTCGGATGCCAACCAATCCTGAGAACCAATGTTGTGGCTCCTTCAAGTAATTGGGTCATATGCAGTTCGCTTCTGCAGCTCCTTCATTCTCTAGATTAGTGGGGTTCCTGACCCCCATTGATCAAAGTCATTGCATATCCTAGCAATATTTTATCAGTTTCTATGATGGAAAACTCCTCTAAGTGTTTCCAAGGGTCAACTTTTTATATGATATTTGTGTGACGATTGAAAGTAAGGTCAAAATACAGCATTTTGCTGTTATATTCTAGACTCTAAACTGTTCTCTTTTCTTTAGTGTACTTCAGTGCTCAGAAAGTATCATCTCCGGAGACACTTCAGGGAGTTATCAGTGTTCCGTTTGCAATACCTTCTTCGGCTCAGCGTTGAGGTTTTGTGTTTGAATTACTGAACCGCTGTCTAATTTCTGGCTTCCCTTTTTGCATGCCTGCTTTCAAGCTTCTTCTTGTTCTTTTTTGACATCTAACCAAGAAAAAAGAAGTTCCTCCTTACCTCCTATTTAGGTAATGCACGTGTTAACTTGTGTTCGTAATATAAGGCATTGGTCTCTAACCTGTGGCTCTGTAGCGGTTGTGAACCTACAACGCAGGTTGAAGTCCATTGCTATAAGGCATGCTCAATTTAAAGTGTGCAGATTCACCATATTCTTTATTGCTATTCAGTCATTTTCTTTATTGCAGCTTTGACCAACACAAAGAAGCCTGCAAAGGAGATGTGAGATTTATATGCAAGTCGGATAGTTGTGGGAAGAAATTTAGAAGTAAAGATGCCCTGAAAAAACACAAAGAAAATGTACATGGTATGATCTTTATGTATATGAGCAAAATAGCTACTTACATATACCTGCATGACATTAGGCCTTGTTCAAAGGGTTTTAAGAGTGTCTGTCACCAGAATGCTGTTTTCCGGTTTTTGGAGCAACCATTATAGAATCATATGACAAATACAGCTGGTAGAAATTGAGAGCGTTACTCCCAAAAGGAATTGGTGGATTTTCATGAAACTTGGTAGATACTCAGAATAAACTTATTGCAAATTGGAATTAATCAATCAAAAGTTCATTAGTGTTTGGTACAGGTTTCAGTAAGATCCTTGGATCCTTACAGGCATTGAATCAATAAGCATTCAGATAGCTTGTTGAGGTATGTCTTTCCATTCCTGCAAGACTTGTGCAGTCAGTTGTACACTTTGTGGTGGGTGTCCTTGCGATGCATTTGACATAACACGTCTACCTATGGCATCCCAGTAGACTAGTGGGGATAAATCTGGTGATTGCAATGGCCAATCCATGGTCATGATAACTTGCAAGGCCTGTCTTTTGACTGATGCAGTATATGGATAGGCATTATCTTGTTGGAAGATACTATTTTGGGTATTCGTCATGAAGGGTATGACAATAGCATGTACCACATACTGGCTGGCAGTCATTGTGCCTTTAATAACCAGCAACTCATTGCCTCTCAAACCATGACTCCAAGGGTTTGACCTGTGTGGCACTTTGAAATCACAGCAGCGTAGGCCTTTTCTCTATAACACCAACGGATATGTTGCCGATTATCACTTTGCCTCAGATAGAATTGGGACTCATCACTAAACTCAACTATTCTCCATTCATGTGTCCAATAGCCTCTAGCAATACACCAGTTAGTTGTTGAAGGCAGTGAAATCGGGTTAACGGAACACACTGCATGGGGGTCCGAGAATGCAACCCAACTTCAAGCAGTCAGTTTACAATTGTTCATGGTGAGACTCTGACTCCAACCATCGCTTGGATCTATGCAGCAGTTGCCCATCTATTAGCAACAGCCATCCGCACAATTTGGCAGTGTTCAAGTGGCATTGTCCTTTTGCGTGGACCTGTGCCTGGTCGGTAAATACTAAAGCCTTCTTGTGCCCACTGAGTAACCATTCTCTGTCCTCACATTGCACTCTGGACAGTCTTTCAGGAGGTTTCAAGATATGATGCCCCTATTTTGAACATACCAGTTATCCGACCTCTGCCAAAGTCAGGCGTTTGGGTATACAAAGTTCAAACTCTACGATTTGGCATACCTGATCACCAACAATTTGTGGACAGAAGAGGATCTTCTTATGTAACACACTTTACAACTTATAAACCAAAACAATGTAACATTTTGCATAACAAAGGGTTCAATAATTAGCATACTAATACACGTAAGTCATTCAATTTTTAACTATTCAGCACTAATGATGAGCGAGCATACTCGCTAAGGGCAATTGCCTTTAGCGAGTACCTGCCCACTCGAGAGAAAAGGTTCGGGTGCCGGCAGCGGGCAGGGAGCTGCGGGGGAGAGCGGGGAGAAACGGAGGGAAGATCTCTCTCTCCCTCTCTCCCCCCCACTCCCCCCTGCTGACTGCCGCAACTCACCGCTCACCCGCATCGGCACCCGAACCTTTTCTCTCGAGCGAGCAGGTACTCGCTAAGGGCAATGCTTGCTCGAGCAATTGCCCTTTGCGAGTATGCTCGCTCATCTTTATTCAGCACCCTTCATATGGAGATACTTTGATCTAAGTTTCATACATTTTCTGCAACTCTGTCTAGGTGTAACACTTTCAATTCAGTGTATATGCTGCGCTACATAACTATAATGCATACTGCAGCTGTTCTGAATTTTATCTATGTGCCATTAGAGAATGACCTATTGTATAAATCAAGTATGTTTAAATATGCTAAACATATTTTGAAAGAATTTTTGATGTCACAATCTATATTGTAAAATGTGAATGACTGAATAAGCACTGTTTAAACCAAACGAGAAGTAAACAAATGATTTTTATGCCTGCATAAAATGAATGGCGAGCAAGAAGCGAGCGATTCTCGTTCATTGGTCAGTCAATGGCTCGCATTTAGACTGAACAATTATTGTTCACTTTTGCTCATTTTGAATGTTTTTTTGAACGATAATCATTTCGTCTAAAAGCACCCTACGTCTCTGTTTATGCATATATACAATACCTAGTATCCACTATTCCCAAAGGATACAAAAGATGATAGTGACAATTCAACACTTCCCCGTCCTGATACAATGACCTCTGCACATATTACAAAGCATTCCTTGAACACTCCCCCATGGAAATCAATGGGTTCCCTTATGTCCATTGTGTGAATGGCTAAAGATTTCTGCTGTCTCAAAGGGGAACTAAAGGATCAAGCATTGAAATTCATGGCACCCTATCCTTCTTTCCCCCAATATTATCTGTCTGGGGAGAGTCAGGAGGCCCCATACGCATACAATACTGAGCGAATCCGCCAAAATTGGTGGAACCAGCGAATATTTTCTCTAAGGTGGATGATGGAAGCCATTAGACTTAAGCTCACACAAACTGACTTATTAAATTCACTTCAAAGTGAAAATGATTGAAAAATACACACAGGAGCACTAAAGATGCAATAGATATAAAAACAGTCTCCTTGAGTGTGCTCATGAAAATATATGATAAACTGCTGTCATACTAATTACATTGAAAAAACATTGGCAACAGATATACCTTAAAGGGGTTGCCCCGCGAAACAAAGTGGGGTTATACACTTCTGTATGGCCATATTAATGCACTTTGTAATATACATTGTGCATTAATTATGAGCCATACAGAAGTTATTCACTTACCTGTTCCGTTGCTAGCGTCCTCGTCTCCATGGTGCCGTCTAATTTTCAGCGTCTAATCGCCCGATTAGACGCGCTTGCGCAGTCCGGTCTTCTCCCTTCTGAATGGGGCCGCTCGTGCCGGAGAGCGGCTCCTCGTAGCTCCGCCCCGTCACGTGTGCCGATTCCAGCCAATCAGGAGGCTGGAATCGGCAATGGACCGCACAGAAGACCTGCGGTCCACCGAGGGTGAAGATCCCGGCGGCCATCTTCACAAGGTAAGTCAGAAGTCGCCGGAGCGCGGGGATTCGGGTAAGTACTGGACGGTTTGTTTTTTTTATGCCTGCATCGGGTTTGTCTCGCGCTGAACGGGGGGGCTATTGAAAAAAAAAAAACCCGTTTCGGCGCGGGACAACCCCTTTAAAGTAGTTGAATAAGTAGAAATAAAGTAGGATCTCCTATCCACAGGATTCAATAATCAAGCAAGATTTGAATTATTCTAGTTAGGTTTCTGACATCATTTAAAACTGACACCTAAATGGAATTGAGTTGTAATACCAGACACAGACCAGGTACTAGGGTGGCACTGTTTCTAGAAAAATAGCAGACCCTTTTTTTATATTGATCACCCCCTCTGTTACATTCTATAAACACCTCTAGCACATTTTTTAAACTACCATTTCTAAACACGGTGTAGCCTTCTATATTTATTACCCTATCATGGCTGTTCCAAAGACTGTAAGGCTACTAATTCATAATTGCTGTACATCTTAGAACATATAATTCTTGAATTTTGTTTTTGGAAATTTCTGGCATTTACCAGTATACATGTAATATTACACAAAAACTCCTAATCATTTCCCAATTTTCCCACTAAATTTCCATTACCCCACCTACGGTCCACTCTTTAGCTACTCTATATTCCATTTAACCCTTTCCAATCCACTGTCTGATGTCTAAAGACATTATGATTTAAGGCTGTACAGCTGTGATGTTGGAAGACGTCCGTCGGGGTTCTCTTACTGTATATTGCCAGCCTCTCTGCTTCTGGAGCCTATCCAGCGTGTCACCTCATGCAGTACTAGCTTTAGCCAGCATATAGCGCCGTTGTATAACGGCAGAAAAAGAGTAAGCCCCCTAGGAAAACCTGGATACAAATTGGATTGGAAAGGGTTAACTTGCTTTAACCCAATAGATTTGACCTTATATCATTAAAACAAACCTAGTATGTAGTGCAGGGATTTGATACCGGAAATTCTGGAGCAAGACCACAGGTTTACATGTTTTCCTTGGGTATATTTGGTAAACAAGCAAAAGTAAGAAAGGAATCTAGATCAAAAGTTGTGATCCGATTAGCACTTATAATTTCTGCTGCCAGTTTCCAAACCTTTGCCCCCTCTCTACTCTAGACGCACATTGATAAACAGACTGGTATTTTTATTTTACTGGTGTATGAAGTATTTTATGTGGTTCATTTGGATTCAGTAGCCAGAGGGATCAGAAAAAAAGAGGTGATATTCGATACTTTCTAAAAGTCTTTGCAAGTTTGAAACCGGAAAATCAGCTAATCAACCAGTTCTGCTAACTGAAAATCATCTCAGTTAAGAAAAATAATCAGATGTTACTCTGAATCCTATAGCATATGGCTGCCTTCCTGCATAAAATAGCGCTTTGTGAACCGATCATGCTAGGACATCTGTAAATGTTTTGCAAGTAAGTTGCTTTGATAGAAATGGTTACACTTGATTCTGGTCTAGTCATTTTTATTTGTAAAGCTTGTATTAAAAAGAGGATATTCAAAAACATTATATATTGTTGGAGTTTCTTCCAATTTCCCAAGAACTAAAATTTTAATTTACCCAATTTGCTAAGTTGTAGTAATAATAGAACTATGTCACCATTATTAGTTAAGGCACATTTTTCATAGGCTGATAATTGGCCAAGCAAACATTCATACTAATGCTCGTTTCTGCTTATAAACAGGACAGCAATAACCCTACTGCATCTTTTAAAATCATAATTTTAAAAAAATCATCATTATTGGCAGTACATCTCCCCATGTAAATAAGGGATACCCTACAAACAATAATGGAAGTGTATGGTGGATGAAGAATCATATTAATGATTGTTCATTCCCCTTACAGTTTGCATTGACCTATGTGAAGGCACTGAAATACTGAGGGGTGCAAAAAAATCGCGTCTCCTGTCCAATTCAGTGTTTGATACTGAAAACAATAAGTGAGCAGCATGCAACCTTCATGAACTATTGTAATTACATTTAAAGTACATTTTATGGAGGTCGCTTACTGTTTTTTGCACCAAATGGAGCATTTACAAGTGTTTGACAAACCAAACAGTAAGGCTGTTCTTGCTGTCTATAGCAACCAATCATAGCTCAGCTTTCATTTCTTAAACTGTTCTGCCAAAATGAAAGCCGAGCTCTGATTGGTTGCTATAGACACCAACCTAAGTCTTACTATTAGTTTTGATAAATTAAGCCTTCTGTTTACACATCAGAACATTATGTATCATACTGTAAACACCCTATAACCGTCTGTATTATATCTTAGGGGTTTTCAAATAGTGATTGTTACAAAGATGTTCTACATAAAGTATGCTGTTGCCATATAGTTGTGTTATATATTAATGCTCCATGGCAATTTCAATATATTAATGTCATATAGGAATGCACCGTAGTAGTGTTCAAATGAAGGCGATGCCCATATTCCTTTAGATACGTCATATGTACTTCACCTTAGTACTTTTATAGGTCTGTTGCATACGGTAGTACTTTCCCTATTATTCCTTCTTCTTCTTCCTTGAGTTGTATTTTTCTTTTATTTCAGGAAATTCTAAGAAGAGGTTGATGTGTACAGTTTGTAACAAAAAATGCTCATCCTCAGTTAACCTTCAAGAGCATCGGAAAGTAAGTACCGCGTTTTCCCGATAATAAGACCTCCCCTGATAATAAGACCTCCCCCGATTTTCGGGCGGAGGGGGCTTAAAATATATGCCATTCCCCGAAAAGAAGCCCCAGCTAGGCTGCATGTAAAAATGAAAAAACAATACTCACGTACCGCCGACGATCCAGTCCTCGCGCTGGTCTCCGTTGCTGCTGCAGGCTTCCGCGTCCTTCTTCAAGCCGACAGAGCAGTTCTTCCTAGAAGCAGGGCTTGAATACCCTGCTTTCAGCAATCTAATGCTCTGATTGGTTAATCCAGCACCGTGTCAGCCAATGAAAGCCGGGGCTGGATTAACCAATCACAGCCATTCAATGATGTCATTCCAAACAGCTGGAAAGGAGGAAAGGATTTGGCTGTATTTTTAATCGTGGAGTTGTTGTGGTATTTAACCCTTGTTTTTCAATGGTTGAATTCCACAGCATTAATAGACATGCTGCGTATTTAGGATACCTTCAAACCTATAAAAATTGCTGTTGGCATCCTACAGCGGAATACCAGCAGCAATTCTGCATGAAATCCATGGTGGCTAGATCCACACCTAGATAGTGAAGATTTGCCCACATTTTTAATTGTGGATCAACCGCAGAGTTTAACACTTGTATTTAAAATGAAAAAGGTATTAATAGGCGGCGCTCCGAGAGGATTAGCTAATAGAAATACAATAATAGATGATGAAATAAATCAATAAAGTAAAGTAACCATTTGTGTCAAAGGATATCCTCAAGAAGGTACTGTGGATCTTCTTGAATAATATGAAGAAGAAGAAGAAAAACAACCGCCAATCAGATGGAAATCCTATGAGTTGCAGGAGAGCGACCTGAGAGTGCTCCAATCATGAAATATGGTGGAGAAAGAAATAGAAGCAAAGGAAAAAAAATTTCAGCACTCTGGCGGTATCTGTAATTAAAGAAGAGCAGTGATATAATATATTATGTCACTTACTTCATGGAGGTGCCTGTACTTAGGCACCCCCAATCCCAGCAGGCGTATAGATAATGGTCAGCGGCAGTAGTAGTTCCACAAGTTTATTAAAGTACGACGCGTTTCGGCCTTTACAAAAGTACTTGAAAAAGGCCTACTTTTGTAAAGGCCGAAACGCGTTGTACTTTATTAAACTTGTGGAACTACTACTGCCGCTGACCATTATCTATACGCCTGCTGGGATTGGGCGTGCCTAAGTACCAGCACCTCCGTGAAGTAAGTGACATAATATATTATATCACGCTCTTCTTTAATAACAGATACCCCCAGAGTGCTGAGATTTTTTTCCTTTACTTGTATTTACAAGGTGTAATTCTGCAGTATCAATCCGCAGCATAAGTGGACATGCTGTAGATTTAGAATCTGCAGCGTTTTTCACAAATGCTGTGGATTCATCATGGAAAATTTCTGCACCACATGCTTATACTGTAAAGACTGCAGAATTTCTGTACGGATTCTGCCAATGGAAATCCGGAGGAATTTACTACCCATGTGAAGGCGGCCTTAGCACCCGCAGTGCTTTTCTAAAACGTTGCAGACATTTTCCACACCACGTGAAGGAGATTTTGTTAAATTCCACAAGGCTTGTACTGTAAATGCTGCAGAGTGTCCAAAGCAATTCCGCCAATAGAAATTCAACAACATTTCTGCCATGCATGAAGACGGCCTTAGACTTGTTTATGAGCCATAGAATGGTTCCCTACAACTTTGAGGTTTTGTGCATCAAGCCTAATACTATATAATACCCTTCATTTAGAATGCCGGTATTTTCATGTCATCCAACTACCATTAGTCCATTGTAAAGACTTGTAATGAGATCTCTAATTACAATTGTGTGTCTTCAAATTGTGCATAACAAATTGGGGCTTTCAATTGAGTTTCCTGTTTCAGGCCACAACGCTGCCAGATGTGGAGAATAAAGCTTTAGTAAACGATGTCCCCAAGAGTGCTACATTTCTCTTTTTCCAATTTACACTATTTACTTTGCCTTAACATCCCACTTCACAATGTTATCAAAAGAAGTAAACGAACCACTAGGCTCTCAAATTGGTTTAATTACGTCTTGAATAGGAGAACCTATACATTTTAGTCTTATTAACTGTATGAAACCAGAATGGTTTGTGTTGGTGTCATCAGTTGATTAATGTTCCCTATCCTTGGAAGCGGTTGTATCTACTGCATTAAACGATAACATTTTATCTTCCTTTGATGCTAATTTACTGTAATTCAGAGTTTTTTGGTTGCAGTTTTCTATACAGCTCTAGAGATAAGGGATACTATATAAAGATTATCGAATATATGGTCAATTTAATAAGTCGGAGCATTGCAGAGATAAACTTGCATGTAAGTTTTTGAATAATACTATGTTATATTTGCAGCAATTAAAGGGGTTAAAAACCAATGCAATATCCTTAAACAGTGGGTACATAAAATGATACATTTTTTAATATAAATACTGTCAGAATTTTGCTGCTATCAGCAGCTCTTGGGAACCGATGTCTGAGGAGGAGGCAGACCGACGCTACAGCTGAATTCATAATAAACTCAATTGTTTATTGCATGTTAGTTACATAGTGTCATCATATTTGGCAATGCCTTATATACAATGCATCCTGTCCCATCAGCCTCTAGCATTAATGGAATTACGGTCTTATTGCCCTGTCACTGGCTCAGAGGAGTGTATAGTAACACGTCCGTATTACAGATCTGTATTACAGACATGTGACTGATGACATTGCAATGGTATGTCATCAATATATGATCAGTACGTGCCTCTGTATATTTCATTTTCTAAAGGGCAAATACTTATCCATATTTGCCTAATAGAAAAGAACAGCAATACGGAGGTAAAAACACACACAAAAAAAATCGCTGCTGGTGCATAAAAAAAAGGCAGTGAAAAATACGCCATGTAAATATATATATAGATTTTAGAGATGAGCGAGCACCAAAATGCTCGGGTGCTCGTTACTCGGGACGAAATTATCGCGATGCTCGAGGGTTCGTTTCGAGTAACGAACCCCATTGAAGTCAATGGGCGACCCGAGCATTTTTGTATATCGCCGATGCTCGCTAAGGTTTCCATTTGTGAAAATCGGGGCAATTCAAGAAAGTGATGGGAACGACACAGCAACGGATAGGGCAGGCGAGGGGCTACATGTTGGGCTGCATCTCAAGTTCCCAGGTCCCACTATTAAGCCACAATAGCGGCAAGAGTGCCCCCCCCTCCCAACAATTTTTACTTCTGAAAAGCCCTCATTAGCAATGCACACCTTAGCTAAGCACCACACTACCTCCAACAAAGCACAATCACTGCCTGCATGACACTCCGCTGCCACTTCTCCTGGGTTACATGCTGCCCAACCCCCCCCCCCCTCCCAACAATTTTTACTTCTGAAAAGCCCTCATTAGCAATGCATACCTTAGCTAAGCACCACACTACCTCCAACAAAGCACAATCACTGCCTGCATGACACTCCGCTGCCACTTCTCTTGGGTTACATGCTGCCCAACCCCCCCGCACGACCCAGTGTCCACAGCACGCACCAAAGTGTCCCTGCGCAGCCTTCAGCTGCCCTCATGCCACACCACCCTCATGTCTATTTATAAGTGCGTCTGCCATGAGGAGGAACCGCAGGCACACACTGCAGAGGGTTGGCACGGCTAGGCAGCGACCCTCTTTAAAAGGGGCGGGGCGATAGCCCACAATGCTGTACAGAAGCAATGAGAATTCCAATCCTGTGCCACCTCCATCAGGAGCTGCACACGTGGGCATAGCAATGGGGAACCTATGTGCCACACACTATTCATTCTGTCAAGGTGTCTGCATGCCCCAGTCAGACCGCGGTTTTTTATAAATAGTCACAGCCAGGTACAACTCCGCAATGGGAATTCCGTGTGCACCCACAGCATGGGTGGCTTCCTGGAACCCACCGGCAGTACATAAATATATCCCATTGCATTGCCCATCACAGCTGAGGTAATGTCGTGCTTAATGCAGGTGGGCTTCGGCCTACACTGCATGCCCCAGTCAGACTGGGGTTCTTTAGAAGTGGACACATGCAGTTACAACTCCCTGTGGACCCACGGCATGGGTGGCTCCCTGGAACCCACCGGCTGTACATAAATGTATCCCATTGCAGTGCCCAACACAGCTGATGTAACATCAGCTTTAATGCAGGTGGGCAAAAAATTAATTGGATTACACTGTAGGCGAGGGCCCCAAAAAATTGGTGTGCCAACAGTACTAATGTACCTCAGAAAAATTGCCCATGCCCAACCAAGAGGGCAGGTGAAACCCATTAATCGCTTTGGTTAATGTGGCTTAATTTGTAACTAGGCCTGGAGGCAGCCCAGTTAAAATAAAAATTGGTTGAGGTGAAAGTTTCAACGCTTTAATGAGCATTGAAACGTATAAAAATTGTTTACAAAAATTATATGACTGAGCCTTGTGGGCCTAAGAAAAATTGCCCGTTCGGCGTGATTATGTGAGGTTTCAGGAGGAGGAGCAGGAGGAGGAGGAGGAATATTATACACAGATTGATGAAGCTAAAAGGTCCACGTTTTTGATGGTGATAGAGAACGATGCTTCCATCCGCGGGTGCAGCCTACGTATTGTTTAGGTATCGCTGCTGTCCGCTGGTGGAGAAGAGAAGTCTGGGGAAATCCAGGCTTTGTTCATCTTGATGAGTGTAAGCCTGTCGGCACTGTCGGTTGACAGGCGGGTACGCTTATCTATGATGATTCCCCCAGCCGCACTAAACACCCTCTCTGACAAGACGCTAGCCGCAGGACAAACAAGCACCTCCAGGGCATACAGCACGAGTTCTTGCCACGTGTCCAGCTTCGACACCCAGTAGTTGTAGGGGGCAGAGGCGTCACGGAGGACGGTTGTGCGATCGGCTACGTACTCCCTCACCATCCTTTTACAGTGCTCCCGCCTTGACTGGGGAGCGGTGACACAGTCTTGCTGGGGAGCCAGAAAGCTGTCAAAGGCCTTAGAGAGTGTTCCCCTGCCTTTGCTGTACATGCTGCCTGATCTCTGCGCCTCCCCTGCTACCTGGCCCTCGAAACTGCGCCTTCGGCCACTAGCGCTGTCGGATGGGAATTTTACCATCAGTTTGTCCGCCAGGGTCCTGTGGTATAGCATCACTCTCGAACCCCTTTCCTCTTCGGGTATGAGAGTAGAAAGGTTCTCCTTATAGCGTGGGTCGAGCAGTGTGTACACCCAGTAATCCGTAGTGGCCAGAATGCATGTAACGCGAGGGTCACGAGAAAGGCATCCTAACATGAAGTCAGCCATGTGTGCCAGGGTACCTGTACGCAACACATGGCTGTCCTCACTAGGAAGATCACTTTCAGGATCCTCCTCCTCCTCCTCCTCCTGCTCCTCAGGCCATACACGCTGAAAGGATGACAGGCAAGCAGCATGTGTACCCTCAGCAGTGGTCCAAGCTGTCTCTTCCCCCTCCTCCTCATCCTCCTCATGCTCCTCCTCCTCCTCCTCAACGCGCTGAGATATAGACAGGAGGGTGCTCTGACTATCCAGCGACATACTGTCTTCCCCCGCCTCTGTTTCCGAGCGCAAAGCGTCTGCCTTTATGCTTTGCAGGGAACTTCTCAAGAGGCATAGCAGAGGAATGGTGACGCTAATGATTGCAGCATCGCCGCTCACCATCTGGGTAGACTCCTCAAAGTTTCCAAGGACCTGGCAGATGTCTGCCAAACAGGCCCACTCTTCTGTAAAGAATTGAGGAGGCTGACTCCCACTGCGCCGCCCATGTTGGAGTTGGTATTCCACTAAAGCTCTACGCTGCTCATAGAGCCTGGCCAACATGTGGAGCGTAGAGTTCCACTGTGTGGGCACGTCGCACAGCAGTCAGTGCACTGGCAGATGAAACCAATGTTGCAGGGTGCGCAGGGTGGCAGCGTCCGTGTGGGACTTGCGGAAATGTGCGCAGAGCCGGCGCACCTTTCCGAGCAGGTCTGACAAGCGTGGGTAGCTTTTCAGAAAGCGCTGAACCACCAAATTAAAGACGTGGGCCAGGCATGGCACGTACGTGAGGCTGCCGAGCTGCAGAGCCGCCACCAGGTTACGGCCGTTGTCACACACGACCATGCCCGGTTGGAGGCTCCGCGGCGCAAGCCAGCGGTCGGTCTGCTCTGTTAGACCCTGCAGCAGTTCGTGGGCCGTGTGCCTCTTCTCTCCTAAGCTGAGTAGTTTCAGCACGGCCTGCTGACGCTTGCCCACCGCTGTGCTGCCATGCCGCGCGACACCGACTGCTGGTGACGTGCTGCTGCTGCTGACACATCTTGATTGCGAGACAGAGGTTGCGTAGGAGGAGGAGGAGGAGGAAGGTGCTTTAGTGGAGGAAGCATAAACCGCCGCAGATACCACCACCGAGCTGGGGCCCGCAATTCTGGGGGTGGGTAGGACGTGAGCGGTCCCAGGCTCTGACTCTGTCCCAGCCTCCACTAAATTCACCCAATGTGCCGTCAGGGAGATATAGTGGCCCTGCCCGCCTGTGCTTGTCCACGTGTCCGTTGTTAAGTGGACCTTGGCAGTAACCGCGTTGGTGAGGGCGCGTACAATGTTGCGGGAGACGTGGTCGTGCAGGGCTGGGACAGCACATCGGGAAAAGTAGTGGCGACTGGGAACTGAGTAGCGCGGGGCCGCCGCCGCCGCCATCATACTTTTGAAAGACTCCGTTTCCACAACCCTATACGGCAGCATCTCCAGGCTGATCAATTTGGCTATGTGCACGTTTAACGCTTGAGCGTGCGGGTGCGTGGCGGCGTACTTGCGCTTCCGCTCCAACACTTGCGCTAGCGACGGCTGGACGGTGCGCTGACAGACATTGGTGGATGGGGCCGAGGACAGCGGAGGTGAGGGTGTGGGTGCAGGCCAGGAGACGGTAGTGCCTGTGTCCTGAGAGGGGGGTTGGATCTCAGTGGCAGGTTGGGGCACAGGGGGAGAGGCAGCGGTGCAAACCGGAGGCGGTGAACGGCCTTCGTCCCACCTTGTGGGGTGCTTGGCCATCATATGTCTGCGCATGCTGGTGGTGGTGAGGCTGGTGGTGGTGGCTCCCCGGCTGATCTTGGCGCGACAAAGGTTGCACACCACTGTTCGTCGGTCGTCTGCACTCTCAGTGAAAAACTGCCAGACCTTTGAGCACCTTGGCCTATGCAGGGTGGCATGGCGCGAGGGGGCGCTTTGGGAAACAGTTGGTGGATTATTCGGTCTGGCCCTGCCTCTACCCCTGGACACCGCACTGCCTCTTCCAACCTGCCCTGCTGCTGCCCTTGCCTCCCCCTCTGAAGACCTGTCCTCAGTAGGCGTAGCAACCCAGGTGGGGTCAGTCACCTCATCGTCCTGCTGCTCTTCCTCCGAATCCTCTGTGCGCTCCTCCCTCGGACTTACTGCCCTTACTACTACCTCACTGATAGAGAACTGTGTCTCATCGTCATCGTCCTCCTCACCCACTGAAAGGTCTTGAGACAGTTGCCGGAAGTCCCCACCCTCATCCCCCGGACCCCGGGAACTTTCCAAAGGTTGGGCATCAGTCACGATAAACTCCTCTGGTGGGGGAGGAACCATTGCTGACCAATCTGAGCAGGGGCCCGAGAACAGTTCCTGGGAGTCTGCCTGCTCCTCAGAATGTGTCATTGTAATGGAGTGAGGAGGCTGGGAGGAAGGAGGAGCAGCAGCCAGAGGATTCAGAGTTGCAGCAGTGGACGGCGCAGAACTCTGGGTGGACGATAGATTGCTGGATGCACTTTCTGCCATCTACGACAGGACCTGCTCACACTGCTCATTTTCTAATAAAGGTCTACCGCGTGGACCCATTAATTGTGAGATGAATGTGGGGATGCCAGAAACGTGCCTCTCTCCTAATCCCGCAGCAGTCGGCTACGATACACCTGGATCAGGAGCTCGGCCTGTGCCCACACTCTGACTTGGGCCTCCACGTCCTCGGCCGCGTCCACGTCCTCTAGGCCTACCCCTACCCCTCAGCATGCTGTATTACCAGTAATGCAGTAACAGAACGCTGTAATTAAATGTACTGCTTATTGGCCTGTGGTTGGAGGCTGACTTCGCTTACGGAACGCCAGGAAATAACTTTGCGCAAGCCTGCTGTAACACTTAGCTGGCTGCGTATGAATTAGGAGGACTACTACACCCAGCAGAGACCCAGTACACTGAGGACAGTCACAGGCAGCCCAAATAGATTTTTTTCCACAAATGTTTTTGGAAAGGCCCACTGCCTATATACACTGTATATGTCTTCTCTCTCTGCGTCACCACTACTGGTCCTGGAGTATGTCAAATAACTGCACTCTGTTGCACTGTGGACTGGAATACAGCGGTGATTTAACAGCCAACACAGAGCCAGGAAATAATTTTGCGCAAGCCTGCTGTAACACTTAGCTGGCTGCGTATGAATTAGGAGGACAACTACACCCAGCACAGACCCAGTACACTGAGGACAGTCACAGGCAGCCCAAATAGATTTTTTTCCACAAATGTTTTTGGGAGGCCCACTGCCTATATACACTGTATATGTCTTCTCTCTCTGCGTCACCACTACTGGCCCTGGAGTATGTCAAATAACTGCACTCTGTTGCACTGTGGACTGGAATACAGCGGTGATTTAACAGCCAACACAGAGCCAGGAAATAATTTTGCGCAAGCCTGCTGTAACACTTAGCTGGCTGCGTATGAATTTGGAGAACTACTACACCCAGCACAGACCCAGTACACTGAGGACAGTCACAGGCAGCCCAAATAGATTTTTTTCCACAAATGTTTTTGGAAAGGCCCACTGCCTATATTCAATAAATATGTCTTCTGTCCCTGCCTCACCACCACTACTGGCCCTGGAGTATGTATAATTACTGCAGGACGCAATGCTCTGCACGGCCGATATACAAAAAAAAAAAAAAGTGCAACACTGCAAAAAGCAGACTCCGCAGTACTGCACACGGTTAGATGTGGCCCTAAGAAGGACCGTTGGGGTTCTTGAAGCCTAAAATACTCCTAACACTCTCCCTATAGCAGCTCCGGCACCAACAGTACTTTCCCTCCTCTATGTCAGAACGCATCTTTGGCGAGCCGCGGGAGGGGCCAATTTTTATACTCGGGTGACACCTGATCTCGCCAGCCACTCACTGCAGGGGGGTGGTATAGGGCTTAAACGTCGCAGGGGGAAGTTGTAATGCCTTCCCTGTCTTTCTATTGGCCAGAAAAGCGCGCTAACGTCTCAGAGATGAAAGTGAAAGTAACCCGAACATCGCGTGGTACTCGTTACGAGTAACGCGCATCTCGAACACGCTAATACTCGAACGAGTATCAAGCTCGGACGAGTACGTTCGCTCATCTCTAATAGATTTACATTAGCTTCGTCTTACCGTCCCCAAAACACGGATCAAATACGGATTCACGTCTGAAAGCAGCCTTAGGCCTCAGTCACACGGGCACATCGGCACCCGTACACCGGTGCCGATGCGCCCGTATGACTGACACCAGCAGACGGACGTACCTGCAGACGGCCGTCTCTCTGCAGCGCTGGAGGAAAGAACATGTGACCAGCTTCATTGCCGGTCATGTGTTCTTTCCTCCAGCGCTGCAGAGAGACGGCCGTCTGCAGGTACATCCGTCTCCTTCCTGCAGTCACACGGGCGAATCGGCGCCGGTGTACAGGTGCCGATGCGCCCGTGTGACTGAGGCTTTAGGCCTCTTACACACGACAATATCCGTTTTTACGTTCGGCCAATCACCACTAAAAATTGCGTGTAAGAAGAATAGCCGCAATCAAGTCCTGATCTAAATTAGGCGACTGTGGCGTATCAGCAAAAAAATACGCTGCAGCACGGAAATCCCTCGGTCAGCAGAAATCCTCGGAATGACAATTAATGCCTAAATAGAGCCACCTGCCTTCGTTTCCCAGCGTTGTACGCAGCTAAACTCCCTCCACCTCCCATTTTTATTCGGCTCCCATAGAAGTCTATATTTAGACAGAATTTCTTTATGATGAGCTATTCCTGAGGATAGGTCATCAATAGCATTTTGCTATACAGTGAATTATACAAACTTTGTTAATTGAATAATGAAAAGTTTTTGTATTGGCTACACATGGTTTTCAAGACCTCTGCTTGCCTTCATTGACTACTTTCTGGGGGTATAAATCTGTCCTGGTCATGTGCTAATCACACAGGCGCACAGCTCGTTACAGTGACAGTGCAGCCATCAGATCTGTGACTTGCAACAAGCCATATATCTGTGTGATTATCACATGATCAGGGCAGACTTATATGCCCCAAGAAGTAGTCAATGAAGATTTCTATTTAATGACAGCAAGCAGAGATCTTGCAAACCATAGGAAATTGATACTTATTAGAAAATTGTATTTTCACTATATAATGAATAACCTTTCAATGCCCCTATACTTTATCGAATCCTCCTTTATTCTGTAAGCATTCTGTTTTTAGATACAGTATGTTTGAGGAGCAGCAGCCATGTGTGAAATCAGGTCGTTGCTTAGAGGGGACTCTCCAGCACTTAATACTTGCAGTGTGAGAACAATCACATTTTTAATTATCGTTAAACATTCATTTTGCAGGTTCATGAGATCTATGAGTGTCAGGACTGTGACAAGAAATTTATATCAGCTAACCAGCTTAGACGGCATATGATAACTCATTCAGGTAATAACCCCCCCCCCCCTCTCTCCCACATATTTATTGCCTTGTAGTGTGCTATTATAACAGCATTTAGAGAATGCCTATTGCTGTGTAGTATTGCGGATGAGAAAGTCCATTCTTTGCAAAATTGTTACTTTTGAATTTCCTTGTGTTTATCCATAAATGCATTGCACATCTCCCAGTTTATAATCTTGTAGTTAGACTTCTTTGAAGTCATTCTCTTTTGATTTAAGCTAGTTAATGCGATGTCGGTTTGGGAAGATTATTGTGAAGAATGTGGCAGTGTCTCGCTATTCCATCCGCTATGAACCATCATGTTAAAAAGGGCATTTGATGCTTTTCTAATTGGTTAATCTTAATTGGACTGACTTAAATGCAAGAGTCTCTCTGGAGCGGACTCTGTTTGCCTTTCATCTTCTACCTCCTTCTCAATGAACAACAGATTAAATGTCCCCAATCATTTTCTGCAGAGAAGCGCCCCTACACCTGCGAGGTTTGCTGTAAGTCCTTCAAACGTCTTGATCAAGTGACCGCACACAAAATAATACACAGCGAGGACAAGCCTTACCAGTGCAAACTTTGTGGGAAAGGGTTTGCTCATAGAAATGTTTACAAGAATCACAAGAAGGTAAAACTACTAATTTACAGACTTTGATGCTGAATGCTAATATGCTTAAAATGAAAATGTTTAAAAATAGAGAATAGATCCCATGCATCACTATGGGAGAATAATGGTATCAGTCTTATACAATAACATAGTATGTAAGGCTGAAAAAAGACATATGCCATTGAGTTCAGCTTATTACTCCACAATGTTGATCCAGAGGAAGGTAAAGAAAAATTTCCAATGAGGTAGAAGCTAATTTTCCTCATTTAGGGCAAAAAGAATATTCCTGACTCCAAGTCTGGTAATTGGAATAATATTTGGATCACCGATCCTTCTGAAGTAATAAGTGACTATAACATGTCACTAATTGTAAAGCTCGAGAAAGGTGTCCAGGTGCCTCTTAGGCCTCATGTCCGCTAGCTAAATCTGCCCATTAAATTGATTTTTGCACCCGCGGATGGCATTTTAAAAGAATTGCGTTTTTCACGTGCGGATATCTGTATGCAAAAAAAATACCATTTAAAGCAAGTCCGCACGGAATCCGCCACGGAAATCCGCGGCAGATTCTGCACGGATTGTATTTTTCTAGTGGACATGAGGCCTTAGACTCTTTTAGTGAGTTCACCATCCCCATGTCCTCAGGCAGAGCGTTCCATAGTCTCTTTGCTCTTACAGTAAAGAACCCCCTTCTATGTCAGTGTAGAAGCCTTCTTTCCTCTAGACGTAGAGCGCCTGCCCTTATTAAAGTCATGGGTACAAACAGATGATGGGAGAGATTTCTGTATTGTTCCCTGATATAGCTATACATAGTTATTACGTCGCCCCTTTTGTAAAGGGAATAACCACAATTTTGATAAAATCTCTGGGTATTGTAGTCCGCTCATTCCATTCATTCATTTAGTTGCCTGCCTTTGAACTCGCTGAAACTCTGATTTGTCCTTCTTGAGTAGCGGTGCCCAACACTGTCCACAATATTCCACTTGTGGTCTGACCAGTGACTTGTAAAGAGGAAGAACAATGTTCTCATCATGTGCGCCATGACCTCTTTTGATGCACCTCATGATCCTATTTGCCTTGGTAACAGGTGCTCGACACTGGTTGCCCCAGTTAAGTTATGTTTACAGTTAACTAAAATCCCCAAGTCCTTTTACATGTCAGTTTTGCCTGGTGGTTTCTCATTTAGTGTGTAATGGTGACATGTATCTCCTCTGCCTGTGTGCATAACCTTACATTTATAAGTGGTAAACCTCATTTGTCACTTTTCGGCCCAAACCCCCAACTTATCTAGATCCTGTTGCAATCTCCATGCATCCTCTCTTGTGTTAATTACTTTACATAATTTTGTATCATCTGCAAATATTGATAGTTTACTGTTTGATCCTTCTACCAGGTCATTAACAAATATATAAAAAAATAGGGCCCAATACTTACCCCTGTGGTACCCCACTGGTACCTGTGATCTAATCAGTGTATGTAGCTTTCATAACCACCCTCTGCTTACATACATACTCGCCCAGACCAACCGTCCTTATTTTATATACCAAACTTTTATGCAGCACAGTATCAGACACTTTGAAAAAGTCAAGATATACAGGATCCAATGTCCTCCCCGGTCCAGTCTAGAACTTACCTTCTCATAGAAGCTCATCAGTTTAATTTGACAGGGGTGACTCCTCATAAACCCATGCTGATATGGAGTTATACAGCTATTTACCTTGTGGTACTCCAGAATGGCATCCCTTAGAAACCCTTTAAACATTTTACCCACAATAGAATTAAGACAGGTGCTATCGTCTCTGACTGGATGGTCCTATTCACTGATCGACAGTTATTTCCATATACAGAGTCCTACAGGAAAAGCTGTCAATCACTGAGTAGAACCGCCCACTGGACTCCTAAGCTCTGAATAAGTAGAAGCTTAAATTAATTTATCTCTCAGCTCTTTCTGTGACACTGTATTAAAGGCTTTAGTTACATCCAGATAGACCATATCCACGGCACCATCTTCATCCACCACTTTTGTAACATAGTCAAAGAAATCAATAAGACTAGTTTGACTTGAACTTCCCTCAGTAAAGTTATGCTGTCCAGGATCCGACAGGTGGTTGCTGTTTGTTAGGTGATCAATTATCATCTTTTTCAGGAGACTTTCCATTACTTTAATGCCGCCTGTCAACGGCCACGACGGAATATTGCAAGGGATTTTCCACCGTGGGGGAGCACTAAAGATCACCGTGATGAGCCTATCTTAATGATAGGTTCATCGCGGATAATCGCGACAAATCGCAGCACGCCACGATTTTTAGACGCGAGCGGAAAATCGCTATGGCTTTCCGGCTCGTGTACATCAGTCTGCACTTTCCATAGTTATCTTATGGAAAGCGTTTCAAGCATGATCCACATTCAATTTATTGCCATGGATCGCACTATGAAATATCGCCCGTGGACAGCCAGCCTAACTACAAAAGATTTCAAACTATCAGGCCTTTAGTTACCAACGTCTTCTCTACTACCTTTCTTATTTCTGAACAGCCACTAAACTAGGACAATATCAGATTATAACAGTGTACAGGATGTAAATAATTGACATAATGATAAACAAATGAAACTACTATGAGTAGTTATCTATCATTGTACAGTATGTAGATTATTCATAGTTAAGACACATAGATGATCGCTCAAAAGATGGCTTTTAAGCAATCATTTTGCATAAACTACTAATCGGTACTAATGTCTGTTAGTACTAATTGGTAGTATGTTAGTCCTTTGGAGCTGTATTCAGGGAACAGACCACCCACTGTTCTCTGAATACTTCCCCTTTGTTCTGCCTCGGGGCTGACAGCTGAGAGAATGTAATCAGCGCTCCCCCGGCAGAACACAACATGCAGTCCTTTTTATCAGCTCTTCTGCTGAATCACAGATTTCATGCCGAACTGAAGTCTATCGTTTGGCAGAAAACTGAAAGATGGGCACATTTACACGCAACGATTCGCTCAAAAGATGGCTTTTGAACAAATTTTAGCAATAATCGTTGTGTCTAAATGGGCCTTTAAAAATAACTTTCAGAGTTATTTCCCCATTGAACTAAATGTGTCTAAAACCTCCCAAAACTCATGGGCAGTGTTCTGAGTTTTGAAAAAAGATGTGTTTGGAGTAAGACAAATGGTGCTAATACGGTAGATCTGTTACTTCACAAGTATTGGTAATTACAAGCATTCTGTCAGTGATATAGTTTTTCTTGGCTTATTTTAGGATAATATTTTGACGAAAAACTTATTATTCTTTGATCGCTACATTTTCTCTAAGTTTCCCACACCTAGTAATGCAGAACTTCCCAGGCTTTCTAATAAGTGGACCGTTGCAGAGGGTCAATTCAGCCAAGCACTTATAGCTAATGATAATTGTTTTCTTGTGTAGCCTTTCTCTGTCTACTGCTTTTTGCGGTCCGCTTGCTACATATCCAGCAGCTGTGCAAAGAAAGGTTGCTTAAGTGATGTGGCTAGTTTCCTTCTCACTATGTAGAGTTTCACCCTCATCTTTAATATGTTATGACATAAAAGGTTCTTATGCCTCTGGATGCCATATGGAAAGGAATTATCAGGTGAATTCTTCCTCTTATAGAAGTAGTCATAAATCATGCCTCTGCTGATATTGGTTTACTGTACCTTATTCTTACAACCTGCATTAGCCTGCTGGAAAGTGTACATTTACTGTATGCGTGCTCTTTGAGTAGACCTAGTAAATACAATTCTATCACAGAGTGATTGATTTCTAGACTGAAGCATGTAATTCATATTTCCACAGTTGTAAATTCATATCAGCAGGCATATCTATCTATCTATCTATCTATCTATCTATCTATCTATCTATCTATCTATCTATCTATCTATCTATCTATCTATCTCGTATCTATCTGTCTGTCTCACATCTATCTATCTATCTCTCTCATATCTATCTATCTATCTATCTATCTATCTATCTATCTATCTATCTATCTATCTCATATCTATCTATCTATCTCATATCTATCTATCTCATTTCTTTCTTTATTTCTATCTATCTCTATCTCATATCTATCTATCTATCTGTCTCAAATCTATCTATCTCATATCTATCTATCTCACATTTATCTATCTATCTCATATCTATCTATCTCTATCTCATATCTATCTATCTATCGATCGATCTATCTCATATTTATCTATCTGTCTCACATCTATCTATCTATCTATGTATCTGTCTCACATCTATCTATTTATCTATCTCATATCTATCTATCTATCTCATATCTATCAATCTGTCTATCTATCTATCTGTCATCCATATATCTATCTCTCATATCTATTTATCTATCTATCTGTCATCCATATATCTATCTCTAATATTTATCTCTCATATCTATCTATCTATCGATCTATCTCATATCTATCTATCTCATATCTATCTGTCTCACATCTATCTATCTATCTCTCTCATATCTATCTATCTATCTATCTATCTCATATCTATCTATCTCTATCTCATATCTATCTATCTCTATCTCATATCTATCTATTTATCTATCTCTATCTCATATCTATATATCTATCTATATATATCTATCTCTATCTCATATCTATCTATCTATCTATCTATCTATCTATCTATCTATCTATCTATCTGCCTCACATCTATCTATCTATCTATCTATCTGTCTCACATCTATTTATTTATCTATCTCATATCTATCTATCTATCTCATATCTATCTATCTATCTCATATCTATCTATCTGTCTATCTAGCTATCTATTTATCTGTCATCCATATATCTATCTCTCATATCGATTTATCTATCTATCTGTCATCCATATATCTATCTCTAATATTTATCTCTCATATCTATCTATCCTTCTGTCTATCATGGCTAGTTCTAGATTGGTCGATCTACCGATCTGTCATCACTAGTTCTATATCTATCTATCTATCTGTCATCCATCTATCTATCTTATCTATCTATCTATCTATCTATCTATCTATCTATCTATCTATCTATCTGTCATCCATTTATCTATCTCATCTATCTCTCTATCTGTCTGTCTATCTATCTCATATCTGTCTATGATTTGTATATAAGTAAAGGGGATTATTATTACTGTATATAAACTGTATTCAGCCCAGCTAGAATGAAGTGTGGAATATAGAAATACATAGTCACGATGCGCTGCTATATTTGATCTCATTTGTAACGTCATTTTCATAATGTGAAATAATCCAAGCTATAAATACTATTCAGATTTTGCTACTTCTCATGATTTTTGTTCTTTAATAAAATAGATGGAAAATAATGAAACAATAATGCCTTCATTAGAGGGTTTGTCCGCTTTGAACCATGCCTGTTCTGCCAGTAAAAAGGAAAATATTTTGGTACCAAGTTATCCAGTAGAACAAAGTGTGATTGTTCTCAGTAATAGAAACAAAGTAATCTTGTAGATATGATCCCTTTTAATAGCTAACAAAAAGACATGATGTTACAGCGAGCTTTCGAGGCTTATAGGCCTCTTTATTGGACATATGACAAGATATATCTGAAGTCGCATATATATGTACATATGGCGCAGACATGGTGTGATTATTTAAATTTTTCATTTAGAACAATAACAGAATAGGATGAGCCAAATATTAAATCCTTAATCAGTTCACAGATAAGAATGTGGAAGTTTTATTATCTCTTTACACACAGCGATATCGCTCAAAATTAGTTCAAATTAAGTAATTTGAGCGATAATCGTTCCATGTAAACGTGAAGCCATCGTGCACTATTCGTTCACTTGTCGTTTATCGCTGACTTTTAGCCTGCATAAAAATAGTCATTAGTTTGTTCGCTTGTCGTTAGGTTTAAATGATATTCATTCAGTAATTGTAAGCGCAGCTAAACACAATGACCCATGCCAAAGTAGACCATGCCTTTTTCTTCGCACTAATTAAAAACCTCCTGGCAAGAGATTTTTCGCATATACACTCACCCACCTGAGCAAACAACATATACAGTGTTAACATGGCTAACGAGGGAAATGGCGAGGATTTAAAATGATTATCTTTACGTTTTGAAGCAAAAAAGTCATTAATTTATTCGATCAAACAACAATCATTGCGTGTAAATGGGCCTTAATTCGGTGTGATATCAGAGGCCTGGAGCCCCCACTATGCCTGCACCAGATCTCTGATAGCCCACCCTGCCATAAAAGCCTAAGAGCTATTCAGACCTGTGTTCAGAGTATTAAAGATGGTCATTAATTTGTATTATCTGTTCTGTGGGCTAATTAAGGATTTAGGCCAGGCTCACATGGGCGGATTCCAATCCGCAATTGGAATCCGTGTGGAGGATTCATGGCAAAACGCGAGCAATGTAAACCATGTAAAATTGTTTTGCTCACACGTGCGGATATGAATGTGCATTCTGCGAGCGGAGGAAAAATCACAGTATGCTTTATTTTGCTGACCCTAAGCACACAGCCAAGACAACACAAGAGTGGCTTAGGCACAGCTCTGGGAATGTCCTTGAGTGGCCCAGCCAGAACACTTACTTGAACCCAATTGAACATCACTGGAGAGACCAGAAAATGGCATCCACAAATGGCCTCAATCTAACCTGACAAGTTTGAGGGGATCAGTAAAGAAGAACTGCAGAAAATCCTCATATCCAGGTGTGCAAACTTTGTGGCATCAGACTAGAGATGAGCGAGCACACTCGTCCGAGCTTGATGCTCGTTCGAGTATTAGGGTGCTCGAGATGCTCGTTACTCGAGACGAGCACCACGCGGTACTCGTCTCGATTAAACGAGCACTGACCATTGAATTCAATGGAGCCGGCAATACAGCCGGCTCCATTGAAAGCAATGGGCTGCCGGCGATCTCAGGATAAATTTTCGGGAAGGGCTTAAAAATATAAGCCCTTACCTGAAAATCATCCTAAAATGTGTAAAAATAAAAAGAAAATGTATACTCACCTTTCCGCTGCAGCCGGAGTTCAGCCGCGTCTGGCCGGCAGTTCTCCTGAACTGCTTTCTGTAGTATTCAGCAGCCGGGGATTTAAAATCCCCGCCTGCTGAATGAGCTGCCTCTGATTGGTCACAGCCTCACCAATCAGAGGCAGCTCTCACTCACACCCGTGAATTCATGAATGGGTGAGTGCTGCCTCTTATTGGCTCAGCGCAGGGACCAATCAGGGGCAGCTCTCAGCTGTCAATCAGAGGCAGCACTCACTCACCCATTCATGAATGGGTGTGAGTGAGAGCTGCCTCTGATTGGTGAGGCTGTGACCAATCAGAGGCAGCTCATTCAGCAGGCTGGGATTTTAAATCCCCGGCTGCTGAATACTACAGAAAGCAGTTCAGGAGAACTGCCGGCCAGACGCGGCTGAACTCCGGCTGCAGCGGAAAGGTGAGTATATATATATATATATTTTTTACACATTTTAGGATGATTTTCAGGTAAGGGCTTATATTTTTAAGCCCTTCCCGAAAATTCATCCCGCGCTCGCCGGCAGCCCATTGCTTTCAATGGAGCCGGCTGTATTGCCGGCTCCATTGAATTCAATGGGCTAACATCGTTCTTCTCTGCCACAGCTGTTACAGCTGTGGCAGAGGAGAACGATCTTTATGCTGACAGTGCTGGGGGGGGGGCACTCTTGCCGCTATTGTGGCTTAATAGTGGGACCTGGGAACTTGAGATGCAGCCCAACATGTAGCCCCTCGCCTGCCCTATCCGTTTCTGTGTCGTTCCCATCACTTTCGTGAATTTCCCAGATTTTCACAAATGAAAACCTTAGTGAGCATCGGCGATATACAAAAATGCTCGAGTTGCCCATTGGCTTTAATGGGGTTCGTTACTTGAAACTAACCCTTGAGCATCGCGGGAAGTTCGACTCGAGTAACGAGCACTCAAGCATTTTGGTGCTCGCTCATCTCTACATCAGACGCAAGAAGACTGGAGGCTGTAACCACTGGCAAAGTTGCTTCAACTAAGTACTGAGTGCAGGGTGTGAATACTTATGTGAATGCAAAATGTTAGTCTTTCATTAAAAAAAGCGAAGATTTCTAACATTCTGTTCTCACTTTGTCATTATGGGGTATTGAGTACAGAATGATGGCAAAATTTAAAAAATGTATTTTTACTTTGCACAAAGCCACAACATAACAAAATGTTAAGAAAATTAAAAAATAAAATAAAAGGGTCTGTAGACTTTCTGAATACATTTTGCATATATATGTGCACAGAGGGATATTATTTACTATCCCTATTCAAAATAGTCCACCTTCGCTGTTTGTTTTTAATGCATGCATTTTTGTAACATCGTCATAGATTTTTTCTTGCAGTTGTGACTTATTTAAACTTTTTATTTCCCCTTCCCTAAATTCCAGTTAGATTAGCTTATTTAGAGTTACCTTATTTGAAAAACAATATCTAACTGAAATTTTAGAAAGTAGCCGGACTATTATGAAAAGAGGTAGTATGTTTTTTTTTTCATTTTACCATTTGGCCTGAAGTACTCCGTGGGAATTTCAAGAATGGCCAAATTATCCTAATCATTAAGATTCTTTATGAGAATGTTAAATCCAGAATATTATGAGATGTTTCCGGAACCATTTCTATAGTCTCCCCAAATCCTATTTTGCAAGGTTTACTTGTATCCACTGTTATCATTGTAATTAGGCTTAATTAATTTGCGTGATCTTTTTACCCAGACCCTTCTTCTTTTTCCCCTCTTTGCAGACACATTCAGAGGAAAGACCATTCCAGTGTGAGGAATGTAAAGCTTTGTTCCGCACTCCCTTCTCACTGCAAAGGCACCTGCTAATACACAACAGTAAGTGCTAATTTAAGGGCAAAAGGACACCATTAATTTACATGTGTATATCTCCTTTTCTTTAAACCTAATAGAAACGGCTCTCTTCTATTACCCCATATATTAGTGCAAGTAAAAAGATTAATTACATAGTATAATGCAAAATAACAATGTAGTGTAAAGCAGGGGGCTTCAACTCAAGACATGGATGCAGGACGAAGAATGAACGGACCTTTCTGCCTTATTCCCTTCAATGGTATTTCCTTTACTGAGGGAATGCACATTCAGTATCATGAGATGTGGGGTTCATTCAGCAGTGTCACTGCAACAATAGATGGAACACATCATGAATAAGCTGTAAGTGATACCTTTAGGATGGGCTTTTTCCTAGTTTGTCTATGATGTATTTTCTTAGACCTATTTAGGCACAGGTTTTATAGAAATATAATTTTATGTAATTTGATGGCAAACATTGTGGAAACAACATATCTTGCACAGTTCAATGTTTGTCCATACAGAATTTCCAAAATCTGACAATTTGGGGTCTAATTTATCAGTTTGCTGAGTACATTTTTAAAAATACTTTTCTAATAAACTTTGCAATTATACATTTCATCGTTGAGAAGGAATTGCTTATGTAGCAGCTTAAAAGGGGTGTACCAAGATTGATTTTTATCACCTGGGTAATAAAAGTTTGATCCATGGTGGTCTCACTGCTGAGACCCCTCCAATCCTGAGAACAGAGGTCCCATGTGCTTGCTGCAGTAAGATCAGATTGAATAGAGTAGCGGTCGCAAATGCGCGGTGCTGCTCCATTAATCTCCGGCAGGGTCATTGAAAATAAACGGAGCAGCGCCATGCAAACACGACCACCACTCCATTCCATCCCCTCCTCACTGTGAGAAGTGCAGCAAGCCCACAGTTAGTAGGGGAAACATGGGCCACCCGTTCTCATTATCGGTGGAGGTCTAAGCAGTGGGACACCCACCAATTAGATTTCCTTCACCTATCTTGTGGATAGATGATAAATGTAAGCCGTGGTACAATTACTTTGACATGCTATAATTCTCAAAATAACTGCATTGACCTCTTATCTGGGAGACTTCAATGTTCCTTCTTCATCCCTTTCTGAATACAGACAGTTGATTTTACAACAGTCTTTTGTTAGAAGCCAAAATTACTTAAGAAATTTAAAACCCTTCAGTAGAAAGCTCTAATTTGCTAATTAAAATTTAACATTGAAATAAAAGTTTTAAAATGGTTTGTTAGACTTTCTTTTCCGAACATAAATAGAATGAAGTGATGGTCATGTGTGCACACTACCCTCCATTCACTAGGGAGATTGAGGAGCCACTCTTCTGATGATTTATACAGGTCACTGTGGTCATACCCCAGTGATCATATATTTATTTCCCACCCTATGGATAGTTGATAAATATGTTTAGTGGGAAAACCCTGATTGCTATTGATCATGGCATGTAGGGCGGTAAATAGCCAGGACCAGCGGTTTATCGGCCATTAGATCAGGAGCCCGACTGACAGTAGACACCCAAGCTCTGGCACTTCCCGGCATGGGATTCCCATGTTGGCCTTAGACTAGACCGCCGTGTTTTTACAGCGGCCAAGCGTAAGGCCCATTATTGAGTGGTCACTAAGGGGTTTCCTTACCCACAGGATATGACATATCAGTAGGCTATAACTCACTTATTTAGTTGGTTTGACCTCTATCATCTCCACTTATCACTAATACCAAGGAAACAGGGAAAGAGATTTTATAAAGTTCATGTTCACCTGTTGAATCTGTGGACTGTTATAGCTGGCCGGGACAGGTGGACAGGGGGTCCCTACGCCAGCCCTCTCCCGTGTCCCTACCTACTTGCCCCCCTGGGCTAGGCCCCAGGGTGACAACTGGGTGACGGTCCCTGCGCTGCACTAGGGACAGGGACCCCAAGGAAAGAGGGACAGGGAGACCGGCGAGGGGGGGGGGGGTACCGCATAGCAGACAAGATGCAAACAACTAAGCGACAGAGAGAAGTCGGGAAACAGGCCAGGTCAAACCAGATAGACACGTGTGCAGTACAGGAGGACAAACCAAAAACAGAGTCAGAATAGAAGCCAAAGTCAGAACACAAGTGGTCAGGTCAACAATGAGGTTGTAGGCAGATGGAGTCAGAACCAAACACTGGCAACCAGTGTCTGGCCCAGCCAGGTATATAAGCAGAACTCCCAGCCCAGAGGGGCGGGGAGAAGTCACATGACACCAGAGGGAATCACAAGGTCGCGGCGACCACTGACCCGAGCGCCGCGCAGCCGATCAGCAGACAGGCGCGCACACGCACTACGTGGGGCGCGCCACCGACTGCCTCAACCAACCACTAGAGTGGAGGAACACCCGACATGGCCGTCAGGCCGGGCCGCTGCAGCTCCAGGACGAGCGTTCCACCTCACCCGGATACTGGCGCCCCTAGTAAAAACCCCAACTCTATCATGGACTTGCACTGAATGTCTTGAAATACTTTATTTTAATACATTCTGCAGGTAATCATTTCTTTATTAAGCTGTTTAAATGTTTGGTATTAAATACATTGCATAACATAACAGTACATCTTCTTTTAGTCACTCTTATATTCAATGGCATATTGACATTTTCAATAATGATTTGGATTAAGCTTGACATTTCTTTAAATAGTATATTTGTTTCTTCAGCACTCTGCATGTACAGGAAAACGTAAAGAATTTACAATGGTAATATTTCAGCTGTTTCCTTTGAAAGAGTCCTTTGTAGTCTTGATATCTTACAACCAACCTTAGTCTTGTATGACAATAAATATTAAAGCTGAGTTGAAGTCCATATTGAGCAATGCATTTGTTTGTTGACTTAAAAAAAGAAAGCATGTAAAATATAATAGTTTTCAATAAATTCCTGATAATAGCACAGGAAGACATCTTATTTATATCCTGGTGAGATCAAGGAGTCTTAATGAATAGACCTATAAACATCCTACATAGTTTTGGCAAACCACACAGTCATGCTGTTGGCTCCACTGATCATGACGGTAACAAAACTGTCCTCGATGTCCAACAGAAGACAAATCCTCCATAGGACACATCACAAACGGGGAACACTTTTTCCAATTGGCCATCATGATCGATCTATCTTCCATTAAGGTGGTTAGTTTTCCCAAGTCCTTCTGCTCCTTAGATTTTGATCTGTTAAAGTACATGTGTCAAACATAAGGCCCGCGGGCCAAACCGGCCCGCCGCCTTGTTCAATGGGGCCCGCGAGCATGGCCGGCATCGCCTGCCGGCGGCTGCTCACCACAGCAGCGAATACCAGCTGGGGAACCGCGGCTCCCCTGACGGTATTCAGTCAGTGGCACCGATCCCAGGCGCACACTGTGACATCAGTGTGCACCTGGGATCTTCCTCCTCTCCCTCCCCTGGTTCCACGAGAGCAGAAGCGAGGAGGCGTCCAGACGTGCACACTGACCTCATAGTGTGCACTTGCAATCAGCGCCAGGAACAGCAAACAGAGGAGCAGTGACACTTCCATAAGGAGGAGGTAAGTATATGGATTTCAGGAGGCACTATTACTACTGGGGCTGATATAGGGGATACTATTAGTAATAGTGTCCCCTATATCGGCTCCAGTAGTAATAGCATTACTGCTGATGCCTCTGTGGGGGTCAGTATTACTGAGATCTCTTTTTCGGCCAAAAAAGCGCCCATTTGAATAAATGCATTGGAATCCATTGATTAGATTGTTGCGATTTTCAGGCCGGCGTTTTATCATGGCTAAACAGCTACAATAAAACGCTCATGTGAAGGCAGCCTTAAGTTGACCATGCATTTTTATGAAGAAGTCAGGAGGAATAGCTAGCAGCTAAACAACTACTCAATCAAAAATGTAATGTAGTAAATGTGAGGTGGAATCATAGAATACACTACATAACAAGTGGATGGTGCGTAGACTTTTTTAAAATTGTTTTTGTTTTAATTTATCTGTTGCCCATTTCATCTCATTTCCTAGTGCCTCTCCTTGATACAAAGAGCTCAACTCATCTCAGGACATTCAAGGTCTTGGAAATTCTAAACATGCTGTGGTTTTTTTTCTTGTTTTCAAGGTGAACGTACTTTTAAGTGTGATCACTGTGATGCTACATTTAAAAGGAAAGACACTTTAAACGTCCATATACAAGTTGTGCATGATGGTCATAAGAAGTACAAGTGTGATCTTTGTGACAAAGCTTTTGTGACTCCATCAGTGCTAAAGAGCCACAAAAAAGTGAGTATACACCTTTCCTCAAATTACTGGCATTATCAACAATTAGTATAGATATACATGATGTATAAGAAGAGATAACTATCTACTACAAGCATTGACAATTTAGAACAGTAAATATGACACTTTGGGGGACATTTACTTAGACCAGTGTTTTAGATGCCATTTCAGGAGTGCCTTAGAGTGATGTACACCAAATGTAAAGATGGAAAACAGTTAAAGGGGTTGTCCCGCGCCAAAACGTTTTTTTTTTTTTTTCAACCCCCCCCCCCCGGTCGGCGCGAGACAACCCCGATGCAGGGGTTAAAAAAGAACACCGGACAGCGCTTACCTGAATCCCCGCGCTCCGGCGACTTCTTACTTACCCGGTGAAGATGGCCGCCGGCATCTTCTCCCTCCGTGGACCGCAGGGCTTCTGTGCGGTCCATTGCCGATTCCAGCCTCCTGATTGGCTGGAATCGGCACGTGACGGGGCGGAGCTACACGGAGCTACACGAAGCCCCATTGAGAAGATAAGAAGACCCGGACTGCGCAAGCGCGTCTAATTTGGCCATTAGACGGCGAAAATTAGACGGCAACCATGGAGACGAGGACGCCAGCAACGGAGCAGGTAAGTGAAAAACTTTTTATAACTTCTGTATGGCTCATAATTAATGCACAATGTACATTACAAAGTGCATTAATATGGCCATACAGAAGTGTATAGACCCACTTGCTGCCGCGGGACAACCCCTTTAATACATTTGGTGCATGCCTGGCCATGTGTTACATTGTAAAATCTATGCCAGCTATAAGCTAGTGTAGAATTCCTCTAATTTATGGCAATTTCTGACAAAAATTATTGTAAATTTGATGGTCCATGGGAATCTCTCACCCTTCTTTCTAAACCACACCCTCTTTTAGAAAAGTGCTGCATGGAATGCAAGAAGGCTAAAAATAAATCCCAATTGTTTATGCAAATAAGCACAAACAGTCTAAAAGGTATAAGACTATCTCAAAAGATCTTGGCATTCTGGCTTCAATAGTTCGAAGTGTTATCAAGAAGTTTGTATCTCATGGAAGAGTCAAAAACCTTCCAGGATGTGGTGAAAAAAAAAGAAATTGATGAGAGAACTCTACGAAGGTTGGTTCAAAGTGAAGGAATCATTAACAACATCCAAAAAACTTCAGGCTAATCTGGAGACATCTGGAGTGATGGTTTTAACCTGTGCCATATGCGATACACTGAACAAAACAAGGCTTTACAGGTTGTTATGGATATAATGATACAAAATATTGGGGGATTTTTTAAATTTTTTTATATTTTTATAGTAATAAGGGAAAGTGCACAAAAAAAGTTTGTTTTTTTTTAATACATATTTTTTTTACATTTTTTCTGGACCATTAGGCAACTTGAACCATAACAGCTATGATTGCTATGATAACGCATTGCAGTACTTCTGTAGTGCAATGCCTTACCACTTACAATAGCGATCATAGGCAATGGCAAGCCGGGACACCAGTATCTGACGTGCGGATGCTATGGAAACAAATCGGCCCTCCTCAATTACATCGCAGAGGGCCGATGATGTCAAAGAAAAAGCACGCTCCCTCTGTGAACTCTTTGCATGCCACAATGTATATAGATCAATTGCACGTAGGGGGTTAACAGAGGAGATAAGCTGCTCCTATCAATCCCCGCTGTTGCAGTGGGAGGTCGGCTATCAGTCACAGCTCCCACTGTGTGATGGAGCGGGCCCTGCTTCTGCTTACAAGACGTAAGTTTAAATCCCTAGTTGCGATCCCAGTGGTTGGACACCCTCCTATCCCAGTGAATAGGTGATACATGTTTCTGAATGGAATACCCTTGAAGTCTTAATTCTTGATATTAGTTGGTTCATTAATGCAACACATACCCTTGTTCAAATTGTTTCATGCCTATTCCTTGTGCTTTGTAAGCTTTCAAGCAGGGTCCACTCTCCTTATGTCTATATAAAAAGCTAGTGTAGTGAGTGCATAGTGGCATACAATTAGAATCAGCTATAATATACAGTTGGTGCTACAAAATAACGTTGGCACTTTCTAAATCTAATTGTTTTTATTATATGGCAACTGTGTAGGAAAATATAACATGGTCATCAGACAAAAGTAGAATATGGCCAATATCTCTATAAGAAGAATGTAATAACCAGACTGGCTGTCTGTTCTAATTTATCCCTAATATATGGGGATTAAAGCATATTTCCAGCCAAAATTTAAAAAAAAGGTGTAGTCCAATATAAAAAAAATTTAAACAGAGTATTGGTAGTAAGGAACAGTTCAGTTTTATAGATATACTAGTAATTATTAGGAAATTATAGTACCAGTGTTTTTGGTGGAGCAATGCACCACACACAGCACTGCTACATAAATTGTTCATCCTGTACAACAGTGATCAGAAGCAGCACAGCACTAGTCATGAAGGATCTGTGATGACATCATTGTCATGCTCCGCCCCTGATCACATGACATTGAAGCTCATCCAGAGTGAATAATTTACATGCTCCGCCCCTGATCACATGGCGGTGATGTCATCAAAGGTCCTGCATCCTTGTGCTAATTATGGGCGGACTACAAACCCCCTGTGGCCTCAGTTGCTATGGAATACTAACGACCACCTAGCCGGACAGCAGCCACGTGTACAGGACGTGTGATGATGTCACCGTCATGTGATCAGTGGCAGAGCATATAACTCCCTCACTGGGGATGAAGGACCTTTGATGACGTCGCTGTCATGTGATCAGGGGTGGAGCATGTAAGTCACTTAGAAACCCACTCACTCACTCATGCACGAATGGACAGGTTGTTAGTAGTTTGACATTTTTGATATGCTCAGGACTTTTTGTTAATTGTGTTTTAAAATAATATTACTCTTCTGTAGACTCACACAGGAGAAAAAGAGAAGATCTGCCCTTATTGTGGCCAGAAGTTTGCAAGCAATGGGACACTCAGAGTTCACATACGAAGCCATACAGGTATGAACATTTGTTTAGTCCAGAACATGCAATAAATATTTATGCAGTGATATTTTCTCAGTGTAACAAAAACCCCCCAACAAGATGAAGTGTCTGCGCTGCAAGAGTAGGAAGAGGATAATAATCTAAGTCAATGCAGTATCAAATCAGAGGTGGACTTACTTGTTAGGTGCGGAGTCTGTCCGCAGGCAGGACTCCACACCATGTAGGTCCACTTCAGCCTTAGAAAAGTCACTCAAGTGAACAAAATCCCCATTTTGGAGAGCAGCAGGGAACACAGATCTGTTTTATTCAGCCTTGGTAATAAATAGTGAAAGACGAGAAAAAAATGCGCTACAATGCACCATGAAAGAGTGGGGACATATAAAAGCAATGCGGACTTACTTCACTGGGGGATCTGGAACCAGCAATTTACCCCCGCTCCAAGACACCATGGTAGTAATTCCTTTTTCTTATTTATTCGCATAGACAGCAGGTACAGGACAAGGCAACGCATTTCGGGGTTACACTTGTCAAGTCCTAGTGAAGTAAGTGCACATTGCTTTTATATGTGCACACTAGAGATGAGCGAACGCGTTCGTCCGAGCTTGATATTCGTGCGAATATTAGGGTGTTCGGGATGTTCGTTATTCGTAACGAACACCATGCGGTGTTCTGGTTACTTTCACTTCCTTCCCTGAGACGTTAGCGCGCTTTTCTGGCCAATTGAAAGACAGGGAAGGCATTACAACTTCCCCCTGCAACGTTTAAGCCCTATACCACCCCCCTGCTGTGAGTGGCTGGCGAGATCAGGTGTTCGCCTAATATAAAAGTCGGCCCCTCCCGCGGCTCGCCTCAGATGCGGTGTGAGTTAGATGAGGGACAGTGCTGTTTATACCGGAGCTGCTGTAGGGAAAGAATTGGTAGTTAGTGTAGGCTTCAAGACCCCCCAAAGGTCCTTATTAGGGCCACTGATAGCTGTGTGTTGGCTGCTGTTAGCAGTGGCATTTTTTTTTTCTCAAAATCGGCTCTGCAGAGCGTTGCACCTGGCATTAGGGACAGAAGTGCTGCATAGGCAGGGAGAGTGTTAGGAGTGAGTGTAGCCTTCAAGAACCTCAACGGTCCTTTCTAGGGCCATATTTATCCGTGTGCAGTACTGTCCAGGCTGCTGTTAGCTGTGCTGCATTTTTTTTGGGCTTCTCAAAATCGCCTCTGCAGAGCATTCCACCCTCCATTGATACTGCAGGGAAAGAATTGTATAGGCAGGGCCACAACACAGTTATTATTCATAGAATATACGCAGTGCTGCCTTTTGGTGGAAAAACAAGTGGAAACAAATCTATTTGTCCAGCCTCTGTCCGTCCTTACGGGCGGTGGACACGTGTGAGCTGCGTGAAAAACATTGCTAAATCATACGCACCCAGCTACGCTTTACTGCTGGCTTCGCCATTTGCTTTCCTTAATTGGGAAAAAAAATACCTGCTCTGCCAGAGTTATAATAACTCTGCTACCCTCACGTTCTGTGACACATTAGCAGGGACACAGCACAGTTATTAAACTTCTCATGTTCATTGAATATACGCAGTGCTGCCTTTTGGTGGAAAAACAAGTGGAAACAAATCTATTTGTCCAGCCTCTGTCCGTCCTTACGGGCGGTGGACATGTGTGAGCTGCGTGAAAAACATTGCTAAATCATACGCACCCAGCTACGCTTTACTGCTGGCTTCGCCATTTGCTTTCCTTAATTGGGAAAAAAAATACCTGCTCTGCCAGAGTTATAATAACTCTGCTACCCTCACGTTCTGTGACACATTAGCAGGGACACAGCACAGTTATTAAACTTCTCATGTTCATTGAATATACGCAGTGCTGCCTTTTGGTGGAAAAACAAGTGGAAACAAATCTATTTGTCCAGCCTCTGTCCGTCCTTACGGGCGGTGGACACGTGTGAGCTGCGTGAAAAACATTGCTAAATCATACGCACCCAGCTACGCTTTACTGCTGGCTTCGCCATTTGCTTTCCTTAATTGGGAAAAAAAATACCTGCTCTGCCAGAGTTATAATAACTCTGCTACCCTCACGTTCTGTGACACATTAGCAGGGACACAGCACAGTTATTAAACTTCTCATGTTCATTGAATATACGCAGTGCTGCCTTTTGGTGGAAAAACAAGTGGAAACAAATCTATTTGTCCAGCCTCTGTCCGTCCTTACGGGCGGTGGACACGTGTGAGCTGCGTGAAAAACATTGCTAAATCATACGCACCCAGCTACGCTTTACTGCTGGCTTCGCCATTTGCTTTCCTTAATTGGGAAAAAAAATACCTGCTCTGCCAGAGTTATAATAACTCTGCTACCCTCACGTTCTGTGACACATTAGCAGGGACACAGCACAGTTATTAAACTTAGATTATTCATTCACTAGAGGCAGTGGGGCCTTTCGTTTTCCAAAAAGGGAAAAAATTATATTTGGCCTGCAGTCTTGCGCCAATTTATTTCCTGCCTGTGAAATCAAATCACTGGTAATACAGCATGCTGAGGGGTAGGGGTAGGCCTAGAGGACGTGGACGCGGCCGAGGACGCGGAGGGCCAAGTCAGGGTGTGGGCACAGGCCGAGCTCCTGATCCCGGTGTGTCGCAGCCGACTGCTGCGCGATTAGGAGAGAGGCACGTTTCTGGCGTCCCCACATTCATCGCCCAATTAATGGGTCCACGCGGGAGACGGTTATTAGAAAATGAGCAGTGTGAGCAGGTCCTGTCCTGGATGGCAGAAAGTGCTTCGAGCAACCTATCGTCAACACGCAGTTCTGCGCCGTCCACTGCTGCAAATCCGAATCCTCTGTCTGCTGCTCCTCCTTCCTCCCAGCCTCCTCACTCCACTACAATGACACCTGCTCAGGAGCGGGAACACTCCCAGGAACTGTTCTCGGGCCCCTGCTTAGATTGGGCAGCAGCGGTTCCTCTCCCACCAGAGGAGTTTATCGTCACTGATGCCCAACCATTCGAAAGTTCCCGGGGTCCGAGGGAAGAGGCTGGGGACTTCCGCCAACTGTCTCAACAACTTTCTGTGGGTGAGGAGGACGATGACGATCAGACACAGTTGTCTTGCAGTGAGGTAGTAGTAAGGGCAGTAAGTCCAAGGGAGCAGCGCACAGAGGATTCGGAGGAAGAGCAGCAGGACGATGAGGTGACTGACCCCACCTGGTGTGCAACGCTTACTCAGGAGGACAGGTCTTCAGAGGGGGAGTCAAGGGCATCAGCAGGGCAGGTTGCAAGAGGCAGTGCGGTGGCCAGGGCCAGGGGTAGAGGCAGGGCCAGACCGAATAATCCACCAAGTGTTTCCCAAAGCGCCCCCTCGCGCCATGCCACCCTGCAGAGGCCGAGGTGCTCTAAGGTCTGGCAGTTTTTCACAGAGACGCCTGACGACCGACGAACAGTGGTGTGCAACCTTTGTTGCGCAAAGCTCAGCCGGGGAGCCAACACCAACAGCCTCACCACCACCACCATGCGCAGACATATGATGGCCAAGCACCCCACAAGGTGGGACGAAGGCCGTTCACCGCCTCCGGTTTGCACCCCTGCCTCTCCCCCTGTGCCCCAACCTGCCACTGAGATGCAACCCCCCTCTCAGGACACAGGCACTACCGCCTCATGGCCTGCACCCACACCCTCATCTCCGCTGTCCTCGGCCCCATCCAGCAGTGTAGTTCAGCGCACCGTTCAGCCGTCGCTTGCGCAAGTGTTCGAGCGCAAGCGCAAGTACGCCGCCACGCACCCGCACGCTCAAACGTTAACCGTCCGCATAGCAAAATTCATCAGCCTTGAGATGCTGCCGTATAGGGTTGTGGAAACTGAGTCCTTCAAAAGTATCATGGAGGCGGCAGCCCCGCGCTACTCAGTTCCCAGTCGCCACTACTTTTCCCGATGTGCCGTCCCAGCCCTGCACGACCACGTCTCCCGCAACATTGTGCGCGCCCTCACCAACGCGGTTACTGCCACGGTCCACTTAACTACGGACACGTGGACAAGCACAGGCGGGCAGGGCCACTACATCTCCCTGACGGCACATTGGGTGAATTTAGTGGAGGCTGGGACAGAGTCAGAGCCTGGGACCGCTCACGTCCTACCCACCCCCAGAATTGCGGGCCCCAGCTCGGTGCTGGTATCTGCGGAGGTGTATGCTTCCTCCACTAAAGCACCCTCCTCCTCCTCCTCCTCCTCTGTCTCGCAATCAAGATGTGTTAGCAGCAGCATGTCGCCAGCAGTCGGTGTCGCGCGGTGTGGCAGCACAGCGGTGGGCAAGCGTCAGCAGGCCGTGCTGAAACTACTCAGCTTAGGCGATAAGAGGCACACGGCCCACGAACTGCTGCAGGGTCTGACAGAGCAGACCGACCGCTGGCTTGCGCCGCTGAGCCTCCAACCAGGCATGGTCGTGTGTGACAACAGGCGTAACCTGGTGGCGGCTCTGCAGCTTGGCAGCCTCACGCACGTGCCATGCCTGGCCCACGTCTTTAATTTGGTGGTTCAGCGCTTTCTGAAAAGCTACCCACGCTTGTCAGACCTGCTCGTAAAGGCGCGCCGGCTCTGCGCACATTTCCGCAAGTCCCACACGGACGCTGCCACCCTGCGCACCCTGCAACATCACTTTAAGCTGCCAGTGCACCGACTGCTGTGCGACGTGCCCACACGGTGGAACTCTACGCTCCACATGTTGGCCAGGCTCTATGAACAACGTAGAGCTATAGTCGAATACCAACTCCAACATGGGCGGCGCAGTGGGAGTCAGCCTCCTCAATTCCTTTCAGAAGAGTGGGCCTGGTTGGCAGACATCTGCCATGTCCTTGGTAATTTTGAGGAGTCTACCCAGGTGGTGAGCGGCGATGCTACAATCATTAGCGTCACCATTCCTCTGCTATGCATCTTGAGAAATTCCCTGCAAACCATAAAGGCAGCTGCTTTGCGCTCGGAAACGGGGGCGGGGGAAGGCAGTATGCCGCTGGATAGTCAGGGCACCCTCCTGTCTATTTCTCAGCGCGTACAGGAGGAGGAGGAGGAGCATGAGGAGGATGAGGAGGAGGGGGAAGAGACAGCTTGGCCCGCTGCTGACGGTACACCGGCTGATTGCCTGTCATCCTTTCAGCGTGTATGGCCTGAGGAGGAGGAGGAGGAGGATCCTGAAAGTGATCTTCCTAGTGAAGACAGCCATGTGTTGCGTACAGGTACCCTGGCACACATGGCTGACTTCATGTTAGGATGCCTTTCTCGTGACCCTCGCGTTGCACGCATTCTGGCCACTACGGATTACTGGGTGTACACACTGCTCGATCCACGGTATAAGGAGAACCTGCCCACTCTGATTCCCGAAGAGGAAAGGGGTTCGAGAGTGTTGCTATACCACAGGACCCTTGCGGACAAGATGATGGTAAAATTCCCAGCCGACAGCGCTAGTGGCAGAAGGCGCAGTACCGAGGGCAAGGTAGCAGGGGATGTGCGTAGATCGAGCAGCATGTACATCCCAGGCAGTGCAACAGTCTTTAAGGGCCTGGCCAGCTTTATGGCTCCCCACCAAGACTGTGTCACCGCTCCCCAGTCACGGCTGAGTCGGCGGGAGCACTGTAAAAGGATGGTGAGGGAGTACGTAGCGGATCGCACAACCATCCTTGGTGACGCCTCTGCCCCCTACAACTACTGGGTGTCGAAGCTGGACATGTGGCCTGAACTAGCGCTGTATGCCCTGGAGGTGCTTGCTTGTCCTGCGGCTAGCGTGTTGTCGGAGAGGGTGTTTAGTGCGGCTGGGGGAATCATCACAGATAAGCGTAGCCGCTTGTCAACCGACAGTGCCGACAGGCTAACACTCATCAAGATGAACAAAGGCTGGATTTCCCCAGACTTCTGTTCTCCACCAGCGGACAGCAGCGATACGTAAGCAATACGTAGGCTGCACCCGCGGATGGAAGCTACGTTCTCTCTCACCATCCAAAACGGGGACATTTCTGCTTCATCAATCTGTGTCTAATATTCCTCCTCCTCCTCCTCCTGCTCCTCCTCCTGAAACCTCACGTAATCACGCTGAACGGGCAATTTTTCTTAGGGCCACAAGGCTCACTCAAATAATTTTTCAGAACAATTTTTATAAGTTTCAATGCGCTTAAAAGCATTGGAACTTTAACTTGAACCAATTTTTCGTTACACTGGGCTGCCTCCAGGCCTAGTTACCACTTAAGCCACATTAACCAAAGCGATTAATGGGTTTCACCTGCCCTCTTGGCTGGCCATGGCCAATTTTTGGGATGTACATTAGTACTGTTGATACAGCAATTTTTGTGGGCCCTCGCCTACAGTGTAATCAAATTAATTTTTAGCCCACCTGCATTACAGCTGACGTTACCTCAGCTGTGTTGGGCAATGCAATGGGATATTTTTATGTACCGCCGGTGGGTTCCAGGGAGCCACCCATGCTGTAGGTGCACACTGAGTTTTTAATACATCTGTACACTTCTAAAGAACCCGTCTGACTGGGGCATGCAGTGTGGGCCGAAGCCCACCTGTATTACGCACGACATTACTACCTCAGCTGTGTTGGGCAATGCAATGGGATATTTCTATGTACCGCCGGTGGCTTCCTGGCACCCACCCAGGCAGTGGGTCCACAGGGAGTTTAACCTACATGTGTCCACTTGTAAAGAACCCCAGTCTGACTGGGGCATGCAGTGTGGGCCGAAGCCCACCTGCATTAAGCACGACATTACTACCTCAGCTGTGTTGGGCAATGCAATGGGATATTTTTGTGTACCGCCGGTGGGTTCCAGGGAGCCACCCATGCTGTAGGTGCACACTGAGTTTTTAATACATCTGTACACTTCTAAAGAACCCGTCTGACTGGGGCATGCAGTGTGGGCCGAAGCCCACCTGTATTACGCACGACATTACTACCTCAGCTGTGTTGGGCAATGCAATGGGATATTTCTATGTACCGCCGGTGGCTTCCTGGCACCCACCCAGGCAGTGGGTCCACAGGGAGTTTAACCTACATGTGTCCACTTGTAAAGAACCCCAGTCTGACTGGGGCATGCAGTGTGGGCCGAAACCCACCTGCATTAACCCTTTCCAGTCCACTGTGTGACCTGTGAAGACATTAGGGTTTAAGGCTGTACAGCTCCGTTGTTGGTAGACGTCCGTCGGGGTTCTCTTACTGTATATTGCCAGCCTCTCTGCTGTCGGAGCCTATCCTACGTGTCAGCTCATGCAGTACTGGCTTTAGCCAGCATATAGCGCCGTTGTATAACGGCAGAAAAAGAGTAAGCCCCCTAGGAAAACCATATACAAATTGGATTGGAAAGGGTTAAGCACAACATTACTACCTCAGCTGTGTTGGGCAATGCAATGGGATATTTCTATGTACCGCCGGTGGCTTCCTGGCACCCACCCATGCTGTAGGTGCACACGGAGTTTTTACTACATCTGTACACTTATAAAGAACCCCAGTCAGACTGGGGCATGCAGTGTGGGCCGAAGCCCACCTGCATTAAGCACGACATTACTACCTCAGCTGTGTTGGGCAATGCAATGGGATATTTCTGTGTACCGTCGGTGGGTTCCAGGGAGCCACCCATGCTGTGGGTCGACAGGGACTTCACAATAGGGAGTTGTACCTGCCTGTGTCTATGAATTAAAAAGCCCGGTCTGACTGGGGCATGCAGACACCTTGACAGAATGAATAGTGTGTGGCACATAGGTTCCCCATTGCTATGCCCACGTGTGCAGCTCCTGATGGCGGTGGCACAGGATTCTATTTCTCATTGCTTCTGTACAGCATTGTGGGCTATCGCTCCGCCACTTTTAAAGAGGGTCGCTGCCTAGCCGTGCCAACCTCTGCAGTGTGTGCCTGCGGTTCCTCGTCATGGCAGACGCAATTCTAAATAGACATGAGCGTGGTGTGGCATGACGGCAGCTGAAGGCTGCCCAGGGACACTTTGGTGTGCGCTGTGGGGGGGGAGGGGGGGCGGTTGGGCAGCATGTAACCCAGGAGAAGTGTCAGTGGAGTGTCATGCAGGCAGTGATTGTGCTTTGTTGGAGGTAGTGTGGTGCTTAGCAAAGGTATGCCATGCTAATGAGGGCTTTTCAGAAGTAAAAGTTGTTGGGAGGGGGGGGGCCCACTCTTGCCGGTATTGTGGCTTAATAGTGGGACCTGTGAACTTGAGATGCAGCCCAACACGTAGCCCCTCGCCTGCCCTATCCGTCACTGTGTCATTCCCATCACTTTCCTGAATTGCCCAGATTTTCACACATGAAAACCTTAGCGAGCATCGGCGAAATACAAAAATGTTCTGGTCGCCCATTGACTTCAATGGGGTTCGTTGTTCGAAACGAACCCTCGAGCATCACGGGAAGTTCGTTCCGAATAACGAACACCCGAACATTTTGGTGTTCGCTCATCTCTAGTGCACACTCTTTCATGGTGCATTGTAGTGTACAGGAACCAATTTTTTTCTCGTCTTTCACAGTGTAAAAAATAGGTTTATGTAATATCGATTGATTGGATTTCGGTTTCCTTCACACATACACATTGTGTTTCTGGCTTTTTTTTTGTAGCTTGTAAAAAATGTGTTTTTTTACTAGCTTTTTTGCTTGCATTCTTTTCATATATATTTGACAGGCGTTTTTTAAGGCTTTTTCCTTCCTATGAGAAGAAGCCTGGAAAAATGCAATAACTACAGCATGCTTGGTTTTCAAAAAGAAAAAAGATGAATGTGGAAACTAAAAACACTTAAAGTGAGGAAAAAACGACCCAAAAAAGGACTATTTGTAATGTATTTCATAACTCCATAATAACTTGTAGCTAACATTTGGTTGTAGTATTTAAAACATGGCAAACAACACTACAAAAACCTACCACTAAGTGCAAACCAATAAATCACCAACAGTGTCACCAGCAAAGCATCCCTACACTGTCACACCTCCTCCTCAATGCTTCATGGTGGGACCTACACAAATAGAAACCATCCACTCGCTCTTTCTGTATCTCACAAAAACATGGCAGTTGGAACCAAAAATCTCAAATTTTGACTCATCAGACTAAAGTACAGATTCCCAATGGTCTAATGTCCATTCTTTGTGTTTTTGGTCCAAGCAATTCTCTTCATATTGATGTTCCTCAATAGTGAATTCTTTGTCGTAATTTGACCATGAAGGCCTGATTCTCACAGTCTTCTCTGAACATTTGATGTTGAGATGTGTCTAGGAGATGATCTATGTTTGCTCTAATCCAAATTGCTGTTAGTTTCTGAGGCTGGTAACTAGAGATGAGCGAGCATACTCGTCTGAGCTTGATGCTCGTTCGAGTATTAGGGTGCTCGAGATGCTCGTTACTCGAGACGAGCACCACTCGGTGCTCGTCTCGATTAAACGAGCACTGACCATTGAATTCAATGGAGCCGGCAATACAGCCGGCTCCATTGAAAGCAATGGGCTGCCGGCTAGCGCGGGATGAATTTTCGGGAAGGGCTTAAAAATATAAGCCCTTACCTGAAATTCATCCAGAAATGTGTAAAAAGTAAAAAAAAATATATACTCACCTTGTCCCGGCAGAACGATGTTAGCCCATTGAATTCAATGGAGCCGGCAATACAGCCGGCTCCATTGAAAGCAATGGGCTGCCAGCGATCGCACAATGAATTTTCGGGAAGGGCTTAAATATATAAGCCCTTCCCTGCAATTCATCCTGAAATGTGTAAAAATTAAAAAAAATATATATACTCACCTGGTCCCGGCAGACGGAGTTCAGCCACGGCCAGCTGGCAGTTCTCCTGAACTGCTCTCTGTAGTATTCAGCAGCCGGGGATTTAAAATCCCCGCCTGCTGAATGAGCTGCCTCTGATTGGTCACAGCCTGACCAATCAGAGGCAGCTCTCACTCACACCCATTCATGAATTCATGAATGGGTGAGTGAGTGCTGCCTCTGATTGGCTCAGCGCAGCTCTCAGCTGAATGACAGCTGAGCTGAGCCAATCAGTGGCAGCACTCACTCACCCATTCCTGAATTCATGAATGGGTGTGAGTGAGAGCTGCCTCTGATTGGTCAGGCTGTGACCAATCAGAGGCAGCTCATTCAGCAGGCGGGGATTTTAAATCCCCGGCTGCTGAATACTACTCAGAGCAGTTCAGGAGAACTGCCAGCTGGCCGTTATATATACTCACCTGGTCCCGGGGATTTCAAGCCCTGCGTCCAGAAAGCAATGCTCTGCTGGGGAACAGGAGGGAGCGACAGCCTGCAGCAGCGCCACAGAACGCCGGGGGAAGTGAGTAATGATTTTTATTCTTTGCTCCGCTGTATTCCCGGCGTATAAGGTGACAGTTGGGGGGTCGTCTTATACGCCCCGTCGCCTTATACGCCGGTATATACGGTATATATTTTTATTTTTACACATTTCTGGATGAATTGCAGGGAAGGGCTTATATATTTAAGCCCTTCCCGACAATTCATCCAGCGCATGCCGGCAGCCCATTGCTTTCAGTGGAACCTGCTGTATTGCCGGCTCCATTGAATTCAATGGGCAAACATTGTTCTTCTCTGCCACAGCTGTTACAGCTATGGCAGAGGATAACGATCTTTATGCTGACAGTGTGGGGGGGGGGGGGGGCACTATTGCCGCTATTGTGGCTTAATAGTGGGACCTGTGAACTTGAGATGCAGCCCAACATGTAGCCCCTCGCCTGCCCTATCCGTTGCTGTGTCATTCCCATCACTTTCTTGAATTGCACAGATTTTCACAAATGAAAACCTTAGCGAGCATCGGCGATACACAAAAATGCTCGGGTCGCCCATTGACTTCAATGGGGTTCGTTACTCGAAACGAACCCTCGAGCATCGCGAAAATTTCGTCCCGAGTAACGAGCACCCGAGCATTTTGGTGCTCGCTCATCTCTAGTAGCAATGTAAACTACAACACTTCCAGAAAAAAAACAATCCTTTGATGGAAAAATAAAAATGTTATGGATATGAGAATGCAGCGATGCAGATTCAATTGCTTTTCTTTATAAACATCTTTTTATTGTACAAAAGTAGTAAAACATATAAAATCTATATAAACTCGGTACTGCAGTCATCGTTTTGATTCAGATAGGAAAGTTATCATACTATTTTTACTGAATGGTGAACGCCATAAAAACAATGGAGGAGTTTCTGGGGAGAATTTTCATCTCCCCCCCCCCCCCCAAAAAAAAAAAATTTTTTTTGGTACAGGTTATACAACATGTTACATGTACCCTAGAGCAATGTCATTAAAAATACAACTTGTCCCAAAAAAGCAAGCCCTCACACGGCTATGTCAACAAGTTATGCTTGTTGTAATGCAACGATGAAAATCACTTGTTCCTTAAAGCAAACAATAGAGATGAGCGAGTATACACGCTAAAGGCAATTGCTCGAGCAAGCATTGCCCTTAGCGAGTACCTGCCCGCTCAAGACTGAAGGTTCGGGTGCCGGCGCGGGGGAGCGGTGAGTAGCAGCAGTCAGCTGGAGGGAGCGGGGGGGAGAGAGATCTCCCCTCCGTTCCGCCCCACTCTCCCCCGCAGCTCCCCGCCGGCAGCCGAACCTTTCGTCTCGAGCGGGCAGGTACTCGCTAAAGGCAATGCTCGCTCGCGCAATTGCCATTAGCGAGTATACTCGCTCATCTCTAGCAAACAATCATCGTCTTCTCACTAAGGGGTTAAAATATGTTAGCAGCATTTTGGCGTTACATTGTTTCTTGCCTTTTTCATGCTAGATCTAGCATCGCCTCATTCATGTGAACACTCGCTGGATGAAAACATTCTCCAATTGTTTCATGTCCAGCACAACTGAAATGATCCAAAACCCTGAATTCATTTGACGTAACCTGTTATATAAGCTGTTACATGACCCCCAAATCAGAAGGCAGAAGTGATTAATCTGCTTGTGTAATTATTGGAGTTTTTCATTTTTGTAAGTAGTGATGAGCTTATTTTCTTGGTAATACCGCAGTCTACAAACCAGTAAATTGACAATCGGTGCCTTCTAGATAAGAAAATGCTGAGTATTCATTTTTCTAACATAATGCTTTATTTGCCTAATTTATTTCTTTAATTTTGGCTTTCCATTTAATAGAAGCAGTCTTAATGAGTTGCATTCATAACTGTGTAGCATCTCTATGGGAAATACTTTATGATAAGTTCTACAAAGTACTGGGAGAAAAACTAGCTTTACAAGCAAAATCATATTAGCAACCAAGTGGTTGATCCCGGGATTATTCTGACTGCCATTATGGAGTTGGGAAGGAATTTTCCCCCAAATGGGCTAATTGGCTTCTTTCTTCTTGGGGTTTTTGCCTTCCTCTGGATCAACTAGGGGGTGGAAACAGGCTGAACTAGATGGACATTGTCTTCATTCAGCTTAACATACTAAGTTACTATGCTGACGCTGTCTTGTAATTGAAGTAATTTTTAAAGATGGAGTCATAAGTGGATAATTATGCTACAAACACATTTATTAAATTAGAAGCACTACTGCATGTACTGTATTAGCCGTCAGGAAATAGTTAAAATAGCTTCTTGTTCCATTTATTTTAATGTATTGAAAAAAGAGAAATTTTTAAAGTATGGTACTTGGTGACCAACTTTACTCATGGGGAAACCAGAGGATGGAATGCAGTGCAAAATACTTACGTTACCTTCACGCTTAAGGCTCATTCACACGGGTGTAAAAATCATGCAGAAGTTAGCTGCACAAAAAAAAAATTGCCTGAAAATCGCATGAATGGACGATTTTCCACGAGCCTCATTAGCATTAAAATCATCCAGTTTCACAATTGTGTTGCCGATAAAATGCACTGCTGAGAAAGAGAGAAATTTTTATTTTGTCCGGCCAGTACAAAACCTTCACTACACTATATACATACAATGGGATGTTTAGCCTGAAGCTTCTTTCACACGAGCGCATATTGGCCGGCATTTTCATGGCCGGCCGATTAACGCTATGTTGGGAGAGATAAAAATTGGTGAACAGGCGCACAAATCAGACATTTGTGCGCCAGTTCAGACAGCATAGGTCCCAAGAAATATGCTCCGAGACTACCATGTCGTCGCCCCTTTTCCCTCCCTCTCCATCACAGGCTCACCTCTCTTCTCTTCCGCGCTCATTCTTTGCAATGGTAGGGGGCAGAGCGAGGGCAGAGCTAAGCTCCGCCAATGTCCTGCCCCCTCCCATTGCAGAGAGCCAGTGGGAAGGAGAAAAATGATGAGCCTGCATGGGGGGAGGAGAGCAGAGGGAGGGAGTTTTGCAGCCACGCTGCTAAACTCCCTCCCACCTGCGGCCACTGCCATGGGCTCCCATAGAAGCCCATGCAGCGGCCGATGTATTTCGGCCCAAAAGATAGTTCTGGGACTATCTTTTGGGCCCAATGTAAAAATGCCGGGCGCTATATTGGGCTGGCCCGGGCGCTTTTATGTCTCAGGAATATGGCCTTGTCATCTGATGCATTGGAATCCAATGCATCAGATCACAGCGTATATCAGCTGGCCGTGAAAATGGCCCGCTGATATACGATCGTGGGAAAGTAGCCTTATGTTGCTAATCTTCCTTCCCATTCCCATTGTTTAGCAGTCTAAAGGTTCATATAGACAAAACAATTATCGCTCAAAATTCGCTCAAAAGCCATCTTTTGAGCGATAATCGTTGTGTGTAAATGTGCATCCATCGTGCACTTTTCGTGTGACAGCTGTGGCAGGGGATTCTTTACTCCCCGTGGGGAGTGCCATCATCACTGAACACTGTGACAGTGCTGTCACAGTGTTCAATGACAAGGGGACTCCCCGTGGGGAATATTTACACGCAACATGGACCTATGGTGCACACATGTCCTATGTTTTGCAGGCACGTGCGTTTGCATGCCTGTAAAACACGGACATGTGAACACACCATAGGGAACCAATGGTTCAAATAGATGTGCAATTTTGTGTGCATGTATGTGCGCACATAAACATGGTCGTCTGAAAGAGGCCTAAGACAAATATACTCCACTCCACATATCCATACTAGTTACTAGAATGTGATTTATATGTATTTCTTATCTATTTATTTATGCTGTTGGACGTTTGAAAAAATTTTGCAAATTTTATGTATTTTTGTATTTACATGGGGGGTATGCCTCCCTTTGATATCATTTGTTTGTGGTTTCCTATATAAGTAATTTAATAGTCCTAATCAAACACAGTCATAGAGTGGAATATTCATTTAGCTGGTAAGTCTATACATGTACATGTTTGAAAACAATAATAAGATGAGGCTAAAGGATTGCAATAACATATTTGTATATTTATAATGAAGTTCACCCAATGCAAAATGTTACAATATTATTATTTATTATTCCCTTTTTTGCTACATTTACTGTGATCTGTAACTTTATTATTTGCCTCTGTTCAGTACTTTATATGCATATGAATGCATTGCTGTGAATGAGCTGTGGGTGAAGGTGGCTGTTTAATGCACTCTGCCTGATTGTTCACACATGTCTATCAGATACAGTTTTTTGGTATTCATATGTTAATGAGACTACTACTTGAATAATCAAGTCATAATTAGCTAAGTTGCCCTGGGTATGTCCCATAATTAGCATAAAAGTAAATCTCTAATAAGAAAAGTTTATAGCTTATAATACTCTTCACTGATCGTCCAAGATGTGAATCACTAATTTAATAAAAATCTCATGCCAGGTGAATTGTTCTACCGTCTTTGAAGATGTTAAGGCCCATTTAGACATAGCAATGTCTTTTGAGTGACTTTTGAGTGATAATTGTTGTGTCATTTACTGCGCAAGATGATCGCTCAAACGTTGAGCGATCATCTTGTGCTCCGAGTGTAGAACACATTAGACAAGTGAGGCCGCTTGCCTTCTGCATCCAGCCGTCACTCCCTGAAAAATCGAAACACGTGTCAGGGCAGACGTCATCCTCCTATGTTACTCCTATGTTACTCCGCTCTGTATGGGCATGCGTTTACTTACATATGGCCAATTTTGATTTCCTTTTTATGAATTGCAAGTTACTTATTAGCACTATTGCACTTTATACTTTCTGACAGTAAGGGTAATCAATGAGTGGAGCAGGTTACCATGGGAGGTGGTGAGTTCTCCTTCAATGGATGTCTTCAAACAGAGTCTGGACAAAAATCTGTCTGGGATGATTTAGTGAATCCTGCATTGAGCAGGGAGGTTGGATCCGATGACCCTGGAGGTCCCTTTCAACTCTACCATTCTATGATTCTATGACATCGGGGATTAGCCTATATTTACTGTATACGTGGAATGTTTAGAAATTACATTTATCGATATTTCACTAATTATCTTGCAAGTTACATATTTTATAATTTTGTGAGAGTAATGGTATCTATTCAGTGCTGTGAGGCCGATTTTTCATTTTTTACAAAATATTTATTAAGAATTCATATTTTTTTATATGGTATGGGCGGCAATTTTTTAATAGGTGGTTTTTGGAATTTATCGATGCAGTATTATATTTGCTGACGATAGTAAAGGTGATATAGGTGTATTTGATTATTTTCTGTACATCTTGGAGGCTTCTTTTTAGATTGTGTTAGATATGTATTGTTTAATAAAAGTGACACTCTGGTTTCAGGACAAAATTTTGTCCTGGGACAGGAAACGGGTATATTACCTGCAGTCAATCTTCTCTGCTGCTCTTCCAATTCACCGGTTTCAAGCCCTGTTTTCAGCTAGCCAAGTTGGCTGCGGCAATTTCCTAACTACCTAATATACACTGTACACTGCTCTCAGATTGGCCAATGCTATTCATATGAGTAGTTCTGGCCAATTAGAGAGCAAGTAAAGTGCATTAGTAGTCTAACACTACCAATGAACTGTGGGGATTGGACAGTCTGAAGATTGTGTCAGTTATATTGAACAGCCAAAAACCCTGACAGCCAAAAACAGAACCCTGAACCAGCAGGGACAGCACAGAAGAACAACTGCTGGTAATCCACTCCCGCTCGTCCTTCGGTCTCGGGACAACACTATCGTCTATGAAAAAGACATGCAACTGCATGATTGAATTATTTACAGTTCCCTAATATATTCTCACTACCCAAATGGTGGGAGCAGGTCTAACCTACAGTACGATATCCATAACTTTTAGTTTGAGTTTGGTTACCTTGCAGCTGTTCGACTCTCTGGAAATACAGATAGTATATTAGTATTTGCACATAAACAATACAAATGCATAATTTGAAGCCAGATGAAGCTCTAATGCAAAATCAGTAGATGGACCACCAACAGTAATGTGTCATTTATAGTCCTGTGGCTTCTGCCAGATTCTGATTTTTTTGCGTCATGCTCGGCACTTTGGTATTTTGTTGGCAAACAAGGGCGTAATGTAGACTGAATACTTTATTAAGGTTCATTCATCATTTGCAACTTTTTAAAAAGTTATTCAAATTTTTTCTGAAAGCCCATTTCTGAGCTGGCATAAAGTTTGGGGGCTAATTTATCACCAGAGGCATGATTGAAGTCTTTTTTTGCCCAGCTTTTTTTCCTTTGCCAGGGCAAAATGCGACACATTTTTTAAACTGACTCATTTTGTCAAGTTTTGCCCTGGTGAAGGAAAAAAGAACAAGGGGGAAAAAAAGACTTCCATTATGCCTTTCATGAAAAATTAGCCCCTCAGTCTTTAGATAGTATAGATTAAAGAGGTCTTCGGAGAATAGAAAAAAAAAGGTTGGCCATTTATCCGTAATCATTACTAGTGGCTATGTCTGATATTCACATGAATGGGGCTGGGAAACGGCCCAGAAATAGCCGATAGACAAGGGGGCACTCTTTCTGGAAGAAGCCATATTTTTCATGCAACTCCTTAAGTGATAATATTACAGTTTTTAAAAGAATGGCCCCATTGTCAAAGATTAATGTCTACTTGCTGCTCTAGCATAAATTAGCTGGGTTTCTTTAACACGGCTTGACAAATAACACCATTAAGGACCAAATCTGTTGTCACCCAGTAGTATGAGTGGATTACTTACTGCATGTTCAATGTATTACTACATGACATAGTGGTATATTTCTCACCTAAGGCCACAGATCAGTGTCGGAGTGCCTGGCTCTACCAGTCAGAACTGTACAGTAACACAGCTTATAACATATGAAGTAATGAGACTGAAGATTAATGGCAGTCTAGGTTTCCGTTGTTAGGATATGACAAATGCCTCATTTTGGCAGCAACATTTTTTAAGGAATTCGACTTTTCACTATAGTTTACATTACACCCTTTCTCAGATTATTTAGGGCTAGGCAGGGACAAGCTTGTGTATTCTCATTAATCATCAATTTATTAATGGGAAACATCACAAACATGCAAGTCTCTCATGGATATCTTTTAGGCTCAATTAGTGTTCCTTAGGATGTAATGTACACATATGTGGTTTAACATCGAGGCGAGGGCTTGAGTGATTCAGTTTGAGGGATAGTCACTAGAAAGAAATGAAAGCATATGCATTTTGTCATTGTGTATTTTAGGAACCGTTGCTGATATCCTGTGTAATTAGGCTGCATTATGACATCACTAGTGTCTCTGTTCTTAGTTTAGGTAGCAAATAATTAAAAATAGATGTATGCATATTAATGTACATGCCATTCTTCAGGTTTGATTATATCTACGGATTTTCGGCTCTGTAAAACTAGTAATTGGATTAAACTGTTCGAAAAACTACAAGGCCTTATTCAGTCGAGGATGTTCGTGTTGCAACCGTGTGCGTTGTGTGTCCATTAGAGATGAGCGAGCACAAAAATGCTCGGGTGCTCGTTACTCGAGTCGAACTTTCAGTGATGCTCGAGAGTTCGTTTCGAGTAACGAACCCCATTGAAGTCAATGAGCGACTCAAGCATTTTTGTATATCGCCGATGCTCGCTAAGGTTTTCATTTGTGAAAACCTGGGAAATTCAAGAAAGTGATGGGAACGACACAGAAACGGATAGGGCAGGCGAGGGGCTACATGTTGGGCTGCATCTCAAGTTCCCAGGTCCCACTGTTAAGCCACAATAGTGGCAAGAGTGAGACCCCCCCCCCCCGCACTGTCAGCATAAAGATCGTTCTCCTTTGCCACAGCTGTAACAGCTGTGGCAGAGAAGAACGATGTTAGCCCATTGAATTCAATGGAGCCGGCAATACAGCCGGCTCCATTGAAAGCAATGGGCTGCCGGCGATCGCGGGATGAATTGTCGGGAAGGGCTTAAATATATAAGCCCTTCCCTGCAATTCATCCAGAAATGTGTAAAAATAAAAAAAAAATATACTAACCTTGTCCCGGCAGAACGATGTTAGCCCATTGAATTCAATGCAGCCGGCAATACAGCCGGCTCTATTGAAAGCAATGGGCTGCCGGCGATCGCGGGATGAATTCATGAATGGGTGTGAGACCTGCCTCTGATTGGCTCAGCGCTGAGCCAATCAGGGGCATGTCTGACTCACACCCCCTTCACACCCACTGCAGGCCGGCTGCGCTGAACTCCGTCTGCCGGGACAAGGTGAGTATATATATATTTTTTATTTTTACACATTTCTGGATGAATTGCAGGGAAGGGCTTATATATTTAAGCCCTTCCCGACAATTCATCCCGCGATCGCCGGCAGCCCATTGCTTTCAATGGAGCCGGCTGTATTGCCGGCTCCATTGAATTCAATGGGCTAACATCGTTCTGCCGAGACAAGGTGAGTATATATTTTTTTTATTTTTACACATTTCTGCATGAATTGCAGGGAAGGGCTTATATATTTAAGCCCTTCCCGACAATTCATCCCGCGATCGCCGGCAGCCCATTGCTTTCAATGGAGCCGGCTGTATTGCCGGTTCCATTGAATTCAATGGTCAGTGCTCGTTTAATCGAGACGAGTACTCGAACGAGCATCAAGCTCGGACGAGTATGCTCGCTCATCTCTAGTGTCCATGTTTTTACTTCCCTGCTTCATCCATATTTTATCCTGTGCACAGAAAAACAGGAGGGGGTTCATTTATTTTCTAGCATTGCCTAACTACGATCTGTGAAAAACTGAGTGCAAGCAGATACTGCATCATCCATGTGTGCTTATTTGGCTTTTTGGGGTGTACCCAGTGACTTAAATTGTCCAGGAAATTAGACCAAAATATGACATATTGTGATTTTTTTTATATGGACCATCAGCAAAAAAAAACATGTCTGCATAGCCACATTGGTTTTATAGGGGTTGTCTAGTTGTGAACTACTGATGGCCTGTTCACAGGATAGGTGATCAATGGGTCAGTGGGTGTCTGTCTCTCGGGATTCCCATCAATCAGCTGTTTTCTAGGCTGCTGCACTTACAAGCTAAGGCTTCTTTCACACAAACGCATATTGGCCGGCGTTTTCACGGCCGGCCAATATACGCTTCCATCTGGGGCATAGATTCTTTATCAACTCTAAAACGTAACTTTTAAGAAATTTCAAACTAAAAAGACTTCACACAAAAGCCTGACGTACACACAAAGACAGTTTTTTAACATAGGACTGTTCCTTTCAAATGTTCCATAACAGAGTATGGAGCATAGGAGAAGGGGGAATAAGCAAATAACCCCCAATTATAGCAAAGGGACCTTCTAGTGTCAATCATCCAGAGATGTAAAAATTGGACTTGGATGAATTGACAGGTCAGCTAAATTAAGAGCTGACCCAGGTCCTAGATCTCAGATCCTATAGTTCCTGTGATCCAACATCTATAAATGGATCAGGATGTAGGTCTATACTTTGGGTGAGGTATCCCAGTGTAAAGCTTAGACCTATTAAATATTGGTAAAAATTGGAACCTATTTTCAATACATTGAAGTTGATTCGGGAATCAGGTTATATTATCAGGTTATATTATAAAATATAGGTTCTCTAGTTACATCAAGTTTACAGGTTCGATGCGTTTCTGCTATCTTTAGCTAGTTTCATCAGGAACCTAATACCAGCAGCAGTAGTAAACAACTGCTGAGGAGTAACCCTATTAGATTTTAAAAGGATAGTGAATATCACTAGTAACGTCTCTAATGACAAAGGGTAGTAGATACTAAAAGGCTGAAGCTAGTATAAAGCAACATGCATTCCCCACCCAAATCCCAAGCAGGAACCAAAATAAAAAATGGCAGCAGCACCAGCCCTTATGGTAGACTGGCGGCTAGTGACTAGCTCGGTGTACAAGTCAGGTATTTAAGGAGTCTAGGCTTCCACCCACTTGGGGGGCAAGTCTCAAATCAGCCAATCAGAGTGGATACGTATATAGCAAAAAAGAAAAAGAAATGCCCGCGCTCTTTTTGGACCTAAGAACCAGGGACGGGCTGCAGACACCACTTGCTTCAAACTTTTATTCTTAGTATCCTCTGTGCAACGCGTTTCGTCGTCCTTACACAACGACTTTCTCAAGCACAATAATGACAGCTTAACATATGCACTGTATATATAGTAAACTCACTTTTGGATGGCAGCGTCCCATTTGTTGCACGTGTACCAGGTGTCGGCGTCCTCAGCGTCTGTAAGATGCGGGGTGCCATGTCAGGAAGTAGTAACGGCACGATACTTCCGGGTTGGGTGACGTGTACCGGATAGAACTATGTGTCCGGAGCGTTCTATCTACGTGCTGATTGGTCCCTGAAGATGTCAATCAACCTGTTAAGGGTGTTTGCGCAATGTGCGTTAGCTACGCTGGAATAGTGTGTAAATACCGCGTGTCTCTCGTGCCGCTGGCCGTATTTACATGACATCTTCAGGGACCAATCAGCACGTAGATAGAACGCTCCGGACACATAGTTCTATCCGGTACACGTCACCCAACCCGGAAGTATCGTGCTGTTACTACTTCCTGACATGGCACCCCGCATCTGACAGACGCTGAGGACGCCGACACCTGGTACACGTGCAACAAATGGGACGCTGCCATCCAAAAGTGAGTTTACTATATATACAGTGCATATGTTAAGCTGTCATTATTGTGCTTGAGAAAGTCGTTGTGTAAGGACGACGAAACGCGTTGCACAGAGGATACTAAGAATAAAAGTTTGAAGCAAGTGGTGTCTGCAGCCCGTCCCTGGTTCTTAGGTCCAAAAAGAGCGCGGGCATTTCTTTTTCTTTTTTGCTATATACGAATACACTTCGAGTGGGTCCTGCCTGCCAGCAGGACACAGAAGCCCAGCAGCCAAACGGATACACCAGAGGATTTATAAGCCAACGAGGATGTGGAGGTGCTGGTGAGACCTCTTTCTAGGGGTGTTCGCCAGACACCGGGTGAGTTCTATTTTGATTTATTTCTCACGTATTCTAACTCATTTTTAGAGTTAGTGTACAGATAGCTCAAAGCTCTAAGCCAGCACAGTTAGCGCCTCCCTGACGTATTTTTTCGTATTAATCAGAGTGGATAAGGATCCACCTCTAGGTGGGGCTGTATCCGGCTGATGGGTCCAAAATGCCTAAAATAATAAAGCCTGAGGTGAGCTTGAAGCCTCGTCAATAGCCGTGTAGGTGACCTGAGTAAGCCGATGGGTAAACTGTAGCACCGATCATCCCCGATTGGGGCATAGAAGCTCGTAAACGGGTGCACAAATCTAGCATTTGTGCACCTGTTCACACGGTATGGGGCCCGGCGCATACGCGTAGAACTCAACATGCCATCGCAAATTTTCCCTCCCTCCCCATCGCAGGCTCACCTGTCCTCTCGTACCCGCTCGTTCTTTGCAATGGGAGGGAGCGGGGTATGGAGCTAAGTGCCATCCCGTCCCGCCTCCTCCCATTGATGGCTAAGGACAAGGGGCAGGGAGAGGGCAGGAGCTTAACTCCGCCCATGTCCTGCCCCTTGTCCACAGCCAGCAATGGAGGAGGTGGAGCGGGACGGCGCTTAGCTCTGCCCCCGTCCCGCCCCCTTCCATTGCAGAGATCCAGCAGGGAGGAGAAGAATGGTGAGCCTGCATTGGGGGTAGAGAGCAGAGGGAGGGAGTTTAGCAGCCACGCTAAACTTGTTTAGCCACGCTACTAAACTCCCTCCCTCCTGTGGCCGCTGCCATGAGCTCCCATAGGAGTCAAAAATAGGAAACAATTTAATTCTAAAAAAACACAATATTTAAAATAAAGCTTCAGTTCAATGTACATCAATACAAGATAGTAGTCGTGCGATAAGGGATGATATATCTTCCTTACCTCGCTCTTGTATTACTCAGATCAACAATTGGTTGAATAATACAAACCAAAACCCCCCAGCCGTCAAAGCGCACCTCAATTAGGAGGCTGCAGTTCCCAATCAGAACCAGTGATACATTCTTGATGCAGTTTTTCCATATCCTCTTCGTCATATGTTTGTCCTGTTTTGAAATTGCAATAGTCTTGGATAAGCTTCAGATTTTTCCTATCTTTGATTACTTTTTGTAGACCCTCTATGTTTTTTTGCAGGCTGCCACGTCCTCCTCCACACCGACAGAGCATTTCTTCCTGGATGATGTCATTGAATGGCTGTGATTGGTTAACCCAGCGCTGCCTTTCATTGGCTAGCGTGGTGCTGGATTAACCAATCAGAGCATTAACTTACTGGAGGTGGAGAATTCAAGCCCCGTTTCCAGGAAGAAATGCTCCGTCGGCGTGAAGGAGGACAAGGCAGCCTGCAGCAGCGATGGAGACCCACGCGAGGACTGGAACTGCGGCGGTAGGTGAGTGTTGATGTTTGTTTTTTTACATGTAGTGTAGCTAGGGCTTTGGAAAGTTCCGGAACACATTAATGGCATTTCAATTCATTTCAATGGGGAAAATTGATTTGACTTACGAGTGTTTTGGCTTAAGAGCTTCGTCACGGAACGAATTAAACTCTTAACCCGAGGCACCACTGTACTAACTTATGCTGCACGTGACATTCTAGACGCACCACTTTTGACCATGACATCATATAGTGCCTGTTAACGCTTTGTAAATGTTTGAAGGCACTATAGATGTCTCCCTGATCAGATATATCTTTATTAGTAGAAAATACCCGTGTCACTTCAAGGCTAAGTTTTTTGAAGATTAATGCCATGAAAAAGGAATCCCGCCATAACACAGTTATCAAAATATCAAATATTAGTACAACACTATTACTCCATTATGAGGCCCAGAAGGAAAATAATTCCTGAACAAAATCCATAAAGTATACACCGGGCTTATTAACAATAATTATTAACATCACAATTGCCCAAAGGGCAAGAAACACCCCGGTTGAATGCCCTCGTAAAAATCTAACTTTTATTGAACTAAATTAAAATATTAAGAGGCATAGGAATTAAAAATACAAACACCTGCCTAGCAGACCTGGGATGCTGTTGCAATATGCCATACACTGTGCTTTATAGAGCTTTCCTAAATAGCTAGTAGCTATATAAGATGTCAAGCAGGTGACTGCTGACTAATGATATTGCCATGTCTGCATTTTTGAGCTAAAAGAAACATAGAAACTGAGGCCCTGTGACAGGAGGGCACAGTACATACTAGTATGTCTTAGGAGTCACTCAATATAAATAGATGCATACCCTGTGAACTAGTAATGAAATATACGCTTGGACTAGAAGGCATTCAAAATGATATATTATATTGTCCTAATTCTGGGAACCTATCTAGGTGTCTGTGGGAAACATCAGAATTACCCCACGGGCTTAAGCTACATTGAATTGTTCTGCATGAGTAACAGTCAAGATTGGAAGACGCCCAAGGGTCCACCAAGGGTTGACCAAGGGTCAACTTTATCTTCAGCTATAGATATATGTTGGACAGTGTGTACTGACATCTGTAAAAAAAACAAAATATACATATATATTAGTGTAACATGCCTCTCTCGTTAACTTAATAAGAACTTCATCTATAGATTCAACACCTTGAATATCCATCAGAAACCCCTGGCACTCCATAGATGGTGAGCATTTTAGAATCCCTTTCCATAGCACTGAGGCCACAAGAAAGTTTTTAAAGAGTGGATTTATGCAAACTGGACATGCTCTATAAAACAAAGTACAGTGGTGCCTTGGATTAAGAGTTTAATTCGTTCCGTGACAGAGCTCTTAACCCAAAACACTTGTATGGCAAATCAATTTTTCCCATTGGAATGAATTGAAATGCCATGAATCCGTTCTGCCATTGCTTTTAATGGGCCCGCCGATGCTGCTGGTGGCGCGATTGAATGCAATGAGCTGCAAGCAACCCCTGCAGTGATTTTTGAGGAAGGGCTTTAAATATAAGCCCTTCCCTTAAAAATCACTGCCGCTGCAGGGGCTCAGCCGCATGTAGCCACTTGTTCTCCATGCACTGCTCTGAAGTTCTTTCATCAGGTGGGGATTTAAAATCCCCGCCTGCTGAAAGAGGTGTATCTGATTGACTGAGCCGCTGCCTGTGATTGGCTAAACGCTCAGCCAATGAGATACAGCTCTTTCAGTAGGCGGGGATTTTAAATTCCCACCTGATGAAAGAACTTCAGAGCAGTGCAGGGAGAACAAGCAGCTATACGAGGCTGAGCCCCGAGAGCAGCGGAGAGAGGTGAGTATATTTATTTTTTATTTTTTACACATGCTAGGGATGATTTTCAGGGAAGGGCTTATATTTAAAGCCCTTCCCCCGAAAATCACTGCAGGGGTTGCCTTCAGCCCATTGCATTCAATGGGCCTACCGGCAGCAGCGGCAGCCTCGTTGAAAGCAATGCTGCAATGCGGAAGCAGGCTCGTAACCTGAGTTTTTGCTCTTAAATCAGAGCAAAAATTTAGGAGAGAGCCTGTTCGCAAGTCAAGAAGCTCACAAGCTGAGGCACTCACAACCCAAAGTATCACTATATCTTGTTGAATTGCAGCTCTGAGCAAATCAGCCGAAGTACGAGCTTTTATGTATTGAGCATTCACCACAAAATGTAGTGAGAAAATATCAAAGTCCTGGAAGGGCCACACTGAGTATGCTCGGAAAGGCCGAAGTGATGAGGATTATATAACCACACATCGGGATTGGCCATCTTTGAGCTAGGCGCTCTGTCCAATTGACTTAAGGATCTGTCCGGCATTGTTTTCTCTCTATTGGCCGCTCAGCATGCAGTGTCTCTCACTGGTCAGTTAAATGGGAGATTCCCTCCCTTATGTCATATAACAGCTGTCATTTAGGTGGGTGCTAGAGATGAGCGAGCGTACTCGGTTCGGGTGTTTTTGCACTCGAGCACCGCTTTTTCCGAGTAACTGACTTCTCGGACGAAAAGATTCGGGGGGCGCCGGGGGTGAGCGGGGGGTTGCAGAGGGGAGTGGGGGGGAGAGAGAGAGAGAGCTCCCCCCTGTTTCCCACTGCTACCCACCACACCGCCCCCCGGTGCCCCCCAAATCTTTTCGTCTGAGTAGTCAGTTACTCGGAAAAAGCGGTGCTCGAGTGCAAAAACACCCGAACCGAGTACGCTCGCTCATCTCTAGTGGGTGCACTTCCAGGAACCCTGAGGACGTTGGCGGAACATGTTGGGGGGTGGGAGGATTGTATGGTTTTCTTAGCTCAAATGCAAAGACATGCTGATATTAATTAGTCATAAGTCGGCAGCAGTGACCTGTTTGACATCTTCTATAGCTACCAACTATTTAGGAGAGCTCTATAAAACACAGTATACAGCAGATTGAAGCAGCATTGAATGATATATATTATACGTGGCTCAGCGCTCCCAGGTTTGTTAGGTATGTGTTTGTATTTTTAATCTCTTAGTATTTTAATTTAGTTTAATAAAAGTTAGATTTTAATGCAGGTTTTTTACTTGGGGTGTTTCTTGCCTTTTGGGCAATTTTATGTTACAGTATGGGGTTTGGCGCCAGTTACAACTTGTTTCTTTAATTTCAAACTACAGAGAAGGGCATTGCTCAGAGTAGAACTAATAGTAAATATCGCGGCATGGGTAATAGGTTACAGACTGAGGACAAGAAGTGTGAAGTCAGTTTTTTCACATTTTACATAGGTGAATAAAAACCCATTGTAACACTTTATGCCTCTTCAAAAACAAAATCTATGTGTTATGCATTTAGTTTCATGAAGCTTTCAAGCTGTGATAAGAAACCTTATACATGGTGTTTTCGATCCTTTGGGTTTCTACCTCTGTGTGCCATATGTACACTGTACATAGTGATGACAAGTTGTAAATTATATGATGATATGTTATCACCAAAGGTATTGCTCGTTGGGGCTGTTGCTCATATTTCTTTCATGAATACACCTCCACACTTCATACTTAATCTATGTCAGCACAGATAGGGTGCAGCATTGACATTACACACTTGTCTGGGACTATAAGTTTCCAAGATGTTATCTCCTGTGTGCCTTTTTACGACAGTATCTATGGAATCAAATACCTTGGAATACTTAAGACCACATTGTACCACACATGATATGCCAAAAACTGGTTAGTCGGAAAGACAGTGCCACACAGACTGGCTGACAAATTGTATTACATACATATTTATTATGTTAGATTCTAATTAGTATTGTATTACTCGTAGTAGTGGGTTACGGAGCAGTAATTTACCCATAGTGCTGTGCAGTATTCAGTTCTGACAACATTTGCCTCAAGCGAGAACTACATTACTATAACTCTCCTTTTCTCCATTTTATTTCCCTTTTTTGTCGTTTTGGTTTCCCTATGTTCCCCCTTTCTGTGGTTACTGGACAATGAATGTGTTTATTCTGCACTCAGTACTGTCCCTGTCACTTCCCCGAGTACAGAAGCTTTATATCGAACAGCATACATTTATGATTAGAGGTTACAAAACAGACAATACAGTCCATAATAATTGTATCTAATTGTATCACTATTAAAGATGAGCGAGCACGCTCGTTTAAGGCTGATGCTCGATCGAGCATCGGTCTTGTCGAGTAACTGATCTCTCTAGTGATGAGCGAGCATACTCGCTAACGGCAATTGCTCGAGTGAGCATTGCCCTTAGCGAGCACCTGCCCGCTCGAGAGAAAAGGTTTGGGTGCCGGCGGCGGGGAGGGAGCTGCGGGGGAGAGCGGGGAGGAATGGAGGGGAGATCTCTCTCTCCCTCTCTTCCCCTTGCTCCCCCCCTGCTGACTGCCGCTACTCACCACTCCCCCGCGCCGGAACCCGAACCTTTTCTCTCGAGCGGGCAGGTACTCACTAAGGGCAATGCTCACTCGAGCTATTGCCCTTAGTGACTATGCTCGCTCATCTCTAGAGCTCTCTCCCCTCCCCCCCCCCCCCCCACGCCTCCCGGGTCCTCTCCGCTCCTCCCAGTCCCCCCACCCCCTCGCATGGTGCTCGGTCGAGTAATCAGATACTCGACAAGACCGATGCTCGATCGAGCATCAGCCTTAACCGAGCGTGCTCGCTCATCTCTAATCACTATACATTTGTAACAATATTACATTACTAAGTTACATTATATTTTATCCGTATGAAGTATCAGGGAAAGTTTACATAACAGAAAAAATGTGCAACAAAATCCATGTGAAACTCCGCGTCTGGATTTTGATGGGGATTTTGGTGCGGATTGTAATTCGCTCACTATATTGCAATGAATTAATTCTGGGGTGAAAATTCATGCCTTTTACACAACATATTTAGCATGCTGTGGATTTCGAAATCCACGTGATGACTATTCAGCTAGGTTTAAGGCCCATTTACATGAGCAGATGATCGTTCAAAGATCGCTTAAAAGACAGTTTGAGTGACAGCTTTGAGCGATCATTTTGCATAAACTATTAAGTAGCTACTCAGCTACTTAAGAGCAATTAGGTGTGCAAATGAAGCCTTAGCTGAAAGCAGTTAGTAACCTGAGGGCTCCTATCAGCTTTCAATTCTTTTGTTCTCCACAGGACAACAATGCTATCAGCACTCCCCTGGAGAACTACTGATAAGGCTGAAGGATGATTTTTAGGTTGGACTGAATTTAACGATCAGCTAGCAGTGCATGAAACGTGCACGATGGGCGCACATTTAGACACAACGATTATTGCTAAAACAATCGCCTTTTAGCGATTTTTTTTTTAGCGATCATCGCTCCATGTAAATGGGCCTTAATATGGACGTATTTGCATGTGTAAATTTATGCACAATAGGCAGAGAATAGAACCCGTTGATGTCAATGCGTTGGTTCACATGCACGTATTTTTCCCTGCATGTTTTGATCACACAAAAGAAATGCAGCACAATTAATTTTCATACGCATTTGTGCACCAAAGATCCCCATAGAAGTTAATGGGGGGTGCTCAAATGCATGTGCAATACACAAGGAGATGTGTGATATGGTGCCTTATTCCACTGAAAAAAGAACACATCTGGAATTCATTAAACTAATTGGCCATTTGGTGCGTCTTTGTTTGGCAAGCGCAAATTAAAATGCCTTGCGGGTGCAAAAAGTACAGTGATATATGCTAATATGCGCACAAAAAAACCTCGTCCAGGGTGCAAAAAAGTTGAGCAGAGGCGCATGCTCTCATGTAAAGGGCGCCTTTCTGCTTCAAGTGAACGGAGTTTGTTAAAACCCTGTGTACTTACATTGTGCTGTACATTCTGGCACAATGTAGGCATGAAATCCACGACCAAAATTTTGCAACAGTTCCGCTATGTGAACTCACCCTCAGGCTCTGTTTTCATTCCCTCTAAGGATCTGTCCACAAGAGCACCATGCTTTCCATTAGTAAAGGGAACTGTCAGTTAGTTATGAACTTAGTTATGGTGCTGTTGACTTGAAGGGAAGCCAGGGGATGTAATTTTGTATCCCCCACCCCCACTGTCTACCGATAAAGATCGTGCGCGGTCTGAAAATCTGACTTTTTCAGACCACCATGCATGCGTTCCTGAAAGCATTGCCCACAGCAGTCTGCAAAGAGTCCGATTTTTAGAAATTTCAATCTTCACTGGCAGAAAATGTGCGAACTGGGGAGTGAGTCCAAAAATGACATCCCCCATCTCCCTTCATCTCTCAAAACAGCACCATAACTTAGTTTATGGTGCTATTCCGAGGTGACAGTGTCCCTTTAATGGAGTTACAGCAGTTATGACAAATATAATGCAACATAGATCCTAACTAGAGATGAGCGAGCACCAAAATGCTCGGGTGCTCGTTACTCGGGACGAAATTTTCACAATGCTCGAGGGTTCGTTTCGAGTAACGAACCCCATTGAAGTCAATGGGCGACCCGAGCATTTTTGTATATCGCCGATGCTCGCTAAGGTTTTCGTTTGTGAAAATCTAGGCAATTCTACAAAGTGATGGGAACGACACAGCAACGGATAGGGCAGGCGAGGGGCTACATGTTGGGCTGCATCTCAAGTTCCCAGGTCCCACTATTAAGCCACAATAGCGGCAAGAGTGCCCCCCCCCCCCCCGCACTGTCAGCGTAAAGATCGTTCTCCTCTTCCATAGCTGTAACAGCTGTGGCAGAGAAGAACGATGTTTGCCCATTGAATTCAATGGAGCCAGCAATACAGCAGGTTCCACTGAAAGCAATGGGCTGCCGGCGATCGCAGGATGAATTGTCGGGAAGGGGTTAAATATATAACCCCTTCCCTGCAATTCATCCAGAAATGTGTTACAATAAAAATATAAGGCGTATAAGGCGACGGGGCGTATAAGACGACCCCCCAACTGTCACCTTATACGCTGGCAATACAGTGGAGCAAAGAATAAAAATCATTACTTACTTCTTCTGACGTTCTGCGGCGCTCCTGCACGCTGTTGCTCCCTCCTGGTCCACGGCAGAGTATTGCTTTCTGGAGGCAGGGCTTGAAATCCCCGCCTCCAGAAACACAGCCAATCACAGCCATTCAATGACATCATTGTCATTGGCTGTGATTGGCTGAAGGCACGTGTGTTTCTGGAGGCGGGGATTTAAAGCCCTTCGTAGAGAAATCAATGCTCTGCCGGGAACCAGGAGGGAGCAACAGCCTGCAGGAGCACCGCAGAACACCAGGAGGGAGTGACAGCCTGCAGCAGCGCCGCAGAATGTCAGAAGAAGTAGTAATGATTTTTATTCTTTGCTCCACTGTATTGCCGGCGTATAAGGTGACAGTTGGGGGGTCGTCTTATACGCCCGGTCGCCTTATATGCCGGTATATATTTTTATTGTAACACATTTCTGGATGAATTGCAGGGAAGGGGTTATATATTTAACCCCTTCCCGACAATTCATCCTGCGATCGCCGGCAGCCCATTGCTTTCAGTGGAACCTGCTGTATTGCTGGCTCCATTGAATTCAATGGGCAAACATCGTTCTTCTCTGCCACAGCTGTTACAGCTGTGGCAGAGAAGAAGGATTTGTCTTCTATATGTTCTCAATGGGGTCGGCGCTGCTGCCGCCGGCCCCATTGAGCACATATAGAGAAGATTTATGGCCTTAAGAAGGACTGTTGGGGTTCTTGAAACCTAAAATACTCCTAACACTTTCCCTATAGCAGCTCCAACACGATAGCACTTTCCCTGAACTAATGTCAGAATGCATCCATAGCGAGCCGCGGGAGGGGCAGATTTCAATACTCGGGTGACACCTAATCTCGCTAGCCACTCACTGCCCGGGGGTGGTATAGGGCTTGAACGTTGCAGGGGGAAGTTGTAATGCCTTCCCTGTCTTTCTATTGGCCAGAAAAGCGCGCAAATTTCTCAGGTAAGAAAGTGAAAGTAACTCGAACATCACGTGGTGCTCGTTACGAGTAACGAGCATCTCGAACACCCTAATACTCGAACGAGTATCAAGCTCGGACGAGTATGCTCGCTCATCTCTAATCCTAACAGATTCTAATCCACTTTGATTTCTTTTTTTTCACGCCTTGTTCACGTTACCTTTTTATCCTTTCCCCTTTCCTTTAGAGAATCCTTTATTTGATAGGAGTAGCATAGTCTGCACAAATGTGCACAGTATTTGCGCAGACACCATTGCAAAAAACACTAATTCACAGCACAAATATACTGCGTACAAGCAAGCGTTTTTGTGCTTATGCTCGTCTGAAGCCGCCCTTATTGTTCATCTTAAAAACTAATAGTTTAATTGTTCTCATTCACTTATACAGTCAATGTGAAGAACTGAATGATTTATCTGCCTGTGTAGACAGGCTGCACTAGCGAACGACCGACCTCTGACATTGTTCGCCCTTGTGAACGATACATCGTTAGGTGTAAAAGCACCTTAAGGAGTCCTGCACACAGGCCATTTTGCATGCGATTTTGCACATGCGAAATCCTGCGCACGCATTCTGCAGACAATAGAACACGCTGATTTCAATAGGTTCCCTCACATTGAGCATTTTTGCACCCACATTTCCGTTGGACAAAAAAATACACAACATGCTCTGTTTATGTGCGCATGTGCGCAAAAATGTAAAGTAAAATGCACAGGAACATGCACAAAAGCACGTGATTGCGCACAATTTAGAGCAACCGTGGCACCCTTTCATGAGCGTATCATGTGCAGGAGCCCTAAGCGCGTCTTTTTGGTGGCTGGTGCATTTTGATTCAATGAAGATTTCTTGCATTGAGGCATTATCAATAAAAAATGGAAAAGCAATTAAAAGCAAAAGAATAAAAAGTATAAAAAGTCAACTCTGCCACTGAATAAACAGAATATGGCAGATTTATGAGCGCAAGAGAGAAACTGTCTGCTGCTCAAAACAACCAATCACGGTGCAGTTTTCAATTCTCATAAGGAGCACTGTGATTGGTAGCTATGGGCAATATAGACAGTTTTTCTTTCAGACAGCATAATAAATGTGCCCCAGGGTATTTCAAGAAAATATGTAAATTACAAATGGATTAATTAGATTTTGTACTACACCATGCAAAGTGCCGGAGCTTTGAATCTATACATCGGTTTTCCCACACTCTACATTTTATAGCCCCTGTGCCTGGTATGGCATCTCAAATCCATTCTCTTGAATGGGACTGAGCCACTCTTATGCCATGGGACTAAGAAATGTGATGTCAAAGGCCGTGGCATGCATCTGAGCGCCATGGCCTGTTCAAACCGCTGATCAGAAGTGGCGGGCCCCAATGATCAGATATCCTGAGGACGGATCATCACAATCTTTTTCCAGAAAACCCCTTTAAGGATTCCTCTTATTTAAAGACATTCCGCTTTTCTTTTCATTTTTCTAGAAAGATCCAGAAAATCTTGCCATATGGCTTTTCCAGTAAGATACAGAATGTCAAATTCCGAACACAGAATCCAATGTCATGGTCTCTTTTGTTGAATATTTAACATAAAACTGTTGTTGGGATGATTAATAGGTTTTTGACCAGGTAACTTTTCTTCATCTGTGCGAGGAGAGACTTTTTTTTTTCCTGAAGTGTCTTTTAGGCTTGTTAGCCTTCAAAGACTTTTAAGGTCAGCTGTGAAGAGACACTAAATCCATTATATATTCTCTTCGTCTGTCTCCTCGCATCACCCTTCTACTCCCAGCATGGAGCCATCCCACTTTCTTGTCTGCAGGATAGATATAGAATAGAACCGTTTGACTGGTTTGGTATCTTGATGCTTTGCAGTCCTTTTCAAGCAGACGGAAAATCAAAAGCAGCTCATTGGCAATGGTATTGCTATTCCAAATATTACAATTTGGAGAGTCTGAAACTCACTGTGTTAATATTTGTTATATAAAATAAACTCCCCATCGATTAACACTTAATTAGCAGCGTCTGACATAATGCTTGTTCTACAGTCCGCCATGTGCAGTAGATATGCTCAATATAAATACGGTGCAGTTGTTTGGATTGCTGGAAGTGGGTCCACACTGTTAGTGAGATGGTCAAGGAACTGGCCGAAGGTACAACAGAAGTGCAGATATATTCCAGCTAATTACATACATATTGCTGGAGCACATCTGATCCACATCGTGGCAGAACAAGTTATTGTGTTAACAGTTACTGTCAGTAGCAGGCATTGCAGCCGGAGGAGCAGCTGGATACAATGTTTCTCAGTAGGAAGCCAACTGTTTTTCAGAATATGGTCTAGTATTTAGGGACATCAAATATATATATATATATATATATATATATATATATATATATATATATATATATATACACACACACATCTTAGCCTGATGTGGTTTGTTATCAAAACAACGCTGCCCTCATGTGGATGCATTATGTAACTGCATGCTATGCCTCAATCCTCACTCATCATCACCATAGCATCTACAGGGTCAGCCATTGAAAATTAGGCCACACTATCACACTAGTATTAACCCCTGCAGTGGCAGGTTTATTATTACCATGTCAGCACAGCAAGTGAGGTAATTCGAAGTGGCAAACATGTACAGTGGCACAATAACTGTGTGTCCTGGCCAGCATTTCAGCACTAGAGCTGTCCACGGAAATCTTCCATGGTTTAACTGTATGCTTAGTGCAGGAAGCCCCTGAGATTTTACGGGGGTGCCACTAAAGGGGTTTGCTGCTGTAGCTAGCACCTATTGGCCCATGAATTATTGGTAAATACTTTGGTAATAGTGCATTAAGTCCAATTCGTGTGTTGGGTAGCATGTCTCTGTTACCACTATGTGTGGATGAGACTTGCCTGGCTTTCATTATGTAGGCTCTTAGTGTTGTTTACTATGTTCGCGACGAGGAGCGTGTTATAGTGCCATGGCAGCGGCGAATGTACAGTTAAGGGACTATTTATCATGAGATCTCGCGGTATTCTCGGGGGTTGGTGCATGCACGGTAGTCTCTAATGTCGCACATAGGTGACTCATGGTTCAATGATTTACTATTTTAGCACATGCGCTCATGATCTAACAGGATGCCAGCGAGTTGCCTAATATGTCCTAATACCCTGCACATTTGTGATGCTGCTGAAGTGGGTGCACCTGCTGTGGGACCCGCTGTGCCAATGGGAAAGGTGATGGGGAAAATATGTGCGTTTTATTGTAATTGGTTGGCAGGTATTTGGTTTGTGTTTCATATGCGATGCAGTATACATGCATTTATGTTAGACAAAGACCGTGTTTAGGTCGAAATGTCGCACTTTTTAAATAATGGAGTAAATGAAGTTTATAGCTTTTATTTACATAGACTTCTGATCGAGTTGCTGAGTGCTGCACCTACTTATTTGATTGGATTTAAAGGGGTTGTCCCGCGAAAGCAAGTGGGGTTATACTCTTCTGTATGGCCATATTAATGCACTTTATAATGTACATTGTGTATTAATTATGAGCCATACAGAAGTTATTCACTTACCTGTTCCGTTGCTAGCGTCCTCGTCTCCATGGTGCCGTCTAATTTTCAGCGTCTAATCGCCGGATTAGACGCGCTTGCGCAGTCCGGTCTTCTTCTTTTCTGAATGGGGCCGCTCGTGCCGGAGAGCTGCTCCTCGTAGCTCCGCCCCGTCACGTGCCAATTCCAGCCAATCAGGAGGCTGGAATCGGCAATGGACCGCACAGAGCCCACGGTGCACCATGGGAGAAGACCTGCGGTCCACCGTGGGTGAAGATCCCGGCGGCCATCTTCACCAGGTAAGTAAGAAGTCACCGGAGCGCGGGGATTCAGGTAAGCACTATCTGGTTTTCTTTTTTAACCCCTGCATCGGGTTTGTCTCGCGCCTAACGGGGGGGCTATTGAAAAAAAAAAAAACCCGTTTCGGCGCGGGACAACCCCTTTAACATTATTCTATGGGTCAGTACGATTATTATGATACCATATTTATATAGGTTTTTTTTGCCTTACTACTTTTATTTATTTTCAAAGATATTACATTTTTTTAAATTATTTTCTGCAGCCATCTTCTGACTGCCACAATTTTTTTTATTTTTCCATCGACATAGTTGTGCGAGGGCTCATTTTTTGCGGGACGTCCTGTAGTTTGCGTTGGTACCATTCTGGAGTACACACGACTTTTTGTTGGTTTTTTTATTGCATTTTCTCTTGAAGACAGGATGACCAAAAAAAGCACATTTCTGGCGTTCTTTATTTATTTTTTATGACAACCTTCACCACGCAGGGTAATTAATGTGTTACTTTGATAGATCGTACTTTTACGGATGCAGCGATATCAAATATGTATTCTTGTTTTATTATTTAGATTCTTTTATTATTAATATAGCAAAAGTTTTTTTTTTTAACATTTAGCACTTTTTAAAAAAATAATTAGTAAAGCTTTATTAATCTTATTTTTACCTTTTTTCTTAGTCCACAGAGGGAACAAGAACTTGCAATGCTTTGATCGCTGTGGCATTACATCATACTGCGATCGTACAGGCATTCTACCAAGGCATCCCACGAGCATGGCTTGATAGGCATTCTACCATGACAGCCCTGGAGCCTTTCAGAAGGCCCCTAGCTATCATGATAATCACACGGCAGCCAGCGATCTCATTGCAGGGGGGCCATATGGGACCCCCGAAAATCAGTTGGGGCATTTAAATGCTGCTGTCAGAATTGGAGGCGTTTAAAGGCTTAACAGCTCCAATGAGCCTTGTGGCTTATCAGAGCTGTTGTCGGTGGGTGTTGGGTGTAAGAAACAGCCAGCGTCCGCATTATATGATGGGAGATCGCCCCACGATCTCCCTCCATGCACACCCTGAAGCTGTAGGATGTAACTGTACATCCTCCAGCGTTAAAGGGTTAAAGCGGGTTTTATTGCGTATTTCTGTGTGGACTTTACCTCCTCATTGAGAAGAGATGAATTAAGCAGCGGAAATGGCAATAAAATTGACATGCTGTGGAATTCCGCACCACATGTCAATTTCCACACAGGTTTTGAGCGGATTATTTCCTCAGCTTGTAGATGAGATTTTTTTGAAGAACATGTTTTGTTTCATTGGTCTATTTCATCATCATTATCATCATCTCAGTATGGTAATGGGATTGCTTTTAATAGTTTTTTTTTCAGATTGTTGTATACTTATAAATTACATACAAAAGCTGTATCTGGTAAGCATTAGAAAAGTAGTATATTCACTGCTGGTTTAAAATCCATTCTGGGTGATGTAATGCAAACAGCTTGTTGTGTCTGGATCTGGGGACCACCAGCTTCTATTCCCATCCTCTACATAGACTAATTAAGACAGACAATCCTTTCTGCCCATCATCAGTTCTTATCCCCACGGATTCTTTGTCTGTACGTTTTCAGGCACATGAGACTTTTAGAGATGGTCTTGAATTGATCACAAACACATAGTAGCGTGGGAGAGACACACAGTATTCACAAGGCAAGTGACTGAAATTCCATTTGTTGACAAGAGCATGTGAAAACCCCCTGAAACGAATGTAGAGCTCATGTCAAACACATAACGAGAGAAAGATGGTTCATCTGAATGCCCACACATCAACCATCTCTTTCCGAGAATATTGGAGAAGTCCCTTGTGTAATAAGCTTTTGAAGTGAGTACAGCTTAGTTGCTGGGCTGTGTTAACTTCCATTATGTTCTTCATTTTGACCCCTTCCAAAGCATAAACTATAAATACGTATACATCATGCAGTCACAGAGGGTATATGGAGAGGACTCGGGGGCCAAGTACACTCCATGCCTGGTGAGTGTCAGCTATTTTCAACACCAGGCTGGCACCCGGCGTTGGCCGTGGTCAGCGTTGGCTATGATCATGGCCCCTAACTATTTAGAGGCTCCAGTCAAAGCTTACCGTGCATATAAGCAGCCAGCTGCAAAGGGGGCACTTTCCAGCACCCCATTGCACCCCAGAAGCGAGTATATGCAGGGACGAGTATCGGGCATCGTTTGCCCGACATTTGTCCCATCTAAATGGGCCTTTAGATAAATGTCTGCTGATCACACTGATTTTGTTGAACTGGCCAACTATCTAATATCTATGGTGGTTTCCAGACTTTTTCTTGATGGCTGAGGTCAGTGGAAAAAAGAGTCAGGCATGTTAAAATTCTCGGGAAAAATAAGCTATGGGGTGCCCAGCAATGGCTTACTTCACTCTTCCGTGAAAAACATGTACACTCGGCCGGGCCGCTGACAGCTATCTAAAAGTGTATTGTCAGCTTCAGTCTTAAATAGACCACTAAACAATCCAATTGACTAAACAACTCTTGTATAAATTAAGTGGAAATTTTTAAGCTGCATGTCTGCACCTTTCATAAGAGAAAGTCAAATTTTAGTGATATTATTTATGAGAAAATCAAAACCGTCCACCCACCACCCCCCAAAAAAGAAAAGGAGGACATGTAAAAAATGAGTATACTACATCCCAAAACGGGTGGTTGTGTGTTTTCAATTCAGAATTTTTTGCAATTACACTCTTTGTAAAAAAAAAAAAAAAATCAAGTATCTAGAAGAGGTTGTCATTAGAGATGAGCGAGTATACTCGTTAAGGCACATTACTCGAGCGAGTAGTGCCTTAGCCGAGTATCTCCCCGCTCGTCTCTAAAGATTTGGGGGCCGGCGGGGAGCGGCAGGGGAGAGCGGGGAGGAATGGAGGGGAGATCTCTCTCTCCCCCCTGCTCCCCGCCGCAACTCCCCTGTCACCCGCGCCGGTCCCCGAATCTTTAGAGACGAGTGGGGAGATCGGGGAGATACTCGGCTAAGGCACTACTCGCTCAAGTAATGTGCCTTAGCGAGTATACTTGCTCATCTCTAGTTGTCATCTTGCCTATAAAAAGGTTCTCTGAGGCCTTTTGTTTGCAGTGGACCTCCTTTTCCGCTTGTTAACAGTGGGGGAAGTATTTTTTGGGATGCAAGGGTCTGGATGGCTGTATAGATGAAGTGCCTGCTACCTAGGCCATTCAGAGCAGACTGTTAATGAGGTGTTTTGACCTGTGGATACAACATGTGTTCCTCTCATGGCTGCTTCCAAGAGGCAGTTTCCAGCAGGATAATGCTCGTCTGCACACAGCAAAGGGGTCACAGTAATGTCCCTACAACATTGTCAGACTACTATGGCTGCCCGGTCACCAGATTTATCGCCAATAGAACATGCATGGGACCATCTGGGCCACCAACTTCCACAGCTTATGGGTTTGCATGATCTATACTCAGTTACAGCAAATATTGAGTGATATACCACAGGATACCATACAGAACCTGTATGCCTATATGCCTACACGTATCACATCTTGTATCCAAGCTAGAGGCGGTATAACAGGGTACTAGAGCATCCATGCCCACCCGTATCACACCTTGCATCCAAGTTAGAGGTGGTATAACAGGGTCCTAGAGCCTCTCTTCAAGTGTTCAGTTTTCTGTAAGTGATAGCCTCAGATAATCTACTCGCTCAAGTAATGTGCCTTAGCGAGTATACTTGCTCATCTCTAGTTGTCATCTTGCCTATAAAAAGGTTCTCTGAGGCCTTTTGTTTGTAGTGGACCTCCTTTTCCGCTTGTTAACAGTGGGGGAAGTATTTTTTGGGATGCAAGGGTCTGGATGGCTGTATAGATGAAGTGCCTGCTACCTAGGCCATTCAGAGCAGACTGTTAATGAGGTGTTTTGACCTGTGGATACAACATGTGTTCCTCTCATGGCTGCTTCCAAGAGGCAGTTTCCAGCAGGATAATGCTCGTCTGCACACAGCAAAGGGGTCACAGTAATGTCCCTACAACATTGTCAGACTACTATGGCTGCCCGGTCACCAGATTTATCGCCAATAGAACATGCATGGGACCATCTGGGCCACCAACTTCCACAGCTTATGGGTTTGCATGATCTATACTCAGTTACAGCAAATATTGAGTGATATACCACAGGATACCATACAGAACCTGTATGCCTATATGCCTACACGTATCACATCTTGTATCCAAGCTAGAGGCGGTATAACAGGGTCCTAGAGCCTCTCTTCAAGTGTTCAGTTTTCTGTAAGTGATAGCCTCAGATAATTACTCTTTCCTTATTCCTCTTGACTGATTCTTCTCTAGTTAGTGCTTTGATAGTGTCTTTCAGTACAGGATAAAAATAAAAGAACAATACCTAGCACTCCAGGGAATAGGACCATATGTATACAGAGAGTAGAAGTAAGGAAAAGTATTGTTCACTTACTTTTATCCTGTACTTTACACTTTTGAGATCTAAATCAGGGTCCTATTGACGCTCTCCTTCATTGGATGCTTGTATAACCAAAAAACGATTAGAAATTTATAGGCTAATGGGGACTTCAGGTATGATGGACTACCCCTTCTAGGGTGGCCCTATCATGCCAGGTAAGGGTTAATTTAGATGGAACGAGTGTCGGGCATGTCTTCGTCCTCGCATGTCCTTGCTCCCGTGCTCCTGCACTGGAGCTAGTATCGCTGGCTCGCTGACAGAGCGGCCAGCAGGGGGTGGGGTGGCTGCAGGAGATTTCTCTCCTCGTTTTCCCCCGCCCCTCTCCATTGACTTAACATAGCGGCCGCTCAATACTTAACGGCTGCTATTCACACGGAACGAGGAGTGATCAGCTATCGTCCATCGTTTATGCTACATCATATGAACAGCCACCCCACTGTGAGCTAACGATATTAGCTCCTGTGCAGGTACACAGGAGCTAGTATGTGCAGGGAAGAGTGTCGGGCATCGTTTGCCTGAAATTCCTCCCGTCTAAATGGGGCTCAAGTTATATTCACTTTATTTGGGAATTTATCTATTTTCCTATCCCATGAGTGCTGCCTGTGTTTATCTCTCCTTTGCTAGTGACTTTATCACTACTGGCATTGTGAGGTGGTAACTGCAGCCCAAATAAGTTGCACAGGTAGTCCTGCTCCTCCAGGATGGCACTTTCATACATGCCATCACAAGAAGGTTTGCTGTGCCTCCTAGTCTCCCTGCACAGTTTAAAAGCATGGAGCAACTATCAGGATATGAGGAGAGCTAAACAGGGCCATAGTGGGGCATCAACAATCATCAGGACAGGTTTTTGCTCCTTTGTTTGATGAGAAACAAGCGGAGCACTGCCAGAGCTCCTACAAAAGGACCTCCAGTGGTCTGTTGGTCTACATGTTTTTGACAAAACTGTCAAACAGACCATGGGCAGGTGGAATGAACACCAATGTCGTGTAATAGGACCTGTGCTTACAGCTAGATTGGCACTCGTCGGAAAAACACCACAATTGGGGGGTCCGCCATTGGCAGCTTGTTCTCTTCACAGAAGCAAACAAGTTCACATTGAGCACATGTGGAAGAGTCAGGAAATATTGTGGTGAATGTTATGTTGCCTGAAACTTCATCCAGCATGACCTGTTTGGCAGTGGGACATTGATGGTCTGGGGGGAAATATCCTGGGAGGGTTACACAAACCTCCATGTGATAGCCAACGGTACCTTAATAATGTTAGATACTAGGATGAAATCCTTAGAGCCATTGTCAGACTTTATGCTGGTGCAGTGGGCCCTGAGTTTCAGGACAATACCCGGCTTCACATGACCAGAGTGCGTAGGCAATTCCTAGATGATGAAGGCATTGATGCTATTGACTAGCCCTTACATTCCCCAGGCCTGAATCCAACTGAGAACCTCTAGGGCATTTTGTATCAGTGCATCCAGTGCCACAAGGAGCTCACTGATGCCCCGATCCAGGTCTAAGAGGAAATCCCCCAGGACACTATCTGCTGTCTCATCAGGAGCATGTGCAGAAGTTGTCAAGAGTGCATACAGGCACGTGCGGACCATACACCCTACTAAGTCACAGTAGGAGTTACTACGTTGGAATTTACAAAAACTGATTTTCGGGGTGATTTGGAATCCAGCCCTGAATAGTGCCTCATGATTGTGGTTTCATTTGGCTGTTCGTATGTCATTTTGTTCTCAATGAATTACACAATTTATATCAGCAAAGATTTTCAACTTCAGTGTTTCGTTTATCGAGATCTGATGTGGGATTTAAGTTTTTCTTCCACTGTTTTGAGCAATGTATATTGTTCCTTTATAGTCTTTTTTCTGAACACCTGATTCCTGTTCTTAACCCCTTCCCGCCCTATGACGTAAGGGTATGTCATGGCAGGCTGGTATTTCCCGCAAAATGACGTACCCTTATGTCATCGGAATAGCGCGAGATCATGACTGACCTCGCACTATACCGCAGCGGGAGCTGGCTGTCAGTCACAGCCGGCGTCCCGCTGCCACAGCGGATCGGCATTGGAGATGCGCCCTCTGCTGTTAACCCCTTCCCTGCCAAGATCTAAGTAGATCGTGGCAGGGAAAGAGTTCACAGAGGGTGCGATGTTATCGCGAAAGCCCGGTCTGTCGCCATGGCAAGAGGATGCTAGACACTGGCGTCCTGTAGTGCCAATGCCTATGATCGCTGTATAAGCAATAAGGCATAGCAGGGCAGTAGCCCTGCCATGCCTTATCACAGCGATCATAAGTGCAGTGATGTAAGTCCCTCAGAGGGACTCAAATAGTGTAAAAAAAAAAGAAAATAAAAATGTAAAAAAAGAAAAATAAATGTAAAAAAACCCCTTTTTTGTGCTTTTTCTAATATTAGCATAAAAAAGGTAAAAAATTAAAACCCCACATATTTGGTATTGACGCGTCCGTAACGACGCGTACAATAAGTTGAACACACTTTTTATTTTGTGCGGCAAAAAGCGTTAAAAAAAACTCTAAAAAAACAGAGGCAAAATGCTAATTTTTTGCATTTTGCCTCCAAAAAAATGCAATAAAAGTGGTCAAAAAAGCTGTACAGTCCCCAAAATGGTACCAATAAAAACTACAGCTCGTCTCATAAAAAATAAGCCCTCATAAAGTTCCGTACATAAAAAAATAAAAAAGTTACAGGACTTTGAATGCAGCGATAGAGAAAAAAAAAGATTTCCAAAACAAGGGGTTTTATTGCAAAAAAGTGTAAAAACCTAAAAAAAAAATATAAGAATTTTGGTATCGTTGTAATTGTACCGACACGCAGAGAAAATTTAGTGTGTCATTTATGCTACATGATTAACGCTGTAAAAAAAAAAAAATCTATGGCAGAATTGATGCGTTTTCTCTCCCTGTTATCATAAAAAAATAATAAAAGTTTTACGATATAGTCTATGTACCCAAAAGTGGCACCGATAAAAACTACAGTTCGCCACGCAAAAAACAAGCCCTTACACAGCCGCGTCAACGGAAAAATAAAAAAGTTATGGCTTTTGAAAAATGGAGATGAAAATCCGCCAAAAATAGTTGCGTCCTTAAGCCCAAAATAGGCCATGTCATTAAGGTAATCCAATTGCAGGAATACAGCTTTTTGTGGAAAAACTTGCTTTTTATTTTCTTGTGGTGCTTGAATAATACAGAGAACGCGTTTCGGTTATGAAACCTTGTTCACCTCTGACTAACAAATGCATAATGCAGACCTTAAAAAGGTTTAGTGAAAATAAGTGAATTAAAAACACATGTGCAATTAACCCATGGCAATCTGTTACTTCAATTACCAGAGCTCGTTCCTCCTGCAGGAACTTGCCCTGATCATTTTATATATGCATGGCACATTATATGGTATATAAGAATAGCATATTCATATACATATATTGAGCGCTCCGCTGCAAAGAGTAGAGTATGAAAACAATACATCATTGTTATAGAAACAAAAGGAAAATAACCTTTCTGACAGCAATATTAAATCAAGACACAAATTATTAGTATGGAATGTTATTACCAGCGATATATAGTAATCCATAACGCTACACCATACACTTCCAACATAATGAAATCATGCTGGAATAAATGTGTGTTACTTGATAAATAATAATTATTATACCTAATAAATGTATAAAAGGTCCGTTTTATAATTCATTCCTTTAGGGAATCTTGTATTTAAGTTTAATATCCAGAACGCTTCTCTTTTAAACACTTTATCCGGGTTGATTGTTCCTTTCTTTTTATTTACGACCTTTTCAATCCCAAAGAATGAAAAAGTATTTAAACTGCTTTTATGCTTATCACAAAAGTGTTTAACCGCACCTGAACTGTTCACATTATCCTTTTTGATGTTACGGATGTGTTCATTGATTCGGGTCTTCAACTTTCGTGTGGTGCAACCTATATAATTCAAATTACACTCTCTGCCTTGAATCATATATACTACATTAATAGTGTTGCAGTTAATATAATTGCAGATTTTATACTCTTTATTATTGTCGCTGTCAGAAAAAGTTTTTCTCCTATCAGTTAAATGGCATACGGTACATCTGGAATTGCCGCAGCGGAAAAAACCTTGAAATTTCATCCATTGCGGTTTTCCCTGACTGGAGGAAAAAGTGCTAGGTGCTATCAGATCTCCCAAGTTTTTACTTCTTTTTGCAACACACTTAATTCCCTCATTCAATATCTCATCAACAATATCATCTTGTCTTAAAACAGGCAAAAATTTGAAAAACATTTTTTTAATCTCATAAAAATTTCTGCTGTACGCTGTAGAGAAAACCATTCCCTTACTAATATTTCCTTTTTTGCTTATACACTTATCCTTAAGTAGCTCTTCCCTGCTGACTGTTTCTATTTTAGTACATGCCTCATTCAATAATGGCTGTTTGTAACCTCTCTGATACAGCCTATTTTTGATGTCCATTTTTGCTGCATTAAATGAGACATCATCAGAGCAAGATCTTTTTGCTCGTATGAGTTCCCCTACGGGAATAGCTTTGATAGTGTGTCTGGGATGACCACTATTTGCATGTAGTATGGTGTTACCCGCTGTTGTTTTTCTGTATAATTTGGTCTCTATTCCTTTAATACAATCACCTTTCAGGGTTAAATCCAGAAATGGTACTTCCACGTCACTATGCATCACAGTAAACTGTAAATTGACAGAATTATTGTTGATATAATTTTCAAACTCACTGATTTGTTCGTGCACCCCATTTCGTTCCAGACCCTTATTCCAGATAATTATTATATCGTCAATGTATCTCGCATACCACACCATGCGACCAACAAAGGGATTATTATGACTGAAAATAAAGGAATCTTCCCACCAACTCATAAAGAGATTGGCTATAACCGGAGAAAATTTAGATCCCATCGGGGCTCCAGAAATTTGCAAGAAAAATTGTTGATCAAACGAGAAAAAATTATGCGTTAACAAAAATTCCGTAGATAGCAAAATAAATTCCTTCAGCTCATTACTGTAATTACTAAAATTCTGTAAATGAAAACGTACTGCTTCTATGGCCGCATGGTGTGGTATGCAAGAATACAGATCCTTGACATCACATAAGATCCAACACAAGTCATCATTCCACTTCATATTTTGCAACTTTTGTATTACATGCTTGCTGTCTCTCAAAAAACCCGGGGTTCTATATACCAACGGTTGCAGGGATCGGTCCACCCACGAGCTCAAATGCTCACAGGGTGAGCCGATCCCTGCAACTATCGGTCGCAATGGAGGTGGGAATATTCCCTTATGGATTTTAGGAAGGCCATGGAATAAAGCCATGACTGGATTAGGGGGAGACAAATATGAAATAGCTTTATCATCCAATATGCCAAACTCTTTTCCCATATGCAACAACTTGTCAAGTTCCTTCAAACAACCTTGTAGTGGATTGGTATCAATTTTTTTATATATATCAGTATTATTTAATATGTTTTTAACAAGGTTTGCATAGAGGTCAGAGTCCAGCAATACTATATTACCACCCTTATCAGATTTACGTATCACTAAATTTTTATTCTCCATAAATTCCTTCAAACCAATTTTTTCTCTAAAAGTGAGATTATTTTTCTTCTTTTTTCTATGTGCGTTGGTTTCTTTGATTTTAAAAAGTTCTTTTTCTATGGCCTGTTGAAAATCATCCATGTGTTTTGTTCTAGCACTCAGGGGGTAAAAGCCCAAAATAGGCCATGTCATTAAGGGGTTAAACATATTAATATTTTACCTGTTTCGTTCTAAATCTTTAAATATAAAATACTTACAATGCTGATAAAACCATCCCATATCATTGATATTTTTCCTACATTTAGACCTATTGACTTGAAAACATTAAATCAAAGACCCGATCTCATATTTTATGAATAATCAGCTGTGACAATACTATAAATCACCGTTCTAGCTGAGACTGGGAATTCCCATGTGCCTGTCTTCATCAGAGCATTCATTGGCCTCACTAGATTCCATCCAACCATTTGTATATATTGGGTATTGACATTCAAGGCCTCAAACTGTGCAAGGAACATCCACATCTAAGACCTCGGACATAAACACGACTTGAAGCTCTCGCTCACGACCTGAAGGTTGCTGGTTCAATTCCCACTTGGTTCAGGTAGCCGGCTCAAGGTTAACTCAGCCTTTCATCCTTTCGAGGTCGGTAAAATGAGCACCCAGCTTGCTGGGGGGTAAAAGATGACTGGGAAAGGCAATGGCAAACCACCCCACAAAAACAGTCTGTGTCACCCTAGGAGTCAGTCATGACTCGGTGCTCGCACCAGGGGACTTTACCTTTATCTATTATAATAAGCTATTCACCTGAAATGCATTTCTCCAATGTATGTTAGACTAAACAATTTCAATTAGAATTGCTCTGACCTTTTGGTTTCCATGATTTTCTTCATTGCCTAAAACTAAGATGTCTCTGAGTAGATGTACGTTCTTAGCTAAATATAGCACAGGACGAGAAATTGATTATAGTAATTAAATGTGATGTTTCCAATCCAGATGGTAGAAATGTTCAACAGATGTGTGGAGCTGTTAGCACCCCCCCCCAAGAATGAAGTATATCAAAGCACCAAATTAAAAAAAAGCTACAAAAATTGCCACAACAAAATGGATAATAATTTACTCGACTGTCATATTTGCCTAGTATATCGCTGCATGCATTCATATGTTGTTAGCAAACATCAGGCAACAGGAAGAGACGCTTTGATCCAGCCCAGCGTGTAGCCAGTGTGTTCTTTTGTTCTTTATATGAAGTTTTTAAAAGCTCAGATCTTTTCTCTTTTTCACTTTTTTTTGTAAATGAACATGAACCTCAAGCTGCAAGAATGTACCTCCTTTGATGTAGACATGCTGTGCTTTCCTGATGTGTCGGAGCAGTGTTTTCTGTCCATATGGTAATTATGATACTTATCTTGTTTGCAGGTGAGCGCCCCTACCAGTGTCCTTACTGTGACAAAGCCTTTAGTAAGAATGATGGGTTGAAGATGCACATTCGGACGCACACAAGGGTAAGTCAGGAACCACATTCATAGCTAAGATGAGGTTGTTCCGAGTTGGAAACCCTGCTTCATATACCCTGTTCAGGCATGTAAACATCATTGAGTAGAGTCCTCCTCTTGCAATCCTCCTCTATGGCTGGAATGGAGGTTCAAACTGTAAGAGCAGTTCCTGTTCTGGTGGACCATGTGCCGTCCTTGTATTGCAAGACAGCCATTTATGTAACTGGCCATCCTGTAATACTACATTCCCTCAATGCTGCAGGAGAAATGTATGGTGCAAGCTAATGCCACCTGCACATGACCGGGTTTCAACTGCGGAATCCACGATCGTGTCCCGCGCAAACGATCCGCGGCATTTAAACCAATGGAGCAAAAATTGCAGCATGCTCCATTTTCATGTGGCCTCCACACAGATTACTTCCATTGAAGTCAATGGAAGCTTACTGCAAGCACTTGATGTCTCTCTGCAGCATTCTTTACAGACTCCCCTGAGGCCTCCCTTGGTCCTGCCTCTTCTTTGGGAAACTGTTCAATGCCTCCAGCTTCATTCTTCTTTTTCTCCTCAGTAACAGGGATCCTACAAAATACTATAAAGCTTCACCTAAGCATGGATTTACATTCTGCTATCAACTCTTCATGTAAGCCTTCGCCTAGTTTCTGCCACAATACTGACATCTGGAGACAACAGTTAGTATTAAAATATTACCGTATTTTCCGGACTATAAGGCGCACCGGATTATAAGGCGCACTTTCTATGAGCGCCTTATAAGCAATCCTGTTTCATATATAAGGCGCACTGGATTATAAGGCGCAGCACATTAGTGCTGTGCAGGGGCCGGAGAGGCTTCTATCAAGCCTGATAGAAGCCTGTCCGGTCAGATCGCGGTTGCTAGGCAGCCAGGGGCCTTCTGAAAGGCCCTAGGGCTGTCTATGCAGAGCGCCTAGCAAGTCGTGCGCTAGATGGGCACTCTGCATAGACAGCCCTGGGGCCTTTCAGGAGGTCCCCGGCTGCCTAGCAACCGCACAGCGTCCCGCGATCTCATCGTGGGACGCTGTACGGGCCCCCTGAACGTCGGGTGCCGGCTGTTTCTTACAGCGGCCACCCGGCGGCAGCAGTTCTGATGAGCCGCGCCGCTCGTTAGAACTGTTAACACTTTAAATACCGCTGTCAGAGCGGTATTTAAAGTGTTAACAGTTCTGACAAGCGGCGCGGCTCGTCGGAACTGCTGCCGCCGGGTGCCCGCTGTAAGAACAGCCGGCACCCGACGTTGTATGGAGCGGGATCCACCCGCGATCCCGCTCCATACTACTACTTGTTTGACTTGCGAACAGGGGGGGGGGGGGAGGAGCATGGTGTGTGCTGTGGTATGCCGCCCACGATAGAGGTAAAGGATCCTGTATGAACCGGGTTCATATATAAGGCGCACCGGATTATAAGGCGCACTTTCTATTTCTGAGAAAATCTCAGCATTTTATGTGCGCCTTATAGTCCGGAAAATACGGTAGTTGTTAATCACAATTATGAGAGACAACTGTAAACAGATTTACACAGGCAAGCAGTCACATTAGTGAAGGCCCATTTAGACAGGACGAATGTCGGGCAACAGCACGTTAGCTAGTATCGCTGGCTTGTTCACAGAGTGGCCAACGGGAAGGCTGCAGGAGATTTCACTCCTCGCTCTCCCCCACCCCTCTCCATTGACTTAACATAGCGGCTATTCAATACTGAACGGCTGCTATTTACAATGAACGATGAGTGAGGTGCCCCAGAGCTAGTATGTGTGGGGACGAGTGTCGGGCATCGATTTCCCACCTATCCAAGTGCAGAGAATTTACACTACATTTTTATATCCTCTTCCTTGTATATTACTGAAATTCAGATGCTCAGCTTAGAGTTTTAGTACTAAAAAGCAAATCAGATTTTCACCTGAGAGGATTTATAGCCTATAAAATGAATAATCCTAATTTATACTCAGTTTTGAGGATTGCAGAAAATTTTTATTTTTATATATAATATATGTAAAATATATAGCTGCATTACCTTAAAAAAAAGAATACTCACCTACCTGGCGCCATCTGGGTCCCTGTCGCTGTTCTCCGGAGCTCCAGGCAAACTGCTAGGCACTTGTCAAGCCGACAAAGCATCTATTGCTAGTAACGGGGATTGAAATCCCCGCCTCCCAAAGAGATTTCTCTGATTTGTTCAGAAGCACTGGCTGTGATTGGCTGAGCCTGCTGACACTCAGCGGGCTCAGCCAATCAGAGCAATCTATTGCTGGAGGCGGGGTCTTCAAACCCCGTCACTAGCAAAAGATCCTCTGTCAGCAAAGACAAGTGTCTGAAGCTCTGGAAAGCAGCGGCAGGGACCCAGACTACGCCAGAGTACTGATTTTTGCTGCAGCATCCTTCGCTGCATTTTGTGCTGAAAACGCAGCCAAAATGTTGTCAAAAATGTACGACAACGCTGCTGTAACCGCAGTAAACGCAGCATTGAAAAACGCTGTGTTTCTGCAAACACCTGTGTGAGGGAGGCCTGAGGCTTTCTTCACATCTGTGTTGGAACTTGTGGTCGGAGGTTCCGTTGCAGATCCGGCACAAAATACCAGAAGAAACAGTGTTGCATGCAGGACTTTTTCTTTGGTAAAATGCTGGACAGCTGTATGAAAACTGAATGGACCCCATTATAGTCAATGGGATCTATTCTGCGTTGTTTGGTTCCATCATAAAATGGAGCCGTTCAGCCAGGGGATTCCCCTTTCCTGAATGGAGAAGAAAAAAGGAATCCCCAATGCAGATGTGAAGGCAGCCTAACTGAAATTAACGTATAAAGTATTCATGATTGTAATAAAACTACCATATTAATTTGTTTTCTAAGAGCGGACATTGGGCCCCATTGTTACTTGGACAATTCAAAATATTAAACATACAGAACATATAGAGTGAGTTATGTTGCCAATTAGAGATAAGTAAAACTAAAAACTTGAATCATGAAAATTTGAAAATTGAAAAATTTAATTTCCTATAACGTAGCCAGTAGAGGCTAAAATACTTTAATGCAGATCCCAAATCCATCACCATTGTCTTATATAAGGAAGATTTGCCTCTATGAGCGCATCTTTAGACAAACGTGTATGAGCGCAAATCGCAGAGAATAGAACCCATTGTTTTCAATGGGTTCATTCTCACTTTTGTGTACTAAAGGCACCATAGGAGTCTATGGGGGCGCACAATGAACTGCGCAATTTTGCGGGAAAATTGCAAACATAGGGGACTAATGAGGCTGTGCAGCCTTTTAAAGCATGGCACAGGTGTTTCCCCTGCCGATGTGAATAATCCCAGCAGTGCAGAAAGTGCAGTAGAAAGCGCCAATACGTGTGCAACGGGAGTATATGATAAGACAGCTAATTTACCATGAAACCCATGAAAACCAGTTGAATCATCCAAGTAGTAGAAAGGTTTCTGTTCCACTGATGTGATTAAATGAGGTACAGGGATATTGGGTAACACTGTACCAAATATGTGTATTCATATGCTACCACAGAATCATATTGTAGAATGTCAAGCGGTATTATATCTAGAGATGAGCGAGCACCCAAATGCTCGGGTCCGCGTTATTCGAGTCGAGCTTTTTGGAAAATTCGAGAGGTCTACTCGAGTGATGAACCCCATTGACTACAATGGGAGACTCGAGCATTTTGTGGGACGCCGGGTCCCGAGCTTTTTTTTTTCTTGGTTCGTGTGTTCTCTCTCTCTCTCTCTCCCCCTGCCTGCCAGCCAAAAAATTTGCCATTGACGCTCGCGCTGCGTCCCGGTGGGGAGGGGCCAAAACAGGCACGTCACAGTGGAGAGGAGCCAAAAACTGGGGCGGGGTCGAACACGGCGTGATGCTCGTTCGAGTAATGAGCACCATCGATTACACTAATACTCGAACGAGCATCAAGCTCGGCAGAGTATGTTCACTCAACTCTAATTATATCCACAGAACAAAGTAACAAATTTGTAGAAATGAAGAACATGATTGATGTCAGATACAACTTGGAAAAGCCCCATCTCTAAGTTAGTTAATTGAGTTGAACAGGAACTTGCAAATAATTACCCTGTATCTTTTTGGATATGTTGGAAGGTGCTGAATGTAAAGTACATCACACTGACAATGCAGTAGTCTAACAGCGGAAGTGTTATTATGTGCATATTTTTCCACCATTGCAGCTTTTTATCTATGTTGCTCACCAACAATTAGCTTTATTGCAATAAACACCCAAGCTTTCTCCCATGACAGAATCCAATCTAGTCCTCTGCTCTAAATATATGACTCATGCACTGCAAGACAGTTGTGTACATGAGTCTCAAAGGGCTTGTACCAAGTTATTTCCTATCCACAGGGGGCACAATGACTATTGGGGTAGTGAGAGGGGCAATACTGGTACTGGTTGGGTGGAGAATGAGTGCAGAGATGAGTCAGGGCTGAAAGCAGTCCGGACCCAAAAAGAAGAAAAACAAAAATAGACGTCATCAAATATTTTTGCTGCATAGAGGCACTATTACTTTGTGAAGCACATAGGGGGGCATTAGTACTATAGGGGGGCACTAAGAGGAGCATTGGGATTAGCAGCAGAATGAGGAGAATGTGAAGAGATTACTTGTAACACTAAAAGCTGAAGGAGGGAGGACACGAAGCTGCTGGTGAGATTAAGCTCATCAGGATGGTTTCAAGTAGAAGTTTATTACAGCGATCAGGGTGACATGTACCAAAGTCAGAAAGACTCCTTCCTCATGGGCAGGCCAGAGATGACTTGTGGCTGGAAGAATTCTTCATGATAGTCTGGACCTGAATAGAGAAGAAAAGGGAAAGTAATTAACTCTCATCAGAGGAGATGTCACCTGTGATCATTGGAGGTAACTGCACTGTAATCACTATCACTGTGTAGAACTGGTAGCTGACTATTATTTAGAGGTATGCTTATACTGTGAGAGAGTCACTGTAGGGCACCATTACTGTGAGGGGGTCACTGAGGGGCACTATTACTATGAGGGTCACTTAGGGGTGTGGTCTAATGTAAAGAAAAGGCTGAAATGTTTGCCATAAAAAGTTGTCTCCCTTGTTCAAAACTTTGTAGCTTTGCGATATGTATTTTGAAGTGCGAATGGAAACTGTACATGAACATACAAACTCCATACAGATGTTTCCTTGTCAGGAATTTGACTCATGACCCCAGTGCTTCAAGGCAGACATGCTAACTACCTTACCACTGTACATCTGCAACAAGTAACCTGCATGCATAATAAAGTGGCCAGATCTGCATTTGTTATTCTATGGGGACATGTCCAGATATTATGCATAGTATCTACCTATATTCATATGCATATATCTATGTGTATGAAATAACAGGAAATGGGAAAATAGCCTCAGCAGATTTCTTTTCCCTTCTAGTATAATGTATGTGCACTTATGCTATAATGCACTCTAATTCTTTTAGTGCTGGTATTATTAAAATATAATTAAAGAAACTTACATGCAGATAGATGGAATTAAAATTGCTGATGCATTTTCATAATGAATGCCTTTCCCAGGAAAAAAATGTCCTTCCACTGCAAAGAGAGAGATTTAGATTTAGAATTTGTTGTACAAAGTAAATTGTTCCATTAAAGAGGTTGAGTGACTTGTTAAAGGTTGGTAATAGTGTGGGGGTGAAAGACAAAAAAAAAAAAAAACTAGGCATATTCCTATTGGTCCAGCACTGCCATTCCCAACCTCATGGCCAGTCTGTTGCTTTAAGAGCTCATTTACATGGGCATAAGCAATTTTGGTTTGTAAACAACGCACATGCGTATGTGCGTTTTGGTGTTCAAGTTAATTTTTCATGTCAGTGTTCTGTATTTATTGTGTTTTTCACAACGCAAGAAGGACCAATTAATGTTACTTTTTTTTACCCATTGTCGTCTTACAATATGTGTAAAAAATGCAGTGAATACTGCAGTGAGATCTCTCTCACTCTCCACCCCGCACCCCTCCGCCCCCCGCAGCCCCCCCCGAATCTTCAGGGACGAGCCAGCAGGTACTCGAAAAAGGCGATGCTCTCTCGAGTAAATCGCCTTAACGAGTATGCTCGCTCATCTCTAATACTGAACATGTTTATTAAGCACAACCGGTACACATAAAAAAGGCATGTTTGAATAGTTAAGTGTAAGCTTAATTGGAGTAACCAGTGTCAGGTAGCAAATAGGATAATGGTTTTGCAATAGAAAAGGCATAGGGACTAGAGATGAGCGAACGTACTCGTCCGAGCTTGATGCTCGGGCGAATATTAGGGTGTTCGGGATGTTCGTTATTCGTAACGAACACCACACGATGTTCGGATGTTCGGGTTACTTTAACTTTCTTCCCTGAGAAATCATTTCTATATGCGCTCAATGGGGCCGGCGGCAGCAGCGCCAACCCCATTGAGAACATATAGAAGACAAATCCTTCTTCTCTGCCACAGCTGTAACAGCTGTGACAGAGAAGAACGATGTTTGCCCATTGAATTCAATGGAACCGGCAATACAGCCGACTCCACTGAATGCAATGGGCTGCCGGCGATCGCGGGATGAATTGTCGGAAAGGGGTTAAATATATAAGCCCTTTCCTGCAATTCATCCAGAAATGTGTAAAAATAAAAAATATATATATACTCACCTGGTGCCGACAGACGGAGTTCAGCGCGGCAGGCTGCAGTTCTCCTGAACTGCTCTGAACAGCTGTGAGTAGTATTCAGCAGCCGGGGATTTAAAATCCCCGCCTGCTGAATAAGATGCCTCTGAATGGTCACAGCCTGACCAATCAGAGGCCAGCCCTCACTCACACCCATTCATGAATTCATGAATTCATGAATGGGTGTGAGTGAGGGCTGGCCTCTGATTGGTCAGGCTGTGACCATTCAGAGGCATCTTATTCAGCAGGCGGGGATTTTAAATCCCCGGCTGCTGAATACTACTCACAGCTGTTCAGAGCAGTTCAGGAGAACTGCAGCCTGCCGCGCTGAACTCCGTCTGTCGGCACCAGGTGAGTATATATATATTTTTTATTTTTACACATTTCTGGATGAATTGCAGGAAAGGGCTTATATATTTAACCCCTTTCCGACAATTCATCCCGCGATCGCCGGCAGCCCATTGCATTCAGTGGAGTCGGCTGTATTGACGGCTCCATTGAATTCAATGGGCTAACATCGTTCTTCTCTGCCACAGCTGTTACAGCTGTGGCAGAGGAGAACTTGCTGTGTCGTTCCCATCATTTTCTTGAATTGCCAAGATTTTCACACATGAAAACCTTAGCGAGCATCGGCGAAATACAAAAATGTTCCGGTCGCCTATTGACTTCAATGGGGTTCGTTATTCGAAACGAACACCCGAACATCGCGGGAAGTTCGTTTCGAATAACGCGAACCCGAACATTTTGGTGTTCGCTCATCTTTAATAGGGACACATGACGAGAACGTTGTCTTCTTCTTTACAAATTACTGGTCAGACCTAATAACTATGTATAAATATATCAGGGGACAATACAGAGATCTCTCCCATCGTCTATGTATATCCAAGATTGTGACTGTAATAAGGGGGCATCCTCCACATCTAGAGGAAAGAAGGTTTCTACACCAACATAGAAGGAGGTTCTTTACTGTAAGAGCAGTGAGACTATGGAACTCTCTGTCTGAGGACGTGGTATTGGAGAATTCACTATAGCAGTACAAGAGGGGCCTGGATGCCTTTCTTGAGAAATACAATATTATATAATCAACAATCACTTCAGAAGTGTCGGTGATCCAGGAATTATTCTGATTGCCAGATTGGAGTTGAGAAGAAATGCTTTTTCCTAAGATAAGGAAAATTGGCTTCTATCTAATTTTTTTTTGCCTTCCTCTGGGTACACATGGGGAAGGGGGTGATATTAGGCTGGACTGGATAGACACAAGTCTCTTTTCAGCCTAAAATACTATGTTACCATGACATTTAACTCAATGGATCTGCATTCAGTCAGCAAAAAATGTGAAAATATACCTATGTTAATGGGTTTTAGAAATACATTCCCCATTCCAGGCCCCACCACGCCCACCAAAAAAAATCAACTCTTACACATACTTTTTTTAATGGACCACAAATTTTAACATGATTCAACTGGGTTTCAGTCAGGTAATATGCCATGACATCAATAGCAGATTTCAGTCAGGCAAGTGTTTTTTTTTAGTTAAAAAAAAGTGCTGCGACATCATGGGAGAAGGGCTTCAGTTAAGTAAACTACTGTGATATCACCAGTGGGTTTTGGCCAAATAAGCTGCTGTGACATTATAAGTGGATTTCAGTTGAGGCCCATTTAGATGGGACGAATGTGGGGCAAACGATGCCCTACACTCGTCCCTACATACAATTGCTCTCGTGCTGCTGCACTGTCTCACAGTGGGGTGGCTGGAGGAAATTTCTCTCCTCGCACTCCCCCCGCTCCTCTCCATTTACTTAACATAGCGGACGTTCAGTACTGAACGGTTGCTATTTATACTCATTGCTCATCGTTCAACTCATCGTCCAGCTCATCGTCCATCGTTTATGCTGCATAAAAGGAGGACAATGAGCAGATTGCTGATCGCTCAGTGTAAATAGCAGCCATTCAGTATCAAGCTAGTAAAGAAACATGGCTGGGCTGTAATTTGCAGAAACTTGGCATCTGGACAGTGGCATCCCAAAGAGATTTTAATAATAGAGGTTGTCCGATTACTGCAAAATCCTGCTTCAATAGAATCCCCTGTATTAAGATAATAAACTATACTTAGCCCTCTGTGGCCACCGGCATCCAATACAGCAGCCTTTCTGTGGTCCCGGTGATTGATGTGACAGATGATATTATAGGAAATCAGAGGACCCCTGCAAGCAATGAGAGGCTGCAGCATCACAGCTCATTCTCCTGGCATCAATGCTCACATTCTAAATGCCATGATGCCAGGAGTTCAGGATTGGGACACACAACCTCTCATTAACTGCAGTAGTCACCTGATTTCTTGTGACATCATCTGTCAAAATAATTACTGGGACCACAGCAAGGCTACAACACTGGATCTCAGTGACCCCAGAGGACTAAGTATAGTTCATTTTATTATTTTAATAGAGGGGGTCGGTCCTATTGAGGTGGGGTTGTCCAGTAACTGGGCAACCCCTTTATTATTTGCACTTGTATTCTTTTTTTTGTGAATTTGTTAAGAACGGTAGGTCCAAGAAACCTGAAACACAGTTTATACACTGTGGCAATACAGTGCACAGAATGGTCTGCAGGGGGACTGTAAACAGGCCTTTTGTGCACTTGAAAGTGTGCTAATCAATAGGGACAGCTCTGTGGGTGTGTCTGGAGGCGTTAAACCCTCGAGAAACATTGAGTTTCCGGTTGAAAATCAGGGGAAGAGACTGCAGAGGCAGCTACAGCTACTGTGTCCATGAGTCTGGCAGGGGAGGACGCCCCCTAGATATCCAAGGTAATGATAGTGACACGAACACTGCAGGTTGTAAACCAGATTGTGAGTCTTACAGGGAAGGATGCCCCCTAGTTGCCCTGGTGGGGGATAGCAACAAGGATACTGCAGCTTGTAAACCCAGAAGTATTGTTTTCAGGTGTATATGCAGTGTGTGATATGTGCAATAAAGCTGTCAGACGCCAGAAATTTGAAGAGATCCGGTTGTCCAGAATCTCTATGAGAGTGGTTCAATCCATCTTTGATGGAGCAGATTCCAGAGAAAGCAGGTCGCCAGCAGAACAAATTGTATATCCCTCCAAGGGCTGGGCATAGATTATGCAGTAGCCAAAGAAACAGGTGAATGGATCCTTATCACCAAAATCACATGCAGCAATGAAAAAAGACTTCGACTTGCTGCCGAAGTCTTTTTTCATTGCTGCATTTGATGGAGCAGATGGTGGCCCCCATGTCCGAGTAACCCCCAAGTTACCACAACACATATACAGTATGTGAAGCACATTCTCCTCAATATATATATATATATATATATATATATATATATATATATATAATATATGTGTTTGATGTGTATATTTAGATGTGTTGGTTTACTGCAGTACACAAGGTCTCTGTGTCTGTCATGGTTAGGAAGAGGACAGCAGGGTCTGAGCAGTTACTGAGCAACCAGCCCAGTTCTAATCAGACTTGTTTATTACTACAGTACATAGACGGGGTCATAATCGATCAGAGGCTGTGTTCAAATCCTGACATACAGTAGGAGTCCTAGACAATCAGAGAAGTGACTGTAACTGTTTGTTGTTGGTGTGTGACTGAAGTTGAGCCTCAGTCTTCTGTGGAGTTTCAGCATTTTCTGCTAATGTGTTGAGAACAATAGGTTCAAGAGAGCTGAAAAACGCTCTAAAACCTTCGGAAGTGCCCGATTTACTTATATGGCAAATTTGGTGCAGATTGGTCCAGTCATTTGGCCGTGCATAAAGAACAGGCAACAGTAATGTATTTTGATATGTATTTAATGGGTGATGCTTTTTTAATGGTTCTATGTAGTTACATGATATCTCATACCATTCAACAAATAGCACTTACTTATTAGCACACAGATCTCCTATTGCTAACGGAATGAAAGTTCTATGAGTTTTTCAGTGGTTTTTAGTAGCATCCATTATCTTACTGTTCTTACATCCTCTGATAAATGCCCTAATTTTAAGAGATTTGACTGATTAAACTTTTTAAACTGACGTAATATTAACATGATAATATTATCGATGACACTAAGTGGAATTGGAAGTAACATCTGAACCTTCTGGCATTAGTAGAAATGTAAAAATGTTTAATCTTTAAGATCTGTAATAAGGAGACACTTCTGTTACTTATAAAATATAAGACTCGGGTTCCTCTAAGTTCCTTTATGTCATGCTATGTCAAAGGGCAGAGAAAAGCACATCCTCTGAAACCACAGTCTGTATCAATTCTTGCTATCGTGAAGTACCTTTACTTATACCCTGACATGCTTTTGTCATATGTTCTTGCCCTTTATGGATGACCCTCAATCTGTTTAGTGCTCAGGAGGTCTCAAGGTTCCTGGCTGGAATGGGAACTGAGTTTCTGATAGGCTGCTTAGATAAGTTATTTCCTTTTATATTACCTTAAACACAAAGCCTTGACTTGTTTCAAATAAGCATATTTGTAATCTTTATCCTGGGGAATAGAAGCTAAATCTAATTATCTCCCTTTTGAACATTTTCCCATCTGTTTACATGATGAAAAACACATTCTAAAACGGTTTGGTCATTTTTCAACACCATAAACTGCATTAGCTGTTTTAATACATACCAACTTTTATTTCACTTAAATACCTGTGTTTTGTTTGACAAGCATTTTTGCACTCGGGTTTAATCAAAACTTTTGCACTGTACACTATTCTACCAAAGGAAATTGGACACCTGAGGAAGAATCGAAAGTAGTATTTATTTCCATATGTTAATACTTATTGGGGCTCCTTTGCCCTAATGACATTAGAAAGTATGCTAGGAGAGTATCCACTGACATCTGATACACATCAGCTAGTATTTCCCTCAATTCATTCTCCAAACGTCTGGCAAGTTCTTTCAAGAAGATGGATGCTGTTCATATTTCCTAACCCAACATTCCAGTTCATCCCAAAGATGTTCAATACGGTTCAGGTCGGGACTCTGTGCAGGCCAGTCGAATCGTGGAACATTCATGTCCTCAAACCAGTGTAAGACAGCATTGGATTTGGCACAAGAAGCATTGTTTTGTTGGAAGCATTGATAGCCATTCCCAGAGTATTGCTGCATTGTCAGCAGGACATTATTGTGTAGAATGTCGAGGTCCAGCTCTCTGTTCATGCTTCTTGCCACTACAACTAATGGACCAAGACCATGGCATGTAAACCATCCCCAAACCATAAGGGAACCATTCCCATACTTAACTGTTGGCACAACACACTGAGGCAAAAGGCCCTCCTCAGGAATCCTCTACATCCAGGTACATCCATCTGATTTATAGATGGAGTAGCGCAATTCATCACTTCATATAATGTTCTTCTGTTGCTCAACTGTCCAATGACGACCATTGTAGATGGGCCGATGTGTCTTTGTGATGGAATGGCATAATCCATATAACTGAATATGATATAAAACCAGCAGTACCCATAAAGTAGTTTCTGCTACAGCAGTGGCAATACAAACGTGTTATTAGCATATAACAGAACATACATGCCTGAACTTCTCTATTCCTCTGACAAGAACGTATGATGTCACGTTAGATAGATAGATAGATAGATAGATCTACTGCATTCTGTAATCTTTTTCTTGCTTGACAAGGATTTAACGAGTTAGCCATGGCCATATGCAACATCGAACAGTATGTCTACTTCATAAATAACTTTATAATTTGGCTAAAGTTATGAAAACACATATCCCAAGTTACTAATAATTTTCACTTGACCACTTCATAAAGTATTCATTCCAGGGTAACAAGAATCTGTTCTCACTTCTAAAGTAGTACATTAAATACTTCATATTGAAACTGACTTGATTATACACCGTATAATTTTGTATTTGTGTGAAATAATGATGTTTTTACAGTATCTAATACATAAAATCAGACTTGGCATAGAGGAATATGCCCATAAATTATGTTTCACACTACTACAGTTGCAAAAACTAACATTTCAAACCACAAGCAAATTGTAAAGATAGGCATTTATTTTCCAGAAAATACACACCATACGTGTTTTTTAAAGAAACACTCCAAGCACAACATATAGACATGATATTTTATGCATAGAGTAATCTGCAAGGGTCTGTGCAGTTGCTCTGGGTTCTTTGAACTCTTGCGTCATGATGAACCATCACCCTTGGGCCAGGATCTAAGTTCCTTTTAAAGTGAAGCTTCAGGTAGAAGCTAAAAATGCTCAAAATTCCCAGCAAAAAGGCGCTCACCCCATCCTACTTCTAAGTTACATTTACTTTGTCACTGCTGTTCCAGCGATACGTAGGACTTCTCAAACAATAGGCTCCATAATGGAGCCACCTGTATGAAGACACCCATGGATTTACAGAGGTAGGCATAACTTCTTCTTCTGCCTCTAACTGGCAGTCAATCTTGTAAATGCTGGTGGCACTTATACCCTTTCCACTTGATGTGACCTACTATCTTTTATTATCAAGCTGCAGCTAAATATATTTGTGACTGAAACAAATTTAGACCATATACTCTAGTCTCTCCACAGAATCTTGACTGTATAACGCTACTCCACATGCACACAATTTGCCCTTTTGTGTTGTGACTACTATATAACATTGTTAGCAGGTTGTTGGAGCTTTTCCAGAAAGTAAATGGACAAAATTGAAGTGTTTCTTCTAAATATGTCAATGAGCTAATTTGAAATATGCAGAAAATTACTTGCAACTCAATCGGCAATGTCGCAGATTAAAAAACAACTGGATTTGGGTCAGGACTTGTTGGTGAACAGATAGGGGCACTGTGGAAGGAAGTGAATCAACAGCCCTATGGATGATTGAATACTCTTAAAATTGTGTCGGAAGAATCGGAAGGCATACTCCAAATCTTTGAAGCTGCAAATGGAACAAAGTGGTTTCCAGTAAAGCTGTAAGAATGTGAGGAGGCGGCTGTACGATGCAGGTTACCAAGCTTGTCAATCCAGGAAGAAGCAGCTTTTGATTACACAAATGAGACATAAATGCCTTACTTAGTCAGAGCAGTTTAAGAATTGGAGTTGTGAAGATTGGGAATGTGGGTACTTCTCTGCTGAATCAAAGATTGAAATAATGGACAATTGTTACTTGTGTGGAAGTAAGAAACTGGGAGAAGAATTCTTAGAGAATAGCGTTGCCTAAAATATTAAACATCCAAACAAACTGGTTATGTGGGACATCATCTTGGTAAAGGGGCCAGGTCTGCCATTGAACCCCATATAATTCTGATCTGTATGTCTCCGTTGGTGATTGAGATCAAATTAAATAAATATGGGGAGCGTATAGCTTTGTACCCTGACGATACTCTTCTCTCAGGATCCAGAGTCTTCTCTGACCTATGGACTCTCTATCTTTGATGCATTTGGTATTTATTCTGGGGTTACAGTTAACTGGGATAAGACTCATCTGTTTGTGGTTGATCCAGCGGCGACCTTGGTCATCATTCCTGCCCCATTGAGTTGGGTGGATAAGACGATTTAATTGTGGATAGTGGTTAGTAGACGTGTTGATCATTTTTATAGGGTAATCTTGCCACACTTCTGCACTGGGTGGAGGAATTAGGCATTTGAGGGACCTCCCTCCCATTAACTGTGTAGGGCTGTATCAACCTAATTAAAATGAAGCTTTTTCCTAAATAACTCTCCTATTTTGGTCTGTAAGCATTTTTGTATCTTCTTCATTAGGACATTCTCCATATATTATGGAGAGACTCCTCACCTAGAATTAAACTAGAGACTCTTTTTTTGCCTATAAACTGCCTATAAACTGCGGCAGACTAGCTCTTCCTCACTTATATTATTACTAATTATTACTACCTGGCTAGTCAGCTGGTGTATGTCGACTGGCATTCTTCAGTTCTTCAGTTCTTGAAGTCTTATCTGGGAGCACCAAGGATTCTACATCTAAGTGTGTGTCTTTCAGACTTTTGGGCAGCATTCCAGTGGCTCTAGTTACCTGTACTCTGTACAATTTACAATTGTTTTATGTAAAAAAAAAGTAATCTTGCTTAATTGGAAACACTCTAAGAAACCTATCAGAAACACTTGGATATGTGAAATTAACAGTGTAGTGCCCATGTATAAGCTGACGTATATGGGCCGTGGCTATCCTGCTAAATATGGTAAGGTATGGGGCCATTGGTACAGTGTCATTTTACTGTACTGGGTACATCTGATTAATTGCTGGTTCTGCAAGATATATTGGCGTTTTCCTCTATTTGGAACTTTTGCTCCTTACTCTAACAGTCTCACGGTATGTGTGATTTTTCTATTTTTTTGTTTTCTTTTTGTTTGTTCTTGTTATCCACTTCTTGATTCCCCTGTTGGAAATCATTGCTTTCCCTTTGACTTCTATAAAAACGGTAAAGATGGTTATACTTTCGAGATGTATATTGTATGAATGCCTTTGTCATCTACTTTTAGCCCTATTAATTAAGCTTATGGACTGAAAGTATGTGACTCACTGAGTCTGGGAATGTAAGTGTCATATGTACCTCCCACATCATTCTTCTGGTTTCCACATTGAGTGGCACTGCTAGATCGTTCACGCATTCTAAATTAAAATTATGTGGACTACTTAGCATACCGCTCTATGTGGCTATCAGCACTGACACAGGGGCATTGACAGGCGAGGTAAGTAGCCAATAGCCTTGACATGAACCCAATAGAGATCATTTGCTGCAGCCTTAAAGGGGTTCTGTCATTAAAAAAATATATCAATACTTACCTATTCCTCCCCAGGCAGTCTACTTACCGCAACTTCTCCACACCGATCTTCTCCTGACTCCTGCAGTCCCCTTAGGTCACTTCCACCGGCTGATTCTTCATCTTCCGGTGATGAAGCGTCCATTAGCTGCAGTCTTCTTCCTGCAGGTCAATGTACGCTATGCCACTAGTGATGTAGCATTCACTGCCTAACAGGAAGCGCCGGATGCTATGTTGGGCTAATGCCGAGACTGCTATGTTGGGCTAATGCCAAGTCTCGTCGCGAGAGTTCCTATATTAACGCTGCAAGACATCGCGCTGTCTCGGCATTAGCCCAACATAGCATTTGGCACTTCCCGCTAGGCAGTGAACGCTACGTAACTATGACGTAGCCTACACTGACTTGCTAGAAGAAGACTGCAGCTGCATAAAAGGAAGAAGAATGCGCTCAGCTTGTGGTGAGGTGACCCGGGAACTGCAGGAGCCAGGAGAAGATCTGTAAATAGAAGATGCGGTAAGTAGACTGCCTCGGAAGAAATAGGTACCCTAAGTATAGATTTTTTTTTTATGACAAAACCCCTTTAAGAACAAAATTAATGAAGAAGGGCCTGTAACAAACAAAGTTAAACCTTTTGAGAGACTCTTAAAAATCTGATTCCAATATCCTGAAATAAGGGATGTGATCATAAAATCAATTCGAGGAGTGCCAGACAGGATTAAAAAGTTATTAAAAGTCAAAGGCGGGACACAAAATTATTAAAATATGTTGCTTAATGTTGATTATATACAAAGAGTTTCTTTTTTACAATTAACTTCTGACTAAATTTTAAGAAAATTATTACAAAAATAGACATGTTATTGATTCGACCAGAAATGTAAATGGACTTATTTTTGAATGAAAACACTATCTCCATATTTTACCATACCTCATAGCTCATACTGTAGAAGCTATCAAATAACTGTGAAAGTATTTGGAATACATGCAAACAAAGCTTACCTTACTCTGTTACTGTGTGTCAACTCACTCCTTATGCTAGCCTAGGTCTAAATAAATTTGCATTAACTAAGTACTGCTGAAAAGGAATTCTACTGTTTGATTTAGGTTTAGCAGCTGCCAAAAAGTGCACACAGTAGGGAGCCCAGCACAGATCTGGATGGCTCTGCTGTGAGTAGAAAAAGAAGTGTTGAGTGAGGACCACCCTAGGAAAACAGGGGGATCGTTGCCAGCAATTTCTCTATTGCAATGACACACTTGCCAATCGATATAAAAGCTGCGTTAAAGTAACATAGAAAACAGAGGTCTTGGAATATTCCATGTGTGATTTCATGAAAGCGATATGCAGTGTCATGACCTCTTAGCTCCTTTTTTTGGTCCCTGCTCCGCATGAGATGCACAATGCTTAACCTCCATAAATTCGGACACCACTTGCAGACAGTATCAGCATCCCTCCATAATAGTAATTCTGTCAGCATTATATTTAGTCTGCTGATAGTAGTGATGTTTATATCAGGATAATTATTAGTTGTGAGGTCTTTCATCTCTTCTTTAAGTATATATTTTTGAGAAGTGTTGTGTTGATGTTCCCAATATTGTCAGTAATCTCTTGGACGTAAGAAAAGAATGTTTCAAATTAAGCAATGTTTTTACATTTACAAATGAATGGCGCATTGTATCTTTGAAGAAAATCATTCAGTATATCAAATACCTAGAAAAAAAGGTCCACTTGAAGTCAGTTGTGTGTTGTTGCTACTCAACCAGGCGCATAAAAAAGTGAAACTTTATTAAAGACTGGTGATAAGTTTTTTTCTCTGGGATTTGATTTGATTAGATTACTAACTGCGATCGTAGACTTGGACTTTATTAATTAATTTCTTTTGGTACAATCACTTTTCTTACATATACGGGCTTCTTTTGGTTTGAAGTAGAGATGAGCGAGCGTACTCGCTAAGGGCAAATACTCGAGCAAGTATTGCCTTTTCGAGTACCTGCCTGCTCGTCTCAAAAGATTCGGGCACCGGCGGTGGGCGAGGAGTGGCGGGGGAGAGCGGGGAGGAAAGGGGGGGGGGGATCTCTCTCTCTTTCCCCCCTGCTCCCCCATGCTCACTCCCGCAACTCACTGCTCACACACGCTGGCACCTGAATCTTTTGAGACGAGCAGGCAGGTACTCGAAAAGGCAATACTTGCTCGAGTATTTGCCCTTAGCGAGCACGTTCGCTCATCTCTAGTTTGAGCCCTTTGCATTACAAAGTATTCTATCCGCTATTGAGCACTATTAATAAGAATACCACTTTGCCATCATCTTAGTTGACCTAGGTGATTTGTACATCTTGTCTAGTTGGTTGACGGAAATGTTTCTATATATATATATATATATGTGTGTGTGTTCTATTAGGGTATATGGGGATCATAGATGGGTATTCATGGCTTGGGATGCTACTTTATGAGCCAAAATTAAGGGCTTTTTACATGGAATGATTATCCTTCGAAAAATCATTGGATCATGAGAATTTAAAGATAATTGTTGAACCCCATAGAAAATCTTTGTGGTTGCAGCACCCAAATCTAAAAATATTAGTGAACTGATGGCCATTGTCCATGAGGAATAGGCGAAGACTCTTCAGGAACACTATTTGTGTTACATATGGCATAGGCTTATCATGAAGGGGTTGAACAATTTGGAGACAGCAGTAGCCATTAAAAGTGGCATGTTTTGTTGAATTTGGAGAAACCGCTTGCTATATTAGTTTTATTGAGCTATTTAAATTGTCTTTGTCTTTGTTTTTTTTTCTAACAGATGAAACTCTGGGTATATGGGTACAAAAAAATCATGCTTTCCTAAAAAAGAACTTAGTTGATGGGAACAGAGTTTCTGATGTGGTAATATAGTAGTATAGGTTGATATGTTACACTGTCAAGTTGTGCACTCTGCTCAATATTAGGTAGTTCACAAACATACACACTGTTTGAACCATCATGGTGCATTAAAAAAAATTATCTTCTGTTTCAGAAAATACATTACACTCCTTCATGGTCACGAAAATACTGTATATCATCCATTACAAGTAAAATAGAAAACTAACATTGCCATTATTAGCTTTCGAACACCAAAATGTTCATACAGTAAGCAATGCCTAGTACATTAATGTAGTGATCATTGTTTTTTGATTTTACGTAAGGTTCAAATATGTAAAGCCAGTTGCACTATTTTAGACTTAACTTAAACCAAATAAGGCATTATACAGGTATTATCCATCTCAAGTATCCAATGTTTTAGGAAGTAATATTATAGAACCAATAAAGGTGACTATCTGGTTGGCTGCTCCAACTTAAACCCCTTTTATGATATTGACCCTTTACAGCTTATGTCACATAACTGCTAGGCCCTGCTGGGCTGGGAACATGGCTACATTTAGGTTTGCATTGTTTAAGTGACAGATCCCTGTTTGACCAGGAATGCCAGCCTCTGACTCCAGTACCATAAAGAGGGGCCATTTGAATTGATTCTTGTTTATGGCATCACTAGAGCAAATTGTTCTATAAAAAGCCGTAGAGAAGTATAGCTGAATATTCAAAGGAAATCGGAAGGAGTTGGCGTTTCACACTATTATTAACATAGACCCCACAGAAGACAGAGCCCAATAAACTGTACTGGGATACAACCAATGTTAAGGCATGCATTAAAATGTGTTTCACTGTTATTGTGTCCCTTTCTCTATCACTTAAATGTCTTCATATTGCTAAGCTGAAGAAAACTCAGCAAAAATATCCACCTTAGTATAACTAAGAAATGAGTCAATGTTTTGTACAGCAACGCTGAAAGCTAACCCAGCCTTCTGCTTAACAAAAGTGTTCACCACTGTGATTTTATAGCTACTCTTTTGTGGTATTTGTAGCGGTCGTTCAGAAGAGGTATATGCCGGGAAATACTCCCAACATATTTTCTCTGATGGAAAAGAAAAACATGATGTCAGATGTGCCTAAAATAGACAAGCTTCTCCAACTTCTAAGAGTTATTGACTCATTAATTTTTAATTATAGACATAATGATAGACATTATGGCCAAAATGCTTTTATCTTTATTTTCACAAACTATTAAAAATACTTTGCCCTGCACGTAAAGAACTGTATGTAACCAGTATGTGGAATTTCAATGAACTGAAGTTTTACTTTGACATTATCTCATAGCTTGACATCACAAATGGTAAGCACTATTGAGATGCTTTCACATGGCCGGGATTATTCTGCCAGGATGCACCACAAGCTGCCATTGTGGAATTCCACACCAAAGTTTATAAGGCTAATGGCGAATCTTGATGCACAATTGCTGGCAGATTCAATTGCGCATTAAAATCTACCTCTGTGAATTTTGGTATGGAATTTAGGGCTTGAACAGATGGGCGTGATTTTGTCCCATTGTGTGGCCTTAAAATCACGGCCACATATCAGGATGAAGCGAAGCCATTGATTTCAATGGCTTTGTTTCCACTATCAGGATTCTCGGGCGTTAATAGTACGTCCGAGAAAAGATAGGACTTGCCCTATTCCAAAAAAGTAGAAACACTGTGTAAAACATAAATAAGTGTTAAGAAAAAAAGAATGCAATGATTTGGAAAACTCATGTATCCATATTTTGTTCAGCAGAACATTGAACACAAATCAGAAGGTGACAGTGAGACATTTTTCAATTTCATTAAAAAAAAAAACTAATTTAGAAATTGATGGCAGCAACATATTTCAAAAACAGTTGGGCCAGGGCAATGTCTACCATTGTGTAGCATCCCCTCTTCTTTTTACAACAGTCTGTAAATGTCTGGGAAGTGAGGAGTTTTGAGAGAGGAATGTTGTCCCATTCTTGTCTGATGTAGGATTCTAGCTGCTCAACAGTCCTGGGTCTTCTTTGTTCGATTATTCGTTTTTCATAATTCAGGCCAGTTGAACACCCGGACTCTTCTTTTGGGAAGCCATGTTGTTGTGATGGGTGCAGTATGTGGCTTAGCATTGTCTTGCTGAGATAAGCAAGGCCTTCCCTGAAAGATGTTATATGGATGGGAGCATATGTTGTTCTAAAACCTCTATATACTGCTCAGCATTGATAGTGCCTTTCAAGATGTGTAATCTGCCGATCCTATAGGCAATAATGCACCCCCATACCATCAAAGATGCGAGCTTTTGAACTGTGTACTGATTACAAGGTGGATAGTCCTTCGCCTCTTGAGTCTGCAGAAAAAGAATTTCGGGTTTTGATTAATTTGACCACAGAACAGTTTTCCATTTTACGTCAGTCCATTTTAAATGAGCTTTGGTCTACCCGAGATGCCGGTGTTATTGGGTTATGTTGATATATATGGCTTTTTTTGCATGATACAGGTTTAACCTGCATTTGTGGATTACACAGCAAACTGTGTTCACAGGCAATGATTTTTTGAAGTATTCCTGAGCCCATGCAGTGATTTGCATTATTAAATTGCTTTTAATGCAGTGATGAGGGTCCGTAGATCTCGAGCATCTAGTATTGACTATCGGCCTGGTCCCTTATGCTCATGAATGTTTCCAGATTCTCTGACATTTTTTTAAATCGTTCAACCATTTTTAGATGCAGTTTTTTACAAATAGGTGAACTTCTGACCATCTTTGCTTTTGAGAGACTCTGTCTCTCTAACATGCATTTTCTATACACAGTCGTGTAACTTAATAAAAAATTGACCCCCCCCCCCCCTAGCTGTTTTTCATTAGTACCACTTACTTTTCTAGTGTAAACTCTTTATAGGGCCGGGCTCCCATGACTGTATTGGAATTACATATTCTGCTGGCTCTGTACACCGTGTGATACACGGTAGCTCGCAGGCAATTACGTTGCCTTACATGGTTCTGCTCCCATTAGCGTGTTGTAATTGCGTAATCCCAAGCGCAAAATAGAACACAGAATTACCACACATATACGCGAGATAGAGCCCACTGTTTTCTATTGTCAAGTATATACACTTGCCCATATGCCACTACATAGCGTATGGGCTGCGGGTGTATACGTGTCATCGTTAAGTGATGGCATGGGAAATATAAAAAAAAACAGGTGTACTGAGTATGACCACTGGGTTCACAGCTGTAAAACGCTGCTGGAGCCCCGCAGCGTTTCAAGCCTATGGCCGTGTGAGCCCAACCTCAGTGTTCTAGTGTGTTTTCAGCTAATGAAATTTATAGTCATTGTCTGTCTCAAGACTGAGCTGATATCCACAATTTTGTATATTTTTAATGATCTGCCTTTGCCCTTATTTCCTATTTAGCTGAGTGTATATTCCTTTTGGATATTTCATTTCATTTTGATGTGATACAATAGATATACTTGAGAAATTAAGACTTTTATAAATAGAAAATTCCTTATGCATGTATGTTTCAACACATTACCATAAAAAATGTGACCCCCATTAACTCCTGGCAGCTCTGATCTTCACAGCTTAGTCACAGGTAACAGCAGGGGTTGTTTTACCTACTGTGCCGAGTTAATAGGAAGCAGTAATGGGCAGCTCATCACTATAAGGCACAGAAATGCTTAACTTAGCATGTTTAACGGAGTATTGTTTTTTCCATATTTGTATAGATAATGTTGATGCTACTGCATAGTTTACATATATTGTTTTATGTTTTTAGATTCTCCGCTGTATTTTCTCCTGTATCTTTCATTACATCTTTTGGCAAGCATATTAACATTTATATCTGACTAGCTGAAACAATGTGATTTTGTCAAGTCTCTGCAGGACTTTAATTCTGTTTTCATTTCTAACATGCCTATCGCTGCAGTTGTTTGATTTTATCCACACTGGGAAGAAAGGATGCACAGTATTAAATGGATGTCACTACATCACCACCCCATGTGTTACCAGATAGCATGTGCAGATATTTTTCTTCCTGCCATCTGTGTACACTTTACCCCCTGTGCTGATATTAGTTCATATGAGATCATCTAATAACATTTGGAAACAGATACCTTTTCTCTTATATAAACATATACATATTAATTCAGTCTTTTGAAGATAGAATATTATTTTGAACTTGTGATATTGAAAAAAATGGTACATAGCGAAGGATCAGTGACTAGTATCTGCAGCTACATGGGCATAACCTAAGTTGACCTTTTGCTAAAGCATTCCTTGTTCAACAGTATTTCAGTAAATGCACAATAAGGGCTCGTTCAGATGAGCATCGTTTACATGCTGCTAAGCAATGTGTAAACCATGCTGCTGACATGCAGGGAATTCTGTGCAAGAGCGGGCTGCCTCTAGATCCATGGTGCCGCCGGGTCACACATCCGCCGCGTGGGCTACGTGCTTCCACGGCCCTCATAGGAGCCCATGGTAAGGACCCTGGACAGCGCGCACCACGGAGCTGACAGGCAAGACAGCACTTGTTGTCCGTTCTTTTTTAGAAGTACAGATTCTGCGCTTCTAAAAAAGGTCCATGTGAGCACTTTCATAGCAATCTATTGTTTGCTATAGAAGCGTGGTTTACACACTCGTCTGATCGAGCCCTAAGTAATTGTTGCTTATGTAGAATCTCAATTAAAGGGATTGTGTAGCAGTTCAGGCACTAGGGTGGAGCCTTAGGTGTAGCAGCAGCAGGTCTGGAGAGTAGTCAGATGGAAAGCCAAGAGTAAGCAATGGGAAGTCTCAGTTTGCCTTACAATGGATGAGGCAAGTAACATAGTCAGATGGAAAGCCAGGAGTCAGCAGTGGGAAGTCTTGGTTTGCAGTACAATGGATGAGGCAAGTAACGTAGTCAGGAGGGAAGCCAGAAGTTGGTTTCAGGAAGTCTTGTAGAAATAGCAGGCAAAAGAGAAGCTGCATTAAACACTATGGAGCAGAATAGTCATGCACTGAGGGAGCGGCAGGGCCAGGCTTTTATAGGAATTGCAATCAGTAGCAGGGCAGGGCTAGGACAGGGAGACAGGAAGTGGACTTAGCAGGGGGAAGCACAATGCTAGGATCAACAGAGGAGCTGGTCAGGCAAGATGGACAGCTCACTTGGGACAGAAACTGCCTGGAGTTCCCAGGTTCAAGTCCCGAAAGGTTGGCTCAGAAGAAAGCTCTTTGAGTTTGAGGTGAGTCCAACCAGGAGTATACCGAAGATTGCACGGTGAAGTGCTGCTCCCCTCTAAAAAAAAAATATGCAGGAGAAAAAAAATAGCTTTATGTCCGCTTGCATTATGTTACACACATGTTGCACTGTCATATCATCAGGAACATACAGTATATTTCCCTCTTCACACACAGGTTCTGACACAGATTTCAGCATATCCACGTTGGCATCCACATAAGTTTAGCATCCCATTGAGTTCAATGGAAATCCATGTTGTGTTCATACAGCAGAGGATTTTTCCAAACACAGATTTGAAATCCACGTAGCAGAAAAAAAAACAGAAAAACAACTTGCCAATTTTTATTACAGAATCCTTGTCATTGAATGGGGCTAATCAGCATGTGATTCCAGGGCATCTTGAAATGCAGGTCTATGGAAAATTTTGAGGCTCAGTCTTGAATTTCTGCGGCAAATTAGGTGAATTTTTCTAATGTGGATTTTAGATTGCGTGAACGAGGTCTATGCTACAAGCTCACAATAAATTACAAATAACAATGCCATTCTTGGGGGGTGGAGTAAAAAATAACATCATCAAATTTTATTTTTCAGCTCATCCTTTTGCACACAATGGTTGGCAATGCGAAACTGGCTGTATGAAAAAATATGTGATCTGAACTATAAGATTTACATGCCATTTAGTGATGAAATATCAAACTATGTAACGTCACACAGTCAGATACAAATATAATAACAGGAAATAATGAGTGAACCATTTTTTTACTGACATCCCATCAATGAATTTACTTTGCAAGTTCCTGTTCTATGTTGACATTGTAGTGAGGCATGTTGCATTGCAATGCAAATTTCTGTATCTTTAGTTCCCAGTCTCAGTAGGACACACAGAAACAGAAAGACAAGACTTCTGGAAAAGTGTTGCACTACTTTGTATCTTACTGGATTTGGATGGCATTTCTGAAGGTCAATATCTGTGCATGCAGCTGCCCGAAGGAAGCCAAGCAGGGCCAACTGGAGACAAAGTGGCGATTGCCAGGGGTCATAATCGAAGTTTACCGTTTGTGGTTTTTTTTATTTTTTAGTATCCCGAGTAGACCGCAACTTTATTGGTGGACTTTTAATGGACTTTTATCTTACATGTTTAAATAAATCTGCGCTGTCAACCAACATAACTTTTTAGCCTTAGTGGTTATTAAAAAGTCTATAGAAATAGTCACTAAATATCTGATGTTGTCTGTGAAGGTAAATAGCTAATTGAGCTCCTGAGTATGTTTATTTAAGAAGTGAATTTGCCAGTGTATATTCTATACCTTTCAGCAGTCCTTTCAGCATTAAATCCCTGCTGTGTGCTACTGTGTTATTCCAATTGATGTCTTATCTATGCAAGAATGTTAGGGATGGAGAAAGCATATGGCCTGAGTACAACATGTTCAGTGTAGTCATTTGTTTATAAGTAGAGAGGCAGAGCTGCGAGATATCTATTTTGGATAGATATATGTTTTTTTAGTAAATAAGCCTAACACTTAATACTGAACCTAGCCATCTCATATTTATTCTGCGGTTTACAAAGTTAATGGGACATTACTGAATGTTTTCTGTTGTTGCTGATTGTTGATAATTTGTTTTAATACCATCAGGGATAATGATTACAAAATAGCCACTTGAACAATCTAACACAGAAAATATAGTGTTTGCTGTTATAAAAATGGTTTATAGTATATTGCATATTTACACGCTGTCCGTGTGCTGCCCGATTCTCACAGATGCCTTAACGCTGAATGGGCTGTGCTGCGATTTTGTTTCACAGGGACCATCAGCCTGCATGTGTGTGTAGCTTGGGTTGTGCTGTGTTTTGTGAAGTCCATTGGATACATGGACATCCCCCAGACATTAATTGCATCCGCTTGAATAAGCCTTAAAGGGGTTCTGTCATTAAAATAAAAAAAAATCTACTTACCTATTCCTTCCCCGTCCGTCTACTTACCAGATCTTCGCTTGTTTCCTGCAGTCCGTGGGGGTCACCTCACCTCCAGCTGGCTGATTCTTCTGCTTCCTGTGAGGTTATGTACATTGCCGGCAGTATCCTTCCTGCCCAGCAATGTGCGTTACGTTACAGCTCACAGGCCAGCAGGGGGAGTGCTGATCTACTTCAGAGGCTGCTCATGCCAGCTGTTTCTGAAATAGATTAGCATTCATTCCTAGCCAGTGAACAACGTGACCTTGACTGACCGGCCCAAAAGAAGAATGTGAGCAATGCAGCCTTCATAACAAGCCAGCCGGGGTGCGGTGAGGTGACCCGAGGGCACTGCAGAAGCTCAGCGAGGAGAAGATGTGGTAAGGAGACTAACGGGGAAGAAATAGGTAAGCATAGATTTGTTTTTTAAATGACAAAACCTCTTCAAGACTTGAAATATAGCGTAAAGGGGTTTTCCAGGCAAATACTATTGGGGACCTATCCTCGGGATAGATTATCAGTAGTTGATTGGCTGGGGTCCACCAGCTGGGGCCCTGGCCGATCAGCTGATTTGGTATCTGCTGTCAGCACTAAACCATGCAGGGTACAGAGAGGAAGCATTTAGTTCCAATCCATGTCTAGTGGCCAGTGCTCATAATTGCAGTCGTAGCTCTCAGTGATTTTAATAAGAGCTGAGCTTGCAATTATGACTGCTGTCAATACACAGAGGTTGGAGCTGATTGCAACAGCAAGCTCACCAGCTGATTATCCAGGGTCCTGAGCGGAGGACCCCAGTAGAATAACTATGATGACCTTTCCTGAGGATAGGTCATCATCAATAGTATTTACCAGGAAAACCCTGTTAAAGTGCCATTCTATCTATTAGCTGTGTCTATTATTTCAGTTTAAGGGCTCCTTCCCACGGACGGATTTCCACTTCATAATTCGCGGCGGAAATCTGCTGCGTTGCCCGCAGCTATTAGGTTCTATTGAACCTAATAGCTCAGGGCTCACGGTGCGAAATTCCACCGCGGAATTCCGCACCGTGAAATCACCCGTCCTAACCCGCGGCATGCGCGGACAGCTTCCATTGCAGTCAATGGAAGCCGTCCGTTTACGCTATCTTCCGCTGTAGCAGCGGAAGATAGCGTGAAATCGCCTCTCCGTCTACCGCCGGCGCATCATATAACACAGCCGGCCGCATCATGTGACGCGGTGGGCATGTCATGTGACGTGGCCGGCGTGTCACATGACGCTGTGGCGCATCACGCTGAAGCGTCTTGCGGGAGCGAGGACGCCGGATCCGCAGGTAAGTTTGGGGTCTCTGGGGGGCGCCGTGACGGGCTCCGCAGCGGTATTCACGCGGCGGAGTCTGTCACGGCCGTGTGCAGCCGGCCTAACTCAGTTTAGGTATAAACTAATGATGTTCTATTATGATATTTAGTTGGATTGTGATCCTGGAGAGGTGTAAGGGTGTGGCCCCCAGCTATTTGTCAGGTGGTAAATGTCCTTTGTGCAATAACCCCATTGAGTTAACTTTGTAGTGGCAGCTACAGGTGCAGTATTAGGGTTCAGTCACACGGGCGCATCGGCACCCGTACACAGGTGGCGATGCGCCCATGTGACTGGGCCCTCACTGCAGGAAGAAGACGGCCATACCTCAAGACGGACGTCTCTCTGCAGCGCCGAAGAAAGAACACATGACCGGCAATGAAGCCGGTCACATGTTCTTTCTCCCGGCGCTGCAGAGAGACGTCCGTCTTGAGGTACGGCCGTCTTCCTCCTGCAGTAACACGGGCGCCGATGCGCCCGTGTGACTGAGCCCTTAAAGTGACCCTCTGTGCTGGAGGAACAAATATGGCTGAACCACTTCTCTGACTACCTGATGCACTCTGTGCATTAGTCTGCATCAGTAGACTGGTCAGCACTGCTCATGTGGGCAGAACTGGCTAATTAAAGTAGCCTGTAGCATCTTAGACTAATTGTGCATCAGGTAGTCAGAGAAGCTGGTGCAGCCATCTTTGTTTTCCTTGTTCGGAGGGACGCTTTAACCACTAAGCCACACTAGACCACCAGGGATATTACAGGAATACAATCCCTAACCCTATTTGTACAAATGTATGATAAAGTACATGGCAAAGTATGTATAATAGGGGTGGAGGTAGAAAGCAGAGAGCTCTGTTCTCTCTGTTATAAGCAGTACTCTACTTGGGAATTCACCTTTAATAATGCTTAACATGGTAACATGGTGTCAGTATTAATCTCATTATCCTATGCATCACTCTTTTTGTATTGGGAAGAATAAACCTTTAAATGTGGCTTTGTATATAATATTCCTTAAGTTTTAGTGAACTATTAAAAAGAAAAGAAAATGTTGCTGTGGCCCGTCAGTATGTAAGAATGAATATTCTATTTATTCAGCTAAAAGTCCACATTCTTGAAAAAAAAAATTGTAGCTCTGCCAGAAATTGATTACACGTATGTTCCGACCTTATTATTGCTAATATTTTGACTTCATGAATTAAGATATATTTTATATATATTTTATCATGTGCTCCAATAAAGAGAATGATTGTAAGAGACAGTATCCCATCTGTGGGACTTCTGAGTGCACAGTAGAGGAAGGAAGCTTTAAACCCTTTAGGGATATAGCGATCGGTGTGGAAACATAAACTAGTTGTAAGGAAATGTGTTCCTTTGGTCAGTCTTCATAAGCTGTAAAACTACATTCCATGTTTTTTCAGTGATGAGTTCTGTCCTGTGCCAACGAGGGAAAATACATCACCTTTATTTCCAATGAAAACAAAAATCATCAGTTATGTTTTCGTCTTCTGTAAAATGGTTTTATTTAGGGTCTAGACGTGTCTCATAATATTTTTAGACAAAAAAACCTTGCATAGTTAATTCATGTATGCTGGGTTTAAAGAATTTTAGTACATATAGGACCCAATTAGTAATCATCTATAATTTTAAAAAATAACAGTATATTAATAATAACCATCATTAAAGCCAACACATTGATAGAACCCAGATAAGTGGAAGTTCGAAATGTCATTATGTCAAAAAATACCTTTAACTCTGTATTTAGAAATAACCTGTTACGTCATATGAGCTTCGTGTGGCTCTAAGGCAGCAGAAAGGCGAGTTCAATCTCCCCATGATTCAGGTAGCCGGCTCAAGGTTAACTCTCAGCCTTGCATCCTTCTGAGGTCGGTAAAATGAGTACCAGCTTGCTGGGGGGGTAATAAATAAATTACTTAAAAGCGCTGTGGATTAAGTTGGTACTATACAAATAACAAGATATGAGCACCATAAACTTAGTTTATGGGCTCATAGAACAGGGGATGTGGAGTCCAGGTATGTATTGTTTTTATACTTATCGGTCTCCCCATTCCTTGGCTATCAGCTGTGGAAACTAGTGCTCGGTCCATGCATCAAGCTCTTCTCTGCTGTCAGTGTGCACTCACACACTATTGTCTATGGGTGTGTGCATGCACTGACTATAAAGGCCCGTTTCACATCAGTTTAGCAAGAGCATATTACACATGCATTTTTGCATCCGTATTACAGAGCAGTATCTCAAGCCAACCATGGTTATCCTGACTTGAACTAGACCCTGATACTAAATAAATTCCTCTGATGCTCTGAGTTCAGATACCCATGGTTGGCCAGGGAAACTCATCTGTATTACAGATACATAAATGTGCCAGTCGTATGCTCATGTGGAACTGAACTAAGGGTCCATGCTCACCACAATTGCCATGTGAATAAAACTTTTTATTTACATAGCAAACCGTATTGAAGTTCAAAAAAGAGCATTCCATAATCATTGAGTAAAGTTAATATCCATAGTAAATGTATCAGTTACCCTATTTTACCTCTTCCACACCTTGATGTAACAGTACATCAAGGGCTTTAGGTAGTTGGTGCACCTTGATGTAGTATTACATTGAGGTATTGCATGGGCATTTTCCACTGTGCCCACTCAATCACTGGTGGGAGGACAACTGTAATGTGCAGTCACGCTGCTTCCTCAGCAGCTGGGATTGGAGAAGTCACCTTTTGTCTAAATATGTATCAGCGATATGTACTCATGTAGGTCAGCAATGAATCCAGTAAAATGGAAAAAACAAGGTAGAATGATGTTTTTTTGCTTGTCTTCTCAACTGTAATTAAAGATTAAAGATGTATATATATATATATATATATATATATATATATATATATATATATACATACTACACCTCAGAATGGTACATGTAAAAACTGCAACTTGTCCTACAAAAAACAAGTCTCTGTATTGAAGAATTGAGGGGAAAAAAAGTGTATTAATTCAAGATTGGTAGAATGAAAAATCCAAAAATTATGGGTCATCCCAAAGGCGAAAAGTGGCCTGGTACTAGATAGTTTAAGGAAATTTACAATATGTAAAACTATGCACACACAGTGCTCTAGACAAGTGTGCTAGTCCATGGCAGTTGTCCTTCCAAGTTACTTGCGTATTTGAATGTCTGTTTTAACCCTCGTTATTTACAGTAGGGTCTTTTCAGACCCCAAATTATATTTTTTGTTTAAATTTGTTTAAATCTGTTGATCACATCCATTTGTGACTTTATTAGATACCTAATGTCTTGTAGATACTATCATTGTTCTGCTTCTAAGTTACTTACTTTGCTTTTATAGAAATGGGTAATTTCGCTTCAAGGGTCAGTATTGACACCATGGTGAAGTTGTCATAGTGCAAACATTATGAAGTCAAATAGGACCCTGTCTTTAAGTTTGTACAGGATGAAATACTACTGTCCAGTCGAATCCTGAAGTAAAACATCCTATGAAGTTTAAAACTAAAAGATCGCGACCTGTTGATTGCTGCATTTTTGGATACAATTGCAACACGATTCTTGTTTCACACATGCCAAAACAAAGTAATGTTGTGGTCTTGTTTAGTTCTCTCCATCATGATGATGAAATATGTGAATTATCTAAGAAACCTGATATTATTCACTACTATAACAGTACCAAAGGTGGAGTAGACACTTCGAGTCACTTATGTGCCTGATACACGATTACAAGGGGAACACAAAGATGGACTCTCACTCTTCTTTTGTATTGTCATCACTCAACATCTGTTTGGTTTACATATCAAATAATCGGCAAATGTACAGGAACATAGGAAAATACATAGGAAGAAATTCACGTCATAAGAACTTATTGCACTGGAAGTAGTCTGAAGATATGACAACCCTAAGAAGACACGATGAGTGAAGATGACAATAAATCTGTATGGCTTTGTTGAAGATATTCAGACCAGGGGAATAACTATAGAGGGTGCAGGGGATGCAGTTGCACCCGGGCCCAGGAGCCCTAGGGGGCCCATAAGGCCTTTCTTCTTCATATAATGAGCCCAGTACTATGAATAAAGCATTATAGTTGGGGGCCCTGTTACAGGTTTTGCATTGGGCCCAGAAGCTTCAAGTTATGTCTCTGTGCAGCATGGTTTAGATATGGGTACGGGTACAGATACAGATAGAGGGGGGGCCCAGCCCACCTTTTGCATCAGGGCCCCTGAGCCTTTAGTTACGCCCCTGATTCAGACTATCCCTCCATCCATGCAGACTGACAAGCAAAATCCAGAAGCTACCCAAGAACCCCAGTAAGGGCCAAAAAGCAGGAAACAGGAGATGCAGTCTGTACAAATAGAAGAAGAACACGAAAAACAAGTATGTGCCAAATACAAAATGTAGATGTGCAAAACACACTCCAAAATAAAGGTCATCTGTAAAAAGTACTCACATGTTTTTCCAGTTGAAGAAAGCAATTGAGGCGCTAGTTGACGGTGTTCCTTTCTATCAAATTAAACATTTTAATGATATCCAAAGATGCAAAGTATTCAAATAACAAAATCTGTACTTCCATAGTACGCAAAATAAGGATTTTTGTTAATGGGGTCAAAAATGACCCCACAGTTAATACTACATTGTGATATTCCACAGTGAATAGAGGGTTCATAAAGTTGAATTTTTATTTGCCGCGGCTATGCTATTTTTCAATAAAGCTCAAATTAATTTCCAACCCAGAGTTATCTGTAGGGAAGTTCTATGAATACTACCTATTATGAGTCTTTTCTAAAATTTAAAATCTTTATTGCTCAAATTGAAGTGGGAGAACTATGTAAAGTTGCTTTAGGAAATCCTATAGACAAGATAAGATGTGAGCTAACACAGATCAGAGCGCTTGTGCTTGCCTTCATCATCTTTCTTTGTTTATCACACCATTCCCCTGATGCATTACCTAGTCAGACTTTCCCTGACTTAACATATCAGTCTACACATCTGTCATGGACAGAACTTATATAGGACTACACTGTTTATTATATAGGATTATATTGCTTAACTGTATTATCCGTTCAGGTCGCAGAAAGGTCCTTAAGAAGCATATATGTTTTCCATTTATAGCTCACATTTCAGGAAATTATCTTAATCTTTTTTTAATGCATCCTATGTATATTTTGAAGTGCTTATGAGATGATAGACGATGAGCTTGGTGTACGCAAAAAATAATGAGCTGACAAGACTGTGGTGTGGATTACTGCCTTTCTATTTCGATGACTTATGCTTTGTAGGGTGTTAAACAAGCATATCTAATATCTCATGATCATGTCATCGAAGTCTGGCTGGAGAAAGTTCTTATGAGTTTTAGTGTAAAGAAAACTAAAGACTTTAGCGGAATGGTTCTATTTCTATTCATCTCTATTCATTGTCCTTCTACACTTTCCGAAGACAGTATAAAAGTATTGCGCAACAATGTCTGGAACTGAGTGTCTTCAACAATATAAGGTCTTGTGATAACTTACTTTTACATCTTTATGTATAGGAAAAGCCATACCAGTGCACAGAATGTAACAAGGCTTTCAGTCAAAAGCGGGGACTTGATGAACACATGAGGACACACACTGGAGAGAAACCATTCCAATGTGATGTAAGTTTTACAGTCTTTTTATATTAGGATTTAATTACTATGTATTATTTATATAGTAGTGATAAAGTCTTTAGCACTCTACACAGCATGTTGTAGAACGATGGCTTGAAGCTTGTATCCTTTATAAAGCTAAAGCTGGAAGTATCAACGAATTTCCAATAATCTCATATACAGTGATACCTTGGGTTAAGAGTGGCTTGGCTTACAAGCTTTTTGACTTGAGAGCAGGCTCTCTCCTAAATTTTTGCTTTGACTTAAGAGCAAGAACTTAGGTTAAGAGCCTTGCTCTTAATGGAGCCGCCGCTGTTGCCAGTGGCCCTATTGAAAGCAATGGCCTGCCGGCAACCCCTGCAGTGATTTTCGGGCAAGAGCTTTGAATATAAGCGCTTCCATAGCTGTAGTAAAAAATATATACTCACCTGTCCACCGCTGGCAGTGCTCAGGCGTGTCAAGCCGCCGCTTGTTCTCCCTGCAGGGGTGCCAGTGGTCCTATTGCTTTCAAAGGGGTAACGCCATCCCCATTGTAATCAGTGGGAAAGCTTCATGATCTGGAATGGATTAATGACTTTTCCATTCATTTCAATGGAAAAATTGATTTGACTTACAAGTGTTTTGGGTTAAGAGTAGAGATGAGCGAGCACCAAAATGCTCGGGTGCTCGTTACTCGGGACGAAATTATCGCGATGCTTGAGGGTTCGTTTCGAATAACGAACCCCATTGAAGTCAATGGGCGACCCGAGCATTTTTGTATATCGCTGATGCTCGCTAAGGTTTCCATTTGTGAAAATCGGGGCAATTCAAGAAAGTGATGGGAACGACACAGCAACGGATAGGGCAAGCAAGGGGCTACATGTTGGGCTGCATCTCAAGTTCCCAGGTCCCAGACAGGTACAACTCCGCAATGGGAATTCCGTGTGCACCCACAGCATGGGTGGCTCCCTGGAACCCACCGGCTGTACATTAATGTATCCCATTGCAGTGCCCATCACAGCTGAGGTAATGTCATGTTTAATGCAAGTGGGCTTTGGCCCACACTGCATGCCCCAGTCAGACTGGGGTTCTTTAGAAGTGGACACATGCAGTTACAACTCCGTGTGGACCCACGGCATGGGTGGCTCCCTGGAACCCACCGGCGGTACATAAATATATCCCATTGCAGTGCCCAACACACCTGATGTAACGTCAGGTGTGATGCAGGTGGGCTAAAAATTAATTGGATTACACTGTAGGCGAGGGCCCCAAAAAATTGGTGTACCAACAGTACTAATGTACCTGAGAAAAATTGCCCATGCCCAACCAAGAGGGCAGGTGAAACCCATTAATCGCTTTGGTTAATGTGGCTTAATTGGTAACTAGGCCTGGAGGCAGCCCAGTTAAAATAAAAATTGGTTCAAGTGAAAGTTTCAACGCTTTAATGAGCATTGAAACGTATAAAAATTGTTTACAAAAATTATATCACTGAGCCATGTGGGCCTAAGAAAAATTGCCCGTTCGGCATGATTATGTGAGGTTTCAGGAGGAGGAACAGGAGGAGGAGGAGGAATATTATACACAGATTGATGAAGCAAAAATGTCCCCGTTTTGGATGGTGAGAGAGAACGATGCTTCCATCCGCGGGTGCAGCCTACGTATTGCTTAGGTATCGCTGCTGTCCGCTAGTGAAGAAGAGAAGTCTGGGGAAATCCAGGCTTTGTTCATCTTGATGAGTGTAAGCCTGTCGGCACTGTCGGTTGACAGGCGGGTACGCTTATCCGTGATGATTCCCCCAGCCGCACTAAACACCCTCTCTGACAAGACGCTAGCCGCAGGACAAGCAAGCACCTCCAGGGCATACAGCGCGAGTTCAGGCCACGTGTCCAGCTTCGACACCCAGTAGTTGTAGGGGGCAGAGGCGTCACCGAGGACGGTTGTGCGATCGGCTACGTACTCCCTCACCATCCTTTTACAGTGCTTCCGCCAACTCAGCCTTGACTGGGGAGCGGTGACACAGTCTTGCTGGGGAGCCAGAAAGCTGGCAAAGGCCTTGGAGAATGTTCCCCTGCCTGCGCTGTACATGCTGCCTGATCTCTGCGCCTCCCCTGCTACCTGGCCCTCGGAACTGCGCCTTCTGCCACTAGCGCTGTCTGATGGGAAGTTTACCATCAGTTTGTCCACCAGCGCCCTGTGGTATAGCATCATTCTGGAACCCCTTTCCTCTTCGGGAATGAGAGTGGAAAGGTTCTCCTTATACCGTGGGTTGAGCAGTGTGTACACCCAGTAATCCGTAGTGGCCAGAATGCGTGTAACGCGAGGGACACAAGAAAGGCATCCTAACATGAAGTCAGCCATGTGTGCCAGGGTACCTGTACGCAACACATGGCTGTCCTCACGAGGAAGATCACTTTCAGGATCCTCCTCCTCCTCCTCCGGCCATACACGCTGAAAGGATGACAGGCAAGCAGCATGTGTACCCTCAGCAGTGGGCCAAGCTGTCTCTTCCCCCTCCTCCTCATGCTCCTCCCCCTCCTCCTCCTCCTCAACGCGCTGAGATATAGACATGAGGGTGCTCTGACTATCCAGCGACATACTGTCTTCCCACGCCTCAGTTTCCGAGTGCAAAGCGTCTGCCTTTATGCTTTGCAGGGAACTTCTCAAGAGGCATAGCAGAGGAATGGTGACGCTAATGATTGCAGCATCGCCGCTCACCATCTGGGTAGACTCCTCAAAGTTTCCAAGGACCTGGCAGATGTCTGCCAACCAGGCCCACTCTTCTGTAAAGAATTGAGGAGGCTGACTCCCACTACGCTGCCCATGTTGGAGTTGGTATTCCACAATAGCTCTACGCTGCTCATAGAGCCTGGCCAACATGTGTAGCGTAGAGTTCCACCGTGTGGGCACGTCGCACAGCAATCGTTGCACTGGCAGATTAAACCGATGTTGCAGGGTCTGCAGGGTGGCAGCGTCCGTCTTAAAGTTGCGGAAATGTGCGCTGACCAGGCGCACCTTTCCGAGCAGGTATGACAAGTGTGGGTAGCTTTTCAGAAAGCGCTGAACCACCAAATTAAAGACATGGGCCAGGCATGGCACGTGCGTGAGGCTGCCGAGCTGCAGAGCCTCCACGAGGTTACGGCCGTTGTCACACACGACCATGCCCGGTTGGAGGCTCAGCGGCGCAAGCCAGCGGTCGGTCTGCTCTGTCAGACCCTGCAGCAGTTCGTGGGTCGTGTGCCTCTTCTCTCCTAAGCTGAGTAGTTTCAGCACGGCCTGCTGACGCTTGCCCACCGCTGTGCTGCCGTGCCGCGCGACACTGACTGCTGGCGACGTGCTGCTGCTGACACATCTTGATTGCGAGACAGAGGTTGCGTCTGAGGAGGAGGAGGAGGAGAGTGGTTTAGTGGAGGAAGCATACACCGCCGCAGATACCAGCACCGAGCTGGGGCCCGCAATTCTGGGGGTGGGTAGGACGTGAGCGGTCCCAGGCTCTGACTCTGTCCCAGCCTCCACTAAATTCACCCAATGTGCCATCAGGGAGATATAGTGGCCCTGCCCGCCTGAGCTTGTCCACGTGTCTGTTGTTAAGTGGACCTTGGCAGTAACCGCGTTGGTGAGGGCGCGTACAATGTTGCGGGAGACGTGGTCGTGCAGGGCTGGGACGGCACATCGGGAAAAGTAGTGGCAACTGGGAACTGAGTAGCGCGGGGCCGCCGCCGCCATCATGCTTTTGAAAGCCTCCGTTTCCACAAGCCTATACAGCAGCATCTCCAGGCTGATCAATTTGGCAATGTGCACGTTTAACGCTTGAGCGTGCGGGTGCGTGGCGGCGTACTTGCGCTTGCGCTTAAACAGTGGCGCTTAGCGACGTCTGGACGCTGCGCTGAGAGACATTGCTGGATGGGGCCGAGGACAGCGAAGGTGAGGGTGTGGGTGCAGGCCAGGAGACGGTAGTGCCTGTGTCCTCAGAGGGGGGTTGGATCTCAGTGGCAGGTTGGGGCACAGGGGAGAGGCAGTGGTGCAAACCGGAGGCGGTGAATGGCCTTCATCCCACCTTGTGGGGTGCTTGGCCATCATATGCCTGCGCATGCTGGTGGTGGTGGCTCCCCAGCTGATCTTGGCGTGACAAAGGTTGCACACCACTGTTCGTCGGTCGTCAGGCGTCTCTGTGAAAAACTGCCACACCGTAGAGCACCTTGACCTCTGCAGGGTGGCATGGCGCAAGGGGGCGCTTTGGGAAACAGTTGGTGGATTATTCGGTCTGGCCCTGCCTCTACCCCTGGCCACCGCACTGGCTCGGCCTGTGCCCACACCCTGACTTGGGCCTCCGCGTCCTCGCCCGCATCCACGTACTCTAGGCCTACCCCTACCCCTCAGCATGGTGTATTACCAGTAGTGCAGAAAGAGAACGCTGTAATTAAATGTGCCGCTTATTGGCCTGTGGTTGGAGGCTGACGTCGCTTACGGAACGCCAGGAAATAATTTTGCGCAAGCCTGCTGTAACACTTAGCTGGCTGCGTATGAATTAGGAGGACAACTACACCCAGCACAGACCCAGAACACTGAGGACGGTCACAGGCAGCCCAAATAGATTTTTTTCCCCAAATGTTTTTGCAAAGGCCCACTGCCTATATACACTGTATATGTCTTCTGTCCCTGCGTCACCACTACTGGCCCTGGAGTATGTAAAATAACTGCAGACTGTTGCACTGTGAACTGGAATGTGATGTAACAGCCAACACAGAGCCAGGAAATAATTTTGCGCAAGCCTGCTGTAACACTTAGCTGGCTGCGTATGAATTAGGAGGACAACTACACCCAGCACAGACCCAGAACACTGAGGACAGTCACAGGCAGCCCAAATAGATTTTTTTCCCCAAATGTTTTTGCAAAGGCCCACTGCCTATATACACTGTATATGTCTTCTGTCCCTGCGTCACCACTACTGGCCCTGGAGTATGTAAAATAACTGCAGACTGTTACACTGTGGACTGGAATACAGCGGTGATTTAACAGCCAACACAGAGCCAGGAAATAATTTTGCGCAAGCCTGCTGTAACAATTAGCTGGCTGCGTATGAATTAGGAGGACAACTACACCCAGCACAGACCCAGTACACTGAGGACAGTCACAGGCAGCCCAAATAGATTTTTTTTCCAAAATGTTTTTGGAAAGGCCCACTGCCTATATTCAATAAATATATGTCTTCTGTCCCTGCCTCACAATGTATGTCTTCTGTCCCTGCCTCACAATATATGTCTTCTGTCCCTGCCTCACAATATATGTCTTCTGTCCCTGCCTCACCACCACTACTGGGCCTGGAGTATGTATAATTACTGCATGGCGCAATGCTCCGCATGGCCGATATACAAAAAAAACAAAATGTGCAACACTGCAAAAAGCAGCCTCCACAGTACTGCACACGGTTAGATGTGGCCCTAAGAAGGACCGTTGGGGTTCTTGAAGCGAAAAATACTCCTAACACTCTCCCTATAGCAGCTCCGGCACCAACAGCACTTTCCCTCCTCTATGTCAGAACAAATCTGTGGGGAGCCGCGGGAGGGGCCGATTTTTATACTCGGGTGACACCTGATCTCGCCAGCCACTCACTGCAGGGGGGTGGTATAGGGCTTGAACGTCGCAGGGGGAAGTTGTAATGCCTTCCCTGTCCTTCTATTGGCCAGAAAAGCGCGCTAACGTCTCAGAGATGAAAGTGAAAGTAACTCGAACATCACGTGGTACTCGTCACGAGTAACGAGCATCTTGAACACGCTAATACTCGAACGAGTATCAAGCTCGGACGAGTACGTTCGCTCATCTCTAATTAAGAGCTTCGACACGGAACAAATTAAACTCTTAACCCAAGGCCCCACTGTACTACCATTTATCAATTTAACTCCTTAATGAGAAGGTCATGTGAGGACTTTTTGTGGGGTGAGTTGTAGATTTTATTGGTACAACTTTTTTGGTACTATAACTTTTATTAAAGGGGTTGTATCGCGAAAGCAAGTGGGGTTAAGCACTTCTGTATGGCCATATTAATGCACTTTGTAATATACATCGTGCATTAAATATGAGCCATACAGAAGTTATTCACTTACCTTCCCTGCGCTGGCGTCCCCGTCTCCATGGCTCCGTCTAACCTCAGCGTCTAATCGCCTGATTAGACGCGCTTGCGCAGAAGGGTCTTCTGCCTTCGGGTCTGTCCGGCAGCAGCAGCGTTCTGGCTCCGCCCCCTTCTACTCGTCATCGCGTAGCTCCGCCCCGTCACGTGTGCCGATTCCAGCCAATCAGGAGGCTGGAATCGGCACACATGATGGGGCGGAGCTACGTGATGACGCGTAGAAGGGGGCGGAGCCAAAACGCAGCTCGTGCCAGACCGAGCCGAAGGCAGAAGACTCTTCTGCGCTAGCGTGTCTAATCGGGCGATTAGACGCTGAAGTTAGACGGAGCCATGGAGACGGGGACGCCAGCGCAGGGAAGGTAAGTGAATAACTTCTGTATGGCTCATATTTAATGCACGATGTATATTACAAAGTCCATTAATATGGCAATACAGAAGTGCTTAACCCCACTTGCTGCCGCGAGACAACCCCTTTAATGTTTTTTGAAGGGCTAGGAGAAAAAAAAACACATCAATTCTGCCAAAGTTTTTTTTTCTTTGTACAGCATTAATCATGCATCATAAATGACATGATAATTATTTTTTGCAGGTAAAACAATTATATCAATACCAAAATTATATATTTTTAAAAGGTTTTTCTACTTTTGCACACTAAGGGCTCAGTCAGACGGGCGTTTTTTCGCGCGATTTGCGCATGCGCATGCGTCCGGCGATTTATAAAACCATTGCTTTGCAATGGTATCGGACACATGAGCGCTTTTTATGCGCTCGTCCGATAAATTATGGAACAGAAATCGCAGATCGCACCTATCTGCGATTCCTATTCTCTTCTCTATATGCGCTCAATGGGGCCGGCGGCAGCAGCGCCGACCCCATTGAGAACATATAGTAGACAAATCATTCTCCTCTGCCACAGCTGTAACAGAATGACAGAAGAATGACGTTTGCCCATTGAATTCAATGAAGCCGGCAATACAGCCGGCTCCATTGAAAGCAATGGGCTGCCGGCGATTGCACGATGAATTTTCGGGAAGGGCTTAAAAATATAAGCCCTTGCCGGAAATTCATCCAGAAATGTGTAAAAACAAAAAAAATATATATACTCACCTGGTCCCGGCAGACGGAGTTCAGCCGCGGCCGGCCGGCAGTTCTGCGCTGAGCCAATCAGAGGCAGCACTTACTCACGCATTCATGAATTCATGGATGGGTGTGAGTGAGAGCTGCCTCTGATTGGTGAGGCTGTGACCAATCAGAGGCAGCTCATTCAGCAGGCGGGGATTTTAAATCCCCGGCTGCTGAATACTACTCAGAGCAGTTCAGGAGAACTGCCAGCCGGCCGCGCTAAACTCCGTCTGCCGGGACAAGGTGAGTATATATATTTTTTTTGTTTTTACACATTTCTGGATGAATTTCCGGCAAGGGCTTATATTTTTAAGCCCTTCCCGAAAATTCATCGTGAGATCGCCCGCAGCCCATTACTTTCAATGGAGCCGGCTGTATTGCCGGCTCCATTGAATTCAATGCGCTGGACAGCTCTGGACCGTTTCTATTGAAACGCGGCTAGGAGCAGATTTTTCGGGCGATTTTTCAGCCCCGGTCACACGATTTGCGGATGCGCATCCGTCATGCGATCCGCAAATCGTGGCAAAAAACGCCCGTGTGACTAAGGCCTAAAAACCTTTTTGGGGATTTTTTGGTTTATGCATCATTGCATTTAAATTCAAAGTTTCATAAGGTTTTTACTTTTCCATCGATAGAGCTCTGAGAGGGCTTGTTTTTCCGTGACAATATGTAGTTTTTATTGGTATCATTTTGGGGTACATATGGGTTTTTTGATCACGTCTATTGACTTTTTGTGGGGAGGTGAAGGTGCACAACAAAGGTGTTTTTCTTTTACTATTTTCTTTACTTTTTGTACAATTTTTATGTCCCTGTAGGGCACTTGAAACTGTAATGCTATGATTGCACTGATAATACATTGCAGTGCTGTACTTCTGTACTGCAATACATTATTGTTTTTCATAGTAATCCCAGGCAATGGCAAATCTAGACGTCACTGTCTGACATCCGGTTTTCATGGCAAACAATTGTCCCTCCGTGGTTACATGGTGGAGAGTCAATGACATCCCTCTGTGAACACTTTACATACAGTGATTATCATTGATGGTGGCATGTAAGCTGATCCCCGCTGCTGCAGAGGGAGGCTGGCTGTAACAGCTACTAAGCCCACGCCATCCATAGGATGTAAGTTTAAGTCCATTTGCAGCAACTCCTTCCCAGCCAGGATGTACATTTACGTCCCGGGGCGGGAATGGGTTAAGAAGTCAAACAATGTTGTTATTTGAATTTGCTCATGTATGAACTGTATTTCCAAATGGTGCGTCTTTTAATTATGCCATGTGATACCTATTTTTTCAGGTTTGTGACCTATCATTCTCACTCAAAAAAATGTTGATCCGACACAAACTAACTCACAACCCTAATCGTCCCATGGCAGAGTGCCAGCTGTGCCACAAGAAGTTTACAAGAAATGACTACCTCAAGGTGCATATGGAGAATGTGCATGGAGAAACGGACAGTTAATTTGCAGCTGCCAGAAATGATACTATGGATTTTGTTTACTTGGGCGGTACACAAAATAATTCCATGTCTGAGACATACTATGTTTGTACAAGGACCAATACAATAATAAGCTGTGTTCATATTAGCATTGTGGCTGTTTATAATATTGCCATGACCAGTAGAATGGATCTGTAAAGTTACAATGGGATCCATTGGGATCCAGCTATTCTTGCTGACAAAAATGCTGACCTGGAAGTTCGCTCTGCGAATGTAAACAGTCTTAACATTTGTGAAGCTACTCCAAAGGGTAATAGTTGGCACTTTATATACTTAAAAAAAAATGGTATCTGATTTTTGATTATTTGTCACAAGTATGCCTATAGGAGTGCTGTTAGCAATAAGGCAGCAATTCAGTTTGCATATTTAGGGAGGAAAGGGATGGATAATGCTTGAAAAATGTTTCATCCACTGCTGTATGAAACAATCGGTTTTACATAGGGTATGGCTAGAGCTATACTATGTGTATTATAATGTGAAGCTGTGCTATAATATGGCAGTTCCAACTATACATACTGTAGTAGTCTCATTGACAAGATCATTCGGTTATTTACAGATGACAACTTTGTGGAGCAATGCAATGTCTTGTTAGAGCAGTACAGTTACCGGTAGTACATACCAGTTTTCACTATGTATCCCTAATATAAGACTTCAAAATGTCAAAATGTGTTTGTTCTGTATTGTTCTTGTAACTCGTCCTTTTTAAGTTTTGTAAAGTTTTGTAAAGTTTAACAGTATGCTTTTATACTTTTTGACTATTTTTTTGTGCTCTTTGGTCTGTTAGAGCAATAGATATACGGTACTGAGAGAATGTGGTGTTAGGTGAACTTGTATTGATTTTTTAAATGAATGTTAATGTGCAAAGGCCACATTAAAGAGGAATAATAGTATCAATTCTTTTTACATAACGTTTCACAGGACAAATTTGGGCATTAGGGTATTGCTTTTCAGAATAAAATGTCAAGTAAGCACAAAACAAAGTGGACGTGAGGATGTGTTTCTTAATTAATATTATTGTAGCATGCTAAATAAATTGAACAATATAAAGGCTAATTCCCACAGGCGGATTTCTGCCGCGTATCACGCGGCGGAAATCCACGGCGTTGCGCCACAGCTATAAGGTTCTATTGAACCTAATAGTGCAATGCTCACGGTGTAGAATTCCATTGCGGAATTCCGCCCCGTGAATTCTTCCGTACTCACCTGAGGCATGTTCTATTTGCCGCGGGCGTATGCGCGGACGGCTTCCATTGCACTCAAGGGAAGCCGTCCGTCACGCTTACTTCCGCTGTGTAGCACAGCGGAAGATAGCGCAAAAACACTTTCCCGCCTACCGCCGGCCGCGTCATATGCACTCTACTGCGCATGCGCGTCGGAGCATCACGCGGGATGTCGGGCAGTGGATCCGGAGGTAAGTATGGCGTGTCTGGGGGGGCGCCGTGACGGGCTCCGCTGCGGTATTCCACCTGCAGAGCCCGTCAAGGCCGTGGGCATTAGGCCTAAGACAGCTTTTGCAGAGTCAAAACTAGGCTTTCCTTAATAATGGGCAAAGATTCAGTTGGTTGCCGTAGCTTTGTATTTTTTTTTTTTTATAAATGTCTTTATTGCACAGATCAGGTTACACAAATAGTAATGTCATAAATTTGTTAGAGTCCTTCTTTCTTTGTATGTGTGTGTTAGTCCTAACCTGTTTTTTTTTTTTCCTTTTCTTTCAATTACTAAAAAACATAACAAACTCAACTTTAAAACACATAGTTGACATACATTAACTCAGTCTCTTGATCTACTACGACCACCTATATTTTTGGTCTACTGACCTGTGTGTTGAGGATCTTCAAGTTTGTGGAGGCCTCCCGTGTCCACGGCACAACTCATGTATCACCCTAAACAGGTATTTCCCCAGCTGCTATTTGTTCCTGGAACCAGCAGGTATAGCTAAAGCAGTCCCTCAGTTTATCTTTTACCCTTTGTGGTAGTTGTTGGATAAAGCTCTCCCAAGTTTCGAAGAAGGCTTGTACCTTTTTTTCCTTAAATAATGATGTTTCTGCCCAGTCCATTTGGAACAGGAATGCTAATTTGTCTAGGAACAATCTGAATGGGGGCCCTGTTGGCTGAATCCATGTTTGCAGTATGGCTTTTTGTCCTGCTGCTGCTATGAAGTGTAGTAGTTTTCTTACGCCTCTTGTGCAGCGGTATGTTTCTGGGTCTAGATATCCAAATATTGCCCATGTCGGCTCTTGTGGGCAGAAATTCGTTAAATGTGTTTTTGTAGCTTTGTATTTTTAATAAATACCCTAGCCAAGGCAGTTGCCGAAAAATCGCTCAAACGAGGGTTTTCAATTGCTAGTTGTCTCATGTAAAAGCAAGACCCAAAAGAGTACTGAGCGAGAAATTGCACATTAGCTGCTAGTCGCTTCATTTTAGCTCACTGAAACAAAACAACTAGTGAGCGACTTCTTACTCAATGTGAACAGGCAGTCATTCATCTTTGAATGACTGCCTGTTCACAGTAAATGGAGGCTGGTGGCTGGAAGAGGTCTCAGGCCTGAGGATTGTGCAAGACTTAACTGATCTCAGATCCAAACTTGGGATCGTCACTCGTAGACATACCGCTAGGTCTGGTGGCCTTTTTACTCTCTTAAAACCCACAATTTTAGACTTCGTCACTCAGGCTGTAGACCATGTACTGCATCTCACTAGGTGGGAACAGTACTATTTCTATCAACTGCACGTGCAGTGATGCAATGTGTTTTTCTTGCACTCACCTGTGTAAATATCGCGTAAATGCTGGAACACTCTAGAGGTTTTCTTACAGCTTGATGATGACCACCTGGCACCCAGCACCAGGTCCACACTATAGCGTTCTTCTGGAACTAGAGGTCCCAGAATTGTGACTTCGGCTCTTTGGGAACTATAACTCTCATTAGTATCAATTTTGGTTAATTTTGTTCCTGGACATTCGCGCTGGATGTTTTACCAGTAGTCCACCATCATATGTGTAACCTGTGGTCCTTATTTCCTGGTGAAATCATTCACCCTGTTCATCACCTACATCACCATGACAATCTGGAAATCCATCCAGAATGACTGAAGGTCCTGCAATCTGATGCTCATGTTACACCCAAGTGTTCAGAAAGAGAAGTGCGCATATTCTCCACAAGTTCATCGGAGTTTGCGGTCTTATAGTTCCGAAGGAAATACTTTACAACCATACAAAACAGCGACTGCGCACATGCCTCAAGGTTGTCTGCTGAATCTTGGAGATAGTCTTTCATGAGATTTGTGGTCCATCGAATTTACCTGCTTTTAGCTTCTCCAGGTTCATCGCAGGAAATTTTCTACATTTGTAGACAAAACACGTTCCACTTCTTTTCAATGTCTTTACAATTTGGTTCATTAAACCAAGTTTGATATGCAGTGGTGGCGATATGTATCATATGTACTAATAGTAAGCAAATGCTTACTAACAAAATGAGATAGTGACATCAGGAATATCTCAAAAACTTGAGTTCCTAGAACAAAGAACTGAATCAGTGGCACAAAAGTACACAAAATAAGGTCTAAAATTCCAGGCACCATGATAAAATATTTATTTTGTTCCCCAGTGTTATTTCAAAAAGCTTTCCATAATTCAAGTGTACGCTTTCTTGCAGTGACCTCACCTTTCAAGTTAAATTAGAATTATTTCTCAATTTCATCCGCCTCATTTTTTGTTAACTTGGAAGAGGGGTTGATTCCACATATGATCCAATGCAATTTTCAATTAGCTTGCCACAGTTACATACCGCATCCCCTCGAAAATAGGTCCTACCCCGATAGTAGGACCTACCGGGTTTTCAAGTTGAAATATAAGGCCTGCCCCGAAAATAGGACCTAGCTAATGTGCCCGTAAGAAAAAAAATCAATACTCACATGGTCCACGGCGTCCCGGTGCAGCATCCTCCTCGTCTCACAGCTAATCTTCTGCTGGTGACGGCGTTTTGAATACCCTGCCTCCAGCAAATCAAGCGCTGTGATTAGCTAATTGAGCGCTGGCAGCCAATCACTGACGGCGCTTGATGAGCTAATCACAGCCATTCAGTGAATGACATCACTGAATGGCTGTGATTGGCTCATCGAGCGCCGGCTGTGATTGGCTGCCGGCTCTCAATTAGCCTATCACAGCGCTCGCTTTGCTCAAGGCGGGGTATTCAAAACCAGCAGAAGACAGCTGTGAAGCGAGAAGGCCGCTGCGCCGCTGCCGGACACCATTGGGAGGCATCGGGACGCTGCGGACCAGGTGAGCATAAGACCTCCACCAAAAAAATTAAACACTGTGCCCTTTTTGCGGCAAAAAAATAATATAAGACAGTGTCTTATTTTTGGGGAAACACGGTACCTAGAGTACTCAGATTTACCACATTACACTCATCCATTACTTATAAACTTACTGTATACATAAATTTTCAGTATCATAGGCATGCACAGCCCATTTAATTAAGGTGGAAAGCTATTTGCAGAGATTTTCCACTTTTTTACCACATTGTGCGGAGTCAGAACCAAGCTTAACATACAGATATGGTGCCAGATCTAATCCTAGTGCACAGACACAACAAAAGAGCCAAGTTTATTACAGAGGTGTTGTATCAGAACCAGGCTCTGTGCATAAATGCAGTGCCAGAAAAAAGTTGAATACATGCATACAGTACCAGAACCAAATTTGGCACATAAGTACAATAACAGAACCAAGCAAGCTATGTAAATACAGCACCCGAGCAATGTTCAATGAATAAACTCGGTTCCAGGTCCATAGCCCAATTCAGGGTATAAATACAGTACCAGAAACAAGCTTGGTACATAAATACAACACCAGAACCAAGCACAATACATAGATAAACTACCAGATCCCTATGACACTCTAGGTATTGGTCAGTAAACCACCACTCTGGCTGGGACACTCATTCATGTTACAGGCATATAAATACGCTCTTAATATGCTCTTGGGAAACTGACCTAAGTATACACATGTGACACCGGTATCCTATCTATCTAATTGTCCAATCTTACATTGGCTTGTAATGCCTAACTATATAGTTTTGCCTCTGTGACTGAAAATTACATGCAACTTTAAAACAAGACCACACGGGCATAACATTTGCACAGGTGTATCATGCACTGCTGTGAGCTAGAGTAAAGAATTTAGTCAGAGGAGCTACAGCCCTATAAAACCCTACAGTCACCAATGTTTGTTGTCATAGTTGGCCAATTATAATAAAACTAAAATAGGTTTATTATTAAATCATTAGTATTTTATAAAATATTTCACTATGTATAAGATATAAAAATGAAATACTTTGAGACTATACAATCTGCTTTAGGGAGCAGCATTTCTGAAATGTTACATTCCTTATACATTAAAATGTTATAGCATAGTAAAACAGTCATATAACTAAGAGCAGATTTATTTAACCTCTTACTGTGAATGTACATGTTGCAAGCAGATGGCAGCATGTGTAATTACAATGGGACACAGATATGAAAAGAAGCTGCAAGTGAACTCATAAGCAAATATGTAGCTCCAATACACAACATTTATATAATGAAAACCTGTGTAAAGGTGCATTTAGACACAAGAATGATTGCTCAAAAGATGGCTTTTGAGAGATCATTTTGCATAATCTACTAATTAGTGCTAATGCCTATTAGTACCAATTAGTAGTGTGTGAGACGCTGTGAGCTGAATTTGTTCAGATGACCACCCGCTGTACTCTGAATAAATTCTCTTTTTTCTGCCGGCGGGACTGACAGCTGAAAACAGCTGAGGCAATGCAATCAGCTGTTATGAGTGGTCCCCGGGCAGAACTGAAAATCCATCCTTCGGCAGAAAACTGCAAGATGGGCACATTTACACGCAACGATTATCGCTCAAAAGATTGCTTTTGAGCGATAATCATTGTGTCTAAATGGGCCTTAAGACTTTCCAGGCTTTAAATGGGTATGACAAGAGATGGAGCAAAGAATATATTAACATTCAGCATTACACTAGTATATGTACTCTTATCACACAATACAGTAAGGCCCCCTGCACACGGGTGACAATTCCGCGGCTGGATTTCCCACACAATTTTTGCCTGCGCCCACTTGCATAGAATTGTAATAGATCCTAGGCAGATGGCAGTGATTTGTCTGCATGAAAACACACGCGGAAAACATAGTAACATAGTATGTAAGGCCGAATGAAGACATTGTCCATCTAGTCCAGCCTGTCTATCCTACTGTGTTGATCCAGAGGAAGGCAAAAAAACCCAAGGCCAGAAGCCAATTAGCCCTTTTGGGGGAAAAATTCCTTCCCGACTCCCTAATGGCAATCAGACTGTTCCCTGGATCAACCCCTAATAGTTCCTACCTGCCTATATACCAGGATTGACACTTAACCTAATATTTATATCCTGTAATATCCTTCTCCAGAAAGACATCAAGTCCCCTTTTAAACTCCTCTATGGATTTTGCCATCACCACTTCCTCCGGTAGAGAGTTCCACAGTCTAACATATCGCGGCATGTTCTATTTCTGTGCGGGTATCGCAGAGGCCCGCACAGAAATGTCAGTGGTGACGGGCCAGCTCCTCTCTGCGCATACGCCGGGTGGGAGGCAGCCAGCACACAGCGCAGAGAGGAGACGCCGGGAGTGGGTGAGCCGCAGGGCTGTGCAGGGGCATGGGTCCACATCCTCGCAGCGGGATCCAACTCAGCCATCTGCAGGCGGCCTAAGTCTGATATTTTGGACTTTAAAAGCAAGACTAAATCATTCTAAGAATAGGAATCATTGGTGACTACATACAGATTCCCTTACGTTTTGCCTGCAGTACAGCCATGGGGTATTACTACCACTGTAAACTGTGAGATTGTTGGATCTTTTAATTAAATAACAAGAGACTAACTATTACCCCCACACACCCCATATATATGTTTAATTAAAGTTTGCCTACTCTTTGTATTTTTCAGTCCTGCAGAGTGTTTTACTCATTTACCTTAAAACTCCTCAAGCAGCCCTCTGCAACAGTAGATGTGGGGTTGTTTCGAGTTGCTTTCTTCTTTTTAGTCCGTAGGGCATGGATTCAGCCACAGGTCCTTCTCCTCCAGGTATCTTTCTGCAAATAGTATAGACCGGTAGTACTCTACTTCTGTTTGTGTATTTTCTTTTGTTTGTGGTGAGCCATCCCCCAGGGCAGAGCCTGGTGTCTAAGGGCACACAGCTCTGCACATACCTGAAGACCTTCAACCTAACAGCATGAAGGTTGACCAGCCCCTACTCAAAACTACAGGGATATCTAGGAAACTTTACATCCTTTTCAGTCAGTTTAAAAAAACCTCATTAGCACTTGCCAGCTTGTCGTCCATGTGAATACTTGAAGCTCAGCGTTTCCCATAGGAGGGAACAAGCCAGCAAGAGGCTAGCAAGGCTTTCTGTTTGAATGCTCTGCATGAGTGCTGACAACCTTAGCGGTGACGTCAGCACTTGTGCAGTTGTCCAAGCAACTGTCGACCCGTGTAAAAGGGCCTTAAGGGAGAACATACTAAATGTTACAAATCAACACATGTAATTTCTTGGCTGCTTCAGATTTTATAAATGGTGCAGGGTTGGGCTTACGTACTAGAAAATCCCCCAATGGGAACCCCACAAGAAGGGCCATGAGTCCAGCAGACCTGAGGTGAAGCCTCAACATCTTCCATAAATAAGTGTTCTGCAAAGGGCCTTAACCACATTGGAAATCCTCAGAGATTTCCATCACTTGAAAGTCGAGTTTTACAGAATTCTACTTTACCCATTTGCAATAAATTCCAAGATTTTTTCTGTTAGGGTCTATTTACATAATTCTTAAAGGAATGATTTTCATGCTTATCTCTATTGAGAACCATTACCCTGTGTGGCAAAAAATATACATAGGAAATACAGACACCAAATACAGCCATGTAAATGAGCAATTTGCAAAACTTTTGGTTAAACACTTTCAGTGGGAGTTTGTAAATATCTGAAAAAATCAGAGCTTCTCAAAGGTCTATGTACGTTAATGATTAATTTTATAGTACAGTATGAGCTTCATTAGTTTTTCCAAGTATCAACAAATGACAAAGACATTATAATAGTTAAGTAAACATAGATTCAAAGTAAGTAATCTTCAGAAGTGCGCATAGCTATGTGGAGAGAAGATAGTGAATGGAGGACGCGGCACTATGCGAAATCTGTATAAAGGGAGGAATTCAAGAGGGGAGTTTTCGGTGATTTTCTTAATGTCAAGGTCATACTCAGTTTGTCGGCTCTATCTTATAAAATAAGAGGAATATATTAAATGAATCTCCACTGTATGTTTTAAACATCCAATTGCTAAACAAATGCATATTTAGTTGACGAATTGTTACATATGTTTTATTTTAATGAAAGCAAATATATATATGAGTATATACAGTGAAACAACTTTGAAACGAGTACTAAAAATTGCGTTGTAAAACGGAGACTTCTGGAAGAGAGGCCTTCTCAAAAATGGCCATTATGCATAATGGTGAAATCTGATCTGGGTAAGGTAAGTGGTCTTCTGAAGACTTTTCAAGGGGGTAGAACTAAACTTCTCTTGTTAGTACTAAACTTTCTTTGGTTAAAGGCTATGACACAATTAAAAATATACCTCAGTTTATTTTTAAGATGTCTTCAGAAGTCAGTATACTATTAAAAGCAGAGAATCAGTAAAATACACAGTCAAGTTACACTATTAGGCCTTAGTCACACGGGCGTTTTTTGCCGCGATTTGCGCATGCGCATGCGTCGGCCGATTTTATAAAACCATTGCTTTGCAATGGTATCGCACATTTTTATGCGCTCGTCCGATAAATTATAGAACAGAAATCGCAGATCGCACCTATGTGTGATTCCTGTTCTCTTCTCTATATGCGCTCTATGGGGCCGGCGGCAGCAGCGCCGACCCCATTGAGAACATATACTAGACAAATCATTCTTCTCTGCCACAGCTGTAACAGCTGTGGCAGAGAAGAACGATGTTTGCCCATTGAATTCAATGGAGCCTGCAATACAGCCGGCTCCATTGAAAGCAATGGGCTGCCGGCGATCGCGGGATGAATTGTCGGGAAGGGCTTAAAAATATAAGCCCTTCCCTGCAATTCATCCAGAAATGTGTAAAAATAAAAAATATATATATACTCACCTTGTCCCGGCTGACGGAGTTCAGCCGCGGCCGGCGGCAGTTCTCCTGAACTGCTCTCTCTAGTATTCACCAGCCGGGGATTTAAAATCCCCACCTGCTGAATGAGTTGCCTCTGATTGTTCACAGCCTGACCAATCAGAGGTAGCTCTCGCTCACACCCATTCATGAATTCATGAATGGGTGAGTGAGTGCTGCCTCTGATTGGCTCAGCGCTGAGCCAGATTTTTTTTTCCACCTGGTCAACTCCCTTTATGATTACATTACGGGAAGACATGCAAGAATGAGAGTTCAGTTCCAGAGATCTTATGTGCTACATTTAGGGACTAGGCTGAAATCTCAGCACTATTATATGAGTGGTGTGTGTGGCATGTGTCCTATGTATAAATGGCGTGTTTGCAACATGTGTCCTATGTATATTACCTGTGACCCTCCAAGTACAACTCTCAGACCATCCTGACAGCTGTAGAGTTTCTGTCTTGAAGGTCTACAGCTCTCTGAAAATTCTTGGAGTTGCAGTTTCCAAAATAATCATCTGACTATCTCTTTGATAACCAATGACGTAGTAAAAAAGGTGCACTGATGGGTGTTGCTGCTGACAATAAATACCACAGGGGGGCAAGATTTTTGAGCAGCCCAGGGCCTCTGGTAGGCTTAATCCACCGCTGATCACCACCACTGGGACGTCATACGTAAAAACATAACAGAGTATCACAAAAATGTTATTGCTCTCAGCAAGAGATTAAGGTACAGTATATATGGCCTTTCCTTTCTGTTGTTAAATGTTTCATATTTCTGTTTCGCTAGTATTGTAGACTTATCACTCATTATATTTACTGGTTAAACCCTGTACCAAACTTTTTTCTTTATAGAGTATCGCATAATCATGTTTTTTTTTAAAGCTGGTTATCTCGTGCTACACACATCTCAGAATATGTTCAACCAACAGGAAAGGTCAAGAAGGACACATCTCTAAGCGACTCGGTCACGTGATCAGGGTCTCTGTTTTTAATTTATGGTGCCCTCAGGACAGCATAAATATGGTGAAAGATTCTCTTTAAAGACAATTTTAGGAGAGCTATACAATAATCTATACATTATGTACCTTTATGTATATTTATTAGCCTGTGATTCTCTAGAGTTTGCACTCATGACATTGTCAAGGTTTTGGAGTCTTGAGATCTCTGTTGTGTGATCGGTTTTATTTTAGCGCTTTATCTGCCTGAATTGTTATTTATGGTGACTTTGTATCACACTGCTAATGATGTCAAGCGAATGTGCTTAGTCAAACACCTTTTAAAAGTGTTGATTATGACTGAGTTTTTACATGGTCCAAGGTGCTGGTGTCACCTCTTCAAAAATACCAGAAATGTGTTGTGCTATGAAGACTTTCTGTTCAGTGAATGAGCCAAAGCTACCGTATATACCGGCATATAAGGCGACCCCCCAACTGTCACCTTATACGCCGGGAATACAGCGGAGCAAAAAAAAAATTATTACTCACCTCCCCCGGCGTTCTGCGGCGCTGCTGCAGGATGTCGCTCCCTCCTGGTCCCCGGCAGAGCATTGCTTTCTGGACGCAGGGCTTGAAATCCCCGCCTCCAGAAAACACACGTGCCTTCAGCCAATCACATCCATTCAATGATGTCATTGAATGGCTGTGATTGGCTGACGGCGTGTGTTAGCTAATCACAGTATTAGCTTTCTGGAGACGGGGATTTCAAGCCCTGCGTCCAGAAAGCAATGCTCTGCCAGGGACCAGGAGGGAGCGACAGCCTGCAGCAGCGCCGCAGAACGCCAGAGGAAGTGAGTAATGATTTTTTTTTTTTTGACACTTTATTTTTTTTGTATTACCGGCGTATAAGACGACCCCCAACTTCAGAGCAGATTTTTCGGGGTACAAAAGTCGTCTTATACGCCAGTATATACGGTATATTGCTCATACCTATTAATATATACTTAGTCATAACTAAATCGTAAACCGTTTGTTAATTAAGGTAGCAAAATATACTTTATATTATCCGCATCTTCCTTGGTTTTCTATTATTTGTAGGGTAGAGCGTGACTGGCCTGTAGAGAGCCCTGACCTTACGGTACATCTGTGGGCAAAATGTGAACATAAACTTTAATGGATGCATTGTCTCTAGAGATGAGCGAGCACCAAAATGCTCGGGTGCTCGTTACTTGAGACGAAATTTTCGCGATGCTCAAGGGTTCGTTTCGAGTAACGAACCCCATTGAAGTCAAAGGGCGACTCGAGCATTTTTGTATTTCGCCGATGCTCGCTAAGGTTTTCATTTGTGAAAATCTGGGCAATTCAAGAAAGTGATGGGAACGACACAGCAACGGATAGGGCAGGCGAGGGGCTACATGTTGGGCTGCATCTCAAGTTCCCAGGTCCCACTATTAAGCCACAATAGCGGCAATAGTGCCCCCCCTCCCAACAATTTTTACTTCTGAAAAACCCTCATTAGCAAGGCATACCTTAGCTAAGCACCACACTACCTCCAACAAAGCACAATCACTGCCTGCATGACACTCCGCTGCCACTTCTCCTGGGTTACATGCTGCCCAACCCCCCCCCCCCCCGCACGACCCAGTGTCCACAGCGCACACCAAAGTGTCCCTGCGTAGCCTTCAGCTGCCCTCATGCCACACGCTGGCCTCATAGCCACACCACCCTAATGTCTATTTATAAGTGCGTCTGCCATGAGGAGGAACCGCAGGCACACACTGCAGAGGGTTGGCACGGCCAGGCAGCGACCCTCTTTAAAAGGGGCGGGGCGATAGCCCATAATGCTCTACAGAAGCAATGAGAAATCCAATCCTGTGCCACCTCCATCAGGAGCTGCAAACGTGGGCATAGCAATGGGGAACCCATGTGCCACACACTATTCATTCTGTCAAGGTGTCTGCATGCCCCAGTCAGACCGGGGTTTTTTATAAATAGTCACAGGCAGGTACAACTCCGCAATGGGAATTCCGTATGCACCCACAGCATGGGTGGCTCCCTGGAACCCACCGGCGGTACATAAATATATCTCATTGCATTGCCCATCACAGCTGAGGTAATATCAGGTTTAATGCAGGTGGGCTTCGGCCCACACTGCATGCCCCAGTCAGACTGGGGTTCTTTAGAAGTGGACACATGTAGTTACAACTCCGTGTGGACCGACAGCATGGGTGGGTCCCAGGAAGCCACCGGCGGTACATAAATATATCCCATTGCAGTGCCCAGCACAGCTGAGGTAACGTCAGCTTTAATGCAGGTGGGCTAAAAATTACTAGGATTACACTGTAGGCGAGGGCCCAAAAAAATTGCCCATGCACAACCAAGACGGCAGGTGAAACCTATTAATCGCTTTGGTTAATGTGGCTTAATTTGTAAGTAGGCCTGTAGGCAGCCCAGTAAAAAATAAAAATTGGTTCAGGTGCAAGTTTCAACGCTTTATTAAATTGAGAATTGAAACGTATAAACATTGTTTACAAAATTTATATGACTGAGCCTTGTGGGCCTAAGAAAAATTGCCTGTTCGGCGTGATTACGTGAGGTTTCAGGAGGAGGAGCAGGAGGAGGAGGATGAATATAATACACAGATTGATGAAGCTAAAAGGTCCCCGTTTTTTATGATGATAGAGAACAATGCTTCCATCCGCGGGTGCAGCCTACGTATTGTTTAGGTATCGCTGCTGTCCGCTGGTGGAGAAGAGAACTCTGGGGAAATCCAGGCTTTGTTCATCTTTATGATTGTAAGCATGTCGGCACTGTCGGTTGACAGACGGGTACGCTTATCCGTGATGATTCCCCCAGCCGCACTAAACACCCCTTCTGACAAGACGCTAGCTGCAGGACAAGCAAGCACCTCCAGGGCATACAGCGCGAGTTCAGGCCACGTGTCCAGCTTCGACACCCAGTAGGTGTAGGGGGCAGAGGCGTCACGGAGGACGGTCGTGCGTTTGGCTATGTACTCCCTCACCATCCTTTTACAGTGCTCCCGCCGACTCAGCCTTGACTGGGGAGCGGTGACACAGTCTTGCTGGGGAGCCATAAAGCTGTCAAAGGCCTTGGACAGTGTTCCCCTGCCTGTGCTGTACATGCTGCCTGATCTCCGCGCCTCCCCTGCTACCTGGCCCTCGGAACTGCGCCTTCGGCCACTAGCGCTGTCGGATGGGAATTTTAACATCAGTTTATCCGCCAGGGTTCTGTGGTATAGCATCACTCTCTAACCCCTTTCCTCTTCAGGTATGAGAGTGGAAAGATTCTCCTTATACCATGGGTCGAGCAGTGTGTACACCCAGTGATCCGTAGTGTCCAGAATGCGTGTAACGCGAGGGTCACGAGAAAGGCATCCTAACATGAAGTCAGCCCTGTGTGCCAGGGTACCTGTGCGCAACACATGGCTGTCCTCACTAGGAAGATCACTTTCAGGATCCTCCTCCTCCTTTTCCTCCTCCTCAGGCCATACACGCTGAAAGGATGACAGGCAAGCAGCATGGGTACCCTCAGCAGTGGGCCAAGCTGTCTCTTCCCCCTCCTCCTCATGCTCCTCCACCTCCTCCTCCTCCTCCTCAACGCGCTGAGATATAGTCATGAGGGTGCTCTGACTATCCAGCGACATACTGTCTTCCCCCGCCTCCGTTTCCGAGCGCAAAGCGTCTGCCTTTATGCTTTGCAGGGAACTTCTCAAGAGGCATAGCAGAGGAATGGTGACGCTAATGATTGCAGCATCACCGCTCACCATCTGGGTAGACTCCTCACATTTTCCAAGGACCTGGCAGATGTCTGCCAGCCAGGCCCACTCTTCTGTAAAGAATTGAGGAGGCTGACTCTCACTACGTCGCCCATGTTGGAGTTGGTATTCCACTATAGCTCTACGCTGCTCATAGAGCCTGGCCAACATGTGGAGCGTAGAGTTCCACCGTGTGGGCACGTCGCACAGCAGTCGGTGCTCTGGCAGATTAAACCGATGTTGCAGGGTGTGCAGGGTGGCAGCGTCCGTCTTGGACTTGCGGAAATGTGCGCTGAGCCTGCGCAGCTTTCCGAGCAGGTCTGACAAGCGTGGGTAGCTTTTCAGAAAGCGCTGAACCACCAAATTAAAGACGTGGGCCAGGCATGGCACGTGCGTGTGGCTGCCAAGCTGCAGAGCCGCTACCAGGTTACGGCCGTTGTCACACACGACCATGCCCGGTTGGAGGCTCAGCGGCGAAAGCCAGCGGTCGGTCTGCTCTGTCAGACCCTGCAGCAGTTCGTGGGCCGTGTGCCTCTTCTCTCCTAAGCTGAGTAGTTTCAGCACGGCCTGCTGACGCTTGGCCAACGCTGTGCTGCCACGCCGCGCGACACCGACTGCTGGCGACGTGCTGCTGCTGACACATCTTGATTGCGAGACAGAGGTTGCGTAGGAGGAGGAGGAGGAGGAGGGTGGTTTAGTGGAGGAAGCATACACCGCCGCAGATACCAGCACCGAGCTGGAGCCTGCAATTCTGGGGGTGGCTAGGATGTGAGCGGTCCCAGCCTCCACTAAATTCACCCAATGTGCCGTCAGGGAGATATAGTGGCCCTGCCCGCCTGAGCTTGTCCACGTGTTCGTTGTTAAGTGGACCTTGGCAGCAACCGCGTTGGTGAGGGCGCATACAATGTTGCGGGAGACGTGGTCGTGCAGGCCTGGGAGGGCACATCGGGAAAAGTAGTGGCGACTGGGAACCAAGTAGCGCGGGGCCGTCGCCATCATGTTTTAGAAAGTCTCCGTTTCCACAAGCCTATACGGCAGCATCTCCAGGCTGATCAATTTGACTATGTGCACGTTTAACGCTTGAGCGTGCGGGTGCGTGGCTGCGTACTTGCGCTCGCGCTCAAACACTTGCGCTAGCGACGGCTGGACGGTGCGCTGAGAGACATTGGTGGATGGGGCCGAGGACAGTGGAGGTGAGGGTGTGGGTGCAGGCCGGGAGACGGTAGTGCCTGTGTACTGAGAGGGGGGTTGGATCTCAGTGGCAGGTTGGGGCACAGGGGGAGAGGCAGTGGTGCAAACCGGAGGCGGTGAACGGCCTTCGTCCCACCTTGTGGGGTGCTTGGCCATCATATGTCTGCGCATGCTGGTGGTGGTGAGGCTGGTGGTGGTGGCTCCACGGCTGATCTTGGCGCGACAAACCTTGCACACCACAGTTCGTCGGTCGTCTGCACTCTCAGTGAAAAACTGCCACACCTTTGAGCACCTCGGCCTCTGCAGAGTGGCATGGCGCGAGGGGGCGCTTTGGGAAACAGTTGGTGGATTATTTGGTCTGGCCCTGCCTCTACCCCTGGCCACCGCACTGCCTCTTCCAACCTGCCCTGCTGCTGCACTTGCCTCCCCCTCTGAAGACCTGTCCTCAGTAGGCTTAGCAAACCAGGTGGGGACAGTCACCTCATCGTCCTGCTGCTCTTCCTCTGAATCCTCTGTGCGCTCCTCCCTCGGACTTACTGCAATTACTACTACCTGAGTGATAGACAACTGTGTCTCATCATCGTCATCCTCCCCACCCACTGAAAGCTCTTGAGACAGTTGCCGGTAGTCCCCAGCCTCATCCCCCGGACCCCGGGAACTTTCCAAAGGTTGGGCATCGGTCACGACAAACTCCTCCGGTGGGAGAGGAACCATTGCTGCCCATTGTGGGCAGGGGCCCGAGAACAGTTCCTGGGAGTCTGCCTGCTCCTCAGAATGTGTCATTTTAATGGAGTGAGGAGGCTGGGAGGAAGGAGGAGCAGCAGCCAGAGGATTCAGAGTTGCAGCAGTGGACGGCGTAGAAGTCTGGGTGGTCGATAGATTGCTGGATGCACTTTCTGCCATCCACGACAGGACCTGCTCACACTGCTCATTTTCTAATAAAGGTCTACCGCGTGGACCCAATAATTGTGAGATTAATCTGGGGACGCCAGAAACGTGCCTCTCTCCTAATCCCGCAGCAGTCGGCTGCGATACACCTGGATCAGGAGCTCGGCCTGTGCCCACACCCTGACTTGGGCCTCCGTGTCCTCGCCCGCGTCCACGTTCCACGTCCTCTAGGCCTACCCCTCAGCATGGTGTATTACCAGTAGTGCAGAAACAGAACGCTGTAATTAAATGTGCCGCTTATTGGCCTGTGGTTGGAGGCTGACTTCGCTTACGGAACGCACAGCAGAGCCAGGAAAGAATTTTGCGCAAGCCTGTAGTGAGACGTAGGTTCGTATGACTGAGCTAGTGGAATTCACAGCGCAGAAGCAGTCAAGTGTCCAAAGGCCACTAGTAGGCCTTAAGTATTTTGCTTCTATTTTTTTAAAGGCTGAGCTGAGACAGCAGACAGATACTGTAGGCAGCGTATATATGTATACTGTTTCCCTCTGGACGGGATGACGGTGGTGATGTAATGGGCAACGCAGAGCCAGGAAACAATTTTGCGCAAGCCTGCTGTAACACTTAGCTGCGTAATAATTAGGACTACTACCCCCAGCAGAGACGCAGTACACTCAAGACAGTCATAGGCATCCCAAAGATAGTATTTTTTCCAAATTTGTTTGAAAAAGCCCGCTGCCTATATAGACAGTATATCTCTTTCACCTTTCCCACTGTCCCTGCCTCACCAGTACTGGCCCTATACTATGTAAAATTACTGCAGACTGTTTCCCTCTGGACGGGATGACGGCGGTGATGTAACGGGCAACGCAGAGCCAGGAAACAATTTTGTGCAAGCCTGCTGTAACACTTAGCTGCGTAATAATTAGGCCTACTACGCCCAGCAGAGACGCAGTACAGTGAGGACGGTCACAGGCAGCCCAAAGATAGTATTTTTCCCAAATTCGTTTGAAAAAGCCCACTGCCTATATAGACAGTATATCTCTTTCACTTTTCCCACTGTCCCTGCCTCACCAGTACTGGCCCTATACTCTGTACAATGACTGCAGACTGAGGACGCAATGCTCTGCACGCCCGATATACAAAAAAAAAATTGTGCAACACTGCTCACAGCAGCCTCAACAGTACTGCACACGGTCAGATGTGGCCCTAAGAAGGACCGTTGGGGTTCTTCAAGCCTAAAATAACTCCTAACGCTCTCCCTATAGCAGCAGCAGCATCAGCAGCACTTTCCCTGATCTCTGTCAGAATGCATCTGTGGCGAGCCGCGGCCGGCCCCAGTTTAGATACTCGGGTTTCACCTGATCTCCCCAGCCACTCACTGCAGGGGGGTGGTATAGGGCTGAAACATCACAGGAGGAAGTTGTAATGCCTTCCCTGTCTTTCTATTGGCCAGAAAAGCGCGCTAATGTCTCAGAGATGAAAGTGAAAGTAACTCGAACATCGCGTGGTGTTCGTCTCGAGTAACGAGCATCTCGAACGCCCTAATACTTGAACGAGCATCAAGCTCGGACGAGTACGTTCGCTCATCTCTAATTGTCTCCCAAACTGGTGTCCGACCTACCACGTAACAAAATATAGTAGAAATCCTTTCCAGAAGAGTTGGGGGTAAACAAATTCAAAATAAATGCCCATAGTATTGTAATGAGAAAAAAACGTTCATATGAAGAAGTAGCAGATTTTACAAGGAAGCTTTATTTTTATATAGTTACAGAACTATATATCTAGAACTTCATTGTCTGATCTGTCTTCTACGTTAGCAAAAACAATGCAAATGTGAAATGATAGGAAATTACCCAATAGTGTAACATTGTTCCTGGTCTGAACACTGGCAACTGTTAACTTTCCGATGTGAAACAATCTGCAGACAATGGAACTTAAGCAATGCTGGGCATCAAACTTCATGGGGGTAAAGACATGGCAGAAAGGATGTGTATGAGGGTTTTCTTTGTTTATGGCATTTTTTTTATAATCTATGTCTATAGGAATTTGTCAGTAGACAGTCAACCTTAATTTCTTTGTGATGGATTTTGAGTGATTTCCTATATATCTTGGCCTTCTCTTGGAAAGGTCTACCCCTGTAGAAGACTGTGTTTTACTGCAATTTTTATTTAGTGCTTATGCAAATGAAGTTTGACTCGGTATTATTGTATCTTGATGCCACCGGAACTAGGGGTTTGACAGGGGAACGCCCATGTCCCACCCCTAGCTTCCAATTGACCATATTCAAGAAGGCCCTAGCAGCAGCAGTGTCTGGATAGCTTTTTGCCTGCCCTGGAGGGTTAGGGATTGGTGTTCCTGTGAGGCTTACTTTATTACCCTTCAGTGCTTCCATGTTACAGCGGTTACATGAAAGCATTTACAGCAAATTATGTAAGGCTAACAGGAATAGTAATCCCTAACCCTAACCCTCCAGGGCAGGCTAAAAGCAATCCACACTTTGGCCAGATATCATAGACCACGGCACCGCTGCTGCCGACGAACTTCTGCACTCTTCACACTGCGCCCCACCACCGCTTCGCATCGCTCACATGGGCCACTGCAGCGCTGACATGTGGCGACCGCCGGCTGACAGCTTACTGCATGGCCATTGCTCACATGTGGTGACCGCTGGCTCTCACCTTCCTCCATGGTGACCCAGAGAATGTGAACGGAGGTGGCAGAATACAAGCGACACGGAGAGTCACCGCGGGCCCGCTAAAAGGGAGCAGAGATTATGCAGTTAAGCGGTGCTGTGAGGCCCCTGTCTCCTACAGGACCTATGAGCCCGTGGAAGGGGAGAAAGGCGTGCAGCAAAGAGATTCATCGCGGCCTGGCTAAAACCGAGCGGAGCCCGATCACATTCAGCAGCGCTGCTGGAAGCCTGTGAGCCTGAGGAAGGGCAGACAGGTGTGCAGTCAATCACGAACAGGGGGCATCAACCCCCTGTCAAACACCTTGTATCTTGGCTCCACCACTACTTCCGGTGGAGTCAAGATACAATAATACCGTTTGACTCTATCATTCTTACATTTCTAGACTACATAAGTGGTTATTCCTTAATCTGGTAGATAAGCTAAATTTAAAATACTATACAAGAACTAACTAAACCATACAAGACTATGGACAACCACACGGAGCTCAGATATCAGGCCTGACACATAGTGACTGGAGTTCCTTTTTAATGATCTTCTCATGTATTGTGTAAAGATATATTTTTCAAAGGTAAGCACTTTAGAAAATGTATACCTTGTGTAAACTCAAGTCAAGTAAACAAAATGTAAGAGGTTCATTCCCCCATAACTAAAAGCCTTACTGATGTCTATCTCTGTTTTACTTTCCTTGATTTGTGCATGTAACAAATACATGGTATCTCTAGAACTCCTTCCTCTGTTTTGTGTATGTTTATTATATGTAATCTCTGTCCTTAGATAATAATCTGTGAAAGCTTAAATGGACGTCTCTTCCCTACAAATTGTTATTGTGCGAGTAATTCACCCATAGTGAATAGTGAGATGAACTTAATTTTCTAAGCAACTGTTTGAACTCGGATGTTACCATCAAAAAACAAATTCCATGAACATTGTGAATTATCAGTTTTAATCCATCAATGTCTTCAAAAGATGTGAATAATGGATGAAGACAACCGTGCCTGGAACAAGCATGTCACGGTAAGAACAGGCGGCACAGGAACCAGGGCACGATGTGGACACCAGGCTTACAAATTATATATATATATCTATATATATCTATATATATATATATATATATATATATATATATATATATATATATATATATATATATATATATATATACACATATATATATATATATATATATTCATTATATTAAATTAACTTAGAGACTGAATTAGCAATAGAAGATTTTGTCACTTGCAAAAAGTTAGGCAGTTACTACAGAAATATTAGACAACCTAGCTGGCTCTAGCTAAAGGTAGGAATAACTTTACCATTTAGGTAGGGCTCTTCAATGCCATTCTGTATGGCCTCAATCATCTGGACGCAGAAATATCTATGCTAGGCTACTCACATAAAGTTTCCATCCCAGAGTGAAGAATGGCATATAGCAGGGCAACAAGAATAGACAGATACTACTGGTCCACTGTGTAGCCATATCTGGGTCTCTTATACATTAGGAGAACAAAATTTCCTGATATATTCGGCACTCCAGCAATAAGTATATGGGTTAGTATATGGGACCACCCTCAACTTACAGTTTTCCAGGTGTACTCAGTACCACAGAGGGAAAGAGGAGTATCTCTTAATCAGTCCAAAAGAGATGATTAACGCGAAGAGTTGCAGAACAATCTCTCTCTCTCTCTCTCTCTCTCTCCTGTGGTCCCTTCGTCCACAGTCCTTGTGAGTTTGTAGGATTGCTTCCTTTGGTCTATCTTTTCCAATTAATAGTTCCTGACACGGCAGTCGTATAGGCAGTATCAGTCAACACTCTCAGCTGCAGATTGACGCTCTTCACCTGTGTTTGTCCCTCTGTTCAGCTCTGCTGCGTTCTCTCCTTTCTGATGTGTCGCAGCTTCTTATTTCCATCACACACAGGACTCAGTCATACATCTTCTCTTCCTTCCTTTCCCCAGGAACTGTCCCCCAGACCACGTGACCACACCAGCCAATAAACCCACATTATACACAGATCAATACAATGGTAATAGTAGAAATAGCAAATTCAACACATTTTCAACAATGGAGGCACACCATCGAGGGGCTGGTTTAACAGCACATCACACCCACATTACAAACGCATGGAGTGTACTTCTTTAGCAACCAGCAGTATCAAATGGACCAAAATATCATTATTTTTTCCAGAAAACATAGGTAAAAAATTGTTAATAGTTCTACTTAATCATCACATGTGCAGTTATATTAGTGCAGCTTTCACTACTATGGTAAGATGGAAACTACTAGTACACTTCAGACGGCAACAAACATCCAGTTATGCAAAACACATCTGACACATCAGTATCTTTTTCTGCTAACTCCTAGTCACTATAGCAGTTGTAGACAAGGCAGTAAAATGCTGTTTTGCTCCTAATGCATGACTTTATACTAGAATTCAGAAGAAAGATGCCAGTTCTTTAATCTAAGAAAATCTGCATAGCTCAATTACTGCTGATTCATGGAAGCATTTTAGAATTCGGACAAGTCTTTAGTCCTTTGCTATAGAACCAATAGATATCTATTCTCAGAATTGGTGGGGGGTGCAGAGGTTGATGTGCCATCACTGTAAGAGAAGGAAATACATCATTAATCCATTCCCAACCACATAATGCAATTGCAAAAGGTGTATTGAGTGGGCTTGGGAGCTGAGCTTTAAACAGCTGACAGCTACTGGCAACAGCTGTAATTGGAGTTAGCTCATATCATGGCAATTAACTACTTAGATACCTCTGTCAATACTGACTGCTGTATTTATGAAGTGGACGGGTGGGGGGGGGGAGGGGTGCCTCTGTTGCTCCATTGCCCCCACAGCAATGCGATCATAGGATGCCAATGGGTTAACATGACAGTTCAGGGCCTAGTGAAGGCTAAAAAGCTTTGCCGGGGCTTAATAGGCAGTAATAAAGTGTACTACATACTGTAATACCGAAGTACTAAAGTATATGGTGCAAGCAAAAATAAGATTGCAAGTTCAAAGCCCCTAAAAAAAATCAACAAATAGTGTAATGTCACACCTGTTAAATCCCCAACTATTAGGCCTCATGTCCACGGGGAAAATCAGGCCCGCTACGGATTCTCCATGTAGAATCTGCAGCGGGTCCCTCCTGCCCCGCGGACATGAGGGCTGAAAATAGGAATAAATCAGAATAAACTTACCTCTCGCACGCTCCGGATACTTCCTTCGCTGCCGCGTCATCTTCTCAGCGTCGCGGCCGGATCTTCTTTCTTCGGCTCGGCGGATGTGCATGATGACGTCGGTGACGTGCCCCGCGCATGCGCCGGGCCGAAGTAAAATGATCCGGCCGCGACTGAGAGAAGATGGCGCCGCGGCGAAGAGAAGAACCGGAGCGTGTGAGTAAAATCAGATTTTTGTGTCCCGCAGATCCGGACGGCTTCCATAGGCTTCAATAGAAGCCCGCGGGAGCCGTCCCCGCGGGAGACCCGCATGAAAATGGAGCATGGTCCAGATTTTTTCATGCTCCATTTTTTTTAAAATCACTTTTATTGACGATCCGCGGGTATTTATCTACCCCGCGGGTGGTCAATGCATCCCTATGGGATGCGGATCCGCGGGCGGGAGAAGAGTTAAAATCCGCTGCGGATTTTAATTCTTATTTTGCCCGTGGACATGAGCCCTTAAAACATTGCACTATTTATCCTGCATGGTGAATGCAGGAAGAAAAAATACATATTGCCAGAGTTGTAGTTTCTTGGGCACCCAGTTTCCTAAAAATAATGAATAGAAAATAATCAAAAAGTTATATGTGACTCCAGGCGGTACCAGTAAAAACTACATATCTGTCTAGAAAAACACAAGCGCTCACACACGTCTGTCAATGAGAAAATAAAAACGTTATGGGTGTTGGAATATGGTAACAATAATCTATTTTTTGAACTTTTTTAAAATAGTACAACATACAAAGAATATATAAGTCTGGTATTAAAGGGGTTGTCCCGCGCCGAAACGTTTTTTTGTTTTTTTTTAACCCCCCGTTCGGCGCGAGACAACCCCGATGCAGGGGTTAAAAAAACAAACCGGAGAGTGCTTACCTGAATCCCGGCGGTCCGGCGTCTTCATACTCACCTGCTGAAGATGGCCGCCGGGGTCTGCTCCCTCCGTGGACCGCAGCTCTTCTGTGCGGTCCATTGCCGATTCCAGCCTCCTGATTGGCTGGAATCGGCACGTGACGGGGCGGAGCTACACGGAGCCGGCATTCTGCACGAGCGGCTGCATTGAAGAGAGCAGAAGACCCGGACTGCGCAAGCGCGGCTAATTTGGCCATCGGAGGCCGAAAATTAGTCGGCACCATGGAGACGAGGACGCCAGCAACGGAGCAGGTAAGTATAAAACTTTTGATAACTTCTGTATGGCTCATAATTAATGCACAATGTACATTACAAAGTGCATTAATATGGCCATACAGAAGTGTATAGACCCACTTGCTGCCGCGGGACAACCCCTTTAATATAATCATATGACCCACATGATAAAATTACTATGACCTTTTTATCATACTGTGAACACCAAACCCTCCCCCCCCCCCTCCATTTCACCCATTGTAAACATTTTAAAAGTTTTTTTTAGTATGTTATCTAGTACATTAAATGGTGCAAAAGAATACAATTCATCCCACAAAAAACAAGAACTCATACAGCTATGTCGTTGGAAAAATAAAAATGTTACGACTTTTTGAAGGTGTGGAAGAAAAGTAGAAAACAAGAACACTTTGGTCTTGAAAGGGTTAACAGCACTATTAAAGGGGTTGTCCCGCGGCAGCAAGTGGGTCTATACACTTCTGTATGGCCATATTAATGCACTTTGTAATGTACATTGTGCATTAATTATGAGCCATACAGAAGTTATAAAAAGTTTTTTACTTACCTGCTCCGTTGCTGGCGTCCTCGTCTCCATGGAGCCGACTAATTTTCGCCCTCTGATGGCCAAATTAGCCGCGCTTGCGCAGTCCTGGTCTTCTGCTCTCTTCAATGGAGCCGCTCGTGCAGAATGCAGGCTCCGTGTAGCTCCGCCCCGTCACGTGCCGATTCCAGCCAATCAGGAGGCTGGAATCGGCAATGGACCGCACAGAAGAGCTGCGGTCCACGGAGGAAGAGGATTCCGGTGGCCATCTTCACAGGTAAGTATAGAAGTCACCGGAGCGCGGGGATTAAGGTAAGCGCTCCGGTAAGCTTTCTGTACGTCCCTGCATCGGGGTTGTCTCGCGCCGAACGGGGGGGGGGGGGGGGGTTGAAAAAAAAAAAAACCCGTTTCGGCGCGGGACAACCCCTTTAAGCAATTAGTTAGCATCTGTTTCTACATGGTTTCCATTTGATATACTGTACAGTGATTGCTTAGTCATTGGGTGTCTTGGGGAGAGGTTTATACATATGGCATTGCAGGCATGTACATAGCTTTAATTCTGTGTGCCACTCTGTGGCCTCATAGGGCATTGCTTATGGAGAAGAGTATCTTGGTAAAACCTAATTGCCTGGGATAACTCATTCCAGAGAACTGGCGCAGCTTGAGAAAAGTCTTGGAAACAAGAATGTTAGGTTGGAATTATAGAGGATGTCAATTGTAGATCATTAGCAGAAAGGATAGTTGTTACAAAGAGATGAGGAGGTCATATAGGGCGGTGCAGCACTATGGAGAACTTTATGGATGAGAGGAATTGGTAAGATGAGTGATAAGTTAAAGCTGTGTTCTAAAGTGTTTGGGCAACCAGGGCAGTGACTGGCACAGGGTAAGGACATCGGTGTAGTGTGGGACAAAAAGATGAGCCTGACTGCTACATTCACGACAAATTGGAGAGGGAAGGATTTGGAGAGTGGAAAATCGATTATTAGCGAGTTACAGTAGTCAAGAGTAGAATAGATCAGGTTCACTATAAGAGTTTTTGCTATATTTATTGTTTGTAATTTCAGGATAATATATTCATCATATATCGTCTATATCCATTTTATATTTTGTAAAAAAGTATTATATTGTAAGTGACTTGTATATCCTCTCTAAAGCATGAAATCCTAAATATGCCCTAAAGATCAGTTACATTGAAATGTTAGCCCCTATTAGTATTCACAGCACTTGTGATGTATATGGCTGCTTTGGAATGCATTCTGGCTTTGTTCATTCACCACAGTGGTAGCGCATACAATACTTCTGCCTCATTCATCAAAATCTTGACAAACTTCTTGAAACATCCATTATCACTGACTGACAGTCTCTGGTGTTTGACTGAACACATCACATCCTTGTTGCTATACTTTTTCTCTTTCGAATGTCCATCCATGATTTTTATTCTGAAAGAGTTTAACTACAAGGCAAGTTTCAATCTGTGGCCATTTAGTTGAAAATCACTTTCAAGAATGTCCATATAAAGATATGTATTCGTATGGATTACATGTGCTATGAGATGAACTGGTTAAAGGATTTCCTGGTACAGTAAAAATCAAAGTGTCATAGGGATGTGGGTTCCCTGGGCGCTGGAGGTGGACCTCTCTAAGGTGAGACATGGAAGGGATGACAGACGCAGCAGGACTCTTGGTAATATAAAACTTTTATCTTCACAGCAATAACACACAGGAACAAAACTTGGATCAGGCAGGAACACAGGTACAGGGCATGGCATCAGAATATAAACTGGGCATGGTGGCTTGGGTCAGGAACAAAGCAAGTACCAACAGAATGGAGCAAGGAATAGGACATAGGATCTGAACATAGACATTGACCAACATGCTAGGACTGAATAAACAGACAGGATATCCATCACGAAAGCTAAATTGAAAACAGCAGATAGGTGATGAGTGGTAGAGTCCAAAGCAGGAAAGGATTAACTGTTCATTGACTAGTGAGATCTAGCAGAGCCGGAGATCAAAGAACACATAGTAAACAGACTTCATGACAAATCAGAAAATCAAGAGTACTTTGTTATATTTTTGAACAGGTAGCATTTCTCTCCCATCTGGGGAAACATTGCTTTGAGGCATGTAAAGCATTTATGTTGGTTTGCAGAAGTGTGGGGCAGTGAAGGACGTGCATGAGCACCTCAGCTCGCTTCACTTTAATGGGACTGCTGGAGATAACTGAGCAGTGCCGTCTTAACAGCATTATGGGTCCCCGGGCAAAGCAGTGTACTGGGGCCCCTATGACTACTACTCAGAGGAATAAAAATGATGATGCGGCAGGCATGGGAATATGTTGGGAAAACTCTGGAGGACAAGCAGTTAGTAACCGGCGACCTAGACCAGAGAACCGGAAGTCTAAGTCTCTAGGGTCCATTTTGCTGTTGCACTGTAGACGTCTCTTTGGTCACAGTGCCAGGCTACTTTACACTAGAAAGTAACGAGACGATGTACTACATTTCACAAGATGATCCACACATCCATTCAGCGGGAAATCTCACTTTTAATTATAGAAATTATGGATAATTTACAATTGAAATTATGGGTAATTTATAAAAGGAATTCTGGGTAATTTGAAAGTGAAACAGAAAGTAACAAAATTAAAGTTTTCACACATGGCATCGACAGATTGGAGTCAAGTTCACATCCCACCACACACCATTATCATATATGATACTAGCTGCATTGAAATGTCAATATACATAGATTAGTATTGGGTCCCTATGCTTGTGGGGCGCCCAGGGAAGTACCCGTCAGGCCCACGCATTAAGATGGCACTGTAACTGAGTTTAAGTGCTTGACTATCTCCGGCAGTCCCATTGAAGTGAACGGAAAGACGATGGTCTTGCACGTCCACTGCCAAACACTTCGGAGTTGGCTAAGGCTGTATTCTAGGTAAAGGCTGTCGTGAGTCAATCCCTTTTTGATATGAACCAGTCAAGTGACTTCTGCCACCTAATCTGTGCGCAGGATGTTATAGAAGGTGATAAGTTGAGATCTTTGAATTCGTTTTAAAATCAAATTTTGTTCATGTGCCTGTTCTCAGTTTGATAACCTGTCTTGGCACACTGCTTGGTATTTGTATCAGAAATCTGTCCATGGACCTTAGTCAGTTGGTCAGACTGTGGATGTAAATATGTCTAGTTCTATTTACTGACGGTATGTCGATATCTTGAAAAATGTGAGACGTTGAAGAACATGCTTATAGAGAACATACAGATGAAGACTTGCAAGACAAGTATATTGAAAAGACTTTATAGAACAGTTTTAAAATAATTATACATTTTTATTGTAGTGGAAAAAAATCCTTCAATGCAACTTGCACCTCTGCGTCATGATTGCTTCAAACGGCTTTTGGCGGTGATTGATGGAACATCTATTTCTAAGTCCCGGACTACAGGAGCTGAAGGTCAATCAAGTCACAAAATACCCAGAAGGCTTGTTCTTGTCATAGTGTTCTGTCCTCTTAAATGTCCGACTGACACACAATGCCACTACTCTTGGCATGACCATGACATTTTTAAAACTTCTTTCTGGTCTGAATGCAATGGATTACTCATTGGACTTGCTCAATTCATTTTTGGGAAGGCTTATATACCTAGCATTGGTATTAGTCTATTCTCTATAATGTAGTTAAGAGGACACAGAAAACATAATTGCAATATTCAAATATCCTGTTTACCATATACTCCACTGACTTCTTAATATTTAGCTTCATTAACTTATGCATTTACATTGGTTCCTGAAGTTACAGTGGCCCCAATCGCAATATCTTCTACTTACAGTGGTTGTTCCCAAGGGAAATATTTTCAACTTGAATAGACTGCAGTACTTAGACTGTTCTAAAGTCTTTATTCAGTGTCATTTGTGATTGATGGTTTGCATCACTTGTAGAGATGAGAAAGTTCTCAGTTCTCACTGGTTCACCAATTCAACAATGAGCCATTTCACTTTTTTTGTCCTATTACAGAATGTTATTCCGGCCATTAGAAGTTGGCATATGGATTTGTAATTTCTTTCCTGGCCTAAATGGAGAAAGGTGGGCCTATAAGAGGAAATTTGCTCATTAGTGAATTGAGGAACTGTCAAATTTTCCCTATTTTGTTTAGCTGTAATCTCTTGATAAGGGTAAATAAGTTGACTAGTTTGTAGAGATGAGTGAGCATACTTGGTAAGGACAGATACTCAAGCGAGTATCGTCCTTACCGAGTACCTGCCTGCTCGCCCACAAAGATTCAGGTGCCAGCGTGGGTGAGTGCTGTGTTGCGGGAGTGAGCAGGAGGGAGTGTGGTAGAGAGAGAGAGATCTCCCTCCCGTTCCCCTCCACTCTCTCCCGCCGCTCCCCGCCCCCTGCCGGCACCCGAATACTTGTGGGCGAGCAGACAGGTACTCAGTAATCCCCGCCTCCAGAAACACAGCCAATCACAGCCATTCAATGACATCATTGTCATTGGCTGTGATTGGCTGAAGGCACGTGTCTTTCTGGAGGCAGGGATTTAAAGTCTTTCGTGGAGAAAGCTTGTCTGCCGTGGACCAGGAGGGAGTGACAGCCTGCAGGAGCGCCGCAGATCATCTAAAAACGTAAGTAATGCTTTTTATTCTTTGCTCCACTGTATTACCGGCGTATAAGGTGACAGTTGGGGGGTCGTCTTATACGCCCCGTCGCCTTATACGCCGGTATATATTTTTAGTGTAACACATTTCTGGATGAATTGCAGGAAAGGGGTTATATATTTAGGCCTCCTTCCCACGAGCGTGACGGGCTCCGCAGCGTAATATTACGCAGTGAAGCCCGTCACGGCGCCCCCCAGAGCCCCTATACTTACCTGCGGGAGATAGCGTGAAATCGCTTCCCCGCCCACCACCGCCGCGTCACCGCTCGTCACCGCTCGTCACCGCCCACCGCTCTCGCGTCACCAGCCGTGTCACGTGCACGGCCGGCCGTGTCACGTGACGCGGCCGGACCGCGTCATTTGGCGTCATATGACGCTCGGCGGTGGGCGGGAAAGCGTTTTTTCACGCTATCTCCCGCTGGTTACAGCGGGAGATAGCGTGAATGGACGGCTTCCATTGACTGCAATGGAAGCCGTCAGTGCGTACAGCCCGTCCTCACCCGCAGAAAATAGAGCATGCTGCGGGTGAGGACGGGAGAAATCGCGGTGCGTAATTCCGCGGTGGAATTACGCATCGTGAGCATTGAGCTATTAGGTTCAATAGAACCTAATAGCTGCGTGCAACGCAGCGGATTTTCGCCGCGAATTACGCGGCGGAAATCCGTTCGTGGGAAGGAGGCCTTAACCCCTTTCCGACCATTCATCCTGCGATCGCCGGCAGCCCATTGCATTCAGTGGAGTCGGCTGTATTGCCGGTTCCATTGAATTCAATGGGCAAACATCGTTCTTCTCTGCTACAGCTGTTACAGCTGTGCCAGAGAAGAAGGATTTGTCTTCTATATGTTCTCAATGGGGTCAGCGCTGCTGCCGCTGGCCCCATTGAGCGCATATAGAATGCATCCATAGCGAACCGCGGGAGGGGCCGACTTTTATGTTCGGGTGACACCTTATCTCCCCAGCCACTCACAGCAGGGGGGTGGTATAGGGCTTAAACGTTGCAGGGGGAAGTTGTAATGCCTTCCCTGTCTTTATATTGGCCAAAAAAAAGCGCTAACGTCTCAGGGAAGAAAGTTTAAGTAACCCGGACACCGCATGGTGTTCGTTACGGATAACGAACATCCCGAACACCCTAATATTCGCACGAATATCAAGCTCGGACGAACGCGTTCGCTCATCTCTAGTAATAAATTATCTCAAATAACCCCTTTAATATGAGTTAACCTATCAATATTAACTATTTAATTTTTTACTTTCCCTATGGTTTTTAGTGACTGTAAAACTGCACAGGTAAAATGCTGAAAAACCCAATTTGTGAATATATTCTAACAGGTTAAAAAAAAATCAACGTCAGTATAAAAATGTGAATATTCGATTACAGTACTTCGTATTTTGGCGAGACTTATAACCACATTGCTGTACCAATGTTGTAGCTGCTACAAAATATTCCCTGTGGCCTGGACTCAACAATGTAAATCTGGCTCTGACATGAAACAATGGTAACCACTCTACAAAACTAGGGGAATTAGATCTTAGCCACTGGAAATGAGAAGGATAAAAATCTCTGCATACATTAGACATGAAAGGTGCATGCGTTTCTTAAAAGTTTCATACACAATATAGAAGGTCTCCATATGACATGTTCACTTATAGCATACAGGAATGCTGGTCAATCCATATCACTGATTCTAAAAGAGGTTTCATAAATGACTACTGCACATATTCCTTTTGTAATACTGTTTAATTTCTCTTTTTTTCTAAATATTGCTGTAATTGTGTACATAAAGAAAACCAGAATGATATCAAAAACTAACGTATTCTCCAAACAGAGTCTAAGGCTTCATTCACACGGGCATGACAATTTTCGTCTGGCCGTGTCACGGTCTCAGCGCTGCCAAGAATCGTGTGAACAAGAGGCAGCCATGACAAAGTCATGGCTACAAATCCCATTTTAACGCCTTTTTAGACAGCCGAAGCTGCAGCGCATATACACCGCATCCCTGGGATACCATCGGCCGAGGGGTTGAAGTTCAGCTCTGCCCCTCTTCTGCGCCCCTTGCCAGCTTACAGGAAGGGGAGGGGGCAGGAGCTTAGCAGAGCTAGCCCCTCCCCTCTCTACTCCAGCCTATGGCAGCTGACGACAAGAAGGAGGGAGTGGGACTTTAGCACATTAGCTCCCGCCCCCTCCCATTGCAGATAGCCGGCAACGGGCAGAGAGGGAGAGAGAAGGGGGAGGGAGTTTATGAGGTCATGCTGCTAAACTCCCTGCCACCTCCTTTCTCCAGCAGCTGTCATAGGCTCCCATAGGAGTTTATAGGAGCCGCCACCGTATTCCAGCCAAAGATAGTTCCAGAACTATCTTTTCTGGCCGGAGTAAAACCGTCCAGGCGGAATGCGCACTGTATGCGCTATTTTTGCCTGCTGGACATTTTTACGCATCAGAAACACGCCCATCTGAACTGGTGCATTGGAAACCAATGCATCAGATGGTAAGCGTATATCAGCCAGCCATGAAAACACAGCGGGTATATGCTCGTGTGAAAGAGCCCTAACTCTGATAGATATTGATAAACAACAAATCTAAATTCTGATTTCTGATGGTAATAGATTGACATTTGCTGCTTCTTTTATAGATTAGTCAATAAATTCAAGCTATTAACAGATAATGTGATGAACAATATTTGACTTCATCCTTTAAAGACGTTTTTCAGGTCTTAAAAGTAAGTAGCTCCCTTGGTCTTTGGGAAAGTGAATGGATATATTGTACCTCATCACTTCTTCGATCATCCATTGGTCTATTAACATTTCTCTGACCATTAACATTTATTCATGGCAGCTGCCATAAAGTGCACACACCCTGCTCTACCATCTAAACAAACAATACAGGAAAAAGATATGTATTGTCAATATCTCCACGGGAAGTTTTTAAAAATAACTTGCTAGATTGATTAATACTAACTTAAATTTAGACACTTTATTATAAATTTGGTACATTAAACATTTTTGTCCAACTTTATGCCAACTTTTTATTTGGCTTACTTTAGCCAACATATTTGCACCAAACTTTTGGCCTACAGTTTTGCATTTTAAGTTAAGCCCCCTTCTGTCCAGCCAAGAAATCCTAGTCCACCATCAGGGCTAGGGGGTATGCTCTTTGTTTGTTGTTTTTTGTACCACTGCTAGAGAACTATAGACAAACAATGATGCTATCCTGATTGAGGGGAATGGGGAACAGATTAATTGAGATTGGTTATCCTGAACGCTGAGGACTAGCCAAGTTGGATGAACCTCTGATTGGGGAGGGGGCTCTCTTTCTGAGAGGAATTTAACTCTGATGAACGTTGCTAGGGGATATTGATCCCGGTAAGGACAGTGCGCCGATATCACTACATTTAGGTGATTGATGCGGTTGATGCACAGTGTCCTATCTACAGATCTCAGAACTCCTCTAAAAAAATCCTTTAGAGAAAACATTATTCACTTTAGTCTTCCTCTTTATTCACCCTCGTCAATTAAGTAGACTAAAGACACCCTTGCTACGCTACAAATTATCCAAATGTGGGGAAAGTAGAGGCCGTATTGATATCAGTCATTATTGTTCTCCTCTGAGACATCTTACCTCTAGAGCTGCCTGACAACCTATCTATCCAGATCTATAGGGATTGAGTGAGTGATTCCTCATCATGGATGCATAGTCAGTTTAGATGTTCCTGATGAACATCGACATTATTGGGGAAACACACCGAATTAATGAACTGAGTGACATTAGAATAAATGAATAAAGGAACTTAGTGACATAAGAAATAATAGGTAACTTTGAAGGATGAATGGAATGATGAATAAATACGGAATGATACATTCTAAATGCTGATAGATTGGACGCAATAAATAATTAAGTGATACAATCTATCGGTATTATAATCCCTAGATCCCTCCCATCCTGCATAAATTGAGCAACTGAAGAATTGAAGGTCTTGATAGAGCTTGATTCTCATCATTGGCCTATATACCTATTGTTTACTATATATGGCCATTGCATATGCTATACCTATGATTCCAATGGGAATTTCCTATCATAGAACGTATGCATAAGGTACCTCCCAAGTCAGGGTGGCCATAGTTATTTTTATGTGTACATGGTGTGCCTAGCTGATTATCTGTCATTGGTTTTGACATAGTTGACACAGCTTTTTTGTGGTGGGCCATAATATACAATTTTAAATCAATTTAATAAAATTATTGTTTTAGATAGACGTGTCTGTTCTGTGAAGGGTTCTTCTGTCTAATGAGGAAAAAAGGGTGCAAAATACATAACTTATCAAGTGCTTGCATCTTTAGCTTAGCAAGTCTACCGATTATTTCTCTTCTTACAGACATACATCTAATTAAATAAAGTAACTAGAGATGAGCGAGCATACTCGTCCGAGCTTGATGCTCGTTCGAGTATTAGGGTGCTCGAGATGCTCGTTACTCGAGACGAGCACCACGCGGTACTCGTCTCGATTAAACGAGCACTGACCATTGAATTCAATGGAGCCGGCAATACAGTCGGCTCCATTGAAAGCAATGGCTGCCGGTGATCTCAGGATGAAGTTTCGGGAAGGGCTTAAAAATATAAGCCCTTCCCTGAAAATCATCCAAAACTGTGTAAAAAAAAAAAAATATATATATACTCACCTTGTCCCGGCAGACGGAGTTCAGCCGCGGCCGGCCGGCAGTTCTCCTGAACTGCTGTGAGTAAAATTCAGCAGCCGGGGATTTAAAATCCCCGCCTGCTGAATGAGCTGCCTCTGATTGGTCACAGCCTCACCAATCAGAGGCAGCTCTCACTCACCCATTCATGAATTCATGAATGGGTGAGTGAGTGCTGCCTCTGATTGGCTCAGCGCAGGGACCAATCAGGGGCAGCTCTCAGCTGTCATTCAGCTGAGAGCTGCCCCTGATTGGTCCCTGCGCTGAGCCAATCAGAGGCAGCACTCACCCATTCATGAATTCATGAATGGGTGAGTGAGAGCTGCCTCTAATTGGAGAGGCTGTGACCAATCAGAGGCAGCTCATTCAGCAGGTGGGGATTTTAAATCCCCACCTGCTGAATACTACAGAAAGCAGTTCGGGAGAACTGCCGGCCGGCCGCGGCTGAACTCCGTCTGCCGGGACAAGGTGAGTATATATATATATATTTTTTTTTTACACAGTTTTGGATGATTTTCAATGGGCTAACATTGTTCTTCTCTGCCACAGCTGTTACAGCTGTGGCAGAGGAGAACGATCTTTATGCTGACAGTGCGGGGGGGTCTCACTCTTGCCACTATTGTGGCTTAATAGTGAGACCTCGGAGCCCGAAATGCAGCCCTGCATGTTGCTCCTCGTCTGCCCTATCCATTTCTGTGTTTTTTACATGACTTTGGTGATTTGCTAAGATTTTCACAAATGAAAACCTTAGCGGAGCACCAGTCATATACAAAAATGCTCGAGTTGCCCATTGACTTCAATGGGGTTTGTTACTCGAAACGAACTCTCGAGCATCACTGAAAGTTCGACTCGAGTAACGAGCACTCGAGCATTTTGGTGCTCGCTCATCTCTAAAAGTAACATTAATGACATTTAACTAATCAGTAATATTACCCAATTGTAGATTTTGAATAGAACAGGAAATGCCAGCATGATGCAAATATAAATATGTTCAAAATCAATCTAAAACCCCCTGAACAGTTGAACAGAAAAGTTTCGGCTTTGAATATAGCCTGATTTTAGGCAAATTATTGTAAGTCTTAGCTGCTTAATTGGTGTCTTGCCAGCATGACCTTTGCAATTAACCTAACCTTTAAATCAAAACATGTTGAAAAGAGTCTGCACAACACTTACCATTGGGTCCATATTGGTGGAAACATGCTTATTTGAATCATCTCCTCATCCAGATGTGCAGGTCACTAGTATTAGGCTGTGACCTTTGCACTTTTCTACAGCTACTGGATGACATTGCTTTAGTGCATTGTTTTTCTCCGATTAGCTGAAAGGTTCAATACATCTCTTATTTCCTAAATTTTTATTTATGCAATTCCTACAAAATTGCAATTTTTCAACTTTAACTATACTTACAGATTACAAGATGAACAACGCAGCTTGTTGAAAAACTGTGGACATGTTTTAATTGGTCACAAAGCTAATATATTACGTGAAATCTGGATGCAATAACCTAATGATGTAAATAATATGGAAACCATTGCATCCTATGATAGTGTTAGTGCAAATCTGTAAAATAATGATAATTAATCCTAAGAAGCAACATATTTATGGAGAACAAACTTTCACTCCTTGTAGCAAAATGAAAGCTGTCTCTACTTCCTATTTGACGAAGACTAACTGGAACCTTGGGGCATTTTAAAAAGTTATATCAGGGATATTCTTTGCAGATGTGTTTGTGGGCAAAGGGAGAGCCAACATGAGTATGCATGCGATAGTGATTGCATTCAGATGTTTCCATCATAAACAGGAGAGTAGAAGGAAAGACGATAAACAGTCTATGGCGGACATCAAAGTGGGACTGTTTGTAAACAGCTTCTTAAAATATTTCCCAGTACCTAACCCCATAAACACATGGCTTGGTTTGATAAGTTGCAATCATTTCAAGGACGCAATCATTTGGGGATTTTTCACCACCACTTTTCAAAAGCCATAGCTATTTTATTTTTCATAGCCATATGAGGACTTGCTCATTGCGGGGCGAGCTGTACTTTTTATTGGTGCCATTTTGGAATACATATGATGTATTGCATAACTTTTATTAAATTTGGGATGGAAGGATGAAAAAACGCATCATTTGTGTTAATACTTTTTTTAATGGCACTCAATATATGGAATAAGTGGCATCATAACTTCTTTCTGGTGGTCAGTGCAATTACGATATCAAAGTTATAGTTTTGTAGGTTTTTCCACTTTTTAATAATAAATCCCCCTTTTTTTGCATTGCTGCATTGAAAGACCTGTGACTTTTATTATTTTCCCATGGAAGGAGCTGTGTTAGGCTAACTTCACATGGGTGAATGAGATATCGGGCCGTAATTCATGGCCCAATATTGCACTCGCCAGCATGCGATTTTCCTGTGGATGTAAGGCATTCCTATTTCAAAACCACCTTGTATTACTTTGGGGAAGCAGTGATTTTGTCATCAGAGGATCGCAGAAGTTTTCCCATTGTTTTTTAATGGGGAAACCTTGCATCGCACCGAATGCACCTAGTACATGGTGCGATGTTGCCACCAGCCCCATTGAAAACAAGGGCGCTGCGCTGCAAGGGCACGCTCAAAGATAGGATATGCCGTGATTTGTTTCCCACGATGCGATATGAAAAAAAAATGGCTCATGTGTATGTACTAGAGATGAGCGAGCATACTCGTCCGAGCTTGATACTCGTTTGAGTATTAGGGTGTTCGAGATGCTCGTTACTCGTAACAAGCACCACGCGGTGTTCGGGTTACTTTCATTTTCTTCCCTGAGAAATTTGCGCGCTTTTCTGGCCAATAGAAAGACAGGGAAGGCATTACAACTTCCCCCTGCAACGTTCAAGCCCTATACCACCCCCCTGCAGTGAGTGGCTGGCGAGATTAGGTGTCACCCGAGTATTAAAATCTGCCCCTCCCGCGGCTCGCCACAGATGTGTTCTGACATTAGTTCAGGGAAAGTGGTATCGTGTTGGAGCTGCTATAGGGAGAGCGTTAGGAGTGATTTTAGGCTTCAAGAACCCCAACGGTCCTTCTTAAGGCCATAAATCTTCTCTATATGCGCTCAATGGGGCCGGCGGCAGCAGCGCCGACCCCATTGAGAACATATAGAAGACAAATCCTTCTTCTCTGCCACAGCTGTAACAGCTGTGGCAGAGAAGAACGATGTTTGCCCATTGAATTCAATGGAACCAGCAATACAGCAGGTTCCACTGAAAGCAATGGGCTGCCGGCGAGCGCGGAGATGAATTGTCGGGAAGGGCTTAAATATATAAGCCCTTCCCTGCAATTCATCCAGAAATGTGTTACAATAAAAATATATACCGGCGTATAAGGCGACGGGGCGTATAAGACGACCCTCCAACTGTCACCTTATACGCCGGCAATACAGTGGAGCAAAGAATAAAAATCATTACTTACTTCTTCTGACGTTCTGCGGCGCTGCTGCAGGCTGTCGCTCCCTCCTGGTTCCCGGCAGAGCATGGATTTCTCTACGAAGGGCTTTAAATCCCCGCCTCCAGAAACACACGTGCCTTCAGCCAATCACAGCCAATGACAATGATGTCATTGAATGGCTGTGATTGGCTGTGTTTCTGGAGGCGGGGATTTCAAGCCCTGCGTCCAGAAAGCAATGTTCTGCCGGGAACCAGGAGGGAGCGACAGCCTACAGGAGCACCGCAGAACGTCAGAAGAAGTGAGTAATGATTTTTATTCTTTGCTCCACTGTATTGCCGGCGTATAAGGTGACAGTTGGGGGGTCGTCTTATACGCCCCGTCGCCTTATACGCCGGTATATATTTTTATTGTAACACATTTCTGGATGAATTGCAGGAAAGGGCTTATATATTTAACCCCTTCCCGACAATTCATCCTGCGATCGCCGGCAGCCCATTGCTTTCAGTGGAACCTGCTGTATTGCTGGCCCAATTGAATTCAATGGGCAAACATCGTTCTTCTGTGCCACAGCTGTTACAGCTATGGCAGAGGAGAACGATCTTTACGCTGACAGTGCGGGGGGGGGGGTCACTCTTGCCACTATTGTGGCTTAATAGTGGGGCCTGTGAACTTGGAGATGCAGCCCAACATGTAGCCCCTCGCCTGCCCTATCCGTTGCTGTGTCGTTCCCATCACTTTCTTGAATTGCCCAGATTTTCACAAACGAAAACCTTAGCGAGCATCGGCGATATACAAAAATGCTCGGGTCGCCCATTGACTTCAATGGGGTTCGTTACTCGAAACGAACCCTCGAGCATTGCGAAAATTTCGTCCCGAATAACGAGCACCCGAGCATTTTGGTGCTCGCTCATCTCTAGTATGTACTCATTCAAAAGAATAGGGTTCATATTAATGTGAGATTTGTGAGTCTTGAGCAATTTTTTTCGGGCGTTTGAAAAAGGCATTAGGGCTTGTTTTTTGTGTGCCAAGCTGTAGCTCGTATTGTCTCCATTTTGGGAAACATTTTTACTATTTGATCAATTTTAAGCCAGCTTCACATGCAGAAATGCTGCACAATATTCATGGTGGAGGTCATTACTGATGCAGCAATAACAAGCGTATGGTGTAGGGGTCTCTCAGTGCAATGGGGTGTCACTGAAAACAAAAAAAGCTCTACATAGGGTCTACTAGACCAGGAATTACACCTAGACAGACAACAGGCGTGGTGCTTTTTTTTGCAAAAATGTATTTTTTTTTTTTAAAGAAAAATTATATTAGCTGAAGAGAAGACACAAACACGGACCTCCTCCAGGTAAAACATTAGCGCTATAGCTTTTTCAAGTGTTTTCTCATTATATTTTTTCTGTTTTTTGGAGGGGAGGGAAGTAGATGTAACAAACATGGTGGAACAAGGAGAAGGACAGCAGCACCACCTCCACCTTGAGGGCAGAGTGTGCTCCTCATAAACTTCTGGAAATACAATATAGATCAGGTTATAATCCCAAAAATATCGGAGAGATGGATGGTCTGATCTGATATCTACCCTTATTGTGCTGCACGATAGCCCTGGTTTTATTATCCATTTTCTATGATGGTTTTAATATTAATTAAATAAATATTACATTTTAAGGGAAGTAACCAAAGGATCTTTTTGCCTGTACAGGCAATATATACTTTTCTTATCAGCATGACTATGAAATTGTCGTGATTATGACATCAATGTGAACGAATCATGGTGACTATTTAAATATATTTAGAGAACAGTGGGTGGTCTGTTCTCTAAATACATCGCTATTGTTCTCCAGCGAAACAGCTGCAGAAAGAATGTTATCAGAGCTGCCTGCGGAGAATTCAGCATGCGGTCCCCTTATCAGGGATGACATATTTTAAGCTGAGCTGAACTCAGTGGTGGACGAAAAGTGCATGGTAAATACACAATGGGCACACATTTACACACAACGATTATCACACAAAAGATGGCTTTTTGAGTGAATTTTGAGCGATCATCATTGTGTGTAAAAGGGCCTTATGACATCATTGTGATTGTTATCATTGGCATATCACCCTTGTGATTACGAAATCTTTATCATGACATCATTGTGGTTGTTATACGAGATCCCCATTCTTGGTATTGATCGGGGACTCAGTAATGAGATCCCCATAAATTAGACTTTTAGCACCTTTCCTTGGCTTAGTCGATAAACATCAGTATTGGGAATATTTAAGTGTATGCTTTTTGTAGAGGAAAAACAGTACATTTAAGTCTAGACTTTCAAAGTTTTTATGATTGGGTAATTTCGCAAATGTTTGCAGCTTTGGAATAATTTAGTAATTTCTTTATTATTTGGGGGTGTTAAAGGTTCTTCAAGTAATAAAATGTCCTTACGATTACAAACTTCAAGTCAGAAATTCTAAAAAAAAATCAAACCATCCATCTATTTTATTTTTAGCTGTCACTTTAAATCATTCCTATAATTACTATTTGTAACTAGGTAACATACTTATAGAGATCATTTTTATGTCTGAAAAATCTACAAAAGTGATTTATGTTTCTTACATTGAATGACATCAAGCTCATATGGAAATCATGAACATTTATTGTTAATGTGCTTTTTATTTCTCCCCCTTAAAACTTATGTATTCATACATTGTGCCAGAATTTCATGCACATGTCACATAAAAGACGAAAAGTGATCACACCTAGTGGGACAATATATAGGAGTGATAGAAGTTTTATAGGTTTTTTTAGTCTATTATTGACAAAAGATACTATCATCTTCGAAATGTATGTCTATCCACGGCCATAAAACATATCCACTGCTCAGCTATTTCATTCTTTCTAAATACAATATTTATAAAACAGCTACATAAAAATTGTTACATTTGAATTAGTTTGTGTGAAATGATGTCAGGAAATAAATGTTTAGCATTTAGTGAAATTCACTTGCCCCATGAGCTATCAATTACAGACATATGAAAAACAATACATTTACACTACATCAGTTCAGCTACAAGCTCAAAATGTCAAACTTGGTTAAGTTAACAGGATTTCACATTTTTGCCCACCAATGCCAATCCATACCACCTGTCTCCATCTCCCAGCAAAGCAGTACAGGGGAACAAAGGACATGTTCCCATATCCATGGTCTAACCAATGTAAACACAGTGGATTGGAGGATTGAACCATTGCAACTCCAATTTGTGATGTAAGACACAGGACATATATGTTGATAGGTGTTCTGTCTCTGGAAGGAAACCCATTTGGTGTATATTATCAACATTGACACATTCTTAGTTGCATGCAATTGGTTTGGGAGATTTCTGAACATAAAGTTCAATTGAGAGCATTGTGCTACAAAAGTATACATAAAAAATATACATTGATAGTCCCAAAGATGAACAGTAACCATATTTAAAACATAAAAGACATCAGGCAGTGTGGTGATTTCCAAGATCAAACACAAATCTTGAAAGAAAAGAGAACAATAACACATACGGGATGAATAAGACTTAAGTCGGTCTGTATCATAATGCCAAGTTTTCTTCTTTTTCATAAGGTTAAATCAAAGAATGCGCATAGATTATTTATTAAACAAATTACACAGTAAAATTAATGGATCCTAAATTTAGAAATTGATATTCAGCATTTTATTTTGAGTTGACCAAAGACTTCCCTTTTAAGTTAGTCTTAGATGCTTTCTATAAATATTTAATATTCCAGAATATTTGATGATTTTGTAAATTTCTATACCGATTAGAGATAAGCGAGCATGCTCGTCCGAGCTTGATGCTCGTTCGAGCCTGCTTGATGTACTCGTTACTCGAGTCGAGCACCACGCAGTGCTCGGGTGCTCGAAAAAAGTTCACCCTCTCCTCCCCACATGTTTTCAATGGAGCCGCGGCTGCTGCCAGCGGCTTCATTGAAAACAATGGTCTGCCGGCACCCTTGAATTGTTTTTCATGGAAAAGCTTTACATATAAGCCCTTCCCTGAAAAACAATCATTTTAGTGCAAAAAAAAAACTTACCCTCCGCCGCTGCCGTGTCCCCCGCAGGGATGAAGAACACATCTGCCGCATGTGGCAGATGTTTTCTTCATCCGCGCTAGTAAAAAGAATTCCCTGCTGCTACATCTGTGACAGATGCAGCAGAGGAATTTTTCAATTCCCTACGCAGCTGTCACAAATGACAGCTTCGGTAGAGGATCCTGCTGCTTGCACCCCGTCATTGGCTTTCAGGGAAGGGCTTTAAACATAAGCCCTTCCCTGAAAAACAATCATTTTAGTGTAAAAAAACTTACCTGTCCGCCACTGCCATATCACCGCGGGGATGAAGAACACATCTGCCGCATGTGGCAGATGTTTCCTTTATCCCCATGAGGAAAAAGAATTTCCTGCTGCACCTGCCACATCTGTGACAGATGCAGCAAAGGAATTTTTCATTACTGCGGGGAATAAAGAATGCCCTACCACAGCTGTCACAGATAACAGCTGCGGTAGGGGATCCAGCTGCCGGCATCCTGAAATTGTTTTTCAGGGAAGGGCTTTAAATATAAGCCCTTCCCTGAAAAACAAGAAGAAATGGTGAATAAAATTTAAAAAGAAGAATACTCACCTTTCTTCAGCTGCCGGGGCTCAGCTGCGTCCAGCCGGCTCTTCTCCCTGCACTGCTCTTAGTAGTATTCAGCCCCCGCCTGCTGAATGGGCTACTTCTGGTTGGCTGAGCACATTGACCAATCAGAGGCAGCTCTCAGCTATTGAATGACAGCTGAGAGCTGCCTCTGATTGGTCCCTGCGCTCAGCCAATCAGAGGCAGCACTCACCCATTCATTAATTCATGTAAAGCCCTTCCCTGAAAAACTATTCAGGGGTGCTGGCAGACCATTGTTTTCAATGGAGCCGCCAGCAGCAGCAGCGGCTCCATTTAAAACAATGCAGAGCATGGGTCACCTTGAAAAATGCTCGAGTCTCCCATCGACTTCAATGGGGTTTGTTACTCAAAACGAGCTCTCAAGCATTACAAAAAGCTCAGCTCGAGTAACAAGCACCCAAGCATTTTGGTGCTCGCTCATCTCTAATACTGATTAATTTCTTAATACACTTTTGTTGTAGTCGGAGCTCCATTTTTGATAGAAGCTTTTGCATAGCTTCAAATCCTCTGCATAGCCATAGAGTTCAATGGTACAATTTTTGTTTCCTATTGCCCGCAATAAGGGAATCTTAGGAGGTTTCTGCATACAAAGTAAGCATTAAAGGGGTTGTTTCGCGAAAGCAAGTGGGGTTAAGTACTTCTGTATGGCCATATTAATGCACTTGTAATATACATCGTGCATTAAATATGAGCCATACAGAAGTTATTCAATTACCTGCTCCGTTGCTGGCGTCCCCGTCTCCATGGCTCCGTCTAATTTCGGGGTCTTCGTGCTTTTTTAGACGCGCTTGCGCAGATGGGTCTTCTCCCTTCGGCTCAGCTCGGCAGCAGCGGCGTTTTGGCTCTGCCCCCTTGTACGCGTCATCGCGTAGCTCCGCCCCGTCACATGTGCCGATTCCAGCCTCCTGATTGGCTGGAATCGGCACATGTGACGGGGGCGGAGCTACGCGATGACGCGTACAAGGGGCGGAGCCAAAACGCAGCTGCTGCCGAGCCGAAGGGAGAAGACCCATCTGCGCAAGCGCGTCTAAAAAAGCAAGAAGACCCCGAAATTAGACGGAGCCATGGAGACGGGGACGCCAGCAACGGAGCAGGTAAGTGAATAACTTCTGTATGGCTCATATTTAATGCACGATGTATATTACAAAGTGCATTAATATGGCCATACAGAAGTACTTAACCCCACTTGCTTTAGCGAGACAACCCCTTTAAACTAAATAATAAAACAGTGTGAAGTAAACTCTGAAGCTTACCCCCATTGTGGTTGCAAGCTGCCAGAATTTAATTATTTAAAGGAAATCTGTCATGTAGTGAAAGACACTGATTTCAACAGCCTTTCACTTATTTGATATCAATATCTGGTTTCTAAGAACTTACATGTGCATCCCACAGCACCTCATAGGAAATGAGTCCATTTTATTCATGAGGCTCTGTCAACTCTGCCAACTCCACCCACAGTTAACCCCACCCTTTATGATTGAAAGTTTTCAAGCTAGTTTACATTGCATAGTTAGAAAACTATGGGTGGGATTAAAAGAGCCTCATTAAAAACTGGACTAATTTTTCCCTAAGAGCTGCAAGAACAAGCTATAAGTTCCTAAAACCACTACATGTTACACCATAAATGATAGACTGCATGTTTGTCACTACTTTATGCTGCTCACGGGGAGTAAAGCATAAATAGTATGGTTATATAGGTTATAAAGAAATATAAGTTTATGGCATATAAAAGTCACACCTTTTGCGCACCAAATGTGTGAGTTTTTGTTATTTTACACCATTCCCGACACTTTCTTAAAAACAAATAGGTGGAGACTAGAGATGAGCAAACATACTCGTCCGAGCTTGATGCTCGCTCGAGTATTAGGGTGCTTGAGATGTTCGTTACTCAAGACGAGCACCACGTGTTATTCGAGTCAATTCCATTTCCTTCCCTGCATGTTTAGCGCTATTTTCTGGCCAATAAACATGCAGGGAAGGCATTACAACTTCCTCCAGTGATGTCCCAGCCCTATCCCTCCCCCCTGCAGTGAGTGGCTGGTGAGATCAAGTGACCGCCGAGTATTTAAAGCGGTCTCGCCCGCGGCTCGCCTCAGACACACGCTGGCAGAGATTAGGGAGAGTGCTGTTCCTGCTATAGGGAGAGTGTTAGGCTACTGTTTGCGTCTTCAAGAACCCCAACGGTCCTTCTTAGGGCCACATCTGACCATGTGCATTACTGTTGTGGCTGCTGGGAGCAGTTTTGCACAATTTTTTTTTTTTCATCTTGGCCTGTGCAGGCTATAGCATTCTCAGTCTGCAGTCAATTATACAGAGTATAGGGGCAGTACTGGTGAGGCAGGGACCGTGATAGTGTAGAATCCTGTCAACAAGTACCCCAAAAAAGCTCCTTCTTAGGGCTACCTGTGACCGTGTGCATTTTACTGCGTGGCTGCTGGGAGTTGTAGTGCCTCACTATTACCCAGCTAGGCCTTTTTGCAGCCTTGCGTATAATATTTTTGGGACTGCAGTGTGTGTTACATATCCGCTGTGAGCCTCCAACTGCAGGCCAATAATTGTATATTTTTTTACACCGCTCTGTGTGTGCCGTCAACTTCACGCACAGCGTGCGGCGACAGTCCCTGATAGAGGGAAAGACATATACGTGCTCTCTAGGCTGTTTGCTTTTTCAATAAATTTGAAAAAAAGCTCCTTCTTAGGGCTACCTGTGACCGTGTGCATTATACTGCGTGGCTGCTGGGAGTTGTAGTGGCTCACTATTACCCAGCTAGACCTTTTTGCAGCCTAGCGTATAATTTATTTTTGGACTGCAGTGTGCGTTACATAACCGCTGTGAGCCTTCAACTGCAGGCCAATAATTGCTTAATTTTTTACACCGCTCTGTGTGTCCCGTCAACTTCACGCACAGCCCCTGATAGAGGAAAAGACATATACGCGCTGTCTAGGCTGTTTGCTTTTTCAATAAAATTTGAAAAAAAGCTCCTTCTTAGGGCTACCTGTGAGCGTGTGCATTATACTGCGTGGCTGCTGGGAGTTGTAGTGGCTCACTATTACCCAGCTAGGCCTTTTTGGAGCCTAGCATATATATTTTTTTGGACTGCAGTGTGCGTTACATAACTGCTGTCAGCCTCCAACTACACGCCAATAATTGCATAATTATTCAGACCGCTCTGTGTCTGCTCTATTCGTAATCCACCATGCTGAGGGGTAGGGGTAGGCCTAGAGGAAGTGGACGTGGGCGAGGACACGAAGGTCCAAGTGAGGGTGTGGGCACAGGCTGAGTTCCTGGTCCAGGAGAATCGCAGCCGGCTGCTGCGGGATTAGGAGAGAGGCAAGTTTCTGGGGTCCCCAGCTTCATATCATAATTTTTGGGTCCACGCGGTAGACCTTTATTACAAACTGAGCAGTGTGAGCAGGTCCTGTTGTGGATGGCAGAAAATGCATCCAGCAATGTATCGACCACCCAGTCTTCTATGCCGTCCACTGCTGCAACTCTGAATCCTCTTGCTACTGCTCCTCCTTCCTCCCTGCCTCCTCACTCCATGAAAATGACACATTCTGATGAGCAGACAGACTTCCAGGAACTGTTCTCAGGCCCCTGCCTTGATTGGGAAAAAATTGTTCCTCTCTCAGCTGAGGAGTTTGTCGTGACTGATGCCCAACCTTCGGAAAGTTCCCGGGGTCCGGTTGATGATGCTGGGGACTTCCGGCAACTGTCTCAAGAGCTTTCAGTGGGTGAGGAGGTCGATGATGATGAAGCACAGTTGTCTATCTGTGAGGTAGTAGTAAGGGCAGTAAGTCCGAGGGAGGAGCGCACAGAGGATTCAGAGGAAGAGCCGCTGGACGATGAGATGACTGACTCCACCTGGTTCGCTAAGCCAACTGAGGAGAGGTCTTCAGAGGGGGAGGCAAGTGCAGCAGCAAGACAGGTTGGAAGAGGCAGTGGGGTGGGCAGGGGTAGAGGCAGGGCCAGAGCGAAGACTCCCCCAACTGTTTCCCAAAGCACCCCCTCCCGCCAAGCCACCCTGCAGAGACCTAGGTCTTCAAAGGTGTGGATGTTTTTCAGTGAGAGCGCGGATGACCGACGAACAGTGGTGTGCAACCTGTGCCGCACCAAGATCAGCCGGGGAGCCACCGGTACCAGCCACACCACTACCAGCATGCGCAGGCATATGATGGCCAAGCACCCCACAAGGTGGGACGAAGGCCGTTCACTGCCCCTGGGTCGCACCACTGCCTCCTCCCCTGTGCCCCAACCTGCCACTCAGATCCAACCCCCCTCTCAGGTCACAGGCACGAGCGCCTCCCAGCTTGCACCCACACCCTCACCTCCGCCGTCCTCAGCCCCAAGCAGCAGTGTCTCTCAGCGCGGCGTCCAGCTGTCGCTAGCGCAAGCGCAAATACGCCGCCACGCACCCGCACGCTCAAGCATTAAACATGCACATTGCCAAATTGATCAGCCTGGAGATGCTGCCGTACAGGCTTGCGGAAATGGAGGGTTTCAAAAACATGATGGCGGCGGCGGTCCAACGTTACTCGGTCCCCAGTCACCACTATTTTTCCCGGTGTGCCGTCCCAGCCCTAAACCAGCACGTCTCCCGCAACATCAATCTTGCCCTCACCAACGCAGTTACTGGGAAGGTCCACTTAACCACAGACACGGGGACAAGTACTGGCGGGCAGGGCCACTATATCTCCTTGACGGCACATTGGGTGAATTTGGTGGAGGCTGGGACCGAGTTAGAGCCTGGGACTGCACACGTCCTACCCACACCCAGAATTGCGGGTCCTTCCTGGGTTCTGGTATCTGCGGCGGTCTATGCCACCTCCTCTAAACCCTCCTCCTCCTCCTACGCAACCTCTACCTCTCAATTAAGAAAAGTGAGCAGCACGTCGCCAGCAGTCGGTGTCGCGCGGCGCGGCAGCACAGCGGTGGGCAAGCGTCAGCAGGCCGTGCTGAAACTACTCAGCCTAGGTGACAAGAGGCACACGGCCCGCGAACTGTTGCAGGGTCTGAGTGAGCAGACCGACCTCTGGCTTTCGCCGCTAAGCCTCCAACCGGGCATGGTCATGTGTGACAACGGCCGTAACCTGGTGGCGGCTCTGCAGCTCGGCAGCCTCACACACGTGCCATGCCTGGTCCACATCTTCATACTGGTGGTTCAGCGCTTTCTGAAAAGCTACCCACGCTTGTCAGACCTGCTCGGAAAGGTGCGCAGGCTCAGCGCACATTTCCGCAAGTCCACCACGGACGCTGCCACCCTGCGAACCCAGCAACATCGGTTTAATCTGCCAGAGCACTGGCTGTTGTGCGACGTACCCACACGGTGGAATTCTACGCTCCACATGTTGGCCAGGCTGTATGAGCAGCGTACAGCAATAGTGAAATACCAACTCCAACATGGGTGGTGTAGTGAGAGTCAGCCTCCCCAATTCTTTACCGAGGAGTGGGCCTAGATGGCAGACATCTGCCAGGTCCTCGGAAACTTTGAGGAGTCTACCCAGATGGTGTGCGGCGATGCTGCAATCATTAGCGTCACCATTCCTCTGCTATGCCTGCTGAGAAGTTCACTGCAAAGCATAAAGGCTGACACTTTGCGGTGGGACCAGGAGACGGGGAAGAGAGTATGTGGCTTGATAGTTAGAGCACCCTCATTTCTATATCTCATTTCTATAGCGCGTTTTGGCGGAGGAGGAGGAGGAGGAAGAGGAGCAGGAGGAGGAGGGGAAAGAGACAGTTGGGTCCACTGCAGAGGGTACCCATGCTGTTTGCCTCCCATCCGTTCAGCGTGTATGGCCTGTGGACAATGAGGAGGAGGAGGATCCTGAAAGGGATCTTCCTAGTGAGGACAGCGATGTGTATCATACTGGTACCCTGGCACATATGGCTGACTTAATGTTAGGCTGCCTTTCTCGTGAACCTCGCGTTAGACGCATTCTGGCCACTATGGATTACTGGGTGTACACCCTTCTCGACCCCCGGTATAAGGAGAACCTTTCCACTCTCATTCTAGAAGAGGAAAGGGGTTCAAGAGTGATGCAATACCACAGGGCCCTGGTGGACAAACTGATGGTAAACTTCCCATCTGACAGCGCTAGCGGCAGAAGGCGCAGTTCCGAGGGCCAGGTAGCAGGGGAGGCGCAGAGATCAGGCAGCATGTTCAGAACAGACAGGGGAACACTCTCCAAGGCCTTTGCCAGTTTTATGGCTCCCCAGCAAGACTGCATCACCACTCCCCAGTCAAGGCTGAGTCGGAGGGAGCACTGTAAAAAGATGGTGAGGGAGTACGTAGCCGATCGTACCACCGTCCTCTGTGATGCCTCAGCTCCATACAACTATTGGGTGTCAAAGCTGGACACGTGGCACGAACCTGCTCTGTATGCCCTGGAGGTGCTGGCTTGCCCTGCCACTGGCGTCTTGTCAGAGAGGGTGTTTAGTGCAGCTGGGGGAATCATCACGGGCAAGCGTACCCGCCTGTCAACTGCCAGTGCCGACATGCTTATACTCATAAAGATGAACAAAGCCTGGATTTCCCCTGACTTCTCTTCTCCCCCAGCGGAGAGCAGAGGAACCTAAAGATTCTTTTTGCTGCAACCGCAGATAAAAGCACTCTTCTCTATCAGTGGGAAAATGGGGCATTTCTCTTTGTCAATCTGTCTCTGACATTAGTCCTCCTCCTGCTACTCCTCCTCCAGAAACAACATGTCATCGCGGTGAATGGCCAATTTTTCTGCGGCCCAAAAGGCTCATCTATATCTACCAATGTTTTTACAATTTTGCTAAGTTTCAAAAGTATTGAGACTGTAACATGAACCAATTCTTTCAACAGGGCTGCCTCCAGGCTCTGTTACAAATTAAGCAACAGTGAGCTATATCTTTAAAAAAATGTTTATGGGTTTCACCTGCCCTCTCGGTTGATAAATTTTTCAGAGGTACACTTGTACTCTTGGTACCCTAATTTTTGGGGCCCACGCCTACACTCTTATCCAACTAATTTTTCCAGCCTATACTATTACTACAGAAATTTTACTGGGGTCTGCCTGCCTATACTTCTGCTACAAGAAAGTTACAGGGGTCTGCCTATACTGCTGCCACTTACATGTTACAGGGGTCTGCCTATACTGCTGCCACTTGAATGTTACAGGGCTCTGCCTATACTTCTGTCACGTAAATGTTACAGGGGTCTTCCTATACTGCTGCCACAAGGATGTTACTGGGATCTGCCTATACTGCTGCCCCATTAATTTTCCAGGGATTTGCCTATACTGCTGCCACAAGGATGTTACTGGGGTCTGCCAATACTGCTGCCACGTTAATGTTACAGGGGTCTGCCTATACTTCTGCTACAGAAATGTTACTGGGATCTGTCTATAGTGTTACTACAGAAATGTTACAGGGGTCTGAGTATACTTCTGCTACAAAAATGTTACTGGGATCTGCCTATACTACTGCCACGTACATTTTACAGGGGTCTGTCTATACATCTACTACAGAAATGGTGCTGGGGTCTGCTTATACTGCTGCTACAGAATTGATACTTGGGTCTGCCTATACTGCTGCTACATAAATGTTACAGGGGTCTGCCTATACTTCTGCCACATAAATGTTACAGGGTTCTGCCTATACTACCGCTACAAAAATGTTACTGGGGTCTGTCTATACTTCAATAACAGAAATGGTGGTGGGGTCTGCCTTTACTGCTGCTACAGAAATGATACTGGGGTCTGGCGATACTGCTGCTATATAACTGTTACAGGGGTCTGCCTATACTGCTGCCACTTACATGTTACAGGGGTCTGCCTATACTGCTGCCACTTGAATGTTACAGGGCTCTGCCTATACTTCTGTCACGTAAATGTTACAGGGGTCTTCCTATACTGCTGCCACAAGGATGTTACTGGGGTCTGCCTATACTGCTGCCCCATTAATTTTCCAGGGGTTTGCCTATACTGCTGCCACAAGGATGTTACTGGGGTCTGCCAATACTGCTACCACGTTAATGTTACAGGGGTCTGCCTATACTTCTGCTACAGAAATGTTACTGGGATCTGTCTATAGTGTTACTACAGAAATGTTACAGGGGTCTGCGTATACTTCTGCTACAAAAATGTTACTGGGGTCTGCCTATACTTCTGCCACATTAATGTTAAAGGGGTCTGCCTATACTGCTGCCACTTAAATGTTACAGAAGTCTGCCTATACTTCTGCTACAAGAATGTTACTGGGGTCTGCCTATACCTCTGCCACGTAAATGTTACAGGGGGTCTGCGTATACTTCTGCTACAAAAATGGTTCTGCGGTCTGCCTATGCTTCTGCTACAGAAATGTTACAGGGGTCTGCTTATACTGCTGCCACATAAATGTTACAGGGGTCTGCCTATACTGCTGCCACTTAAATGTTACTGTGGTTCTGCCTATACTTCTGCTGCAGAAATGTTACAGGGGTCTGCCTATACTTCTGCTGCAGAAATGTTACAGGGGTCTGCCTATACTTCTGCTAATGAAATGTTACTGGGGTCTGTCTATACTGTTACTATAGAAATGTTACTGGGGTCTCCCTAGACTTCTGCAACATAACTGTTACTGAGGTCAGCTTATACCTTTGCTACAGGAATATTACAGGGGTCTGTGTATACTATGGGTGCACTAAGTCTTCCCATCACGGTGTTTTACCTATCTGGCCCCCAAAAAAACACGACTGACTAGGGCATGAATTGTGGGCCGAGGCCAACATGTATTTCCTCTCACGTAACCTCAGCTATCCGGGGCACTGCAATGGGATTTCTTTCTGTACCGTCTATGTGTTCCTGCTAGCCACCCATGCTGTGGGTGCACACAGACTTGCCGTAGCGGAGTTGTACTTGCCTGGCACTTTAAAAAAAAACAACAGAATGTCTAGGGCATGGAGTATGGGCCGCAGCCAACATGTATTTCCTCTCACGTAACCTCAGCTATCCGGGGCACTGCAATGGTATTTCTTTATGTACCGTCTGTGGGTTTCTGCTAGCCACCCATGCTGTGGGTGCACACAGACTTGCCATAGCGGAGTTGTACCTGCCTGTCCCCAAAACACTGACAGACTTGGGTAGGGTGCAGAGTGCAGATGTTTACCCCTTGCATTGTCGATGAGGTATCCGACACCCAAACAGAATGAGCAGTGTGTGGACACATGGAGTTCCCATTGCTATGTCACTCGCAGCACCTTGGGCCACACAAGGTGTTTGCTGGGACAGAGGCTGACCCATGGCCCGCTCACATACTTCCCACACCGAGTATTGCTGCATTGTGGAGATGAGTAGAAGTGCTGGGCTGGCAGCGGAGTCCCCTTTATGCCCACGTTTGCAGCTCCTGACGGAGGTGGCACAGTATTGGAATGAAGATCGAACGTAAATCTATTATCAATTCTCAACAGCATTGTGGGCTATCCCCCCCCCCTCTCAAAGAGGGTCGCTGCCTGGCCCTGCCAACCCTCTGCAGTGTGTGCCTCTGGTTCCTCCTCATGGCAGACGCACTTATAAATAGACATGAGGGTGGTGGGGCTATGAGGCCAGCGTGTGACATAAGGGCAGCTGAAGGCTGCGCAGGGACACTTTTGTGTGCGCTGCGGACGCAGGGTCGTGCGGGCGGGGGGGGGGGGGTTGGGCAGCATGTAACCCAGGAGAAGAGGCAGCGGTGGGTCCCGCAGGCAGTGATTGTGCTTGGTTGGAGGTAGTGTGGTGCTTAGCTAAGGTGTGGCTTACTAATGAGGGTTGTCCGAAGTAAAAATTGTTAGGGGGGGGGGGCACTCTTGCCGCTATTGTGGCTTAATAGTGAGACCTGGGAGCCTGGGATGCAGCCCAGCATGTTGCCCCTCGCCTGTCCTATCCGTTTCTGTGTCGTTTCCATCACTTTCGTAGGTTTTGCAGATTTACACAAATGAAAACCTTAGCGAGCATCGGTCATATACAAAAATGCTCGAGTCGCCCATTGAGTTCAATGGGGTTTGTTACTCGAAACGAACTCTCGAACATCGCGGAAAGCTCGACTCGAGCAACGAGCACATGAGCATTTTGGTGCTCGCTCATCTCTAGTGGAGACTAGTGAAGGTGGTGTGGCAGCCCATGGTTTCTTAGATTTACAATAATTCAGCCAGAAACTAAGAGTAAATTATTGTTAAAAAATGATAACCCATCAAGTCAAAGGGATTGGAATATATTTATTTCAAGAAATAATATCCATAATTCTAAGGCCTCGTTCAGACAAGCGTGTCTATGTGCGTACATATGTCCGCACAAAACCGCACATCTATTAGAACCATTGGTTCCTTATGGTGTGTACACATGTTCATGTTTTACAGGCGTGCAAACGCATGTACCTGCAAAATATAGGACATGCATGCACATAGGTTGAATTCAGTAAATGGCCAAGCGCTGCCTGTGATTGGCTGAGCGCTGTGACCAATCACAGGCAGCAATCAGCTGTCATTCAATGAATGGCTGAGCATGGCGGCCCCATTGAGAGCAATGCTGCAGTGAGCTGCGTTCACGTGTGTTTTGTCACATGTCTGGATGCATGGATTTGTGCACACCTATGCACGTGCAAATGCACGCTTGTGTAAACGAGGCCTAAAAGTGGTTTCTTGGACAAAAAAATGTGTGTGCAGGTAACAGTCTATAAAAATGTACTGCCCAACCATTAAATGATACCCCAAATCCCACTATCACACCCTGGTAGTTCCTTCAGTGGTCACATGCCATTCATTGGTCTCATGAACACTGCAGCCAATCACTGGCTTTAGCAGTGATACTTCCATGAATGGTACATGATGTCCAAAACCAGTGATTGGCTTTAACAGTAATGTGACTACAGTATGGCATGTGACTGCTGCAGGAGCTTCTGGAACCAGAGTGGCATCTACCTTGGCCACTTCATTGAACTGGTGGATATTTAACTGGTAAGTAGTGCTCTTCTTTAGTCTATTACCTGCCCATATGTTTTTATTTCCGAAAACACTATTAAAATCTTTCTAACAACAACCACTAATCTCAAGCTGCCCTTCCTTCGAGTCCTATCATATAAATTGAAAAAAAATAAATATTCACTGAGAATTACACAATCCAGTGCTAAGTCTGGCAGCCATCTTTCTCTCTAAGGGGCAAACACTAATGTCAAATAGAGATACAGCAGCATTTAAAGGTAGAAGAATCTTTTTTATCAAACCTTTATTTGTTCAAAAAAATTAGGAAGGACCAGCAAACACTAGCAGTGATTGTTACACATATTAATATGCCCTGCCAGAACTTATAATCAATGTGAAGGCCAACCAAACACCTAACTTCTAAGAGTTGATCTAGGGTTGTTACCCACAGGCACCTCAGCTTATACATCAATTATTTATTATTCTGAGTTATTTCCTAGGCAGCATTGGATTATTTCAAAATTTCAGGAACTGAAATCTACATCACTCGTCTGTCTGAGGATTGTAAAAATAACCCCTAAAGAGAAATCACAATCTTTTAGTACCGTATATACTTGAGTATAGGCCGAGTGTCCCAGGCGCGATGCTCTCCCCGGTAGTGCCGCAAGCTGCTGCAGTCTTCTCCCCGCTGTCATCTCCCTGGCTTAGTTTTGAAATCCCCGCTGTCAGCGCTGTGATTGGATCGAGCGCCGGCCAATCACAGCCGACGCTCGATAAACCAATCCCAGCCATTCAGTGATGTCCTTCTGAATGGCTGTGATTGGTTTATCGAGTGCCGGCTGTGATTGGCCAGCACTCAATACAATTACAGCATTTCCTCACACAGTGCTGACGGCAGGGATTTTAAAACCAAGCCGGGGAGATGACAGAGGGGAGAAGACTGAAACAGCTATGCTGAGAGGTGAGTATTTTTTTTTTTTTTTACCTAGTGTAAAACTTATTGACTCGGCTTATACTCGGGTCGGCTAATACTCAAGTATATACGGTAATCTAAATTGTGCATTGTTTCACTTCTTAATACACCTTTATAGTGGGCGGAGCTCCGTTTTTTCATATGTAGAGCTCCAAATTCACCGCATATCATACATTTCAAAAATAATATCCTTGCTACATACAGCTACCACTTTAGCTACCACTAAAGGAAGCATGGGAGCTTACTGAATACTCTTTATACATTGACCTCAATAATAACACAGTCTACAGTAAGTTCATTACAGCTCCCTTTAGTTCCATTTGCAGGTAACTAGCATGTTTTAAATCTATGTCTACATTTGGGAGATATGTGTTAGATTATAAAATTAAATCATTGCAAATGGGAATATGGAACAATGCCTCTACAGCCCCAACTATTAGAAAGCAGCATTCCTGCAAGTCAATGACAGACTTTTTAACAAGCCTTGTAACTATTACTGGGAATATAAGCCAAAGCCAGAGTCTTTTCCAGAAGGAAAAGATAAACCATGCACAGACAGATGGCTTGGGGTTTTTTGCTCCTCATCAGTGCGCAATAGGTTCCTGGCTTGGCTAGGTGCAGGCCTATGATGTCGGTCAGGAAAAGTATCATTTCTCCTTAGGGAGAACACATAGTGAGGAGACTTAGAAAGGCTATGCAATCTATCCATAATGGAGATGGAACAATGCCTCAACAGTGCCACCTATTGGAAGGCATCATCATCAAATCTTCTCACTATTTCCCTTTCTTTTGGTCAATAGCATAGCATTTTCAACTTATCTTTCTGGACACTTATGATGCATTATAATATAAAAGTTTTAAAGTGGCATAAAATATGCTTTGTAATTGTCCCTTAAGTAAACATGAATATGCAAGTTATTATAATTCAAGGAGGTACCTCTCATATTGACTTTCCTTTATCCTAAATTTTACATTCATAAACCTCCCTTATCCCAGTGCCACTATTTTGCTTTCTCTGGAAATGTGGGCAGTATTCATTCATCAATTATTCCCCGCTACCTTCCAATAGCGGCAGAGAGGGGGCATTATTTTGGCAACTTCCCCTGAACAACCAGTAGCATTCAGCCATTTAGTTACGTCTTGTGGTGTTCAGGAACTAAAGTGTATGTAGCGCCTAGGAACTAGCATTTGAAGGACGAGTGTGAAAGAATTAGTAAACTTTTTAAACAACTTGTGCTTATATGACAGCTATCTCTGTAATCACTTCAGTTCAAGCAATTCAGCAGTTCAACAATGATTTTTAATTAAAAACAGCCTGAATCTGTTAATTACATTTATTTTAAAAAGTCTTAAAATGACCTATTTTTTAGATTACAAAAAAATAAAAACTTAAATAGGAGTTACACTTTAAGAGCTTATTCAGACGTGCTTTCATGCCTGGATGATATATGCTGTCCCTCCCACTCACCGGCTCTCTGCTTCTCTCCCTCCGAGAGAAGGGTTTAGGCACTAAGCTTCCGCCCCTTGTCCATAGCCAGCAATGGTTGTGGGCGGGACAGAGCTGAGCTTAGCTCCACCCCTCCCCTCCCCCTCCCATTACAAATGCAGGAGTGGATGAGGGAGGCAGAGAACCGGTGAGGGGGAGAAAAGGGGGGACTGCTTAGATGGAAGCGTATATCATGGGTATATATGCTCGTAGGAATAAGCCCTAAAGGTCACTAACTTTTAACTTGGGATTATATGATGGCCAGCATAATAATTAGCAAAACTGAATTATTTTTTTTCGCCTAAAGTTATGTTTTTATGCTGAAATATCCCCCTAACGTGCTGGCCAGTAGAGATTTCTTCTCCTCGTAACCTGCTGTCCACTGCCTGTTCTCAAATTATGTTATCTGTGCTACTGAAGATGGCATGATGGCAGAATAGGTAGTGTAGGAGGGGGATGAGTCATCCTGGTCATTGAAGTGAATGAGAGCATTGTGGAGAAAAGGGAGGGACAGAAACAAAGACTCATACAGACAAGCTTTTATAGCTAATGGTGACTTATTTACTGTTATTTATCCCCATCTCTACAGCTCAGTACTGCTTAAATTGTCCTACATGTTGATGTTATGGCCCTGCGTGTGTGTTACTGAGAGAAGACTCTACAATGTTCTGTGGCCAGTCTATAGAACACAGAATAACAGCTAAGACTCATCTCACCAGTTCTGAGAGAACTGAGAATCAGCTATAAAGCCTGCAAGGGGTCAGTAGGAAAAATGCAGGATGCAAGTCATATAATTGACAAAAATAATGCTATTCCTCATGTACACACAGCAGCTTATTCTGAAAAGTAACTGTAGTCACTTTTATGCTCTATGACCCTAGTAATCTCTGTTTCACTGATTTTGAAAATGTGCCTAGAGTTTCAATTTAAAATGATTAAAAATAGAAATACAATACAATCAATAGAACTAGATATATGCACAATTACTTATAAAACAATCTATTTTATTACAAAGACTCCAGATGTGAACATACAGTAAAACAACACTCATCCCTTGGGTTATAAGTCACAAATTCAACCAGTCTCACAATATCACTCTCAACAGCATCTATTGCCAAAACTATACTTATATCTGACAAACAGTAACATGATAGCAAAAGTAACTTCATGTTCCAAATATATTATTTATATGTGTGTCTAAAGTGGATGAGCAATGCTAAGATTTCACTCAATGCTTCCTTCATTTAGTCTAAATTGAATAATAGGAGTGGAGAGCAAGCAGTGACCACACAGCCTTAGTATATAGAGTATATAAAGTCAGGCGTATATTCTATTCTGTAACTTTAAGTGAGTATAATAATATAGAAAAATATTCAGCATTTCTGTTCTCCATATGCTCTTTACTGAAAATGCATTACATCAAGTCCTTTGCCAGATTCTCTACCTCCATTGATAAATGAGTACCAGTAGTAAAAACAGTTACTTACTAAAATATAAAAAGGTATGAGATCTGTAGTGGCCAGAAGTCTATGTTGCAGGCCCCTCCATAAATGTCATACATGAAATGTCTTTTGTAGATGCGCTGTGCAAAGTTTTCTAGTCATTTTGTTATGTATATTGCACAGCTGCAGCAAGTGAGAGGTTAATGTTTGCATGAGACTGGGAGATGCCTGTAATGTATCGATTTATGTCCTGTCATGTGGTATGTGAGAGATGAAAAGTATGAGTGTCTGAGAGTGGGAAGAGAGTTCTATTCTTCTGGGTTGCTGAAAGAGAGTGCCAGCCACATTGGGGTACCTTCAACCCTCATGTAGTGAAGAATGGAAGAAGAAGATAGGTTCCCTGAGGACCCCAATGCGAGGAGCCTACAGTGAGTGAGAAGAAGTAAGAGAGAGTTTGAGAGTGAGTGTGAGAAGAGATGGCCAAAACTACCATGCAGAGGTTCTGTTCCAAGAGAGTGTCTGTGGAGTGACCCTACCCCTATCCTCCTCTGGAGAGTTCCCCTTCCAGGAGCGGTTCCTAGTAGATAACTGCGACTGCAGGACCGGTGTCATCCTGTGTTTCCTCCCTGACCTATAATCTTCTGTTTATCTGCACCAGTGATTTCTCAAGTGTACAGTTAGGGCCAGAAATATTTGGACAGTGACACAAGTTTTGTTATTTTAGCTTTTTACAAAAACATGTTCAGAAATACAATTATATATATAATATGGGCTGAAAGTGCACACTCCCAGCTGCAATATGAGAGTTTCCACATCCAAATCGGAGAAAGGGTTTAGGAATCATAGCTCTGTAATGCATAGCCTCCTCTTTTTCAAGGGACCAAAAGTAATTGGACAATGGACTCTAAGGGCTGCAATTAACTCAGAAGGCGTCTCCCTCGTTAACCAGTAATCAATTAAGTAGTTAAAAGGTCTGGGGTTGATTCTAGGTGTGTGGTTTTGGATTTGGAAGCTGTTGCTGTGACCAGACAACATGCGGTCAAAGGAACTCTCAATTGAGGTAAAGCAGAATATCCTGAGGCTGAAAAAAAAGAAAAAATCCATCAGAGAGATAGCAGACATGCTTGGAGTAGCAAAATCAACAGTCGGGTACATTCTGAGAAAAAAGGAATTCACTGGTGAGCTTGGGAACTCAAAAAGGCCTGGGCGTCCACGGAAGACAACGGTGGTGGATGATCGCCGCATACTTTCTTTGGTGAAGAAGAACCCGTACACAACATCAACTGAAGTCCAGAACACTCTCAGGGAAGTAGGTGTATCTGTCTCTAAGTCAACAGTAAAGAGAAGACTCCATGAAAGTAAATACAAAGGGTTCACATCTAGATGCAAACCATTCATCAATTCCAAAAATAGACAGGCCAGAGTTAAATTTGCCGAAAAACACCTCAAGAAGCCAGCCCAGTTCTGGTAAAGTATTCTATGGACAGATGAGACAAAGATCAACCTGTACCAGAATGATGGGAAGAAAAAAGTTTGGAGAAGAAAGGGAACGGCACATGATCCAAGGCACACCACATCCTCTGTAAAACATGGTGGAGGCAACGTGATGGCATGGGCATGCATGGCTTTCAATGGCACTGGGTCACTTGTGTGTATTGATGACATAACAGCAGACAAGCGTAGCCGGATGAATTCTGAAGTGTACCGGGATATACTTTCAGCCCAGATTCAGCCAAATGCTGCAAAGTTGATCGGACGGCGCTTCACAGTACAGATGGACAATGACCCCAAGCATACAGCCAAAGCTACCCAGGAGTTCATGAGTGCAAAAAAGTGGAACATTCTGCAATGGCCAAGTCAATCACCAGATCTTAACCCAATTGAGCATGCATTTCACTTGCTCAAATCCAGACTTCAGACGGAAAGACCCACAAACAAGCAAGACCTGAAGGCTGCGGCTGTAAAGGCCTGGCAAAGCATTAAGAAGGAGGAAACCCAGCGTTTGGTGATGTCCATGGGTTCCAGTCTTAAGGCAGTGATTGCCTCCAAAGGATTCGCAACAAAATATTGAAAAAAAAATATTTTGTTTGGGTTATGTTTATTTGTCCAATTACTTTTGAGCTCCAAAAATGTGGAGTGTTTGTAAAGAAATGTGTACAATTCCTACATTTTCTATCAGATATTTTTGTTCAACCCTTTAAATTAAACGTTACAATCTGCACTTGAATTCTGTTGTAGAGGCTTCATTTCAAATCCAATGCGGTGGCATGCAGAGCCCAACTCGCGAAAATTGTGTTACTGTCCAAATATTTCTGGCCCTAACTGTATTGTGCTGAAGTTTCCTAAGTAAAGTTTTGCCAGGCCCTGACTGTTCCCAGGGACCTGAGATACGTTACACAGTCTGCGGCTCCTTTGTTTACCACTGAGGGTCATTCCGGTGAGTAACGGAATGGTGGCGTCACCAGTTACAACCTATTCTCTTGTTCTCATGTTTATTGGCCATCCATCTCCTAGGAATGTCCGGAAGAGGCCCAGTGCTGCTCTGGCCAAAGCTACGTGTGTCCCTCCGGGAGGGAGCCTGGTAAGTGCCACCGAAACAAGTGACCACTCTACCCTCCCACCCTACGGGACACTGCAGATTCATTATACATACATAGCAGAGAAACATCTTGGGGGGAAACAATGGGGGACAGCCACCACAGGGATCCAAACTTAGCCTTAAATCAGAGGTTTGGGCAGTACACATCAATAGTTGAATACTACATGGTGGATACATACAAAATCTACATGACACCTAAAGCAACCATTTGGCATAGGGTCAATTAGCAAATAATTAATGGGAAAGTCCAGTTTCTGCTTGAATTTTAAAAAACTGAACTGAAAAACTGAACAAAAAGTTTGGGTACAATTTCGAATTAATATGTCATCAGCGCTCAAAATTATTGCAGTATTAGGGTAAAAGGTTTAGCAGTTTCAGAATAGTTCTCTGTAAGGCCGCCTGCAGACGAGCGGGTCAGATCCGGCGGCGAGAATTCTCGTCGCGGGACCCAACCTGAGCGCCTGCAGAGACGAGCGCGTACTCACCCGCGCCCGGCGGCCCCGGCTCTTTCATGTGCCGGCTGCCGGGCAGCCGGCGCATGCGCAGACCGGAGCCGGCGGCCGGGTGAGTGACGTATCTGTGCGAGGCTCTGCGAGCCCCGCACAAAAATAGGACATGCCGCGGTTTGTTTGCCGCGCGACATTTCGCGCGGCCAAACCGCGGCCGTCTGCATAGGAGTGCGTATTGTAATGCACTCCTATGCAGGCTTTGAGCGGCGGAAATCCCGCTGGAAATCCCGCCGCGGGATTTCCGCCCGTGTGCAGGCGGCCTAAGGAGTAAGGGCTCCTGCACACTTGCGTTTTTCTTGCGATTTTTTCTTCACGTGATTGTCAATGGGAGTTTCTAATGTTAAAAACGCATCGCAAGTTGGTGCTTTGCAATTTTTGTGCGATGCGTTTTTAACCCTTTCCAATCCGATTTGTATCCTTGTTTTCCTAAGGGGCTTACTCTTTTTCTGCTGTTATACAACGGCGCTATATGCCGTCTAGAGCCAGTACTGCATGAGGTGACATGTTGGATAGGCTCCGACAGCAGAGAGGCTGGCAATATACAGTAAGAGAACCCTGATGGATGTCTTCCAACATCAAAGCTGTACAGCCTTAAATCATAATGTCTTCAGAGGTCAGACAGTGGATTGGAAAGGGTTAACATTAGAAAGTCCTATTGACAATTGCGTGAAAAATATGCAAGAAAAACGCAAGTGATGAAGCCTGTTTGCGCCTTAGTGACGGAGCCAAATTTTGGAAATCTGACGTGTCACTTAACATAGAATAAATCCGTAAAGGTTTTGCATATCCAAGTGATTCTGACATTCTTTTTTTCGCCACATGTTGTACTTCCTTTAGATAGTAAAAATAGACCATAGAATTTGTGCAGATTTATTAAAAGTGCCAAAATTGGGAAAATGTGGAAAGAATTGTTATTTTTTTCACATTTTTAACTGTAATATCTCAAATATGTGCAAACATACTGCACAAATTTTTGATGAGATATATATTTCCATCTGCTTACTTTATTCTAGATGCACATTTTTTTTACCATTTAGGAGATGTACACAAATTTAACATTGATTATATTATCAACATTTTAAGGAACAGTTTGTTTTCCTACACTAAGTCAAGATTGCAAAGGGCCATAGGTATCAGAATGATAGATACCCCCAGAACTGAACATTTTAAACTACACCCCTTAAAGGGGTTGTCCCGAGGCAGCAAGTGGGTCTGTACACTTCTGCATGGCCATAATAATGCACTTTGTAATATACATTGTGCATTAATTATGAGCCATACAGAAGTTATAAGAAGTTTTATACTTACCTGTTCCGTTGCTGGCGTCCTCGTCTCCATGGTGCCGACTAATTTTCGCCCTCCGATGGCCAAATTAGCCGCGCTTGCGCAGTCCGGGTCTTCTGCAGTCTTCTATGGGGCTCCGTGTAGCTCCGTGTAGCTCCGCCCCGTCACGTGCCGATTCCAGCCAATCAGGAGGCTGGAATCGGCAATGGACCGCACAGAAGAGCTGCGGTCCACGGAGGAAGAGGCCATCTTCAGCGGTGAGTAGAGAAGTCACCGGAGCGCGGGGATTCAGGTAAGCGCTCCGGTGAGCTTTCTTTACCTTCCTGCATCGGGGTTGTCTCGCGCCGAACGGGGGGGGGGTTGAAAAAAAAAAAAACCCGTTTCGGCGCGGGACAACCCCTTTAATATATTCACTGAGGGCTGTCATGAGTATTTAAACCCACAGTTTTTTTTTCAGGATTTAGTGCAATTTAGAGGAGAAAAAGAAAAATTTCATATTTTTGCAAATATGTCATTTTAGCGACATATTTTTTTCTATAGTGAACATGAAAATGAGGATTTACACCCCAAAATGGATACTTTCGTTTGTCCTTTTTCAGAAACATATCCATTGTGGCCCTAATGTTATGTCCGTATGCACAACGGGGCCCAAACCGAGGAGCAGCCGGTGGCTTTCAGAACAGAAATTTAGCATGAAGGTGGTTTAGGCCCGATTGCCCACTTGTAGAGCCCTTGAGCGGCCAAAACGACAGAGAACGCCTACAAATGACCCCATTTTGAAAACTAGACCCCTTAACAAATTCATCTATGGGTGTACTGTGTCTTTGACCCCACCGTTTTTGAATGAATCTAATTAAAGTAGTAGGAAAAAAATTATGATTTTCATTTTTTGGCAATTATTTCATTTTAAAAACAATTTTGTTTGTACAGCACATATATGAATGAAGACTTGCCCCCCAAAATGGATACCCACATTTGTCTTGTGTTCAGAAACATACCCGTAGTGGCCCTGATATTATGTCCGTATGCACAACAGGGCCCAAACTAAAAGCGGTATTACACCTCAACTGTTTTTTAACTTTTACGTGATCACCACGTGGATAACGGTGTTCACGTGACTGGGGACCGCTCACCGCAGTCCCCTGGTCACTACTCTAGGCCCTCGGCTACCTTTAGTAACCAGGTGCAAGGAGATTTAAAATTTCCTGGGCTGTCCACAGCGGATAAAGATCCTATCAGGGGACATCATTGGAGTCCTTAGGTAAATAATTTCACCTCCCCTCATGGATCAGATCTGTAACGGGAGGTGAAGCTTTAAAATTTTTTTAGTTTTACGTAATCACCGTTATCCATTGGATAGCGGGGATCACATGACCAGGGGATCGTGTACTGAATCTCCAGGCACTCGGCTACATTTGGCAGCCATGTTTTAAATTACCCTGGCAATCTGCAGCTTTTGCGCATGCATCCGGCATTTTGGCGATGGACACATGTGCAGAAGCCAGGGTAAGGTCCGTGCATAAAACCGGGGGCCTTAGGTATGTAATTTCATCTCCCCTCACAGATATGATCCATCAATTCAATGAATGGCTGAGTGCTGCCTCTGATTGGCTGTGCGCTGTGACGAATCACAGGCAGCACTCAGCTGCTATTCACTGAATGGCTGAGCACTGCCTGTGATTGGCTAAGCACTCAGCCAATCAGACACAGCCCTTTCAGGAGGTGGGGATTTTTAAATCCCTACCTGCTGAAGGAGCTTCAGAACACTGTAGGGGAAGCCAGGGCCAAGACGTACTTGAGCCGCGACAGTGGCAGAGAGGTGAGTATTTTTTTTTCAAGCAGCTAGGCATGATTTTCAGGGAAGGGTTTATATTTCAAGCTCTTCCACGAAAATCCCTCTCCTTTCAATGGAGAGGCAGCAGCAACGGCTCCATTGAAATAAATGGGAGAGCTTCGTGATCATCTGCCACAGCTGTAACAGCTGTGGCAGAGGACTCTTTCATCCCTGCTGCAGGAGACTTTCATGGAGCAGCTGTTCTAGTGAACGGGCAAAGTTTCATCTGCAAACGTTGCCTGTTCACACGTCCTCCGCACAAGCAAACAGTGCATTTTTTTGTGCACATACACATGCACAAATACACGCTCATGTGAATAAGGCATTAGTAGGGCATGCAGAAATCATAAAATATGGTCTCCTGTGTGGGTTACCTTTGTGTCAGCCATGGCAAATGATAGCTGACAAAGTGAATGAGTATCACTCTGCTGGATCTGGCGATCCATGTATTACAAGGTTAGTCATTCCTTTTTAATGCCTGCTATATAATATTGCCTTTCCCCTACAGTGTCTAACAAGAGAACATGTATGACATGCCCCAGCTGCTGATGTTAAAGTACGTAAAGAAAAAAGAAAAAAACAGAATGAAATAAAAATAGTGCAGTAAAAAACCACCACATGGGTAAATCCCTAAAAAGTTTCTCGCCCTTTAGGACCAAAACACCTTGGCCCTTAAGAGGTTAATTGATGGTCACTGTCAGGATCTAGGTTTAGGCTTGGAGTATCATTGGTCATTCATTGGAGTTTTATTATTGCCATGAACTATTGTTTAACCACCCCAAGAAAAGTTTCATCTGCACAATTTCTGCCAATTTGTATGTTAGCCAGGGTCCTAACAACCCTAGGGATGCATGGCCAATGGAGATTGCTAAACAGAATGACTTTGTGGCACAAGTACAAACAATGACCTTATTATTTTTCAGGAGATGAGCCTGTGTCAGTATGTGCTATTGGGTCCACCATTTTTTCATTTGTTGTCATGTGACAAATATCAACCAATCACAGAACTTCACACTAGATGGCTATCCTACATCAAATAGTATCAGCATTTTCATTGGATTGCTTAGGAATGGCTTGTTATTCCTTAAATAAATAAGTTGGTCATTCACTGGAGCCGTCAGCCTATATAATGTTTAAGTAAAACTTTTCTAGAATTAAAATCCATAGTTTTAGGCCTTTTCTGGCGGCTCCTTCAGCTGTTGCCACAGATCACACTCCTCAAAGACGGCATAGTTAGGGGTTTCAGAAGCCAGGTTTGACTTTTAAAGATGTTTGTCTGATTTGTAATACTTCTTTAATCCTTGTCTGCCACGACACAATCTGTAGAGATACATGAAATTTGAGTTTGCTAACTCCGTATGTATTTCAACCTACTGTATGTGATCAATCTTTGTGACTTCTTGAACTGAAAATATGAAGGTGTCTTGCGGATTTTCCCTACTTTTGTTTCCTGGTCTCCTTCTCAAATTTTAATAGTCATCTATTGATCTTTTTTTTACAATTCTGGCTGAACACCTGTGGTTTACATGTGAGTTTCTCATCATGGCTGGTCATAATAGGTGTAAAAAAGCTCATTTTAGTCAATTTGTCAACTGAGAATGTGAAAACATGTCACATTTATAAAAAGGAGGTGTGAGATCCTTCCCACGTGCTTAGCAGAAAAATAACTTGTAAGAAACTCCTATAAACTGTACATGAGTGTATCCAGAACTATGGGGCAAGTGCACTGGAGCCATCAATTCTTTCACAGAAAAAGTGTCTTGAAATAGCCATGCCAAGCACCTGAAACCACTTTAATGGTGGAAATGGACACATATGCTCAGGGACTTCAAATCCTTTATGAGTAACACTCAAATATGATATATCGAAGAATAGCCAACACTTCAGAGTAGTTTAATGAGTATGTGGCATTTGGGATTTTATAGCTAAGCCGTATGGTTACTGATATCTTTATACACTCTGGAGTTTCTATTACAATATTCTGTATGGAAACTTGCACCTCGGGGTGTATAGGGCAGCTCTAAATATAATGAAATATAGATAATTTCACTATACTTTATGCATAGCCAGGTGACTTTATAAATGCACCACCGTCATGTTACATACAATGCAGTGCCATTCAGTTAATTTAGAGTGAACCTCCACATTTGATTAGTATGGGTCTTATAGTCAGTATATAAAATGTATCATTTCTGTAATTATTATGTTCCTTAATGTAATCACTATTATTTCTGAGGTTGTAAAAAAAATATCTGGTTGTTACCTAGAAACTGAAAGGTGATCAATCTGTTATTATTAGTCTCCAGCTAGTATTTTGAGTGTATAATGAATACATTTAATAGAGAGGGGAGCTGCTATATAAGACCCTCAGAACAGAGAGTGACTACAAAGATCTCTCACTTTAGATAACATGATACATCCATGTCCTACATGAACAGACCATTGAGAAATACATAATGCTTCCTTTTTTTGTGGTTGCACTGCAGGAAAAATGAATATTTGCTATCAGATTCATTCAAAGTTACATTTGCTGGGAACCCCAATACTTGAAAGCCACATAAAAACTTCATGTAGATACTGTACATATGTATTTGTTGCATTTTACCCCAGTTTTGTTTCTATTTCGAAACATGCAAATCCTTATCACAGTATTCCAACTCTGGAGAAGAGAGACCTATTCACCATTTTTGCATTATTCTTCATACATAGAGACATAGGCAGTGCTCTGTTTCCAAGATCCTTTAATGCACCCATGGAGCGTTTCAGCCCATATATCGCTTTTTTCCAGCAGTGTGAAAGCTCATATATTTCACTATAGTTTTGGTATAATGATTGACATAGCAATTAAAATCTATATTTAAAAATATAAAAACTAGTTTTAAATAGTACGTTATTTTATGACAATGGGTTTTCTTTAATGCCCTGTTTTCAGTTTATCTGCTTCTGTATGCAAATAAGGAAGATGGAACAATACCTCTGCAGCACCACCTTTTGGAAGGCAACATTCCTGCAAGTCAAGGTTAGACTCTTTATACAAGCCTTAAACGGCGACTGGGAGTTAAAAACCAAAAGCCAGAATCCATACACAGACAGCTGTTTCAGAGTTTTTGCCCCTCATCAGTGTGCAGTAAGTTTATGGCTTGGCTAGTGAGAGGCCTATGTTGTGGGTCAGGAGGGGTAACATCACTCCTTAAGGAAAGCACCTAGAAGGTGAGTGAGGAGACTTATAAGGCCATCCATGTTCCTGTGGGAAATATGCAAATAAGGAAGATGGAACAATACCATCTTCCTTATTTGCATATTTCCCAGAGAAGCATGGATGGCCTTATAAGTGTCCTCACTCACCTTCTAGTGGCTTTCCTTAAGGAGAAATAATACCCTTCCCAAATCTGCTTCTGTAAAATAGCTTCAGCCCTCTGTGATAAAAATTATTAGCAAAAAATGTAGAATTTAGATGCATTTCCGAGGCATCATTAATAATGCCAATATATATATATATACATTGAGGAAGATTTCTTAATAGTGTTGTAAGGTGCAAAGTACATGAAATATATCAAAATGGCCATGTTAGATATTTTTCTGTTCCTTATGCTTCCTCACACTGCACTTTTCTCATTCCTTCCTAGTGAAAGGTTTCGCTCGTAATTGCAGCCACACTATACTGATCTCTTCTGTTCCAAGGCATTCTCACGCATTGGTTTTAAGGTAAATTACTGTTTTTTTCTGCCTATCTGAGGATTTATGTCTGTCACAGAGAATAACCAGGAATAGTTAGTAACTCTTTATTGTACTCTACAAGTTGGAGGTAAACTGACAAAAAACTTGTCAAGAAAAACCCCATAACTTTTTCCAAGGTTACAATTCTTTCGTATAACATAAGTGTAACTCTGTAGGTAATTAAGACATCATTGTGCCATGTTAGACGAGAAGTATAAATCAGGTGTCAGACCTGGGGCTCATTAAATTCCCACACTCAGCTGCCATTAAGTCATATTGGTTTATACTGTAGTTTGACTTTACCTATCCTGTGAGTGGTAAACGGTAAATAAAGTAGCACAGCCGCTTTGTGTGGCAGCTGACCGCACATCCTTCTTGTTGTTCATTTACTTATACAACTATGATACATGTTGGCAGTAGCGATACAAGGATAGCACTTTTTTAAGTTCACTTCTGCATTGTCCTTTCCATCTGTCTCTTCCATCTGGAGAGAAGAAAAACAGAAAGCCTCATGTCCGTTATTTTTACCCCATTGAAATGTATTGGGCTTCTGCATTTTTTTGTTCAAGTTTCTGTATATTTTTTTGTGCTAATCTTCAGCATTTTTTTGGCTTAATTACCATGTCTTTTTCAGGGTTGGCTGTTTGGTGTTTTTTCTGTTTTCCATGGCTTTTTTTCAAAGTATATTGCAGTACAGTCATGTATTGTTCTATTCCAGATAATTTCTCAGGAGTGTGATTTTCAACAGCTGGCCCGGTGTATTAGAAGCATAACAGCAAAGTGATTATATATAATTTCTTTTTACTTTAAATCTGAATGTATATGTTCTTGTATTCCATTTTCATTGAGTCTCAGTGGAGCTCCCATTTTTCTTCTAATTTTAGATGACTTCTGATGAAGGAGCAACACCAAGACCCCGCCATGGGGTATAATTTTTGGACTCTTTGAGGGACAGACTTCTCTGGGACGTGTCAAAATAAAGGCAGGAATCCAGTGGCTTCAGGAAATGAAGGAGCAAGAATTACATATACCACCATATGCTCAAGTTCTTAAAGCCATCGACTAAAGAAAGACAGTAAGTGAAATTTTATTTTTTTCCTCTTTTTTTTTTTAAAGAACAACATCAAGTTCTTGGGAATCTGAAAGCTGTGCTCAAGAGGTCCCTCCTGAACCCATCACTGCTGGTCCCACTGTCAATTGTGCATCTGGTCAGGATACAGCTGTAGCTCCCAAAACATATTCATCTGTTACCCTATGCAGAGCAATCCAAGCTTCTTTTGGTGAGCTCTTAAGGTGGCAGACAGCTGCTAGGAGACATTCACCAGTTTCCTAGCAGCTATGGGAAGAACTCACGAGGTGCACAGGGGATGCCTTGTTGAGGTTGGACAAGCAAATTACATGCAATGGTCGGGGGGAGGGGCAACTGTTGTGTGAAAGTATGAAGTTCCTCCAAATTCTGTTTCCATGGATAGCGCAAATGACACCTGACCAGATGCAGGACTGTTATGTGACACTCATCAACAGGGTCTGGTCAATCCTGCACAACTCCCAACATCAAAGTCGCCCACTTTCTGAATACCAGCCACCTTTCCAAATGCACCCACCACCATATTCACAAACTCCATCCTACCAGCAGTCACCACACCAGTCCCAGGAAGGCTACTGTGACAGCAGACATTATAATTCAAAACTTCGTCCTAGTTGCAGCAACCACCTATTCCCAGTCTCACTTCACACTGGCCCAACACAATTCTTCTCACAGACCTCAAAGCCAATCAAATCTTCCCACCCACTTACAGTCCACCACTCACTCCTTCACCTCTTCTACTTCTCCTGCTCCTCCTCATGTCTTTCCTTTTCCTAAACCTTTCCAAACACCTACACCTTCAGCCCCCCAGAGTAATTTCTCCACTTTTATGGACTCCTACTCCCTGCGGACTCCACCCTATAGTATACCTACAGCATTGCCTAGACCGCATGTCATATATGAGAGTGCTACAGAGGGAAGACCAGAGAACAGGAATATCAACAGTGAGGACCAGACTGCACTCTCTCTCTGCCTGAATACAGCAGCTGGGAACATAGCCTTAATCTACAGTCATATTTCCTAAAAGCTTTTAAGTGTTTTTAAACAGTTTACTATAAATCCCAACATTTTTAACTTTTGACTGGAAAATTAAACTGCGCAAATTAAGAAATCCTAAACTTTATCTATTGCAATTTAATCTATTATATATAAACACGTAAAATAAGGGCTCATCCACACAGTGATATTACAAAAGGGCAAGCTCTGAGTTGTATGGCGGCATAAAACATAAACGAGCACCCATATAAGTGTATAGAACCAAACTCTACCTCTATACACTTCCTTTTTTCATTATTTTCATACACAGATATTTTAGAAGTATTCTCCCCTAGAAGAGTTGCAGAAAGCCGAACCATCAGCCTATGGTGTAAAGTGGTATAAAGCCATAACGGCTCTTTGTGCTGCTGTACAAACTCCACACATGCAACTTTGCCAAGGAGTGCTGTATATACAGTAGAGGCAACAATAGCATAATAAACTATTCAAAATACTTTAATAATCCATGGCAATATGACGGAAGCCCGCAACACAATTTCTCTGTCTGGGCCATAAAGTTTAAATGTAGTTGCTAGTTAATAGAAAATACAAACATAGGCCGCCTGCACACGGGCGGAAATCCCGCGGCGGTTTTTCCCGCGGGATTTTCGCCACTGAAAGTTTGTATAGCAGTGCATTACAATACGCACTCCTATGCAGACGGCCGCGGTTTGGCCGCGCGAAATCTCGCGCGGCAAACAAACCGCAGCATGTCCTATTTTTGTGCGGGGCTCACACTCACCCGGCCGCCGGCTCCGGTCTGCGCCGCAGCCGACACATGAAAGAGCCGGAGCCACCAGGCGCGGGTGAGTACGCGCTCGTCCCTGCAGGCTCTTGGGTCGGGTCCCGCGGCGAGAATTCTCGCTGTCGGATCCGACCCGCTCGTCTGCAGGCGGCCATAAATGCTATTTAACCTCTTCAGTGGCAGGTTTATTATTACCATGTCATGCCTCACAGGGCAGGTTTTTTAAATAAGAGTCAACATTGCAATTTAATCTCACAAGTATTTATTAAGGAATGCAGCAATCACATTGCAACATTTTTTTTTGTAATGAAAGAATACATTATAACAATTTTGGAAAATAATTTCCAAATTTTGGAGGCAGGAGATTTTCCGGGCGTGCCACTAAAGGGATTAAGAGTTCATTTATGTAGATAAAAAACATAAATGTATACTTGAAAAATGATACAAAAACAAACCTTTATTTGTCACAAAAAGTAATGTATTGCTGTTTAACCCTTAAGCAGCAACAGCAAGTTTCTAGTCCACAACTCTGATATTAAGGGGTTAAAATCTCACTTGATTGATAAGCATCACCATTTCATAATAAGACTGAAGAGGAAAAAAAGTATAAAGATTTTAGAATCAATTGAGCAGGTTTAATATTTGTAGTGATTTAGGATTATTTACAATCAGGAAAACAATTAGTGGAAATATATAATTGATCCCCACAATAATAGGATTCGGCGCTCATGAATATTATATTAGCAACGTACAGATTGAATAAGCCATACATGTGTGGCATCAGTTATTTATTCTGTCGTTAACTTACATTGCGGAAAGCCAGAAATGTATCTCACATGCGGTCTACATTTACTCCAGCAATATGAAATAAATAATTGACATTGCTCAATTTGTAAATATTTGGAATTTCACTACAGTGCAGTAATACATATCGCAGGGCAGTAATTCATATCACAAGCGGGATATGTTTCTTTGTGACACATCTCAATATAATATCAAACAGAAAGTAGAATTCGAGCACCAGATGAACCAATGTGATATGAGATAAATGTATCAAAGAGACAAAGCTGTCGTCACACAACTCACAGCCACATTTTCACTTCCTTGCTGCGTGTACACCTGTGTTTAATCCTGGCAAACTCATTTCTTGTGGTGAGGGAAGGTTACAAAGTTCTATGTAGTATTCTAAATAATGAACTATGCGGAACATATACGTACACTGTTGCATGACCCGCTTCACCTTGTGTAAAGTGTCCTGCTCCTGTGCTTCATGTCTTTCTGCGAGTCGTAGTAACGTATGCTACATAATAACATTGATAATATTAAAATATTGTTAAAACTCAATACAAAACTATTGTTTCAAAAAAAAAAAAGTATTTTGATAATAAAGGGAATGTGTCATCAAAAAATGACTTATAATTTTTTAAATATATATATATATATATATATATATTTTTTTTTTCAATCCAAAAAATCATTTCCCACACTGACCACATAGCCCATAATAGGCTGACACTTCTTGATATCTGTAGAGAAGCTTTGCAGCAGTGATCTCACTAAAGGCTCCTGCACTCTTGCGTTTTTCTTGCTCTTGCGTTTTTTAACGCGATTGTCAATGGGACTTTCTAATGTTAAAAACGCATCGCAAGTTTGTGCTTAGCAATTCTTGTGCGATGCGTTTTTAACATTAGAAAGTTCCATTGACAATCGCGTGAAAAAAATGCAGCGATATTGCATCGTTAAAAAAAACGCACAAGAAAAACGCAAGAGTGCAGGAGCCCTAAGGCCGGCTTCACACTGGTGATAGGCTATTTTGCGTTGCGAGAGTGAGTGAAAACGCATGAAAATGAAACCAATGATTTTTAATGGTTTCATTCTCATTTGCGATGCCTTCACTGCAAATTTGCAGCGCTAAGAAAAAGCAGCGCTATCGCCCATTGCTTTCAACAGGGCTGGCGGCAGCAGCGCTGGCCCCATTGAAAACACAGGCAGTACATTGGAATCTCTCCAATTCACTGCCTGGACGCAGATTCTATAAGAGTTAATATACAAGGCTTTCTTGGACATCCAGAGGGGAGAGAGTCTCCTCGGCATCTGCCGATCTCCCTCCCTTCAGGCGGGTGAGTTTACCTCCTTTCTCCATTACATCGTATTTGAGCGCAGTATTTCACTCACTCATTACCTTCACCCCCATCCTCTGATGGGGGGTTTTATTATTATTTTCTTACATGCTGCTCTCTACTGAGGTGGATCGATTGTGGATTTTGGAGCCCCTCCCCTGGAACCATTGTGCATTCCTTACGGTCCTCAGGCGTTATCCTACTTTTTGCTGTGATAAAAAAAAATATAAGAATATTTTGTGTACCAACCTATGTGGTATTACTTAAAAGGCCACTAGGCAGGAGGATCCTCAGGCAGGAGTTCTTTTAGACTCACTATGGGGGAGACAATGGAGATGGTCAATTCATCTCTTTAAAGCACCACCAGAAAGAACCTGAAGAAGGTCCTGTGACAAGCCTGCCTTGGCAGCATATGACTTTCCCGTATTTAACCCCGGAAAGACCACATCTTGCATCTTTAGCGTAATTTTATTAACTGGTAGTATGAATAGAAATGGACACTAGTAGCGCACTTTTGTAACAATATTCACCTGGTGCTGAATATTATAAGCGGATGGTGCAGAACTTCATCAGAAGTAGCTTATCCTCTCTGCTTCTCACTCAATATATGAATCATTGGTCACAATCATTTGAGGCAGCCCTTTAGATTTTTATGTGTTCCCTTCTACCCATACCAAATCATCTCTCTCACTTCTGTTTCCTCGCACAGATTTAACAGTTTTGGAGGCACCTAGTCTCAAGCGGTACCACCCCCTACACACATCTTGCACTATCGTACTACTCTATCTAGCAACCATGGAGAAGGAAAATGGCACTCAGTGCCCGAATTGAACCATGATATGGCAGAACCAAAAAGCAGTAAACTCACCCCAGTGTCTATAATGAGGTCCTTTTGCTTTCCAGCTGGTCCGCCTTCTGGCATTTTACAGGACAAAATAATGCAGCAACGGAGATTCTGATTGGAACCCTTTGACCCTGATGGGAACCAGCCCTTATATATGTAATGTATGTATCTGTTGCAGTCATTAAATCCAGGTTCTCAGTGGTGACATGAGCCTCATTCTTCTCTTCACAATGACATCTACCTCTTTGACTTATGCTTTTATTTCCTACAGATCTATTGTCCAACATTACTTTCCTGCTTCCAATATTCTCTTCATATAATAGAATCACATCTTGGAGGAAGAAAGTTCCTGTTATATTGTTAAAGCTGATTATAACACTATAGATATCTCTATGTGTCATCTCCCATGGCCATAGAACTGAATGACTTCTTTGTATGTGACTGTGCAAGGAATTGTACTTGTAGTGTCTCGGTAATCTCTCTGTTCTCTCACGTCTCTGACTTGATCATTGTTGTCAAGGTCTCTCTCTGTTCTTCTAACACCCTTCATTTTATGTCCCTCAATGCTCATAATTTTCTCTTCCTGCATGTCCCATTGCTAATTCAGTGAAAGAACAATACAATAGAAATATCTATATATACCACTGTAACCCCCTGATCTTACAAATCCCTTTCATCTGCACTGTTCCCCAGTAAGAGTGTGATAACTGGCAATCTTTCACTTGCACTCACTTACAATGTGGAATTGTTGAGGATGAATCCTTGTACTGGTCTAACTACACTGTAGATATCATACACTTGCCACAGCAATTTTACACTACACAATATAGGGTCAGGTGCAACTGGTGGCTCCAACTCCAGAGAACTGTTTTTTCAAAACTTTCCTCGACAAACATATGAAAAAAGTAGCACAATAGAAAGATGTAATTCCAGCACACTGGTTCAAATGTAGATTAAAATCTCAATTCCGTTATTCAATTTATATATTAAAACATAATGATGGCAAGAGCTGCAGGATTAACTTCCTATGCATTTCAGATGTCATAGCAAAGATAACACAAAAAACCAAACACTTTAAAACTAAAGCCAGTCAAACTCCATCATGTGTGAAAACATGCGATATATTCTGATCTTTAAATACATAGTAGCATAGTATGTAAGGCCGAATTAAGACAAGGTGCATCTAGTTCAGCCTGTTTAACCTCTTTGTTGATTCAGAGGAAGGCAAAAAACAAGAGAGGCAGGAGCCAATTAGCCCCTTCGGGGGAAAAATTCCTTCCCGACTCCCTAATGGCAGTCAGACTAATCCCTGGATCAACCTCTAATAGTTCCTACCTGTCTGTATACCCAGATCAACAACCTGCTGGTTGCCTAAAATTTATATCCTCTAATATCCTTCAGTTTTAGAAAGACATCAAGTCCCCTCTTAAACTCCTCTATGGATTTTGCCATCACCACATCCTCAGGCGGAGAGTTCCACAGTCTCACTGCTCTTACAGTAAAGAACCCTTTTCTGTGTTGTCGATGAAACCTGCTTTCTTCTAGACGTTGCGGATGCCCTCTTGTTACCGTCACAGTCCTGGGTATAAACAGATCATGGGAGAGATCCTTGTATTGTCCCCTCATGTATTTGTAACAAAGATCACATAGAATATACTGGCAACAAACTAATACAAAAATAGCAGATTATTCCTGTAATTTAGCCCAAAGGGTGCTGGCAAAGGCTGCTGCGTATACCCTGGAGAGCAAGAGTAACAGAGAAGTGCTGAATCGTATAAGACCCAATATATTACAAGGACAAGATGGCCGGTCTCAGACTCACGTATTTTGGCCATGTAATGTGAGCAGAGTTGCTAGAAAAATCTATAATGCTTGGACAGATAAGTCGTAAAAGATGACCTGGCTGCCATGGAACATGATGGCCGATACTGTTACAGCTGATACTGGCATGGATATCACACAACTGAAAGAAGCAGTTCAAAGCTGAAAAACATGGAGGGAGCTCGCGTTTAGGGTCGCCGAGGGTCATGAACGACTAAACAGCTAATAACAACAACACCCAATTAGCCTCCCTACAGAGGAGGAGTTTCTGACAATCCCCTCCACAGTTCAGCCTCCGTACTCTCTCTATACCATAGTATCCACTATGTACCCGAATAAAATGTTTATCTGCCCCTGACACTTGATTGTTAAAAAGGGCAATTATGTCCACAAAATTGTTAAATATTCTCACTCCGGACAATTTTCTGCCATGTGTCAAAATTTCATTGATGTGTTTCCTTGGGTCCATGTGAGGTGCAGGGTCATCAGGGGCATCCTTGTCAGTCTTTGGCTGCTGAATCCCAGTTGATGCAAGGTACACTACATGGTCATTGTGAGCATCTGTCTAACTTCCCTGCTGTTGTAGTGCTAGGTCAGTTGGTCTACCGTGACACATCATTGCTGAGATACCAGATGTGCTACAAGACACTCGCCTCTAGGATCAACTACACATGGTCTGCTACTGTGTGATCTTCTGTTGGATGTATGCCCATCATTCAACTAGTCTTGGTACACTCTTGATACCATGGTTAGGAACAGGTAACAAGCACAACTGTTTCCGAGATACTGAAAGCACACCTATGGGCACAAACAATCTGCCTGCGGTCAAAGTTACTCAAGTCACCAAGTTTACAGATGACTGCCAAATGTTGCTTTTTGCTTCATAGAGAAGAAGACGGCACATTATCTGAGAGCAGATTGTGATGTGGCCATCGTGTGGTACCACATTACTAATCCCAACATGTCATGCAACAGCTGTTCCTAACACAGTGGTTATTCAGTGTATATAGTGAAGCTTGGCTGTTTCTGTTATTCTTGGGATAACCCCTTGAAGTTATGTACTTTCCCTGTTTGTTTTGTTTATGGATATTTTCAGCTCATTGATTTCAATTAACTCTGAGAGGCAAACCTTTTTTTGGACCTGATTTTGGGGAGCAAAGTTAGAACTAATAATGAAATAAAGAGTAGCTGCTGAGTAACATACTGGATACCCATAAATAATCATTGGCTGAGCAATATGAAGAAAATAAGAAACAATTGCAATGTCACATGGCCCAATGGCTTATTGGGACAGCGTGTTATAAGATCAATATTGCAATTTTCAATTACATGACGGTAGTATTACATTTGGTACTACTACTATTATTAATAAATGTTTATATAGTGCCGACATATTCTGAAACACTTTACAGAACATTCACTAAATAAGACATAACATACAACTTTATACCGACAAGCAGTTTCAACAATAGGACTGAGGGCCCCACTCGCAGGAGCTGTCATGTTGTGGTCTTGGGACCTGTCGTTCTGTGGGATTCTAGGAACACCCTGCTGTAGATGTGGTTGATTTGGCTGGTGAGGATGTGTATTGCTCCAGACAGCCAATCACCACTTGTCTGTGCACTTGAATACCAGCCCCTCTTGCTAGGGGGTGCTGATTATTTATACCTTTAACATCTCCTAACTTACCTGGGTGTTAGGATGCATGTTCTGCAGATCTTTGTTCTGTGTGTCTTGTTCTGTCAGTCTCCTCTGTTGTCTGCATGCATGCTTTTCAGTTTGGTTTCTGTCGGTATATCTATTGTCTGAATTGTGTCTGTTTTGGCTTATGTCTGAATTCGCTCTATGTCTGCTCCATCCATTGGATGCCTTATTCATGTTTTTTGTCCTACCTGTTCGTTAGTGGGCGGACACCGGACACCAAGCCTTGTCCTGTGCCCTTCATCCATTGGTAGGCAGATGCTTGGGCCTTGTTTTGTCTGTCTGGAGGTGTGCAGACACCTTGTGTAAACTAGGTCCTGCTTGTTGGCTTGTTGTCTTGTTTGTATTTGCTTTGTTCCTGCCAGTTAACATCTAGGGCGAGCCAGGCCCCTAGGTTCCAGTGTGGGGCCGATCCTATTAGGATGATCGCCCTGCCTGTAGACAGGACTCCTGGGTTCAGTTGTCTTGCTAGAGTAGGGACTCATGAGATAACGAGGACCTTTCATACTTTGGCCAAAGCACTAATTAATGCCTTGTATTTATTAGTTGTTCCATCTGCTTATGCATGTGGGTTTTATGGGTGAGTGTTTTGGCATTTGTCAGTCGTTGTTGGATGTGTGCTCGCAAGTCTCATTTCCCTGTTCAGTTTGCTATGGTGTTCAGCATGTATGCACGTTCTGGTTCATGCTTCGATGTCCGTTCATGTGCATACCCCCTCCAGTTTCCTTTCCAGCCAATATTTCGGTTGTGTCCATGTAGGTTGTTGTTCCCACAGCCTGCACGGACGTTACAGGAGCTTACAGACTATAAGAAAATAGGGGTTACACAAGAGGTATTAAAGTTTGTTCTGTACAATCCAAGGAAAGAAAAACTATTATATGGGGTGTTATACATATATTCATAAAGCTGTATGAGTTGATCACCAGCCATTTTTGTGTAAAAGCAGGTGTAATAGGAAGTGTTGGTGATACAGTTGGAAGAAGGGGGTCAGGTTTCCAAGAAGGAGTGTAGAAGCAGGGTAAATGAAGAAGAGTTTTGATTAGGGAATATGGTAGGCCTATAAACATGTGTTTTTAGGGCACACATAAAGCTATGGATGTTCAAAATTAACCTGGCATTAACCTAGAATATAGGCATATACCAAGGAAAGATTAAAATGTCCAGGGCAAAATATAAGGATAGGCAATGAAGGGGAGTATGGTCATGTATTGAATTTTGCTATATAGGACACATACAATGTGGGTATTAATGGATTGAGGTACCTTGTACCATCTAGTATATGAGTAGTGACCTATAACCAGCTTTCTGTGGTATGAGGAAAACTATTCTGTTCTCAGTTAGGTTACACGTTTTGGCCTCTACAGAGTTTTACAAGGCTTTCCAAAAACACTTTAAATATTTTGGCCAATGCTAAACCATAGAAGTTTAAACTATAGCTGTCAGAAAATATGTTATTGCCTGGTATTTTACTTAAAGCCCAAAAACCTTTGGGGAACATGAGAAGTTTGGATATTCTATGTAGTGGCTTTCCGTGTGATAAGTAGCATATAAAAAGAAATTGAAGTACCGTAAAAACTTAATATAGGAAGAACTTGCTTTGGATTTCGTAAAAAAAGTCACACTTTATATTACAACATCAACAGCTCTCAAATATAAGATGTGGCCAGTAAAACTTTAAAGTAAAAAGTGCAATATATCGAGTTCAAGAAAGGTTTCTCTGGAATCTGGAACAATGGGAATGTGTGCCAAGGCACATTTCGTATGCATTGATATGCATGTTTCATATGTTTAATTCATCAAGATCAAATGGAATAGAAAGGGTTGATATATGATTCCTATGTTTATGTATAGCTGACTTGCGTCTCAGTTTACATAAAGCAAAGTTTCCATGAAACCATTAAAGGAGCTTTCTGGGACAATCAAGTTAATATCAATATGGTGTCCTCTATTTTGTAACCTTGCAGTACAAAAGTGTCCAAAGTGATGTCATGAAGACACGTTTTGTAGAGTGGGAACCAAGAGCAGAGCTTGCACAGGCACCATAATGCTAGGCCATTGCACTGTACACTATAGAGGAATGCATCGTATTTCCTTATAGGCTATCTGATGATCACTTACAAATTCTGTTTCTAGATTGCTGTGAGTAATTACCTCTGAGAGTACAACTCACTATCACTGGGTTATCACAATCTAATTAGTTTGCTAATTAGTCTCTTTAAAACTGATATCTGTTTCTTTCTCAACTAGATTACCAGGAATTTAACTTTTTTTCCACTGAGTCACAATTGAATGTACATCTTCTTAGCAGGTACTTAGAGATTTAGAACAGATTGTGCAGTACAATTAGGTCAACATAGGTACACAGTACTAAAGCATTGTGTATTGGGAGCACAAAAGGTAGCACTGGGCACAATATTGTAATGAAGAACATATTCATTATAGAAAATGGAAGGTACAAAACAGGAGGAACTTTTTTGTTTTGTTGAAATATACTTTTTCATAACTTGATGGAATTATGATCTATAACAAATGTATATGTTGTAGCTTGCATTCATTATCCGAAACATCCCCAGTGGTCACCAAGAATTGAACACTATGCCAGTGAACGCCTCTTCTGATCTATTCCATTTAAGCCTGAGGAAGAACCATGAGAGGTTCGAAAGCTCGCTATAACATCATGTATTTTTGTTAGCCATTAAAATGCATCATATCTACAAGATTACTTGGTTTCTCTTACTGAGAACAATCACATTTTGCTCTACTGGCGAACAGGGTACCAAACCTTTTTTGTTTTAGTCTCTGCCACTGACTCACCATTATATGCTTGTGAAATGATCACATTACTGGAGCTTGTCAGTTTGAACTGTCGTGATTTATGAAACTGAAAAGCACTCAAATCGCTTTGGCTCATGTTTCTGTTATGGAAAGGCAAAATAAGATTAAAATTAACGGTACTTTGTTTAAAATGTGTTAAAAATGTACATTGATTGGAATCTTTCACAGGACCGACAGGAAATCTGGTGCTGTATAGAATGATTGCAACCCTGTTGTGGTGGTGGCTAAAGTTCATGGATTTCATCCAATTTGATCTCATCATGCCAAGGGAGTAGCTATAAGGGCTACATAAGTAGCTGCTATAACTGGGCCCTGATTGCTGAGTGGGCCAATGGACTCCTCTACGACATAAAAGTACACCAGTATTATGAATGGCACATGGTAGGTGGGAACCCTGGGACACATTTGGAATGGAATCCAAGGGCTTCAAGTTTAGCCTCTATTAAAAAAAAAACACATATTAGATACGAAAAGATCATTTTTGACTGCATTTCCCCTTTAAGGCATAAATGTGAAACAGCTTTGCATTAATAACAAACTACATTCACACTGCACTGTTTGTTTCCACTCTCAAGCAGTTAAGATGAACATGATATCTAGGATGTTTAAACATAAATTATTTACTAAAAGATAACATTAGTGTTAGCGATCTTCTGCTGTTAATGTATGGCATATTTCCAATGACTAAGTGTACTATAATCGGTCTATGAATTCTCCTTACAACAGTAAAAATGCAATTCATGAAGTGAGAGAAAACAGAAAAAAAGAAAGAAAAGAAAAACCCCCTCATCTGCAGTTTTAGTTTTCATGATGAAAACTATCTGGTCAATTGTAGTGTTTCTGGCCAGGAAGACCTAGCCATATAAAAAGTTGGGTTAAAAGCGGAATATAAAATTTGCAGAACATTGGCAATCTTATCAAAGGAATGCACTATGACTGACAGTTTACAGGCAATGCATTGTCCTAACACAAGCTTTCCATTATAAGTAGATGGCTAGTAAAGGGCTTTCTTTCTCTCATAGACTCTCGCCAAACAATAGCACACTGGAAAAAAGCTTCTATGTGACAAACTGATAAATGACCTCCTATGTAATTGGAGCAAGAAAGAACCACTCACGTTATTGAAGTGCAAGATTGCATAATATGCTTGCACTGCAGTACTTACCTTTATGATGACTATAGATATTGTACAATCACAATAGAAAACTATGTAAGAGAAGAAAAGTTGAAAATGACAGATTTATACTACATTCGTGCATGCAGCCACTAATTTATAAGATTATCCGTTTTTATTTCTTTGTCCATTGAAATTTCAGCGTTTTTCAAAATTGCCAAATATTTAACATGTTACTTTATAATTTTCAGTTCTGTATTTTAACATTGAACGATAGTATTGGACATTGAGTAGACAGTACACATAAAATGTTTGAGAGGTTTATAATATTCATTTGTTGTCACACAATATTTTCTCAATTTTAATTTCAAAAATATTAAATGCAAATGTAATATATTTTATCCATATAGATTGATAACAACATTTGTTTTAAAATGTTTCATATTTTTTATGCTAAATGAGTGCATATTGAAGGAATGTTCCCTGCAAACATACAGCAAATTGCGTTACATATAATTCAGAACCCGAGTAGCGATGCATGACACAGGGATTCAAAGAACACAAAAAAGAGAATCTTTGTGCTATGCAAAGTTTAATTTTTCCTGAAATGTTTTCCCACATGTAATATCTAGAGATAAGCGAGCACGCTCGGTAAGGGCAGTTACTCGAGCGAGCCTTGCTTATCTTGAGTAACTGCCTTCTCCTCCAATCGTGCTTGGTGGGGGGGCAGCAGGGTGCAGGGGGGTGGCGAGGGAGAGCGGGGGGGAGAGTGAGAAAAACCCCCGCCGCTCGCCACCCCCCCCCCCCCCCGAGCACGCTTGGAGGAGAAGGCAGTTACTCGAGATGAACAAGGTTCGCTCGAGTAACTGCCCTTACCGAGTGTGCTCGCTCATGTCTATTAAGAGTGTGCTCGCTCATGTCTATTAATATCCCTTTGAACATAAGGCACAAGCAATTTAAATGTATAAATATGCAACTACATTTTAGTAATGTGAAAAGGTATGTGCTGCATATCTTTTTAAAGAAGGGGTAATTTATGGATGTTAATACCAGTATCATATAAAGAGTTACCTGGTGTTACGATCAGCAAAAGTACTTTTGCTGTTTAATCATATTTTAAATTTGTTGCCGGGGCAGTTATTATGCAACTGTCCCACAGCTGATCCACTAGTGTTGGTCAGTTGACCACACTACTGCAGCTGAGCCTCGTTTAGGAAGGAGATCTTATTTGTCTAATATCTCTTTTAATATTTCTGGCTTCTGCAGTATGTCGCTGATTATAGCCTATGCTACGTTTTATTAAATCCAGTATTCCTTATTTGCTTCTAGTATCTTGTTCCTAGCCTAGCCTAATCTTTAGTCAGTATAGTTTGCTCTTGGGGTCTGTTTTCTTTCCCTGTTTATATGTGCTTCGTCTTGCTTCTAGTTTAGTTCTGCTTACTTTGGTTTTCATCTTTAGGACTCTCATTGATTGCCTGGGATAGTGTTTTAGATAGGGGTTTCATTAGAGATATCTTAGGCCTTATTCACACAAATGTCTTTGCGTGGCTAATTTAGCTGCAATGAAAAATCACGACTATGTGAAGCATTGGATTCACATGACCGATTATTATTAGCCGCGTAAAAACCTCCGGCCGGCAAAGATAGCACATGGGTGGCCAAATTCACTGGTCGATATTTTGATGCGGCTGTAAAAGATAAGTCTTGCCCTATCTTTTGGTTGCGATAAGCCAGCAGCTCCCATATGCTTCTATGGGAGCTGCCGGCAAAGGGAGGGAGAGGGAGTTTAGCAGCGGCTAGCACTGCTAAACCATGTCAGCTGGCTCTATTGAGCCATTAGAAGTCTTTTAGAAGATTTCTCCTGGCTGAAGGAATTCTGGGTTGCAGCATATACACACCACACTCAGCCGTGTGAATGGGTAAGAAAATGCAAGATTTAGCCCTGACTTGGTCACAGCTTTCTCTCGTTAATGCGATTTTTGGATGCAATGCGTGCGGCCAAAAATTGCAGTTCTCGTGTGAAAGAGGCCTTAAAGATACTCAGAGACAGTGCTGTCTGGTGTTAGGATTAGAGATGAGTGAGCATACTCGCTAAGGGCAATTGCTCGAGCGAGCATTGCCCTTAGCGAGAGACAAGATTCGAGTGCCGGCGCGGGGGAGCGGTAAGTTGCGGCAGTCAACAGGAGGGAGCGGGGGGGGAGAGAGGGAGAGAGAGATCTCCCCTCCATTCCTCCCTGCTCTCCCCCGCAGCTCCCTGCCCGCCGCCGGCACCCGAACCTTGTCTCTCGAGCAGGCAGGTACTAGCTAAGGGCAATGCTCGCTCGAGCAATTGCCCTTAACGAGTATGCTCGCTCATCACTAGGATCATTGCCAATGATAGATTAGGTAAAAACGAATGCCCTTTTACATGGGACGATTCTCGTTTTAACGAGCAGATGTATAAGTGACATCACCACTAGTTGTTCGCGCTCGTGCAAATGTTTAGATAGGCAGATCATCGCTGAGAATCGCTCACTTCTCGCTCAGTGCCTATCTACCCAATTAGCATGAGACCAAGAGAATTCCTGGTTAGCTCGTCTGCTTAAGCTGTAGCTTGTAGTGTCTGCATACTATCTGTCTGGATACAACTGCCTGAAAACACAGCCTATGGGAGAAATAGCTACCACCTAAGTGCAATATGAATAGGCAGAAAACTATTCTAAAACATTCACATATCACTCACTGTGCAACTTTCCGGTTATCACAATAGTAAACTGAGTGCATAGAAAAAGTGGCGGCATAAGGGGCGCTATTGTGATACCGCCAAAGAGCCCACAGAGCCAACACTGCATACTGCAGTCAGAAGGATGCCAGTAATACTAAATTTGATCACTACGATAATTTAATCTACGAGTATATATGTTCTGAAATCTTATCTAATAATTATCATTATTGTGGCTCCAATCATTATATGGTCTGTAAGAATGTGATTAGATGACTGCAATACGGAACGGCTGTGTTTCCTACAATAGGAGCTGTTCATCTAATGCACAGTTACATTGTAAGCCAAATCATAGATTAAAAAGTTACAAAAGAGTTTGCTGAAATAAAACTGCAGCAACTACAAATAATACTTCTAATGGGCAATGAGTGTACATTTCATTTAAATTGTCCCATTTCTAAGTTAGCTTTGAGGATATAATCAACAGAAAGGAATTTCTTTAAGTATGGGTGGAGAAGATTGTGCATTCGGGGTAAATTTCTTAGTAGATTGTTATGACATTTTGTTGATTTTCCTAATATCGATTTACAAAAACAGGAATTCTACATTCAGCAAAACTTAACAATTGAAGACAGTCAGAGTTAAAAGCTGCTGAGTAAACGTTTACCGGATTTTATATCATGCAATTAATATTTGACATTTGTGCAGTAAAGACTTTATAGGAAACACATAACATGCAGCTGTGTAATATAGTTCTGCTTCTAACCTAGCAGTCCTAATTGCTAATTCAGCACATTCTGAATATTATGCCAGCTACTGACTTTCATAAAAGAAAAAAACTTTTGTGGGGTTACAGAAGCTATTGTAACTGCACCTCCATTATTTTTCATTGCTTTCATTACATTTATATGTTAGGGCAGCTCGGTGGTTATAAAGTGTGAATATAACAGCCCCCATAGTCATGTACAGACTGTAGAATAAAAGCAAATCTACAATCAGAAAAGAGAAAGATTAGAAAATGAAAGATGCTAGACTATCTGGTTTTAATTAGTAAATATGCAGGTGATTATGATCATTGGAAATGAGTTCATATCAGTAACTGACTTAGGGCTCCTTTACACTGGCATATATCGTCTGTCGTTTTCATGGTCGGCCAATGCACTCTATGATCTGATGCATTGACTTCCAATGCATCAGATCACATTGCCGTATTTCCAGGACATAAAAGCCCCCGACCGTCCAATATAGCGCCAGGCGGTTTTTACATTGGGCCCAAAAGATAGTTCTGAAACACGTTGGCCGCTGCACAGGCTCCTATGGGAGCCAATGACAGTGGCGGGAGAAGAGAGATGGAGGGAGTTTAGCAGCGTGACTGCTAAACTCCCTCCCTCTTCTCTCCTGCCCTCCGGCTGATTGTAATGGAAGTGGGCGGGAAGGGACTGAGATAAGCACCACCCCACCCCGCCTCCTCCAATTTCTAGTGGCACACAAGGGGCAGGACAGGGGCGGAGCTAAGCTCCCACTATCTCCTTGCCCCTCGTCCACAGCCAGCAATGAGGGGGCAAAACGTAGCCCCGCCCTGTCACGCCCCCTTCCTATTGCAATCAGATGGAGGGGAGGAGAAAAGAGGTGAACCAGCAAGGGGGAGGGAAGTGGAAGGGGCAACAGCATGGCGGCCTCGGCGTATACGCGCCGGGGCCCATGCCGTCTCAACAGGCACACAAACGTTAGATTTTTGCGCCCATTCAAGAGTTTTTTAGTCTCTCATCGTAGCATATATCGGCCAGCCGTGAAAACAACGGCTAATATACGCTCATGTGAAAGAGCCCTTAGGGCACCTTCACAACGGCAAGAAAATGAAGCGATTTTCTTGCGTTGCGAGAGGGAGTGAAAACACATGATTATGAAACCAATGAATTTCAATTGTTTCATTCTAATTTGCGATGTTTTCATGTCTGCGATGCTGCATGTAAAAAATAAAAACACAATACATCCTTTCTTTCTGCAATATCGGCCATTCTCCGCAATAGGGCCGGCGGCAGCAGCGCCGGCCCGATTGAAAGTGATGGGAGAAGTTTGTGATCCCTTGCTGCAGGTGTAACAGCTGCAGCAGGGGATTCCTTCATCCAAGGGTTTTACTTTGCTTCCAATGGGGCTAGCGGCAGCAGCAGCGGCAGATCCATTGAAAGCAACGACTGCCATTGTTGTCACAGCAGAGGCAGAAGATCACAATGTTCTGAGGATTCCTTCATCCCTGCGGGGAGTCCCCTCATCAATTAACACTGTGACAGCAGTGGCAGGGTATGTAGTGATGAGGGCACTTCCCATGGGGATGAAGAAATCCCCTGCCCCAGCTGTCACAGCAGACAGAAGATCGCAATGTTCTCCCATTGCTTTTAATGGGGAAGATGCTGCTGCAGACCCAATGAAAGCAATGGGATGAAGTGACCCCCCCGCAGTGATGCAAGGCTGTTTTCACATGAAAACGCTTCACATTTAGGGGTTCCACATGTATTGTGAGGGTGATATTGGGCCATGAATCATGTCCCGATATCGCTCTCACCAGTGTGCAGGAGACCTTATAAACATGTATCACTTATAATCTTTATAATCCGTTATAATGATACAAAGTGTTGTAAAATTGTTGGTTGTCTGTGATTTTTGGATGAGTTGTCCAAAAATAAAAGAAAAATTCAGATTGGCAACCCTGATGCTTAGGGCTGGCGTTAACTAATACTACGCAAGGAACAAAAAGATTGCATGAGCCCGAAGGCCATCCATATTTTCCAATAGTTTGCAGTCAGGTGTTACCGCTTTCTTTGGAGCTTTAAGTTTGAGTTACCACAACTGATTTGGATGTGGATTTTACATGGATTCTGCATCAAATCAGAGTATAATCTATATCCCATGCATATGACAGTGAATGATAGTGACATATGACTTCTTGATGCAGATTTTGTATGGAGCATGCCTCTGGTTATCTGCATGTGGATTAGTGCTATTGAAATGGGCTAATCAATGCGTTGGTCGGCGCCACAGCAAAAATCTGAGACTTAGGCTAATTTCATACGGGCAAGTGCAATATCAGGCCGTGAAACTCGGCTCAATATCACACTCGGGAACGAGCAATGTCCCCACGGATGTGAGGCGTTTTTTGTCAAATACACCTCCCATCACTTCAGGGAAGTATCCATCCTCTGGCGAGAAGATCGGCAAGTTTTAACATTGTTGCCAATGGCAAACTTCGTATAGCACTCGCGTGCACTTTCCAAGTCGTGCAATATTTTTTCCGGCCCCATTGAAAAAAATGGACAGGGTGTTCCAAGGGAACTCCCAAAGATAGGAAATGCCGCCCATGTATATGACCCCATTCAAAAGGATGGCGTTCATATTTGTGCGAGATTTGTGCATCTCACAACGCACAGATCTCGTGTGATTCTCTTAGAATGCTTTCACACAGCAGTATTTTAGTTAGTATTTTGTATCAGTATATTGAAGCCAAAACCAAGAGTGGAACCTACAGAGAAAATGTACAATGGAAAGATTTGCACCTCTTGTGTATTTTGGACCCACTCCTGGTTTTGGCTTACAAATACTGAAGCAAAAAAGTGACTAAAAAACTGTTATGTGAACGTGGCCTTAACCCTTTTCAATCCAGTGTCAGACCTCATCTGACATTGAGATTCCCCTAATGGCTCCCATGTCGGGTGAGGTCCAATATGTTTCTAACACTATGCAGGTTGCTCAAGTCCATGCAAGAATCACAAAATGAAAGTGCACCATGCAATGTGCTCAGAGGCCTCCTTCTCAGGCTGTCAGGCCCTGAATTCCCGGAGCTGCAGTCTTTTATGCTCCAGTAACCGAACCTGCAGCTGCGCTTCCTGAGAGCTAGGGTGAAGTTGTGGACTGGACCACCACCCTGTCCAGACTAAAAGCCTGGGAGGGAGATACACCCTTTAACTGCCTACTATATATATATATATATATATATATATATATATATACTAGAGATAAGTGAGCATACTCGTTAAGGACAAATACTCGAGCGAGTATCGTCCTCTTCGAGTATCTGCCTGCTCGTCCGCAAAGATTCAGGTGCCGGCGGGGGGGCGGCGGAGAGCAGGGTGGAACGGGGGGGGGAGATCTCTCTTCCCTCCCCCCCGCTCCCCCATGCTCACTCCCGCAACCCACCGCTCACCCCTGCCGACACCCGAATCTTTGCGGACAAGCAGGCAGATACTCGAATAGGACGATACTCGCCCAAGTATTTGTCCTTAACGAGTATGCTCGCTCATCTCTAATATATATATATATATATATATATATATATATATATATATATATATTTCATATTCACCCAAATTTTAATTTAAAAAAATTGCTAATAAAATCATCATGACAGATAATTTCTATGTGTTTCTGTTGAGTTATTCCAAAGAATCCACAAAACGCTTTCCCTGGCAAAATAAGAGCTGGAAAGTATATGGATGTCAGGGAAATTGGATTGGAAAGGGTTAAAGCAACTATCCACTATTCACTACTGGATCTATGTGTTCTCTGGGTTGGCTTGTTTAGACTGTTTACTTGTTATTTAGGGAGTGCACACATGCATTTTTTGCCTTTTCATATGGACTGCCGTTAACCCCTTATGTGGTTCAGGGGGGTTGCAACCAGGAAATATGCTATACCTGGAATCAGGCTCTTTCATATCTGTGCTAGAGATTTCCGTTTGAAATCCATACACGTGTTCTATTTTTGGAGCAGAAAAACGGAATAAATGAGTTAAATATTTCCATCTTTTCCCAATTGATTAAAATAGACTTTCAACTAGAGACAACGTTCAGTTTCCTTTTTTAAACAGAACAAATAGCACTGAAGACTGTACCAATTCTTCTGATAAAAAGCAGATGGCCGTATGCGCAACTATGTTCGCCAGTACGGAGCATAGTTGCGCATAAACAAAGGAAATTTCTTCCCCTTCACCAGCTGTTCAAACTCCGTGCCATAACACAGAAGTTTGAAAAAAATGTGGAAATATAGGTGCTGCCCGATCTGGCCCAACACAATGTATTCACTACGTGTGGGAGAGAAAGGGCAAGTCCTATCTATTCTCGGCTGTAGTATTAACTGCCAAGGAAAGAGGTGGTGAAAACGAAACCACTGAAATCCATTGAGATCGGTGGTTTGTTTAGTCTCGTTATGCGGCCGCAATTAGCACAGCCGCATAAGGCGAGAAAAACACGTTCATGTGTTTAAGCCCTAACAAAATACAATCCAAGTGAAAGCATTCCATTTTTTTTTGAAAACCCATTAAAAGCAATAGAGAAAAAATGGAATCACTTTCCATTTGAATTCTGTTTCTCTGCTCCAAAAATGGAACAGACAGACGGAATTCAAACGGATGTCCTTAGGGTAGATGTGAACGAGTCTTCACCCTTTCCAATCCACTGTCTGACCTCGAAGACATTATGATTTAAGGCGGTACAGCTCCGATGTTGGAAGACGTCCATCGGGGTTCTCTTACTGTATATTGCCAGCCTCTCTGCTGTCGGAGCCTATCCAACTTGTCACCTCATGCAGTACTGGCTTTAGCCAGCATATAGTGCCATTGTATAACAGCAGAAAAAGAGTAAGCCCCCTAGGAAAACCAGGATACAGATTGGATTGGAAAGGGTTAAGTAGGTTTTGGATCAGTTACATGTATATCCATCTAGAGTTACTATCTGAGCGCTCTACTTTTGATTTAGGCTTTTACATACTAAGAAGAACCACTGTCTACCAGATATATAAACCAAAGTCCTCAGTGGAATTTCAAGGTGATGATTCCATCTTAATTTAAGTTTTTGAATAAAGTGCATTTATACAGGGCTCCTTCTTTATTTTCTGCAGCATCAAACATATTTTACATAAAATGCCTTCATTATCATGATTTTAAAATAACAGTTCCCAATGTTCTTGTATTTCCACTCTGGTGGTATTTTTCTTTGGTGTCTTTGAAGTGTTGGGCTATTTCTTTGATCTCGTACCAAACCAGCAGTATAATGTCAAGAAAACAGCACCTCTGTAATCCGTGGCTGTTTAGACAATGTACTCATTGGTCACTGACTGCCAAATGTTTAACCTTCCAGGCATCTACAAATTGATCATGGCTGCTTCAAGAATATGACATGAAAACACAGACGTTTAATGGTTCCTCATGCATAATTATGGGAGCACGTGCTGCTAGTGTTATCCAATGTGCATGTGCTATTGTGTGGTCCTATTTTATATGCCACAAATTGAGATAAGTACCCTGCCTCTTTATGCTGGTGGAAGGAATCTAGCTATTATGCCGTTATCACCTTGGCTATCATTAGCACAAGTTGTCTCAATGTACGGTGACCATTTAATGTCCCTTGGGGTGGCAAATTCATATCATATGCAAAAGCTCCCCAATTTTGCCTGCACCTTTTTCGGCATGCTGAACTTTTGTTTTTATACATTTGTCCTAACTCATAAGGGTAATACAGCACTCTATTGAGAGTATAGAATTAAGGGGGTTTTCCCAGGGAGAATACGGCTTGGACCTATCCTCAAGATAGGTCCCCAATAGTTGATCGGCTAGGGCGTGTCGCTCGGGACCCCGAGCAATCAGCTGATTGTGCACCGCTGACGGTGCCACAATTATACAGGGGTCGGAGCGGAAGCAGCAGAAGTCTCTGCTCCAACCTCTGTGAAGTGGCCGGCGCTTGTAACTGCAGGTACGGCTCGCTTTAATTTTAATGAGAGCCATGCCTGCAGTTACAATTGCCTGCCACTACACAGAGGTTGGAGCAGAGACTTCTGCTGCTTCCACTATGACCTCAGTGTAATTGCGGCGCTGTCAGTGGGAGCACAATCAGCTGATCAGTTGGGGTCCCAAGTGACGCACCCCAGCCGATCAACTATTGATGACCTACCCTGAGGATAGGTATTTTTCCTGGAAAACCCATTTAAATTAGACAGGAAGTAGAGCCAAAATGAAATTCTCAGAATATTCAACAATACAGTGCCATGCCAAAAGTCAAGCGATAGCATTATGTAAATTGCTTAAGTAATAGCATTACCTCAGGTGATGGCTTTGGAGTCATAGTGCCTCTATTAAAGGGGTTGTCCCGAGGCAGCAAGTGGGTCTATACACTTCTGCATGGCCATAATAATGCACTTTGTAATGTACATTGTGCATTAATTATGAGCCATGCAGAAGTTATAAAAAGTTTTATACTTACCTGCTCCGTTGCTGGCGTCCTCGTCTCCATGGTGCCGACTAATTTTCGCCCTCCGATGGCCAAATTAGCCGCGCTTGCGCAGTCCGGGTCTTCTCCTGTTCTCTATGGGGCTCCGTGTAGCTCCGTGTAGCTCCGCCCCGTCACGTGCCGATTCCAGCCAATCAGGAGGCTGGAATCGGCAATGGACCGCACAGAAGCCCTGCGGTCCATGAAGACAGAGGATCCCGGCGGCCATCTTCAGCAGGTGAGTATGAAGACGCCGGACCGCCGGGATTCAGGTAAGCGCTGTGCGGGTGGTTTTTTTAACCCCTGCATCGGGGTTGTCTCGCGCCGAACGGGGGGGGGGGGGTTTAAAAAAAAAAAAAAACGTTTCGGCGCGGGACAACCCCTTTAATGCCATGGCACCGGACACTGTGATTCGCCTGGGCTTGTAAAGTTGCTAACAGGACTATAGAGAGCTGGCAACATGTGTCATGGTCCAATGAGTCACAGTACCACTTGTTTTGAGCTGGTAGGATTCTTCTGTGAGGTATACCCCATGAAGCCATGAGACATTGTGGAGGCTGGTGGTGTGGGGTTGTGTTTTCTCATGGTATAGGTTGGGCCCACTGGTTTGCCTAAACAAATCATTGACTGTTGCCTGCTACATTTCACTGCTTGGTGACCATTTGCAGTAATTCATGGATATGATTGGATATTCCAACACAATAAGGCACCATGCCATCAGGGCCAAGTTGTACAAAATTAGCTTGAGGATTTTTCTAGAGAGTTCTTCTGAATGATGCAGCCACTACATTCATCTGACATGAGCCTTATCGAGGATTTCTGGGATAATGTGGGGGAGAAATACATTACCAACGAGATCCTGCACCTACAAATATCACAGAGTTGTGGGTGGCTGTCCAGATGGCATGGCTCAAGATCTCTCAAAACGTCTTCCATCCAATTGTGAAATCAATGCCACATCAAGTTGCTGCACTTCGTCTTACACATTATTAGTTCCTATCCCATGACTTTTGCTGATGCTCTTTCTAAGGATGTGCTACAGAGAGTTTGGGATGCAGGATCTCCTTTTCTCTGTGCTGTATATTGGAGACATCATATTAGCTAGTCTCCTGTTCCTGCTCTCTCCTTCCTCTTCATATAATCTATAGACTGCATGTAAACTGTTCTCTCAGTAATTAGTTTGAGAGTTGAAAACTCTCTTCTCTCTGCTTTACTGACAGATTTTATCAGTGAATTCAGTGGGTGTGTGAGAGGGTCAGTTTTTGTGTGCAGGCTTGGACTGGCCCACTGGTGAGTCAGTGAATCCCCTCATGGGCTGGGGGTGCTCATGTTTTGTGCAATATTGCAGCATTCTGGGCAAATTGTGTTGAATACAACTATTAAAGCTGCTTCAGGACCTTCTGTGACATCATAGTCACACATCAGAAGGTCCTGGACAGCAGAATAGAGGAGGAGGTAAAAGACATTGGTGCTGGTGGGCTGCAGTGAACTGCACAGTAAAACTTCTCTGATAGAAGATAATAAGAGGGAGCGCTAGGGAGCAGTCGGTTAGAGAGCATTGGGGAGCAGTCTATGAGAGGGGAACAGGGGAATAATTGATGAAAGAGGTCTCTAGGTGCTTAGTTCTGGAGTTGTGGATATGTAATGAGGTTGGTTATAGTTCCATCGCTATGTAATGGGGTTGGTTATGGTAATATGGATATGTAGTGAGTGTGATTCTACTACATTAAAGGGTAATTGCCTTTTCAAATAATTATACAAAATCTTGTCTAATCACAGAGCACTGTTCCTTGCCGACCCAAGTCATATGGCAGGCTGGTTTGGCAACAAAAACTTGAAGCAGTCCAGAACAATTCAGCAGGATAAATCTCGTTAGTTGTATAGTGCCAACTTATTCCGCAGTGCTTTAAGATAATTTATTAGCCCTGTACTCCTTCCACCAACCTCAGAAGGATGGAAGACTGAGTCGACCTTAAGCCGGCTACTTGACCCAAGCGGGGATTGAACTTGCAACCATCTGGTCATGAGGGAGAGCTTAGGACTGTATTTCTGCTGCCTTAACACTCTGCACCACATAATTCTCAGGGTTGCCCTCATTTTAGCGACAAACATTGGCAGGGCCAAACTCCTCTTCAGAGACCTTCTTGTGCTTTAAATTTCAATGCTAGACCTATGTGTTATTTATCTCGCACCCTACAGGTTATCTGTACACTATGAGTACAAATACATTACTCGTTTCTGTGGCACAAAGATTTGATTACTAGCACCAGATCTCACTTTACTGTCTAAGCATAAAATCAAATCAAGCATGTCTCTGCAAATTTGGACTAAAATCCTGCAATAAAGTAACATATGATGAAAATCAATTGGGTTTTACTGAAGCCCACTACCAAACAGCATATAAAATTAGCAGCAGATTCTAGCCTTGTCAGATTCATTGGGTGTGCGAGCTTAGCATTACAGAAGGAGAGGCAGCATTCTTTCACCATTAACTTGACAGAAGATTTGAGCAAAAACAAGAAGAGAACCAAATGAATGACCAGATGACTGAGATATTAACCCCTTAAGGACTTGGCCTATTTTGAACTTAACACAGCACCATTTTTCAAATCCAGCATGTGTTCTTTCTGGGAATAACTTTTTATTACTTTTACTTATCCAAGTAATCGTGAAACAGTTTCTTCATAACACATAGTACTTCATTTTTCTAGTTAACATTTCTTGTCTTTATTTTCAAAAGTCTCAAACTAACTGAAAATTTGGAAAATTTTCGGTTTTCAGAATATGATTTTTTTCTGCTTATCATTCCAGATAAATTACTTTATTAATAATTAACAATTTTCATATGTCTAGTTTATCTTGGCATCGTTTTATAAATGTCTTTTTATTCTTTGGGATTTCATAAGGTGTATAAGTTTCTAAACAGTTTTTTCAAAATTTGCAAAACAAAAATTATCAAAAAATTAAAATCCTTGCAAATGAGCCAATTTTAAAAGCTGTACCCTAAATTGTTCAACATTGCAATTGGGAAGTCTGTTAACCCTTCAAGTGTTTTACAGGAATTAAAGCAAAGTGAAGGGGAAATTTAAAAGTGTTATTTCTTTTGTAGATGAATAGGGGGATGGGCTAGTCAGGTGTAGGTGGTAGCACGGGCAGCAACTCAATAGATGGGGGCATAGCAGGTCCTGCTACCAGGGAAACGTTCACTCCTATGTTCCCTTGACATAAAGCACATGGTGTGGAAAGCTGAGGTGGCGTATATCATCAAGTGGGAAGGGGATAAACTAATTAGAGCTAATATAGACCATAAAGATAGCTGTCAGATAGCTACTTCCCATTCTAGTAGATAAAGAACAAATAAATTAGAAGGCAAATGCACAGCTAAGTTTTTGATTTTTGTACACATGTATACTTTGAGTTGTATTCAACTTTCAAACTTTCTGAAACTTCAATTTATCAAAATTGCTTCATTAGTATTACAACTAGTGGCAATATTTAGAATATTAGTGGCAATATTAAGTAGCAATATTTAGAACTTCTTTATACTCATTCAACCTAACCATGAAACTTTTTTTTCCTTTGGGTGGAGATAGAATTAACCCTTTCCAATCCACTGCCTGATGTCTTCCTACATTCTGATTGAAGCTTGTACAGCTCCAATGTCAGAAGACGTCCAACAGGGTATACTTACTGTCTATTGCCAGCCACTTCGCTGTCGGAGCCTCTCTGGCGCACACACACTGGCTTTAGCCAGCAGATGGCACTGTTGTATAACAGCAAAAAGAGAAAGCCTTTTAGGAAACCCTGAATTCAAAATTGGATTGGAAAGGGTTAAAAAAACCTAAGTTAAAATACTTTTGTGTTTGCCTATAAATTACCTGGCTCAGCCTATCCCTTACATGTATCAAACTTAAAGATCAATTCTGATTTGCTACAAGCAAAAGTAATTTTTGACATCCTTGTTCTTCTCAGATGTACTTTACGTAGAGCAGACAGAATGCGTAATACCTAAAATATTTGATTTGTATTTTTATGTAAGTACATGAAAGAAAGCTGGAATGACCTATAATTCTTAATTTTGCAAGAGTGCTCAAACTTGTCTGCACCTGAGGAACAATTCAGTAAAAACTAATCTTATTATTAGAAACACATTGGCTTCGAATAAGGTCTGCTACTTCACATGGTGCCATGCTTATTCCAGAACGACAAAACGACCAGGTTTCAAATGATTTTCATTGTCATGCCTTCCATAAAGAAAACAAAATTGTGAATTCACGCAGCTTCAAGGCTACATTTCAGAAGAATATGTTTTGCAAATGCTTTGTGCCTAAAGGCAGCACTTTATTGCCAAGTCCGGAGAATTTGAATTTAATATAGTTCTTGGCCCGCTGCCTTTAGTGGGATTTAGAAGAAACTTTTCAATGTTTTACTTCACTCAAGGGGCTATCACAAAAGTGTTTGTGGCCTTGTTGCTCCAAGAAACCTGCCCTTAATCTCTCTCCGACTATTCCAGTATATCAGTGAACGTGTAAATCTAGTTTGCCTTTGTGATTAGAAATGTTTAGAAAACACATGTAGTAAAGAGCGGAATGAAGTAGAGGATGTCATCTAAAGGGCTCTGAGGTTTGTTCTTAAAACTCTTTATTAACGGATATGGTGTGAACTTAATGAATTGAGCAGGTGCAAAGACGAATCATGGAGGATGCAAGGAATTTAAAATCACAAGCAGAATAAATGAAAAAAGTAATTACTCGGTGTGTTCCGGAATATGATTGTGGATATAAGCACGTGCTCATTGGTGCCGAAGTAGTATATAGAGCAATATTCAATGCTGAAAAATATATACTGATGCAGTAGATTGTGTTTCTACCATATCAAGCATACAGTAGTGACTAAAGGCCCGTTTACACGCAAAGGCAATCATTCAAAAGATAAGTTTTGAGCAATTGTTTTGCGTAAACTGCTAATGCACACCAATATCCATTAGCAGCTTATCACCTTCATTTGCAAGTAAATTAACCTCCTAAAGCTGTATACAGACAACAGCAAGTGGTCTGTTCTCTGCAATCAGCTCCTTCATTCTGCCACAGGCTTTCTGCTGAATACAATGGAATCAGCAGCCCTCGTGGTGAATACAGCACCATGGACAGTAAACACAGCATGCAGTCTGTGTTATCTTCTCTCTGGCTGAATGATGGATTTTATGCTCGCCTAAAAATCATCATTCACCCGAAGAGTGAAAAATGGGAACATTTACACACTACAACGCCTTTTGAGCGAATTTTGAGCGATAATCGTTGCATGTATATGGGCATTAACTCAAAACATGAAGCCATAAACCCAAGGTAAAAGTTAATGTCCACCACTAGAATATCCTTGATAGCCAAATAGCTAATTTGTGTTTAGCACAAAACCAGATAAAGCCCTCCTGGATGAGAACCGTCAGAAGATTTTTTAGTTCAACTGAAAAATGTAAAAGAAAAGTTTTTAACAGCTTTCCTAACTGATACCAATGTTTCGAATTGCAGATCCAAGGTCTGCAGCTTCTCTACCCATGTTCCCATGTCAACACTTCTGGCTTGTGCTGTGGCCTTGTCATGTAAACATACTAGCAATAGCAATATCCAGTGTTCACACAAGTAGGGCTATGTATCTTTGGAGTTGCTTAGCTATGAGTCTGCAGTTGTGCATTGATCACTCTAATACTTATAATTTGTTCCATCATCAAAATCTCCATTCAGAAGGTACAGTGATGTCGTCATTTTTTTAGTTGAAGTTACTTTTTGAAAATTATGTGTTAGTTTGATAATCTGGCTTCATCTCAATCTCAAGTGTGTTCAGTTCTAAAAAGTGTACCATGATAAATGAAAAGACTGATTCCTATTAGACGTGTTTGCTGTTATGCCTTATAAAGACTTTTATAGATAGAATATGTAGTATTCTGAGAAATATTCTATGCAATATAACATATACATATTAAAGACGACGTCAAACTCTCTGCTATTTGTTTTCTACTTTTTGCCAATCTAGTATAAAGGAGGGGACAATTGTAAGGAAATATGAATGCAAGACCGTTACACTGGGTTTATTTGTTGTCTGTATTATGGAGACACACAGAACTGCATGGGACCGATAGAGATAAAATGCTAAGAAATTTCTAATCAAGATCTTCTGCAATGTCACTTCATTTATTAGTCTAGATAGATAGGGATAATAAGAGCAGTTGTGAGGTTTGCCCTAGACTTTAAATATGCAGGGTGATCATAATTAAAGTATCCCTATTTAGTGATGTCTAGAGAGACATCTACTCAGCATAATTGAACCAAACTTGGTAAAAATATAGTCATGCCTCTACTTTCGTTGCCTTCTTCTTTCACCGGTTTCCATTTTCGCCGATTCTTCAATGCAGAATTCCGCCTTTACTTTCATCACCTCCTTCTACTTTCGTGGTCGGCCGCTGGCAGTCCTCGCAGTCCAGTCACAGCCATTCATTGACTGGCTCAGCCCATCAGAGCCGGCGAGCTCTGATTGGCTGAGCCAGTCAATGAATGCCTGTGATTGGGCATCAAGCCGGCGACGAGAACCAATCACAGCAATCTATTGCTGGAGGCGGAGTTCTTAAACCTTACTTACAGCAATAGATGATCTGTCAGTGCAGGGGAAGACTGGAGCAGCACCAGACACCAGCGCCCGGGAGACCCGGAGGGCACCTGCAAGGTGAGTATTGCTTTTTTTTCTTCTAGTGTAGCTAGGGCTGATTTTCAGAGTAGGGCTTATATTTTAAGCCCTCCCCCTGAAAATGGGTGTGCGGTTAACGCTGCCAAAAACATGGCACCAGGTTGTGCCGCATTTTCATTAGTGCTGAAACTGCTGCCCATTCATTTCAATGGGCAACGCAGGGCCAAAAAGGCTTGTGTGAACAGACCCACTGAAATGAATGGCAGCATTGTACAGCGTTTAGCGCTGCACTGAAAAAGCCACGCTAAACGCTGTACAAAAATGTGGTTTGGAGTGTTTTTTGGAATGTCTAGATTGAATTAATTGGATTTACCTTGATTCTTATGGAAACAATTGCCTTGAGTTTCATTGGTTTCAAGTTTAGCCGATTTCTTTCGGACAAATTACCAATGAAACTAGAGATTTGACTATAGTATCCAGGACATGTGGAAGTGATCCATGTGAAAAAAAATTCAGCACTGTTGATATTTATCCTAAAATAGCATGTTCACTGCTTGTCCCTTGCAGATTCTCCGTAGACCTTTCTAGAACTGATCTAGCAAGGTCTTCTCTTTGTTGTTGAAAAATTGGTTTATGTCCTCTTCTGGGTAGGACTCCTAAACTTCATGTTTCTTTAAAATTTGCCTATTCGTATTTGATGAATTCACTGACATTTGCTTAATGCTCTTGATGTATCGCTTCTGCATATCCTAGATAGTATTATTATCAAGTTTGGTTCAGTTACGCCCAATAGGTGTCTCTCTAGACATCTCTGAATAGGGATGCTTTAATTATCATCACTCTGTTTTTATTCCTGGTTCTTTTTGTTGTCAGTTCATAAAAAACTTCATAATAATCTGGTATTTTAAATTGTTAGGCAATGTGTTGTACCTTACAGGAGCTTATCTGGACTCAGTTATTGAATTCCTTAGGTTTTTCCTGTACCGAGGGTGCTTTGCTTTAAGATGTATTTCTGAAGTTTCATGTTTATGACTACAGTAGCAGTTATATCATCTTGAACATAAACTTCCTGTCTGCTCGGAATCTGGTGAATTTCACCTGAGGTCTTAGGCCGGCTGCACTGGAGCGTGACGGGCTCCGCCGCGGAATATTCCACGGCGAAGTCCGTCACGGCGCCCCCCAGAGACCCCATACTTACCAGCGGATCCGGTCTCTTCGCTCCCGCATGACGCTTCCCCGCCCACCGCCGCCGCGTCACATGACACGCCCACCGCGTCACATGACGCGGGCGGCCGTGTCATGTGACACGCCGGCTGCGTCATATGACGCGGCGGCGGTAGGCGGGAAAGCGTTTTCACACTATCTTCCGCTGCGTTACAGCGGGAGATAGCGTGAACGGACGGCTTCCATTGACTGCAATGGAAGCCGTCAGCGCGTACACCCGCGGCAAATAGAGCATGCCGCGGGTGAGAACGGGGGATTTCACGGTGCGGAATTCCGCGGTGGAATTCCACACCGTGTGCCCTGAGCTATTAGGTTCAATAGAACCTAATAGCTGCGGGCAACGCAGCGGATTTTCGCCGTGAATTACACGGCGGAAATCCGTTCGTGGGAAGGAGGCCTTATAAGCAATCATCTCAGTTGTGCACCAAGTTCAAACAATCTTATCCTGGGATTGAAAAAAATCCCCTTGCCTACATGGTATTGACATTATATTTGTTTTTACAATCATTGGCCCAATATACACATAGTAGACCACTTCTTCTTCCCTGCAGTGAATTTTTACTCTACAGAATATGAATATTTTTACGCCCATGTTACAATACCAGCAGCTGGATAAGTGTGCTCTCTCATTTGTAGGCATGAAAACCATCAATCCAAGTTGAAAGTTGAATTTTCAACTTTCATTCCAGCTATATAATAAAATATTAGCACTTTATGACAGAAGTTATATTCACACTATTCACACATGTACAAATATAAACACACACATTATATATATATATATATATATATATATATATATATAGATATATATAGATATATATATATATATACATACATACACACAATTGATCATTTATGAGATGCCATGGAGAGGTCCATTCACACTCACGATCCTGCGCACATATATACTGTTAAGGTTGTGCATCTGGGACCTGTGGTTCTACAGGTTTCCTTGTGCACATCTTCACAGGTAGGGGTTAGTAGAGCTGGCTGGGTGTGGTATTCTCTACCAGCCAAGCCCCTCGTCTGTGGCAGATAATTACCAGCACCTCTTGTGAGAGATTGCTGGTCATTTTACGTATCACTGTTTATTTCTGTGTTAATCTCACTCAGAGCTGGTGTTTGCATGCTTGTCTGTAGTGTCCCTCTCTCCTTCCCTGAAGACAGTCTGGACACCTTGCTGTCCCTCTCCTCCGTGTGGTGTCTGGGGTGCATGCACACACAGGTTTCTCCTTATCCCTTGACAGGTGTGGCCTCCAGACATCTGATGTCTGATGTGCGTGTCAGATGTGTGATGCCTGACACTGTACCCTTTGTTAGTATGGTGGCTGACTCACTTTCCCCGAGGAGTTAGGACACTTGGACTACCTATGGTTTTCCATCTGTATGCATGTGAGCTCTGGGTGGGGTTCCTGTTCTATGTTGTATGCACAACCTGGTATGTTGGTGTGAACAGTGACATGTTTTGTATGTCTGTGCAAGTGGCCAGACATGTGCTTTATGTGCACTTCTGTTCTGTGGGGTTTGCGTTACTCTGTATGATGGTTTCAACAGCTACATGTGTCATGTCTGTGTAAGTTGCCAGACATGTGCTTTATGTGCGTTTCTGTGTTCTGTGTGTGTGAACAGTATTGTGTTCTCTGTTTTTAGTGCTTCTCTCCAGGTTCCTAATCAGGGATAGCCAGGTCCCAGATGAAGACAGTGGGGCTGCCTTTATCGGGACACTCACCCTGCTTTTAGGCAGGGGTGCCCCACTTTCCCTGATTAGTAAGGGACAGGGGTACTTCCATCATTGCCTGAAGAGGTGCAAGTTATGAGTGCAAATGCTGTGTGAGTGTTTGCAGTTTTAAATGGACACAATCTTGTGTCCTCACAGAGGTGTGGCGCTTTAGTGTGTCGAGCAGACGTAACACATACATATATGTATAGGATCTTGAGTGCGAATAGACATCTCCATGACATCCCATAAATAATTAATTGGGAACATGTTGGGTGAACGTGCAGGCATTTGTAGGAATTTTCCAGAATTCTCCTCAAACCAATTCTGCACACTTTAGGCCCATAGCACAGCACATTGTCTTGCTGGGATATCTCATCATCTATAAAATAAGCCACATTGATGTAGGAGTCTGTAGTCTTAAGACGAGTCATAGATTTCGGATTGATTATGAGTGTTGTGGGCATGGTCTGACAACTGTGCAGAAGCCATTGAGTGTGTGAGGGAAGGGTAAGGCCACTGTGAAGAAGAAACTGATCATCACCTATTGTCAATTGCAGATTACTCTACAATTACAATAGGGCTTATTCTACTAATTGTTGGCTTTTCGATGGTCTGTGTGGCAGTGCCTGACAAAGGGTGTTCCTACTGTAAAGCTGACTAATTAGGTTAATTATGCTTCAACTCAGAGATCTTGTTAAAGTGTAAGGTTCTCAGTGTCACGGTGCTTTTACATGGAACAATTATCATTTTAAAAAAATCGCAGGATCGATAAAATTTGAAAGATAATCATTTAGCGTAAACATAGCCAATGATCAAACGGTGAACGATAATTCATTTGCTTATCGTACATTTCATGCAAGCATGAAAATCACTGTTGGTACATTTGCTAATCATTCAGTTTAAACACTGCTTGTACAGTTGTTGTTAATCAGTTATACAGTAAACTGAATGATCATGTAAAAAATTAAAAATAAAACAATATATCTTTGTGTTTAAGCTGACTGCCCGAGTAAACGAGCAAACTGTGACATTGCTACATGTAAAAGTACTCTAAGGGTATTGTCTGAGGAAAGAAACAGGTGCTGCTAAAGCCTGAGGGAGTCAGCACATCAAGGCTTTTGATGAGAATGGTTTTTGGGTTGTAGGCCATAGGCCTTGCCCCTGGTTTAGTGAAGGGCCAAATATGTTTAATTGGTTAATTAGCAGCATGACATGTGCAGGATGTGCTTTGCTATTGCACTGTGTTGTAAATTGCTGTCTCAACTACTGAGATAATAAAGCTGGTGAAAGTCAAATTTGAACTGAAATGAACAGTCTCGGAGTATATTTTATGTGAGTGCCAACCATCCTACTAGGATGATGGCGATCTCATTGAGCCAACATCCTAGATATTAATATATGCCAACCTTGTGGTGTTTTCTCATACAATGGTGTTGAGAGTATACAGAGAATGGTGAGATTGAGAAAAAATACCCTCTGAAAGGAGATCCTATGGACATAAACAACTAATCAACGAAAGGGGTCAGAGCAGGTTGTCAGGAATCATTCTCTCGAGCAAGCGGTGTACAGTCAAGCAAATGGTAGCTGAACATAACACTCATGCTGGTGTTCTAATTCAATTTCCAAATGCACCGTTCATCATTCCTTAGCATGGCTGAGCTATTAAAGCAGATGACCACTTTAAATGCCATTGCTAAGAGAAAGGCAAGACTCCAGTTGGCAAAGGAAATCAAAACCAAGATCATTGAGCAGTGGAAAGACATTGCCTGGTCAGATGAATCCAGATTTATTTTGCCCCATGCTGATGGGAGGGTTAAAATATAGCGCAAGCAACATGAATCAGTGAACTCTTCTTGTGAGCTGTTCAGAGAACTTTAGTACCTCCATCTAATTTGTGGCAACTGCAGAAGCTGTCTTGGCCACATTGGCCAATATTCCTGCAGAATAATTTCAACACCTAGTGGAATCAACACAAAATGAATTGCTGTGATTCTAAAGGCCAAAAGAGCTCCAACGTGCTACTCAGATGGGTGTCTCCAATAATGAGGCAAGGTGAAAATCAAGAACTTAGCTCTACGGGTGCAGGAATAGCAGTCTCACCCAGGCCTTGTACATGGTAAGGCCCAAAGGCTCATGTTCCACCACTATTATAAATGGCATGTGGTGAGGTGGAAGTCCTGCTGCAGATTTTGAATTGGGAGCTTCAGGTTAGGCTTCTGGTGAGAATGAAGTTGTGGTACTGCGATGTCATATAATAAATGTTGCTACAGGTCTTATGTTACCTCTGTTCTTGAGGGTTAATCTGCTGTTATGATGTTGAATTGTAAAAACGTAGAGATGAACCCACAGTGTCCTGTTTTTCATTAGCTACTAGAACCATGTTGGTGAGGCCTGGCTATTAGATCTTCTTAGATATTTGCTGAGACATTATATTTATAAATTCTTTGATAGAGCATTAACACTCCCAGCTTGTCTTGGTAATGTTGTACGTTCTGAAGCCCGTGCCATGATGTAACAGATCCAAGGGAGATTGTATGTTCAGTATTTTTCATCTGAATAAAACATACCATAAATATGATGATTTGGTGAAAGTGTACAAGATAGATGCAAAATAAAACAGATGTGGTCTAGCAGTAGTATAAAAAACCTGTTTCAAGTTTGGATCATGAGCTTAGCCGTCTCAGATAAGAACTTCCAGAGTAAAAATGGCAAATGTTATTTTAGCAGGAAATACAGAGAAAAGAGAAATTGTGTGATAAGAATGTAATGTATTGGGCTGGTATTTTACAGATGCTGATGAAAGAGAAGCATTGTGTTCATGGATCCGTTGGGATTACACAGCCATTTTTATGGAAAATTGTTGTTTCTAATGATATTCATGTGTCGATCAGCTTTTTTTAAAAAAAAGAGATTTACAAACCTAGTAACCAAAACGTTTGGACGCTGTGTAAAACGTAAATAAATGTTAAGAAAAGAAAGAATGCAATGATTTGGAAACCTCATGACCATATTTTATTCACAATAGAACACAGAACACATATCCTAAGTTGAAAGTGGGACATTTTCAGTTAGAAAAAATTAAATCATTTTGAAATTCATGGCAGTGACACATCTCAAAAAAAGTTGGAACTGAGTTAAAAGTTGAAAAGTTAGTGATGCTAATGAAAAACCGCTGGGGAGTCAATTTTCTACTAAGTCACATGACTGTGGATTAAAAAAAAGCATGTTAGAGAGGCAGAGTCTCTGAGAAGCAAAGATTCTCAGAGGTTTACCATACCATGAAAAACTGCATCTAACAATTGTGGAACAATTTCAAAAGAATTGTTAGGTGCACTGTTCAGACACAATTCTCTGTCTCTGCGTCTAGCTGATGTGGGCATCATCCTGCTCTCTCTGTTCCTTGAGCTTATACTATTCTCTGCCAGCAGTCCTATGGTTAATTGCTTCTGGGTCTCTTGCTCAGCTGATGCACCTTTTCCATTCATTGCCCTATATAGCTTTCCTGGGCCTTCCAGACAGTGCTTCAGTGTTTTTGTGAGACCTACTCCATATCTTCAAGTTTAGTTGCTGCTCCTGCAGTTATTTGCTATTTTCCCGTGTTCTGTGTTTTATTGTTCCTCTGTTCATGTATCCTGCTGTCTGTCATCCTTTTGAGTCTGCTTCTCTGTTTATCCTTGTCAGTTTGTTCCTCCTTTGTTTCCGTACTCCCCTGTATTAATCTGTCTTTTGTTTATAAGTGTTCTGTCCTGTCAAGGTCAGTCAGCACGTAGAGAAAGACTGCAGGATCATTCTTTTCAGGACGCAAACCCTTCGTATAGGCAGGACCTTAATTTTCCCTGTTACCAGCTCAGGGCAAAATACTTTCTTTAGTTCTCATCTGTGTACAGGGTTTGTACATCTGGTATCAGCTGCTGTATTGGATTGGGTGCAGAGGCGTAACTTGAAGCTCCTGGCCCCAATGCAAAACCTGTAATAGGGGCCCCCAACTATAATGCTTTATTCATAGTACTGGGCTCCCTATATGGAGTAGAGAAGCCTTATGGGCCCCCTAAGGCTCCTGGGCCTGGGTGCAACCGCATCCCCTGCATCCTCTATAGTTACACCCCTGATCGGGTGGTTCCGCATCCATAGCCATTACAAGAATATTTCCAGAAATGATTGTCTGTGAACACAGTTCACCATGCAATCCACAAATGCAAGTTAAACATGCAAAGAATAAGCCATATATAGACACAATCCAGAAACACTGGCATCTTCTCTGGGTCAAAGCTCATTTAAAATGCAAAACTGTTCTGTGGACAGATAAATCCAAATTTGAAATTATTTTCAGAAACCAAAGACAATGTAGACTGAAGAGGCGAGGGACTCTACAGCTTATTATCAAAACACAGTTCGAAATTCTGCATCGCCGATGCTTTGGGGTTGCATTAGTGCCTATGACATGGGCAGCTCACACATCCTGAAAGGCACTATAAATGCTGAGCAGTATATAGAGGTTTCAGAACAACATTTGCTTCCATCCAGACAACATCTCTTTCTGGAAAAACCTTGCAGATATCAGCAAGACAATACTAAACCCCATGCTGCATCCATCATACCGGTAGTATCATGGTTTTGCAGTAGTAGGGTCTGGTTGCTGAGCTGGCCTGCCTGCAGTCTAGACATTTTGCCAATAGAAAACATTAGGACTATTGAGCAGCTAGAATCATACAGCAGATAAGAATAGGAAACATTCCACTCCTAAAACTCCAGCAATTGGTCTCCTTAATTCCCAGTTGTTTATAGATGGTTGTAAAAAGAAGAGGGGATGCTACACAAATGGTAGACATGGCCCGGTCCCAACTTTTTGAAGATATGTTGCTGCCATCAATTTCTAAATTAGTTTTTTTTTCAATGAAATGCAAAAAGTCTCACTTCCACCTTCTGATATGTGTTCTATGTTCTATAATGAATAACATATTGTAATAAGAGAATTCCAAATCAGTGCATACCTTTTTTTTCTAATTCATTTACATTGTAAATTTTTTTGGGAATTGGGGTTGTACATTATGGTCTTTATACTCTTCTTAAAAAGTATCCTGAATAGCAATATATACTCTGTCACAACCAAAATATCAAAAGCAATATCATAAAAGCTTTAATTCTCAAGCTATTTTAGGTCTAAAATAATGTACTAATATTTACTTAATATACTTTTTAGCAGACAGAGCTCTAATTAAATATGCAGAGCTCCGAATGCCCTACATAGACGTAAAGTTATATGATAAAAATGATGACAGTCGGCAGCTGCCACTAGGAGATGTTTACTGAGTCCTGCTTTATTATTGGGCTCAATGGATAAACAGTATGCAGTAAACTCTTAATCTGCATCGAGCGGTGCTTTATTATGGTGATATAACTATATGTCTGTACAGGGAATTTGGAGTTCTATAAAAATTGAGTTTTGACTTAATCTACATATTTTTGATCTATTATAGATTGAAAGACTTAGATTAAAAGGTAGACATTTCCTTTAAATATAATATTAAGAAAAATAATATACAAATCAAAAAGTGTGAATTTACTAGGTTCATTTAGAAGTTAAGAGAAAAGCTCTGCATATTGATATGCTTTATGGATTTACTGTAATTTTTAAGTTCTACCATTAGAAAGTAGATTAAAAAAATCTACACAACCCTGTTAAAATGCCATTTTTGTGTCATGTTAAAAAATCCAACAATGATAAATCATTTCAGATTTATTTCCACTAGAGATGAGCGAACGTACTCGTAATGAGTACTTACGCACCCGAGTACCGCCATTTTCGAGTACTTCAGTACTCAGGCGTAAAGATTCGGGGGGGCGCCGGGGGGCGGGGAGAGGCACGGCGGTGCGGGGGGTAGCAGCGGGGAACAGGGGGGAGCCCTCTCTCTCTCCCTCTCCCCCCCACTCCCCACTGCTACCCCCCTGTGCCGCCACGGCGCCCCCCCGAATCTTTACGCGCGAGTACCGCTGTACTCGAAAATGGCGGTGCTCGGGTGCGTAAGTACTCACAACGAGTACGTTCGCTCATCTCTAATTTCCACCTTCAATGTGACCCATTATCTGTATAATGAAAAACAAACTGAAACCATTTTGGGTGGAAAAATTAAGAGAAAAAAATTATAATGTGGTTACATACATATGCACACATTAAAACAAATACTTGGTTGAAGTACCCTTTGGCTTTATGACTGCCAAGATGTGCCATTTGGGTCACCTACCCAAAAATTCTGAATGCTATCTTTGCCCACTCTTCCTTGCAAAAGTGCTCCAAATCTGTCAGATTATGACAGCATATCGTGTCTTCAGGTCAACCCACAAATTTTCTACAGGATTCAAGTCTGAGCTCTGGCTGGGCCATTCCAAAACTTTGAACTTTTTCTGGCAGTCATCCTTTTATTTATTGGAGGTATACTTTGGGTCATTGTCAGGCTGATTGTCACCAGGACTAAAGCGCCAGTTCCAACAGCAGAAAAACAGCCCCAAGGCATAATGCTGCATTCACCATCTTCACTGTGGGTATGGTGTTCTTTTGGTGATGTGCAATGTTGACTCTGTGCCAAACCTACCTTTTGGAATTATGGCCAAAATGTCCGACCTTGGTCTCATCAGACTATAACACGTTCTTAACACTATCTCACAGACTTTTGGTGGACTTGATGTAGGTTTTGGCATATTGTAGTTGGGCTTGAATGTTTTTCTTTGTTAGAGAGTAGCAAAGTCCCCCCATAGTCCAAACATATGAAGAAAACAGGAGACGGTTGTCACATGTGCTACACAACCAGCATGTGCTAGAAACTCCTGCAGCTCCTTTAATGTTGCTGTTGGCCTCTTAGCCACCTCTTGGACCACTTTTCTTCTGTTCTTTTCACCAATTTTTGAAGAGCATCCAGTTCTTGGTAATGTTACTGTTGTGTCAAATTTTATTCATTTCTTGATGATCATCTTCACCGTTTTTCATGGTATATGTAATGCCTTGGAAAGTTTTTGATGCCCTTTTCCTTACTGATACCTTTCAACAATCAGACCCCACTGATGTGTTGTAAGATCTTTTCAGCTTTTGTTGAAGAAAATGTCAGGAAAATCCAACTAGAAGAGCTGAACTTTATGTGGGGTAAATCAGAATCCCTGTAAATAATGGCAGCGGGGTGCTGACTACTATTTATCATGAGTTTACATGTGATTGGCTAATTCTGAACACAACCACATCCCCAAATATAAGAAGGTCTTCACGCTTAGGCAACAATATCATTTTAGTTTTGTTATTTCAATTGTTCCATCATAAATCATTTCAGTTTGCTTTTAAATAGAGTTGTATGGATAGTGGGTCAAATGGAAGGTGGGGAAAAAACTGAAATATTCATCTTTGTCATATTATTTAATATGACAAAAACATGGCATTTTTACAGGTTTGTGTAGACTTTCTATATCGGCTGTACGTAGAATGTAAAAATCTATGGATTTAGCTATTGTATAGGCTTTACATATACCAAACAGAATTCTACTAATGTCTAATATCTGGTAACTAAAAAGAAGTTATCCTAGAATTAGCACTTATGCACAGTTTTCAAAACTATGTACCCTTAACCATTCCATATACACAGTGCACCTGTGTTCCAGATGCTGGGTGTTTTCTATGTAGATTTATGAAGTGGTAAGGAAAACTCTTCCATGTTATTTAGAAAAAAAATAAAAACTCAAAGCTAAATGCTATTGTGTACCATCTGTTTATCTGTTTTATTCTTTACAAATCAGAATTATGAAACCAAATAGCAATTCTTCTGCCGAGAGAGGGTGACATACCAATATACCACCACATCTACCATAATATCCTTGTCAAATCATTGCTATCAAATCGGTAATCAGTAACTCAGGCTACATTTGATGATGGCATACAATTCTGTATAGATAATATTGCTAGGGGTCAAGGAGCTGGACTATCCACCGATTCTCAGAATGATGGGACCACAGCACTCATGTCTGAACCCCCTAGGCGCTCACAAGAGGATTTGCTAACCTGACACAGCGCAACTTTTGAAACTCATGCAATTAATTGCCCAAAACCTCTTTAGCAGCTGTACATGATCCATGGAATTGAGCTCATTTTTACTTCAGCTAGTAATAATCCTCTTCTAGAAAGTACATACAAAGTTTTTGAACACATTGAATTTTATATGCTAGACATGTTCATAAGGTTGTGGCCTCAAAGCCAAAAATTTAAATTTTTCTTAGCAAGGTGATACAGAACATTTTAACCTATCCCCCTCCTCACATTCATTCTAGGGTAGTAGGGCAACATGCCGCTTTCACCCATGTTACCTTGTTTGTTGGAGATGCATGCTCACACTCCCCACTCCCTGCACTGTATTGCTTGCGGAGTGATTACATTCTTCTTTTGCACTTGTATGTGACAAAATCCTCTCCAACGGTTCAAATGGCTGCCTTTTAGTCATTATAACCAGCCCTCTAGTTATAAAAAGATGACCTGTTTAATAACTTTTCTTTTCCAGAGCCGAAATAAAAAATACATGTTTAGATAGGAATTTTTAGTTCATTGTAGGAAAAAACTGCAATATTTCAGATACAACCTTTAGCTAACAATGAGCAAAAAGATAGATATGTTATATTTAAATTTGACAAATATGTGGCATAGAAACTATAGAGTTAAAATGTAAAGAGTTTTTCCAACCAATGACCCAATGTTTGATTTGTTGGATGATTGGGAACCCTACGATCCTGAAAATTGGGTTTTCTTGTCCCCATTCCCAGGAAAAGAGTAGCCTCTCATGTGCAGTAACTCTTCATTAAAGTAAATTATGGTACTTTTACAAGAGCCAAGAGTTGCCCAAGCAATCACTCAAACAATTATCGGCAACTGTCATCCAATATAAACAGAATAGCTCACTTGTCAGCGTCGCTTGGTTTTCAGCTCATCTATAAACCAAGCGATTGCATCTCATGTAAACAGACAGTTACTCATGTTTGAGGGAATACTGGTTTACTATAAATGGAGGTGGGTTCCCCCGAAGAGATCGCTGGTGCACTCCGCTTCCATTCAGTGATGATTACTGCTGTAATAGTACAGCAGTTATAATTGTTGGAACGGATGTCCGACAGTTGTGCATTTTGTTGTACTTTATCTCCCATTCACTGCGAGAACTCTACCGAACGGACTTTTACAGTATATTGACATGGCGCGGATGTGCTGCAGATTTTCTGAAAGGTGGTTGTACATGGAAAATCTGCCGCCTATTACAGTAGCAATAAAGTATGTTAGAAAAAAAGAACACTGAAACACTGCACATAGATTGACATGCGGCGTGGATTTTAAATCCGCAGAAGGTCAATTTAATGTTGTGGATTTTGAATGTGGATTTCACCCCTTTCAATGAGCCGGATGAAATTTGCAGTGAATCCACGGCATAATCCGTAGGTTTTTTCCACGGAATTGCAGCAATTCTAACCATACCCTAATGGCATAAACATTTTTACCTCCGTTTACTTGAAGACCTCACATTTACAATAACTGTATTTTCTGTTTTTCTATACTAGCTTGCTGTCACTCTACTGTATGTAACATCGTTCAAGTTATTTTGCAGTGTACAGTAATAGCAAGAAAAACAATGTATCTGAGAATTATAACCGTAATGTTGCACAAGCACATGGTTCAAAGTCTTTAGGGTGGGGTCACACCAGCGTGTTTTTGTGCGTGCATACGCACTCACAAAAACACGCTTGTATGTACAGCAATACATTCCCTAAGGTGCATGTCTGCAAACATAGGACATGCGCGCATCATTGGGAATGCACACATTATTTTCAATGGAGCCGCATATGCTGCCGGCGGCTCCATTGAAGACAATGGTCTGCCGGCTCCCTGCATTCTTTTCAGGGAAGAGCTTTACATATAAGCCCTTCCCTGAAAAAGAAACATTTCTGTGTAAAAAAAAAACTTACCTCTTTGCCGCTGCCGTGACTCCCGCGAGCATGAAGAACACATGCGGCAGATGTTTCCTCCACCCCCGCTAGTTAAAAGAATTCCCTGCTGCTAAATCTGCCACACTTGACAGCTGCGGTAGAGGATCCTGCTGCCGGTGCCCCGTCATTGGATTTTAGGGAAGGGCTTTAAACGTAAGCCCTTCCCTGAAAATCCAAGAAAAGTAGTGTCAAAAAAAAAAACATACTCACCTCCCTTCAGCTGCCGGGGTTCAGCCACGACTTCTGGCGCTGTCCTCGGCTCTGTAGTTCTCAGCTATTAGCAGCTGGGGATTTAAAATCCCCATCTGCTGGTAGCTCTAATTGTGATTGGCTGAGCGCTTCAGCCAATCACAATCAGAGCTAACAGCAGGTGGGGATTTTAAATCCCCGGCTGCTGTTAGCTGAGAACTATAGAGCCAGGGACAGCGCCAGAAGCCGCCGCTAAGCCTCGGCAGCCGTCAATAGCTTTTTTTAGGGAAGGGCTTTATAAGCCCTTCTCTGGAAAGCCATTTAAAATAGTGTAAAAAACAAAAAAAACAATACTCCGGGGCTCAGCCGCGGCTTCTGCAGCTGTCTCGGGCTCTTTAGTTCTGAACTATCAGGAGCCAGGAATTTAAAACCCCTGCCTGCTGGTAGCTCTGATTGTGATTGGCTGAGCGCTTCAGCCAATCACAATCAGAGCTACCAGCAGGCGGGGAATCTAAATCTTCTGCTGCTGATGGCTCAGCAGCGCTACAGAGCTGGGAACAGTGGCAAAAGTTGCCGCTGAGCCCCGGCAGCCATCAATGGCTTTTTAGGGAAGGGCTTCTTAAGCCCCTCCCTGAAAAGCCTGTTAAAATAGTGTAGAAAAAAATACTCACCTGCCGGGGCTCAGCAGCGACTTCTGCCACTGTCACCACATCTGTAGCTATCAGCAACCGGGGATTTAAAATCCCCATCTGCCGGTAGCTCTAATTGTGATTGGCTGAGTGCTTCAGCCAATCACAATCAGAGCTACCAGCAGGCGGGGATTTTAAATCTCCGGCTGCTAATAGTTCAGAACTACAGAGCCAGGGACAGCTGCAGAAGCCACGGCTGAGCCCGGCAGGTGAGTATTCTTTTTTTTGGACACTAATTTAACAGGCTTTTCAGGGAGGGGCTTATGAAGCGCTTCCCTGAAAAGCCATTGACGGCTGCTGGGGCTCAGCAGCGACTTCTGCCGCTGTCCCCGGCTCTGTAGCGCTGCTGAGCTATCAGCCGCCGGGAATTTAAAGCCCTTCCCTGAAAAGAATGCAGAGGTGCCAGCAGAGCATTGTTTTCAATGGAGCCGCCGGCAGCAGCCGTGGCTCCATCGACAATAAGCATGCAGCTGTGTCCACACGTGTTTTTGCTCGTACCTAGGTGCGCACTTATGTACGCACCTAAGTACGCACAAAAACACGCTCGTGTTAACCCACCCTTATAGTGTAATAGTTTGACAAAATGCTTTCCTAGAACTTACCAGTATTTTTCACGTCATTTACTAGGAAAGAACAGACATAATACAAAGTGAGAAAACTTCATCTTGTAGTCATATGCTCATGATAAAGCAGATGAAACAGCTCATTTGAGCAGATTTTGCACCCACACATTTTATCTAGAGATTATCTATAGAGTGACAAGATAAAGAAGTAAAGCTGGGTTAAAGGACTTCTTAAAGACAAATGTCTTCCTGATATAAAAACAGCTTACTACTACTATGTCATTTAGTCATTCGCAAAGGCTAGTAGATAAATGCATGTACAGTATACTGAGCTGGTTTATTCTAGACAAAATTGTATTACTTTAGTATTGAAAAAAATGTATACTTATCATTAAGAGATGTTCTGTAGGCACTCTTCAAAATAAAAGTCATAGAGCAGAGATATCCAACTGGTGGCTCTTCACCTCTTGCAAATCTACAACATTCCAGGAGTTGTAGTTTTGCAACAACTGGAGAGCCACTGGTTGGAGACCACTGCGTAGAGTACAGGTTTCAGTGCCCCTAAAATACTCTTATTTTAAAAATGTTTTCCCAATTAGTAAATGCTAAGATCCAGGCAACTGCCGATGCTATAAGTTAGAACATAAATAATGTAGACCACAAATAGACACTATAAGCCCTGTGTACTCGGAATTTGCCATTATCAGAAAACTAATAATCACTATCACTGCAGACAATATAGTTTTAGACAGTGGATATTTTGCCGGAAGCACACCAAACTTTATGTACCTACAGTCTATACCTGATCTCTTCACGTTTTCAGTTTTCAAACATACTTTTATCCTAATTTATATACACCATCTTGCTTGGGAATTTTTACTGGAAAATGATGGGGAAGACTAGAAACTAGATGAAAGAACAAATTTACCAAAAACATAACAAGTCACTGAGAAACCTGAAGACCGAAACAGACGAATGTGATTCTGAAGGAAATAAAGGTTGCAGTTAATAGAAAATTAGGTAAAATTATAATGTATATTATGGTCTCTACTGCAATACTTGCAGATACTATTGCTTTACTGCATGAAATAATGAAAGTGACAATAAGTTTCAATTCTGACGCTTAGAGTACTGTGCCATTTGTTGAAAATTGTGACCATGCATGTAAGCGGGCAGTTATAAAATACATAAAGCTGGTGACAGACCTGTGACAAGCCGTCTCATACTGGGAAACTGAAATAAGCACTCACTTTATTTCAGGGAGAAAAGTGTTTTATTTTTTTAATAATTTTTTAACTTTTTTTTAAATTTTTGTCCCTTTAGGGGACTTCCACAGAGACCCATCAGGACCCCCTGATCACATTCCAGGGGATCCAATGGTGACAGCCCTTTACATGCTGCAGTCGCATAGACCTCAGCATGTAAAGGGGTTAACACAACAGAGATCGGAGGTTTTCTCCATTCTCTGCTGTGTAAGAGCTGGTGCCCAGCTATCCTCTGACAGAGGGAGCCCCCTCCCTCTGCCAGCCCCTTATATGCTGTAGTCGTATAGACCGCGGCATGTAAAGGGTTAACACAGCAGAGATCTGAGGTTTTCTCCATTCTCTGCTGTGTAAGAACTGGTGCCTGGCTATCCTCAGCCAAGCACCAGCTCTCCCTGCCACAGAGACCATCGGCTGGCTGATCACAAGCCGATGATCTCCATGGCAACCTGTAAACAAAGCAGTGCAGGGGTTTGAAAATAGAAGCGGGAAGTTGCCGGCAGATCGGTAATATATTCCTGCTTCTTTTTTCAAAGTCCTGCACTTCTCTGTGTGGGACTGTGCAGGCAGAGCACACTGCCACAGCTTATGGCAATGTGCTCTGCAGGTCCCATAGTGAAACATAGCCCAGAAATCTTCCGGGCTATATCGCTATGGGCAGTGGAGCTCATCTCGGAAAATTTCTGGGCAAGGGGTGAAAAGTAGCTTACCATTTTGTGTCTACTACTCCATTGCAGATCTATGTATTTCCAATGGTTACAGTCTACAAACACAGAAGTCAAATGCTGCAATTGCATTTCTTTCATATTTACATACACTATAAGGCGCTGTAGAGATGTGTGAACGGGAGCACAAATCTAATGTTTGTGTGCCTCTTCACTGATTTGGACCTTAAAGCGTAGCTTTTAATAATATTATTAAAAATAAGAACAAGAACTACTAGACACACACAGTACATTAATTAGAATATGAGGTGTAAAATATATAGGATATGAAATACTTCTCACTTATTTACGTGGGTAGATATAATCAGTTTAGCTATGGACATATTTGTCACTGTTCACGGTTTATCTGATTATATTGGTTGTCCAGGATAAGAAGGACAATAAATAGTTGATCTTTTGACTCCCTGAGGCGCAAGGGAGTTGATATTGGCAGTCACCCCAGCAGAGAGAATTAGTCCCTCTAAAAAGTGTCAATCAAGTATAGGTCTAATGATCACCATAGCAAAGAAAATTATGCTGGATATTAAATAGGTGTGGTCCGACGCGTTTCGCTCCACACAGGAGCTCCTCTAAATATGCCTCTAAAGATGGAACATAAATGGTCCTATAAACCAGAGATTATGTTTTTCACACCCCAATGGACTAGTTCCTATATTGTTATGTTTACTAAACCATATGGTTGTAAGTTGGTGGCCGCATGTACATGGGATGACACCCGAATTTGCTGTTTCCAGCGAGAATTCTAGTTATTATCGCCCAGTGTAAAGGTACCTTTAGTTAGTAAAATATAATGTACAAATAAATGGTGTTTTCACAGTAACAGACTAAAATATAAATTCTTTATTAGGGGTATATTAAAAAACATAAATGGGCTAACACACAAACAAAAAAAAAAATATATAAACCAAAAAAGTCAGTTATTTTTTGGTATATCACTGGCCTCCACTCAAAGACCGGATATGTGTGTGGGGCCAGATAGCAGATCAGTGCTACAGGTAAGTGATAGAAAGAACTTAGTCACTTCCAAAACTGGTAAAGATCATGCAGCATCAAGATTTGGAGGTAAGATGCTCCTCCAACTTGATATTGAGATGCTGCAGTGATCCACCATCAGAGCCACAGGTTTTACATCTTTATTTATTTATTTATTTTTGGTGCTTTTTGACTTTTTGATGCATAGGCATAACAGCTATCTTCTGTAGGAAGGAGTAGATCAGAGAAACCTGCTGCTGCTCTATATCTGGTAGCATGCAGGGAGGCTCTTTATACTATTTAAAATTAAGCCTATAGTTTCAGCCTGGGTCTGAAGTCTATTTTGGTTATAGAGGCGGCCACACTCATATGGTGACCACCTTCCTATATACCTAACATCCTCCTCTTATCTCCGTTATATCATCTAGACGAGACAGTCCTGATGACACTGGGCTATTATTTAAACTGCCAAGCTGATGCTCCATCCAGATTTTCAGCTTTATAGCTCTCTGTTACCCAGGGAGCCTATACTTTGGCTGCAGTTTTCATAATATATTGAGCCAATATCTCTCAGACCTCCTACTGATAAGCTCCCATCAACTAAGATCAAGCATAGAGACCATACTCTGCATACTAATGCTGGGAGTGCACGTGTATTTCTTTAGTTGATGCCTGAATATGCAATTTTGCTTCTATGCATCTGAGATACTGAGCAATCATACAGATTGCCTCTAAGTCACCGCACTATCTGTACCATCTGACTTCATTTTAAAAAATCGTTTGCTAATTCATTACTACAAACAGTGCTATACGAATGCCTGTCGAATCCATCTGAGCTCCTGATGAACCACAATTTTCCATTGTGGGGAAACGCGTCGAGCACAATTCATTCTAACACTCTGACTATGAGTGTCCGATTGTGAAAAATCCTTATTATAGGGAAAACTCTTTCTCTTTGCCCGTGATTGATGCCAAAGAGTTTGAGATACTGACACGTCCCTATGTTGGATACTGTCTAAGACAGCAATCTGTCAGGACAGTGTCCGGGATATGGGGGTCCCTGAGATATCCCGCAACCCCTGTCCCTGCCTACTTGCCCCCCTGGGCTAACCCCCAGGGCGACAACTGGGCGACGGTCCCTACCCTCACTAGGGAAGCGGGACACGGGAGACAAACAGACACTGAGACAAGCAACGGTAGAATGGTCAGACAATCCGGGTAGGCAACAAGAGGGTACGCAGTACGGAGGGGTCAGGCAAAAACGTAGTCAAGTCCAAAAGCAGGTGTCAGAAAAGCCGAGGTCACAAGAGCAGTCAGGATAAACGCGGGTGCAGCTGGAGAACCAAACTAACACTGGCGAGGCCTGAGAGGAAAACACACCTATTTAAATGCTGTCAGCGCTCCCGCCCCAGAAGCTGATTGGGGCGGGGAGCCTGACAGCAGCAGGGCTAATCAGGGCGGTGCTGGGGACACGCCCCCAGTCTAGCTGCACAGACAGTTACTAGGGAAGCCAGCCTGGTAGTCAGGACACTAGAAGCACCAGCTGCCTCCCTAGCAACCCGGCGGCGACCAGTCTTACAGCGGCCCGGGGAGATCACAAGAACCGGGGTACCTCTGCGCCGCGCTCCTGTACCCCGGGTGGCCGGACCGGTGGTGCGGGCACGGCGGCCCCGAGAGTTGCCGGTTCTGACAGTACCCCCCCTTCTACGGGGGTACACCGGACCCCCATGGCCAGGTGCGGGCTTAAGCGGGAAAGCCCTGTGGAATGCCTGGACTAGGCGTGGCGCATGAACGTCCCTGGCAGGGACCCACGTCCTATCCTCAGGGCCAAATCCTCTCCAGTGGACCAGGTACTGCAGCCCACCTCTAACCCGTCGGGCATCCACAAGCCTTTCTACTTCATACTCCAGTTCCCCCTGTACCAGAGAGGGAGGAGGCGGGTTCTGGGTGGGGAGAACTGGAGTCACATACTTCTTAAGCAAGTTCTTGTGAAAAACCTTGTGGACCTTCCAGGGGTCAGGAAGTGCCAACTTATATGACACCGGGTTGATAACCTGAGAAACCGTAAATGGGCCAATGAACCGAGGAGCAAGTTTCAGGGAGGGAACCTTAAGTCTCAGATTCTTAGATGATAATAAAACCTGCTCCCCGACCACAAAAGGTGCAGAGATAGTACGTCTTTTATTTGCGTATTTACGCAGTTTCTCTTGGGAACCCTGAAGGTTCTTACGAACCTGGGCCCAAACTGTGCACAGTTCTTCGGCGGATATGTCGGCGGCCGGATTGTTCGAGACCAAAGGAGTAGAAAGCGAGAACCGGGGATGGAACCCATAGTTACAAAAAAAAGGTGACAGTTGGGTCGACGAGTTACCATGGTTGTTAATAGCAAATTCGGCGAGAGGTAAGTAGTTGGCCCACTGATGCTGGTTATCAGAGACAAACAGTCGCAGATACTGGATAAGTTCTTGGTTCATCCGTTCCGTTTGTCCGTTACTCTCGGGATGGAAAGCGGAGGAAAAGGACAAATTAACGTTTAGATTTTTACAGAAGGCTCGCCAGAAGCGAGCGACGAACTGAACCCCTCTATCAGACACAATATCCTCGGGGATGCCATGTAACCGAACAATCTCCTTGATGAACATCTCAGACAAAAGTTTGGCGTTAGGCAACTTGCCAAGTGGAACAAAATGAGACATTTTGGAGAAACGGTCAACTATTACCCAAATGACCGTATTCCCCAGCGAGGATGGCAGATCAGTAATAAAATCCATGGACAAATGGGACCATGGCCTGGACGGAATGGGCAAGGGCAGAAGAGGCCCCTCAGGACGTCTCCTGAGGTTCTTCCCCCTTGCGCAAACCGGGCACGCGGACACAAATACCCGTACATCCTTGGCCATGTGCGGCCACCAATAGAGTCTGGCCGCTAACTCCAGAGTACCCCTGATACCGGGGTGTCCAGCTAGGACTGAAGCATGTGTCTCCTCTAACACTTTCAATCTCAGTGACAACGGGACAAATAATTTGCCTTCCGGAAGGGCTTCAGGAGCAGATTGTTGAGCGGCGTGAATGAGAGGTGAAAGGTCGGAGGAGACAGCAGCGAGGACCACCCCGGGGGAGAGAATGCTCTCAGGCTCCGGCTCGGAAGGTTCCGGAGAACCAAAACTCCTAGACAGGGCATCAGCCTTGACATTCTTAGAACCGGGTCTATAGGTAACAACAAAATTGAACCGAGAGAAAAACAAGGCCCAGCGGGCTTGCCGAGCATTTAACCTCTTAGCGGAATCTAGATAAGTGAGGTTTTTATGGTCAGTGAGTACCGTAATCTGGTGATGGGCTCCTTCCAAAAAATGCCTCCACTCTTCGAAAGCCCACTTAATCGCCAGCAATTCCCGGTTGCCTATATCATAGTTCCGTTCGGTGGACGAAAACTTCCTAGAAAAATAGGCACACGGTCTAAGGTTGGTGAGAGTGGAGGGACCTTGGGACAGTACCGCTCCCACACCAAACTCAGAGGCATCTACCTCCACCACAAAAGGACTGGACAGATCCGGTTGTACTAGGACAGGTGCAGACGAGAACGCCGCCTTTAGGGTATTGAAGGCCCTCAGAGCCTCAGAAGACCAGGTCCTCACATCTGCCCCCTTTCTGGTGAGGTCCGTTAGAGGTTTAGCCACCACGGAGAAGTCTTTAATGAATTTGCGATAGTAGTTGGCGAAGCCGAGGAAGCGTTGAAGGGCTTTCAACGACCCTGGCTGAGCCCACTCCGTGATGGCCTTCACCTTTTCAGGATCCATCTGGAAGTCGCATGGCGTGATGATATACCCCAAAAATGATATCTTTTGTACCCCGAAAACACATTTCTCGAGTTTAGCAAACAGCTTGTTATGTCTGAGTCGAGCTAGCACAGTCTGAACGTGAGTATGGTGACTCGGCAAGTCGGAGGAAAAAATCAAAATGTCGTCTAGATATACAACCACGAACACCCCCATGATATCCTGAAACACTGAGTTCATGTACCCCTGAAAAATGGCGGGGGCGTTACACAATCCAAAAGGCATAACTAGGTATTCAAAATGCCCGAGGGGCGTATTGAAGGCGGTTTTCCACTCATCCCCCTCCCGAATGCGGATGAGGTTGTATGCTCCCCTGAGATCAAGTTTAGAAAACCATCGGGCACCAGCGACCTGGTTGAGGAGGTCAGGAATGAGTGGAAGAGCATACTGGTTTCGGACTGTGATTTTATTTAGCTCTCTATAGTCAATACAGGGCCGGAGACCCCCATCCTTCTTCTCAACGAAGAAAAACCCGGCACCCACCGGGGATTCTGAGGGCCGGATGTGCCCCTTGGCCAGGCTGTCCTGGATGTAGTCCCTCATGGATTCTCTCTCTGGAACCGTAACGTTATAAATGCGGCCCTTAGGAAGTTTGGCCCCAGGAATCAAGTCTATTTTACAGTCCCATTCCCTATGAGGGGGCAGAGCTTCAGATAATTGTTTGGAGAACACGTCAGAAAACTCGGAGAGGTATTCTGGTAGGGGGCTCCCCTCGCAGGTGGAGATTCCCACCTTCACCGCACAAAGGTGGTTGGCACAGCGGGGACCCCACTTTACCAGTTCCAACGTGTCCCAATTTACTACCGGGTTGTGCTCCCGGAGCCAGGGGAGGCCTAGGACGACGTCCACAGACAAATCTCTCATCACTAGAAAGGTGCAGGTTTCCACGTGTAAGGCTCCTATAGTAAACCTTACTTCAGGGGTTACCAGATTAACCACCCCTGCTTGCAAAGGAGTGGAGTCCACTCCTGAAACCAGAATCGGAGTTTCTAAACGTAACAAAACCCCGGACAGTTGAGCAACGAAATTAAAGTTAACGAAATTAGCCGCAGCCCCCGAATCAACAAAGGCTTGCCCAGTACGGTGGAAAGCATGAAATTCTAGGGTGCAAGGCACTAACATCTTGGACAACACAGGGAGTACCTTGGCTCCTAGACAGTCCCCCCGATAACTGCCTAGGAGCGGGAGTTCTTCCTGCCGTGGCTTCTTAGCGCAGGTAGCAATGCGGTGACCCGGCTCCCCACAGTAGAAGCAGAGGTTCTTCTTCAGGCGGTGTTCCCGTCGTTGCTCGGGGTTCACGGCTCCCAGCTCCATGGCCTCGGTGGTGGGAGGGTAAAAGGTCGGGTCAGTCGAAGAAGTAGACGTGGGGAGTGGGGTGGTCCGAGCGGCGTGTCTGGCCCTCAAACGTCGGTCGGCTCGAATAGCCAGCGACATGGCTTGCTCCAGGGTTTTAGGCTCTGGGTGGGCCACAAGTAGGTCCTTGAGACCCTCAGACAGACCGGTCAAAAATAAGTCTTTTAGGGCGGCATCGTTCCACCGGGATTCCGTACAATGTTGACGGAATTGGGAACAGTAGTCCTCCGCCATCTTACAACCCTGGCGCAGGGCCAGAAGTTTGGAGACTGCGTAGCCCGCCCGGTCGGGTTCGTCATAAATTTGACCCAGGGCGAAAAAAAAGGCGTCAAGGGATAGTCGGGCTGGAGAGCCAGCTGGTAGCGAGAAAGCCCAATTCTGGGGCTCTCCCCTCAGGCGGGTAATTACGATTCCCACTTTCTGGTATTCAGTACCAGAGGAGTGGGGGCGGAGATCAAAGTAGAGCTTGCAGCTCTCTCTAAATGCAAAAAACTGATCTCTCTCTCCGGAGAAGCAATCCGGAAGCGTGGCTCGAGGTTCTGACATCGTTCCTGGAGCGGACGAGGGCTGCATGGGACCTGCAGCTGCCACTTGTTCCCGTGGCTGCAAGCGGGCTGTTAGGTCCTGGGCAAGGGTCGTAAGGACCTGGACCTGGTTCGCTACAGCCGCCACGGCCTCCATCGAGGGGCTCAAAGTTGCCGGGCGGATGCAAGGGTCTGACCTTAGTTCGGCCAGTGTTACTGTCAGGACAGTGTCCGGGATATGGGGGTCCCTGAGATATCCCGCAACCCCTGTCCCTGCCTACTTGCCCCCCTGGGCTAACCCCCAGGGCGACAACTGGGCGACGGTCCCTACCCTCACTAGGGAAGCGGGACACGGGAGACAAACAGACACTGAGACAAGCAACGGTAGAATGGTCAGACAATCCGGGTAGGCAACAAGAGGGTACGCAGTACGGAGGGGTCAGGCAAAAACGTAGTCAAGTCCAAAAGCAGGTGTCAGAAAAGCCGAGGTCACAAGAGCAGTCAGGATAAACGCGGGTGCAGCTGGAGAACCAAACTAACACTGGCGAGGCCTGAGAGGAAAACACACCTATTTAAATGCTGTCAGCGCTCCCGCCCCAGAAGCTGATTGGGGCGGGGAGCCTGACAGCAGCAGGGCTAATCAGGGCGGTGCTGGGGACACGCCCCCAGTCTAGCTGCACAGACAGTTACTAGGGAAGCCAGCCTGGTAGTCAGGACACTAGAAGCACCAGCTGCCTCCCTAGCAACCCGGCGGCGACCAGTCTTACAGCGGCCCGGGGAGATCACAAGAACCGGGGTACCTCTGCGCCGCGCTCCTGTACCCCGGGTGGCCGGACCGGTGGTGCGGGCACGGCGGCCCCGAGAGTTGCCGGTTCTGACACAATCACTCTGGTGGATCACTGCAGCATCTCAATATCAAGTTGGAGGAGCATCTTACCTCCAAATCTTGATGCTGCATGATCTTTACCAGTTTTGGAAGTGACTAAGTTCTTTCTATCACTTACCTGTAGCACTGATCTGCTATCTGGCCCCACACACATATCCGGTCTTTGAGTGGAGGCCAGTGATATACCAAAAAATAACTGACCTTTTTGGTTTATATATTTTTTTTTTGTTTGTGTGTTAGCCCATTTATGTTTTTTAATATACCCCTAATAAAGAATTTATATTTTAGTCTATTACTGTGAAAAGGGCTTACCTGTAGTTATATAGACTTTTTCCGTCCCTGTGATTAGTTAACAAATAAATGGTGGTATGACTACAGTATTAGACTGCACACTGTTTTGTTTGTTGTCTGTTACCATAGGGACAAACAAATCTATATAATTGCTTTATACACAAAACAGCATAATATTTTCATCAAGACTACGTGCAAAGTAGTTTCATTTTCTATTTTCCATTCAGTAAACTGGAGCAATAAAATGCATGCAATACCCCTAGTATTCCTAGGCAAAAAAAGTTATTAAATTACAAATGAAAATTCCAGTTACACATTGAAACACTGTATGCACTATGCTGTTGGGGAGCAATGAAGACTTTTAACAGCTGTTTCCTAACCAGCATTTGCTAACTGTACTATTACATCATCCATCAAACTAAACGCAGAAGTATTGAACTTCTAATTTGAAATTCAGATGAAAAAAAAAATCACTTGCTTTGTCATTGAAGGACCACCAAGAGTTAGAAATGGGCTGTTGTCATTTTACTTAAAAGTTCAATAGATGAATAGTACAACATTTGGGCTAAAGTTAGGGCACCATCTAACCCAACAATGATTACATTTATTTTCATTGTACAGATTACTGAAAAGACCATTATTGTCATTCTAACCGTCTCAATAGTAGCACATTGAGATTTCTGTAAACATAGTTTAACGAGAATACTTGTCAGATAGTTTTCTGATTAATTGGTGTTACACAAAAGGCCAACTTACATTTTGTCCTTTCATTTCCCTCTCTATGCATTTCGTTCCTAAGAGATTTATACCAATAACAAAAGTACATACATTTCTTTTAAAGCAAAGTTAGACAGTCTCAATTATTGTTTTATAAGACAGAACAATATTGTTACCCTTCCTGCTGGCTTTAATTGAAAAACACAGGTCAACAAAGCTGCCAGCAAATTCTTGACAATTACACAATGAATAAGTTGATTGAATCAGTTTGTTAACGTCTTTATGAACTTTTCGCTATTTATGTGTAGGAAAATGAAGTGAATAATGTTGTTCCTTTCTGTATTTTCAAAGCATGTTTCTGTTTCAGAGTCAAAGTGATTACAAAGTTTCTCAAACATTGGACTTAATTAACTTTTGGATTCAATACTGTTCCAGTGCCATGACAGGGTATGTGTGTAGTGCGGAGCAAGAAATTCTTCTCATCATGAAATCATTATTTTTGCATAATTGATGTCACAATTAATTTAATTTTAAGGAAAGTATCACATTTTTATTGTATATTTCTAATTTTCTAATTGCATTTTTTCCAGTTTTTCTACATCATTATAGGGGGAGCCATTTTCAATGATCTGGTTAATCTAGTGGTGGTTCAATCTTGCGTCCTACCTAAGAGTTTGAGAAGCACTGCTATAAAGCATAGTAGGATATATGAGCATATCATATAGATTGTAATATACATTTTTCTTATAAATTTGTAATTTAGACAACATAAGAAAAGACCAACAAGAGGAGGTTTATAACTATAGAAAAAGCACTGGAAAATGAAACAGGATGTGAACGATTGACATAATAAATGGTCTGGTTTCCAATTAGAGCTCATTTACACAACCATATTTTTGGCTCGTGTTATATTTTAACACATTGATTTTCGGAGTCCATCAGGGTGAAATATGATATTCTTCTTCCTATAAGCTTTGCTGTAATCAGTTGTGTTCAAAGAAAGATACGAAAAGGTAATTCAGACCATGTATACAGTTATGTAAACTGTCCCTGCAAATTGGTGTTCATCAAGCTCCAATAGGTGCCCTTGAATCCAAATAAGTAGGATTATAATTTAGCTTTTTTAGTCATTGAACAATGTAACAGATTATGTGATAAAAAACTAAAATTGATTTGGCAGAACAGGTGGACATCAGAAGCGTGCCTGGTTGCCATGGTGCTGAGGACACAGCGTGGGGTAGCACCCACCGCGTTCCTAGTAACCTGGCGGCGAGGAGGAGTGTGGCAGCCAGGGAAGGTAACCAGGACTGGGACTCCCCTGTGCCACACAGCAGCAGCCTGGGTGACAGGACCGGCGATGTGGGCACGGCGAGCCACCGGTCCTGACACATATGTTGCATAACGTGGCAGTGCTACACAATAGAAGGCATTACCACATCTGCCATCTGTACATTAGCAGTCTGCCTATAGTCATACATGGATAAACTATAGCCTCCTGTAGTACAATCAACCAGAACAGAGAGAAAATAGATCAACGCAAATGAATGCATCAACAGTAGGTGTATTTTCAACTGACTGTACTCATACTATAAGATCAGTAAAACTGGCGTAGTTAGAAGGAGAAAGAAAGGAAACAGACTCCATGCATATCACCATTTTGACGGCTTCCTCCGGGGTTCATAATTTTTTATTCTATCTTTCATTTAGGCCTCGGCCAGACAAGTGTTTTTTCCGTGCATGAATTTGTGCGCAAAAAGATTGCCACTTCTGTGTGGAAAAGATTGCGTGAACGGATGAATCCCAGCTATTTGAAGTAGCCCATTCACATGGTCAGAGGTGCGTGGTTCATGTTTTCCAGCTCCCATACGAGTCTATGGAAAGCGCGCTCCAAAGATAGGACAGGGCCTATCTTTGCGTGCACCACGGACCTCAGATGCAAGTTGCACTCGCATGTCCTATCTTTGTTAGGCGTGATATCATGTGCATCTAAAAATTCTAAAGAAACCCACTGGTTTTTTTAGAAGGGCTCTTTTTCCTATTCATGCGCGGGAAAAAGCGCTCATCTGACCGAGGCCATATAATGAATCCTATCTGTTTTCCTACAGATCAAGTGAGAAGAGAGCATAAGAGCTTCTATTGTACATACTTAATCCCTTTAGTGGCATGCCCGAGAAATCCCCAGGGCTTGCTGCACTGACCATGCAGTTAAACCCCGGAAGATTTCCATGGACAGCTCTAGTGCTGAAGTGCTGGCCAGGACACACAATTATTGTGCCACTGTACACGTTTGCCACTTCAAATTACCTCTGGAAAATCTCCGTGGCTTGCTGCGCTGACATGGTAATAATAAACCTGCCACTGAAGGGATTAATAGTCAAGAATTTCTAATTCTTGAATTAGGTATGAGGTAAGAAAGCATTAAAAAAATTACTTACTACACTTTAAAATTTCCTAACATTTCACTGAAAAATGAAGTAAAATTAGATGCTATATTTTTAGTTCTAAAAGCAGTTACAGAAAAATGGTAAAAGTTGTATACAAAATTTCAGCTTTGGCCCAATTTTTGCCACTGCCATGCAAATTTTTCTGAGAATTGACGGTCTCCAAAAGAATGAGTTGTATTTCATCTCAGTTTTGCTCTTCTTGCCATGCTGTTATGTGCTCTATTGCTACTCAATGACATATTAACAATCATGAACAATTATCAGAGTAAATGTACAAGCAACCGGCAACATCTGCTCAAAATGCTAACATATCATTTATTCTAAATGATGTTTATGTTAGATTTCCTTGGAACGCCAAGGGTTTGATGTTAGCTTCTTATTCGTCAAATTAGTAGGTTAAATGTAACATAAGTACTATGTTCCAGTTTTGTGTGCAGTTTGTATTCTGTAAGCCATAAAAGCTGTTGTTAAATGTGGCACAAAACATTGCTTATCACAAGTAAAATAGCTGGTTTCGAGTGCTTGTATTTGGCACACCGTCAGGGATTTCTAGTGTGTTAGTGAAGTTAAAAAGAAAGCTTTAATTTTCCTTTCAGAGCAGTGACATTTTCTACTGAGGTATTAATTGCTCTTATACACCATTACAGTAAATAGCTCTTCATCATAGTAACAGAAATTCAAGTGTCACAATATCCTCAATGTATTTCATTACTGTATTATATCCATATTACCCCCATTAAATCAAAATTCCAACACCAGAAATCATTCGCATCATTCCCTAATCCACCCTAAATCAACCTATAACAGTGTCATATTTTATCCCATTCTACCTCTATTCTTATGCCATCTTCTAGGAATCATCAGTAGGAGTCACTGTCTTCACCCTGTAGCTATAGTACATGTCCCAGCTCCTAGGCCCAAATGTTAAATCTGCAATGGAGCCCCCATCTGCTTTATTTTATTTATAATATGGCAGAGAGTCCTTTGGCCCTTCTGAGGGCCTCTTGGAGTGTCTCTGAGAGGTCCAGTGCAGACAAAGTTGCTATCTGCTGAATACCACAAGTTTGACAGGGTAGGACGCACCCTAGACTCGCACCCTGGATGGGCTTGTATGACGGAGAGGATATGTTATTTAGTGGCCAGATGGCCAGGAACTTCCACATGCTCGTATACACTGTGACAAATGACGACAGTGTGAAGATTGTGTTATGAGTTGTTAATTTGCCCAATTAAGGATGGATTTACTGAGTTTGTACAAAACTTTTGGCCTGGACATGGTTTACTGGTGTGTGACCATCCATCTGGTGGAGGAAAGCTGGTGAATCAATAACTGATGTCACCATTTTCCTATTAACTGTAAACAACAAGAAACAATCAAATATCACATGTTATAGTCCTGATTACTTCAGAAGGCTTGTTGATCCAAGGATTATTCTGATTGCCAGACTTTGAGTCAGGATGGAATTTTTTCTTAAAATTAGATGAAATTAGCTTCTACCTCGTTGTTTTTTTTTGTTTTCCTCTGGATCAACATTGGAGGGGGGGAGCTACTGGATGAACACAAGTCTTTTTCAGCCTAAAATACTATGTTGCTATGCAAATTATAATTAACATGGTCAGTCAAATCCAAATTTATCGCAAGAGCTATTCACATCTTACAAATACATCAGATGAAGAAAACAGCTCTATGCCGTCTTCTAGAGAAATTGTGAAGTAAACAGAAGAAGAAAAAATAATTTTCTAAGGAGAAAAAGAGAATTGTAGTGGAGTAAATCAGTAAGAAACAAGCAGCCCCTTTATACTGGACGACTGCTGGGTGCATAAGCGCCTGACAGACGATCTAGCAGGATCAATAGTTGTTCAAGTGAATGGAGGCAGAGCAGCCCACCTTCCACTATTTTCTGTAAGCAGGTAGTCACTCTGACATTGAAAAATTGTGTTAAGGTTGAGCAAGAAGCTCCACCTACACGGCTCTTTTCATTCATTCCCCTGTAGCATTTGATGTGTGCTTCCCATAACCTTTTCAATTCTCCTACAGAGCCCCCTGTTTCATTCCCTCCTCTCAGCATCTTCATTCTGCCCTTTCCTTTGCTCTCTTCTTCATTCTTCCTGTAGCTCCATTCTCCTATCTTTCATAAATTTCAAAATTCCTGAATTATGGAAGTGTTTGGGCAGTGGAGTAGGGATGTGATTTTTCTTGCAACATTTTTAAAAAGTCACATTTCATAAGTGTGTTCCACAAGGCTACGCCTGCTGATTCTCGGTCTTAAATTTAGATGGAAATTAAAATGACGTAACCTAGACCAATAGCACAGCGCGATTTGGTCCTGTAAAAAAAAACAGAAGTCAACTGGAATGGGTTCAAATAGAAACATTTCCATCTTTTATCTATTATTGATTTCAATGGGAAAAACAGGTCCATTTTAATTCAGTTTAACTTCAGTTTCTCTGTTCCAATTACAGAACAGAGCCCAAACGCAGATATGAAAGGGGCCTTTAGGTCTATTTAAGTCTCTCTGGTCTATTTTTGAGGATAGGGAACCAATGATTCTAATAGACACAATTTTTTTTGCGCACAAAGGTGTGCACAAAAAATTGCTCGTCAGACCTCGGTCTTAGACATTTCAGGTACAGATCTGTTGCATATGAATATACTGCACCCTTAGACAATTTTCACCCTACAGTGATTTGATTAGTACTTTGCATTAGTATTTGAAAACCCAAACTAGAATGTCCTATAGGGAAGACATGTAAATCTTTCCATTATGCTTTTCTCAGTAGGTTCTACTTCTGGCTTTGACTTAAAAATGCTAATGCAAAAAATACTGATCAAAATACACCTATATGAAATTAGCCACATGCAGTGGAATTTTCCGTTTTGCCAAAAATTCTGCACCAAAATATACATGTCTAACTTGGGACTTTTGATGCAGAGTTCAAAATGACTTAAAGGGGTTGTCCCGCGCCGAAACGGGTTTTTTTTTTTTTCAACAGCCCCCCCGTTCGGCGCGAGACAAACCTGATGCAGGGACTTAAAAAAAAAAACGCACAGCGCTTACCCGAATCCCCGCGCTCCGGTGACTTTTTACTTACCTGCTGAAGATGGCCGCCGGGATCTTCTCCCTGGGTGGACCGCAGGGCTTCTGTGCGGTCCATTGCCGATTCCAGCCTCCTGATTGGCTGGAATCGGCACGTGACGGGGCGGAGCTACAAGGAGCCGCTCTCCGGCACGAGCGGCCCCATTCAGAAAAGAAGAAGACCCGGACTGCGCAAGCGCGTCTAATCTGGCGATTAGACGCTGAAAATTAGACGGCACCATGGAGACGAGGACGCCAGCAACGGAACAGGTAAGTGAATAACTTCTGTATGGCTCATAATTAATGCACGATGTACATTACAAAGTGCATTAATATGGCCATACAGAAGTGTATAGACCCACTTGCTTTCGCGGGACAACCCCTTTAATTGTGTTGGGAATTCTGCATCAAAATACACACGAACAATTTTGTTTTGTGTGAAAGATGTGTTATTAGGGACCTTTCACACAGAGACGGAATTACACCGCAGAATGCAGCCAAATCTAACTGCGGATGTTGATGCAGAATTGCAGGCAGGTTTTAAGCTATTTTCAATTCCACATCAAAATCCACAGGTAGCCTGCAGATTTTGGTGCACAATTTACCATGGCTTGCGATGCATTGTGCAGACTATTCCATCCAATGGGAGAGGTCCTTATACAGCAACATTTCCCACCTGCAGGCAGAGAAACACTGATTGCAGCCAGCATCTGGGCTCACCATAGTAACTGCATTGATAAGTACAGGTGCCAGGCACAATTGGCATCATTCCACTTGTGTTTTGCAAGGAAGAAACACTTTTAGGCCTTAGTCAGACGGGCGTTTTTTCGCGCGATTTGCGGATCGCATGACGGATGCGCATCCGCAAATCGCGTGACTGGTGCCAGAAAATTGCCCGAAAATCTGCTCCTAGCCGCGTTTTATTAGAAACGGGCCGGAGCTGTCCAGCGCATTGCATTCAATGGAGCCGGCAATACAGCGGCTCCATTGAAAGCAATGCTCTGCGGGCGAGTGTGGGATGAATTGTCGGGAAGCTGTTACAGCTGTGGCAGAGAAGAATGATTTGTCTTCTATATGTTCTCAATGGGGTCGGCGCTGCTGCCGCCGGCCCCATTGAGCGCATATAGAGAAGAGAACAGGAATCGCAGATCGCAGATAGGTGCGATCTGCGATTTCTGTTCTATAATTTATTGGACGAGCGCATAAAAAGCGCTCATGTGTCCGATACCATTGCAAAGCAACGGTTTTAAAAAATCGCCGGACGCATGCGCTTGCGCAAATCGCGCAAAAAAATGCCCGTCTGACTAAGGCCTTATAATAGCACTTTAGGGGCTCCTACCCACTTGCGTTGTTTTTAACTCAGCGATATCGCTGCGCTTTTTTAACGTGACTGTCAATGGGACTTTCTAATGTTAAAAACATATCACACAGATATTGCAAAGCACAAACTTGCGATGCATTTTTAACATTAGAAAGTCCCATTGACAATCGCGTAAAAAAAATGCAGCGATATAGCAGCGTTAAAAAACGCAAGTGTGTGGAAGCCCTGAGGCTTTATTCACAGTAGCAGGTTATCACGGCAATTTTGCCGTGATAAAACGCTGGTCAAAGATTGCGACCATCAACAGCAGCGTTTGCAGATAACATCATGTTCATAGTCTCAGACCCAGAGAAAGGGATACCCAACCTAGTTTCAATCTTGAGATCCTTTGGCGACTTATCAAACTTTAAAATTAATTTCTCCAAGTCAACCATTCTCAATATTTCTGTCCCTTCAACACGATGTGATTCCTTGAAAGCCAGTTCACCCTTCAAGTGGTCAGATTCATCAATAGAATACCTTGGGGTCAAAGTCACGAAAAGGGCAGAGGACTTGTATAACGGTAACTTCCAACAACTATTGGCGCATGTAAGAAATCTCCTGCAATCCTATGACATCCCCTTAATTTCCTCGTTCGGTAGGAAAAGCATAATAAAATCATACATTCTCCCTATAATACTATATAAAATCCGAATGCTCCCAATCCCCCTACCCCAGACCTTTTTTAGAACCCTATGAGCAGCATTCTCAAATTTCGTGTGGAAACAAAGGAGACCCCGCCTAACCTACAGCCTTATGATCGAAAGACGAGAGGAGGGGGGATTGGGCTGCCATGCGTCCACGACTTCTACCAAGCTATCCAAATTCAGTATTGGATGGAGTTAATGCATCCCACAAAAGATAAAATGCTACTACTTTTAGCAGCATACGCTCATGGAGACTCTCTCATGGAAGACCTATGGTTCCCCTGCAAATTCTCATACAGATCTAAGAGTTTCAACCCGCTTATCAGAGGCCCCTGTGAAACATGGAATAAACTGAAAACCCTCTTGGCCCCAGAGCCTTCACCGGGTACCCCCCTAAAATTGGCCTACAAACTCTTAAATATCCCCACAGACACATCAACTAAAAGTTTATGGGAAAAATTCCAGGATTTCCAGATAACAGATTTACAAGCATTAGCTCACAGGAAAGCCTAAGACATCATACAAGACTTAATCCCCCAGACATCTCTTTCCTTCCTACAAAGAGCCCACGTCGCCAAGGTCTTCGAGGGCCTTCGGGAAAAATACAGGTCCACCCGACCTACCATTCTCTTCGAAAAAACTTTAACTGAAAGCTCCTCTAGACATAAAACAATCTCCTTCATTCTCAAAAATTTCATATCTACTCCCAAAGAATATAAACCAACTTTTCTCAGCTCATGGGAAAGATAACTAAACATATCCCTATCCCCATTGGACACGAAAGTAATCTTACAAACAGCGTTTGGCTTATCTCCTTGCATCCTCTTACAAGAAAGCCATTACAAGCTCCTCGTAAGGTGGTATAAAACACCTCAATGGCTTTACTCATATAAACTTGCCCCACACAATAGATGTTGGAGATGCAACACCGACGAGAGTTCTTTCAAACATATCTGGTGGGAATGTCCCGCGATCGTCTCCTTCTGGAAAGACGTTGAAAAGGTTCTACGTTCACTTAAAACAGGCCTGACAATCTCGGCGGAGATGATCTTCCTCTGGAAACCATCTCATGACTTTCACCCCCGCAAAGATAGACTAATTGCCTTCCTACTATGTGGCGAGACGCGGACCCTGGATGGATTGGACCCCGGACGCCGACGTAGACGCTCTAGTTGTCATCGATATTGACATTAGCACCGAGGTGGACATTGACATAATCAGCGGATGATGACCGCTGGAATAGACAGGGGCAGGAGTGGGATCGGGATCTAAACCCGGGCAGGATGCCTATCATACCATACATGACTAAAGCTTTAAGCTCCACGAATGGGGAGCGCACGGCTCCCGCCCGGGACCCGACTCCACCTCCGTTCCTTCTAAAGATCCTTCCCCTCCCCTGGTATTTTTTCCCTCCCCCTCTGCCCCCCCGATATTTCTCCCCCCCCCCCCCCCCAGTTTGATATAACGGCTAGTATTCAAGGCTCAGGCATAAGAAGTGATTCCACAACGGCTGTTGAACAGGTTAATTTTCCGACTGCCTGAGATTCATAGATGTTTGAATAAGACTATGATTTATGTTCATTGCTGTGCTGTCTCCTACTAGGGGAGTAAAAGAAATGAAAAAGGAGGGTGGAGCAAGACCCAGTGAGGGTAGTGGAATATTTATGGAGTACAAAGAGTTTTCAATGATTGAGTATTTTGAATGGTGGAGGTGCTGCCAACCAGATGACGCTCCACCAGTGTGGGCGTAAGTGTAGCGAAAAGGAAGTGAAAAGAACTGGTATGGAGGCGCAACACTCTAAGCTACTGGAAGATGTAGATCAAAGTCCAATGTGTGATGGGGAAAGCACTTCTTTTTTATTATTTTTTCAGAAATTAAAAACCAGCAATGGAATACGCGTTTCGGGGAAGAACCCCTTCGTCAGTTCGGCTGGATAGGACTGTGTGATAAGTACAAATAGATAATGGAGGAGTGATTAACAAAGAGGGGAGGAAGCCCTGTATTGTTAACCCTTTCCAATCCAATTTGTGTTCTGGTTTTCCTATGGGGCTTACTCTTTTTCTGCCATTATACAACGGCGCTATATGTTGGCTAAAGCCAGTACTGCATGAGGTGACACATTGGATAGGCTCCGACAGCAGAAAGAGTGGCAATATACAGTAAGAGAACCCCGATGGGTGTCTTCCAACATCGGAGATGTACAGCCTTAAATCATAATGTCTTCAGAAGTCAGACAGTGGATTGGAAAGAGTTACAATACTTCAATAAAAATCTGATTTACAAAAAAAAAAAAAAATTGCGACCATCTGAAGCATTGGATTTCAGTGCACTTGTTCAGATGGGCGATTTTTTACTGCATAAAATTGACCAGCCGGAAAAGATAGTGCACACGGTGCTCATTCTGGTCGGCCACATTTACGGTGACCGGAAAAGACAGGTCTGGACCTTTCTTTTGCCGGAATATGCCAGCCGGTTCCATAGACTCCTATGAGCACTGGTGGAACAGGGAGGTGAGAGGGGGTTTAGCAGCGGCTCTGCTAAACTCCCTCCCCTTCTCCGCCCCTTGCCAACAGCTGGCAAAGGGAGGGAGCAGGACGGGGTGGAAGATTAGCACACTAGCTCTGCTAAGCACCTGCCCCATCCTACCCCCCCCCCCCCCCGTCATTGCCGGCAGCCAGCGGAGAGGGGGTGGGAGTTTAACATACTAGCTCCCTCCCCATCCTGCCCCCTTCCTTTGCCAGCAGCCAGCAAGTGGTGGAGAGGGAGTTTAGCATAGCTAAACTCTTTCCCCCCACCCTACGGTATTCCGCACATGGACGTCTAAATGGGTGTTAAAATGGGAGATGCAGCCGCAATGCAGGTAGCTGAAAATCACAGCGATCATGTGAAGGAGCCCTAAGTGATATCGCTTATTGAATAATATAAAATTAAAATAAATAATAAAATCCTTGTCCTAAAGATGGGGGATCTCCTGTAACTATCTGCCAAAGATTCATTAAAGAAAGCCAAGTAAAAGTTAGGATAACTTTGCACATGCTGCTGTCTGGAAGTAATAGCTGATCTGGAAATCATTTGGTTTTCCGTTTAGCTTTATCAAGCCTATAAAACATTTCAGAAGTTGAGGGAAAATGCACATTTAGCTGAAAACATGTCATGATTGCCCCTTTGATTATATCCATCGTCTCTTAGCCTATGAGTTACACTACTGTATTTAGTGGCAGAGAGTGTAAACACTTAGAGGAACATGTGCCTTGATAGCTTGTTATGAGTGCAGCGAGTTAGTGGAACAGTTCATTATTTTACTCAAGGTAACTTTTCCTGATCAATCATGACTTCTTCCACATGTGGTTTCCAAGCAAAGAGCACATTTTGGATCTAAAGAAATGCAAGAAAGCAGAGGCATAACTCGAAGCTCTTGGCCCCAATGCAAAACCTGTAACAGGGCCCCAAACTATAATGCTTCATTCATAGTACTAGGTTTCTTATATGAAGAAGAGAGGCCTTATGGACCCCCTAAGGCTCCTGGACCCGGGTGCAACCGCATCCCCTTCATCCCCTATAGTTACACCAGTGCAAGAAAAATTAAAATCATTAATTACATCAGTAGTAAACAACAACCAAGATAGTTTGAGATGCGCTACCTGACAATATTTAGTCTAATAAGCAGATTTCTTTGGAAAGTTTGAAAACAAGAGAATATGGTCACAATGTAACATTGTAGAAAATTTTTGAAAGGGTAAGGGTAATGAAGCCTTAGGCTTTATTCACATGAGCGTATATCAGTCATGTTTTCACGGCCAGCTGATATACACGACCATGTGATGCATTGGATTCTAATGGATCAGTTCAGATGGGTGATTTTCGGTGCGTAAAAAGGGACGGCTGGAAAAGATAGCACATACAGTGCGCATTCTGGCCGTCCGTTTTGATGTTGGGCTGAAAAGATAGTTCTGGACCTATCTTTTCAGCCAGAATAAGCTGGCTGGTCCCATAGACTCCTATGGGAGCCTATGAGAGCTGCCGGAAAAGAGGGTTAGGAGGGAGTATATCAGTGTCTCTGCTAAACTCCCTCCCCCTTTCCGCTCCTTGTCAGCTGTTGGCAAAGGTAAGGGGCAGGATATTAGCACACTAGCTCCCACCCCGTCCCCTCCCTTTTCTGACAGCCGGCAAGGGGCGGAGAGGGGGAGGAAGGGGGGGAGTTTAGCTGAGTTAAACTCTTTCCCTCTGCCCAACGGTATTCCTGGTGCGACGTATACTCGCTGAACCCGGGCCGTCTGAACAGGCGCTTAAATGGGAGATGCAGCTGTGACCTGCTATATTTTTCAAACTCCTGACCAGGAAGCTATGGTGGAGAACTTCAAACGAGTGCCGGGGAGCTTCGGGAGATGTGTGGCGGAGCTGGACAGCATATCTTAGGTGATGTATTTTTTTTGTATGATTTAGGATTTCCCACTGTAAAAGTTGCATAGCACCGTACAAAAACCGCATTATTATGTGGTGCTATGCAACAGAAAAGAAGGCTCCATAGGGAAACATGGGCTACAAAACATCCCAAATCGCGGCAATACTAAGCAACCCACGCTCTTTTTCCCTGCAATGTCACAAGCTATAAAACATTGCTAATGTGAAGGAACCCAATGAAAAGCATGGGCTTCACATACATGCAATTTGTAGCACTGTTACATCGCGAGAAAATGGCACGATTTTGTCGCACCTAAGGCCTTCTTCAGATATGCTGTTTTTGGCATATTTTTGGCATAGTTTGAAGCACCAGACCCGAGGCAGCTACCCACACAATGTCAAATAACTGTGGTTGTCAGCAACACAACCATCAGTCCACATCCAGTGGGGAAGCTGGAAAAGAGCACGCTTGCCACCCAGACTCCGACTCCAAGGAATCCACCAGAGCGGTAAAGAGTAGCAATTATTTTGATTGATCTCCACTATGTCCTCAAATACACGTTGATATACAAACTTATGCTTTAAAAATGAGGCATCATTGATGTCCTATGTAGAATTAGATATTATGTGTTTAGATAATGACATGTGACCATTACCTTGCACCCACTTTAAATCGTAGTGGACATTCAACTACATGCCCCATTGAGAAGATATAATCACTTTCACCAGAGAAGGTTGCGTGGAGACTACATGAATAGACAGCCATGAAATAATGAGCTTGTTTATTATGAAAATACATCAGGTCTGGCAGTAAAATTAAAATTACTTGGCAAAAGAGAGAAGCGTTGGGAAAGGTCATTGAGTTTGTCCGAGGAAAGCTAATTAGTAACTTCTGAAAAAGGGCATCTCACAAATTGTTTTTCTGTCAACATTAGGAGCCCTGACATGATGTGCGATAAACCACAAGATCCCTAATCTTGGCAAGCACACAATTTGTTTTTTTCTGATTTTAATTTAGATTTCGTAATCTCTCCTTGCTCATCTTAATATCAAGAATGTGAAAGAGAAGAATGTGTACTATATAGAATTGAGAAGTTTTGCAATTTGAATCATTCAATCATTAAAGATGGTAGCAAAATAAAGCTTTTGAGGACTACACAACTAGACAGTCATGAAAAACGTATACAGTATAGAATATTATAATGAATGTATCAATGCTCCAGTTATCATGACTGTAGCATACAGTATTAGTATATATATTATACACATAATATGTATTCTAGCTTAGCCTAAACCGTGTGATGGTATAAACTATCTACTATTCAATAGAAATAAAGCTAAACATACTGTTATGATCATGTGGGCAACTAAGCACAGGTGCCCACACAATCGTGACCAAGGACAGATACGCACACGGGTTTCAAACAACTGGCCCTGCGCTACAGGGAGAATGACATGGCCCTACCTGAGCGGGGACATCGCCCTGATAAAGGGTGGCCCAGCGGTCTTCGGAACTGAGCCCTAGCTGATCCTAGGAACCACGCCACCAGAACAGGACACATTCACATGCCACATGACAGGGACAGAACAACAGGACACACAGAGCCAGAAAATACAGCATATAGCTGCCAAAATGCAACCACTAGTAACAGATAGTAAAGCTGAGTATAACTACCAGGTATTAGTTGACATTTCGATCAAAACGTGGAAGCTAGCGGGCCACTTCACGGCTCCTGGCTATACCGCTAGTCCCTACACTAACCAGGAGTCCAGCAGCACCGGACACAGTTCACATCGCAAGCTGCAACAGGACAGAACACAGATCAGACAGCCAGCTGTACAGGACAGACAACAAGGCACCGACTCTACAGGCACTGACTCTACAGCAGACTGCAACATATAGTGCAAACCACACGGACGGCACCCTGAGCTCACATGCACACAGATGAAACTCCACAGCAAGTCTAAAGTGTTATCATACCAGGGGGATAGACAGACAGCCACAAAGCTGACATAGGGAACTGTGTCATGGATCCACCAACTGAGACACAGAGTGAGACATAAGACGTTTGGAGGCCGCACCTGTCAGGGGAAGGGAAAAGGGGAGCTGCATGGCCTGCAGACAAGGACTATAGGTGTCCAAACCATCTTTGGGAAGCAGAGAGACACAACAGACCTACATGCAAACACAGATCTGAGTGGGAACAAAACAGATACATCCAAACAATACAAGACCAGCTCAACTACTGACAGGAGCTGGGTTTATATGTGCTGCAGACTAAATGAGATTTGCTGCTGGGGAATACCACAGCCATCCAGCTCAATTAACCCTCACCTGTGCAGCTGTGCTGCTAGGAACCTTAGTACTACAGATCCCAGCAGCACACGTAACACATACATCACAGAGCTTAATATTTTGTGACCAAAAGTTTCTTAAATGCCTAAAGGGGTTTTTGAGTTTAGAACCCATTTATTTTTATATAGGAATTTTAGTAAAAAGAAAGTCCGCCTTCATAGATATGGAAAAAATCTTTAGCCTTTATTAATAAAGGCTAAAGATTTTTTCCATACCTATGAAGGCGGACTTTCTTTTTACTAAAATTTCTATTGGATATCGTGAAGGACTACAAATGGGCACTGTGCATGCTAACACACATTATATCATCTGCAGTTTTCCTGCTTGGGTTTCTTTTTGTTATATATATTTACAAAAAAAACACCACCAGCAAACTATATTCCCTTTTACTCACAATGCTTTTGAGCGATAATTGTTGTGTGAAAATGTGTGTCCATCATGCACTTACCGTGGACTTTTCATCAATTGCTGAGTTCAGCTCAGCTTAGAATCCCTGGTCTCTTATAAAAGATACTGCATGCTGAGTTCTCCACGGGCAGCGCTGATAACATTCTTTCAGCTGCTGTTCTGCTGGAGAACAATAACGATGTATTTAGAGAACAGACCACCCGCTGTTCTCCAAATGTATGCAAATAATGCTATTTAGCTACTAATGGGTTGATTAGCCCATTAGTAGCTAATGCAAAATGATCGCTCAAAACTGTCAATTTCTGACGAATTTAGAGCGATCATCTGTGTGTTTAAATGGGGCTTATGCCGCAATCCCCGGGAGGCATGATATGTGAGAACAGAAGCCCAGAGTGTATATGCAGCATAATTGAATTCCCCTCACCCCACAGGTAGCTGCATAAACCATACAAATAATTTGCACTTGCGACTTTGAGCAAGATCTGAAGCCACAAACTGCAATATTCCCCATGACAACACATAGTTTCCTGTCTGCTTTGCTGCTGTAAATGGTGACAGCAGCAGAAATATATGCTCTGCAGAATATCTCACTCAATGTACACACCATGTTTTTTGTAGGCATATAAACATGATGCAGCTTCTTTCTCTGATCCCTTCAATACAACCCTGTTTAACTTCTCTACTGGTATACAAGCTTTCATACCAGCAGCAATACATCATTGTTAGAATATGTCTCCCTAAGAAAAGACCAACTTTCATATAATCGTTCAAACATCATGCAGCTTCTTTTTTTGGTTCCTTCATTACAAACCTGTTTAACTTCGCTGTTGGCATGCACAACAGCAGCCATATATCCTATGCACAATATCTCTTCCTAAATGCAGACCATGTTTTGTATAGACATATTAATGTGATGTAGCTAATCCTATCCTATGCTCAACTGTAAGATGGCCACTGATTGCACTGTGCCTATGTTATATATGCCTTGGTCATATGAAGCAGGCGTCCAATGAAATGGATGAACATATGCAAGATGGAGGACACATTTGGTGACATCATCAAGATGCCCTGGCTGTTGATTGGCTGCACTGGGACCTCTGTAGCAGGCATTTTTGGAAATTCGGTTTTTCTGCGTTTTTCATCAAAAATCGTGTCGGACTTATCTGATTCAATCAGGCAATCATGATGAGCAACACTACTCAACATCAAGGCAGGTTATGTTAACTGACCAAGGTTTCTCAAAATATGTACTTTCCGATTGAGCAAAATCCTCAGAATTCTCGTCAATGACTTATGAATAGAGATGAGCGAACACCAAAATGCTCGGGTGCTCGTTACTCGGGACGAAATTTTCGCGATGCTGGAGGGTTCGTTTCGAATAACGAACCCCATTGAAGTCAATGAGCGACCCGAGCATTTTTGTATATCGCCGATGCTCGCTAAGGTTTCCATTTGTGAAAATCTGGGCAATTCAAGAAAGTGATGGGAACGACACAGCAACGGATAGGGCAGGCGAGGGGCTACATGTTGGGCTGCATCTCAAGTTCACAGGTCCCACTATTAAGCCACAATAGCGGCAAGAGTGCCCCCCCCCCCCTACCAACAATTTTTACTTCTGAAAAGCCCTCATTAGCAATGCATACCTTAGCTAAGCACCACACTACCTCCAACAAAGCACAATCACTGCCTGCATGACACTCCGCTGCCACTTCTCCTGGGTTACATGCTGCCCAACCCCCCCTCCCCCCGCATGACCCAGTGTCCACAGCACACACCAAAGTGTCCCTGCGCAGCCTTCAGCTGCACTCATGCCACGCCACCCTCATGTCTATTTATAAGTGCGTCTGCCATGAGGAGGAACCGCAGGCACACACTGCAGAGGGTTGACACGGCTAGGCAGCGACCCTCTTTAAAAGGGGCAGGACGATAGCCCACAATGCTGTACAGAAGCAGTGAGAAATATAATCCTGTGCCACCGCCATCAGGAGCTGCACACGTGGGCATAGCAATGGGGAACCTATGTGCCACACACTATTCATTCTGTCAAAGTGTCTGCATGCCCCAGTCAGACCGCGGTTTTTTATAAATAGTCACAGGCAGGTACAACTCCGCAATGGGAATTCCGTGTGCACCCACAGCATGGGTGGCTCCCTAGAACCCACCGGCTGTACATAAATGTATCCCATTGCAGTGCCCTGGACAGCTGAGCTAACGTCAGATTTAATGCAGGTGGGCTTCGGCCCGCACTGCATGCCCCAGTCAGACTGGGGTTTTTTATAAGTAGACACAGGCAGGTACAACTCCCTATTGTGAAATCCGTGTGGACGAACAGCATGGGTGGCTCCCTGGAACCCACCGGCAGTACATAAATATATCCCATTGCAGTGCCCAGCACAGCAAAGCTAATGTCATGTTAAATGCAGGTGGGCTTCGGCCCACACTGCATGCCCCAGTCAGACTGGGGTTCTTTAGAAGTGGACACATGCAGTTACAACTCCGTGTGGACCGACAGCATGGGTGGGTGCCAGGAAGCCACCAGCGGTACATAAATATATCCCATTGCAGTGCCCAGCACAGCTGATGTAACGTCAGCTTTAATGCAGGTGGGCAAAAAATTAATTGGATTACACTGTAGGCGAGGGCCCAAAAAAATTGGTGTACCAACAGTACTAATGTACCTCAGAAAAATTGCCCAAGCCCAACCAAGAGGGCAGGTGAAACCCATTAATCGCTTTGGTTAATGCTTAATTTGTAACTAGGCCTGGAGGCAGCCCAGTTAAAATAAAAATTGGTTGAGGTGAAAGTTTCAACGCTTTAATGAGCATTGAAACGTATAAAAATTGTTTACAAAAATTATATGACTGAGCCTTGTGGGCCTAAGAAAAATTGCCCGTTCGGCGTGATTACGTCAGGTTTCAGGAGCAGAAGGAGCAGGATGAATAGAATACAGAGATTAATGAAGCTAAAAGGTCCCCGATTTTGATGGTGATAGAGAACGATGCTTCCATCCGCGGGTGCAGCCTACGTATTGCTTAGGTATCACTGCTGTCCGCTGGTGGAGAAGAGAAGTCTGGGGAAATCCAGGCTTTGTTCATCTTGATGAGTGTAAGCCTGTCGGCACTGTCGGTTGACAGGCGGGTACGCTTATCTGTGATGATTCCCCCAGCCGCACTAAACACCCTCTCTGACAAGACGCTAGCCGCAGGACAAGCAAGCACCTCCAGGGCATACAGCGCGAGTTCAGGCCACGTGTCCAGCTTCGACACCCAGTAGTTGTAGGGGGCAGAGGCGTCACGGAGGACGGTCGTGCGATCGGCTACGTACTCCCTCACCATCCTTTTACAGTGCTGCCGCCGACTCAGCCTTGACTGGGGAGCGGTGACACAGTCTTGCTGGGGAGTCATAAAGCTGGCAAAGGCCTTGGAGAGTGTTTCCCTGCCTGCGCTGTACATGCTGCCTGATCTCCGCGCCTCCCCTGCTACCTGGCCCTCGGAACTGCGCCTTCTGCCACTAGCGCTGTCGGATGGGAATGTTACCATCAGTTTGTCCGCCAGGGTCCTGTGGTATAGCATCACTCTCGAACCCCTTTCCTTTTCGGGTATGAGAGTGGAAAGGTTCTCCTTATACCGTGGGTCGAGCAGTGTGTACACCCAGTAATCCGTAGTGGCCAGAATGCGTGTAACGCGAGGGTCACGAGAAAGGCAGCCCAACATGAAGTCAGCCATGTGTGCCAGGGTACCTGTACGCAACACATGGCTGTCCTCACTAGGAAGATCACTTTCAGGATCCTCCTCCTCCTCAGGCCATACACGCTGAAAGGATGACAGGCAAGCAGCATGGGTACCCTCAGCAGTGGGCCAAGCTGTCTATTCCCCCTCCTCCTCATCCTCCTCATGCTCCTCCTCCTCCTCCTCAACGAGCTGAGATATAGACATGAGGGTGCTCTGACTATCCAGCGACATACTGTCTTCCTGCGCCTCCGTTTCTGAGCGCAAAGCGTCTGCCTTTATGCTTTGCAGGGAACTTCTCAAGAGGCATAGCAGAGGAATGCTGACACTAATGATTGCAGCATCCCCGCTCACCATCTGGGTAGACTCCTCAAAGTTTCCAAGGACCTGGCAGATGGCTGCCAACCAGGCCCACTCTTCTGTAAAGAATTGGGGAGTCTGACTCCCACTATGCCGCCCATGTTGGAGTTGGTATTCCACTATAGCTCTACGCTGCTCATAGAGCCTGGCAAACATGTGGAGCGTACAGTTCCACCATGTGGGCACGTCGCACAGCAGTCGGTGCACTGGCAGATGAAACCGATGTTGCAGGGTTCGCAGGGTGGCAGCGTCCGTCTTGGACTTGCGGAAATGTGCGCTGACCCGGTGCACCTTTCCGAGGAGGTCTGACAAGTGTGGGTAGCTTTTCAGAAAGCGCTGAACCACCAAATTAAAGACATGGACCAGGCATGGCACGTGCGTGAGGCTGCCGAGCTGCAGAGCCGCCTCCAGGTTACGGCCGTGGTCACACACGACCATGCCCGGTTGGAGGCTCAGCGGCGAAAGCCAGCGGTCGGTCTGCTCTGTCAGCCCCTGCAGCAGTTCGTGGGCCGTGTGCCTCTTCTCTTCTAAGCTGAGCAGTTTCAGCACGGCCTGCTGACGCTTGGCCACCGCTGTGCTGCCGTGCCGCGCGACACCGACTGCTGGCGACGTGCTGCTGCTGACACATCTTGATTGCGAGACAGAGGTTGCGTAGGAGGAGGAGGAAGAGGGTGGTTTAGTGGAGGAAGCATAAACCGCCGCAGATACCACCACCGAGCTGGGGCCCACAATTCTGGGGGTGGGTAGGACGTGAGCGGTCCCAGGCTCTGACTCGGTCCCAGCCTCCACTAAATTCACCCAATGTGCCGTCAGGGAGATATAGTGGCCCTGCCCGCCTGTGCTTGTCCACGTGTCCCTTGTTAAGTGGACCTTGGCAGTAACCGCGTTGGTGAGGACGCGTACAATGTTCGGGAGACGTGGTCGTGCAGGGCTGGGACGGCACATCGGGAAAAGTAGTGGCGACTGGGAACTGAGTAGCGAGGGGCCGCCGCCGCCATCATACCTTTGAAAGCCTCCGTTTCCACAACCCTATACGGCAGCATCTCCAGGCTGATAAATTTGGCTATGTGCACGTTTAACGCTTGAGCGTGCATGTGCGTGGCGGCGTACTTGCGCTTGCGCTCCAACACTTGCGCTAGCGACGGCTGGACGGTGCGCTGAGAGACATTGGTGGATGGGGCCGAGCACAGCGGAGGTGAGGATGTGCGTGCAGGCCAGGAGACGGTAGTGCCTGTGTCCTGAGAGGGGGGTTGGATCTCAGTGGCAGGTTGGGGCACAGGGGGAGAGGCAGCGGTGCAAACCGGAGGCGGCGAATGGCCTTCGTCCCACCTTGTGGGGTGCTTGGTCATCATATGTCTGTGCATGCTGGTGGTGATGAGGCTGGTGGTGGTGGCTCCCCGGCTGATCTTGGCACGACAAAGGTTGCACACCACTGTTCGTCGGTCGTCTGCACTCTCAGTGAAAAACTGCCACACCTTTGAGCACCTCGGCCTCTGCAGGGTGGCATGGCGCGAGGGGGAGCTTTGGGAAACAGTTGGTGGATTATTCGGTCTGGCCCTGCCTCTACCCCTGGACACCGCACTGCCTCTTGCAACCTGCCCTGCTGCTGCCCTTGCCTCCCCCTCTGAAGACCTGTCCTCAGTAGGCATAGCAAACCAGGTGGGGTCAGTCACCTCATCGTCCTGCTGCTCTTCCTCCGAATCCTCTGTGCGCTCCTCCCTTGGACTTACTCCAATTACTACTACCTGAGTGATAGACAACTGTGTCTCATCGTCATCATCCTCCTCACCCACTGAAAGCTCTTGAGACAGTTGCCGGAAGTCCCCAGCCTCATCCCCCGGACCCCGGGAACTTTCCAAAGGTTGGGCATCGGTCACGACAAACTCCTCCGGTGGGAGAGGAACCATTGCTGCCCAATCTTGGCAGGGGCCCGGGAACAGTTCCTGGGAGTCTGCCTGCTCCTCAGAATGTGTCATTGTAATGGAGTGAGGAGGCTGGGAGGAAGGAGGAGCAGCAGCCAGAGGATTCAGAGTTGCAGCAGTGGACGGCGCAGAACTCTGGATGGTCGATAGATTGCTGGAGGCACTTTCTGCCATCCACGACAGGACCTGCTCACACTGCTCATTTTCTAATAAAGGTCTACCGCGTGGACCCATTAATTGTGAGATGAATGTGGGGACGCCAGAAACGTGCCTCTCTCCTAATCCCGCAGCAGTCGGCTGTGATACACCTCGATCAGGAGCTCGGCCTGTGCCCACACCCTGACTTGGGCCTCCGCGTCCTCGCCCGCGTCCACGTCCTCTAGGCCTACCCCTACCCCTCAGCATGCTGTATTACCAGTAGTGCAGAAACAGAACGCTGTAATTAAATGTGCCGCTTATTGGCCTGTGGTTGGAGGCCGACTTCCCTTACGGAACGCACAGCAGAGCCAGGAAACAATTTTGCGCACGCCTGTAGTGAGACGTAGGTGCGTATGACTGAGCTAGTGGAATTCACAGCGCAGAAGCAGTCAAGTGGCCAAAGGCCAGTAGTAGGCCTTAAGTATTTTGCTTCTATTTTTTTAAAATGCTGAGCTGATACAGCAGACAGATTCTGTAGGCAGCGTATAATATTATGTATACTGTTTCCCTCTGGCGGGATGACAGCAATCACGTAACAGAGACAGCAGATCCAGGAAACAATTTTGCGCAAGCCTGCTGTAATGCTTAGCTGCGTATTAATTAGGACTACAACCCCCAGCAGATAGATACTGTAGGCAGCGTATAATATTATGTATACTGTTTCCCTCTGGCGGGATGACAGCGCTGATGTAACAGAGACAGCAGATCCAGGAAACAATTTTGCGCAAGCCTGCTGTAACGCTTAGCTGCGTATTAATTAGGACTACAACCCCCAGCAGATAGATACTGTAGGCAGCGTATAATATTATGTATACTGTTTCCCTCTGGCGGGATGACAGCGCTGATGTAACAGAGACAGCAGATCCAGGAAACAATTTTGCGCAAGCCTGCTGTAACGCTTAGCTGTGTATTAATTAGGACTACTACCCCCAGCAGATAGATACTGTAGGCAGCGTATAATATTATGTATACTGTTTCCCTCTGGCGGGATGACAGCGCTGATGTAACAGAGACAGCAGATCCAGGAAACAATTTTGCGCAAGCCTGCTGTAACGCTTAGCTGCGTATTAATTAGGACTACAACCCCCAGCAGATAGATACTGTAGGCAGCGTATAATATTATGTATACTGTTTCCCTCTGGTGGGATGACGGCGATCAATTTTTTGGAAAAAGCCCACTGAATATATAGCCTGAATATCTCTTTCCCTGCCTCACCAGTACTGCCCCTATACTCTGTACAATGACTGCAGACTGCGGACGCAATGCTCTGCACGGTCGATATACAAAAAAAAAAATTGTGCATCACTGCTAAAAGCAGCCTCAACAGTACTGCACACGGTCAGATGTGGCCCTATGAAGGACCGTTGGGGTTCTTGAAGCCTAAAATAACTCCTAACGCTCTCCCTATAGCAGCTCCGGCATCAGCAGCACTTTCCCTGATCTCTGTCACCATGCATCTGTGGCGAGCCGCGGGAGGGGCCGATTTATATACTCGGGTGACACCTGATCTCGCCAGCCACTCACTGCAGGGGGTGGTATAGGGCTTGAACGTTGCAGGGGGAAGTTGTAATGCCTTCCCTGTCTTTCTATTGGCCAGAAAAGCGCGCTAACGTCTCAGAGATGAAAGTGAAAGTAACTCGCCTCTAGTAACGAGCATCTCGAACACGCTAATACTCGAACGAGTATCAAGCTCGGATGAGTACGTTCGCTCATCTCTACTTATGAAGTTTTAACAGGTAACTTAAAATATTGGGAGCTAGAAGTGTGATATGCATCAAAATACGACATGCTGTGTTTTTTCTTTCATGTGTGTATTACGCATGTAAAAAAAAGTGCAAGTGTGAGTGGTCCAATAAAGATCAATAGATTTTTAGCACTGTGTATTACGTGCCAGAAAAATATGGGCATAATACACAAGCTGCATATGCCTGTATGAGTGAGTAGTTACCTTTAATAGAATATCTGGAATTTTTAGGATAATGAAGACGAGTCTATGGCATACAAAAATATGTTGTGTAAAATGTGCAATGTTTAAACCAGAGTCTGATCAAACTGCGAGTCCATAAAATCAGTACCTGAACCACAATCTACAAAAACTGCTACGAAAACGTTATGATTGCCCATTGCCAGTTTAGCTGGGAGGAAAAATATAGATAAATTTAACCAATCGATCTGTAGGCCTAGAGGACAATCCCCAGAGTTCACTAGGCCAATTAGTTTTCCAGCTGTAAAAGTTTGGGGACAGATGGACAATTGAGAACAAAATGACCACTGAAACCACAACATGACATAAACCCTCCTCTTGCTATTTCTCTCCATGTTCTCTTCACTTTGAAATAGCTCCCATTTGCATGGGTTCCTCCAAACCCTTAGCGGTGTCCAAGACAGGTGAGGATGAGGTTCCAAAAAACACCACTTCACAAGCTCAATCTTCAATGCAGGAGTCGATTCTAATAGCCAAGGTCATAGCCTTCTCCAGAATACTGTGTCGAGCACTGTATCATCATATCCTTAACCTTGTCAGACAACCCATAACAGAATTGACTCTTCAGTAATAGATCGTTCCACTGAATACTGTTTGCCTAGCAACAGAACTCAGCAAGATAATTCCCAATGGAAAATTTCTCCAGCTGACAGGTGTGAAGTCTACTCTCCACTTGGGTTATTCAATCAAGGTCGTCATAAAGTAATTCTAGCACTGAGAAAAAAGTGTCCACATAAGAGAACTAATTTAAAGTAGGTGGTAAAGACTATGCCCATGTTTGCAGACCTACTTGCAATCTAGAAATTTTTATTCTAGCTCTCTGGGACTCATTTCCAGCAGGTCTTAACCTGAAGTATAGTTAACAGGCTTCATGGAAAGTAATAAACTCATAAAATTTACCAGAAAATCAGTCTGAGAAATCCAGCTTGGGTTTGAAAGGGCATGGAGCCACCAAAGCTGCAAGTTAGAGTTGCAACACCATCTCTGGCTGAGCTTGCTGCTTAAGCTCCACCACCTGTAGGCACAAAGATTGCACTTGTTTAGCTAAAGACTGGATCAGATCCATACTTCATCTAGTTTATATTTTGAGGATCGGTAACAATGTCTGATTCATAACTTTAGGGCAACTGACTCAACGACTCAAAAACTGTATAGATGGACAGACTGGGAGATGTGTAAGACAAGGGAAGAGTAGCAACCAGATTTAGTAGTTCTGATGGAAATTATGAAATGGCGCAAGAAGGGAAAGAAAGATCTCTGACTGATCTTGCCTAAATGCAGGGCTGCAGCCTCAAAAGGGCAACACCACATCTGGGGTCTTACTGGATTCCTTAGATGCCTTTAGGTGGAAAAGGACCAGAAAAAGACATAATACAGGGTAAACAGGACAAAACTAACACAGGAATGAGGGAAAACAGAGAAAAGGGAGAACAAAGGAATCAAAAAGGGTAGGACAAAAGGAAGAAGACATGGCAATAACTGAAGCATGGATACTGTAAAGCAAATGTACCAAAAGGGCGCACAAGAAATGGCCAAAGCATAGCAAGACAAAAACTTCTCCATAACTGAAACCAACCACAGTACAAGAAGTATTACCAGCGCACCAAATAATCTGAAGCTGGAATAAGAACCCCATCAGAGAATCTGATAGGCTTACTGGGATGACAGACAGCTCAGTCAGGCCATCAGTAGCATAACAGATGGGGAGATGTTTCTCTAGTGGCATTAGGAGCAAAATGCCAGTGCACATGCACTGACAGGTGCATCACGGGGTCCAGCATTGATGCCTTGAGATCATGCTGGACCTGTGCCCACACCCAGACTGGTTTGGTGCCTGTAGCACCATGATAACTCTCCTGAAAAAATATATTTAACCACTTAAAAACTAACAACATGTTGTACCCCAGCATAGATTTACTGAGGGCGGATGATGTCAAACTAATTTCAGTGATTTATTTGACTATGTCACAAAGGTGGTGGATGAAGGTGGTGCTGTGGATATGCCTATCTGGTTTTTAGTAAAGTCTCTGATACAGTTCCACATAAATAACTCATAAATAAATTATTGAAAACTTGACTTAATCTTTTGATAATCCAGTAGAATCTCAGTTGATTAAAAGATAGATATCAGAGTGTTGCTATAAACAGAATGTATTTTGAACAGCGACGAGTTACAAGTAATGACCACAGGCGTCTGTCCTGGGTCATGTTCTTTTTAATGTGTTCATAAGTGAAAGAGGAGAATGTTTAACAGATAAGGTTTCTCTGTTTGCTGATGACACAAGTGTGCAGTAGGGCTGATATTCTTGGTGATGTCCTGAACATGAAAAACATTTCAGCTTTACTGGATGAATGGTCAAAACAATGGAAACCACTGTTCAATTTTTTGGAATGTAGTATAATGCACTTGGGGAAAAGCTATTCTATATTATCTAGGACTTCAGATTAGAAAGATTTAGGAGTTCTTCAAAATGAGTCAGCAGCGTGGCCAGGCAGCAAAGGAAAATAAGTTGGATGCTTGGCTATGTAGCTAGAGGCACTACCACTAGAAAGAGGGAGATTATGATCCTGCTGCATAGAGTTCTGGTAAAACCACATCTGGAATATTGCATTCAGTTCTGGAGATTACACTTAAAAAAAGACACTGATAAATTAGAACAAGTCCAAAGGCAGGCTACAAAAATGGTTATAGGTCTCAAGAACAAAAACTAACAGGAAAGATTTAAAGGGGTTGACTCACGCCGAAACAGGTTTTTTTTTAATTCAAAAGGCCACCCGTTCGGCGCGAGACAAACACAAGGGATGGGTTAAAAAAAAAAAAAGTTTATTGCTTACCCGAATCCCCGCGCTGTGGCGACTTCTTTCTTCCTTTACCAAGATGGCCGCCGGGATCTTCACCCACGATGCACCGCGGGTCTTCTCCCATGGTGCACCGTGGGCTATGTGCGGTCCATTGCCGATTCCAGCCTCCTGATTGGCTGGAATCGGCACACGTGACGGGGCGGAGCTACGAGGACCAGCTCTCCGGCACGAGCGGCCCCATTCACCAGGGAGAAGACCGGACTGCGCAAGCGCGTCTAAAAACGCCAGAAGACAGCGAATTTAGACGGATCCATGGCGACGGGGACGCTAGCAACGGAGTAGGTAAGTGAATAACTTCTGTATGGCTCATAATTAATGCACGATGTATATTACAAAGTGCATTAATATGGCCATACAGAAGTGCTGAAGCCCACTTGATTTCACGAGACAACCCCTTTACGGAATAGAGATGAGCGAACGTACTCGTCCGAGCTTGATACTCGTTCGAGTATTAGCGTATTCGAGATGCTCGTTACTCGAGACGAGTACCACGCGATGTTCCAGTTAATTTCACTTTTATCTCTGAGACGTTAGCGCGCTTTTCTGGCCAATAGAAAGACAGGGAAGGCATTACAACTTCCCCCTGTGATGTTCAAGCCCTATACCACCCCCTGCAGTGAGTGGCTGGCGAGATCAGGTGTCACCTGAGTATAAAAATCAGCCCCTCCCGCGGCTCGCCACAGATGCATTCTGACAGAGATCAGGGAAAGTGCTGCTGGTGCCGGAGCTGCTATAGGGAGAGCGTTAGGAGTTATTTTAGGCTTCAAGAACCCCAACGGTCCTTCTTAGGGCCACATCTGACCGTGTGCAGTACTGTTGAGGCTGCTTTTAGCAGTGTTGCACAATTTTTTTTTTTTGTATATCGGCCGTGCAGAGCATTGCGTCCGCAGTCTGCAGTCATTGTACAGAGTATAGGGCCAGTACTGGTGAGGCAGGGAAAGAGATATTCAGGCTATATAGGCAGTGGGCTTTTTCCAAAAAATTGGGGAAAAATACTATATTTGGGCTGCCTGTGACCGTCTTCAGTTTACTGCGTGTCTGCTGGGGGTTGTAGTCCTAATTAATACGCAGCTAAGCGTTACAGCAGGCTTGCGCAAAATTGTTTCCTGGATCTGCTGTCTCTGTTACATCAGCGCCGTCATCCCACCAGAGAGAAACAGTATACATAATATTATACGCTGCCTACAGTATCTATCTGCTGGGGGTAGTAGTCCTAATTAATACGCAGCTAAGCGTTACAGCAGGCTTGCGCAAAATTGTTTCCTGGATCTGCTGTCTCTGTTGCATGATCGCCGTCATCCTGCCAGAGGGAAAGAGTATACATAATATTATACGCTGCCTACAGTATCTGTCTGCAGTATCAGCTCAGCATTTTAAAAAAATAGAAGCAAAATACTTAAGGCCTACTACTGGCCTTTGGCCACTTGACTGCTTCTGCGCTGTGAATTCCACTAGCTCAGTCATACGCACCTACGTCTCACTACAGGCATGCGCAAAATTGTTTCCTGGCTCTGCTGTGCGTTCCGTAAGGGAAGTCAGCCTCCAACCACAGGCCAATAAGCGGCACATTTAATTACAGCGTTCTGTTTCTGCACTACTGGTAATACAGCATGCTGAGGAGTAGGGGTAGGCCTAGAGGACGTGGACGCGGGCGAGGATGAAAGGAGGCCCAAGTCAGGGTGTGGGCACAGGCCGAGCTCCTGATCGAGGTGTATCGCAGCCGACTGCTGCGGGATTAGGAGAGAGGCACGTTTCTGGCGTCCCCACATTCATCTCACAATTAATGGGTCCACGCGGTAGACCTTTATTAGAAAATGAGCAGTGTGAGCAGGTCCTGTCGTGGATGGCAGAAAGTGCATCCAGCAATCTATCGACCACCCAGAATTCTGCGCCGTCCACTGCTGCAACTCTGAATCCTCTGGCTGCTGCTCCTCCTTCCTCCCAGCCTCCTCACTCCATTACAATGACACATTCTGAGGAGCAGGCAGACTCCCAGGAACTGTTCCCGGGCCCCTGCCAAGATTGGGCAGCAATGGTTCCTCTCCCACCGGAGGAGTTTGTCGTGACCGATGCCCAACCTTTGGAAAGTTCCCGGGGTCCGGGGGATGAGGCTGGGGACTTCCGGCAACTGTCTCAAGAGCTTTCAGTGGGTGAGGAGGACGATGATGATGAGACACAGTTGTCTATGACTCAGGTAGTAGTAATTGGAGTAAGTCCGAGGGAGGAGCGCACAGAGGATTCGGAGGAAGAGCAGCAGGACAATGAGGTGACTGACCCCACCTGGTTTGCTACGCCTACTGAGGACAGGTCTTCAGAGGGGGAGGCAAGTGCAGCAGCAGGGCAGGTTGGAAGAGGCAGTGCGGTGGCCAGGGGTAGAGGCAGGGCCAGACTGAATAATCCACCAACTGTTTCCCAAAGCGCCCCCTCGCGCCATGCCACCCTGCAGAGGCCGAGGTGCTCAAAGGTCTGGCAGTTTTTCACTGAGAGTGCAGACGACCGACGAACAGTGGTGTGCAACCTTTGTCGCGCCAAGATCAGCCGGGGAGCCACCACCACCAGCCTCAGCACCACCAGCATGCGCAGACATATGATGGCCAAGCACCCCACAAGGTGGGACGAAGGCCGTTCACCGCCTCCGGTTTGCACCGCTGCCTCTCCCCCTGTGCCCCAACCTGCCACTGAGATCCAACCCCCCTCTCAGGACACAAGCACTACCGTCTCCTGGCCTGCACCCACACCCTCACCTCCGCTGTGCTCGGCCCCATCCACCAATGTCCCTCAGCGTACCGTCCAGCCGTCGCTAGCGCAAGTGTTGGAGCACAAGCGCAAGTACGCTGCCACGCACCCGCACGCTCAAGCGTTAAACGTGCACATAGCCAAATTTATCAGTCTGGAGATGCTGCCGTATAGGGTTGTGGAAACGGAGGCTTTCAAAGGTATGATGGCGGCGGCGGCCCCGCGCTATTCAGTTCCCAGTCGCCACTACTTTTCCCGATGTGCCGTCCCAGCCCTGCACGACCACGTCTCCCGCAACATTGTACGCGCCCTCACCAACGCGGTTACTGCCAAGGTCCACTTAACAACGGACACGTGGACAAGCACAGGCGGGCAGGGCCACTATATCTCCCTGACGGCACATTGGGTGAATTTAGTGGAGGCTGGGACAGAGTCAGAGCCTGGGACCGCTCACGTCCTACCCACCCCCAGAATTGTGGGCCCCAGCTCGGTGGTGGTATCTGCGGCGGTGTATGCTTCCTCCACTCAACCACCCTCCTCCTCCTCCTCCTCCTCCTACGCAACCTCTGTCTCGCAATCAAGATGTGTCAGCAGCAGCACGTCGCCAGCAGTCGGTGTCGCGCGTCGTGGCAGCACAGCGGTGGGCAAGCGTCAACAGGCCGTGCTGAAACTACTCAGCTTAGGAGAGAAGAGGCACACGGCCCACGAACTGCTGCAGGGTCTGACAGAGCAGACCGACTGCTGGCTTGCGCCGCTGAGCCTCCAACCGGGCATGGTCGTGTGTGACAACGGCCGTAACCAGCTGGTGGCTCTGCAGCTCGGCAGCCTCACGCACGTGCCATGCCTGGTCCACGTCTTTAATTTGGTGGTTCAGCGCTTTCTGAAAAGCTACCCACGCTTGTCAGACCTGCTGGGAAAGGTACGCCGGCTCTGCGCACATTTCCGCAAGTCCCACACGGACGCTGCCACCCTGCGCACCCTGCAACATCGGTTTCATCTGCCAGTGCACTGACTGCTGTACGACGTGCCCACATGGTGGAACTCTACGCTCCACATGTTGGCCAGGCTCTATGAGCAGCGTAGAGCTATAGTGGAATACCAACTCCAACATGGGCGGCGCAGTGGGAGTCAGCCTCCTCAATTCTTTACAGAAGAGTGGACCTGGTTGGCAGACATCTGCCAGGTCCTTGGAAACTTTGAGGAGTCTACCCAGATGGTGAGCGGCGATGCTGCAATCATTAGCGTCACCATTCCTCTGCTATGCCTCTTGAGAAGTTCCCTGCAAAGAATAAAGGCAGACGCTTTGCGCTCGGAAACAGAGGCGGGGGAAGACAGTATGTCTCTGGATAGTCAGAACACCCTCCTGTCTATATCTCAGCGTGTTGAGGAGGAGGAGGAGGAGCATGAGGAGGATGAGGAGGAGGGGGAAGAGACAGCTTGGCCCACTGCTGAGGGTACCCATGCTGCTTGCCTGTCATCCTTTCAGCGTGTATGGCCTGAGGAGGAGGAGGAGGATCCTGAAAGTGATCTGCCTAGTGAGGACAGCCATGTGTTGCGTACAGGTACCCTGGCACACATGGCTGACTTCATGTTGGGATGCCTTTCTCGTGACCCTTGCGTTACACGCATTCTGGCCACTACGGATTACTGGGTGTACACACTGCTCGACCCACGGTATAAGGAGAACCTTTCCACTCTCATACCCGAAGAGGAAAGGGGTTCGAGAGTGATGCTATACCACAGGACCCTGGCGGACAAACTGATGGTAAAATTCCCATCCGACAGCGCTAGTGGCCGAAGGCGCAGTTCCGAGGGCCAGGTAGCAGGGGAGGCGCAGAGATGAGGCAGCATGTACAGCACAGGCAGGGGAACACTCTCTAAGGCCTTTGACAGCTTTCTGGCTCCCCAGCAAGACTGTGTCACCGCTCCCCAGTCAAGGCTGAGTCGGCGGCAGCACTGTAAAAGGATGGTGAGGGAGTACGTAGCCGATCGCACGACCGTCCTCCGTGACGCCTCTGCCCCCTACAACTACTGGGTGTCGAAGCTGGACACGTGGCCTGAACTCGCGCTGTATGCCCTGGAGGTGCTTGCTTGTCCTGCGGCTAGCGTCTTGTCAGAGAGGGTGTTTAGTGCGGCTGGGGGAATCATCACAGATAAGCGTACCCGCCTGTCAACCGACAGTGCCGACAGGCTTACACTCATCAAGATGAACAAAGCCTGGATTTCCACAGACTTCTCTTCTCCACCAGTGGACAGCAGCGATACCTAAACAATACGTAGGCTGCACCCGCGGATGGAAGCATTGTTCTCTATCACCATCAAAAACGTGGACCTTTTAGCTTCATCAATCTGTGTATAATATTCATCCTCCTCCTGCTCCTCCTCCTGAAACCTGACGTAATCACGCCGAACGGGCAATTTTTCTTAGGCCCACAAGGCTCAGTCACAATTTTTGTAAACAATTTTTATACGTTTCAATGCTCATTAAAGCGCTGAAACTTCCACCTGAACCAATTTTTATTTTAAGTGGGCAGCCTCCAGGCCTAGTTACAAATTAAGCCACATTAACCAAAGCGATTAATGGGTTTCACCTGCCCTCTTGGTTGGGCATGGGCAATTTTTCTGACGTACATTAGTACTGTTGGTACACCAATTTTTGGGGGCCCTACAGTATAATCCAATTAATTTTTTGCTCACCTGCATTAAAGCTGACGTTACATCAGCTGTGCTGGGCACTGCAATGGGATATATTTATGTACCGCCGGTGGGTTCCAGGGAGCCACCCATGCTGTGGGTCCACAGGGAGTTGTAACTGCATGTGTCCACTTCTAAAGAACCCCAGTCTGACTGGGGCATGCAGTGTGGGCCGAAGCCCACCTGCATTAAACATGACATTACCTCAGCTGTGATGGGCATTGCAATGGGATATATTTATGTACCGCCGATGGCTTCCTGGCACCCACCCATGCTGTCGGTCCACACGGAGTTGTAACTGCATGTGTCCACTTCTAAAGAACCCCAGTCAGACTGGGGCATGCAGTGTGGGCCGAAGCCCACCTGCATTTAATCGGACGTTACCTCAGCTTTGATGGGCACTGCAATGGGATACATTTATGTACAGCCGGTGGGTTCCAGGGAGCCACCCATGCTGTGGGTGCACACGGAATTCCCATTGCGGAGTTGTACCCGCCTGTGACTATTTATAAAAAACCGCGGTCTGACTGGGGCATGCAGACACCTTGACAGAATGAATAGTGTGTGGCACATAGGTTCCCCATTGCTATGCCCACGTGTGCAGCTCCTGATGGCGGTGGCACAGGATTATATTTCTCATTGCTTCTGTACAGCATTGTGGGCTATCGCCCCACCCCTTTTAAAGAGGGTCGCTGCCTAGCCGTGCCAACCCTCTGCAGTGTGTGCCTGCGGTTCCTCCTCATGGCAGACGCACTTATAAATAGACATGAGGGTGATGTGGCATGAGTGCAGCTGAAGGCTGCGCAGGGACAGTTTGGTGTGCGCTGTGGACACTGCGTCGTGCGGGGGTGGGAGGTTTCGCAGCATGTAACCCAGGAGAAGTGGCAGCGGAGTGTCATGCAGGCAGTGATTGTGCTTTGTTGGAGGTAGTGTGGTGCTTAGCTAAGGTATGCATTGCTAATGAGGGCTTTTCAGAAGTAAAAGTTTTTGGGAGGGGGGGGCCCACTCTTGCAGCTATTGTGGCTTAATAGTGGGACCTGGGAACTTGAGATGCAGCCCAACATGTAGCCCCTCGCCTGCCCTATCCATTGCTGTGTCGTTCCCATCACTTTCTTGAATTGCCCAGATTTTCACAAATGGAAACCTTAGCGAGCATCGGCGATATACAAAAATGCTCGGGTCGCCCATTGACTTCAATGGGGTTCGTCACTCGAAACGAACCCTCCAGCATCGCGAAAATTTCGTCCCGAGTAACGAGCACCCGAGCATTTTGGTGCTCGCTCATCTCTATTAAGGAACTTTAATTTGTACAGCTTAGGAAAAGGAGGGACATGATTTGAAAACTTTAATTATGTTAAAGGTATAAATAAGGTTCATGAAGAAAATGTATTCATTAGGAAGCTAATTACCCACCATACAGACTAACATAAATTCAACAATATAGACGTAATAAAGTGGTAATAGAGCACACCTATCTATATAGGTAAAATGCCAAAAAGTTATCCAGTTAGCTAGGAAGAGAGAGACTTACACTTAGATATAGTAGCTATAGTAGTGTTGCATAGAGAAACAATCTTGACGTGTGTTTCATTCCGTCTGCAGCTTTGTCAGACGGCTCATGTGGTTTAGTCCAGGAGTCCCCAACTCCAGTCCTCAGGGACCACCAGCAGGTCATGTTTTCAGGATATCCTATGGTAAGAACACTTGTGGCAATGTCTGAGACACAGACAATAACTACATCACCTGTGCAACACTGAGGAAACATTCCCAGTGGGTGGTCCCTGAGGACTGGAGTTGGGGAACACTGGTTCAGTCTATATGTGATTGTTCTCAGCAGGAGAAACCAAGTAATCTTGTAAATATGATACCTTTTAATGGCTGACAAAAAAAACATGATGTTATAGTGAGCTTTCAAACCTACTTAAGGCCATTTACACAAACAGATGATCGCTCAAACATTGCTCAAAGGACAGTTTGAGTGACAGCTTTGAGCGATCATTTTGCATAAACTATTAAGTAGCTACTCAGCTAATTAAGTACCAATTAGGTGGGCAAATGAAGCCTTCTTGAATGCAGTTAATAGCCGGAGGGCTATTATCTGCACTCAGATCCTTTGTTCTCCACGGGGAAACAATGCTATCAGCACTCCCCATGGAGAACTGCTGATAAGAGTGAACAACTATTTTTAGGTAAGACTGAATTTAATGATCAGCTAGCAGTGCCTGAAAAGCGCATGATGGGTGCGCTTTTAGACGCGCCAATGATCTCTAAAACGATTGCCGATTAGCGATTTTTTAGCAATCATTGGCTGGTGTAAATGGGCTTTTAGGCTCCTTCCTCAGGCATAATGGAATAGATTCGAAGATGAATTCATATATTTACATATACACATGACAAGGCACGTACATGGCGTGATTAATTTATTACTTGTGTTAGGTTATATGGTTTTTGAATTCAGGCATGCCTGGGATAAGAATATATTTACCCTCAGAAAAACATAAAAGGCAAATTATATTATGGAAGACTAGATGAACCATATGGTCCTTTTCTGCCGTCAATCTTCTGTTTAATTCTTGTTTTATGCTACAATTATTTTAAAGACCAAAATGTTAATTTTTATTATCAGTTCATAGAACATTTTCACTTACCTTCAGAACTTTCCACACATCAATCAGCAATTTGTAGATGAAACGGCTATTGAATTTTGTTTGCTTAACAACAACTTCAATCACTCCACATCTTGGGGACAGCTTCCTAGATTGACTGCACACACTTGACCTCAATTCAAATAACTACAATTTCCCATACTGCTGTTGATTTAAGTTTGTCCTAGTAAGGGTGAAGTCACACGAACGTATATCGGCTCGGTTTTCACGCCGAGCCGATATACGTTGTCCTCGTGTGCAGGGGGGGAGGATGGAAGAGCCAAGTGCAGGAACTGAGCTCCCGCCCCCCTCTCTGCCTCCTCTCCGCCCCTCTGCACTATTTGCAATAGGGAGAGGTGGGGCAGGGGCGGGGCTAATTCACGGAACTTAGCCCCTCCCCCTCCCCGCCTCTTCCCATTACAAACAGTGCAGAGGGGCGGAGAGGAGGCGGAGAGGGGGCCGGGAGCTCAGTTCCTGCACTTGGCTCTTCCATTCTTCCCCCCTGCACACGAGGACAACGTATATCGGCTCGGCGTGAAAACCGAGCCGATATACGTTCGTGTGACTTCACCCTTTAAGGCCTTATTCAGGCGGCTAAAACGAGGCCACAATTTAGCATCTGTATTACAGCCATAATACCAGGATGCCCCACTGCTCAGGTTAATTGTACTTGAAATCCAAGTGCTAAAAATCCAAACTTTAATATTGATCTTAAAAGATTTCCCACCTCTACTTGTTGATACTTCTTTGTTTGAGTGCATAATCTAATGAGATAATGAGCTTCATGTCTTCCAGAATCACCTATGTCAACACAAATAAAAAAGGAAGGCATTTTAAATACAAGAGATGCTTATACATCATCAAAAAATAAGAACCATATGTTTCCCTGATGTATTTCATTTACTATAATTGAGCTCCAAGGATGGAACTCCATCTTAACTGAGATAATCTGAAATGCTTTCAAGTAAATTGAGATGGCTCTTTATGGTATAGTTGTCTTGGTCCACATGAAATAAGAAAGCAACCTTTTTCTCAGTTCTACTACTTAAGGGTGAAGTCACACGAACGTATATCGGCTCGGTTTTCACGCCGAGCCGATATACGTTGTCCTCGTGTGCAGGGGGGAAGAATGGAAGAGCCAAGTGCAGGAACTGAGCTCCCGGCCACCTCTCCGCCTCCTCTCCACCCCTCTGCACTGTTTGTAATGGGAAGAGGCGGGGAGGGGGCAGGGCTAAGTTCTGTGAATTAGCCCCGCCCCACCTCTCCCTATTGCAAATAGTGCAGAGGGGCGGAGAGGAGGCAGAGAGGGGGGCGGGAGCTCAGTTCCTGCACTTGGCTCTTCCATCCTCCCCCCCCCCTGCACACGAGGACAACGTATATCGGCTCGGCGTGAAAACCGAGCCGATATACGTTCGTGTGACTTCACCCTTAAGGTGTTGTCCCACTTCTAACTGTTTTCAACAGCTCCGTTCATTTCCCAGTGGCCAAGGTTGGTACTGCAATCTGAATCTAATTGAAGTGAATATGACTCAGGCTGCAATACCAACCTATGCCACTTCACAATATACTGAGCTGTCCTAAAACATCTAGAAGTGGGGCAACCTCTTTATGGATCAAAATGGAGTCTGCTAGTGACCACCACAAAACACTTTAGGTGCTTTCTACTTAGAGCTTACACAAAAGTTAGATAGAATAAAAATTGAATTAGTTAGAGTACATAAAATACAGTATGTAACTCATGCATTGAAAATTACTTTCTAATTTATTATAGCTTCAATATTTATTTTAGATGTCAGAGAATAATAAAGAGCACTAAATAGAGCATATAGGTAGCTGATATTATTTAGTTTTCTATGGTTTATAGACCAGTAAATTCTCCAAATATGTTGTTGTTAACTGTTTAGTCATTCACGACCCTCGGTGACCCTAAAGATGAACTCCCTTTATGTTTTTCGGCTTTGCACTGCTTCTTTTAGTTGCAAGATATCCATGCCAGTATCCGCTCTGACAGTATCAGCCATCGTGTTCTTTGGTGGCCGGGTCTTCTTTTGCCACTGATCTGTCCAAGCATTATAGATCTTTCTAGCAACTCTGCTCGCATTACCCAATCTGGTTCAGATGCGATTATGCAAACTGATTACAACCAAAGACTATTAAATTAGAAAGAGGTTAAGTGAATTTAAGAAACCAACCTTCATACTTTAGCTAGAAGTAAATTACATATCAGTATGTAGGTAGAACAAGCAAGGACATGCACATCAGGAGTTTTTAATAATATTTTTTTCACTTATTTCATGATTTTTTTTAATAAACTGAGGATAGAGATTTCAATCCCACATGAGCTTCCCCTTGGATCAGTTGTATCAAGGCTACTCTATTGTCTGGGCAGACTCTACGCCAAAGCACCTCTGTGCATCATTATGGCAGTCAATTAATTTCCATGGCTTCTCTAAGGTCAGTAGCTATGCCACTTAACCCTTGGGTGTGTCTTATATCCTTAATTCATGTGCAGAGACTACCATGCATTGTAATAACGGCTCATAACCACCTTATACAGTTGCTTATTCCAGCCTCAGGTGTTGATGCACATAGGGAACTATCTACGGGTTTCTCATTGCAACATTGTCCAATCAGCATCCTATATTTGCATTTATCCTTTATTTTATTTTTATCTCTAACATTGTATGAGCACCATAAAGTTTGTCTTGATGTCTACTAGTTTACTGGAAGAAGGAACTGAAGCAATAGTACAAGAGTATGATACTAACATGATATCATAGTGTTGTGTGTACCTCTGAATAATCAACCCAGGTGAACCTCATTCAGCTGTAGTTCTGAGAAAGCGGTAATACAGCTCCAACATTATTACCCTGGAGAGTGCAACTCGCTTTCCAATTTTCTTCACCCATTTTAATCACTTAGGATTGAATTGTTAATTATTTTGTTACTTTGTAATGTCTAATTTTGTCTGTACATATACCTTCTACATATATAAAATGGTATTGCAAAATGTATTATCATAATATAAATGAAGATTTAAAAAAAAAAAAATTCTCCTTGCTTATTAAACCAGTTGGATCTGTCATACCGTAAAAATGACATGTAGCTTTACGGAAGTTTTACAAAGATAACAATCACACTTGGGCCCTGCTCCTTGAATGGTCTCAAATATACAGTAATTGCCACAAAAAGAGACCACTTTGTAAATGGCACGTGGTAAGTGGGGGCCTACTGCAAATTTTGCACTGGGGCCAGGAGCTTTGTTACACCCATTTCAGAGCCTTTTCTATTCTAGGTACAGTCTTTTTATCCAAATCACTTACACTGGAATACAAAAGTGTTAATTCTTGCAGTTTTGTGTGATTGTTCTCAGTGAGAGAAACCAAGGAATCTTGTAGATAGGATACCTTTTAATGGCTAACAAAAATACATGATGTTACAGCAAGTTTTCGGGATATCGACCCTTCGCCAGGCAATTAAAAGGTATCATCTCTACAAGATTATTTGCTTTCTCTTGCTGGGAACAATCACACGTTACTCTACTGGCTAACATGGTGCCAAGCCTTTTTTTCTTTTTGCATCTTTTAAACATCAACTTTATACTTCTCATATTTATAGTAAAAGGAAGGATTTAAAAAGAGCTGAAGGCCTATTAAGTTGCTGACAGTCATCCTAACGATTATCGCTCCTGTGTTATGGAGTTGGGTGAATGGAGTTGGTGTGCAGGGGGATCTCTTCTAGCCGTTCACCTCCATTCAGAGTAAACAGGCAGTCGTTGATAGATGAACCACTGCCTGTTTAAATGGGTTGATAGTTGTTTGATTTGTATGCCGGCCTAAACTTAGCAAGGAATGATAAGTAAACAAATCGTTGTTTAGTCGTTGTCCATGTTTAGACTTAATAATTATCATTCAGTATTGGAGGATCCAGAGATTAATTGAACAATAGTCATTTCATCTACAGTATATAAAAGGGTCCTTAGAGTTTAATTTATGCAATACACTTGGGGGTGGGAGGGGGGATGCCAGAAAAGAGCAATTCATTGTATTAGAATTTCACAATGTATCTCAAATGATCTATTAACTATATTCTATGGCTCGTTACAGCTATGAGAACACCAAATATATGTATGGTTTTTTTTTCTTTTACATGTTATGACAGTTATGTAATTAAAACTTGTTTTAAATTATTATGTGTATTCTACTTTTGTACATTAACTACTACTACACTACTACATCAACCCTAAGTTGGTCATCGTGTGGGTATAGCAATGTTTGGCCATTTTTTTTTCTCAGACAAATCATTGAAATTCCATGTTCAACTTTGAAGTTGACATAAGGACCTTCTGTGTTATTTGCTTAGTGGGGAAGCACTTAAAGAGAAATTTAAAGCAATTTAAGTCAAATACCCACTAAATTACAAAATGTGTTTTATATACTCAAAGGAAGACAAGCAAAATAAAATATAGTCCTTGCATGATGTGATCTCATAAATTCAATGCTGAATTTCTGAAATGCCGCCGATATTGTTAAAATAATATTTTAAGTGTTCATGGGGCCTTTTATGCCATAGAAAAAAAATCAGCTGCAGGATGGTCACATATGGCCACACAGCATGCCATCACATTGTAAGCTGAGGGGGAAGCTGTAACTTTTTATTCTTTGTTTAGTTTATCTCCCTGTACGTTGCACATGGTCTGAGACTCCCACGGGATGCTATGTGATTTGCTGTAGAAGATATCAATAAATCCACAGTCACTTCTAAAGCTAATATACGTGTGGAATAAGAAAACTGCTGATTTATTTCCATTGTAGTGGATGTATAACTTCATACTACCTCATATAGAGGAGACCTTAATCCTACATACACTGATCATGTTAGTCAGAGGCTACTATTTAGATATACCATCCATGAAACATTATATTATTAGATCTATTAGATAGATGATAGATAAATACAGGGGCATAACTATAGAGGATGCAGTGGATGCAGTGGATGCAGTTGCACCCGGGCCCAGGAGCCTTGGGGGGCCCATAAGGCCTCTCTTCTCCATATAGGGAACCCAGTACTATGAATAAAGCATTATAGTTTGGGGCCCCGTTACAGGTTTTGCATTGGGGGCTAGGAGCTTCAGGTTATGCCTCTGGATAGATAGATAGATAGATAGATAGATAGATAGATAGATAGATAGATAGATAGATAGATAGATAGATAGATGTAGGAACTGTAGGATGCATGAATCCTCATATTAACTATATTATTATTCCACAAATGATTGAGAGATTTGAGAACATATGTTAAGCAAACTAATATTTTTTCCCCACTGTTGCCAAATTGAAGGGTCTTTAGATACACTCAAATAAGAAATTAATGTCAACTTCAAGAATGTTGGTAATTTTTCTTAGCGCCTTATTGAATAAGTCTATTGACGTAATAGGGAAATATGAAATATAGCATAATATATACAATACAAATATTCATTATATTTTAATAGAAGCGGCTCAAAACTGTGTTCTAGCAATTAGTAGAGCTAAACATACAATATCTTCTAACATGTTTTAGTTTTATGCCACTTTCTGCCATTTTTCACTTTTGCTGCAGGTTTTGTTGTTGATTTGTAGCAAAGTCGTTAGTGGAAAATCTTTTCTACATCTAGATAGTTTATATGGGCAAATCTCTCCCATTATTTCTTAGACATTTCATATGCTTGGCTATTGAATATGGTGGAGATCTTGGGCGGCTATGCCTTTTTACAGTGCATGGAGTCAAAACTTTTAGTTTAGGCTTTTGACACTCCCGGTATGGTCACCTGTCTCTGATTCTCCCAGCGATCAGCTGTACAAGGGGTTAGAACACTAAGGCTGCCTGCACACTGACGGGTCGGATTCCTCGTGCGGGATCCCGCAGCGGAATCCAACACTCTGCCGAGCCGGTGACCCCTGCGTACTTGTCCGCAGTCTTTTAATTTATGCTGCGGATGCGCGGGCCATCGCGCTGCCGGACATGTGCAGTACAGATAATGCTGCGCTATCGCTAGGCAATGACGTGGATCCCGCGACCTTTCCCAAATGATGACTGCCGCAGGGCCATGGGTTGGACTTCAATGGAAGCCGTCTATGCGGAATCCACACAGAATTGCAGCATGCTGGGATTTCTCCTGTATGAGTGGAAAATCGCAATCGATTTCCACTCGTGTAGAGGAAAGCGGGTTTTACCATAACATGCTATAACTGGCATTTGCTGCGGAATCCTAAGATGGACGCGCACTCCGGATTCCGCAATGCAAATCCACCCGTGTGCAGGCGGCCTATTTCATTCATTTTTCAGGGCTTCTTCAGACGTCCGTAATTTTGCCCCATTCTGTGGCTGAGAAAATCACTGCCGTAAAACAGGATGAAAAGAAAGCACTGATTTCTATAGTTAAAGGGGTTGTCCCGCGGCAGCAAGTGGGTCTATACACTTCTGTATGGCCATATTAATGCACTTTGTAATGTACATTGTGCATTAATTATGAGCCATACAGAAGTTATAAAAAGTTTTTCACTTACCTGCTCCATTGCTGGCGTCCTCGTCTCCATGGTTGCTGTCTAATTTTCGCCGTCTAATGGCCAAATTAGACGCGCTTGCGCAGTCCGGGTCTTCTTATCTTCTCAATGGGGCTCCGTGTAGCTCCGTGTAGCTCTGCCCCGTCACGTGCTGATTCCAGCCAATCAGGAGGCTGGAATCGGCAATGGACCGCACAGAAGCCCTGCGGTCCACGGAGGGAGAAGATGCCGGCGGCCATCTTCACCGGGTAAGTAAGAAGTCACCGGAGCGCGGGGATTCAGGTAAGCGCTGTCCGGTGATCTTTTTTAACCCCTGCATCAGGGTTGTCTCGCGCCGAACGGGGGGGGGGGGGTTGGAAAAAAAAAAAAACCCGTTTCGGCGCGGGACAACCCCTTTAAGTTTTCACTATGGGAATTCTTGCGCGTTAATACTATGTGCGAGGAAAGATAGGACTTGCCCTATCTTTCTCGCATGTAGTTTGTCTACGTGCGGCGAAGATAGGGCAGGACCAATCTTCCTGCTTTTCTTCAAACTCGTGTGTAATAGCGTGGAGTTTGAATAGTCAAAAAAAGAAACTGGTTCATGCGCTAATACGCTCTGTTGCGGCGAGTCTGTTTAAGCCCTAACAATTATGGTGCCCAGGCAGACTTGACCAATTAATTAGCGATGGTACAGTATATTCTAGTTATGAGTCACATTACCTAACACTGATATAAAAAAAAAAATCAGCTCTATATAATTATGTATATTAAATTGCTATGGACATGCAGTAAGAATTTCTGGTGTCCAACTTTCCTAACACTTCAATTGTATAAACTTCTAAAGGACCTGTAAAACTGTCTTATGGACACAAAGCCAATTTCTGTACTATCAGTATATATACAGAATGTATATGATATATACATTCTATTAATGTGCTACTGTATTACCTTGTGAATTAACGCCATATTTGCATTTAGACTGTTCAATTAACACAAACACTGAGGTGTTGAAAAGTAATTGGCTTATGGGGAACACAGTACTGCAGTAAGGAATACAGAAATGTGTTCTTAAGTAAAGAAGTGCAAATAAGGTTCTGTTCGGCATACATGCTGGAAGAATCTCTGGATACTGTATATACAAGCCAAATGAACGGCCCGGACATATACTAACGTATTCCATTCCTGGTCAACGTTTTCCCCAGATCTGAATTTTCATATGAATTAATTTTCTCATTCCTTGTATTTTTTCATTCTGTACAAACCCATTTGGGATGTGGCCTATTTTGGGCCGGCAAGATATAGCACTTCTTTCTTTTTCTCCCCTCCACATGATGAGACCAATAACTATTTATTTTTACGAAGATGTAGCTGTATTAGTGCTTTGTTTTGTGAGACGAGTTGCTGTTTTAATGGCTCTCTGTTGGTTATGTACAATGTTTTGTATAACTTAGATTAATTGTTGCAGGGATCTAACTCTTTCCAATCCAATTTGTGTCCCGGTTTTCCTAGGGGGGTTACTGTTTTTCTGCCATTATACAATGGCGCTATATGCTGACTAAAGCCAGTACTGCATGAGGTGACACGTTGGATAGGCTCTGACAGCAGAGAGGCTGGCAATATACAGTAAGAGAACCCGGACAGACGTCTTCCAACATCGGAGCTGTACAGCCTTAAATCATAATGTCTTCAGACGTCAGACAGTGGATTGCAAAGGGTTTAAAAAAAAACAAAAACAACACTTCCACCATTGTTATATGAGTATTCATTTTACAGGGTTAACTGCGTAGTATTAATAACATGTTTTATTTTACCATGTACAAACTAGAAAAATCCAGCGCTCGTAAGGACAGACTTAGGGATAGCCTCTGTTCCAAGTATATTCATTTAATCCAGTGCAACGCGTTTCATCGCTAGCATGCGACTTCATCAAGGTGCTTGATAAAGTCGCATGCTAGCGACGAAATGCGTTGCCCTGGATTAAATGAATATACTTGGAACAGAGGCTATCCCTAAGTCTGTCCTTACGAGCGCTGGATTTTTCTAGTTTGTACATGGTTTACATAGTCGGTCCCACCTTGCAGTTGGACACAAGAGCCCGGCAGCTCTCCTGAGCATCCATCAGGACCTAAGGAACGGCGGGTACAGCTCTGTTACATTGGTTATAAGCGAACCAGGACGTGGAGGTGTTAGTGAAGCTTTTTCCCAGGAGACCCACTAAGAACCGGGTAAATCCTTACTTATCCATCTATATGTAAGGCCAAAAAAAGACATATGTCCATCCAGTTAAGCCTATTACCCCCCCCCCCCCCCCTCCCCAATGTTGATCCAGAGGACGAAAAAAACACAATGAGGTAGAAGCCAATTTTCCCAATTTAAGAAAGAAATTCCTTCCTAACTCTAATCTGGCAATCAGAATAATCCCTGGATCAACAACCCTACTGAAGTCATAAGTGATTATAACATATAATATTGTATCACTTAAGAAAGGCGTCCGGGCCCCTCTTGTACTCTTATCACCATCACCACATCTTCAGGCAGAGAGTTTCATAGTTCCACTGCTCTTACAGTAAGGAACCCCCTTCTATGTTGGTGTAGAAACCTTCTTTCCTCTAGACGTAGAAGTCGCCCTCTTGTTATAGACACCGTCTTGGGTATAAATAGATGATGTAAGACATTTCTGTATTGTCTCGCGATATATTTATACATAGTTAATCATGGAGAATCAGATTGTATGGACCCCCACTGGTCACTACTGCACTCCACTGCCACAAATCTACATGAAAAATTCACAACATTTCCACTATGTGTGAATTTAGCCTTGCACTTTTATAATATAAAATGATGGTAGCTAAAATGACATAGCACAGATTATTTAATTGATTTTCAGTTTTATGCTTATAGTCATGCTTCATTACATCAGTATTTAGTTTTTTTTAGCATATTACCTCTTATATGTACAGTATATTATCTGTTATTCATTGGTCTTTCTCAGGACTAATCATAGGTGTTTAGCAGTTTACAATACCACTTGATTGTCCTATTTTCAAAATGACTGAGGCCATTACCCTGTTAATCCTGATTACAGTAATGCCCCTTTTAAATAAGCCGATTCTCGTTTGAATGAGCTAATAAGCGAGTGACGTCACCGCTAACTTGTCGCACTGGGTCAGCCTGTTTAGACAGGCAACTCATTGTTGAGAATTGTTCACTTCTCGTTCATCATTATGGGAAACACTGAGCAGGGAGCGTTTAAATACAACGATAATTGAATGATCCAACGATGATTTTGAAGTTGGCTGTAACTGAGCAATAAACAAAAAGTGACCGATTCTTGTTCGTTTTTTGGCTGTTGGCGCAAGTTTGAACTGAATCATTCATTTCGCTGATTTGTACGATTTTTTAGAACGATAATTGTTCTGCCTAAACGCAGCATAAATTACAGTAGCTATCACTCAATCAGAAGGAGGATATAAGATTAAGGCCTTAGTCAGACGGGCGTTTTTTCGCGCGATTTGCGGATCGCATGACGGATGCGCATCCGCAAATCGCGTGACCGGTGCGCGCAAGTCGCCCGCAAATCGCCCGAAAATCTGCTCCTAGCCGCGTTTCATTAGAAACGGGCCGGAGCTGTCCAGCGCATTGCATTCAATGGAGACGGCAATACAGCAGTCTCCATTGAAAGCAATGCGCTGCGGGCGAGCCCGGGATGAATTGTCGGTAAGGGCTTAAATATATAAGCCCTTACCTGCAATTCATCCTAAAATGTGTAAAAATAAAAAAAAATTGTATACTCACCTGCCGGCAGCCGGAGCTCCGAGCGGCCGTCCTGCAGTGGGTGTGAGTCAGACCTGCCCCCTGATTGGCTCAGCGCTGAGCCAATCGGAGGCATGCCTCACTCACACCCATTCATGAATGGATGTGAGTCAGACCTGCCCCTGATTGGCTCAGCGCTGAGAGGCAGCAGTCACTCACCCATTCATGAATTCATGAATGTGTGTGTGAGTGAAACCGGCCTCTGATTGGTCAGGCTGTGACCAATCAGAGGCAGATCATTCAGCAGGCGGGGATTTTAAAGCCCCGCAGGCTGAATAGTGCCGAGAAGCAGTTCAAGAGAACTGACAGCGGCCGCGGCTGGACTCCGGCTGCAGCGGAAAGGTGAGTATACAATTTTTTTTTATTTTAACACATTTTAGGATGAATTGCAGGGAAGGGTTTATATATTTAACCCCTTCCCGACAATTCACCCCGCGCACGCCGGCAGCCCATTGCTTTCAATGGAGCGGCTGTATTGCCGCTCCATTGAATTCAATGGGCAAACATCGTTCTTCTCTGCCACAGCTGTTACAGCTGTGGCAGAGAAGAATGATTTGTCTTCTATATGTTCTCAATGGGGTCGGCGCTGCTGCCGCCGGCCCCATTGAGCACATATAGAGAAGAGAACAGGAATCGCAGATCGCAGATAGGTGCGATCTGCGATTTTTTGTTCTATAATTTATCAGACGAGCGCATAAAAAGCGCTCATGTGTCCGATACCATTGCAAAGCAATGGTTTTAAAAAATCGCCGGACGCATGCGCATGCGCAAATCGCGGCTAAAAACGCCCGTCTGACTGAGCCCTTAGGCCTCTTTCACATGAGTTCTGCATTTTCACGTAAAATGCATCATGTGATAAAATTGTGGCAATGCAGCATTGGCGCAATCTAATTTCTAAAAGAATCAGTGTTTTCTCGTCTATTCACATGGCCGCACTGGGTGAATGGACACAGCAGCGGCGCCTGGCAGAATGGCTCTATTTAGCTTAAATAGCTAAATAGAAGCAGCTGTCTTCTTCAATGAGCGCTGGAGCAGGTAAACCCCCTCCCTTCCCTTTTTTCAGCTCCCAAAGCAATCTATAGGAGCTCCCCGCAATTTTCCGCAAACAATAGGTCATGTCCTATCTTTTGACACTGCAGTGAAAAATCACGTCTGAAAATGGATTTTCAGTCACACTGTTTTCTCAAGGCAAAAAATCGCCCATGTAAATGAATGCATGGGAATCTAATGCTTTACTTGGTAGCGATTGTGGGATTTTTTTTGCAGTGAATAGCTGTGAGAAAATGCTTGCGTGAAAGAGGCCTTAGAGCTTATTCAAACTGGCATCTGTGTTTTTACATAACAACACATGAACAGGCGCACAAATCTAAGGTTTGTGCTCCCGTTCAGACAGTCCTGGCCCAGCGCATATACGGCGAGCCAGCAAAGCCGCTGGGCAGGGAGAGACAGTTTAGCTCTGGTAAACTGTCTCCCCTTCCCTCCTCCTCGCCGTCTCTCGGCAAGGAGAGGAGGCGGGACAGGGCAGGAGCTAGTGTGCTAAGCTCCCTCCCCCTTTCCACCCCTTGTCACAGCCAGCAATGGGAGGGGGCGGAAGCTTAGCAACTAGCTCTGCCCCGCCCCTCCAATTGTCAACAGCCGGAAGGGGCAGAGAGGAGCAGGGAAGGGGGTGGGAGTTTAGCAGTCACTCCCTCCCCCCTACCTTCTCTGGCAGCTGTCATAGGCTCTCATAGGAGTCTATGCAGCCCCTGGCGTAAAAGCGCCCAGCCAAAATGCACTTGGCCGGCTTGGCGCTTTTACTCTGCGGAAATATGCCGATGTGAACCCATTCGTTGTAAACCAATGCATCAGAGGGGCAGCGGATATTGGCCGGGCGTGAAAGCGCGGCAGATATACGGTCGTGTGAATCCAGCCTTAGATAGAGTATTTAAGGGATCGTTTTATTATCACCCTACAAAAGCAGTAACAATTTCTGAATGATATATCTAAATCACCATTCAGTTAATGTCAGGTAATTTTTTTCAGTTTGTACTTTGTATTTTCGTACTAATTGAATGCAGTGTAAAAGTCTATTGAAAATGCTTTACTTCCCTTTTCATTCTGTACACTGAGCAGCTTGTTTGTGTTCCTTATAGCTAATGCTATAGCTGTGTAGCTGGGCTGCCGCTGCCTTCCTGTGAAGGGGAGGAGTTATTACTTTAAGGGTGACTAGTACTACCTACTAGCGTTTTTTTCCACTGTGAATTCACTGCATTTTTTTTCCAATTGTCAATGGGACTTTCTAATGTTAAAAACGCAATGCACCAAAAACACAAGTTGCGTTACGTTTTTAACATTAGAAAGTCCCATTGACAACTGAAAAAAAAAACGCAGCGAATTTGCAGCGGAAAAAAAAATGCTAGTTGGTAGTCACCCTAAGGCTGGACACCCACTGGCGTTTTATTCTCTCTTGCGCTGCGAGAGCAAGTGAAAACACTCCCCTCGCAGCGTTAGAAAAAAGCCGGGATGACGCCAGGTTTCTTCTTCATAATAATCACCTTTATGCCCAATACACACAGGCGGATTTTTACTGTGGAATCTGCATGCTCCATTTTCCTGCGGTTCTTGCTCGTGTCAGACCTGTGGCCTGCGCACAATAGACATTGCGGACGGGCCGTGGATTGCACAGGAAAAGCAGTAGTTTAAAAATAAAACATTTGTACTACGCATATCCGTCGGCGAGCCGTGCAAACCATTTGCAGTGTAGAGAAGCTGGAAGAAGAGAGGTCCACGCGGGTGCCTCTAAGGAGGATGACAGGTATGCAGGGTCACCCACCGTGGTCAGGGCCGGATTCCGTGTGGGATTCCATAGCTGGAATCCGGATGTACCCTGTAAGCCCCGCCTTATTTATATAGTACATACATTTATTGACGACAAGGAGGAGGAAGAAGGATGGTGGCTTAGTGATTAGCACTGTTGCCTTGCAGCACTGGGGTCCTAGGTTGAAATCTGACCAAAGTCAACATTTGCATGGAATTAAATAAAGGTGATTATTATGAAACACAGGGGGAATGTACAAACTCTATGTAAATGTTGTCGGATTTGAACTTTTCACTACAACGCAACAGTGCTAGCCGCTGACCCACAGATGAACCACCACCACTGTTTGGCCAGGATCATTATTATTGGAACTAATTCAGACTGAATCGAAATTAATTCAGAAATTCAGTGAACTGGCAGAACTTTTCAAGAGTTCACTCATCTCTAATAAATATATTCAGTCTCTTTTAGTTTATGGTAAACTAATTGTAAACTCATGTTGTAAACTTGCTATGCAATCCTGATACACCGTATTTAGTATTTCAGTAGCGTTTTAGCACCTGGTCCTTGATCACTGATTATTTGGCCCAAGGGAGGTTGTCTAGTTCGTGATGGTCCAATGGTCTGCACTTCCTATAAGCTGTTTGCAACCATACAAGGAAATCTGTATGGCTGAAAAATAGCTGTCAGAGGGATGAAAATAATTATTTCCTTTGTCAGAAAGGTAGGGATATTGCCCATAAATTCGGTTTTAGAGGCCTGTTGAGTTAGGGTCCATTGGTACAGAGTAAACCAAAACATTTGCTTTGACTTTCCTGTAATTATTAGGAATAGAGATGAGCAAACCTACTCGTTTCGAGTAATTGAGTAATTACTTGATCGAGCACCGCGATTTTTGAGTAAATCCGTACTCGGGTGAAAAGATTCGGGGGGCGGCGGGGGGAGGCGTGGTGGAGCGGGGGGTAGCAGCGGGGGGAACAAGGGGGAGCCCTCTCCCTCTCCCCCCCCCACTCCCCGCTGGAACCCCCCACTCACCCACGGCGCCCCCCGAATCTTTTTGCCCGAGTACGGAAGTACTCGAAAATCGCGTCGCTCGGGCGAAAAAGGGACGTGGCCGTGTACGCTTGCTCATCTCTTATTAGGAACTTTAGTGTGAATTATTAATGCTGTTACTTAGTGTATCAGATACTGTACATGTCTAGTAGTACTTGCTCAATAATTCTAAAATTACCGTATATACTTGAGTATTAGCTGACCAGAGTATAAGCCGAGTCAATAAGTTTTACCACATAAAACTGGTAAAACTTATTGACTTGAATATAAGCTGAGCTATACTTGAGTATACATTAGGTAAAGTAAAACTGCAATACTCACCTCCTAGCCAGTGTCTGTGTCCCCGCCGCAGTGGTCTCCCGGGCGGTGCGGCAAGCTGCTTGAGAATTCTCACCGCTGTCATCTCTCTGCTCGGCTTTGAATTCCCCCGCTGTCAGTGCTGTGTAAGTAAGTGATGTGATTGAATCGAGCGCCAGCCAATCACAGCCATTCAGTGATATCATCCACTGAATGGCTGTGAATGATCAAGCGCCAGCTGTGATTGGCTGGCGCTCGATCCAATCACAGCACTTACCTACACAGCGCTGATGGCGGGGGAATTCAAAGCTAAGCAGGGAGATGACAGTGGGGAGAATTCTCAAGCAGCTTGCCGCACCGCCTGGGAGACCATCGTGCCGGGGACACAGATGCCGGCTGGGAGGTGAGAATTGTGGGGTTTTTGTTTTTGTTGTTTTTTGTTTTTTTTTACCTCACTCGAGTATAAGCCAAGGGGGTCTTTTTCAGCATAAAACAATGTGCTGAAAAACTAGGCTTATACTTGAGTTTATATGGTACATATCATTTATAGATCAGAACCAAGTAGTTGACAAACATACGAGAAGACTTGGGAAATTGAGAAGAGGTAAATACTATTGCACTGTGTGTTTATGTAAATTGACATTTTCCTTTACCATAGCATGTTAACTTAAGAAGGGGGTTTTGTGTGTGTAATTGTCATCAGTTCATAAAGGCAAGGTCTGGTATGTATATGGACATCTTCTAATAGATAGTTATTCAGCTTTCTGAAATGGTGCAAGATGATGACATCACATTTTACCAATCTCGTAAGATAGATACTTGGATCATGCATAGTAAATCACATGATGGAATTGTCTTTGTTTTTTATATATTTTTACAGCCCTTTTCTACAATCAGCTTTCGCGAGTTAACTCTATGAACTGTTCTCATGCCCCATCAATCGTTAAAGTGTAAGTAAGGTAAAGAGCCACATAGAAGAACATAAGACTTCAACTCTTACAGGTTGATTTTAAATCTTTTTTCTGATAATCCCTGTTGGTTTTTTTATACGTCCTGTTTTATATAAGGGGGTTAATTCTGTTACACAATAATTAATGCCAACGACTTCAGGGCTTTGAAAGTCACTGTGCTATTTAGGTATCAGATTAGTGAACACGATTACATAACTAATTGCCTGACTAACTGCTGATGGATATGTTCCATTAGGATTTACTGCTCTATGCTTTTTCTTTTTCTTTTGGTCCCTGTAGAGATTATGTTTACTGACTTGTAATAGCTGGTGAAAGGCGGCTTGTCCAACATGGCAGCAAGCTATTTATGAGCGAAAGATTGGTGTTCAAAGCTTGCATTCATTATTTGCTTTCGGCTGTGAAAGTAGTTGGGGATCTGTACGGGGAAGTATAATCATTTATCAAATCATTTTTTAATTCCTGTGGAAACTATTCTTTTAGGCATCAGTGAACACAACATATAAATCACATGTTTATTAGCATTATATGGGGATGGGTGTTTCTAGTTGGCATTGCAGAGTTTTACATGAATGAATGGTTTACAATGACATAAACGTAATTCAAAGGGAGAAATTAAATATTAGCTTAGATCAGCCTTTCAAGCTAGATTTATTAAGAAAAGCAAATATTTTATGGGTTTTATGAATGGTTTACAGAATTCCAGAAATAGCTACTGCTGATGAGATGCATGCCTTTTTTTCATTGAAAGCCCAAGACGGTGCCTTTTTTCACCCAAGTTTCATATAAAGTACTCATGCAGTCTATTGTAAGCCTTCTGCAAAAGAAAATGGGCTCCCAACCAATTGTCCAACTCTCTAAACCGGAGGTTCATGCAAGGGACAGGGACCAATGGCCTACTCTAGCTGAAGCTTAGGGACAATCCATTTGTGCTCATGCATTTACACAAGTTGGCACTTATACATCCACTGGAGATCAAAAATCTACATTAGGCTAGCCCAAAAGAGAATCTGGGCTACAGGGATGCAATGAACCTTAGAGCCACTTCCGCATGGATCTGAAGCCATCCAAAGTAACATACAATCATGCAAAGTGAACATACAGTGAATATAAAAAGTAAATAAAAGTGCCCTGCTTAGCCAGTCCAGCCTAATGGCAGGAAGTGTAGGGTGGTCCAAAGGCATGGTGACACCTGAATAAATGGAAAACAGTGGTTGGGAATGCCATCCTGTGTATGGCATGTTGCTAAGGGGATGGGGAAAATATGTGAGGGGTGATGTCCAACATGGCGGCCATTTTAAAAGCTTCCTTCTTGGAGCCAAGTCAATATTTTCAAATGGGAAGAGGTGCATGAGGCATATGTATGTGATAGAGAATTTAATGACAAATCCAAATCTTGCTTAAATGTGACATACTTTTATTCATGCCAAAGTTATTATCAAATTTCTCTTTGTTACAGACACAGATATGGCTGTGAGATTAACATACGAGTAGAAGACAGAGATTGCGCTAATCTCGGGAGAGCAAAGTACGCAAGTCATTGCAGTAGATTTCAATAGTCGGCACCCTAACAGATCACCAATCTACCATGGCACACTTGGCACACACGTGGCACGCTTGCTAAATTTTACCAAACAGGTTCTGTGTTGGACATGTCAAAAAGTGGATGTAAGAAAACTACCATAGACAAAGCAACAATAGCCATCCTGTCATCCCTCTGCAAGAACCTAAATTGTAGCACCAGGCGTTTGTCTCGGGAGAGTGGGGTGAGTTGAATCACCATTGGGCGGATACTGGCTACGTAAAAATGGCACCCGTACAAGATCCAGTTGCTGCATCATTTCAGTAAGGATGATCCCGATCAGCATCTCGAATTTGGAGAATGAGTGTCACAGCAATTGCAACATGACCACATTTAACAGAGACAGTACTGTACAGTGATGAAGCAAATTTTTGTATGAACACGGAGATGATCAAACAAAACCTGAGCTACTGGCCTGACACAAAAACTGCACTGGACAGATCTCTCCAATTTGGTTGGCACACAGAAAGTCATGGTGTGGTGCGCTGTGTGGGGCACAAAGATAGTGGGCGCATTCTACATTGATAGTAACCTTACTGCTGCTAAGTATTTGTAATTTTGTACGTGACAAGGTGTTCCCATCATTGTGTAATGAAGATGGCACATTCCAAGAGTTCCTCAAACAAGATGGTACTCACCCTCATTTTGGATATCCATGAGTTATTGGGTCAGCGGTTTCCGGGGAAGTGGATTAGGAATTATGGCACAGTGGAGTGGCCCCTATGCTTGTCGGATCTCATGCCCTTTGATTTCTGACTGTGAAATCATGTCAAGTCCAGGGTTTACACAGTGAAAAATCTAGAGGGTGGTGCACATGTGTGAGAGGGTGAGACAGCCTCCAATATGTGTACATTGTTCTTGTTACTGTAAATAGTCCACTACTGTGTGTTTTATTATTTGTCCACAAGAGGTCGCTGTTCTGCAGGAAAGATTTTGGTCAAGCTGTGAGGTGACAGGACAATGGTAGCCTGTGATTGGAGCACCCGTTGCCTGGTTACAGCGTGCGCACGGGAGGAGAGAAAATTAAAAGCGTGCGTACACTGTGAGGTGTCAGTTGGTCGAGGAAGCCATCTGAGTGGAGCTATGGAAGAGGGAAGGAGGTCGTATCCTGAAGGGATCGGAGCTGCAGCGGATTCAGATTTTGACCAGATGCCAGCTGGATGGGAGAAGACTTGCTGCCGGGGATGTTGCTGAACAACCGGAGCGAGACTGGATATTGTGTGGACAATACTGGATTCCACTGAGGAAGTGAGTAACGGCTTTTTGCGGTACCGCACACTTTTCTGGAGGAGCCCCTCATCCGTCTAGACGTTTTGGCTGATCAAACAGCAGACCAATCTACGTGCACGCAAGACACCAGATTTTGGCGCCAAGTTACTTGGGACTGCATTTTGACCTGTAGTTAGATTAGGTAGGGTTATGGACCGTGTCAGGCCACACTTCAGTGGGATCGCCATAGTGGCTGGCAGGCCACACTTCAGCCGTCAGTAAGAAGTCTCTGGAGAACATTCACCTGGCTATAGAGCCGCTGTTATTTATACATATCCCTTATTGTATTGGGTTTGGGGGGATAGAGTCTGTGTGGGTAAGTTTGTAAGCTGTTGTGCTGCACCGCCGGTACTCAGATCACTCTCCCTTTCCTTTTTTCCTTAGTAGCGGTATTAATAGGAAACAAGGGGCAGGATTATTTAGGCCTGCCCATTAGGTAAAAGCATAGTCTATTATAGTAGCGCCCTTTGGGGAGTACAGCGCTGTACAGCACAAGGGCCTCAGCCATCTGGCTGACTGTATGTGAGTTTTGTTGGGTTACCCATTGTTTGTGGTCACGTGGGCCACAGGGCTTTAGTAAAATTCGGTTTGCACCTGAACTGGTGTCAGAGACGTTTTTCTTGTTTGTGACTTCGCTGTATCCTGGGGAGCCCACCCCGACACACGGCTTACAACTTGGCGTAGTCGGCAGGATACAGCGACCGTTATGGACGGAAATGCGTCAGGAATTAATCCAGTGGTGCCGGCCCAGGGTTCAGCTGAGGGTGCCCCAGCACTGCCATTACAACCCCCGCCTGTCACTTTAGCCCAGGTAGGATACTTGTCAGTTGGGGCATTAATGCAGCAACTCCCCAAATTCAACGGAAAAAACATGACGTTGCAGGACTGGGCCGAAAGGGTGCGGAGCGTGGTTAAAATGTGCAACCTGACCCCTGAGCTGCGTGAGGAAATAGCATTGGGGGCCTTAGAGGATTCGGAGGAAGAACAGCAGGACGATGAGGTGACTGACCCCACCTGGTTTGCTAAGCCTACTGAGGACAGGTCTTCAGAGGGGGAGGCAAGTGCAGCAGCAGGGCAGGTTGGAAGAGGCAGTGCGGTGGCCTGGGGTAGAGGCAGGGCCAGACCGAATAATCCACCAACTGTTTCCCAAAGCGCCCCCTCGCGCCATGCCACCCTGCAGAGGCCGAGGTGCTCAAAGGTCTGGCAGTTTTTCACCGAGAGTGCAGACGACCGACGAACAGTGGTGTGCAACCTTTGTCGCGCCAAGATCAGCCGGCGAGCCACCACCACCAGCCTCACCACCACCAGCATGCGCAGGCATATGATGGCCAAGCACCCCACAAGGTGGGACGAAGGCCGTTCACCGCCTCCGGTTTGCACCACTGCCTATCCCCCTGTGCCCCAACCTGCCACTGAGATCCAACCCCCCTCTCAGGACACAGACACGACCGTCTCCCGGCCTGCACCCACACCCTCACCTCCGCTGCCCTCGGCCCCATCCACCAATGTCTCTCAGCGCACCGTCCAGCCATCGCTAGCGCAAGTGTTTGAGCGCAAGCACAAGTACACTGCCACGCACCCGCACGCTCAAGCATTAAACGTGCACATAGCCAAATTGATCAGCCTGGAGATGCTGCCGTATAGGCTTGTGGAAACGGAGGCTTTCAAAAACATGATGGCGGCGGGCCCGCACTATTCGGTTCCCAGTCGCCACTACTTTTCCCGATGTGCCGTCCCAGCCCTGCACGACCACGTCTCCCTCAACATTGTACGCGCCCTCACCAACGCGGTTACTGCCAAGGCCCACATAACAACGGACACGTGGACAAGCACAGTTTGGCAGGGCCACTATATCTCCCTGACGGCACATTGGGTGAATTTAGTGGAGGCTGGGACAGAGTCAGAGCCTGGGACCGCTCACGTCCTACCCACCCACAGAATTGCAGGCCCCAGCTCGGTGCTGGTATCTGCGGCGGTGTATGCTTCCTCCACTAAACCACCCTCCTCCTCCTCCTACGCAACCTCTGTCTCGCAATCAAGATGTGTCAGCAGCAGCACGTGACCAGCAGTCGGTGTCGCGCGGCGTGGCAGCACAGCGGTGGCCAAGCGTCAGCAGGCCGTGCTGAAACTACTCAGCTTAGGAGAGAAGAGGTACATGGCCCATGAACTGCTGCAGGGTCTGACACAGCAGACCGACCGCTGGCTTGCGCCGCTGAGCCTCCAACCGGGCATGGTCGTGTGTGACAACGGCCGTAACCTGGTGGCGGCTCTGCAGCTCGGCAGCCTCACGCACGTGCCATGCCTGGCCCATGTCTTTAATTTGGTGGTTCAGCGCTTTCTGAAAAGCTACCCACGCTTGTCAGACCTGCTCGTAAAGGTGCGCCGGCTCAGCGCACATTTCCGCAAGTCCAACACGGACGCTGCCACCCTGCGCACCCTGCAACATCGGTTTAATCTGCCAGTGCACCGACTGCTGTGCGACGTGCCCACACGGTGGAACTCTACGCTCCACATGTTGGCCACGCTCTATGAGCAGCGTAGAGCTATAGTGGAATACCAACTCCAACATGGGCGGCATAGTGGGAGTCAGCCTCCTCAATTCTTTACAGAAGAGTGGGCCTGGTTGGCAGACATCTGCCAGGTCCTTGGAAACTTTGAGGAGTCTACCCAGATGGTGAGCGGCGATGCTGCAATCATTAGCGTCACCATTTCTCTGCTATGCCTCTTGAGAAGTTCCCTGCAAAGCATAAAGGCAGACGCTTTGCGCTCGGAAATGGAGGCGGAGGAAGACAGTATGTCGCTGGATAGTCAGAGCACCCTCCTGTCTATATCTCAGCGGGTTGAGGAGGAGAAGGAGGAGGAGGTGGAGGAGCATGAGGAGGAGGGGGAAGAGACAGCTTTGCCCCTCTGCTGAGGGTACCCATGCTGCTTGCCTGTCATCCTTTCAGCGTGTATGGCCTGAGGAGGAGGAGGAGGAGGATCCTGAAAGTGATCTTCCTAGTGAGGACAGCCATGTGTTGCGTACAGGTACCCTGGCACACATGGCTGACTTCATGTTAGGATTCCTTTCTCGTGACCCTCGCGTTACATGCATTCGGGCCACTACAGATTACTGGGTGTACACACTGCTCGACCCACGGTATAAGGAGAACCTTTCCACTCTCATACCCGAAGAGGAAAGGGGTTCGAGGGTGATGCTATACCACAGGACCCTGGCGGACAAACTGATGGTAAAATTCCCATCCGACAGCGCTAGTGGCAGAAGACGCAGTTCCGAGGGCCAGGTAGCAGGGGAGGCGCGGAGATCAGGCAGCATGTACAGCACAGGCAGGGGAACACTGTCCAAGGCCTTTGACAGCTTTATAGCTCCCCAGCAAGACTGTGTCATCGCTCCCCAGTCAAGGCTGAGTCGGCGGGAGCACTGTAAAAGGATGGTGAGGGAGTATGTAGCCGATCGCACGACCGTCCTCCGTGACGCCTCTGCCCCCTACAACTACTGGGTGTCGAAGCTGGACATGTGGCCTGAACTCGCGCTGTATGCCCTGGAGGTGCTTGCTTGTCCTGCGGCTAGCGTCTTGTCAGAGAGGGTGTTTAGTGCGGCTGGGGGAATCATCACGGATAAGCGTAACCGCCTGTCAACCGACAGTGCCGACAGGCTTACAATCATAAAGATGAACAAAGCCTGGATTTCCCCAGACTTCTCTTCTCCACAAGCGGACAGCAGCGGTACCTAAACAATACGTAGGCTGCACCCGCAGATGGAAGCATCATTCTCTATCACTATAAAAAACGGGGACCTTTTAGCTTCATCAATCTGTGTATTATATTCATCCTCATCCTCCTGCTCCTCCTTCTGAAACCTCACGTAATCATGCCGAACGGGCAATTTTTCTGAGGCCCACAAGGCTCAGTCATATAATTTTTGTAAACAATGTTTATACGTTTCAATTCTCAATTCAATAAAGCGTTGAAACTTGCACCTGAACCAATTTTTATTTTAACTGGGCCGCCTACAGGCCTAGTTACAAATTAAGCCACATTAACCAAAGCGATTAATGGGTTTCACCTGCCCTCTTGGTTGGGCATGGGCAATTTTTCTGAAGTACATTTGTACTGTTGGTACACCAATTTTTTTTGGCCCTCGCCTACATTGTAATCCTAGTAATTTTTAGCCCACCTGCATTAAAGTTGACGTTACCTCAGCTGTGCTGGGCACTGCAATGGGATATATTTATGTACCGCCGGTGGGTTCCAGGGAGCCACCCATGCTGTCGGTCCACACGGAGTTGTAACTGCATGTGTCCACTTCTAAAGAACCCCAGTCTGACAGGGGCATGCAGTGTGGGCCGAAGACCACCTGCATTAAACCTGACGTTTCCTCAGCTGTGATGGGCAATGCAATGGGATTTATTTATGTACAGCCGGTGGGTTCCAGGGAGCCACCCATGCTGTGGGTGCACACGGAATTCCCATTGTGGAGTTGTACCTGCCTGTGACTATTTATAAAAAACCCCGGTCTGACTGGGGTATGCAGACACCTTGACAGAATGAATAGTGTGTGGCACATGGGTTCCCCATTGCTATGCCCACGTTTTCAGCTCCTGATGGAGGTGGCACAGGATTGGATTTCTCATTGCTTCTGTACAGCATTATGGTCTATCGCCCCGCCCCTTTTTTAAAGAGGGTCACTGCCTGGCCGTGCCAACCCTCTGCAGTGTGTGCCTGCGGTTCCTCCTCATAGCAGACGCGCTTATAAATAGACATGAGGGTGATGTGGCATGAGGGCAGCTGAAGGCTGCGCAGGGACACTTTGGTGTGCGCTGTGGACACTGGGTCGTGTGGGGGGGGGGGGGTTGGGCAGCATGTAACCCAGGAGAAGTGGCAGCGGAGTGTCATGCAGGCAGTGATTGTGCTTTGTTGGAGGTAGTGTGGTGCTTAGTTAAGGTATGAATTGCTAATGAGGGTTTTTCAGAAGTAAAAGTTGTTGGGAGGGGGGCACTCTTGCCGCTATTGTGGCTTAATAGTGGGACCTGGGAACTTGAGATGCAGCCCAACATGTAGCCCCTCGCCTGCCCTATCCGTTGCTGTGTCGTTCCCATCACTTTCTTGAATTGCCCAGATTTTCACTAATGGAAACCTTAGCGAACATTGGCGATATACAAAAATGCTCGAGTCGCCCATTGACTTCAATGGGGTTCGTTACTCGAAATGAACCCTCGAGCATCGCAAAAATTTCGTCTCGAGTAACGAGCACCCGAGCATTTTGGTGCTCGCTCATCTCTATTATTAATGTTTTTAAGGAGTTTGGGGAAAAAAAGAAATTCTGCAATTATTTTATGGAATCAATTTTTATGGCATTGGGCATACAGAATAATTAATTTGATGATATTATTCACTGGGTCAGCATGATTCTGGCTATACCAAGTTGAGGGTGGATTCAGACGACCATATGCGCGGCCGATATACGGCGTCTCTCTCTGCAGGGGAGGAGGCTGAAAGAGGCGGGAGTGGTGCTCTGAGCTCCCGCCCCCTCTCTGCCTCCTCTACACCCCCCTGCACTAATTTGAATGAGGAGAGGTGGGACAGGGGCGGAGCTATTTCCCTGAACTTAGCCCCACCCCGTCCCACCTCTTCTCATTGCAAATAGTGCAAAGGGATGGAGAGGGGGTGGAAAGGAGGCAAAGAGGGGGCGGGAGCTCAGAGCACTGCTCCCGGCTCTTCCAGCTTCCTCCCCCTGCAGAGAAAGACACCGTATATCGGCCGGCGTGAATACCCGGCCGATATACGGTCGTCTGAATGCGCCCTTATACAGTTTTTGTGCTTTTCTATTTTTGTGCACTGAAAACAAATTTCGCTTTTGTGTTGCTGCATTCTAAGAGCCATAACATTTTTATAAAGCCATTGACAAAGCTCTATAGGCGCTTTTTTTTGTGGGATGAGCTATAGTTTTTAATTATCCCATATTTGTTTTCATGACTTGCACCATGTGGGCTTAATAATGTACTAAATTTTCTTGTGTGAATCATCTGTAGTGATTGATTAGTGTTGATTTTTTCATTTTTATATGTTCTTGTATATTTTTTTACTAGTTTTTTACATTTTTTTAACTTTTTATTTTTATCCTAATAGGGAGCTTGAATGTGACTACATTTGATTGCTCCTATTGTGCACTGCAATACTTCAGCATTGCAATGTATTATATGGTCCCTGGATGGCAGAATCGGAGGTCATTATCAAGCCTCAAGATGCCATAGCAACCGATTGGGACCTGAGAAAACATCTCAAGGTTCCCATGGGTGACAGAGGCCCCTCCCTCTGTCAGCCTTGTACATGCCACTGTCGCATTGACTACAGCATATAAAGGGTTAAATGGCAGGGATGTGCGGTTTCCTCAGTGCTTACTATTAGAGCAGGTGCCTGACTGTCATTAGACAGCCAAAACCCTGCTCCTACTGGCACAGGAGAATCCGTAACAACCACCGTAAAAAGGCATATGTGTGGTCGTTAAGAGTTAAACCACATTCATTGTGCTCCATCCAACTACTGACAGGAACAGATATTTTTTTCACTTGATCTTAAACAAAAGGCAGAATCAGGTATTATAACCTGCTGTTCTTTAAAATCAAGCATAAATCCCATATAGGGAAACCAAGGGTCATTTCCTAGAGCTTTATGATGACTGCAGTATTTGAACTAATATAATTAGCTCATTATTAGATCAACTCAAGTAACAAACTGAAGATAAGGGACCGCTCCCTGTGATTACATGGCTGACATGGAGTCATATTCAGTTAAAATCAATAGAAGATATAATTTGTTGCCAAACTTTCCTCCCAGGTTACAATAAATGTACTGATTGTGATGGGCTGCTGACATGTGGTTTATGATGACATTCCCAAACACAAAATCTCTTGTATTCTAATGATCAATAATTCTGACATCATGGAATTTGCTTCTCTCAGATAAAGCTACATGGCAAAATTACTATAACAAATCAGTCAATATAAAGCAAAGCAACTAAATATACTGTACTGTTTCTTGTACGTGTATGTATATTGAAGAGTGAAAGTTCAAAAAAGACATAAAACATTAAAAATGGCTCAGAAATCATTCACCATTCAATCATTAATTTGGTATTTAAGAAAGCATTAAGAATAGAGATGAGCGAGCACCAAAATGCTCGGGTGCTCGTTACTCGGGACGAAATTTTCGCGATGCTTGAGGGTTCGTTTCGAGTAACGAACCCCATTGAAGTCAATGGGCGATCCGAGCATTTTTGTATTTCGCCGATGCTCGCTAAGGTTTTCATGTGTGAAAATCTGGGCAATTCAAGAAAGTGATGGGAACGACACAGCAACGGATAGGGCAGGCGAGGGGCTACATGTTGGGCTGCATCTCAAGTTCACAGGTCCCACTATTAAGCCACAATAGCGGCAAGAGTGGGTGCCCCCCCCCCCCCTCCCAACAACTTTTACTTCTGAAAAGCCCTCATTAGCATGGCATACCTTAGCTAAGCACCACACTACCTCCAACAAAGCACAATCACTGCCTGCATGACACTCCGCTGCCACTTCTCCTGGGTTACATGCTGACCAACCACCCCCCCCCCACGACCCAGTGTCCACAGCGCACACCAAACTGTCCCTGCCCAGCCTTCAGCTGCCCTCATGCCACGCCACACTCATGTCTATTTATAAGTGCGTCTGCCAGAGGAAAAGCAGGCACACACTGCAGAGGGTTGGCATGGCTAGGCAGCGACCCTCTTTAAAAGGGGCGGGGCGATAGCCCACAATGCTGTACAGAAACAATGAGAAATATAATCCTGTGCCACCGCCATCAGGAGCTGCACACGTGGGCATAGCAATGGGGAACCTATGTGCCACACACTATTCATTCTGTCAAGGTGTCTGCATGCCCCAGTCAGATCGCTTTTTTTAATTCATAGACACAGGCAGGTACAACTCCCTATTGTGAAGTCCCTGTGGACCCACAGCATGGGTGGCTCCCTGGAACCCACCGGCGGTACATAAAAATATCCCATTGCATTGCCCAACACAGCTGAGGTAGTAATGTCGTGCTTAATGCAGGTGGGCTTCGGCCCACACTGCATGCCCCAGTCTGACTGGGGTTCTTTAGATGTGGAAACAGATGCATTTATAATTCTCTGTGGACCCACAGCATGGGTGGGTGCCAGGAAGCCACCGGCGGTACATAAATATATCCCATTGCATTGCCCAACACAGCGGATGTAACGTCAGCTGTAATGCAGGTGGGCTAAAAATTCATTTGATTACACTGTAGGCGAGGGCCCACAAAAATTGCTGTATCAACAGTACTAATGTACATCCAAAAAATTGGCCATGGCCAACCAAGAGGGCAGGTGAAACCCATTAATCGCTTTGGTTAATGTGGCTTAAGTGGTAACTAGGCCTGGAGGCAGCCCAGTTTAACGAAAAATTGGTTCAAGTTAAAGTTTCAACGCTTTTAAGAGCATTGAAACGTATAAAAATTGTTTAGAAAAATTATATGAGTGAGCCTTGTGGCCCTAAGAAAAATTGCCCGTTCGGCGTGATTACGTGAGGTTTCAGGAGGAGGAGCAGGAGGAGGAGGAGGAGGAATATTATACACAGATTGATGAAGCAGAAATGTCCCCGTTTTGGATGGTGAGAGAGAACGATGCTTCCATCCGCGGGTGCAGCCTACGTATTGCTTAGGTATCGCTGCTGTCCGCTGGTGGAGAAGAGAAGTCTGGGGAAATCCAGGCTTTGTTCATCTTGATGAGTGTAAGCCTGTCGGCACTGTCGTTTGACAGGTGGGTACGCTTATCCGTGATGATTCCCCCAGCCACACTAAACACACTCTCTGACAAGACGCTAGCCGCAGGACAAGCAAGCACCTCCAGGGCATACAGCGCGAGTTCAGGCCACGTGTCCAGCTTCGACACCCAGTAGTTGTAGGTGGCAGAGGCGTCACCGAGGACGGTCGTGCGATCGGCTACGTACTCCCTCACCATCCTTTTACAGTGCTCCCGCCGACTCAGCCTTGACTGGGGAGCGGTGACACAGTCTTGCTGGGGAGCCATAAAGCTGGCAAAGGCCTTGGAGAATGTTCCCCTGCCTGCGCTGTACATGCTGCCTGATCTCTGCGCCTCCCCTGCTACCTGGCCCTCGAAACTGCGCCTTCTGCCACTAGCGCTGTCGGATGGGAAGTTTACCATCAGTTTGTCCACCAGCGCCCTGTGGTATAGCATCATTCTCGAACCCCTTTCCTCTTCGGGAATGAGAGTGCAAAGGCTCTCCTTATACCGTGGATCGAGCAGTGTGTACACCCAGTAATCCGTAGTGGCCAGAATGCGTGTAACGCGAGGGTCACGAGAAAGGCATCCTAACATGAAGTCAGCCATGTGTGCCAGGGTACCTGTACGCAACACATGGCTGTCTTCACTAGGAAGATCACTTTCAGGATCCTCCTCCTCCTCCTCAGGCCATACACGCTGAAAGGATGACAGGCAAGCAGCATGGGTACCGTCAGCAGTGGGCCAAGCTGTCTCTTCCCCCTCCTCCTCATGCTCCTCCTCCTCCTCCTGAACGCGCTGAGATATAGACAGGAGGGTGCTCTGACTATCCAGCGACATACTGTCTTCCCCCGGCTCTGTTTCCGAGCGCAAAGCATCTGCCTTTATGCTTTGCAGGGAACTTCTCAAGATGCATAGCAGAGGAATGGTGACGCTAATGATTGCAGCATCGCCGCTCACCATCTGGATAGACTCCTCAAATTTTCCAAGGACCTGGCAGATGGCTGCCAACCAGGCCCACTCTTCTGTAAATAATTGAGGAGGGTGACTCCCACTGCGCCGCGCAAGTTGGAGTTGGTATTTCACTATAGCTCTACGCTGCTCATAGAGTCTGGCCAACATGTGGAGCGTAGAGTTCCACTGTGTGGGCACGTCGCACAGCAGTCGGTGCACTGGCAGATTAAACCGATGTTGCAGGGTCCGCAGGGTGGCAGCGTGCGTGTGTGATTTGCGGAAATGTGCGCAGATCCGGCGCACCTTTCCGAGCAGGTATGACAAGTGGGGGTAGCTTTTCAGAAAGCGCTGAACCACCAAATTAAACACCAGGGCCAGGCATGGCACGTGCGTGAGGCTGCCGAGCTGCAGAGCCGCCACCAGCTTACGGCCGTTGTCACACACGACCATGCCCGGTTGGAGGCTCAGCGGCGCAAGCCAGCGGTCGGTCTGCTCTGTCAGACCCTGCAGCAGTTCATGGGCCATGTGCCTCTTCTCTCCTAAGCTGAGTAGTTTCAGCACGGCCTGCTGACGCTTGCCCACCGCTGTGCTGCCACGCCGCGTGACACCGACTGCTGGCGACGTGCTGCTGCTGACACATCTTGATTGCGAGACAGAGGTTGCGTAGGAGGAGGAGGAGGGTGGTTTAGTGGAGGAAGCATACACCCCCGCAGATACCACCACCGAGCTGGGGCACGCAATTCGGGGGGTGGGTAGGACGTGAGCGGTCCCAGGCTCTGACTCTGTCCCAGCCTCCACTAAATTCACCCAATGTGCCGTCAGGGAGATATAGTGGCCCTGCCCGCCTGTGCTTGTCCACGTGTCTGTTGTTAAGTGGACCTTGGCAGTAACCGCGTTGGTGAGGGCGCGTACAATGTTGCGGGAGACGTGGTCGTGCAGGCCTGGGACGGCACATCGGGAAAAGTAGTGGCGACTGGGAACCGAGTAGCGCGGGGCCACCGCCGCCATCATGCTTTTGAACGCCTCCGTTTCCACAAGCCTATACGGCAGCATCTCTAGGCTGATCAATTTTGCAATGTGCACGTTTAACGCTTGAGCGTGCGGGTGCGTGGCAGTGTACTTGCGCTTGCGCTCAAACTGTGGCGCTAGCGACGTCTGGACGCTACACTGAGAGACATTGCTGGATGGGGCCGAGGACAGCGGAGGTGAGGGTGTGGGTGCAGGTCAGGAGACGCTACTGCCTGTGTCCTCAGAGGGGGGTTGGATCTCAGTGGCAGGTTGGGGCACAGGGGGAGAGGCAGTGGTGCAAACCAGAGGCGGTGAACGGGCATCGTCCCACCTTGTGGGGTGCTTGGCCATCATATGCCTGCGCATGCTGTTGGTGGTGCCTCCCCAGCTGATCTTGGCGCGACAAAGGTAGCACACCACTGTTCGTCGGTCGTCAGGCGTCTCTGTGAAAAACTGCCACACTGTAGAGCACCTTGACCTGTGCAGGGTGGCATGGCGCGAGGGGGCGCTTTGGGAAACAGTTGGTGGATTATTCGGTCTGGCCCTGCCTCTACCCCTGGCCACCGCACTGGCTCGGCCTGTGCCCACACCCTGACTTGGGCCTCCACGTCCTATAGGCCTACCCCTACCCCTCAGCATGGTGTATTACCAGTGATTTGATTTCCCAGGCAGGAAAAAAATTGGCGCAAGCCTGCAGCCAAAATAGAATTTTTTCCCTTGTTTTTCAAAGGACAAGCCACACTGCGTGTATTCAATGAATACTACTAAGTTTAATAACTGTGTTGTGGCCCTGCAAATGTGTCAGAGAACTGCAGTGATGCAAAGTTATTCGCTACAGCAGATCAGGGATTTCCCATGCAGGAAAAAAATTGGCGCAAGCCTGCAGCCAAAATAGAATTTTTTCCCTTGTTTTTCAAAGGACAAGCCAAACTGCGTGTATTCAATGAATACTACTAAGTTTAATAACTGTGTTGTGGCCCTGCAAATGTGTCACAGAACTGCAGTGATGTAAAGTTATTCGCTACAGCAGATCAGGGATTTCCCATTCAGGAAAAAAATTGGCGCAAGCCTGCAGTAAAACGTAGCTGGCTGCGTCTGATTTTTTTTAACGTTCTGCACGCAGCACACACGTACCCAGAGCCCTGAGGACTGTCAGAGGCAGGCGAAATAGAATTTTTTCCCTTGTTTTTCAAAGGAAAAGCCACACTGCGTCTATTCAATGAATAATGTATGTCTTCTGGCCCTGCCTACACAATTCTATCCCTGTAGTATTAATGCCGGGTGCAATGGTCTGCACAGCCGGTTTTGAGAAGCAAAAAAAAATATGCAACACTGCTAACAGCAGCCTGGACAGTACTGCACACGGATAGATGTGGCCCTAGAAAGGACCGTTGGGGTTCTTGAAGCCTACACTCACTGCTAACACTCTCCCTGCCTAACCACCACTTCTGTCCCTATTGCAGAGCGCAATGCTCTGCAGATCCAATTTTGAAAAAAAAATAAAAAATACAGTGCTAACACAGTACTGCACACAATTAGATGTGGCCCTGAGAAGGACCGTTGCGGTTCTTGAAGCCTACACTAACTCCTAACGCTCTCCCTACAGCAGCTCCAGCACGATAGCACTTTCCCTCAGCTAACTCACAAGGCATCTGAGCCGAGCCGCGGGAGGGGCCGATTTTTATACTCGGGTGACATCAGATCTCCCCAGCCACTCACAGCAGGGGGGTGGTATAGGGCTTGAACGTCACAGGGGGAAGTTGTAATGCCTTCCCTGTCTTTCAATTGGCCAGAAAAGCGCGCTAACGTCTCAGAGAGGAAACTGAAAGTAACCAGAACATCGCGTGGTACTCGTTACGAGTAACGAGCATCCCGAACACCCTAATATTCGCACGAATATCAAGCTCGGACGAGTACGTTCGCTCATCTCTAATTAAGAAGCCTGTAGGCCATATATTGGGAATAATAACATAAATAATAAGTAATATCATAAATAAGTAATAAGTATAATAAATAATACAAATAAATAATTGTCACCAGATCACTTAATAATTACAAGGAGGTTGAAGCAAATGTTTTGGTTTACTCTGTGCCACTGAAACAACGGACCTTAACTCAACAAGCCCGTAAATCTAAATTGGTGGACAATATCCCTACCTTTCTCACAAGGGAGAGAACTATTTTCATCCCGTTGACAGCTATTTTTCAGTTATTTGCCTACAATGTTGATGAAGGGTAGCCCTAGAGGCAGTATTTTTGCCATTCAAATGGTCTTGTGACCAATCTGCAGGATACAGTACTAGATCCAAGACGGTCTAAATGGCAATTGATTCTGGAGGACAATAGTGAATGAAAGGATATCCTGGCGGTGCCTAAAAAGATTTTGAGATTATATCCTGAGAGAGCCACGCAGTTGTACGTAATCTATTAAGCTGATATGTCCACCGCAAGGGTGTCTAATTATGGTCCGGACAGAAAGGATATCTGCCCTAAATGTGAAACAGAGCAGGGATCTTTCTATCATTTAATTTGGCAATGCCAGGGATGTTAATGCCTAAATAGTTAATAGACTCGCTCCGCCATTTGAAAGGGAAAGTTTCAGATATGTGTGTTGGTTCACTGGTAGGGAGCGACGTGTTTAGCACTTCAGATTTTGACAGATGTACTTTAAAGTTACTCAGCTGACCAAATCTAGTGAACTCCTGTAAGATAGAAGGAAACAACACCTGAGGTTTAGAGACATAGAGTAGAAGGTCGTCTTCATATAAGGCCGCCTTATAATGCAGAGTTCACCTGAAGACGCTACATATTGGGGTTATTCCAGAGGGCCACCGCCAAGTGTTCCATAACAATCACATCTAATAATGGGGATAAAGGGCAACCTTGTCTAGTGCTATTCTTAGTCGGAAAGGTGGTGGACAAGATGCCATTTGTCCAGACCTGGGCCATATAGAGCCAGAATGCTCGAAAGGCATTTTGGTCCAAGACCAATTTGTTGCAGAGATGCCCGTAGGAAATTCCAGTGCATGCAGTTAAATGTTTTCTGCACATCCACAGATAACAAGCATAAAGGGTGAAGTAAACACCTAGCCCATTCAATCAGAAGAAGAGTCTTGCTCATATTGTTTTTTGCTTCATACTCTTCACAAATCCCACCTGGTCATTGTGAATCAAGGACAGTATGATTGAGCTCAATCTATTAGCCAACACTTTCGAAAAGAGTTTTACGCCTACATTGATTAATGAAATGGGCTAATAACTTGCACAAAGGGAGGCATCTTTACCTGGCTTTGGTGTGATGGGCCATAAGAGATATTTGGTTAAAGATATTTGTGAGTAGGGGGATAAGGATTTCTCAGCGCAATTTACAAAATCAGAGCCAGGAGACTTGCCAGATGGAGTAGCTTTAATAATCTTGGTCTCAGAGAAGTCCTTATCTAATGAAGTCCTAGTTGCCTTGAACATAGCTTGCAATCTTAGCTTGTAGGGCATCAGGAGTCATATCATCAAAATGCCCCTTATAAAGGTCTTTGTAAAATTCTCAAAACATGGTATAAATCTCTGTAGGGTCTTGTAAAACCTGACCATTGTGTTTTTTATTGTGGGGAATAGACATCGTAGCCTTAAGGTAATGAGTGAACAGGCGGACACATTTAATAGAATGCTTGTCGCAGATATTTCTGGTCCAGTACGGCTCTGAGTTCATTAAGTAGCTCGATAAGGGTGGAAGCGAAACGGGTACTCTTATGGGCTGTCTCTAAGGCACAGATCTTATCAAGGAGCAAGGATATTTTAAATGCATTCTCCCATTTGAAAGCTGTACCATGCTTTATTAAACTTCCCCGGATTACACATTTATTTCAAGGCTTTCTACTGTATACAGTAGATACCAGTGTGGGATCAGCGATGTGTACCAAGGTGAATTCTTCAAATCTTTGCTTAATGTCTGCCCCATATATTGAGTCATTGAGAAGATTATCATTCAGGTGCCAAGTTAATTGCCTGGTTGGGAAATTATGAATCTCAAGGAAGAGAAACACAGGTGCGTGATCCAACCAAAGTGATGTACCAATAACAGAGGAAGGGATCAAAGACAGAACATGGTGGCTCAACAGAAAATAATCGTTGCGACTGTACATCTGGTGGGCAGCAGAGAAATACAAGTAATCCCAATCATGTGGATGCAGGATATGCCATGTCAACTAATTGAAGTCAATGTAGGGAAGTGACCTCTAGGAGACAAAATTAAAGCCACCCCAGCTACAACTAAGCCCTCAGCAAAGTGTGCCAGGTTTATTAAGAACTTCTTGCAGATCTGCACCGAGTCCTGCTTAGTGATGTTCCAGACTTTCAACTTTAGGAATGTTAATTTACGCTCAGGGCTGATAATGGCGTCAACTACCTCAAGCTTCAGAGATTTGTGGATGCCTATCGAAGCTCCACTTGATTTTGCAGACAGGCTTGAACTATGGAACCAAGAGGTGTAGTAGCGGCAATCACATATAGTGAGAATGTGGCTCGTGCGGAAGTGGATCTCCTGAAAAAAGACAATATGAGCTCTTTGCATATGCATTTGATATAAGATATGGTTACAGTGCTGAGGGGTATTAATGCCCCCATGTATTAAGTGGGTAACAGTTGAGAAGTCCCATTAACAAATGTAGGGAATGGGATGAGAAACATCAAAGAGAAAAAAAAAGGAGGAGGAAGGAACAAAGAAGAAAGTCAACAGAGAAGAAGGAAAACTATGGGAGAGAAGACAAGAACTAGCTAAAGAAAACTAATATGCTGGCAAAGCAAATAGAAAATTCAGGGAGAGTGGCGCACACCAAAGACAATAAGGAATACAGCCAACTTTACTCTATTGGGATTATATAAATTTAGTCTGAGTTTCAGAGTGTGGTTCTCTGAGTGGGAAATGGGCTTTCCATGAGTGGAGTCTTCTCCCAAGCCATGCACTATAGTTTTGTCACTTGACTAGAGTGGAGAGTGATTATAAAGAGTGTCTCTAGCTCAGGAGGACTTGTTATTTCTTGCATTTCACAGACAAGACATTGATTTGAATAGATACTGTATAATGCTTTAATTCCCCTGTGGTGGCAATGCATGTAAATTAAACTCTTACTGCCAGGACTTTGCACAGATCGCAGTTGATTGATGGAGGTTGCAACAGGGGATACTTTGCAATCAGCATATTGAACAAGGACTCTTCTAAAAAGAAGAGATTATACACAGTGAAGTACCCCTTTAACTGTAAGATACAGTGAGACAACCTCTTTAAAGGGGTTTTTCAGGCATTTACTATTCATCACCTATCTTCAGGATAGCTTATGAATAATTGATTTGCAGGCATCTGCCATTAGGGATCCTCACTGTTCATCTGATCCTCTTACCCGCTCTTAGTGTAGCTGAGCTGGACGTCTACATTGGAGTCAGAACCTGAAATGTAATAGACAGCTTCACTCTCATTGTAATCTATGGGGATGAAGCCTTCTATTACACGTCCAACTCAGACCTCAATGAAGGGATCCAGCTTGGCTGCACTGTCAGCAGCCAGAGGACCAGCTGATCTGCGGGGATCCCAAGCAGCGGACTCCTGCTGCTCAACTATTGATAACTTATTCTGGGGATAGGTCATCAACAGTAAATGCCTGGAAAACGCCTTTAATGCTGCATATGTTTAAACGTATTGTGTTCTGCAGAAAAAAAACTCTAAAAGGGGCACAGCATTTATCCTCTACAACCTCAGGATCAGTAGGATCCTCATCAATCAAAAAGTGATGGTATATCTTTATGATATGCCATGACTTTCTCAGATTGGAACAGACCTTTACTTTTTAGCTTACATCTACCTTTTACATGAGTGAGATAGTTGTTTTATAGCAGTGTGCCACAAGTGCAACATTTGTCAGAAATCACATGGTTTACCATTTTTTTCTGCTGATATGATCTGGGAATATCCATAAGTGAAAACCGTGACCAGCTTGACACATTCCAAATTCACACACATTTGGACATATTTCCCATTCCATTCAATGATTCAGCCAAGCACGCCTCTACATAGTGAGAGTGATGAGAGGATTCATGTTATCAACAAATGACTGCCAGGAAGACTGATAGTAAGGCAGACCCTCTAGACAACAAGAGAAAGCATCCCAAGCAGGGCTTACATGCCAACAACTTGTCCAAGATACTGTATTACAGGCAGAAGACGCAGCTAAACCTACACAGAGAGCCTGCACAGAGTTGTTGCACATACAGTGAGGAATCAGATACATAGACAAGATATTTATTTAGTAGGTAAATTATTCAACCACCCCTACTAAAAAAATGCTCAACGTTGTGGGAACATACCATAGGAATGAAGTGGTTGACACATTTTATTCAAATCCCATCAGTGATGCGACAAACTTAAATCCTTTTACAGTTTATCATATTTTGAATTCATTGAATACTGAATCCTTAGTATTATTGTTACTCACTATTAAGCTTATGTCCTCATATGGCAGGCGATAAGCTTGTGCTCTCAAGACAGAATTCAAGTTATTAATACAAAAGAAAACAGTGACGCACAACTATGACCTATGCCCTGAGTCCACTAACATAGAGATATTCCAACGCACATACACAGAGTTAATATTCCTGACCACAAGTAAAAACAGCATTGCCTTACTTTGCATCAGGCTATTGACACACAATACAATATATATATATATATATATATATATATATATAGTAGCAGGGCAGTGTCAGACTAGCCTGCAGAGGGTGCTAGATAGGCATTCTGACGCCTGCAAATGGAGAAATAAGGGTCAACACCTGATGGCGCTCCCTCTGTGACATCATCAAACTCTCGTGATATAAACACGGGGGTACCGACGGGTTGCCATGGCAACAGGATGCCAGATACAGGCGTCCTGCATTGCCAGCACCTATGATCACTAATACAAGCAATAAGGCACTACTTCATCATAGCAATCATAGGTGCTATGGTGCAAGACCCCACAGCGACACAAAAAGTGTAAAAAAAAAAGATAAAAATAATGTAAAAAAAGCAATACTTTTTTTTTCAAATTAAAATCCCACATAGTTGTTATCATCGTATCCGTGACAACCCGTACAATAAATTGAACATGCTTTTTATCCTGAATGGCAAAAAGCGTTAAAAAAACACCCTAAAAAACTGAAGCAAAATGTTTTTTTTTCATTTTGCCTCCCAAAAAACATAATAAAACTGATTTTAAAAAAGCTGTATGTACCCCAAAATGGTACCCATAAAAACTACAGCTCGTGTCACAAAAAATAAGCCCCCACAGAGCTCTGTCTATGGAAAAATAAAAAAGTTTCAGGACTTTGAACGCAGCGATTTAGAAAAAAATAATTTCCAAAAAAAGAGTTGTGGAAAAGTGCAAAAACCTAAAAAAACATAAGAATTTTGGTATTGATATTGTTGTAAACGTACCAGCCCGCAGAAAGAATATATTGTGTCATTTATGCTGCATGATTACCACTGTAAAAAAAAAATCTGTGGTAGAACTGATGTGTATTCTGTCCCTGCGATCATAAAAAAAAATAATAAAAGTTTTATAACATAGTCTTATGTACCCAAATGCACTAGAATTAGCTTGACCGAATCAGGCGGCACACAGAAAAAAACGATTGAATTCAATGAATGGGTGATTGCTGCCTCTAATTGGCTGAGTGCAGGGACCAATCACAGGCAGCTCTCAGCTGTCATTCAATAGCTGAGAGCTGCCTCTGATTGGTCACAGTGCTCAGCCGATCAGAGACAGCCCTTTTAGCAGGCAGTGATTTTAAATCCCCACCTGCTGAAAGCACTTCAAAGCAGTGCAGGAGAAGACCCGGCTGGATGCGCCTGAGCCCCAGCAGCTGCAGAGAGGTTAGTATATATATTTTTTTATTTTTTACAAATTTTAGGGATGAGTTTTCAGGGAAGTGCTTATATTTAAAGCCCTTCCCTGAAAATCACTGCAGGGCTTGCCAGTAGCCCACTGCTTTCAATGGAGCCCGCTGTAGCGCGGGCTCCATTGAATTCAATAAGAGAACATCGCGCTCCTGTGCCACAGCTGTCCTAGCTGTGCCAGAGGATCGTGATCTTCACTATATGCTCTCAATGGGGTCGGCGCTGCTGCCGCCGTCCCTGCTGAGCACAAGGTGAAACCTCTGGATGCGACAGCATCCAGGGGTTTCACATCCAAAAAAAGGCGGATGCCGCTATTACCTGCGTTTTGAAATCCGCTGCCCTATATTTACTACTGCGCATTTTTGTGCGCAGGTAAATATCGGGCATGTGACCGCTGCCATTGAAAAGCATTGGTTCTATATAGATACGAATCGCAAACGGAGGTAACATACGCACATAAAAACGTCCGTGTGACTGAGCCCAAGTTATTTTCAGGTATATCTTTATGTTTTCAATCAGCTATTCTCAAAATGCTGCCACATTTGCTCCTTAGTCTGAACATTATGTCTATTTGTATCAGTAATGCTATAATTTTTATCTCTGTTTTTACCTTAAGTTTTTCTTTCAACCTCTAAATTGTTTCATATCAGCTTTTGAACAATACCAGCCCAATGTTTTCCAAGTGATTGCACAGACCATATTGATATAATGTACTTGATACAAACCAGAATGCTTTGACTGTATGTGCTACGTGCCCTATATTCCAGCAATCATCACAACTGTGACAAATATACTAAGCACTTGTATTCCCTATGGAAGCCAGGATAAGGATTGAGTTAAAGCTCTTATGGCTAGACTTTCTTTAGTCTTCTGTGAAGCAATATTGGATTCATCTGAATTTTATTGATCTCTTCCTTTGAGCTTTCTCATGCATGTCTACAGACTGTATTACATGGTGACTGCCTACACAGCACAATATTAGAGCACAAAATAGCTGCAGATCTAAAGGGCTTACTTGTATGGGAATGGAATTATCACCATTGGGAAAGTATGTGGCTGAAAAAAAGTGTGAAGAAATTTAGGTCAAGAATTCTTTTATTGACTGTGGATGTTTTTATTACACAAGAAAGAGGCTTCTCATTTACAAATGTAAGAAGGCTTAAAAGAGTTTATCCCAGCTGGGTAAATAAATGCACATGGACCGTAACTAAGGATTCAGTGTAATGACAGGGTGAATTTAGTTCTTGCAAAATGCAGGTCTCTGGCTGTTGTTTAATAAATGCTGAGGGTTTATGGTTTGTATTAAAAAAAGCACAAAATTGAATTTTAGAATCCTTGAAATAGACAGGAACGTTAATTCTGGGTTTGATACACGGACATGCACACTGATGAATAGTATATTCTTGCAGTGATTAAAAGAGCAATGGACTGTTTCTATGTATCTTGTCAAATGATCTCAGGATCTTTAATCAGTGGCCAAAGACATGATAACAACCAGATACAACACAAAACATGTCTTCCAGATTAGAAACATGGTACCTGTTTAGCTTTCTGTAGCTGCTCTGAGCTCTGCAAAATGATTAAATGTATCTGGACAAGTAATTACCTAAATAATACAAAAATGGGACATGCGGAGTCTCACAGCGGGGTTACAGCATAGAGATGGGTAGTTTGAACCAAATTAGATTTTAAAAAATGATCTTCAAGGAAGGACGTTCAAAGTATGAAATGTTGGAACCTAGCAAAGTCAAAGCAAAGAATCTGAACCATCCATGAGATGTGTGGGGAAGATAATACTGCTTGAGCTGAGAAGATACTTTTGGAAAACATTGTCTCGATACTATGTATACTATGTATCACTGTGTGGAAATATGAAGTTTATTTACTATCAGGTTTATAATTTGATAAACATTTCTCCTTCACTGTAAACTCAGCTGCTTTATTACTTTCTTTACTGTTAGGCCGCCTGCAGACGGCCGGGTCAGATCCAGCAGCGAGAATTCTCACCGCGGGACCCGACCCGAGCGCCTGCAGAGAGCACCGCGTACTCACCCGCGCCCCGCAGCTCCAGATCTTTCATGTGCCGGCTGCTCGCAGACCGGAGCCGGCGGCTGGTGAGTGACGTTTCTGTGCGGGGCTCTGCGAGCCCCGCACAGAAATAGAACATGCTGCAGTTTGTTTGCCGCGCAAGATTTCACGCGGACAAACCGCAACCGTCTGCCTAGGATTGCGTTTGCTAATGCAATCCTATGGCAGCTTCCAAGGGCGGAAATTCCGTGGGAAATCCCGCCGCGGAATTTCCGCCCGTCTGCACGCGGCCTTAGTACTCATGTCCACGGGGAAAATCAGGCCCACTACGGATTCTCCATGGAGAATCCGTAGCGGGTCCCTCCTGCCCCGCGGACATGAGGCATTAAAATAAGAATAAACTCACCTGCTGCGTACTGTGCAGGTCTTACATTCTTCGCTGCCGGATCTTCTTTCTTCGGCCCGGCTGCGTGCCGCGCGCATGCGCCAGGCACATCCGCCGGGCCAAAGAAAGAAGATCCTGCCGCGAAAGAAAGAAGATCTGCATCGCTCGGAGCAGGTGAGTTTAATTCAGGTGCGGGTCTCCTGCGGATCCGGACGGCTTCCATAGGCTTCAATAGAAGCCTGCGGGAGCCATCCCCGCGGGAGACCCACACCAGAAATTTTTTAATTCCCTTTTATTGACCATCCGCGGGTATTTATCTACCCGCGGGTGGTGAATGCATGCCTAAGGGGCGCGGATCCGCGTGCGGGTGATCCCCTGTGGATTTTAATTGTTCTTTTCCCCATGGACATGAGGCCTTAGACCTCATGCACATGGCATGCACAGATTCCGTGTGGGGAATCCCGCACGGAATCCGGCTGTGCCTGCTACCGTTGACCCTGCTTACCTGTCATTTCTTCTTTTCTTCTGTACTGCGGGTGTGCAGCCACCGCGCCGGCACACATGCGCAGTACAGATTTCCCTGCGCTGTCGCTAGGCGATGACGCAGATCCTGTGACACTTCTGCAATGCTCATTGCGGTAGTGCCGCGGGATGGACGGCTTCCATTGACTTCAATAGAAGCAGTCCCTGCGTATCCCGCTCTAAAATAGAGCATGCTGCGTTTTTATTTTCGGCATGTTGTATCCGCAAATAAAATCCGTTTGTGTGCGTGGAGAGAGGAATCTCTACACACATCTATGGGCAAATTGAGCAACAGATTTCCCCACGCCGGTGACAAGCGCGGGATCCGCAATTCAATTTTCTCGTCTGCATGAGGCCTAAGGCCTAAGGACTACTTCACACAACCATGGACTTACAGCTTATTCTGCGCTCAAAACCAATCTGCCACAGGCTCTCAAGTTGCCAATCACACATATTATGCAAAATACGTATGCAATAAAGATGACAGCATGTTCTATCTTGGTGCGTACAGGCCTAAATAGTGCATGGCAATCAGCGATCCGCGGCAAGTATGCAATGTCATTGCGTACTTGCTGCGTGCCACCCAACTGTCACATGCACGTGGCACACAGCAAATTACGCTTGTGTGCAACCAGCCAATATGTCAGTCACTGAAAAAGGATTTCTACCCAAAATGTTCTGTTTCCTGTTTGTTTATATAGCAACAACTTATTCCACAGAGCTGTACAGAGATTGTCATCATTCATATGAGTCCCTGTTTCTAATATGGTAGGACTCGCAGTTTAAATTCCACAGCTAAACTAGTAATCCAGTTAGAGAAGCTTCAAATAACCATATTAGCGCACGTGTTTGCAATGTACAGAGAATAGAATCCATTGATATCAGTGGGTACACTCACATGAACGTGTTTTGCGAGCGCTCTGCGCAGAAAGAAATAGGACTTGCTCTATGTTTCTGCATACTTGGCAACAAAGCTTCCATGGGAAACTATGGGACTTGTGCAAATGCTCAATCAATGCCAGCACAATTATGCCATACACTGCGCAATTCTGCAGGATAATGAACACATCTGGACCTCGTTAGGCTAAAAAGCCTCTTAAATCAAAGGGGAAGTAAGTGTCGCATGCAGATATGAACTGGCCCTGCGTGCACAAAAAGTACAGTACTATGCATCGATAAGTGCACAAATCTATCTTATTAAACTTTGTTGACTGTGCAAATACATTGCGCTGAAGCGTGCGCAATTACTCATACGGTTGTCTGAAGCCACCCTTATAATAGGACCAATATGACAGTTTCTTCCCTGTGTAGTTTGGGCGTGTGTAGACACTTTTGCAGATTCTTCAGGAATTTAAAATCGATTATCGTATTTCCTACAGCAGTGAGCCCATTATACACTATGGCATCTGTCGTTACAGACTTGTTTAAGTAGGGTTGACTTCTCATGAGTTACGAGTGACAACTCTAGAACAAAATGAATCCTAGTGATATGGATGCTCTACACAAACCCATTGCCATCCCCAGACAGTCATCATAGAAATAATGTGTTGGGGTTGAAAGTATAGCTTGCTGGATAGTTTCCACAAAGTAGGTCTGATAGAAAGTATAAAGCTTTTCATGTCCATTATTATACTACATTAACTTGCAATGTTATTGAACTGTAAGGGCCTTTACCCACTAGCGTTTTTTTAATTGCTGCGATATTGTGCTTTTGTGATTTTTGTGCAATGCGATTTTTTTTAATCCATTTTTATTGATAATTTCCAATATATGACAGACATGTAATACATGAAACCAATACAAAACAACTCGGTGAGATGAAAAGGGACTACTAGTTCAATATGTCAGGTCGAAGCCGAGTAGTCCTGCTAATTAGCTTAACAGTGAACTTGTTAAACATGGTTGGGATGACTCACAGACAAGACGTACAGGTTGGGGGGGAGAAGAGAGGGGGGAGGGAGGGGGATAGGTAATGGATTCATACAGTAAGCAAAATCCTATAAGTTAGCGCTTCTGATCAGTGTGTGAGTAACGCCAGGCTGGGGTGCTCGGTCTCGTCCCACCTCCAAGCACAGACTGGGCGTAACCGCCTCATCCATCTCTCCCGGACAAGACAATGATAGGACTACAGCTCAAGGCGCAATCTACGCCAAGGGCCCCATAGTTCCAGGAATTTGTCATGGTTACCTTTGGACCAGCTAGAGAGTTCCTCCAAGTTGCAGGACAAATCCATTCTATCTCTCCATTGAGATATTGAGGGAGGTAGTTTTTGCATCCATAAAGAGGGGATAAGTGCCTTTGCTGCGTCAATTGCCTGTGCCAATAGTTTCTTCTTTAAAGGGTGAAAGCACCCAGATGGTCTCCATAGAAAGATAATCTCCAGGGTCAGTGTAAAATTACAGTGCAATGCGATTTTAACATTGGAAAGCCCCATTGAAAAAAACGCTGCGATATCGCAGCGATAAAAGAAAAACGCTAGCGGGTAGAAGCCCTAATTCCTACTCAAACATAACACTCACTACAGTTGTATCTTTATATGTGGAACCTCATATGTAGATTTAATAGAAGTCTTATTTCTATATAATGTATTACAACTTTCCCCCAACACATTCACATGTAGGTATTTTGTGCAATAGCGGTGCAGTGTGCAATCATACCGCTATTGGGCTTGGTATTAAAGCATTATAAGCAGAAGAAGGAAAGTCTTGTATAAAAACACATAATGAAGAATTTATACGTTTATTGACCCATATTTAACATTTATCGAGACTGGTCATTTTTATACCTGTCTAAGTAAAGAAGGTAGCTGGAGTGATTGCACCAGATGTATCAAAAGGTGCATGCTTCTAATTAAATTGGCTCATTTTTACTAGTCTGGAGGCTTAAAAAGATAAGCGTGATATGCCACGATTATGCGTGCAGGAAATTCCTGCTTGCTTAACGCAGACAATAGAAACCATTGATTTCATGGTTCAATAGAAACCAATGATTTGTGTTCATTCTTATTTTTATTTTTTGCACACGTTGTTTTTGAGGGTGCGCAAAAATAGGACCTGCTGTATCTTGTGCATGTTTGCACACCAAAGAGCCCCATGGAAATCGCACAAACACGCAGATCTGCCTGCTCAGGTATACACTAAACACAGTCCAAAAATAATAGGTCAGCACTAGAGATGAGCGAGTATACTCGCTAAGGCACATTACTCGAGCGAGTAGTGCCTTAGCCGAGTATCTCCCCGCTCGTCTCTAAAGATTCGGGGGCCGGTGACAGGTGAGTTGCGGCGGGGAGCAGGGGGGAGCGGGGGGAGAGAGAGAAAGAGAGAGATCTCCCCTCCGTTCTTCCCTGCTCTCCTCCGCCACTCCCACCCCCCGCCGGCCCCCGAATCTTTAAAGATAAGCGGGGAGTTACTTGGCTAAGGCACTACTCGCTCGAGTAATGTGCCTTAGCGAGTATACTCGCTCATCTCTAGTCAGCACGCAAAGCTTCCATAAAAAGACTTTTCTATATTTTATTTATTACAATTAAAAAGATGTTACAGTATAATAGGGATGAGTCTCCAATGTGCAGCAGACAGGAGGAAGGAAGGCATACAATATATCAAGTTCATAGAATTAAATATTTGCTCAAAAAGTGCATGTATGCAAAATTATATATCAACAAACATTTAATCATATAAAATGACACATCAAGCATACAAAGCATTGAATCTATGCATATAAGCAGCAGTACATAATGTGTAAAGCCCACCTTACCACTGCACCCCGACACGTGTTTTGCCCCAAGCTTGCTCAGGGGGTACCAGGCAATCACTGACATTTTATTAGGCAAATTAGCCCTCTAAATCATGTCGGGGTGATTCCCCCACCCTTGTAAACAAGCAGAGTCTGCACAAATAATTTCCGAACAAGGGTTAAATACACTCGTTCACTGCACAAAAACTTTGCGCAAAAGCGAGCATATTATATTACACATTCATCTGTTGAAGTCTTGACAGTCATACCATGAAATCTGTTCCTGTTCTGAGCCACTCCTATTTAGTCTACATAATAAATGTGACTTTAAGGCCTCGTGCACATGGGCGAAACGGCATCACCGTGGAAAAAAAAATCGCAGCGATATCGCATCACTGGTACGTGCGATATCGCTGCAGTTTCTCACTGTGATTTTGTAGTGCTACAAAGTTGCATGTGGTGCTATGTAGTCGAGCAACTTTGTAGCACCACATGCGAGGATTTTCGGGGGAGGGTAGGCTTAAAATATAAGCCCTACCTCGAAAATAAGCCCTAGCTGTAAACAAAATAAAATAAATAAGTATACATCACCTTAGAAGTGCTATTAAGCTCCGCTGCAGCTTCCTCCCATCTCCAGCACGAATCCTCTTTAACTCTTCTGGCCGGGGATTCAAAAATCCCCACTTCCTGAAGCACTGGCTGTGATTGGCTGACACTTAGCCAATCAGAGCCAGCACTCGATGGATGGCTGTGATTGGTTCATTGAGCTCTGGTTGTGATTGGCTAAGTGACAGCTAATCAGTGGCAGCACTTCCAGGAGTAGGGTTTTTTTCAATCCCCGGCCAGAAGAGAGGAAGAAGAATAGTTCTGGGCACCGGGGAGAAGACGCGCCGGAGATGACAGCGCTTTTAAGGTGATGTATGCATTTTTTTTAAAAAAATCCCTGCAGCTAGGGCTTATTTTAGGGCCTCACACGGAAAATAGCATTAATGGAGACCACAGAAATCCACGATCACTCGCAGGAACTTTTTTGTTTTTAATCGTAGTACTCCCGCAGCATAAATTCAAGGGCGTATCCCGCATCGCTTGTGGGGAGGAGTCCTTAGAGATCACACCGACTTCTCTTTTCACGTGCTGAGAAAGGAGAAAAGCTGTAATATTTATCACTACAATATTTATCATTGTCATCAATTGCGACAATTTTGTGGCAGGTAATAGCAAAAACTGTCATGAACAGCTTGAGAATCTGGTCCATCATTTTCCTATATATTTCATAATATTTGTACTTTTTGTTGTACATAGCATTAGTAAACTCTGCACTATTACATGTGTCTACTGTTGTGTCCATATAATTGTGTTGAAAAGCAAACATTGAAAGGCATTTCTTCAATGTTTGCTAACCAACATAGACGGAGGCCCATTCAGTGCCATAAATTAGTCCACACAATCTACTCCAAGCATTGCCTATTTTCATGGTAATAATGTAGCAGTATGAGAAAACCATTCCTGAAATGGCTGCAAAAGAACATTATTGAAAGGCTGTATGCTAAAGCAAATACATATGTTGCTTCTTTTCAATTTTTAATGTATTGCCTCCATAGGTTTAAAGGTCCCCTGGTAAAGAGAAAGAATAAATTCTACACACTGTTGACATTCTTTCCTATTTGCTAATTAATACCCCTTAATATTTTGATGTTGCATATTGTAAACGATGACAGATAAAAATCCAACATGGATCTGCCATAGAGATGAGTGAGCATACTCGCTAAGGCAAACTACTCGAGCGAGTAGTGCCTTATTAGAGTACCTGCCCGCTCATCTCTAAAGAGTCAGGGGCCGGCGGGGGGCGGGGAGCGGCGGGGGAGAGTGGGGAGGAACGGAGGGGAGATCTCTCTCTCCCCCCCGCTCACTCCCGCAGCTCACCCGCGCCGGCAGCCGAATCTGAGCCTTGGAATTCCGCAGCAGCTTTCCATGTGGATCTGAACGTGGATTTAGCACCATTCAATGGGGCAAATCTAAGGGAGACTACCTGGCACGCTCTCCGAGTTGAAATCATGTCAAGAATGGATATATCAATTCTTTATTTCCCACTATATGGATTTTAAAATCCACACAAGCAAAAATTTATGCCATATGAACTCTGGCACAAATTCGTACTGAATTAAATGCAATGTAAAATTGATGCAGATTCCAACATGGATCTAAAGATACCTTTGCATGGGACTACAGTGGGGTACTTTCTCACAGGAGCAATAGTTGTTCAGAGAGTGGAGGCAGAGTGCGCCAGAGATCTCTTCTATCCGCCCTCCTCTATTCACTGCAACAGGTAGTCATTCATAAATGAATGGCTGCCTGTTTATATGGGCGATATTTTCTTGGTTTTTACATGAGCTAAAAATCAAAGAACTCCAACAAATGCGTGGTTTCTCGCTCAGTGTCCTGTCTGTTTTCGGGCTTATTCAGACGGGCGTATATCAGTTGGGTTTTCACGCCCAGCCGATATATGCTGCCCCTCTCTGCAAGGGGAGAAGGTGGGAGTGGAGCAGTGCACTGAGCTCCTGCCCCCCCTTCGCCAGTCGCCATTGTTTGCAATGGGGGGGTGGAACTTAGCTCCACCCCCACCCCACCCCTCTGATTGCAAACAGTTGCGAGGGGTGGAGAGAGGCCGGAGAGGGGGCCGGAGCTCAGTGCACTAGCTCTTGGCCCATCACACCTCCTCCCCTTGCAGAGTATATCAGCTGTGCGTAAAAAGCCGACTGATATACGCCCATCTGAATAAGCCCTTCAAGTGTAAACAGGACATCTACTGCTCAAGCCACCTGTTTCCAGTGATTATGCGGGCAATAATTGCCTCATGTAAAGTTACCTGAAGGGCTCCTTCACACGAGTATATGCCCAAATGTGCACACTTCACCGCAACGTATTTGTGCTATGTATGAGGTTGATTTACATTGTACTGTACTTTTTTGCACACGCGGGACCTGTTTATATATACATGCAACAACCCCCCCACCCCAATTTAAAAGGCTATTTAGCCTAACGAGGTCCAGATGTGAACATGTACTGTGATTTTATTCTAACTTGGATTCAATAGAGTTAGTGATTTTTATAACACTTACAGTACTTTACCTTAAGGTACCTTTATAAGTGCAATTATCGCCTGCTTGAAACATTAGTCATCCCATGTACATACAGCCTTCACATTAGCGTCCTTGTGTGTGTATTTGTGCACGCAATACACAGAGAACAGAGATCAATGGGTGCACACATTTCCCATTTTTGTGTGCGTATTTCTCAAGCTGACCCTTCTATATATTTTGCTACATACATCACATAATATTATTTTGGGAATAAACATCAAGAGTCTCTCACATTGAAAGCCATTATAATGAATTTACTGTTTGTTGTAGATCTGCAAAATTATGTATCTGTGCAGTAGTTTGGGAGAAACTTTATTTTATTAGTATCAGCCAGACAGAGAACTAGTCCTCGATATTCATGAGCTGCAGCTATCAATGCCCACCCTGCCCTCCAACGAATGATTGACAGCTGTCTCTCTATGCACAGTAATAAGCAGACAGCAGTCAGTCAGTGACTAGAGGATGCGAAGGGCAGGGCTAATGCAGCTCATAAATTTTAAGGACTACTTACTGTAGTCCTCTGTGTGTGGCTGCTACTGATAAAATGTAAGTTTCTTCCAAACTACTGCACAGATACACACAGCAGACATGTCACTATAATCAGTGTGACTGACACTATGTTATGCTGCCATCAGAGTGGACTGTAAAAATATGTTGTTGACAGATTCTCTTTAAAGCGAACTACTGGGCTATTGATACAAACCTGACATTGAATATTGTCCCAGTTGGAATGCTCTTGTGTGGCAGAGAATGTTTCATATTCGTTAAAATGTGTCCCTACAGGAGCAATTAATAGGAAACTTAGCAAGCGATTGTTCCCATGTATCAATGAATTCCTTTGTTCTTTGTGACATTTACAAATGGCCAAGTCGATGGGAGAATTATGCTCTTAAACAATTCAGTATCCCTTACCAACAGCGGGATCAGAGACCATTTGGTGATGTGCCTGACCTTTTAATGTATTCAAAGTGAAAGTGTATACTAGAGCATGGAAGCTTCCCCATACTGTATGCAGAGCTTCCTCAAGCATTAAGAGGTTATTAATTAAAAATTGATAGCCTATTCTCAGAATAGCCCATCAGTATCTGAACATGGAGGTGAAGGAGCACAGTGTTTTGGCACTGCAGTTGGAGAAAGAGATACATATCATAGACATAACAGAAGGTACATATATATAAATATATATTTATTTTGACACCAAGTTTCATAGGAGTCTTTCGAAATTATTTAAAAAATCAACTCATCCCTACAGGTATCAGACAGCTAATCGGCACATGCACTTCAGTAATATGCCACCCACTGATTTGATATGTAAGTACTCAATGTGATATGCTGGTTGGTTGGTCCCTATGGCCAATCACAAACAGGACTGTGAAAATATTTTAGGCAAGTGTGGCAAAATGCTGCAAAGCAAGGTTGTTTTCAAAAATAGAAGTGTTAATAATTTATTTTTGTCCATTAACAAAATACAAAATAAATAAAAAGAAAAACTTAACTCAAATCAATATGTGTTGCGACCCCCCTTTACCTTCACAACAGCATCAGTTCTTCTAGGTACACTTGCGCATAGTTTTTGTAGGAACTCAACAACGAGGTTGTTGCAAACATCGTGGAGAACTAACCAGAGAAATATTAAAACCTAAGGCCACTATAAAACAAGAAATCATTATATTATGAAACATAAGGTGGCCATACACATTAGGTAGAAGCAATTGATGTTTGAACAATCGTTGACCAGATGATACTCCAGTGAATTATTATTTCACAGATGCTAATATAGAGACAGAATTAGTGATCTGCAGTACAGTCAACCAGGGGCGAAACTATAGAGGATGCAGGGGATGCGGTTGCACCCAGGCCCAGGAGCCTTGGGGAACCCATAAGGCCTCTTTTCTCCATATAGGGAGCCCAGTACTATGAATAAAGCATTATAGTTGGGGGCCCCGTTCCAGGTTTTGCATTGGGGACCAGGAGCTTCAAGTTACGCCTCTGCAGTCAACATATAAAAATATAGCAATTTATCCTTCTGCAATATGTTCTGTAATATTTTATTTGCCTATTGTCCAAGGGAATTCAAACTTTGGTAGAACTTCTTTACTGTTAAAGTTGAAAAGGTTTAAAAACCACAGAAGTTGTAGTGACAGAAACGATAAATTTATGATGTAACAAAATAAAGTGCTTTTACAAGTTCAGTCCATATTGCAATCGGACGGAACTTATGCATGAAAATCTTCCAGGTAAATACACCCTAAGGCCTTAGTCAGACGGGCGTTTTTTGCCGCGATTTGCGGATCGCATGACGGATGCGCATCCGCAAATCGCGTGACCGGTGCGCGCAAGTCGCCCGAAAATCGCCCGAAAATCTGCTCCTAGCCGCGTTTCATTAGAAACGGGCCGGAGCTGTCCAGCGCATTGCATTCAATGGAGACGGCAATAGAGCCGCCTCCATTTAAAGCAATGCGCTGCGGGCGAGCCCGGGATGAATTGTCGGTAAGGGCTTAAATATATAAGCCCTTCCCTGCAATCCATCCTAAAATGTGTTAAAATAAAAAAAAATTGCATTCTCACCTTCTGCCTGCAGCTCCGGGCAGCCGTCCTGCAGTGGGTGTGAAGGGGGTGTGAGTCAGACCTGCCCCCTGATTGGCTCAGCGCTGAGCCAATCAGAGGCATGCCTCACTCACACCCATTCATGAATTCATGAATGGATGTGAGTCAGACCTGCCCCTGATTGGCTCAGCGCTGAGAGGCAGCAGTCACTCACCCATTCATGAATTCATGAATGGGTGTGTGAGTGAAACCGGCCTCTGATTGGTCAGGCTGTAACCAATCAGAGCAGATCATTCAGCAGGCGGGGATTTTAAAGCCCCGCCGGCTGAATAGTGCCGAGAAGCAGTTCAGGAGAACTGACAGCGGCCGCGGCTGGACTCCGGCTGCAGCGGAAAGGTGAGTATACAATTTTTTTTTTATTTTAACACATTTTAGCATGAATTGCAGGGAAGGGTTTATATATTTAACCCCTTCCCGACAATTAACCCCGCGCACGCCGGCAGCCCATTGCTTTCAATGGAGCGGCTGTATTGCCGCTCCATTGAATTCAATGGGCAAACATCGTTCTTCTCTGCCACAGCTGTTACAGCTGTGGCAGAGAAGAATGATTTGTCTTCTATATGTTCTCAATGGGGTCGGCGCTGCCGCCGCCGGCCCCATTGAGCGCATATACAGAAGCGAACAGGAATCGCAGATCGCAGATAGGTGCGATCTGCGATTTTTTGTTCTATAATTTTTCGGACGAGCGCATAAAAAGCGCTCATGTGTCCGATACCATTGCGAAGCAATGGTTTTAAAAAATCGCCGGACGCATGCGCATGTGCAAATCGCGGCAAAAAACGCCCGTCTGACTAAGCCCTTAGGCCTTAGTCACACGGGCGTTTTTTGCCGCGATTTGCGGATCGCATGACGGATGCGCATCCGCAAATCGCGTGACCGGGGCCGAAAAATCGCCCGAAAAATCTGCTCCTAGCCGCGTTTCAATAGAAACGGGCTGGAGCTGTCCAGCTCATTGAATTCAATGGAGCCGGCAATACAGCCGGCTCCATTGAAAGCAATGCGCTGCAGGCGATCTCATGATGAATGGGTGTGAGTGAGAGCTGCCTCTGATTGGTCAGGCTGTGACTAGTCAGAGGCAGCTCATTCAGCAGGCGGGGATTTTAAATCCCCGGCTGCTGAATACTACAGAGAGCAGTTCAGGAGAACTGCCGCCAGCCGCGGCTGAGCTCCGTCTGCTGGGACCAGGTGAGTATATATATATATATTTTTTTTTTACACATTTCTGGATGAATTGCAGGGAAGGGCTTATATTTTTAAGCCCTTCCTGAAAATTCATCCCGCGATCGCCGGCAGCCCATTGCTTTCAATGGAGCCGGCTGTATTGCTGGCTCCATTGAATTCAATGGGCAAACATCATTCTTCTCTGCCACAGCTGTTACAGCTGTGGCAGAGGAGAATGATTTGTCTAGTATATGTTCTCAATGGGGTTGGTGCTGCTGCCGCCGGCCCCATTAAGCACATATAGAGTAGAGAACAGGAATCGCAGATCGCAGATAGGTGCGATCTGCGATTTCTGTTATATAATTTATCAGACGAGCGCATAAAAAGCGCTCATGTGTCCGATACCATTGCAAAGCAATGGTTTTATAAAATCGCCGGACGCATGCGCATGCGCAAATCGCGTGAAAAAATGCCCGTCTGACTGCGCCCTTACTGCAAAGAAGATTCCATTGGTGTCATGCTATATTGCAATGAGAGAAAATGTGTATACTCACCAGCAGCTTCCTCAGTGGAAAGTGGACCTTTGGTGATAAGAATTAGAAGAGCTGTTTCAGAAAACTTGGTATTTTAGATAGGACATTGCCTTTATCTCCACTTAAACATGAATTTTGAGGCTTAAAATATTTTCTCAGATATACTTTGTAAACATCAAAAGGTTGAACTATATATATATATATATATATATATATATATATATATATATATATATAATAAACCAAATGTCCAATATGCGTTTTGAGTGACCTTCATGCAAGTGAAAGCTTGGTGTGAATGCGAAGAATGGGGTAGAAAGCGGATCGCACGTATCCATTGATGTTTAAAAATGTTGAAGACTCACTACACACAATGTAGACTTTATGAATGCAATGTCATCTAAGATATAAGAATATTTCATTTTGTGGGAACAGCAGAACTGAGAAATAAGTCTCCTTGTTATGTATCCTGCTTCAGTCCTATAGGAGGGATATGTTTCATTACGATTTTATCATTAATAATGTGTTTTCATTTATGTCTAGACATTGTTGATCTTAATATGTCAACAATATCTCTCCGGCAATCTGATATTGGAACCATGCAAAAGCAACACTATCTGGCATCGCCAGTACAGCTGCGGTGCAACAGAACGGTTCATTTTGCTATTGAAGTCCCTTAACGTACTGGAACAATGAGAAACATATTCTTACTTTCAATTACACTCATAGGGTAAAAGCTGAAGCTGAAAACCTGGGACCTCAATATGTCATTACCCGAGGAGGGCAGAAGTCACAGTTAGAGCCCCCCTGGTATTCTCTTATTCACCCCACTTTAAAGTGATCTCGTGTCATTTCATATTATGGCTCCTTCTAATTTATTTTCATCAACCTAAGCATAAGTCACAGAGATCTTGTTGTGTGTCTGTTCTGTGTCCATCCGTCAAATCTTCTCAGGAGAAAATGAATGAAGTATAATGTAACAGTATACCTTACTGACCTTTTCGGAAGATTTCCCAGCTTACTGCATGCTTCCAATATCACAAGCCTGTTACATTTCTTCTGTCTTGTAAGACATTGGAAATATTTGCAAGCCACCGTGCTGGGCTCTCACAAGTTTATTTTCCACTTTTTCTCAAGTCATATTTTATTTCATCTAACATATTGTACCTCCCTCATGTCCATTTTAGTAATAGATTATATATCAAGAATATGATATTTTCTGTTGTGACAACAACTAAAATCTAATTTAGGACTATATTACATAAATAAAAATAAAGAAATCTTGTTTTTTGTACAGCGCCAACTAATTCCACAGGGCTTTTGGGTAATTTATTTATTAAGCCCTCACACTGCCCAAGTGATGGAGAAATAAAAGAGATATGGGTCTCAGGATACATCAACAAAAAGTATTTCTTGAAATCGGTTTTATCTTTTAAAAGTAGTGGACCATAAAAATTGCATACATTTGATATTGCCATATCCATACTGAACCACAGAATAAAGTGCACTCAGAGCATCATAACCCCTCCCCCCCCAAAAAATGTCTCCATAATGCTTTTTTAAATTCACATTAAAGTGAACCTGTCGCCTCCCTTCAACACCATAAACTAAGTTACACTGCTGTTAGAGAAGGTGACAAGGAGCCAGGTGATGTATTTTTTATACTCATCAGCTCTCCGGTTCCCACGGTGTCCCCCACTAAAGATTCCGTGCCCCACAAAAATTTTAAAAAGTCACCAACGACACTGCAGGAATCAGTGAACAGGTGACTATTAAAAATTGTTTATGGTGTTGCAGTAAAATGACGTGTTCCCTTTAAAAGTTGTTAAAGTTACAGACCACAGCCAAGAAGAGAAGTTGGGGAGGCCCATGTTGAACTTTTGTCTCCAGGCCCATGAGTCTTTAGCTATGCCCCTGGGTCTCCTCCTGTTCCTGCAGCTTGTATTCAAAATTGGATCACTATCTACCAAACTGCTTTCATTCTATGCGGGTGTTTGTTACACTTTTGAGACACCGTGTATAAGTATATGTATTTAAGATAATCTATGTAGATTCTGACCCTCACTGGGGGAACAGAGACCAAGGCCCTTTGACATGGGATGACTGTAACTGACAGCTGTCCCTCTCCCCTTCATTCACAGTAAACAGGCTATTGTTCCTGTTGTGGCAGTTCTTGGATTGCTGCTGTGCTAATAGTCTGATGCCGGTTTCACAGGTGGTTCTATATCTTCTGGCTCTGGTGGGTGGGGTATTAGGTGAGACATGCTTAGCCACACCTGTGGGTATTTGTCAGGGCTATTTAGCCTGGCTGATGCTGGACTGAATTGCTGTTGAATCTTCAGTCTAGCTCTGACTTTGCTCTCGGTCAGAGCTTCGTCCTGGATTTTTGCCTACTGCATCTTAAAAATAAGTTTGTGTTTCTTTTCTATAGTGTTTCTTATGTTATTCCCCTGTCCTACGTAGGGCCAAGCTACAAGGTGAGGTATGTCCTTGTCAGGGTGGGTCCCCATCCCGGGTGGGTCCTCATCCCTGAGGTTATTTAGATAGGATAAGAGTACCCATGTTTTGGATTATTATTGTTTTTACACAGTTTGTATGCATTTGTGCAAGATCTGTGGGTCACGGATCCAGCATGTCCTGGGTGGATGTGACAGTTCCTAGATGAAAGACGGCCTGTTTACACAGAACAATGCAGTGGCAGGCAAAATATTATTTTTAGGGTTTGCATTAAAGATCCAATCAGCAATTTATATCTGATCATTCTTTTACTGCATGTGCTTATACTCACAAATATCGTGCAAACCGCTTGATCTAAGGTGTCATGTAAAAGGACCTTGAATTGAATGGTGACAAACTTTGTTCAGCACTGCAGAATATGTTGATGCTATATGATGGGCAGAAATAGATAACGATGGATAGGAAAAAGAATAGCTGATAGTAAATATAATCATTGTCTTTGCTACTTGCATTTATTTCCTCACCTTATGCCTAGTATGCATTTACTCCTTCAAAACTGAGTTACAGCTGCTTGGAAGAAATCATTTATCAATGTTGGCCTAGTACTTATCGACCTTTACACAAGACCCCAGATATGCTTCCCTATAGGGAAAGCAGGTTACCTAATCTCTTTATTGGAATATGTGACCTAATCTGCAGCACACACACCCATGAAGTGTTTAAGGGGACAGGAGATCTATTTCATTACACTCATTTTTGTTCCTGTTACTTGCAAATGAAAATCTGAAACCATGTGCCTTTTGACAGTATAGCATGGACTGCATATTTACAAGAGGTTAATCAGTCAGTGTTAACCCCAGAGGGCCGCAGAACGAGGAAACAAACAGCCAAGGAATTCCATCATTTCCTCTATTGCTTCTTATCTGCAGCTCATCTTTCAGCTCCCCTGAGAAAAGCTGTAAATGAAATGAATGTTCCGTTGCCAAGAAAAAGTGTGACAGCTTCATGGGCTTTCTGCTTTTCTTTAAAGTACGTTTTGATTGGGAAATGAGCACATTAACTTGTGTATACTGGGCGCACGACAAACAGATGGGGAGTACGTCATGTGTATTGTTTTCTCCAGATAAACAACGTCAATGAAAGTTTTATTAATCTCAAATTCATGTTCACTTAGAGAAATGTCTCTTCTGTATTAAAGCAATTACACTATATCTCAGAGTAATTAATGACATATGTAGTTTTAGTGGTCTTTAGGTTATGTAATAGCAATGTATTACAACTGATGAGGATTGCTATAGTGCTAGGAATATGAATGCCCAAAGTACAGACTAAACTAGAAGCACAGCCAAGTGAATCATCATCTTCTTCTTGGTCTTCTTTTTTGTCTTGGTCTTCGTCCTTTTTGTCTTGGTCTTGGTCTTCTTTGTCTTGGTCTTGGTCTTCTTTGTCTTGGTCTTCGTCTTCTTCTGTGTCTTCTTCATCATCTTCTTCTTCATTGTCTTCTTCATCTGTTTCTTCTTCTTCGTCTTTTTTCTTCTTTTCATCTACATATTCTAATCATCTTGGTCTTATTCTTTGTCTTCTTCTCTGTCTTGGTCTTCGTTTTCTTTGTCTTCTTCATCTGTTTCTTCTTTATCTTTTTCTTTTCTTTCATCTACATCTTCTAATCATTCCAATTATTATGCTTTTTATGACTAATATATCATGCTGTATTGTGAATAGAATGCAGTATATTCAATCACACTGCATATGAAGACCTCAGAACATGACTGGATGTAGTTATCAATAACTCCAGTTGGAGACATCTAGAGTCTGCTGCCATGATACTTGACAAGACTTCTAGGTAAACTGTAACAGGCACCCAAGCAAATCATCAAGGACAACTCCAATTTCCCAGTTGTAAAGACCAAGTCAAGTCAACATCTGGAGGGACCATCTCATTGATATAACTTTAAAGGGAACCTGCTATCACTTATGAGCACCATACACTAAGTTATGGTGCTTAGAGGTCAGGATGTAGCTTTTATACTCCCTCGGCTCCCCGTTCCCCTGCTGTCACTTGTGAAAATCATCACATGGACAGTGCAACAGACATATCTTTGCTGGCTGTTTGTGCGCACACATACTGTTCCCTATGTGTGCACATACAGCCTACAGAGATGAGGCCTCTGCACTGTCCACATGCCAAGAATAGAGAGCCAAGTAAATATGCAAAGTACATCTCCAGACTCCTTGGAACCTATCCTATGAGCATCATAACTTAGTTTATGGTGTTCATAGGCGATGACAGATTCCCTTTAATAAATGTAACAGCAAAATCAAGAAATAACAATAAGGGCTCATGCACACTGGCGAGAGCAATATCAGGATGTGATTGTCACCCTGATATCGCTCTCGCAATCCTTCTCGAAGCCCTGGATGCAAGGCATTTTAGCAGGAAAACAGCCTCGCATCCCTGCAGGGCTGATGGAATCTCCTGCCATGGCTGTCACAGCCGGGGCAGGAGATAGCAATCTTCTGCCATTCATTTCAAGGGGCCAGTGGTAGCAGCTCCAGCCCCATTGAAATGAATGGGAGATTCTCGCTGTCCTCTGCCACTGCTGTGACAGCAGTGGCAGGGGACTGTCCATGGCAAGGATTTTCAGTGGCAGAGGGGGCTTGAAATATAAGCACCCCCCCCCCCCATCCCGAAAATAATACATGACTGTTGTAAAAAAAAAAAATTAAAAATACTAATACAGGAGATGACAGCGCTTCCCAGGTGATGTATTAGTATTGTTTATTTTTTTATACAACAGTCATGTATTATTTTCAGGGGAGACTTATATTTCAAGACCCCCCCTCCCCCCTTGCTATGGACCTCGCCATGGACAGTCTCCTTGTCACTGTCACAGCAGTGGCAGAACACTGCGAACATATCCCATTCATTTCAATGGGGCTGGCGCTCCTGCAGCTGGCCCCATTGACATGAATGGGCAAGATCGCAAAAAGAATGGACATGCCGCGATTTGGTTTTCATGCTGCATCACAAGCGTTAAATCATCGCACATTTGCATGGAGCCATTGGAAGCCATTGCTTCATAATTTTGCGATTTCTTACAGCCTCGCAGTGCTGGGAAATTATGTGATTCCCGCGCCAGTGTACAGCCACCCTAAGGAGTATGGAACAAAACCTCTGCAGCTCCACCCATTGGATGGCAGCATTCCTTCAAATCAATGCTTGACCCTTTATACAGGTCTGTAGAGCAATGATTGGGAATTGATCCATCTTCCTTATTTGCATATTAGCCAGAGGAGCATGGATGGCCTTATAAGTCTCCTTACTCACCTTCTTGGTGCTCTCTAAGGAGAGATGACACTCTTTCCGACCCACATCACAGCCTCTCACTAGCCAAGCCAGGATCCTACTGCACCTTGATGAGGGGCAAAAACCCAGAAACAGCTGTCTGTGTATAGATTCTGCACATCCAACAAATAAATTAAGTGTGAAGGTGCACAATAAGCCATGGCTGCAAGAAATACAGTAACAAACATGTGCTTCAGCACACATACTCACTTAATATCTGCAAACAAATGCATAATCATTTTTCGTACTAACTGCATAAAAATGCAAGGTTCTTAGTGTATGATTTGATCAAATCCATGTATGCCCATCTGCCACGTCAAGGCAAACCTTAATGAATGGGTACCTAGCTCTATAGATACCTCTCTTTAGGCTAAAAAGCCTTCAAATGAATGGCCTATTGTGCACCTTCACACTTAATTTATTTGTTGAATGTGCAGATTTTTATTTTTTAAATGCAATGTATTTGTGTAGGAGTGGCTGCATGCACCCTTGTCATGCACTCCATTTTCCCATCTGTCTCAGGTGGCTTAGTAATAGTATATAGTCAGGTACCCACCTTTCCCATTCACGTGAAGGCTTTTTAGTAAAAAAAAAGGTGTCTATAGACACTTAGGTACCCATTCATTAAGGTTTGCCTTGACATGGTGGATAGGCATACACGGATTTGATCAAATCATGTCTATGATTAAGGGCAACATGTGTAGTGGCCCAGAGTTAGGGGTCCCCTCCTGCACCTCAAAATACATGTTTTATGTTTGTCTTGTGCATTGGATGTCTGCAAGCATGAATGGATTAATGTCTGTTGTTGTCTGGAAATTGTATCATTTTGTCTGTTCGTGGTTGACCATGTTGGCTGTTGACCATGTGATGTGTGTTAGATTTATGTGGTTGAATGAGAAGTTCAGAATCAGAATCACAGAGAGAGAAGAGAGAACAGAGGGGGAGGCCGAGAGGTTGTCTGCTTTTTCCATTTGGGCCTATCCTTCCCCATAGTGATTAGCCACCAAGCGAGCCCGGACCCGAGGAGAACTGCGCTAGAACCACGTGCGTTCAGAGAAAATAGAGAAACCGCCAGAGAACAAAAAAAACAGTAAGTGACTGTCAGGAGAGAGAAAGAGTTACCGGGAGAGTGAGTTCCTACTGATAACTATGACCGTGGATGTACAAATACCCCATGAATCCTCCCTGTGTCATCACTGCAAAAACTGCTTTATTGTTATTTGTTAACATCGTTTAAGTAAACAGACAGAACCAAACGTTCCCAGTTCTTGTTCAGAAAATGCGTGCGTGGACTACTTTATTCCATCTGAAAGATTCACTGCAGAGGATGGAACATTGGCGTCACGAGTGACAAACAGGACCACAGGTAACCATGGTTACTAATTCGTGATCTGCCCCTGTTGGTAGTGAGGTCGGGTCCTGAGCTACCCTTAGGCAGGAGACAGTAGAGCCCTGTTACAAGGCATTACTCTACCCTGCTGTCTTCTTGGCTGAGGGCCTGCTCCTGGGACGTTGCACATGCTTGCCTGAAACATGTCAGATGGCACATGTCCTTTGCTTCTCCATGTCTGTCTGTCTGTCTGGGTCATCTAATAAAGACTGAAAGCTTTTAACCCAACGCTGGATTTTCTTTATTTTCCTGTGCATCAGTTGTGGTTTCCAGCCAGTCCATGTGTGGGAGCATCTGCAGAGGAGCTGGATGCTGATTTGCATTTCCACTGATTTCAATGGGTTCATTATCACTATTTTTTTGCACCCACTGTTTTTGCGGGCACAGCCAAAATAGGACCTGCTCTAACGTGTGCATGTTTGCACATCAAAGCGCCCCGTGGACCAGAAAATTACTACACTTCATAGCAGCAGGACTAAAGGCCATTTTACAGACATGGATACAACCAACAGGGCCCCCATTCAGACTGTTCCTGGACAAGCTAGCGTTTCTGTTTCAAATGGATTGGGCAGAAACATCGCTTTTTAAAGAAAAGAAGGTACAAGCCTTCTTCGAAACCTGGGGAAGTTTTATCCAACTATTACCACAAAGGGTAAAGGATAGATTGAGAAACTGCTTCCACTACACTTGCTGGTTCCAGGAACAGGTGGCAATAGGAGAAACGCCTATCTAGGGTGGACACACCTATCTAGGGTGAAATACAAACCGTGCCGTAGCCATGCGGGGCCTCCATAAATTTTGCAGATCCTCAACATACAGGTCAGTAGACCAAAAAACAAAAATCTGTGGTCAAAATGGGTCAAAGTTTTGATTTAATGTAGGTAATTTTGTTTGATTTAATGTTTTACTTTATGTTTTATAAAATTAACACAAAAAATGCAGGTTGATACAAGCTATACCTACACAAAAAACCCTGCAAAACTGTGATAACACTGAATGTATGCTTTAACCTGTTTAATAAAGACAAAGTTAAAAAAAAAAAAAGAGCCCCGTGGACAGTTGCGCAAACACGCCCTATGAGAGTTGTGCAAATACACACATCTGCATGCGCTAAACGTTGCACATACCCGCAATCACCAACATTGCCTTAGGCCGCCTGCAGACGGGCGAAAATTCCGCGGTGGGATTTCCTGCGGAATTTCCACCCCTGGAAGCTGCCATAGGATTGCGTTAACAAACGCAATCCTATGCAGACGGCCACGATTTGGCCGCGCGAAATTTCGCGTGGCAAACAAATCACGGCATGCTCTATTTCTGTGGGGGCTCGCAAAGCCCCGCAGAGAAACGTCACTCACCGGCCGCTGGCTCCACTCTGCGCATGCGCTGGCTGCCCGGAAGGTGGCACATGAAAGAGTCGTTGGGTTGGGTCCCGGTGCGAGAATTCTCGCAGCCAGATTCGACCCGGCCATCTGCAGGCGGCCTTAGGCTCCTTAGCCATTTAAATCAGGGCAGGGTGATTCCTCCCACCCATGTGAACGAGCAGTGCCTGCACAAATACGCTCAATATTTTCACAAGAATGAACCCAAAATACACTCATTTACTGTGCAAAAATTGCATAGGAGTGAGCGTATTGCATAACACACTTGCCTGTTTAAGCCTTTCTCTCCTCTTTGCTGAGGACTTTTGACTAAATATGACAGACAAACTTTCAGTTAACTCTCACAGGCAGTTGGGGGATATGCATTGGCTACTACCGTGTTTCCCCAAAAGTAGTACCTACCCCGATAGTAAGACCTATCCAGGTTTTTTTTTTGGGGGGGGGGGGTTGAAATACAAGGCCTCCCCCAAAAATAAGACCTAGCTAACCTGCCACACCCCCAAAAAATCAATACTCACCTGGTCCCTGGCGTCCCGATGGTCTCCGGCGGCACTGCGCCAAACTGCTGAGTCCTCACCGTCTGCCATCTCAGCTTCTTCTAATGATGGGGCTTTGAATACCCCTCCTCCAGCAAAGCGAGCGCTGTGAATGACTCATCGAGCGCCAGCAGCCAATCACAGCCGGCGCTCGATAAGCCAATCCCAGCTATTCAATGATGTCATTCACTGAGTGGCTGTGATTGGGACGCCCCGGACCAGGTGAGTATAAGGCCCCTCGAAAATAAGACAATGTGCCTATTTTGTGGCAAAAATTAATATAAGACAGTGTCTTCTTTTTGGGGAAACACAGTAGATGCCTTCAACTATAGACCCATTTAGAGTTACATGTATGACAGATGCAGAATGGGGTTAAGTGATAGAAGCAGTTGTGATATTTTTCCACCGTTGCTATCTTAACATTGAGGCAGATTATTCAGATAATAAACTGTTATTGAAAGTCAGCAAATCACATCAAGCAGCTGGTAGGAAAGTTAGATATACATTTCACAATGGTGACACAACTTGGTCTAAATGGTCATATTTTTATGTTGAGGGGCTTTGTAAATTAGATGTGATATGTAGCTCTTACTTGGAGAATAACTGGTAAGAATGTCTTATATAAACATTACTTTCATAAATCTTTACAGGATAGTTCAACGTATTCTACCATGGGAGCAGTGAAAATGTATTACCTTTTTTTAAACTTCATGTAAAGATTTACACCTTCTGGGAAAGTGCATGTAACCTCGGTCTGTTAGAAATTTAGATTTATGGAAATAACATTTTGCATTACTTCTAAAGTGTATGTCCTGTTTCACACTTTCTACCTTTCCATCCAGTCCCCCATCATCTTTTCTCAGCTCATCTAATCTTCATAAACCTCAGACTCTAAACTAAATTCATTGCCCTGCCTCTCCTGACAATTCCTACTTCCAGTCTTCTTGTGTTTCCAGCCTTTATATCTTCTTATCTTATAAACAGGTGTCATAGACAGGTTGAGTTAAAATGGCATCATTAACCTCTTAAGGACCAGGGTGTTTTGGTCCAAAAGAACCAGACACTTTTTAGGGATTTTTTACCCATGTAGTGGTTTTATGGCTTTCTTTCTTCAGCTACCAAAATTATTTTTGTTGCGTTTCTTTTTCTGCGACACATAGGAATTTTTTCACTGAATTTGTTTCCTGTTTTTCAGTATTATTAGGGGTTAAAACCTAAAAAAAATTATTTTTATAATTGGTTATTTTTAGAGATGAGCAAGCACCAAAATGCTCGGGTGCTCGTTGCTTGAGTCAAACTTTTCGTAATGCTCGAGAGCTCGTCTCGAGTAACAAACCCCATTTTTGTATGGAACCGATGCTCCGCAAAGGTGATGACTTGTTAAACACTAGAAAACATCAGAAAGTCATGGAAACTCCACAGAAACGGATAGGGAAGGGCAGGGGCAGCATGCATTGCTGCATCTGAGGCTCCCAGGTCCCACTATTAAGACAAAATGGGGGGCAAGAGTCTGGCGTCACACCCCTAACAATTTACTTCGGATAAACCCTCATTAGAAATGCACACACGCTGCACATCTTAGCTAAGCACCACACTACCTGCACCCATTGACAATCACTGCCTGCGGGTGACACTGCTGCCTCTACTCCTGGGTTACATGCTGGCATTGCTGTCCACCCCCGCCCCCCCACGACCCTGCGTCCACAGCACACCCAAAATTTTCCCTGCGCAGCGTTCAGCTGCCCTCATGCCCCACCCTCGCTTCATAGCCACATCACACTCATGTCTATTTATAAGTGCTTACTGGATGAGGAGGAACCGGTGGCACGCACTGCAGAGGGTATTACACAGGAAGAAATCAGAGTGCCGAAACATGGCAGAGTTTCACCCTGCCTAGGACCTGGGCCTCGGCCCACATTTCTGCCGTAGACATTCAGTGTATTTGTGTCAGACAGGTAAAACACTGCAATGGGAAGTCTTTGTGCATCCACAGCATAGACGAGCCCAAGGAACTTAAAGTTGGTATTACACATGAGGAAAACAGAGTGCCCAAACATGGCACAGTTTCACCCTGCCAAAGACTGACCGTAGTCAGTCAGTGTATTTGTGCCAGACAGGTAAAACACCGCAATGGGAAGTCTTTGTGCACCCACAGCATAGGCAGACCCCAGTAACATTTCTATAGCAAGAGTATAGGCGGATCCCAGTAACATTTCTATAGCAAGAGTATAGGCGGACCCCAGTAACATTTCTGTAGCAAGAGTATAGGCGGACCCCAGTAACATTTCTGTAGCAAAAATATAAGCGAACCCCTCAAACCATTCAGTAGAATCTGTGTAGGCGGACCCCAGTAACATTTCAGTAGCAAGAGTATAGGCGGACCCCAGTAACATTTCTGTAGCAAAAGTATAAGCGAACCCCTCAAACCATTCAGTAGAAACTGCATAGGCGGACCCCAGTAACATTTCTGTAGCAAGAGTATAGGTAAACCCCAGTAACATTTCTATAGCAAGGAACTCAAACATGGTATTACATATGAGGAAATCAGAGTGCCCAAACATGGCAGAGTTTTACCCGGCTTAGGACCTTAGCCCACATTTCTACCCTAGTCAATCATTGTATTTGTGCCAGACAGGTAAAACACCGCAATGAATGGGAAGTCTTTGTGCACCCACAGCATCGGCGAGCAAAAGGAACTTAAACATGGTATTACACATGAGGAAATCAGAGTGCCCAAACAAGGCAGAGTTTCACCCTGCCAAGGGCCTCGGCCCACATTTCTGCCATAGCTCAGCGGCAAAAGCCAGAGGTCGGTCTGCTCTGTCAGACCCTGCAGCAGATCGGGGGCCATGTGCCTCTTGTCACCTAAGCTGATCAGTTTCAGCGCGGCTTGCTGACGCTTGCCCACCGCTCTGCTGTCACGCCGCGCGCTACCGACTGCTGGCGACGTGCTTACACTTCTTAATTGAGAGGTAGAGGTGGCAGAGGAGGAGGAGGTGGCATAAATTGCCGCAGATACCAGCACCAAGGTAGGACCTGCTATTCTGGATGTGGGTAGGACGTGAGCGGTCCCAGGCTCTAACTCGGTCCCAGCCTCCACGTGTTAAGTGGACCTTCCCAGTAACCGCATTGGTGAGGGCATGATTTATGTTGCGGAAGACGTGCTGGTGTAGGATTGGGACGGCACATCAGGAAATATAGTGGCGACTAGGGACCGAGTAGCGCGGGACCGACGCCGCCATCATGTTTTTGAAAGCCTCCGTTTCCACAAGCCTGTACGGCAGCATCTCTAGGCTGATTAATTTGGCAATGTGTACATTTAAAGCTTATGCATGCGGGTGGGTGGCGGCGTATTTGCGCTTTCGCTCCAACGCTTGTGTTAGCGACAGCTGAATGCTGACATTGTTGGATGGAGTGGAGGATGGTGGAGGTGAGGGTGTGGGTGCAGGCCGGGAGGTGCTCGTGCCTGTGTCCTGGGAGGGGGATTGGATATGTGTGCCAGGTTGTGGGACAGGGGAAGAGGCAGTGGTGTGACCCGGAGGCGGTGAATGGCCTTCATCCCACCTTGTGGGGTGCTTGGCCATCGTATGCCTGCACATGCTGGTGGTGGTAAGGCTGGTAGTGGTGGCTCCCCGGCTGATCTTGGTGTGACACAGGTTGCACACCACTGTTTGTCGGTCGTCTGCACTCTAACTAAAAAACATCCACATCTTTGAACACCTAGCCCTCTGCACGGAGGCTTGCCGTGAGGGGGTGCTTTGGGAAACAGTTGAGGGACTCTTCGCTCTGGCCCTGCATCTACCCCTGGCCACTCCACTGCCTCCTTCAACCTGTCCTGCTGCTGCACATGCCTCCCCCTCTGAAGCCCTGTCCTCAGTAGGCTTAGCAAACCAGGTGGGGTCAGTCACCTCATTGTCCAGCTGCTCTTCCTCCAAATCCTCTGTGTAGTCCTCCCTCGCACTTACTGCCCATACTACTACCTCATTGACAGACAACTGTGTCTCATTATCCTCATACACAAAAAGCTCTTGAGACAGTTGCCGGAAGTCCCCAGCCTCATCACCTGGACTCCGGGAACTTTGCCAAGGTTGGGCATCGGTGACGACAAACTCCTCAGGTGAGAGAGGAACTGTTTTTTCCCAGTCATGGCAGGGACCTGAGAACAGTTCCTGGGAGTCTGCCTGCTCAGAATATGTCATTTTCATGGAGTGAGAAGGCTGGGAGGAAGGAGGAGCAGCCAAAGAATTCAGAGTTACAGTCCCTAGGCCGGGAGACGTGGACTGCGTAGAAGACTGCGTGGTCGATACATTGCTGGACGCGTTTTCTGCCATCCATGACAGGACCTGCTCGCACTGCTCTGTTTGTAATAACGGTCTACCACATGGACCCGTAAATTGTAATATGAAGTTGGGGAGCCCAGAAACTTGTCTCTCTCCTAATCCTGCAGCAGCCGGCTGTAATTTACCATGCCCAGGAACTCGGCCTGTGCCCACACGCTCACTTGGACGCCCGCATCCGCGTCCTCGACCCTTACTCCTCATCATGGCGGATTAAAAATAGAGCAGGGCCCAAATAAATTACCCCACTGTACAGCACTGACAACTGTGACTTAATTCACCGCACACAGAGACTTGTAGATAGCGGAGGCTCTATGTTGTGACTTGAAAAAAATTAACCCGCTGTTTTGCGCTGATACCTAGGGGTAATTTACCGCTCGCAGAGACTTGTAGATAATAGAGGCTGTATGGAGTGGGGGAAGACTCTAAAGCTAGTGGATAGTGCTGGTAACTGCGGCTATCTCAACCCCCCTCAAGGAAAGGGTATTGTGACACGCTCTGCACAGTGGCGGAGCTGAAATACTTTGCAGTGGCCCAGGAAATATTACAGTACTGTTTAGCGGTGAGACCTCTGTCTAATGCACTGTAGACACAGAACGGTATAACTGAAGTCGTTTGCAGTAGGCTAGAAATGTTAGAGTGCAGTTTCACGGTGAGAGCTGGTTGTACGGCATTGCAGGCTGAGAACGCTATAACTGCAAGGCTGGGAACAGGCCTAGATGCGTAATACAAAAGTTGGTGCACTACTGCTCCCAGCCAGCCACAACTGTAAAGCACACGGTCAGAAGTAGCCCTAAGAAGGACCATTGGGGTTCTTGCACAGAGGATTAGGACTGTCTAACTTTCCCTATAGAAGTCACTGTGTTCCTAAACTCTGCGTTATGCACAGCACACACAGAACAATATAACTGAAGTAGTTTGCAGTAGGCTAGGAAATGTTAGAGTGTAGTTTTACGGTGAGAGCTAGTTGTACGGCACTGAAGGCTGAGAACGCTATTGCAGAAATGCGGGGAACAGGCCTAGATGCGTAATACAAAAGTTGGTGCACTACTGCTCCCAGCCAGCCACAACTGTAAAGCACACGGTCAGATGTAGCCCTAAGAAGGACCATTGGGGCTCTTGTACGGAGGATCAGGACTGTATAACTTTCCCTATAGAAGCAGCTCTGTCCCCAACCTCTGCGTTATGCACTGCAGGCTTAGAACGCTGTTACTGAAAGGCTAGGAACAGGCCTAGATGCGTAATACAAAAATTGATGCACTACTGCTCCCAGCCAGCCACAACTGTAAAGCACACAGTCAGATGCAGCCCTAAGAAGTACCCTAATACTCGAACGAGCATCAAGCTCAGACGAGTGTGCTCGCTCATCTCTAGTTATTTTTAAAATTAGTATATTTACGCTAAAATAAATGGGTTCCGCATTTTGTTTCAGATGTTTTGATATATATTTTGTATAGTTTTGGATTATAGGGCACATATGGCGATGGTTTAGGTTTGCGTCGGCAGTGAGTCATTTGCTTTTTTTATATACCTTATTTTTCACTTTAGAAGACGCACTTTTTTCCCCCCAAAGACTGAAGTCCACCAAAACATCGCTCCTTTTAGTTTTTGGCCTGTTAGGGCTATTTGCTCTCTGCCTTTCTTGCTTTCCTTCAGTTTAACCTTTATTTGGGGATACTTCACGCAAGGGTCCAGTTTCTACCCTATCTGTCCTCTTTAAGACACTTCTGGCTATTAAGCCCTCTAAGGGGTTGCACATGCAGTTCCTCAATAAGCCTCCAGCACCCTTCTAAGATGAGAACCTATTACTGGATGCCCCTCAGTTTCACTTTTTGAGCCTCTCAAGGAAGTTTCTTTATGTCTCCTCTCTTGGAACGTGCCTCTTCTGGATAAGGTAGCTTCCATCAGGTCTTCCTCAATTCTACTAAAGGTTGCCTCTGCTTTCCACCTTAATTTTGAGATTTTTGTTACCATCTTCTTATCAGTTAGCCACTAGGGATGAGCGAGCGTACTCGGAAAAGCACTACTCGCTCGAGTAATTTGCTTTATCCGAGTATCGCTGTGCTCGTCCCTGAAGATTCGGGTGCCGGCACGGAGCGGGGAGCTGCAGGGGAGAGCGGGGAGGAACGGAGGGGAGATCTTTCTCTCCCTCTCTCCCGCCCGCTCTCCCCTGCTTCCCGCTGCGACTCACCTGTCAGCTGCAGCGGCACCCGAATCTTCAGACCCGAGCACAGCGATACTCGAATAAAGCAAATTACTCAAGCGAGTAGTGCTTTTCCGAGTACGCTCGCTCATCTCTATTAGCCACTTATCTAAGACCCATTTACACCAGTCGATGATCGCTAAAAAATCGCTAATCGGCTATCATTTTAGTGATAATCGGTGGGTGTAAATGTGCGCCCATCGTCCACTTTTCGGGCATTGTTAGCTGATCATTAAATTCAAGCTTACCTAAAAATTATCATTCACTCTTTTCAGAAGTTCTCCCCAGGGAGTGCTGATAGCATAGTTTCCCCATTGGAGAACAAAAGATCTGAGCGCAGATAATAGCCTTGGACTATTAACTGCCTTCAGAGAAGGCTTCATTTACATACCTAATTGGTATTTAAGTAGCTGAGTAGCTACTTAATACTTTATGCAAAATGATCGTTCAAAGCTGTCACTCAAACTGTCGTTTGAGCGATCTTTGAGTGATCATCGGCCTGCGTAAACCAGCCTTAAGGCTGGACATTGTGAAGGATATCTGCCTGTATCTATCAGTCACCTCTTCCTGCAGATAGTTGGACAATCTTTGTCTGTCTGGAAGGATGCCGTAATGAGTTGCCTGCCTCCAAGATGACCATATCCTTTAGATCTGTACAGTCATATGCAAAGCATACATTGTGATTGGACTATGTCTCCTGTTCCAGATGAAATATACAGTATCCCATTGTTGGGTGCTTCCTGGGCTGTTTCAAAAAGCGCAACATTTGCACCTATGTTCTTTTATACTGCCTCAACTACAAAAAAAAAACTGCCTGTGTAAGCTTTGTAAGCCTTCACTAAAAATAAAAATTATTCTAAAAGAAAACCCAATTTATCTTCTGTTTATGTCTGATACATAAAGTATTGTATAGAAGTCAGAGACTACCTGGAGGAACCCCCTTCAGGCCTTTTTGCATTAGCCAGAACACTGGGAAGATGGATATTCATTTTTGGAAAAAGTAGTGTACAGAAAAGAAAATACTGTGCTGATAAGGGTTGCTCCAGAAAAAAAGAGGGATACCTGTGACTGACATGGATGGAGGAAGGGGTATAGGAGATATATGAGGAGTCACAAGTATCTGGACCAACCCTTATGAGCACAGCATTTTCTTGTCTGTACACTACTTTTAGCTCATAACAAATTTTTTTATGTTTAGATCTTTGGGTTTATCTGCTGCTCTCAATCCATCTCCATTGGATGTCCCACGGGACATAGGAAAGTGTTGGTTTATCTTCTGCATGCTAGGACTGCAGGTGCCGGTGGGCAGGTCTCTTCCCCAGAGTACCTCCCCGCTTGCACCAGGTAAGCCTTCTTCCAATTTTTCCATTCCATAAGTTACATCTCTGAGGCGCTGTCCTGTTCACACTTTATTCATTTTTGGAAGACTTGTTAGCAGCAGGTACTACATGGTCAGCCATTATTTTGAATGAGTACCTGTAATATTAGATTTACACTGCAGAGAAAATGAACAGCAGCTTTTCACAGCATTAACAGTTCATTGTACAGGTTTCACAACTAGACTCCTGAAGATCAGCTAATTACTGGGATGACTACTTCTTAAAGTATGTTATTCATTCTTTAGAGTTAGGAAAAACATAAGAAAACATATAATGACATACAGATGTGTAGACCCTTACCTTAGGTCTAATTTGGTTAAAGGGATTGTCCAAGTTTTAAGACCAGGGGACAACCCCTTCCTTATTCAGTAAAATAACAAATGGTGATATACTCATCTCTCCCCACTCCCGCTGTGTCCAGTGCCAGTGCTTGGATCCCCCTTCTGGTCTCTGTTGGTAGCTGCAGTTCCGCCCAGTTTATGGGACCTCACAAAAGGTGTAGCCAATAATAGAGCTCAGCTATCGCAGGTCTTACAACTCAGACAATCCCTACAAATGCTGCAATTTTGTATGAAAGTAGTTCAATAAAATATTGCGACACGCTAGCAAAACCATTGACAGGTTGTAGGTCAGAAAGCTTTGAAATTAATTAAATGTTACTTTGCATTGGAGGAGGATGGCAATCAACTTGAGGATGATTCTCAACAAGAGCATATTTTCCAACAAGCGGTGAGCCAGCATCCCATCTCTATTACTCCATCAAAGTTGTAGAGAGGGATGATGGGGAACAGCCATTTATGCTGAAGTCAAGTTATTTATGGTTCATTACAGAAGTTTCTCTCCCCTTCCTCAAAAACTTTTGCATTATTCATGCAGAGAAAACTATAATATTATGCTGGGTTTTTTTCCATATTTTAAGCAACACTCGTCGTTTCCATGGATCTTTCTATGCTTCACAATGTAAAAATGTAATTTTTCTTTTTTTTATTTAAATGCACTGAGAATCTGTTCCCTTTGTTCAGGAGAAGAGGAACAGAGTTTAATTATATCTATTTTTCCTTGTTGATGAAAAACATATTGCTGTTCAGAGCTTATCAGCAGTCACTGTTTTATTTTTGGATTGGGGCTTTTACGTGTTGATTTTGTGGATGTTTTTGAATTAAAGTTAGGCATTTAGTATGGACAACACAAGCCGCTAAGTGTCCTGTAGCACAAACTGAATTTCCTCAAAACTTTTCTTAGCCAATGACTTTTGATCTTGCAAGTTTTGCTACTTTTATCTCTGCACCACTTATAGCTCCACCTCTGTATTTGTGTGGTAATTACAGCTCCAACCTTCATTCCGAGACATTAGATTCTGCTATTGCACCATTTTGTCTGGATACACGTGTCTACTCAGCTAAATTGTCTATTTTGGTAAGGAAGAATGGTAACCATGAATGGGATCATGTAGTCTGACACTGACACATACCTTGTGTGGCTGTTCTTTAAGAAAGTGTAATTGTAAGAGACTTTAACAGGAAGTTAGTGAAAACGTAATTCTTCTTAAAACGTCTGCAAGAAAGCATAAGGTAATGTCTGTGGGAAACTGTAAGGAAAGAGATATTTTTACCTGACCTTCTCCTGCCCTTGAACTACTTTTGTATAATTAAAAATAATACCTTTAAGTAAAGCAAAATAAAACCTTACCAAGCATTTTAAGAAAACCAATAACCTTTAAGGCTCACACAACTAATTGCAAGAACAGCTGCACAGTTTCCATTAATACGTTTTCTGTCTTCGTTTTCTTTTATTACAATTCATCATTTTATGTCACTCTCATGTAAATGTTTTTCTATAATCTGTTTTTGTTCTTTTCTTTCTTAATCAAAAGAAAACATAGACGGAAGGTATCCTAAAAGTGATCCATAAAGACCACATTAACAGACATTTAAGACAGTCTCCTTTATTTTACAAGAAAGCAAAATGTTACACATCTGAATAAACTACTTAAGTACAGTAGGGTCAGGTTGCGTTATATTCACTCCAACACAAAGTGGTGCTTTAACAGAAAATTTATGGCTTTCTGTAATATGGTTTATATTTGGCTTAACCTGCTCAAATACTGTGCAGTTCTTCTATTTACCACTGGTAAGGAGTGATATTTACATATATCAAACTCTACAAACCAGAGATCGAAAGGTATGAAAATGCATGATATCTAGAGATGAGCGAGCACCAAAATGCTCGGGTGCTCGTTACTCGGGACGAAATTATCGCGATGCTCGAGGGTTCGTTTCGAGTAACGAACCCCATTGAAGTCAATGGGCGACCCGAGCATTTTTGTATATCGCCGATGCTCGCTAAGGTTTTCGTTTGTGAAAATCTGGGCAATTCAAGAAAGTGATGGGAACGACACAGCAACGGATAGGGCAGGCGAGGGGCTACATGTTGGGCTGCATCTCAAGTTCCCAGGTCCCACTATTAAGCCACAATAGCGGCAAAAGTGGGCCCCCCCCCCCCAACAACTTTTACTTCTGAAAAGCCCTCATTAGCAATGCATACCTTAGCTAAGCACCACACTACCTCCAACAAAGCACAATCACTGCCTGCATGACACTCCGCTGCCACTTCTCCTGGGTTACAAGCTGCCAACCCCCCCCCCCCCCCCCCCCGCATGACGCAGTGTCCACAGCGCACACCAAAGTGTCCCTGCGCAGCCTTCAGCTGCACTCATGCCACGCCACCCTCATGTCTATTTATAAGTGCGTCTGCCATGGGGAGGAACCGCAGGCACACACTGCAGAGGGTTGGCACGGCCAGGCAGCGACCCTCTTTAAAAGGGGCGGGGCGATAGCCCAAAAACCTGTACAGAAGCAATGAGAAATATAATCCTGTGCCACCGCCATCAGGAGCTGCACACATGGGCATAGCAATGGGGAACCTATGTGCCACACACTATTCATTCTGTCAAGGTGTCTGCATGCCCCAGTCAGACCGCGTTTTTTTATAAATAGTCACAGGCAGGTACAACTCCGCAATGGGAATTCCGTGTGCACCCACAGCATGGGTGGCTCCCTGGAACCCACCGGCTGTACATAAACGTATCCCATTGCAGTGCCCATCACAGCTGAGGTAACGTCCGATTAAATGCAGGTGGGCTTCAGCCCACACTGCATGCCCCAGTCACACTGGGGTTCTTTCGAAGTGGACACATGCAGTTACAACTCCCTGTGGACCCACAGCATGGGTGGGTGCCAGGAAGCCACCGGCGGTACATAAATATATCCCATTGCATTGCCCATCACAGCTGAGGTAATGTCATGTTTAATGCAGGTGGGCTTCGGCCCACACTGCATGCCCCAGTCAGACTGGGGTTCTTTAGAAGTGGACACATGCAGTTACAACTCCCTGTGGACCCACAGCATGGGTGGGTGCCAGGAAGCCACTGGCGGTACATAAATATATCCCATTGCATTGCCCATCACAGCTGAGGTAATGTCATGTTAAATGCAGGTGGGCTTCGGCCCACACTGCATGCCCCAGTCAGACTGGGGTTCTTTAGAAGTAGACACATGCAGTTACAACTCCCTGTGGACCCACAGCATGGGTGGCTCCCTGGAACCCACCGCCGGTACATAAATATATCCCATTGCAGTGCCCAGCACAGCTGATGTAACGTCAGCTTTAATGCAGGTGGGCAAAAAATTAATTGGATTACACTGTAGGCGAGGGCCCCCAAAAATTGGTGTACCAACAGTACTAATGTACGTCAGAAAAATTGCCCATGCCCAACCAAGAGGGCAGGTGAAACCCATTAATCGCTTTGGTTAATGTGGCTTAATTTGTAACTAGGCCTGGAGGCAGCCCAGTTAAAATAAAAATTGGTTCAGGTGCAAGTTTCAACGCTTTAATGAGCATTGAAACGTATAAAAATTGTTTACAAAAATTATATAACTGAGCCTTGTGGGCCCCAAGAAAAATTGCCCGTTCGGCGTGATTACGTCAGGTTTCAGGAGGAGGAGCAGGAGGAGGAGGATGAATATGATTGATGAAGCTAAAAGGTCCATGTTTTTGATGGTGATAGAGAATAATGCTTCCATCCGCGGGTGCAGCCTACGTATTGTTTAGGTATCGCTGCTGTCCGCTGGTGGAGAAGAGAAGTCTGGGGAAATCCAGGCTTTGTTCATCTTGATGAGTGTAAGCCTGTCGGCACTGTCGGTTGACAGGCGGGTATGCTTATCCGTGATGATTCCCCCAGCCGCACTAAACACCCTCTCTGACAAGACGCTAGCCGCAGGACAAGCAAGCACCTCCAGGGCATACAGCGCGAGTTCAGGCCACGTGTCCAGCTTCGACACCCAGTAGTTGTAGGGGGCAGAGGCGTCACGGAGGACGGTCGTGCGATCGGCTACGTACTCCCTCACCATCCTTTTACAGTGCTCCCGCCGACTCAGCCTTGACTGGGGAGCGGTGACACAGTCTTGCTGGGGAGCCAGAAAGCTGTCAAAGGCCTTAGAGAGTGTTCCCCTGCCTGTGCTGTACATGCTGCCTGATCTCTGCGCCTCCCCTGCTACCTGGCCCTCGGAACTGCGCCTTCGGCCACTAGCGCTGTCGGATGGGAATTTTACCATCAGTTTGTCCGCCAGGGTCCTGTGGTATAGCATCACTCTCGAACCCCTTTCCTCTTCCGGTATGAGAGTGGAAAGGTTCTCCTTATACCGTGGGTCGAGCAGTGTGTACACCCAGTAATCCGTAGTGGCCAGAATGCGTGTAACGCGAGGGTCACGAGAAAGGCATCCTAACATGAAGTCAGCCATGTGTGCGAAGGGTACCTGTACGCAACACATGGCTGTCCTCACTAGGAAGATCACTTTCAGGATCCTCCTCCTCCTCCTCCTCAGGCCATACACGCTGAAAGGATGACAGGCAAGCAGCATGGGTACCCTCAGCAGTGGGCCAAGCTGTCTCTTCCCCCTCCTCCTCATCCTCCTCATGCTCCTCCTCCTCCTCCTCAACGCGCTGAGATATAGACAGGAGGGTGCTCTGACTATCCAGCGACATACTGTCTTCCCCCGCCTCTGTTTCCGAGCGCAAAGCGTCTGCCTTTATGCTTTGCAGGGAACTTCTCAAGAGGCATAGCAGAGGAATGATGACGCTAATGATTGCAGCATCGCCGCTCACCATCTGGGTAGACTCCTCAAAGTTTCCAAGGACCTGGCAGATGTCTGCCAACCAGGCCCACTCTTCTGTAAAGAATTGAGGAGGCTGACTCCCACTGCGCCGCCCATGTTGGAGTTGGTATTCCACTATAGCTCTACGCTGCTCATAGAGCCTGGCCAACATGTGGAGCGTAGAGTTCCACCATGTGGGCACGTCGCACAGCAGTCGGTGCACTGGCAGATGAAACCGATGTTGCAGGGTGCGCAGGGTGGCAGCGTCCGTGTGGGACTTGCGGAAATGTGCGCAGAGCCGGCGCACCTTTACGAGCAGGTCTGAAAAGCGTGGGTAGCTTTTCAGAAAGCGCTGAACCACCAAATTAAAGACGTGGGCCAGGCATGGCACGTGCGTGAGGCTGCCGAGCTGCAGAGCCGCCACCAGGTTACGGCCGTTGTCACACACGACCATGCCCTTGGAGGCTTAGCGGCGCAAGCCAGCGGTCGGTCTGCTGTGTCAGACCCTGCAGCAGTTTGTGGGCCGTGTGCCTCTTCTCTCCTAAGCTGAGTAGTTTCAGCACGACCTGCTGCCGCTTGCCCACCGCTGTGCTGCCGTGCCGCGCGACACCGACTGCTGGCGATGTGCTGCTGCTGACACATCTTGATTGCGAGACAGAGGTTGCGTAGGAGGAGGGGGAGGGTGGTTTAGTGGAGGAAGCATACACCGCCGCAGATACCACCACCGAGCTGCGGCCCGCAATTCTGGGGGTGGGTAGGACGTGAGCGGTCCCAGGCTCTGACTCTGTCCCAGCCTCCACTAAATTCACCCAATGTGCCGTCAGGGAGATATAGTGGCCCTGCCCGCCTGTGCTTGTCCACGTGTCCGTTGTTAAGTGGACCTTGCCAGTAACCGCGTTGGTGAGGGCGCGTACAATGTTGCGGGAGACGTGGTCGTGCAGGGCTGGGACGGCACATCGGGAAAAGTAGTGGCGACTGGGAACTGAGTAGCGCGGGGCTGCCGCCGCCATCATACCTTTGAAAGCCTCCGTTTCCACAACCCTATACGGCAGCATCTCCAGGCTGATAAATTTGGCTATGTGCACGTTTAACGCTTGAGCGTGCGGGTGCGTGGCTGCGTACTTGCGCTTGCTCTCCAACACTTGCGCTAGCGACGGCTGGACGGTGCGCTGAGAGACATTGGTGGATGGGGCCGAGCACAGCGGAGGTGAGGGTGTGGGTGCAGGCCAGGAGACGGTAGTGCCTGTGTCCTGAGAGGGGGGTTGGATCTCAGTGGCAGGTTGGGGCACAGGGGGAGAGGCAGCGGTGCAAACCGGAGGCGGCGAACGGCCTTCGTCCCACCTTGTGGGGTGCTTGGCCATCATATGTCTGTGCATGCTGGTGGTGGTGAGGCTGGTGGTGGTGGCTCCCCGGCTGATCTTGGCGTGACAAAGGTTGCACACCACTGTTCGTCGGTCGTCTGCACTCTCAGTGAAAAACTGCCAGACCTTTGAGCACATCGGCCTCTGCAGGGTGGCATGGCGCGAGGGGGTGCTTTGGGAAACAGTTGGTGGATTATTCGGTCTGGCCCTGCCTCTACCCCTGGCCACCGCACTGCCTCTTCCAACCTGCCCTGCTGCTGCACTTGCCTCTCCCTCTGAAGACCTGTCCTCCGTAGGCGTAGCAAACCAGGTGGGGTCAGTCACCTCATCTTCCTGCTGCTCTTCCTCCGAATCCTCTGTGCGCTCCTCCCTCGGACTTACTCCAATTACTACTACCTGAGTGATAGACAACTGTGTCTCATCGTCATCGTCCTCCTCACCCACTGAAAGCTCCTGAGACAGTTGCCGCAAGTCCCCAGCCTCATCCCCCGGACCCCGGGAACTTTCCAAAGGTTGGGCATCGGTCACGACAAACTCCTCCGGTGGGAGAGGAACCATTGCTGGCCATTCTGGGCAGGGGCCCGGGAACAGTTCCTGGGAGTCCGCCTGCTCCTCAGAATGTGTCATTGTAATGGAGTGAGGAGGCTGGGAGGAAGGAGGAGCAGCAGCCAGAGGATTCAGAGTTGCAGCAGTGGACGGCGCAGAACTCTGGGTGGTCGATAGATTGCTGGATGCACTTTCTGCCATCCATGACAGGACCTGCTCACGCTGCTCATTTTCTAATAAAGGTCTACCGCGTGGACCCATTAATTGTGAGATGAATGTGGGGACGCCAGAAACGTACCTCTCTCCTAATCTCGCAGCAGTGGGCTGCGATACACCTGGATCAGGAGCTCGGCCTGTGCCCACACCCTGACTTGGGCCTCCGCGTCCTCGCCCGCGTCCACATCCTCTAGGCCTACCCCTACCCCTCAGCATGCTGTATTACCAGTAGTGCAGAAACAGAACGCTGTAATTAAATGTGCCGCTTATTGGCCTGTGGTTGGAGGCTGACTTCCCTTACGGAACGCACAGCAGAGCCAGGAAACAATTTTGCGCACGCCTGTAGTGAGACATAGGTGCGTATGACTGAGCTAGTGGAATTCACAGCGCAGAAGCAGTCAAGTGGCTAAAGGCCAGTAGTAGGCCTTAATTATTTTGCTTCTATTTTTTTAAAATGCTGAGCTGATACAGCAGACAGATACTGTAGGCAGCGTATAATATTATGTATACTCTTTCCCTCTGGCGGGATGACGGCGCTGATGTAACAGAGACAGCAGATCCAGGAAACAATTTTGCGCAAGCCTGCTGTAACGCTTAGCTGCGTATTAATTAGGACTACAACCCCCAGCAGATAGATACTGTAGGCAGCGTATAATATTATGTATACTGTTTCCCTCTGGCGGGATGACAGCGCTGATGTAACAGAGACAGCAGATCCAGGAAACAATTTTGCGCAAGCCTGCTGTAACGCTTAACTGTGTATTAATTAGGACTACAACCCCCAGCAGATAGATACTGTAGGCAGCGTATAATATTATGTATGTTGTTTCCCTCTGGCGGGATGACAGCGCTGATGTAACAGAGACAGCAGATCCAGGAAACAATTTTGCGCAGGCCTGCTGTAACACTTAGCTGCGTATTAATTAGGACTACAACCCCCAGCAGATAGATACTGTAGGCAGCGTATAATATTATGTATACTGTTTCCCTCTGGCGGGATGACGGCGATCAATTTTTTGGAAAAAGCCCACTGCGTATATAGCCTGAATATCTCTTTCCCTGTCTCACCAGTACTGCCCCTATACTCTGTACAATGACTGCAGACTGCGGACGCAATGCTCTGCACGGCCGATGTACAAAAAAAAAAATTGTGCAACACTGCTAAAAGCAGCCTCAACAGTACTGCACACGGTCGGATGTGGCCCTAAGAAGGACCGTTGGGGTTCTTGAAGCCTAAAATAACTCCTAACGCTCTCCCTATAGCAGCTCCGGCACCAACAGCACTTTCCCTGAGCTATGTCAGAATGCATCTGTGGCGAGCCGCGGGAGGGGCCGATTTTTATACTCAGGTGACACCTGATCTCCCCAGCCACTCACAGCAGGGGGGTGGTATAGGGCTTGAACGTCGCAGGGGGAAGTTGTAATGCCTTCCCTGTCTTTCTATTGGCCAGAAAAGCGCGCTAACGTCTCAGAGATGAAAGTGAAAGTAACTCGAACATCGCGTGGTACTCGCCTCTAGTAACGAGCATCTCGAACACGCTAATACTCGAACGAGTATCAAGTTCGGACGAGTACGTTCGCTCATCTCTAATGATATCCTTAAAATTCTATAATGTATGTTTCGTAGATGAAATATCAAATGTTCTTAAAGGGGTTGCTGCTTTTGACAACTCCTTTTTGAGAGAAGAGTCCAAAAGGGACTGAAAGTAGGCTGAACACAGGATGCCCCACAATAATCGGCTGTATTCAATAGGGGAACCTAATGGTATTCAATTCACCACACAGGCAAATAAGCATTGCACAAATCTATGGGTTTGCCATGTAATATCTAGATGTGCTGGTCCTTCAAGAGAGTGATATTTTTTGTACCTATCCTCCACTCTGGCTGAGTGACGGAGGTTCCAATCTAATACTTCAGAAAGCCTTAAAAAAAAGCTTTTTTAAAACCAAATATGGTCTTTAAGGTTTCCACCATATAGACAGTTTTTGTGGCTTAAAAAAAAAAAAATATATGATTTTCTTGTGTTTTTAACAAGTGTATTTTTGGGCGTTCTTTTTTTTATTCATACACATTTTTACATGTCATTCTTTTTTCAAATCCTGCAAAGAAGCCTATGGAAAACAGCTAAAAAAACACATCTAGAGAATGCTGTATTAAAAAAAATATATATCATGGATCCAAAGCATGCACTAAAAGTGAAGAAAACTTCTGCAAGTAGAAACACATTGGGGTATATATATATATATATATATATATATATATATATATATATATATATATATATATATATATATATATATATATATATAGCCCTAGATGCCAGAATTCTGCATATGCCAAAATTGTGACTTTAGGGCTTCTATGTCATGCCCCACAATTTTTTTAAAAATGGGAGGGGCCCAACATCATGGAGGCATGACCACAAGTAGCCCTTTATATTTCCTCTAAGTTATATCAGAAACTGGCGTAGATTATGGCAAAAACCTACTACAACTCGTAGCTGGTGTGAGTTTTCATCTGACACACGGAGGGGCCACCAGATGAAACAAATGCAATAAGTTGCTTGTGACTCTTAGTATATTTGTTGCATTTAGTCAGGTACATGAAATGCTAGTCTAAGTACATTAGCCTCATTGTTTGTAGTCAGTTTTATATTTCACTGTTAGCTTTCAGCTAACATCTGATCACATGCTGAAAAAAAAATGCAAGTAAAAGTGCAGTGTGTGAATTCGCCCTCGTAAATAGATTTTAAGAAATATTCAGTTCCTCTTCGTTTTTAAGTGATGTAACTACAGAGATTAAAACTTTCTAATCAAGACGTAATTGACTTTACCTTATAGACCTAGAAATGATACAGTTAAGCAGATTAGCAATGTTTAAGAAGGCTACAGCAGCTTGGCAAATCAATATTTAATTGTCAAAGTGGTTGGCTGGTTTGGACAATGCCTTTCTGTTTTTACAGTTCATCTTCCTCTGACAATGAACTGATGACAAGAGGTCCAATGATCAGCTGATATATCGGAGGAAGTGGCCGGCTAGTACTCAAATCAATGGATTAGAAGTGTAAGGCCTCATGCCCATGTCTGGATCGGATTCTGACTGTGAAATCTCACAGCGGAATCAGATCTAGCGACCCCCATAGACTCTATACTCACCCCTCTGGATCTGCCATGAGTGTCTTGGCCGGCTCGCTGGCACACATGCGTAGTGCAGCGCATGATGTGCCGGCGTTGGGCGGTGATGCAGTGCCCGCAATACTCCTGCTATGCTCACAGTGGAAATGTCGTGGGATGGACGGTTTCCATTGCCTGCAATGAAGGCCGTCTGTGCGATTTTAGGCACAAATTAGAACAAGCTGCAATTCTCCCCCACGATCACAAGATCGCACTTGATTTCTACTCGTGGTCAGAGAAGAATTGCTTAATATGGCATGTCTATGGACGGACATTACTGTGGAATTCGCAGCGGGGATCTGGCCACGAATTCCGCAGCAATAATCTATCCGTGGATATTGGGCCTTATGCACAGAAGAAATGAGCCCACTGAAACCTAGACTCTCATATCATATTTTACTCCATGAAGTACATGCAACGTTACATGTGGAGCAAAGTGTATTGTCATAGCCTTGGGAGTTCTTTCATGTAATTGTTTTTGAGCAAGGGGGTATTTGGCTTTGACATACAGAGACACCCTAAAAAAAGTGTGACTTTCTAGATGATCCTAAGTGTCACTCATTTGGCTCTCCTAGAATTACCTTTGCAAGTTAGGGTTTGTTTAGATAAGCTGATTTATCATATGAACAAGTGAGCAATGTCAAAGTTGGTTCGTTCACTTGGGCAAGCTGTTTATACAGGCAGATACATCTTTGACTGAGAAAACATTCACATTCCTGTATAAATGAATGAGAACGACTAAATGAGCTCTGTTTAAACCGAACGATCAGTGAAAGAGACAACAATAATATTTATACCTGCATAACACGAATGATGAACGAAAAGTGAACGATTATTGTTCCTCGTTTCAATGCATTTAGACTCTAAAATGTAGCTTTTAATCGAATAATTAAATTCAGGATAAAACTTTATTGCCACATATAGTACAAAAAAATATACATCCCATGCCCTGGGATTAGGGAAATGGTGGCATAAGCCAGCACCAGGAGAAGTGCTTCCTTTTGAGTTTTCCTATGGAATTTGCACTTCTCATTACATATCTTCAAATTGTTTTAACAGTTATGTAAAAGAGATATAAGTTATATACATCTGTTTGAACAATGACTCATTGTTTTCTTGAAATGATACTATTTATTTTTGCCAATATCTATTCTCTCACTTGGAATTTTAATGTTCTACTATATTTTAATCTAAACAATATCCATCGAAAATCTGAAGTATGCTGATTTTCCAGGCTTAAAAACACATAGAAGTAAAATGAAACAGAACACATGGATGTAGTTATTTTCTAAAATGGATGCATAAGCTGAGTAACTTAGCAAGCATTGAATGTGGAAAATGGGCACATACCTAAATTATAAATTTACTAGGTTGTCAATTTAACATCAAAAGTGTGTAACAGGATGATGATACTATCTTGTGCCCAGACGTTTGCAGACTGTTGCTATGTATGTATAATCACTGCAATTATACCAGGGAAACAGAGACAAAAATTAACATTTATGGGCCGGTTCCCAGTCAAAGACTGACAGAATTGATAGAAAAGATAATTTTTAGAAACCAGTTAATTATATTCTTTGGAGTTCAATTGAAATCACCATAGAAATGTGAATAAGTAGAAAAGTAAGCAATCACTTCTCACATAAGTCTACACAATGTCCAGTATTAAGAATATTCTAATATGAAGCTGACATTATTTTGAATGTTGGTTGGTTTCATTTTGGGCCCCTTTGTGCATCCAGACATAAGATTAGGGCCACAATGGGTATGTCTCTGAACACAGGAGAAACAGGCGTATCCATTTTGGGGTGCAAGTCTTTATTCATGTGTGTGCTGTACAAAAAAAGCTGTTTTTAAAAGGACAGCATGGCCAAAAAAACGAAAATCACAATTTTTTCCTTTTGCTTTGCTTGAATTCATTCAAAAACTGTGGGGTCAAAATGGTCAGTACACCCCTAGATAAATTCATTAAGGGGTCCAGTTTTTAAAATGGGGTCATTTGTGGGGGTTCTATATGGTTTTGGCCGCTCAAGAGCTCTACAAGTGTGCTATGGGGCCTAAAACGCCTTCAAGCAAAATTTATGTTCTGAAAGACACTGACTACTAGAGATGAGTGAGCGTACTCGGCCACGCCCCTTTTTCGCCCGAGCGCCGTGATTTTCGAGTACTTCCGTACTCGGGCGAAAAGATTCGGGGGGCGCCGTGGGTAAGTTGGGGGTTGCAGCGGGGAGTGGGGGGGAGAGGAAGAGAGAGAGGGCTCCCCCCTGTTCCCCGCTGCTACCCCCCGCTCCGCCACGCCTCCCCCCGACCCCCGGCGCCCCCCGAATCTTTTCACCCGAGTACGGAAGTACTCGAAAATCGCGGTGCTCGATCGAGTAATTACTCGAAAGGAGTACGTTTGCTCATCTCTACTGACTACTCCTTTTGTTTTGGGTTCCGTTGTGCATCTAGACATAAGATTAGGGCCACAATAGGCATATTTCTAAAGACGGGAGAAACAGGGGTATCCATTTTGGGGTGTCAATCCTCATTTTCATGGGTACTATAGGAAAAAAATATGTCTTTAAAATAACATATTTGCAAAAATATGAAATTTTATTTTTTCTCCTCTAAATTGAATTAATTCCTGAAAAAAAACTGTGGGGTCAAAATACTCATGACACCCCTCAGTGGATACATTAAGGGGTGTAGTTTTTAAAATGGGGTCATTTGGGGGGATCTATTATTCTGACACTCATGAGCCTTTGCAAACTTGGCTTGGTGCAGGAAAACAAAGTGTTCCTCAAAATGCTGAAAAGTAATGTTAAATTTGTACGTCTCCTAAATGGTTAAAAAAAAACACAAAAGTTTTTCAAATGTGCATCCAGAATAAAGTGAACAGATGGAAATATATATCCTATCAAAAATGTGTACAGTATGTTTGGACATATTTGGGATATTACAGTTGAAAATGTGAAAAAAAATGACAATTTTTTCAAAATTTTCCTAATATTGGTACTTTTAATAAATATACACAAATTATATTGGTCTATTTTTGCAACCTAAATGAAGTACAACATGTGGCGAAAAAACAATGTCAGAATCACTTGGATATGCAAAACCTTCACAGAGTTATGCTATGTTGAACGACGCATGTCAGATTTCCAAAATTTGGCTCCGTCACTAAGGCGCAAACAGGCTTCGTCACTAAGGGGTTAATCATGCTTTTGGATTCTAGGTATATCCAAAGACAATCTCCATAAACATGGTCGAAAAAAACACAAACTCAATACAGATGTTGTCCTGGTTGTAGTTGGTCCTTGACTTACTTGGAAAAAACACTACAAATGTAGTTTGATTAGCGCAGCTACACACATAGGGTTTGTTCTGATTATATAGCACGTAATCTATCTATCCCTGACTATATGTACAGTAGTGAGTGAAGGCTCTCAGAAGTATGACCATAAACGTCTTATCTATTTTTAGTAGTGATATTTAAAAATCACTATATCATTAGGCATATTTTATATAATTTGACATTTTCGGCCTTGAAATAAACTCTTACATTGCTTAGAATAATCAAAATTTTATTGTTCCACCTTCATACACTTATTTTTGCATGCCTATGTGTTTAAGTGCATTTAATTTGCTTTATAAACACAAGCACTATGAAGGCTATAACTGGCAGCTTGACACAGATTATGTGTTTTCAGCACTTTTCTTGTTAGTTTTACAATTTATTGCAGGTGACAAGTTTTATGCAAACATGGAGTGTGTAGTGTTTTACAGGCAAGTGCACCATCACATTCAGAGCTGTAGAATGGAATTTTGCACATAAAACCAGTTAAATATAGCTAAGTGTTCAGACTTTCCATAACATTAAATGAGCCTAAAGAAAGCATAGGTGGAAGAATGGTGGTCTTATTCCATAATTTCCCAACACATTTATTTGGAAAGTTTATATTAACAGAAATATATTGAAATTAATAAGTTATATTTTATTCACGGTTCTGTTGTGAAGAATATGGATCTTTTCATTTTGTTTATCTTTTTAACAAGATTTGGGTGTAAATTGAAACTCCTAGACCCATATGCCATTTCTGTAACACGGTTCCCCAAATATGTCAATTATAGTACTGCTGTTCTGATATAGGACAGATACATATTTTGAGGCTCTTAGGTTCTAGGTCCTGGGTGCAACTACAATCTCTGTGCCCCCCTATAGCTATACGTCTGGGAAACATACAGAATTAATAACATAAGATATCCCTATATGCATTATACATGGTTAGGCAATGCAATTATGCACTGCAGTGCTGTTTGAATTCCATAAATATAGTATGCTAGCGCACAATTAATACCAATGGTGCAATTATTAAAAAAAACTCCCTAAACTACACAGAAAGTAAATAACTAAATCCTGAGCTATAGGAGGATGACATTGTCTTCAAAGGGGTCAATCCAAACCTGAAATACCTAAATGTCATATAAGATTTGTAACAATACCTAAGTTTGAACATTAACTGATTGTAGACTTAAAATGATCAAGTTATATCATCATGTATCATTGTCCATCATGAAATATCATAATCAATATCATCAGCCACAAAGCAACACTTAAAGACGTTGTCCAGTTGTAAACTAGTAATGGCCTATCCTCAGGACAGGTCATCAATAGTAGATCGGCAGGAGTTTGTTGTCCAAGACCTTTATTGATCATATGTTCATTGGACCAGTGTGCTGAGGCAGTTACCACTGTAGTGGCTAGGCTTGGTATTGCCGGTCAAGTTCCCATTAATTTCAGTGATAACATAGACTGCAGTACCAAGCCTCTGCAGTGGGAATGGGGATGTCTGTTTCATGCAGAAATCAGCTAAGTGCTGATTTGGTGAACAGATAATAAGCGGTGGTCTTGAGCGATGGACCACCACCTATCTACTATTTCCTGAGGTAAGGAGATCAATACTTTCTGACTAGAGAACTCCTTTAATTGTATTCTGACATACTTGTGTATTCTTAATTACTTGCATTCTAGATTTCTCTTTTTCTGGGGGGGCACAGGAAATAACTTTTGGACAACTGTCATTATTAGATTCCCCTCCCTCTTGTAGCTCTAACTGGCAGTGAAAGAAAATGTCTCCTTTTTCCAACATAGTTGATTGCTTTCTTTATGTTTCATATGGTTAGTGAAAGCAAATTATAGACCTGAAAATATGTTGACTCAGACATATGCCATCCTTAAGGCCTATGTACACACAGATAATCTTTCAAAAGATTGAAAGATCAGTGATTGTTTTGCATAAAGTACTAATAGGCACTAATTGCTATTAGCACTTTATCAGCTTCATTTGCTTGCAAATGAGCTTCTGTGAGCTGTTGCAGAACTCAGCGTGAGGTCTGAGCTTTGTAGTTAGCTCCATTGTTCAGTCAGGGGCTGCCTAGAGAAAGCAATGTAATCTATAACTCCCCGCGGAGAAATCAGTACCATGGACAGCAGACACAACCTGTGGTCCTGCTTATCAGCTGTTCTGTGGCAGGGCTGAGAACAGCTGATACAATGTTATCAGCTGTAATCGTCTCTCCCCAGGCAGAACACAGTGTGTGGTTCTGCTTATCAGCTGTTCTGTCGAACAATGGTTTTCGAACAGAACTGCAAACCGTCGTTGGGTAGAAAACTGAAAGATGGGCACATTTAGACACAACGTTTATTGCTCAAAAGCCATCTTATTTTATTTTGCGACTGATTTAAGTATTAACTACAGTACTGTTCTCCATAAACATATGTTACAAAATTCTTAAAACGATATTTTAAAAGAAACCTCTGCTCCCATCCATCCAACTGTAAACATATGTCTAGCTGAATTCATGTCTGTATTGTATGAAACATTGTGTCATTCAGACCAGACACTTCCTCCTGATTTAGTTCACAGTTGGCAACAGTAAAGGGGAAAGTACATAGGCTTTCTAAAGTTTGAGTTGCATTAGAAATTAATTTAGCTGGCAGCCTGGGGCATAACTGCAAGTAAACATAGATGTGGAGTGGGATTTTTTGCAAAAAAGATGTACTTCGTATGATTTCCCAAAAAGATGATAAGAAAGGGCAGCAACTAGAGATGAGCGAGCGTACTCGCTAAGGCAAACTACTCGAGCGAGTAGTGCCTTATGTGAGTACCTGCCCGCTCGTCTCAAAAGATTCGGGTGCTGGCGGTGGGCGGGGAGGAGCAGGGGGAGATCTCTCTCACACTCTCTCCCCCCCCGCTCCCACCTGCTCACTCCCACAACTCACCGCTCTTCCCCGCCGGCACCCGAATCTTTTCAGACGAGCGGGCAGGTACTCGCATAAGGCACTACTCGCTCGAGTAGTTTGCCTTAGCGAGTACGCTCGCTCATCTCTAGCAGCAACAATTGCTCTGAGTGCATTTCTGACTCATTCAGCAGTTTAACACACCTACAAAATCAATATACGTATGCTACCCAACAGTTCATAATTATATCAAAAAATAATAGAACAAATTAATAAAACATGCAAAAATTACAGTTTTTAACACATATAGGAGCAAGTGATACCCTGAAATTATACAAGTGTCCTATAATAAGGAATAATTTGGATATATAACTCAATGTATAAAGGTGTCCAGCATTCCGTAGGGTGACCCCAGACACATGGGATACGCTGAGGAGCTGGGAGGACAAGATGCTGGCTTGTCACAGCGGCACTTATCACACTCCCTCCCGGAGGGACGCACGCAGCCAAGGTCAGGGCAACACTGGGCCTCTTCCGGCCCCCCCTCAGCATGGGAATGCCCAATAAACTATAGAACAGATACAGAGTTTGGCATGGGTGATGCAACCGTTTCAGCACCCACCGGCATGAACATTGGCGGGGAAAATAAACAAGCCACAGACAAGAGTAAAGTACCTTAGGTCCCCTGGACCAGTCAGGGCCTGGAATAACTTTACTGGCCAACAACTCCAACAATGCAAGACATAAATTCCAAGTATAATAAGTATTCCAAGTGCAGGTAAAATAAGAGATATATACAGACAGACTTGATGATGAGTACCTCCGCACATTGATCCCAGACTTCAGGATGCCTGTGTGTGTGACAACTGTGGAAGCGTATCTCCACCTAGCGATCTTAGACTTCAGAACGCCTGGGTGTGAACAGTTGAAGAAGAAGAAAGAGTACCTCTGCACTGGGCCTTGAGAAAGTCTTACTCACTAGTTGCTCACTCTCTCTCTCGGGGGCTCACTCCATCTTCATCACAGAAACAAACACTCCAGGGAACCTCTCCTCTTCCCTCTTCAATGCATGAGGGCTGAAAGTGCCCCCATGTGTTTCTGTGCTTTCCCTCCCTGGTGGAACTCAAGATGGAAGCAGATGGAAGACCTTTTCCCACTCTCAATCACTCGCATTTATACCTTCCCTCATACCATGTGACAGGATAGAACTGTTACATTTACAGTCAGCTCACACTTTGCAGACATTAACCTCTCATTTGCTGCAGTTGTGCAATACGCATACCAGAATGACAAGACGGTTTTGCACAGTGCATCAAGACAAGACATGTATGACATTATGGAGGGGGCCAGGAAAGCATGTACTGGGCTACTAAAGTTGTAAGTGGGGCACAAGTGTTTTACTGTTGCTTCTTCTGGGGATATTATTATTCACTAGCTGCTCAAACTATGTGAAATATCTTTTTTTCTACCATCCCTAACCACTTCATACTGTGCTGTATTAACAGATGATATAAACCCAAAGATTTACAAGGATTGTTATATTACACTAGAATTACAAGTATCCATCTTTGTAAGATCGATAACCAATTTAATCAGCCTTCTTAGGGCTCAATTCCACAGGCGGGTCGGATTCCGCATGCAGGAGCCTACAGCGAAATCTGAATCTGCCGATGACCCTGCTTCCCCGCCTGGGTCTTCTTTTTTCTGTACTGCAGATGTGTGCGGAAGCGCCAGCTGGCACGCCGGTGCACATGCACAGTAGAATTTTTTTTCCCAAACCCCTGCTGTGCCATAGAATCCATAGCCCATCTGGAATGCCAATTGCAGATGGGACGCAGATCAGACGGCTTCCATTGACTTCCCTGGAAGCCATCTATGCGTGAACCACATTGAAATGGAGCATTCTGCGATTTGATTTCCGCACCTAAATGTCCACAAATCAAATCTATATGCTTTAATTTAGTTGTGGACGCCCATGTTTCCTGATGGACGGCTTGAACTGCGGATCACCCATGTGGGTGCCTCACGTGAATGCCACAATCCAAATCGGCCAGTGGACATTGGGCCTAAGAGTCATCCACAGAATGCCTGTTGAGGGCTTAGTCACACGGGCGCCGATGCGCCCATGTGACTGAGAACTTACTGCAGGAAGAAGATGGGCGCACTTCAGGAAGTACGACTCCCTGCAGCGCCGAAGAAAGAACACATGACCGGCAATGAAGCCTGTCACATGTTCTTTCTTCCGGCGCTACAGAGAGACCTGAAGTGCGTCCGTCTTCTTCCTGCAGTAACACGGGCGCCGATGCGCCCGTGTAACTAAGCCCTTATAGCTACTTGATTAACTTCTTCCAAATCAATTACTTTTTTCTTTTTTCACATGAACTACTTTTACTGGGTGACTCCTGTTATTTGTACCAAATTAACGTAAATACTATTGTGTTTAAAATGTGAACAAGTCCTGTTCTAAGGAATCTGTCCATGTACTATATACCAAACTACATAGACATTTTCCCCGACTTCTTATTTGGTTACATTTAGACTTCTTTTACTTTGTTTGATATAGTGCCAAGATATTTGAAGTAGGGTTATTAAATCACCACATGGCACGCTTACATCTTGTGAAAACAACATTAGTTTATGAGTATGCAAAAGTATATGCAAGGTGTACTTTATTCACATGTTAATAAAAAGGGACTTTTCCAAATAGCTTTTCAATTAAGAGACTTATTAAATAACACCTGTCTAAACCTTAAAATACATTGATTTAAGTTGGATTTGAAGAACAGATGTGACATCATACCATCTGCACAGCAGACGTGAACACAATATACAGGCCAGCTGACCATTTCTTGCTATTCACATGGCTACTGCAAATAAAGAGTTGCTATTTCTCTCTAGCGTTAAGGTAGCCTTACACATTAGACAACAATAAAAAATGTCGAAGGAAGGAAGAGTTCGGCATGTTGGATTTCAACATTTCAGAACCTTTTGTTCTCAAGACTGGCAGTATCTTACTCTTCTCATTTTATTGCCAAGTCCATTATGGCCAGCTTTATGTAGGGCAAGAGTGTCCTTCTGGAAGCAATGTAATAAGCAACCCTTCTGATACCCGGAAAGTGGCCAAATGTTACCATAAAATGTGTTCCTTTAAAAGTAACCTGCTAAAATGTTAAATAATGTCTAATAGTGTGTATATTGCCCATTGTATTGTGTTTTACAAGTGCTGGATGCTTCTTACCAGCATAGAACAATAAGGGTTAGCCTAATTTGTAGTTATATATACATATCCAATCAGAGTTAGGCAAGTGGGAGGAGTTTAATTTATAAAAAAAAGCCAGGCACACACCTAGTTTAGTCAGTGTGCAGTCTAGTTTATTAACTGGTTAGTGACTGATGTTACTCATTGTAAGAAACCATTCCTGCCCTTCTCATAGGCCAAAGAGACAAGTTTTGAGGCCTACTTTTGAAAAGAAAAATACAAGGCTCAGGTTGAGTTAAATCTTGCAACCTGTTAGAGCTATCATAGGGTTTTAGGTGAACACCAGAAAATATTGCCCCTGATTAACAAGGCTCCCCATGGGAGGTGGTAGACTCCAGGGCCATGAAGACAGTACATAGTGCAGTATGGAAGTTGAGGTCATATCAAGAGGGTATCAGCCCCCAGCAGTACTAAAAAGCCTCTGGAAAGTTGTTGCTGTTTATTAAGGACTCTGCCTTCATATAGTGAATGTTGTATCATTATGCTTATTGGAAAAGTAAACAAAAGTTTAACTCTTCCTCTCCTGACTCTCTGGACCTTATTTGGGGTCACACACGACCACCATCACCATTTACACCAGGGAGCAGAGACCAGCCCCAGTGTAAAATACCATCACCCACTTTCATATTGTGTGACAGACTAGATTGAGGTGTGACACACGGTAACATTATCTCCCCCTGCAGACTCATTGAGGTTGGCCCCATTCCTGGTCACCACACCATCTGTCTAGAAAGATCTGTGAATGTCACCATGTCTGTGGCTTTCTGTTGCTGTACAGGTTGGTTCTTCCAGTGGAGTGTTGCCCTCAGTGTGATCTCTGTCTCTTGGAGTGAAGACATGTCTAGAACACTAGAACAGAGCTGTACATCAGCAGGACACCCTAGACAATTTGATCACATTAAGAGATTGTCATAGACATTACTGAAGCACACAAAATTGTTGTTACTGCACAGACTGCTGTTTTTAGCACAGGTTGGATCACAACAAGCAACCTGGCATTGCCCACCTGAACTGTAACATATCACACAAAGGGAAGGTGAACAAGCCAATTCTACATTTAACCAATGCTAAAAATATTACCATAAGGAACAGCCTTGGTGCCTAAGGGTTACAGTTTGTTCCCTGTGTGCCATTGAAGAAACAACTACTGTTATAAAGTCCACAGTTTTTGGATACTTTAAATTGTTCCATAAAAGAAACTTTTCATACGAGCAGAATTATTCCGCCAGGATGCACCACAAGACACAGCTTAAAGGGGTTGTCTGGTTACTGGACACCTCTTTTCAATAGGACTCCCTGTGTTAAAATAATAAACAGAGATATACTTACCCCTCCGTAGCAGCTGGGATCCAGTGTTGTAGCTTGCTGCATTCCCAGTGATTCCTATGACAGATGATGTCACAGGAAATCAGGTGACCGCTGCAGCTAATCAGAGATTGCAGCATTACCGCCTATTCTCCTATTATCGTTGCTTTTATCCTGAGCACCGCCGTTGTGCCAGGAGTTCAAGACCATGACACTTCAGCCTCTCATTGGCTGCAGCAGTCATGTGATTTCCTGTGACATCATCAGCGGTAAGTATATCTCAGTTTATTATTTTCACACAGGGAGTCCTATTGAAAAGGGGTTGTCTAGTAACCGGACAACGTCTTTAAGCTTCCGCTGTGGAATTTCGCACCAAAATCCACAGGTCTACCTGCAGATTTTGATGTGGAATTGCGGGCAGATTCAAGCTATTTTCAAGTTTGCATCCAAATCCACAAGTAGCCTGCAGATTTTAGGGCAGAGTTTACTGCAGCTTGCTATGTGTCCTGCGGGCTAATTCCGCCCTAACACAGCAGTACTCAAAACACAAACTTTGCAACAAGCACATAGTTGTATATAATAAATGTGTTATATATTATTAATATGTATTTGGTAGTACAGCAACAAAATCCACAATCTTAAGCTAGTGGCATGAATAGAGGGTTTCCTAAGGCAGGGCCTACTGGGCTGCCTGTTAGTATAACACCAATGGGCATAGTGGATTATACTACAGAACTACTCACTACCACTGTGAAGCATTTAAAAATTGGCTTGTATTATCCTAGTGAATTAACTCCTAAGGAATAGTAAATTATATATATATATATATATATATATATATATATATATATATATATATATATATATACATATGTGTGTGTGTGTGTGTGTGTGTGTGTGTGTGTGTGTGTGTGTGAAAGCCCTCATTCACTCACTGACTGACTGACTCACTCACCACTAATTCTCTAACTTCCCGATGTCGTACAAACATGAAATTTGGCAGGAGCATTCTTTAGGTCCCAAATAGGAAAAGTAAAGGGGTCGCAACTCGAAAATTCAATGCTAAGTGCAAAAGTAACTGCACCCCTATGTAATGTAACTTCTCGGTGTCATACAACCGTGAAATTAGGTCCTAAATGAGGAGAGTGGGAGGGGTGGCACCTTCTGCAGAGGGACATCCGTACATGCAGCCTGAGGAGAATCTAATGCTCCTCTATGTATATACATATTTTATTCCTTGGTTACACTAAAATAACCTTAATTTGATAAAATTTTCTGCGCAAAAAACATGTACACAGCTGTTGGTGGGGCCGGGTATATCACCTAGTGGATCAATAAAGCGTAAAAGAAGTTTAAAAAAAAAATTTTACGTTTTATTAACTGCTTAGGTACCAGCCGCTCGTCTGATTTTTGTTTTTTCTATTTCTGCCTTTCAAGAGCCATAACTTATTTATTTTTCTGTCAACATAATTGTATGAGATTTTTTTCTTGCAGGACAAGTTGTATTTTTTAATAGTTCCATTTAATTGTATCGAGAGGCTTTAAAAAATTTTAATTGGGGTAAAATGGAATAAAAAAAATGATTGTGCCATTGTTTTGGCGATCATGTGAGCGCTAGAAGGGTGTTTTCACGGGGTGGAAAACTTCTGACATCATTCCCTGCTTGCGTTCGCTTCTGCTCTCATAAAATAATCAGTACATACACAAGCATACACACACAAAAATGCAGAGATACGCGGGGTTATGGAATACAATATTACACTGCGTCTTATGATACAGTCGTGTGAGCCCAGCCAAAGGCAAAAAAAATGAAGGTTGCATGAGACATCGCATCCAGTGTGTAAATAAATATCAATGCAAATGATAGTATTTATATAATAAGTGTTTCCACGAATGTCACTCAAGGTGACAAAATCTGCTCCTATGTGGTCTTGGTCTTATAGGAAATATCAATTTGTTGTTCATAGGTAACTAGTCTTCATGTACCAACTTTTAATTCTCCTTTCCATAAGATGCTTACAACACTCTCATCTACAATTGGACCATTCAGACTCCACTAATACAGTTTTTCATTTCAGACTGTTTTTTGGACAACGAATTATATGCAAATGGTTGATTAACCCCTTGAGTGGCGGGTTTCCTACCACCCTGTCGTGCCCACCAGGGCAGGTTTTTTTAAATGGTCTAATCATTGAATTTCAACTAATATTGCAGTTGCATCTCAAGAGCCATAACTTTTTCATTTTTCCATTGACATGGCCATATAAGGGCTTGTTTTTTGCGGGACAAGTTGTGATTTTTTTAAACAGGGGGGAGGAAAAAAAGAAATGGGAAAAAAAGAAAAAAAGGGGCCATGTCATTAAGGGGTTAAATAATGTATTAACTTCCTTCTCTGGGTCATTACGACGCATGGATACCACATGTGTGATTGTATTTTTGATTTTTTACTAAGTAAAGGGAGACAAGTGTTTTTATTATTTTTTTAAATTATTTTTTACCTTTTTTTTTATTTTTTTTTTTATTTTTTTTTTGTCCCTTTAGGGGACTTCCACAGGAACCCATCAGGACCCCTGATCACATTCCAGGGGTCCGATGGTGACAGCCCTTTACAGGCTGCAGTCACATAGACTGCAGCATGTAAAGGGTTAACACAGCAGAGATCGGAGGTTTTCTCTGATCTCTGCTGTAAGAGCTAGTACCTAGCTGTCCTCTGATAGCCAAGCACCAAGCTCTCCCTGCCACAGAGACCATCGGCTTGCTTCTGACAAGCCGATGGTCTCTATGGCAACCTGTAAACAAAGCAGGAGGTTGCCGACATATCGGCAATATCTTCTGCTGGTTTTTCAAAGTCCTGCACTGCTCTATGTGGGTCTGTGCAGGCAGAGCACAATGTCACAGCTTGTGGCATTGTGCTCTGCAGCTCCCATAGTGATACATAGCCCGGAAGATTTCCGGGCTATGTCACTATGAGCAGTGGAGCTCGTCCCGGAAAATTTCCGGGCGTGCCACTCAAGGGGTTAAAGCAGAAATGTTTATTATTTTCAATCTTCCGATATCCTTTATCACCGGAACTTGTAGACATCTCAATCGTTGGCACTATTTTGTACAGATTCATCTGAATATGCAAAAGTGTTCTGACTTTCCATCTGTATTCAAATGAGAAAGCCATTCAAATTGAAGGTTGGTGGCTTTTTAAAATAACATTTTCAAAATGGCAGAAACATGTATTGTATATTCCATTAAGAACAGTTGGATTGAACAAGCTATATAGCTAGAGCTCATACTAGTGTGTCCATAAAAATATGGTATTTGGGGTTCCACAGGGAATATGGTGTTGAAAACTTTGCTCATAATAAGTTACTTACAAACCAGTTGTATCAACAGAAAAGTGTTGAAAGCACTCATCATGAATAAGCCGTCGCCAGTTCCTGGTTTGCTCAGATTTTACATTTCTGTTCTGATCTTATATACTGTGCACTGTTTATATCACTGGAAATTATGTGTCTAATAGCACTTTAATAGAAATTTCATATGTAGATTGAACAACATCTTTAAGAGTTTATTCACATGGGCGAGAATTCCATGTCCTAACGGGCAGAACTCGCATGAATGGGTTCATTCATATGAGCGATTTTTCCCTTGGACTCATAGTTCAAGTTTGAAAAATCACTTCATCTTCTGTTCTATTTGAAGTATCCCGCACATCGGAGAGCGGACCGACAGTGTTAATGTACTATATGCTGCAAATTACTCCCGGCAATCTCAAACTCAACTTGCTCTTAGGTGTGTGAATATGGCCTAACTATAGAGGTGTAATAGAAACATTTTGAAAATTAAAATTTGGTATATTGTTCATAGTCTTAAGGACCAACTTTTTAGACTTTGTTCACATCTGCTTTGGAGGCTCCATGTAGAGGTCATCAGGTAAAATACCAGGCAGGATGATGGAAAACCAGCAGACCCCATTATAGTCAATGCAGTCCATCTGCCACCGTTTGTGTCAATGATATGGTGGATGCAGCATTTCTCTGATTTTTGTTGTTTGGCACCTGTGACACAGTGGTACAATGGAAATAGGCAGATGTGAACAGAGTCCTATCAAAAAAAGAAAAGCATTTCCTATTTAACACACCCAGCAGTTATAGAACACAGCAAGAACTAAGGCGGGATTCCCACAGAATTTCCGCCCGTGGCCGCTGCAATGGAATTGCATTAGAAAACGCAATCCTAAGCAGACGGGCGTGATTTGTCCGCGTGAAATCACATGCGGAAAACACATCACAGCATGTTCTATTTCTGTGCGGGTCCCGCAGAGGCCCGCACAGAAATGTCAGTGAAGAGCTGCTGGCTCCGCTCTGCGTATGCACCAGCTGGTCAGCAGCCGGCACATCACAGAGCTTCGGAGACGCTGGGAGCGGGTGAGCCGCAAGCCTCTGCAGGAACACGGGTCTGCATCTCGCTCCGAGAATTCTGCAGGCGGCCATAGGAAGATGAAACTTTACATTTATTCCACAGACTCTCCACTGATGTCAACACACTTCTTACATCAGTATTCCAAGTTCTGTAAGCCTTGCAAAAAGAAGGATTTTGGTTGTGCCTCAAACCAGTCATCCGTAGCAGCCATGGCATCAGAAATGGTGTGAAATTTGGTACCCTTGAGGTGTTTCTTCAGGTTTGATAGTCGGAGGGAGCTAGATCTGGTGAATAAGGTGGGTGGTCAACCAGCTGGAAGCCTAGCTCCACCAGTTTTGCTGTGGTCGCTTGTGCAGTGTGAGCGGAGGCGTTGTCTTGCAGGAACAAGATTTCTTTGGACAGTTTGCCGTACCTTTTGGCCTTCAGAGCTGCCTTCAATTGGTCCAAAAGTTCAATGTAATACCTTGCATTGATGGTGGAACCATTTTGAAGGTTGTCCACTAGCAGCACGCCCTCCTTATCCCAGAACACAGACGCCATCACCTTAGTGAGTGATCGACGATCTCCGAAACTACAACCTCTCTCGGTCATCCAGGACGTTCCTCATCATTGGTGCTGAAGTGGCCCATTTTAAATTTGGCAACCCAGTTCTTAACTGTAGAATATGAAGGGCATTGATCCCACAATGTCTGCAACATATCGCCATGAATATCCTTTGCGGACTTTCCTTGCAGGAACAAGAATTTTATCACTCCTCTGCTCTCATGTGCTGTGAATATCGCCTTAGACTCCGCCATTTTGTTTTCTCGCGTGCCTAGATCACTGTTGCCATAAGCTACAAATACAAAATTTTGAAAACATATATTAGACACATAAGGCTTTCATGTGATGTAATATTCGTGACTATAGAAACAAAAAAAAAACACAAAGCCAAAGACTTCTCAGCAGCCCCTCGTATAGGAGGCACTACACTAATTTTCGCATTCACAGACATCAACAGAAGATTGCTTCCTGGTAACCAGGTTCATAAACCCTGCCTCCAGCAAGCAATGGCTCTGATTGGTTCTCGAGTGCCATGGCTGAGCCAATCAATGCAGCGCTCGATGAACCAATACAATGACTGTGATTGGTTCTTTGAGCACTGCAGTTATTGGCTGAGCCACTGTGCTTGAGAACAAATTAGAGCCATCATTTCCTGCAGGTGGGGTTTATGAACCCCATCACCAGGAAGTGATCTTCTCCTGGCGGCTGAGAACTGCAAGAAAGCGCTCTGGAGACCAGCAGGAGGGACCCCAATGGTGCCTGCTAGGTGAGTATAATAAGACGTCCCCCAAAAATAAGACCCTATGCCCCCTTTAGGGCAAAAATTAATATAAGACAGGGTTTTATTTGGGGGGGAAACAAGGTATGTAGCTAAGACCTTACACAATTAATATGATAATACTAAATGGATAAAAAAGAAAAAAAAAACATGAATTGTTAGACTCAATTTGAAAATGATTCTGGAAACAGTAAAAAATATGGAGAAAGAACATAGACACATGAAATAATACATTTGAAACTAAAATTTGCCAAATCATGGATCAAAGCAGTTGTGTTGAGGATTGTGTCTCAGATAAATACTGTTAGATTAGCCATGTGCGATTTGGTCCATAGAGGTGATGGCTTAGAAGATTTGTGCTGGCAGCTATCCAAAGTATCATAAAACAGCACAACTCCATGGACTAAACAGAGGCTTATACAAATAGGTATATGGCTCAAGTCCTTCAGTCTTTCTCTAAGGTTTGAAGATATATTTTATTGCGGAACTGTTAAGTTTATTTGTAAAAGCAGTTTATCAAGTTGTCAGATGTTTTCTGTTGTTAACTACAAGACATAAAACTATGGCCTAGATTACCAGTGAGACCTGTAACATAAACAAATCAGTGATAGAATATCATATATTGTATAATGGGGTAGCTACTAGTGTGGAGGGATTATTGAAATATTTGGGTTGAGAGTGCCTAACCCGATTTTCAAAAAATAACCGTGAATTGAGACAACCAATTCCGACTCTTATTAAAATCAATTGGAATAAAAAACAAGTGCACTGATTTGCCTCCATAAGCTCATGATGATCATGATGGTGGTGGTAGATCCTCTTCAAATAATGTGGTTCAGGGCTTAGCACGAATGCCTTGCAGTCAATTGGTCCTAGGTTCAAATCCCATCAAGGGCAACATCTGCATGAACTTTTAAAAGCTCCATCTAGTGTTTTGGATGCTAATTTCTCTAGCAGGTTCTGGGGTATTCTGTAGATTCCTAATTATGTAGTATGGCATGCGCACGCCTTGTAATTACCAGTCAAACACAAGCTATAGGTCTTAGGTCTAAAACTAGATCTGGGCGTACAATTTTCAGAGCCTCAGGTTTATTGAAACACATAATACCTGCCCTTTATGGGCGTATAACATATTACATCAATAACATATTGTATTTTCATTCGTTGGGCCATATAGAATCCCCTGCCCCTCCCCACACCCCTCTCAGGTCCAGTGTACAAGTCAGCCTTTGTCTCCTCAACATGTGGTCAGGCAAAAACTAGCTTCTTTGTCTCAGAAGTTGAGGGTGGGGGAGGGCTGGGAAAACACCCAACGTGGAAACAGTTCTTCAGTCTCACAGTATAGCAATGTGACTTTAACCCTTAAGAGGCTGCAGAGGAGCTTTACATTAGGCTAATGCTATAGCACATGTCTCTCACCATGCCATTGTCCAGCAATTACCATAATGAGATTGTGTGGCCATTAGCCTCTACAGAGTTTGTTTGCTCATGCAGCCTTTGAGACAAGCAGATACATGATTGACTCATTCTGTATAAGCGAACGAGAAGGATGAAAGAATCAGTGTTTACATCGAACAATGAGCGAACGAGCCAGTGATGATTTTTATGCTTGCATAATATGAACGACGAACGAAAAGTGAACAATTATCGTTTGGTCATTGGCGCACATTTAAACTTATCGATATTGTTCACTTTTGCTCACAAGAACGATTTTTGGGAACGTTTCATCTAAAAGCACCTTTAGTTTGGTTCAGGATTCCAGGAGGTTGTAGAAATGATCTAGACCCTAATATACAGCCAAACAATGCAAACTCCTTCAATGTTTTGTATTCCTTCCAGAGTGAGCTTTCTCTTGTTGCTACATTGTTTCCTGAAGTTCTATTTACGGCTACATTGACTACATTACTAAGCAGATTACTGTGAGATTTTATCTATGCCTTACACATGGACAATATATTTGCAGTGGGCAGAAGCTTTAATTAAGCTATAATTATCATAAAGAACATTAGGGAACTGCTGATGCCAGATTGTTATGACTATGCAGATGGAATGATAGAAAAGATGACTTCAGGTTTCCTTCTTGCTGTATTTTTAGAAATGATTTATTTATTTTTCTGGAGTACACAAACATATCCAAAACAGCCATTGCCCTTCTGTTAACATACTGCAATCAAGTAAGACAATTACTATTGTTGTATATAATATAAACGGTTGCCAAACAGATGGATCTCAGAACAAGGTTAAAGGAAATATCTGGCTGAATACAAAGTCCACACTTATCCTCTTCCAACCCCCCTCTCTTTGGCAATTGCAACTAGAAGTAATGGAGGGGTGTAAAAGTATCCTCTGCCAGCACTTCTACTTAAAGAGGCATTCCCATCTTAGAATATTATGGCATATCACTAGTATACGTCATCATAACATTATGATCAGCAGAAGTCCCACTGATCCTGAGAACAGAGGGATTGTGGATCTTTTTGCTTTATTACTGTGCAATAGTTCTTCCATCCACTTGTAGTACAGAGAACTACAATAAAGTTTCCTTTAATGGAATGGGGATGTTTTGCAGTTCCCTGTCCAGCGGCAGCAGATGATGGCTGGAAAATTATTACTAGCGCTGCAACCTATGAAGCAGAATATGGACTTAAACAAATAATGCCAAATATGGACGTTCCACATAAGAAATCTGCTAAATTAATACAGAATTGTTTGTTTCTCGGGTGTTTCAAAATCAGTTTTGGTCTCTCGGCGCAGCTGCTTGTTATTTATATGATCTACCTGTCTTCCATTGTATGCAAAAAAACAAAGCGATAAAGATCAATTCCATAAGAAATTATATGAAAAAATTCAAAGACAAAAGTGAAATATGATAGGCTTTTCCTTTAGCTGTACAACCACAAATATAATACCCAACATATGCCGAGGGCATGATTTGTTATGTTGCAGCCGCAAATTTACTATATCTGGAAATACTGATATGTGAAACATCTCAAACTCAAACAATTTCCTTGACAATTTTTCTAGCTTTGGAACTGCTGCCTATGTAATAATTCAATGTAATACAACTACATTACTTTGTTCCAGATTTAACTCAATATTCCAAAACAGCACCTCAGCCTTCCCCCTGGAGTAATTTACATATATCCTGCATGGATTAGCAGCTTACTGGGTTATATATACATGTGCAGCTGCAGTACACAACGGCCTGAAAAAAGGATCTTGAACTGCCACTGGCACATAGCTGCAGTCACATAGTGGACAATAAAAGGGGAAATATGTCCTAAATGATTGGACTGCATTAAAACAAGTTATACACGCCTTAATGATGTCCCATTCCACTCTGGTCAACTCTGGCCTCCATCTGCTTCTCGATAGCACACTCACAAGCCGTCCAACTGTGTGACGTTTTCAGCCAATCACTGGCCTCACTGGTGTGAAGCTAGTGATTGGCCACAGTAGTCACATGCATAGATGGCACATGACCGTGTCACCCAGAAGTAGATGGAGGTTGGAAGAGATTGGATCGGCAAGGACTGGAGCATCCAGACAGCAATATGGTGCATGCAAGTTCCTTTTTTTAATGCAGCACTCATTTACAATGTTTTTTGCCCTACTTTATGTACTAACTACTAAATATAAAGAGGTTCCCATATTAAACATGTTAGTCATAGGAAAGAAACTAAGTTTTGGGAAAAAAAACTTTGTACTGGAGGCTTTGTTACAATGAAATTGAAGTTCAAGTAAGTCTTACTTATGACCCATTTACACGTAATGATTTATGCTCAAAATTCATTAAAACAAACTAATTTGAGGGATAATTATTCAGTGCAAATACAAAAAATTGTTGGATCACTGGCTTCTCGTTATGTGTAAATCCTCCCCGTTCAGCACTTCACATAGAAGCCTGTGATCCAGCGAGAAGTCTTTCAGTCTAAATGCTCTGCACAAGCGATGTCGGCCTTAGAGGTGATGTCAGTGGGTGTGCAGTCATTTAAACGACTGTCGGCCCATGTAAAAGGGCCATTAAAGTGATTCTGTCAGCTAATTGATGACCAGTTGAATCTTGAATTTAAGTTTTATGCTTATCTTCCCTGCCGTTCCCCCACTGCTGCAATAAATTGAGCGGCAAGCTTAAGTAGTCCTCCCATTTTAAACTTAGAATGGGAGGACTACTTATCACATGTCGGGCAGTTTGCTCTATGCAATGCAGCACTAGCTTTCAGCCCTGGCACCAAGGTAACAGTGGGAAGTATAAAAGCGAATCACCAACTTTGAGCCCATAAGCTTATAGTAGTTGACTGATTCCCTTTATTTTCATTGCAGCAGTGCCTTCAGATACCTAGGTTTTCTGAAAACTTTTTAAGCAGTTTGCCTAAAAAGAGGAAACAGACTATCCTCTCCTCTCTGAATGAAATTTGCTCAAGGTCCCCTCGTTCCAGGTCTCTGGCGATGCAGATTATCATTGTCAAACACATATATAAGTGTAAGCTTTCAAGTACAAGCAGGGGGCACAGGAAGGAGGAGTAATCATGTACCCCAAAAAGTGTCTGGATTCCTACACCCAATAACTGCACGAAGAACTGTGATCCTGCCATGGCTTCCACAGCAATGTGTTTAATATTTCACCTAACATCCCTGCATTTGGGACCTTTCACACGGGATGGAATTGTCCGCAGGAGACAGCGCAGATGTGACTTAGTGTAGATGTTGCTGTATTTTTAACTGTGGAATGTATTCTGCGGAACTTCTTGCAGTTTTTACGCAGACGTAAACTACAGAATTACATCTACTTCATGTTAGAAATCCGCAACAACAATTCTGCTAGACATCCTTAAAGGGGTTTTCTGGTCAAAAATACTATTGATGACCTATCATCAGGATAAGTCTTCAATAGTTGATTGGCCGGGATCCGCCACTCGGGACCCCGACCGCTCAGCTGTGCGGGCGCATGGTGTCAGCGCCACAATAACAGAGGTCTGAACGGAAATCTCCGCGCTGACCTACCATGTAGTGGCCAACGCTGGTAACTGCAGGCATGGCTCTCATTGAAATCAATTAGAGCCGTTATTGCAGTTACCAGCGCTGGCTACTACATGGGAAGTTTGGCGCGGAGACTTCCGCTCCAAATACACAAGGGTCGGAGCAGAAGCCCCTGCGCCGACCTCCTACGTAGTGGCCAGCACTTGTAACTGCAGGCACGGCTCTCATGGACTTCAATGATAGCCATGCCTGCAATTACCAGCACCGGCCACTACACGGAGGTCGGTGCAGAGACTTCTGCTTCGACCCTTGTGTACATGTGGCACTGACAGCATGCGCCCGCTCAGCTGATCGGTTGGAGTCCGGAGCCGCAGATCCCAGGCTGATAAACTATTGATGATGATGACCTATCCTGATGATAAGTCATCAATAGTATCTTTGACCTGGAAAACCCTTTTAATTCTGCAGCAGAAAGCTTTTCTACTGCAGAATTTGATCTTGCTGTTTTTAAGTAAAGATGTGAAGATTTTAACAGTGCAGAATTCAAGCCCCATAGGGATAACATTGTGATGCCAAAATGTCTGCACGGATTAATTCCATCCCATGTGAAAGGTCCCTTGAGCATCCCTGAAACAGTGCCCTGAGACTGACAGATTCCTTTTAAATTGAATGTGTCTTGAGAAAATGACGTATTGCTTAAATCAAATTTTTATATTAGACATATTTTTAAGAATTTTTGATTTTTTTTTCTTTTCCATGTCACTAACTACAGTGAAAAAATTCTGCATTTTTAATTCTGATCACTGAACCTCATAAAGGTGCTTTCACACATGGCAGAATAATTTGCAACTCGCAGTGTAATATTTCCACACCGTGCAAAAAATGTCTAACATGCAGACTTTGACACAAATTTTTAAATGACTTAATTCTACTGCGCATGTTAGACATGTGGATTTTGGTGCAGATTTCTGCATTGGAATATTACAGCGTGTGTGAAAGCACTCCAGTAGGCTGACACTTCTTGTTCACTTTTCAGAAGTCATATCATTACCATCACAAGCAGGATTATAGTGAGAGGTAACATCTACAGTATATATACATAACACACAATCACACTATTTATAGTAAGTGATGGAGACAGGTTACCTCTTCCACCTCCCTGCACAATGGTTGAAGAATATTAGAACGGTCTCCCATAAAAGTCAGTAAGTCATCTCCAGAATACAGGTCACTTTGGTCCATGTGACTGCTCTGAATTCTGTTGACAGCAGCTTAAGAAAAATGGCAGCCCTATAATCATACACAGAAAATAGTGCCAAAATAATCCACTCTCAAAAAATAAAAACAGACTGGAAAAAATAATCAGAATCTGGTTTTAATAATAAGAAAAAATATATAGCACACACATTCCCCTTCAAATGGTTTTTCACATTTAGAAATGCACAAAAGAAGTTTTAAAAGTCGTGAAATCTTCCTATCCCAGGTGATTATCAAGTTGTGGTAGTCTTAACCAACACAAGAAGGGCGCTCAGTTTTAAACTTTACTATCACCTCTATGTACCCCCAATATAAGTTCTCTCAACATTGCTTAACATAGAGTAGCTTAAGGAGTTCAGTGATACTATCCTCCTCATTCTGAGCATATACAGAGTGCATGGAGCTCGAACAGTGTGACTTTCTTACAGCATTAGACTTTTCCATTAGACAGTTCCTAGACTTTAATATGTAAATTGCTGTATATAATTGTGCTTGGAAGTTTGTGAACCCCTCAGACTTTTTATATTTCTACTTACCGTATATTTTACCTTAAACTACATAAAATTTTCACACAAGTCCTAAAAGTAGATAAAGAGATCAAATCAAATAAATGAGTCAAAAATATTAGACGTGGTCATTTATTTACTGAGGAAAATTATCCAATATCACATGTCTGTGTGTAGCAAAAGTATGTGAACCTTTGCTTTCAGTATCTGGCATGACACCCTTGTGCGGTAGCAATAATTGCATCTAACATTTCCAGTAATTGTTGATTAGTCCTGTACATTGGCTTATTAATTTTAGTCCATTCCTCCGTACAAAACAGCTTTAACTCTGTTATGTTGGTGGGTTTCCTCCCATGAACTGCTCGCTTTAGATTATTCCACAACATTTTTATAGTGTAGAATGATAGAATAAAAAAGGTGGAGCAACCCCGGTGGAAAAGAAATGGGATGAGAGTGGAAGTAGGGAGCTTACTTGTTGCGATAAGGTGGAAGAGTCTTCTTGTTGATGGAAGGTGCAGCCCAACCTAAGTGACGTTATCCCCGGTGGGCAAACATATAGAACAACAAGTGAAGAAAAAGAAAAACTTTCTTAGGCCTCATGTCCACGGGGAAAATCAGGCCCACTACGGATTCTCCATGGAGAATCCGCAGCGGGTCCCTCCTGCCCCGCGGACATGAGCGCTGAAAATAGAATATACTCACCTGCAGCGGTCCGTGCGTGTCTTCCCTTCTTCCCGGCCGGATCTTCTTTCTTCGGCCCGGCGGATGTGCTCGGCAAATGGAGCATGGTCCGGATTTTTTCCTGCACGCGGATCCGTGTCTGCAGGGAAAAATGACATCTACAGGTATTTAACTACCTGCGGATGTCTAATGTATCCCTATGGGGCACGGATCCGCGTGCAGGAAAAACACTGCGGATTTTAAATTTTAATTTACAAGTGGACATGAGGCCTTAGGTAGAGGTGAATGTGGCGCGACCTTCAGAGGTAGTATAATTTACTGAAGTGTTTTTCCAAAAAAATCTCATTTTATTATTAAAACCAGCTATATACATGTTTCAAAGAAAGGGAACCTCTTCCTCAGTACTCACTGGGAATGCACATCTAAAGATGCTAACTGTGTATCTGACAGAGAATACTTTCGGCAATTCTTTCATTGCCTTGCTGCATGACGCACATTCTCTTGAGATTCAGCTCATGGACAGACGTCCTCATATTTCCTTTAGAATCTGCTAATATAATTCATAATTCATTGTTCGAACGATGATACTACCACCACCATGTTCCATAGACGGTATGAGATTTTTATGCCGTAATGCAATGTTTTCTTTCTCCAAACATTAACACTTCTAACTTAAGCCAAAAAGCTCTATTTTGGTCTCATCCCTCCAATAAAGAATGTTCCAATAGCCTTCTGACTTGTCTAAATGATCTTTGGCAAACTGAAGATGGACAACAATGTTATTTTTGAAGAGCAGCAGATTTCTCCTTGCAAAACTGCCATGCACACCATTATTGTTCAATGTCCTCCTGATGAACATTAGCTAATGTGAGAAAGGTCTTTAGAAAGGTGTTTAGTTGCTTAGAGGTGACCTTGGGTTCTTTTGTGATCTTTGTAGACTATTATTCACCTTTCTAAAAACATCATCTTTGTTGGTCGACCACTCCTGGGAAGGGTACAAATGATTTTAAATTTCCTCCACTTGTACACAACCTGTCTGACTGTGCATTGGCAGAGTCAAAACCCTTCAGATATGGTTTTGTGACCTTTTCCTGCCCGATGAGCATCAACAATGTCCTCAGAAATCTCATTTGTTCATATCATGTACACTTCTACTTAAATGTGATGTGAAGATCAGACTTTGACAGATCCCTATTCTTTTAAAGGGGTTGTCCCGCGCCGAAACGGGTGTTTTTTTTTTTCAACCCCCCCGTTCGGCGCGAGACAACCCCGATGCAGGGACGTACAGAAAGCTCACCGGAGCGCTTACCTTAATCCCCGCGCTCCGGTGACTTCTATACTTACCGCTGAAGATGGCCGCCGGGATCCTCTGCCTCCGTGGACCGCAGCTCTTCTGTGCGGTCCACTGCCGATTCCAGCCTCCTGATTGGCTGGAATCGGCACGTGACGGGGCGGAGCTACACGGAGCTACACGGAGCCCCATAGAGAACAGGAGAAGACCTGGACTGCGCAAGCGCGGCTAATTTGGCCATCGGAGGGCGAAAATTAGTCGGCACCATGGAGACGAGGACGCTAGCAACGGAGCAGGTAAGTATAAAACTTTTTATAACTTCTGTATGGCTCATAATTAATGCACAATGTACATTACAAAGTGCATTAATATGGCCATACAGAAGTGTATAGACCCACTTGCTGCCTCGGGACAACCCCTTTAATAAAGTCCCCCACTTACACCTTATCATCCCATTGATTGACTCTAATTTCACCTTTAAATGATCTGCTAATCCTAAAAGTTCACATACTTTGGCCACTCACAGACACGATATTTCGGATAATTTTCCTCAATAAATAAATGCCCAAGTTCAATATTTTTGACTCATTTGTTGGATTTGGTTCTCTTTATTTACTTTTACAACTCGTGCTAAAATCCAAAGTAGTTTTAGGTCAAATGCAAGCATAAATATGAAAAATTCTGAAGGGTTCACAAACTTTCAAGCACCGCTATATGTTGATCATGATGTATTCCTCAGCAGAACCTTACACATTATTCAGTAAATTCTAAGTTGTATACTGCTGACACATTTAAACTAAAGCTCTTAAGCTTTGGAGAACAATAACCTAAGGCTGCAATAAAGCAGAGTAACGTTTGAATTTCATTATAAGTTAATGTTATATCATCAGTTATGAAGTATTAAGTTTATTTGCCTTGTCATTAAAGAACTTATTGAAACATGCATTTGCTGTAATCTGATGCATATTTCATACAAAGTGATCTTTTTGTACGTCAATCAGAAGTGTGATAAAAAGGGCAATAAAATCTTTTTCTTTTATTATTTTGATATATGGCATCTATGAGATTTATAACGATTAATTCTAAGAACTTCCACATTCCAACATTTTCACTGAAGTGCCTTCAAATAGTCAGTGTTTCTTGAACTTAGGACCATTAACACATCGCAGCCCCTGGTGACATCTCCTTGCTATCAGCTATGTTTGGCAGCTTAGACCAAGGAGATTTTAAATTTCCAGGGCCCTCCAGCTTCTGTGGATGTGCCCGACATTTTGCCGTCTGACGCGCATGCGCAGAATGCGGAATACGGTCCTTGCAAGACCAGATCGCCTCGGGACATTACGGATGCTGGAGATGAGTAGTTTCAGCTCTCCTCACAGATCCTTCAGCAGCTGACAGCAGGGAGCTGTCACACTCACATTCCCAGCTACAGTGGAAAAATGTCAAATAAAACAAAAAAACATGTGAATGTCCCCCAGAGCCCTTATATGACGTCACGGAGGACGCATATAACGACAGTTTTGGTTGGCGTCGGCGTTGGATTATTTTCTTATATATTGTTGTTTATATTGTTTTATTCAGTTTTTTTTTTAACTTATGTTTGTAATTATTCTGTTTACTATCTATGTCCTCCATGATGTCATATAAGGGCTCTGGGGGACATTCACGTTTTTTTGTTTTATTTGACATTTTTCCACTGTAGCTGGTGCATCCATAGGAGCCTCAGTTACAGAGAAAAACATCCCCTGTAGTGACAATAGTCACTAACAGAGCTGATCAGGGTCTGCTATGACCCTGCAGCTCTGCTGTAGTAGGGGATCCCAGGGGTCACATAACCTCCAGGCTCGCGTAGTGGAAGAAACACTTCCACTTTCACTTTTTAGTACATAGTGCTCATTGAGCAATGTGTACTGAAGAAAGGAGGAGGCAAAAAGGGTTAAAATCCACTTCTTCCTCGTCCTTCGGGTTATTAGCTGTGACTAACAGCTGACAACACATCCTGCTTCTGATTGATTGCAGAAGCAGGAGGCTTTAATCCCTGTTGTAATTTTACCTACAGCTGGGCTTTAAGCCTGGGACCAGGCGCTGTATATTTACAGTGCTTGGTCCAAAATGGGTTAAAGCTCAGACACCCAGGACGTGAAAATATGTATGGGAGGTCACTAAGAGGTTAAGAATAATGTTAATTTGGGTTAAATAAATATGAAGTTCAAAATTATCTTATAATTTTATAGACTGGTTCTTAAAGGGATATTCTGGTTACCCAAAATTGCTGTGAAATTAATGATAATGAATGATAATTAAATGTTTTCAGTGTGGTTCTGCTTTGGATTTGTGTCTGTAGCTCTAAAAACCATCCCCTTCTCCTGGCAGTTCAGAAGTGTTTATTCCCAGGTTGCCCTGGATACAACCTGTAGGCACAGGTCTATCTTATTCATTAGTTTAATTTTCTTAGTCTTTCTCTAAAGTCAGCCTTGAACCCCTACTTCTTAACCCTGGCTTCCATTAACATAGTATCTTTAAAATCCTAAATCTTCAATCCACAGTTGTTCTTATATTTCATAATGTGATTTAAATAGGCACTGTATTTTACAGAGGTCTGTACTAGATTCTGGTAATAACCTATAATTTAGGTCATCATTTGCTAAGCGAAAAAAATAACTAACATTTAACAAATGAGTTTGACCGCTAAGTAAAAAACATTGTATTACCTTAATTACCCATCATTAAGTAAGGTCATGCTCAGATGACCTTGTGTTTGTACTGTAATTGTGTTTTCAATAGGACATGTTATTGGACATGATGGCTTGTGGCTTGTCTTTGTTTCTTGCTCATTACACTGTCAGCTACTTCATATAATAGTGCTTTGTATAGAAGTGTAGCAGAGATTTTAATAAACTATGCTTCCTAGTAAACGCATGCACTGATCTTAGACCACAGCATTCTATGTGCTTCATCTGAATCTGAAGGTCAATAAAAGTATGCAAAGAATTTATTTCACTTCTGCGTCAGCCCCAGAAGCCCTACACGATGCCTTTGCTTCATTGTATAGGCTATCATTAGCACATAAGTTAAAAAATTCTATCATTCATCACCCTATCCCTCATGTGTGATATATAGACCTGATTAGAGTAGGCTGCACTGACCATAGATTATTTTTTTTTTCTGATGTGTCAACATATTATTTGTTAATGTTACAGTTTATGTTTCTCTATCCAGCTCTGGATGATGTATGGAATCATAACTGATGCCAACCGGATACAAAACCTTTGAACTATGGCAGAGGCACAAGGGACTGGAGGGCCGGATATATGTGAATGACTCTCTAAGGAGATATCGGAGGTCATGTATTAGCAGCATCCTTACAATGAAGGACAGATTTTCTAAGTGTTTACTAAACTTCTGGCCTGCATGTGGTTTACTGATGTGAAACCATCCATCTGTTGGAGGAAAGATGGCGATCCGATGAGCTACAAACCCTACGTTGTCACACATTTTACAATCTGGATCACACAGTGGCTTAAATAGAAAAGATCTGCAAACACCGCTAGGCCAAATTTTGCAACGCATTGTCATTTTTGCCTTTTACCTTTAAAGGGTTCAAGTAACAAAAACAGATTCTTGTTAGATTAGTATATCTAAACAATGGCTTGTCAGAGCTGTAATAGTGGATACTAGAGTAGCCACTAAATGGCCACTCAAAAATGTGTCAGAAGATGTGGGCCACACAGCAACTAATTTGTCATAGGGCTCCTATAGAGGAAAGTGCGCCATTTAAATTTTAGGAACCTGCAGGCAAGTACGGTATGTTCTCTTGTAAAAAAATATTATTAGTTAGTGTAAATCTAACAGACAAGTCTACCAGTGGAATCTTCTATTAACATAAAGCTATTCCACATGTATACTATAGAAACTTTGAGTGCTGAATTTTACTGCATGAATTGTGATCCTTCCTTTAATCCAAAGGACTGAGCGCTCGGTCCCACAAGGCCACCCAGTCATGACCCCTTAAAAAATCCAGCATTGCCACTTAGCTTTTTGGATATATGAAGTTACTCATACACTGGAATGCAGAGGTGTATATGTTAGTTTCAGGTGAATGTTGTGTGACGGTGCGGTCCTGACAGGTAGAGGCAATTTAATGCTGCAAATTAAACTTTTACTAAATTGCTATAATATTAATTATTTTAGCATTTCACAGGAAGGTTAAATGCTTACATTTTGCAAAACATTTTATGATCAAGTCCGACTTTTTTCTCCATAGGAGGGCACATTATTTAAACACTGAATTTCACTACATATTTTGTAATACAGAACAGATGACAACTTAAGCAGTTGCCTTAAATCCTATTTAACGGCAAATGTCATAAATTAACCTTTAAACCTCTATCAAAATCTTCTAACTACCAGTACTCTGGGTACTGTAAGTTAACACTCCGACATGGCCTCTACAACTGGATTTTGTAACTCTAAGAATATCTTTTCACAACCAAAGCATTTCCAAGTTGTTGGTCTTCTGTCTTCATGACTTTGTCTCCTTTGAGCACTTTGCTCTCTCACTGTCTTAGTGGCAGAGTTTTCCCATTGCATTCTCTGCAGAAAAAGTCTCACAGTGTCCTCAGTGTATTTGTCTTTTGTCGGTTCATGACTGGAGTATTCTCAACTTGATGGTTTCTCAGTTCTCTACCATTGTTTTTCTCACCAGAATTACCACCAGTTCACACACAGACAGTGAGAATTCACTGTTCTTCTCTACGTTAACAGTCATCTACCTTTTTCTACTGATTTCTCCCCTTTCTCACCTGTCAGCTCTCCTTTGTTTGCCCACGAAATTCTAACCTGTTTCCAGTTCTTCATACAGCAGCACTTATCATTCATATGTTACTGGCCCTCCGCATCTGACTTCGGTTTCTGTTCAACTCACAGCAGTTTCTCTCTCATTATCTTCATCTCTCCCCAGTATTCATATGGCCACTGGCTGTTATGACTCTTTGTAAAACATGGTAGCACCATCTCATGACTCACTGTAATTAATTTCTTTTCATCTACACAATGGCTGCTGAGCAGACCTTTACAACACCTGCTCTGTCTCTTGGTCAAAAAACAGTGAGAAAGGAGTCTCCCGCTTCCTCTATGCTTTGCACACTCTATCTTTGACCCTGGTCATCTGAGCCCTCTTGGTTCACCAGCCTCTAGGAACTCAGCGCCTACTTCTGTCTGTGTCCTTTGCTGCTCCCCAGCATGGGGATATGGCCACACATGCAGCCTGTACTGCTTCTCAGTTCTGTATAATGGCCCCTTCTACTTTCAGATCAGTGCTCTTTGCTGCATCATTCCTCTTATTGGCTACATCACAATCTCCTTTTATATAAACATGGGGCCTACTTAGCACTTCTAATGTCCACCTCTAGGGTCAGTGTTCCTACTTCATTCTCCCTAATGCAGGGGTGAATTTTACATGCGGTAACACACTGGTCACTTGTGTTGCCCATGTCACTAAGCGGGCGGAACCTTCTTTTCTTCAGTACTAGAAGCATCTGTCAAGCTTTGGGGCAGACCCTAAGTTGTCTGGCCATCAAAGCAGAGTTTAGGAGTGCTCGCTCCACCACCTTACACATGCACGGCAAATTACTTTCTGCTCCAAAAGGATATTTGCTGAGGCCATTTAGTAGATATAATGCCACCAAATAACTTTGTTAAACAAATTTGATGCATGTAAAGAAGCCAGTTCTGGTGACAGGTTTAACCATTGAAAGACCAAATGTTTTTTGGTTTTTCACTTTTTTCATTCCTGTTTTTCAAGAGCCCTAGCATTTTTATACCAACAACATGGCAATATGAGGGCTTGATTCTTGTGGAACGAGTTTTAATTTTTAAAGGTACAATTAAATGTATTGAGAGTTGAATAAAAAAATGTAATTGAGGTAAAATAGAAAAAAAAACATTTTTTTTCACAGTCGTTATGGTGTGATAAAAATGACATGTTAACTTTATTTTACAGGTCAGTAAATTATGTCAATACCAAATTTAAATAACCTTTTTGTGTTTTACTACTTTTTAAAGAATAAAACACCTGCAGTTTGTGCACTGGAGACAATTGGAGACAATAGAGTACATTAACACTGAAATTCTCTCTCCTAGAATTACCAGGAAGAAAAAGTAATAGATTTTAATGCATGCAACAAGATTAGAACAAATTGAAGTCATTGCTAATTTTATTTTAGTTGCAAGAAAGATTACGTCTGTCTCCAATATTTTCTTCATATCTATTCAGTTATAGTATGGTCTTCATAAAAGCAATAGTATTGCTAGCAAAGCTTTTTATTCACCTCTCAATGGCGAGATTTGTGTTACTTTGACACTTAAAGTGGTTGTCTCACGCCGAAACGTTTTTTTGTTTTTCCATAGCCCCCCCGTTCGGCGCAGGACAACCCCAATGGATGTGTTAAAAAAAAAAAAAACATATTACTTACCCGACTCCCCGCTCTGCGACGTCTTCCTTCTTCCTACTTCTTCCTTCACCAAGATGGCCGCCGGGATCTTCACCCACGATGCACCGCGGGTCCTTTCCCATGGTGCACCGTGGGCTCTGTGCGGACCATTGCCAATTCCAGCCTCCTGATTGGCTGGAATCGGCACACGTGACGGGGCGGAGCTACGATGACCAGCTCTCCGGCACGAGCGGCCCCATTCACCAGGAAGAAGACCGCACAGCACAAGCGCGTCTAAAAACGCCAGAAGAAAGCGAAATTAGACGGATCCATGGCGACGGGGACGCTAGCAACGGAGCAGGTAAGTGAATAACTTCTGTATGGCTCATATTTAATGCACTATGTATATTACAAAGTGCATTAATATGGCCATACAGAAGTGTATAACCCCACTTGCTTTTGTGAGACAACCCCTTTAAACTCAGTTTTGCCTATTTTTAATATTAGCTTCATCAAGATAGCTTAACCTGCAACAAAAAGACAGGTCAAATTATATTGAGATTACAATACTGAAACAGATAAACACAAAGAAATCATATCAAATCTTAAAGAAGTATTCCGCAGGATAAGTGAATAATGTTTGGACTCTGGGGGCCCCACTTCTGGGACAATCACTAGGACAGAACTCCTTAAGCCCAATTTACAGGCAACGATTATCGCTCAAAATTCGTTCAAACGATGGTATATGAGCGATAAATGTTGCGTGTAAATGCTGCCATCATTCACTCTTCGGCTGAATGATGATTTTAAGGTGAGCTTAAAATCCACCCTTCAGCCCAGAAAGATAACAGAGACTGCATTCTGCCAACATTCTGCAAGAACAATGGAGCTGTGTGCAGAGCTCAGACCACATGCTGTGATCTGCAAGCAACTCCTGGGGTCCTTTTGCATACAAATGAAGCTGATAAAGTGTTAATGGACATTTGTGTTAAAACTGTTAATCTTTCAGTCCTTTGAAAGATTGTCTTCGGGCCTTTACACTAAAGCTCTGTAGAAACTCAATGGGAACAGTGAAAATATCGGAGGTGTAAAAGAGATTGTCTTGTAAACACAAACTACTTTTCTATGCTCCCTATTAGGGCACATGATTATCAACAAGTCGTCCAGTGTACAAGGGCCCTTAATTTCACAACGATTATCTTAATGAGACAAGACTTATTGAAATTGGGGGTTTCCCATTAACATAAATGGTTAAATAAACAGAGGTTTCCTATATAATTATATGGTGCCAGGAAACATGCAGCTGTTACTGTAAAGATCTGCACACCAAGCTATATGTGTAAAATGTTCATATAAATGTTTTATTAGAAATGAAACTGTTTTATAATTGTATATTGTAATTTTAGGTGGTGGCTAGAGATGAGCGAACGTACTCGTCCGAGATTGATACTCGTTCGAGTATTAGCGTGTTCGAGATGCTCGTTACTAGAGGCGAGCACCACGTGATGTTCGAGTTACTTTCACTTTCATCTCTGAGACGTTAGCACGCTTTTCTGGCTAATAGAAAGACAGGAAAGGCATTACAACTTCCCCCTGCGATGTTCAAGCCCTATATCACCCCCCTGCAGTGAGTGGCTGGCGAGATCAGGTGGCACCCGAGTATATAAATCGGCCCCTCCCGCGGCTCGCCACAGATGCATTCTGACAGAGATCAGGGAAAGTGCTGCTGGTGCCGGAGCTGCTTTAGGGAGAGCGTTAGGAGTGATTTTAGGCTTCAAGAACCCCAACGGTCCTTCTTAGGGCCACATCTGACCGTGTGCAGTACTGTTGAGGCTGCTTTTGGCAGTGTTACACAATTATTTTTTTTTTGTATATCGGCCGTTCAGAGCATTGCGTCCGCAGTCTGCAGTCATTGTACAGAGTATAGAGGCAGTACTGGTGAGGCAGGGAAAGAGATATTCAGGCTATATAGGCAGTGGGCTTTTTCCAAAAAATTGGGGAAAAATACTATATTTTGGCTGCCTGTGACCGTCTTCAGTTTACTGCGTGTCTGCTGGGGGTAGTAGTCCTAATTAATATGCAGCTAAGCGTTACAGCAGCCTTGCGCAAAATTGTTTCCTGGATCTGCTGTCTCTGTTACATCAGCGCCGTCATCCCGCCAGAGGGAAACAGTATACATAATATTATACGCTGCCTACAGTATCTATCTGCTGGGGGTAGTAGTCCTTATTAATACGCAGCTAAGCGTTACAGCAGCCTTGCGCAAAATTGTTTCCTGGATCTGCTGTCTCTGTTACATCAGCGCCGTCATCCCGCCAGAGGGAAACAGTATACATAATATTATACGCTGCCTACAGTATCTATCTGCTGGGGGTAGTAGTCCTAATTAATACGCAGCTAAGCGTTACAGCAGCCTTGCGCAAAATTGTTTCCTGGATCTGCTGTCTCTGTTACATCAGCGCCGTCATCCCGCCAGAGGGAAACAGTATACATAATATTATACGCTGCCTACAGTATCTATCTACTGGGGGTAGTAGTCCTAATTAATACGCAGCTAAGCGTTACAGCAGCCTTGCGCAAAATTGTTTCCTGGATCTGCTGTCTCTGTTACATCAGCGCCGTCATCCCGCCAGAGGGAAACAGTATACATAATATTATACGCTGCCTACAGTATCTATCTGCTGGGGGTAGTAGTCCTAATTAATATGCAGCTAAGCATTACAGCAGGCTTGCGCAAAATTGTTTCCTGGATCTGCTGTCTCTGTTACATCAGCGCCATTATCCCGCCAGAGGGAAACAGTATACATAATATTATTTGCTGCCTACAGTATCTATCTGCTGGGGGTAGTAGTCCTAATTAATACGCAGCTGAGCGTTACAGCAGCCTTGCGCAAAATTGTTTCCTGGATCTGCTGTCTCTGTTACATCAGCGCCGTCATCCCGCCAGAGGGAAACAGTATACATAATATTATACGCTGCCTACAGTATCTATCTGCTGGGGGTAGTAGTCCTAATTAATATGCAGCTAAGCGTTACAGCAGGCTTGCGCAAAATTGTTTCCTGGATCTGCTGTCTCTGTTACATCAGCGCCATTATCCCGCCAGAGGGAAACAGTATACATAATATTATTTGCTGCCTACAGTATCTATCTGCTGGGGGTAGTAGTCCTAATTAATACGCAGCTAAGCGTTACAGCAGCCTTGCGCAAAATTGTTTCCTGGATCTGCTGTGCGTTCCGTAAGGGAAGTCAGCCTCCAACCACAGGCCAATAAGCGGCACATTTAATTACAGCATTCTGTTTCTGCACTACTGGTAATACAGCATGCTGAGGGGTAGGGGTAGGCCTAGAGGACGTGGACGCGGGCAAGGAAGGGGAAGGCCAAGTCAGGGTGTGGGCAGAGGCCGAGCTCCTGATCCAGGTGTATCGCAGCCGACTGCTGCGGGATCAGGAGAGAGGCATGTTTCTGGCGTCCCCACATTCATCTCACAATTAATGGGTCCACGCGGTAGACCTTTATTAGAAAATGAACAGTGTGAGCAGGTCCTGTCGTGGATGGCAGAAAGTGCATCCAGCAATCTATAGACCACCCAGAATTCTGCGCCGTCCACTGCTGCAACTCTGAATTCTCTGGCTGCTGCTCCTCCTTCCTCCCAGCCTCCTCACTCCATTACAATGACACATTCTGAGGAGCAGGCAGACTCCCAGGAACTGTTCCCGGGCCCCTGCCCAGAATGGCCAGCAATGGTTCCTCTCCCACCGGAGGAGTTTGTCGTGACCGATGCCCAACCTTTGGAAAGTTCCCGGGGTCCGGGGGATGAGGCTGGGGACTTCCAGCAACTGTCTCAAGAGCTTTCAGTGGGTGAGGAGGACGATGACGATGAGACACAGTTGTCCATCACTCAGGTAGTAGTAATTGGAGTAAGTCCGAGGGAGGAGCGCACAGAGGATTCGGAGGAAGAGCAGCAGGACGATGAGGTGACTGACCCCACCTGGTTTGCTACGCCTACTGAGGACAGGTCTTCAGAGGGTTTGGAGGAAGAGCAGCAGGACGATGAGGTGACTGACCCCACCTGGTTTGCTACGCCTACTGAGGACAGGTCTTCAGAGGGGGAGGCAAGTGCAGCAGCAGGGCAGGTTGGAAGAGGCAGTGCAGTGGCCAGGGGTAGAGGCAGGGCCAGATCGAATAATCCACCAACTGTTTCACAAAGCGCCCCCTCGCGCCATGCCACCCTGCAGAGGCCGAGGTGCTCAAAGGTCTGGCAGTTTTTCACTGAGAGTGCAGACGACCGACGAACAGTGGTGTGCAACCTTTGTCGAGCCAAGATCAGCCAGGGAGCCACCACCACCAGGACACAGGCACTACCATCTCCTGGCCTGCACCCACACCCTCACCTCCGCTGTGCTCGGCCCCATCCACCAATGTCTCTCAGCGCACCGTCCAGCCGTCGCTAGCGCAAGTGTTGGAGCGCAAGCGCAAGAACGCCGCCACGCTCAAGCGTTAAACGTGCACATAGCCAAATTTATCAGCCTGGAGATGCTGCCGTATAGGGTTGTGGAAACGGAGGCTTTCAAAGGTATGATGGCGGCGGCGGCCCTGCACGACCACGTCTCCCGCAACTTTGTACGCGCCCTCACCAACGCGGTTACTGGCAAGGTCCACTTAACATCGGGTACGTGGACAAGCACAGGTGGGCAGGGCCACTATATCTCCCTGACGGCACATTGGGTGAATTTAGTGGAGGCTGGGACAGAGTGAGAGCCTGGGACTGCTCACGTCCTACCCACCCCCAGAATTGCCGGCCCCAGCTCGGTGCTGGTATCTGCGGCGGTGTATGCTTCCTCCACTAAACCACCCTCCTCCTCCTACGCAACCTCTGTCTCGCAATCAAGATGTGTCAGCAGCAGCACGTCGCCAGCAGTTGGTGTCGCACGTCGTGGCAGCACAGCGGTGGGCAAGCGTCAGCAGGCCGTGCTGAAACTACTCAGCTTAGGAGAGAAGAGGTACACGGCCCACGAACTGCTGCAGGGTCTGACAGAGCAGACCGACTGCTGGCTTGCGCCGCTGAGCCTCCAACCGGGCATGGTCGTGTGTGACAACGGCCGTAACCTGGTGGCGGCTCTGCAGCTCGGCAGCCTCGCGCACGTGCCATGCCTGGCCCACGTCTTTAATTTGGTGGTTCAGCGCTTTCTGAAAAGCTCCCCATGCTTGTCAGACCTGCTCGGAAAGGTGCGCCGGCTCAGCGCACATTTCCGCAAGTCCCACACGGACGCTGCCACCCTGCAACATCGGTTTCATCTGCCAGTGCACTGACTGCTGTGCGACGTGCCTACACGGTGGAACTCTACGCTCCACATGTTGGCCAGGCTCTATGAGCAGCGTAGAGCTATAGTGGAATACCAACTCCAACATGGGCGGCGCAGTGGGAGTCAGCCTCCTCAATTCTTTACAGAAGAGGGGGCCTGGTTGGCAGACATATGCCAGGTCCTTGGAAACTTTGAGGAGTCTACCCAGATGGTGAGCGGCGATGCTGCAATCATTAGCATCACCATTCCTCTGCTATGCCTCTTGAGAAGTTCCCTGCAAAGTATAAAGGCAGACGCATTGCGCTCGGAAACAGAGGCGGGGGAAGGCATTATGTCGCTGGATAGTCAGAGCACCCTCCTGTCTATATCTCAGCACGTTGAGGAGGAGGATGAGGAGGAGGGGGAAGAGACAGCTTGGCCCACTGCTGAGGGTACCCATGCTGCTTGCCTGTCATCCTTTCAGCGTGTATGGCCTGAGGAGGAGGAGGAGGATCCTGAAAGTGATCTTCCTAGTGAGGACAGCCATGTGTTGCATACAGGTACCCTGGCACACATGGCTGACTTCATGTTAGGATGCCTTTCTCGTGACCCTCGCGTTACACGCATTCTGGCCACTACGGATTACTGGGTGTACACACTGCTCGACCCACGGTATAAGGAGAACCTTTCCACTCTCATACCCGAAGAGGAAAGGGGTTCGAGAGTGATGCTATACCACAGGACCCTGGCGGACAAACTGATGGTAAAATTCCCATCCGACAGCGCTAGTGGCCGAAGGCGCAGTTCCGAGGGCCAGGTAGCAGGGGAGGCGTGGAGATCAGGCAGCATGTACAGCACAGGCTGGGGAACACTCTCTAAGGCCTTTGACAGCTTTCTGGCTCCCCAGCAAGACTGTGTCATGGCTCCCCAGTCAAGGCTGAGTCGGCAGGAGCACTGTAAAAGGATGGTGAGGGAGTACGTAGCCGATCGCACGACCATCCTCCGTGACGCCTCTGCCCCCTACAACTACTGGGTGTTGAAGCTGGACACGTGGCCTGAACTCGCGCTGTATGCCCTGGAGGTGCTTGCTTGTCCTGCGACTAGCGTCTTGTCAGAGAGGGTGTTTAGTGCGGCTGGGGGAATCATCACAGATAAGCGTACCCGCCTGTCAACCGACAGTGCCGACAGGCTTACACTCATCAAGATGAACAAAGCCTGGATTTCCCCAGACTTCTCTTCTCCACCAGCGGACAGCAGCGATACATAAACAATACGTAGGCTGCACCCGCGGATGGAAGCATTGTTCTCTATCAGCATTAAAAACGTGGACCTTTTAGCTTCATCAATCTGTGTATAATATTCATCTTCCTCCTCCTGCTCCACCTCCTGAAACCTGACATAATCACGCCAAATGGGCAATTTTTCTTAGGCCCACAAGGCTCAGTCATAGAATTTTTGTAAACAATTTTTATACGTTTCAATGCTCATTAAAGCGTTGAAACTTGCACCTGAACCAATTTTTATTTTAACTGGGCTGCCTCCAGGCCTAGTTACCAATTAAGCCACATTAACCAAAGCGATTAGTGGGTTTCACCTGCCCTCTTGGTTGGGCATGGGCAATTTTTCTGAGGTACATTAGTACTGTTGGTACACCAATTTTTTGGGGCCCTCGCCTACAGTGTAATCCAATTAATTTTTTGCCCACCTGCATTAAAGCTGACGTTACATCAGCTGTGATGGGCACTGCAATGGGATACATTTATGTACAGCCGGTGGGTTTCAGGGAGCCACCCATGCTGTCGGTCCACACGGAGTTGTAACTGCATGTGTCCACTTCTAAAGAACCCCAGTCTGACTGGGGCATGCAGTGTGGGCCGAAGTCCACCTGCATTAAACATGACATTACCTCAGCTGTGATGGACACTGCAATGGGATATATTTATATACCGCTGGTGGCTTCCTAGCACCCACCCATGCTGTCGGTCCACACAGAGTTGTAACTGCATGTGTCCACTTCTAAAGAACCCCAGTCTGACTGGGGCATGCAGTGTGGGCCGAAGCCCACCTGCATTAAACATGACATTACCTCAGCTGTGATGGGCAATGCAATGGGATATATTTATGTACTGCCGGTGGCTTCCTGGCACCCACCCATGCTGTCGGTCCACAGGGACTTCACAATAGGGAGTTGTACCTGCCTGTGTCTATGAATTAAAAACCCCGGTCAGGTTGGGGCATGCAGTGTGGGCCGAAGCCCACCTGCATTTAATCGGACGTTACCTCAGCTGTGATGGGCACTGCAATGGGATACATTTATGTACAGCCGGTGGGTTCCAGGGAGCCACCCATGCTGTGGGTGCACACGGAATTCCCATTGCGGAGTTGTACCTGCCTGTGACTATTTATAAAAAACCGCGGTCTGACTGGGGCATGCAGACACCTTGACAGAATGAATAGTGTGTGGCACATAGGTTCCCCATTGCTATGCCCACATGTGCAGCTCCTGATGGCGGTGGCACAGGATTATATTTCTCATTGCTTCTGTACAGCATTGTGGGCTATCGCCCCACCCATTTTAAAGAGGGTCGCTGCCTAGCCTTGCCAACCCTCTGCAGTGTGTGCCTGCGGTTCCTCCTCATGGCAGATGCACTTATAAATAAGCATGAGGGTGGTGTGGCTATGAGGCCAGCGTGTGGCATGAGTGCAGCTGAAGGCTGCGCAGGGACACTTTGGTGTGCGCTGTGGACACTGCGTCGTGCGCGCGGGGGGGGGGGGGGTTGGGCAGTATGTAACCCAGGAGAAGTGGCAGTGGAGTGTCATGCAGGCAGTGATTGTGCTTTGTTGGAGGTAGTGTGGTGCTTAGCTAAGGTATGCATTGCTAATGAGGGCTTTTCAGAAGTAAAAGTTTTTGGGAGGGGGGGGGGCACTCTTGCCGCTATTGTGGCTTAATAGTGGGACCTGGGAACTTGAGATGCAGCCCAACATGTAGCCCCTCGCCTGCCCTATCCGTTGCTGTGTCGTTTCCATCACTTTCTTGAATTGCCCCGATTTTCACAAATGGAAACCTTAGCGAGCATCGGCGATATACAAAAATGCTCGAGTCGCCCATTGTCTTCAATGGGGTTCGTTAGTCGAAACGAACTCTCGAGCATCGCGAAAATTTCGTCCCGAGTAACGAGCACCCGAGCATTTTGGTGCTCGCTCATCTCTAGTGGTGGCTGATTCTTCAAACATTATGCTTCAGCAGCTTGAGGGTTAACAGCTCTATAGTTAGTTTATAGATACAGTTGGTTTGAGGCAACTCCTAGGCCTATGCAAAACTGATGGGAGGAATTAAAGTTATACAATAGAGTCACGCTCTTAGTACAGTGAGAAGGGTAGTGTAAGCACACAGGAAAGATGTTTAACCCCTTAATGGCACGTCATCTTTTTTTTACTTTGTATTAAAAAATAGTCAAACTTTTTTTTTTGAAAAAAAATACTACCTCTTATTTTTTTCTAATAACTTTTGTTACTTATTTTTCATTGCATTTTAGTTCCTATAGGGTACTTGAACTTACGATCATCTGATCACTCATATACTATAATGGAATCTCATAGTATTGCATTATAATGTGTTCTGACAGGCTAGTCATGGCACAAGTAGACTTGACAGGCAATCAGTGCTTTTTGGAACCCCTGAACACAGGGACATTTTTACGTCCAAATTATCCTAGGTTATGTTCTGCTGACATCTGTAAGTGGCCAATCACACCATGCATTGATGAGAATCCCTGGGTTCTTCTCCAAAGTTGGAAGACCAGGTTTTCAGTGAATGAGTTCCATGTTTTACATTTTGGGGATTGACCTAATTGGCCCTCTCATGCTTCTCTTTCCTCTTGGCCTGATTCTGTGCTTCTAGGAAATTGGATAATATTTCAGTTTCACTATTTTCTATCTTCTCTCCCTTGTATATCTTCCTTGCTTTGAGCCCTGTCCTCTTTTGTACAACTCTGGTTCTTTGGATCACACATTATCTTTGTCTTACTGTCTTGGTCAAACCCCCCAGATCAACTCGCTCCCAATATTATTTTAAAAGGGGAAACTGATTTGGGTCTAATACTAACTCCAGAACAAAGGTTTACTCTTATGCATAGGACTCTTCCTACTCCATCATTGCGAGAACCCTATCTCTCAGTTCAAACATTTCCTTCTTTGCCATTTAGTTACAACAGCTCAAGCATGTACCTTTCTGCTGTGGAAGCAGACTTCTTCTCCCTTTTGCCTCTTCATGGGTTTCCTAGGTAAACAAACTTATGTGCATAGAGGCTCTTACCTCATTTCTGCATAATAGTTTTGATAATCTTTATAAGACCTGGTTGCACTAGATGGAATCCCAATGCACTTCAGACTATTTTGCTTTTTTTGGCAGTTTCGACTTAAAGGGGTTGTCTCGCGAAAGCAAGTGGGTCTATACACTTCTGTATGGCCATATTAATGCACTTTGTAATATACATCGTGCATTAAATATGAGCCATACAGAAGTTATTCCCTTACCTGCTCCGTTGCTAGCGTCCCCGTTGCCATGGTTCCGTCTAACTTCGGTGTCTTCTTGCTTTTTTAGACGCGCTTGCGCAGATGCATCTTCTCCCTTGGCTGGTCTTGGAAGCATCGGCGTTTTGGCTCCGCCCCCTTGTACGCGTCATCGCGTAGCTCCGCCCCCGTCACGTGCCGATTCCAGCCAATCAGAAGGCTGGAACCGGCACACGTCATGGGGCGGAGCTACGCGATGATGCGTACAAGGGGGCGGAGCCAAAACGCCGATGCTTCCAAGACCAGCCAAGGGAGAAGATGCATCTGCGCAAGCGCGTCTAAAAAAGCAAGAAGACACCGAAGTTAGACGGAACCATGGCAACGGGGACGCTAGCAACGGAGCAGGTAAGGGAATAACTTCTGTATGGCTCATATTTAATGCACGATGTATATTACAAAGTGCATTAATATGGCCATACAGAAGTGTATAACCCCACTTGCTGCCACGAGACAACCCCTTTAATTTCCTCAGCATAGATTATCCAGGACTAACCCACAGGATAGTGCAATTCTCTCCCCCCCCCCCCCCCTCTTTTAACCTCTTTCCTGCCTACCTTCTCACACTCCTAATATTCCTTTCTAGAGATGAGCGAGCACCCAAATGCTCAAGTCCGCGTTATTCGACTGAAGCTTTTCGTAAAATTTGAGAGCTCTACTCGAGTAACGACGAACCCCATTGACTACAATGGGAGACGCAAGCATTTTTGTATGTGGGACACCGGGTGCTGAGCTTTCTTTTTTTTCCCCCTAGGTTTGTCTCTCTCTCTCTCTCCTGCCTGCCAGACAAAAAATTTGCAAATGACGAGCGCTGCGTCGTGGCAGGGAGGGGCCAAAACAGGCACGTCACAGCGGGGAGGAGCCAAAAACTGGGACGGGGTGGAAACACGGCTTGATGCTCATTTGAGTAACAAGCACCATCGAGTGCGCTAATACTCGAACGAGCATCAAGCTCGGCAGAGTATGTTCGCTCAACTCTATTCCTTTCCTCTCCTCCCTACGCTTCATCTTCATTCTCTCTTCAATCACTATTTGATATTGTTAATATTTGAAAACCCAGGACTGGCTCCTGTTTTCTCTCTTATTTTGTTGACCTGCTCAATATATTTTCTGTATTTGTGCTTACATTTTATTTGAGTCTCTAACTAATTGATGTGGACCTGGCTTTGCCCTTGTGTTGTTGTTACTCTGCCTTTAAATAAGGAATTTATAAACAAGTTAAAATTGGTTCCATTTGTGAACCATGACCTATAAATATAATGCGGTTATTTTTTATATCCATTCCCTGTTATATTAAACAACACAAAGGACTATAACACTTTTGTAGTACAGTAGTGACTTTGCACCTCACTTCATAATAGGCTCAGTATTGCGTAGGATAATCCCTTCATTTTAAGCAAAGGAAACTTTAAACTTGATATAACCTCCAGTTAACCTTTGCCATTTCCTCAAACCAGACCTCAAAACATGTTGACTAAGGCTTTATAGGGCTGTCCATGCACAGTGGTGCCATCAGCTATTAGGATTTTACCAAAGTTAGACGGGAAACGTCTTCACCTTGCTATATCTAATTAGAAGGAAACTGATGGATGCCGAACATGATTGGTTCTAGACGATATTTATAACAAAATAGTTTTATTCCATACAGATGTTTACATTTCAATGACTCTCACATTACTTATACTTGTAACATTGCGGCTCTCTATTAGCCCCTTAGTGGGACAAATTTTCTAACAAAATGTATTTTGAGACATCCAGGATCAGTCCCAGATTAATATTTAGTTCCTTCAATCATTTTTTGTCTTGTGCCCTTTTACGGTCTTATTTTTCATTATTTTAGATTTATTTACTGTCTGGCAGTAATTACCCTGAGGGCTCAGGCACACAGCTCTATTATGGTTCCTTTTTGTACATGCATCAACTTTCTACTGTACACCCATATGCTTCTGCTTTCATAAATAGGCATGTAAAGGGTGTTCTTGTTTGATTCAGTATGAGCATAGTGCCACATGTGTGCCTTGTGGTTGTTTTTATTGTGACATAGTGGCGGTGAATGCAGCAGTGTCAGTGAGCCTAAGACTTACTGCGGTACTAGAGTCATACGCACTGAGGGATTGGAGTTAGGTTCAATGAGTACACAGCTAAACCAAAGACCTTGAAATTATGCGGATGGGGATCCATTGCTTTGTCCTCTTGTTTGTGTACTGTGGGTTTGTGTGGAGTTGTCCCCTTCAGCAAGCATTCCTGGTAAAGTGGAGCGGTCCTAGACCGTTACCTGGAAGTCTGCACTGTGGACTAGTCAAGCCCTGGGAGAACTACCAAGTCGAACAAGCCATTGGGTGTAACCTGTTGCCCTGTGTTTCACTCTTTTCTGTTCAAGTGATTGCTCAATATAAGTAAGAGAGGCTATAAACTAACTGCCCCATAAGAAGACCACAACCATTAAGCTAAATATCCTGCAAATAGTCTGTTTTCTGCCTGTAACCAACAACCCGATTGTTCTATTAAGAGTCTGTAACCGCCAATCCCTGTGCCTTATATAGACTCTGTAACTTACAAATTGTATTCATTGTGACTGGATCTGCTATACTCTGTGCATCCTGTGCAGTAAGTATTCCTATGCTTAATGTGGCTGTCCCCCTTAGTCACTGTGCTATCCCCAAGTGGGACCCACAAATGAGTCAAGGGCCACACATAAGAACTGACTCTCCTCAAATAACCTTAAAGAGAGACTACATTAGTCATTTCAAGGGACATTTTTTATTTATCTTTCTGAAACGGAGAACCTTTTTAATTTCATATTACCGCTGCAAACACAAAAAGGTTGCTAAATATTACTTTTAAAATATGTCACCAGACAGGCCCCCTTTACTTCAAGATCATTAAAAAGTGAGACAACATTGAAAAGCAACTGAAGGACAACCTCATGGACATTAAGATGTAAGTGCAGACCACCAACGATTCACAGCCACATTGCATATCCATCAAAGCGTACCTGTTTTATCCACATCTAGTAGTGTGCATCCACATGAGTCTACAGGTCTAATAGATCACTTAAGAAATACATGTCAGTGGGTGAGTGGCTGCAGATTCCTATTCGGGTTGCCAGCAAAAGCATGCCTTGTATATATATGAAGTAGACCTTTTGAGTGGATGGTCAAGAAGAAAATCTTTCTTACTAAGGAACTTTGGAAGCAGACATGTGGTCCTTTTTGACAAGTCAACTGAGAATCTATTTAGATTCAAGACATCTTTTGTCAAGTTGAGAGTGGGTGAACCCACTGGCTTATTTTGTGTTTCTAAGGACATTAATAAGATGATTTAAAGGGGTTGGTCATGACAATAAATTCCTAACATTTGCACATAAACCCAATTTATTACATTAACCACATGTAATACAAGTGGTTTCATAGCAATTTTTCAGCTAGACTGGAATACTGAATTTGTGGGAACTGGAATTTTGATAAGATATTTTAATAACCTTGACTTATACAATGATAAAGTTGCAGTAATATAAGTAAACACACAAAAAACAATAAAGCCTTTAAATACTTTTTCATCTAGAAATGGCTGAGATAGACATGACTGAGATAGTCCTAGTGATAATTACTGGTTTCCCCAAGCCTCCAAATTAATACAAAATAGTGTTATGAAATATGAAGCTCTTAATCTATAACCTTAGTTTTCTTCATTTGTCACTAGGCGTATGAGATGTCAGACAGGAGGCTCCAAAGTTTATTCCAATCTCTAAAATGCAAAATATGAGAATGAAAAGAAATAGATATGATGGCGTTGATGTATGGAACTCAAGAAGTAGCGACTCCATCCAGCAGACTAATATTGATCTCCATTGTCTACATATTCATTAAAAAGAACAGAGTTTATCTATGAGGCAGACAAAAGGGGAATGAGCATGTACTCTCAATGTGGAATTCAGTTCACTAGAGACACAATAAAAAGAAAGCACACTAGGTTCAAATTAAGGAAACTAACTTAGATCTTGGTAATTGTATTATCGGGATTTTCCCACAAATTAAATTCTCTGGTAGAGCAAAAAATAAAAAATAAAATGTAACAATTGTTCAACTAGATCCATTAAAAAGGGCTCCTGTGTATAGATATTGCATTTACAAAACTTATTCTGGCATGCTCTGATGATCTTTGCATTTCCTATTAAAACATCCACCTCATTTGTCAGCGTTGGTCACACATACCCAGTAGCTCAATCCGACCACCTGAATCCTTTTGTACATGGGCAGTGCAGTGACTCCTGCTACTGGGCACACTAGTCAGTAAAAGCCTGTTTAGATGTACCCATCATCATTGGGAAAAAACGTTATAACAACTGAAAGTGCTTTATAATAATTACGTCTAGACGCGAATCATCATGTACTTCTTGTTTGCTTTTCATTCGTCATTCAATTTCAGCCAGCATAAAAATCATTGGCGACTCGTTCACTTCTCGTTATGTTTAAACACTTCTCGCTCAGTGCTTCTAATGATTGTCAACAACGATCTGCTTGTCTAAATATTCTGCACGAGCACGAATGATTGCGAACGAATTTGCGGAGACATCACTCACTCGTGCGCTTGTTCAAACGAGAATCTGCTCAGGTAAAAGGGTCATAAGAATCAGGGCAGTAGAAATAGCTCCTTCTTACCAGCACTGCCAACATTATGTGGACACAGGAGCATTTTTAAAAATTATTTCATTTTTACATGTTTTGTGCAATCTAACAAATGTGATGTTGACTCATGGGAATAATGTTTTTTTTAGCAAATTTAATGACATTTTTTTCCTGCTACCATAACACCCACAAATACTATAGGAATTGCTGGAAACTCTAGTGAAAAACCATAATATACAATGTCACTTTTCACCTGTAAGCATAAGGTCTGGTGGGGATCATGTTCTAATAATGTAGTAAGGGTAAAAGGGAAGGAGTCAGATTAGGGGATTGTAATAGACCTGCCCATAGAGATGTGTTTTTAAAGCACACTTAAGTGTGAATATTGTGAATTCACTTAATTGTCTAGGGTAGCACATTCCAGAGAACTGGTGCAGCAAGAGAAAAGTCTCGCAGAAGGAGAAAGAGATGAGGGGGTAGATATCAGGAGGTGCAGAACTTTTAAAAACTTTTGTGGATGAGTGATGAGTTTAAATTGAATTCTGAAACAAATAACCAGTGCAGTTTCTCGCACAGATGGGGCCATCGGTGTAGCTGCTCAACAAAAAGATATGCTCGACTGCTGTTTTCAGGATGGACTTCAGAGGAGAATGTTTGGTGAGCGCAAGATTAACCAGTAATAAATGACAGTAATTAATACAAGAATGATTTAGAGCAACAGTAAGTGTTTGGTTGTTTCACCTGCAAGAAACTGTTGGATTCTAATGGTCTTTTTGAAGTGCAGTTAAGGCTTCAAGGGGTTTTCCCATCTAAGACTTTTAGGGTATATCCACAAGACATGCCCTAAAAGTCTGATAGATGGGGGTCCCACATCTAGGACTTGTCCCTATTTTCAGATCTACCTTTTTCCCAACCCCTCCCGAGCTGAGTGCAGTGATCAGGAGTACAAGCAGGCTGTGCTACACTGTTTCTATTATTCCCATAGAAGTGAATGACAGATTTGGAAACACAGTGAGCTACACTGTTTCTGCAGCTCCCGAATTACAAGGTACAGAGGGATATTCTTATTCCATTATGGGCTGAGATAGGAATAGTGCCTTTAATGCAATGACCATATAGTGGCAAGATAGCACTCAGGTGGCCTATAGAATATCATCATGCTGCAGACAGGAGAGTAAAGTGATGCTGAACTAAGAGATGTAAGTCTAAAGGAAGGCCATCATAACTAGGTTTGGAAGGAGTGGAGTAAGCAATAGGTAATAATAATAATCTTTAGTAATATAATATCAACATATTACGCAGCACATTACAAATCAAGGGGTACATGTACAAAGAAATTCAGATGTTACATACAGTACTAAACTAATAAACAATTTGAACATCAAAAGCAAGGCCCCATCTATGAGGAAATGGGCGCGACAAAAGAGGTAAAAGGGATGGTTTGTACAATGATCAAGTCGTCCTTTATAAAACAAGGTAGAACACATAGCCAATATATGGGTATGCACAAATATGAAGCACATTTGAGTGTGGAGGATACTGTTGGATGAAAAGTTCATGTTCTGAGGATATTGTAGAAATGAGTAAATGTGGAAGAGTTAGATTAGGGAATGTGATAGGCTTGCCTAAGAAGATGTGTTTTCAGGGCATGCAACATGGAACAAAATACTAACCACTGTAGTAGAATGCAGTTCCGCAGCATGTCCATTTTATTGCCATTTCCACAGCGGAATTCACCTCTTCTCAATGAGGGGGTGAAATCCACACAGGATTTTGCAATAAAACACACTTCAAAACCTGCACCAAATGGTGCGAGCTTGGAGGCCCACTTTTTGTGGGTGATCTATAGTGGAATGCCCACTGTAGACATTCTGCTTTAAATCAGCCCTTGTGTGACCCCAGCCTAAAGCTGCCTCTAACTTTAAGTTTGGGGAAAAAAATCTGCCTGTCCGGCTCTGACTGTACATAAATTGACCATAAAGTACATAAAGAATAGGTTAATAAAACATATTGCAAAAATCCTTAGAATGGCCTATTTTGTACATTTAAAAAAAAAAATTCAAATCTCAGTTACACTTTATCATCAGAAATCTCTGTTTCTAGTAGCTGTATATTTTTAATACATTTTCTTCTAAAAAAATAAATGTTTCTTTATTTGACAGGCTTCATTTCTTTATAGTTGTATTATTTTTCAAATAAGGTAACTAAATAAGCTGATCGAACTGACATTTAGAGGCTAGCCAAGCTATTATGAAAAGGGGTAGTATTACCACCACACAGTGAAATGGAAATATCCGGTTTAGATCGGTTAGTAGATGATGGAAAAAATAAGAAGTGTATTTTCTAAAATACTCAGTTTCAGATAGAAAAATGGCCTGATGTTGGAGACAGCGGACAGAAAATCACTGGTGTTTTGAAGTGATGCAGGGTGGAAATCATGGGAAGAAGTATATAATTGGGTGTCACCAGTCTAGAGATGGTACCAAAATCTATATTTACTGAGTTAGTCCACAAAGGTCTATTTAGAGGGAGAATCATCGAGGACCTCAGACAGAACCCTGCGGAACTCCAACAGCTAGGGGAAGAGGAGGAGTAGAGCCAGGAAATAATACACTCAACTAGCGATCATTGAGGTAGTAAGAAAACCAAAGCAGAGCACAACCATGAAGGCCAATAGATGGAGCATGCTGAATAGGAGTTGGTGATTCATGGTGTCAAACACTGCAAAGAGTAGGTGAAAGTTGGCCAAACATCCTAGGAGTTTAGGAGTGAAGAAGAGATTATAGATAGGATGGGTCGATGGATGTTTTTTTAGCAGTGGGGATATGCGGCATGTTCAAAAGAGGAAGGAAAGATACTAGAACAAAGAAAGAGATTAAGGTCGGATTCACACAAGCGCACGTCTATTTGTGCGTGTAAGAGCGTAACATTTTTTCACGCATGTTTTACTATACTTTTTGCGCCTGCAAGGCATGTTTATTTGTGAGCAGCAAACAAAGACAGACTGATTAAAATGACTAATTAGTCTAATGAGTTCCAGATGTGTTCTTTTTCAGCAGAATTACGCAGTGTATCAAGAATCTCCTAGCGCATGGCGCACGCATTTGTCCCTATTGACTTCTATGGGGACCTGTGGTGCACAAATGTTCAGAAAAATAGAGCATGCTGCAGTTTTTTTTTTGCATGACCAAAATGCGCAGGTAAAAAGTGAACATATGAACAAACCTATTGAAATCAATGGGTACTATTCTCTGCATATTGTGCACAGAAATTTTTGCGCTCAGATATGTCTGTGTCAATCTGGCCTGAACATTTTAGATTGTAAGGGAAGGAGACAGCCCTAGGATATACCTGGCTAAACAAACAATTACCAAGAAAATTGTCAGAGGCAAGAGAATAGCCTAATGGTTAATGCTTTGTTAACATATATTAGCATATATGCTAATAAAGTACACAATTTATTATTTTATGTTTGGGAGGGTACCACCATTAGGCTATTCTCTTGCCTCTGGCCATTTTCTTGGTAATTAGACATTTTAGATAGCTGACTTAAGACGGTCTTGGAGAGAGACTGGATGAGGTGTGAAGGAATAAAGTCACTAATGCAGGTAGAAAGGCGAGAAGAAGAAAGGAGCCTGGAAACAACTTCTGTTATTGGGTCAAAGGCTGAAAGTGAGCAAGAGGAAACGCAGAAGGGTAGTGGATCGATGCTACTTGCATGCAGAGAGGATTTCTACAATCAAGGAAAAGTAAAACAAAGTGATTAAAGGTGCTAGGTTTATGGCATTTTAAACAAATGCCATTAATTTGAGTTCAGTTACTAGAAAAACTGCCGCAAAGTGCATTAGTAAATCTGCCCTCATGTGTAGCAAATAAATACAAGGATTAAAAGAAATCCAGAGTAGAAATAATGTGATATACTTTACAACTTACCCACAACTTTCTAGTTCAGGAGAAGGAAATTCTGCTTCTAATACACTATAATTAAGTGACCACGAAACCTAAAATATAGGCTGATGTTATAAGAAGCATTCATAAGCAGACATGTAGAACTTCAGAAACCATTAGCAAATATGTTTGAAACTGAATACGTCTCAGCATGAGCCATTTTATGAAGAACAGAATGTTCTGCTTCTACTTGGTTTTAAAATTGCAATAACCTTTCTATTTTATCCAATGTAAAGGTAATAACTGAATTTTATATTGCACTGTCATCATTTATTAATCTGAATTCATGTAAACACACAGAAGGTCTAATATATTACTTCCAAGTATTATATTGCATATTTCTATTTCTCTATTGTTATCATATTTGTTACGACTTGCAGCCATGGACGCCATCTTGCCTCACTTCTCTCTGTTGGTAGCCACGGCATGCATTCTACCCGTTTCCGTCTCTGGCCTCTTGTCTGCGCCTCTCTGCTGCCCAAAGGACGTTTTTTGCATGCAACCCTTCAGTCTTAAAGGGGCCAGGGCATGTCGTGCTATTCTTTTACCCTTGACAATGATGGAGCACTTCTGGCTATATCAGCCACTTTCCCCTAAGCAAGGTTCCTAATCATTTGATCTTTTTGGTCCAGCTGAAGGTGTTGTTTATTTGTGTTAACATAATGGTTTATAACTCTGGCTATACCTGACTTCTCCGTATTCTCCACTCCTGACCTTGGCTTGTTGTATTGACCATTTGACTGTTGGCCTGTTTGTACCATAGAATCATAGAATGGTAGAGTTAGAAGGGACCTCCAGAGTCATTGTGTCCAACCCCCTGCTCAATGCAGGATTCACTAAATCCTCCCAGACAGATGTCTGTCCAGCCTTTGTTTGAACACTTCCATTAAAGGAGAACTCACCACCTGCCATGGCAAGCTGTTCCGCTCATTGATCACCCTCACTGTCAGAAAGTTTCTTCTAATATCTAATTTGACATGGTCAATTGCCATTTCCATCTCAGAGTGAACAAGCCACTGTCTGAAATAAATAGTTCTTGAATCGGTAAAAAAAAGATTGACTTCCTAATAGGTGGTGTAAGATTTCCACCTTAAATCCCGAAAAGGTTTGACGCACTTCTACGTCTAATGGTGACGTTTCATCAGGAACCTTATTTTCATCAATCTATAGGATGATTGTAAAGTAAGTCTTGCATGCTTAGCCCAATTCCTCCCATTCTGTATGTGCTTTCTTCATTTTTCTTTCCCAGATGTAGGACTTTGCATTTCTCCTTGTTAAATACCATTCTGTTAGTCGCTGCCCACTGTTCAAGCTTTTCTAGATCTTTTTGAATCCTCTCTCTCTCTTCCATAGTGTTAGCTATCCCTCCTAGCTTTGTGTCGTCGGCAAATCTGATCAGTTTCCCACCAATTCCCTCCTCCAGATCATTTATAAAAATGTTGAACAACACTGAGGCTAGGCCAGAGCCTTGTTGTACCGCACTTGATACATTCTTCCACTTGGATGTGCAGCCATTTATGACCACTCTTTGAGTTCAATAACTCAGCTGGTTGTGAATCCACCTAACAGCTGCCTTGTCAATTTTATATTTGGTAATTTTTTCAATACGTATGGTAGGAGATACTTTGTCAAATGCTTTACTAAAGTCAAGCTATACTATATGAACCGCATTTCCCTGATCAACCCAGTCGGTGATTCTGTCATAGAAGGAAATTAGATTTCTCTTGCATGACTTGTTTGTTACAAACCCATGCTGGCTCTGGTTAATTACTCCATTTTTATCCAAGTACTTGCATACATGCTGTTTAATAATTTGTTCAAAGTTCTTTCCCTGTTTAGAAGTCAGGCTCACAGGCCTGTAGTTTCCAGGATCTACCTTCTTCCCTTTTTTGAAGATATGGACAACATTTGCTCTTTTCCAATCTTCTGGGACTTCTCCTGTTGTCCAGGAATTTTCAAAGATTACGGTGAGTGCTTCAGCAATTACCTCTGCTGCTTCCTTTAGTATCCTAGGATGTAATTCATCTGGACCTTGAGATTTGAATTCATTTAAGTTAGCTAAGTGTTCCCTTACCATCTCTCTGCTTATTGATAGCCTGCATTCTTTTATTTCCCCAATAGCACAGGGTAGATCAGTTGATGTTCCATCTGCTTTCTCAGAGAAAATAGATACAAAATAGGAATTTAAAAGTTCGGCCTTTTCAACATCATTCTTAACCAATTCACCATTTTCATCTTGTAAGCATCCAATAGCATCTTTGACTTTTCTTTTGCTTTTGACACACCCCCAAAATCCTTTTTTATTGTTTTTGTCCTCTGTTGCAAGCCTCAATTCATTATTAGCTTTAGCTTTTCTGATATTGCTGAACTTGTAAGTGTCTCTACAAATATATCAGATAAGATGTTTCATAGTTAAAGCTACAGGATGTAACCAAACTGTGAGTTACAGGAGTGGGCAAAGGCTAGCTAAAACGTAAATTCACTTTTTGGTAATTATCAGTTGTGTTTAATGTACTCCAATAGCAATGTGAGTACATGTAAGTTAAGGAACTGCGAGTGTATACATCTGTGTGAACTTCCTCATTAAGGCACTCAGGATTTGGATAAACTCCCCTGAGTCTGCTTGCATTAAATAAACCAGCAGACATTCCTGAAGAATCGGTCCCGGTGTTCTGATTATCCTAAAACAATACTTTTCTTATCACAATCCTGTTAAATTGATTTATTGTTAAAATATGGTAGCCTCACCTAAACCCAGTCATAATTTTCTACTGGCTACAAACACATCATTAGTCTCTCAATAAAAGTTGGTGGGTTCTCTCAGAAGTTCGACTAGATATATCCGTGCTCATTACAAACTCTCACTCTCCTCTTCATAACTTCTCCTGCACTGATCCTATGGAACACTTTGCCTTTGAGTCCTGGACCATAATACTAATTCTCAACATTCACACCTTTAAAAGAGCCAAGACAGACGATTTGATGAATGCTTATATTATATAACTTTATTACAATGTTTGGCGTTAGGAAAGAACTTTCCCTTAAGATGAGGATAATTAGCTGTTGCTTAATGGGTTTTTTTCTGGCTTCCTCTATATTAACATTTTAGGATATTAGTTTAAACATGTTGGACATATTTTTCAGCCTCACAAACTATGTTACAATGTTGCCACTAACACCTCAATCTATAGCCCACATACAACTGAACTGGTTACCTACAAATCTTCATCTAACCTTGCAGTCCTCACATGGAATGTTTCATCAGAAAATTTCCTATGGTATAAATTTTTATGTTAAACATAAGAATTTCTGTGTTTTTTTAGGTGTCTACGATCTGCAGTGTGTTTAATACAAATCCTATAATCCTGCAGTTTTCACATTGGCCACTAAACCTCAAAATAGGCTAAAGGCCCATTTACACTGGCCGAATCTCAGGCAAACGATGGCCGACACTCGTCCCTGTGTGTACTCGCTCCCGTGCTGCTGCACAAGAGGGAGTATCGTTGGCTCACTCAGCAGAGAGGCGGGGTGGCTGAGGAGACTTCACTCCTCGCTCTCCCCCGCCCCTCTCTATTCACTTCACAACAGCTTTTCAGTACTAAATGGCTGCTATTTACACTGAACGATCACTGTTCAGGATTTTAAACTGCATAAAACCCTGAATGAGGAGAGTTCAGTGTAAACAGCAGCTGTTCACTACTGAACGGCTGCTGTATTAAGTGAATGGAGAGGGGCGGGGGAGAGCAAGCAGAGAAAACTCCTATAGCTGCCCCAGCCCCCTGCTGTCTGCTCTGTGAACGAGCCAGCGATACTCGCTCCTGTGTAACAGCACAGGAGTGAGTACATGTGGGGATGAGTGTCGGGCATCGTTTGTCCGATATTCGTCCAATGTAAATGGGCCTTAACACAAACTGTTCTGTAGAGAAAACTTCTCAGTAGTTATCTAATTATCATCACAGACAGGATTACAATAAAAGGTGACACATCTATATAGATAACACAGGATCCACCACTTACAATAGGTAATGGTCACAGCTCACCTCCTTCCTCCATGCACAGAACAAGCCTAGAACAATCTCCCATAGAAGTCAATCAGCTCCCATCCATTGAATAAATGACCCATGAATTCTGCTGTTTAGCATATCTCTGCTATTAACTGCAGCTCAAGCAAGAAGGCAGCCCTCATAGTCATGAACAGACAATAGAATAATACAATCTACAATTAGAAAATAAAAACAGATGATAAAAATGAAATACATTTCATTATTAGGGCTCACACCCACTGGCGTTTTTTTCTCCACTGCACTGCGAGAGCAAAGGAAAAGTCTCACAGCGCAGTGCGAGAAAAAAATGGCATCACGCCGGGATAGCGCCAGTCTTTTTAATGGGGCCAACGGCAGCAGCGCTAGTCCCATTGAAAACAGCTGTGGCAGGAGTTTCCTTCATCTCCGTGGGGACCGCGGGGATGAAGGAAACCTCTGCCACAGCTGGCACAGCTGTGGCAGAAGTTCGCGGCATGCTATCCCATTGCTTTCAATGGGATTGGCACTGCTGCCGATCCCATTGAAAGCCCTGCTTTCTGGCAAGCCCCGGAGTATGATTATCGGGGAAGGGCTTGAAATATAAGCCCTTCCCCGATACCCTGAAAGGGTAGTGCTGATTGGCTGAGGTCGCAGCTAGTGCTTAGCTATTGGCTGAGCGCTCAGCCAATGACAGATAGCCCTTAGCTATTCATTCATGAATAGCTAAGATAGTGCTATTCATGAATGAATAGCTAAGGGCTATCTGTGACATAGATTACAGTACAGTTACCTCCAGTACACACAGCTTGGGTCATCTCTAATTGGTAGTGTTCTCTCCCTCTTTTTTTTCTATTCACACCCAGACCGCCACATTAATAATGTCGCCTTTCCTGCCCGACCCAGTTATTAATAATGCTCCCTCTTCTGCCCCATTAATAATAGTACTGCCTTATCTGTCCTATTGGTATTAATATCGCGTTCTCTGCCTCTGAAATTATTAATAATGTTTCCTTTTCTGCACCTGTAGTTGTTAATGCGACCTTTTCTGTACCAATTATTATTTATGCCACCTTTCCTGTCCCCGTAATTATTAATGTCACCTTTCTTGCCCCTGTAATTAATAATGCTGCCTTTACTGCCACTGTTGGAAATAGAATCATAGAATGATAGAGTTGGAAGGGACCTCCAGGGTCATCGGGTCCAACCCCCTGTTCAGTGCAGGGACACTACATCATTCCAGACAGATGTCTGTCCAGCCTCTGTTTGAACACTTCCATTGAAGGAGAACTCACCACCTCCCATGGCAACCTGTTCCACTCATTGATCACCCGCACTGTCAGAAAGTTTTTTCTAATATCTAATTTGTGTCTCCTCCCTTTCATTTTCATCCCATTGCTTCTAGTCTTTTTTCTAGCCACCTTTCCTGCCATCATAGTTATTAATGCTGCCTTTTCTGCCCTCATTATTAATGGCTTCTGCCCCCTTTTCTGCTAGCCAACCCCCCCCCCCAAAAAAAAATAGAGGTAGGCCGGCTGCACACGACCAGGTCAGATTCTGCATGCGGAAGCCCACAGCAGAATCTGACCCTGTGCCTGGCCAGCATCCGTGCATACCTGCTTTTCTTCTTCACCTGCTGTACTGCAGATGGTCCTCAGGGCAATTTGTCGGACATGTGCAGTACAGTTTGTTTTCTTTAAATCCCAGCTTTTCCTGCATCGTTGCTAGGCGATAATGTGAAATCCGCAACCTTTCCATAATTATATTGCGGAAAGGTCATGGATCAGATGGTTTCCATTGACTTTAATGAAAGCCACCTGTGCGGAATCTGCACAGGAATAGAGTATGCTGCGATTTCCACTTGTATAGAGGGAAAAGAGTTTTGCCATAACATGCTATTGTCGGCATTTGCTGCAGAATACAGAAGCAGACACCGGCTCCAATTCCGCAATGCAAATCCACCCATGTGCAGGTGGCCGCATACTCACCTCCAGCACAGTGCCCCCAAATTCCACTCTGGACCGATATTCCATCTTCTTTCTGCTCCCGCCTTCCAGAGCCAGTGCAGTATACAGGTACATGCCCTTCACTAGTCCTATTCTATTCCTGGCCTCAGCCAGAAGTCAGGAGAGAAAATAAGCTGGAAAAGTGGTATCCAGGGGCACTGTACAGGAGGTGAGTATACCACCGGTTTTTTTAACTAACTGAAAAATGGACCAGATCTGCCACACCGGTGAACACCAGTGTTTGGGTCTCTTCGGCCCGCTGAAGAACAGGAAACCGGGGGGTACCCTGAACAGAGGTGCTGCAAGTTAAATGAAACTCCATTTCTGGAAAACAATTAATTTCTCCAAAACTAAATGAACGACATACCAAAAAATTCTGCATTTCTTAAGTTGGTCAAATGGTCTCATTAAATAGGACATGAATGTGACGACACACAAACACCCTGCTGTGTGACTGTGATTATTCGTTTGGCCTTTTAACTACAATATATCTGGATCATAAGGCTTCCTAACTGGTGATCTTACAATGGACAACAATGGATGTTCTTCTTTTCATGATCATTTTGTTAAGAAGAACTTTGGTCTTACACTTGACTACATTTTTCCAAATGTACAGTATAATGAAAAGAATGAATCGCCTGAGGGGAATTCTCAAGGGGACCTCCTCTAAACTCTCAATGATTTAATAGAAAAAAGAAGAAGCTTTGAAAACATTGTGATGCTCAGTCCTCGGATTCTAAAAATAGTCATCAATCTAAAGACAATTGAACCTGGAGCGTAGGATATAAAGATGTGATATACCATGAAAGAAAACCAAGATTACCTTTTTTTTTTCAACCTCAACCCCAACGTTGAAGCCCATACACAGAACAATTGACCTACATAATTCACTGTGTCACAAAGGTATTTTTTCCTGTGTAGAAAATCAGTGTTCTTACCTATATTTAGGGTGCTGAATCCAAATATGGCAACCAAAATGGTTAGGCAACATAATGAAGTTATAGACATAAGAAAGTAGGATATTCAACATGGTACCATTTTGTTACAGTATATTGAACCTTAAAACCATTGGTCTCATTTATCAATCCCAGAGAGATGCAAGGACTTATCAGTAGAGATGAGCGAGCACCTAAATGCTCAGGTCTGCGTTATTCAAGTTGAGCTTTTCATGAAATTCGAGAGCTCTACAATGACTACAATGGGAGACTCGAGCATCTTTGTATTTGGGACGCCGGGTCCCGAGCTTTTTTTTTCTTAGTGTTCCCTCTCCCTCTCCCTCCCTCTCTCTCTCTCTCCCAGCCAGCCAGCCAAAAAATTTGCCATTGATGCGCACGCTGCGTCGCGGTGGGGAGGGGCAAAAACAGGCACGTCACAGCTGGGAGGAGCCAAAAACTGGGGCAAGGTCGAACACGGCTTGATGATCGCTCGAGTAACGAGCACCATCGACTACGCTAATACTCGAATGAGCATCAAGCTCGGCAGAGTATGTTCGCTCAACTCTACTTATCAGATGAGCATGATGAAGTATTTCACCAGGACATGTGTGCAATTGAAAAAAAGTATGAAAAATAAAAAAAAGTATATTGAAAAATGGAATTCTCTGAAAAAATTCTTCTATTGTCTCGAAGTAGTAAAATCTAAAAAAATATACGTATGTATAAATTTGATAGTGCTAGAATCCTAATGACTCACAAAATAAGAATAACATATCATTTATATCTCACAGTTAAAATGTATGCATGTGCAAAAAAAACAAATGTTGGAGTTGCATTTTTTTGTACACGTCAGCTCCGAAACAATAGAAAATAATCGAAAAGTTACATTCTTCCTAAAATGATATAAATCAAAACGTCACCTTGTTACGCAAAATCAAGCCCTCATACTGCTCCCTACAGGATGAAAAAAGTTATATGTCTCTGAAAATGGTGATGCAAGAAAAAAATTCTGTAAAAAATCTTTTTATTGGTAAAATTAGTAGGAAGAAAAAATTATGTGTATATATGGTATTGCCATAATGACACTAACCTTCAGAGTAAGGATAACATAGCTCTTATACCACATGGTAAATAGAGATGAGCGAGCACGCTCGTTTAAGGCTGCTACTCGATCAAGTAGCAGTCTTATCGGGTAACTGTGTACTCGCCCGAGCAGCATGCGGGGGGGGGGGGGTGGGGTGGGGGTGAGCGGGGGGGGGGGGGCAGGGGGAGAGGGAGAGAGATCTCTCTTTCCCGCTGCCCCCGACCACCCTCCCTGCATGCTGCTCGGGCGAGTACACAGTTACTCGATAAGACTGCTACTCAATCGAGATGAGAGTGCTCATCTCTAATGGTAAACAAATTTTTAACAGAAACAACAATCTCAGAAATGTGAGATATTTTTACAGCTCGTCTCTTAAAAATGCATTCAAGAAATGATCAAAAATGGATTCAGCACCCCAAAGTGGTACCAATGAAAACCTCATATTATACCCCAAAAAACAGGCCCTCACACAGCATTGTTATGAATATAATAAAAGGAAGGCCCCAAAATCCAAAAGGTGCTCCTTGATTCATGAGGCCTGTATTTGAGCCATGTTAGACCCTAGGGCCACTTGTGGGATATTTTTAAAAATTGCGGATACAGAGTAAAATATTGAGTTTCGTTTATCTGCAAATTTCTGTTGTGTTAGATGGGAAAAAATTATCAAAATGAAAATTTTTTTTTCAAATTCATCCGCCACTTTGCTTTAGTTCCTCTAAAACAACTAAAAAGTTAACATATTTTGAAAACTTTGAGAGGCGCACCGTTTAAAATGGGGTGATTTATGGGGGTTTATAATATGTAGGCCTCTCAATGTCAGTTCAGAATTAAGTTGGTCCCTTAAAAATAGATTTTGGATATTTTCATCAAAATTAGAAAAACTGTCCCTATGCATACACGCTTTCTAACATCCAAAGTAATAAAAGGACGTTTTCAAAATGGTGCCAACATACAGTACATGTATGGTAAAAGTTATCTATTAGCTATTTTGCATGGTATGATTAGCTGTCCCACTGGCAGAAATTCAAAGTTTGAAAATTGCTAATTCTTTACAATTGTCCATAAATTTAGGGTTTTTAAAATAAATTAACGCAAAATTTATCGACCAAAAAGCACTACTAGAAAAAAGTACAATCAGTCACAAAAAAAGCAATCTCAGAATCACTTCTATAAATAAAAGCATTCCAAAGTGATTATCACTTAAATTTAATACATCAGATTTGAAAAATGGGGCGTGGTCAGGAAGGCCAAAACTGACTGCAGGGGGAAAGGGTTAAAATGTCAGTTTTGCCCAGTGATTTCCAATTTAGTGTGTAATGGTGACCTTATTATCAAAACCACATTTGCCACTTTTCTGCCCCCAACTTATCCAGGTCCATTTGCAACCACATACTGTCCTCTCTTGTGTTCATTTATTTATAAAGTTTTGTATCATCGACAAGTATTGATATTTGACTCTGCAATCCCTCCACAATGTTGTTAATAAAGATATTAAAAAGAACAGGGCCTAATACTGACCCCTGTGGTACCCTACTAATAACACTGACCCAATCAGAGTATATACCATTTATAACCACCCTCTGCTTTCTATCACTGGCCAGTTAATTACCCACTTATACACATTCTCACCCAAACCAAGCATCCTCATTTTATATACCAACCTTTTATGTACTTTTATGCAGTACATATCAAATGCTTTGGAAAAATCATGATATATTAAATCCAATGATTCTCCCCCATCCAGTCTAGAACTTACCTCCTCATAGAAGCTGATCAGATTGGTTTGACCTGGAGTGACCCATGCTGATATGGAGTTACACAGCCATTTTCATGGAGGTACTCCATGATAGACTCTCTTAGAAACCCTTCAAACATTGTAACCAGAAGTTAGACCTACCTGTCCGTAGCTTCACTTTTTGACCTTTTTGAATTTTGGCACCACATTTGCTATGTGCCAATCCAGTGGAACACAGCCCTTCTCTATAGAGACCTTAAATATAAGAAACAATTGTTTTCTAGCACATTACTTAATTCCCTTAGAACCCAGGGGTGCATGCCATCTTGACCCCGCATTTTGTATTTATTTTGATCTTTTTAAGGTGGCTCTGTACTTCTAAGTTGGTGACATTTAATGAAGACTTTACTTTATCACTCGACATTTCATTTGACATTTCATTTTGCTGAGTAAAGTCACTCTTGTCCGAGCAGGCTCAGGGGGGCGGTGGTGAGTAGGGGCGACGGGTGGTAGCGGGGGGGGGAAATGAGAGCGATCTCTCTCTCTCCCCACCACTACCCCACGCTGCCCCCCGCTCACCCCCTCTGCCCCCTCTGTCCCCCCCCCAGCCTGCTCGGACAAGAATGCGGTTACTTGTGAAGAGCGATACTCGCTCGAGTAACTGCCTTATCCGAGCATGCTTGCTCATCTCTAGTCTCTACATTTGATGCTCTTATTTGCTTTCTAAATAATTTCTTTTTTTCCTTATAGCTTTTTGATGCTTCTACACTGCCTTCTTGTTTTATTAGTTTAAATGCTTTATTTTATTGTTTGTTGCCCCCTTTACATCTTTATTGAGCCACATTGGTTTTCTTCTACTCCTAATCATTTTATTCCTGTAAGGTATGAACTGCTCACTGTGAGTATTTAAGATGCTTTTTTTAAATTCCCCATTTATTGTCTGTACTCTTATTTCTGAGGACATTGTTCTAGTCAGTAAGGTTAAGGGCATTTCGAAGCTGGTTGAACTTTGCCTTTCTACAGCTTAATATACAATAATATAACAATATAGTTTAAGACAAGTGGAAATTAATTATATTATGGCGATTATTTCCCAGGTACCCCCTGACCTGCACCCCTGTTATTCTGTCAGATCTAATGGTTAATATTATGTCCAAAATGGCCATCCCTTTAGTTAGGTGGGGCACAAGTTGGGAAAGGTTTATCTTAAGTTATTGACAAAAACTTGTTACCTTTATAAGATCCAGAGGATTTCCTTTCCCAGTTTATGTCCGGTAAGTTAAGCTCATTATGATTTGACACTTCAACTATTTGTCTTAGTAATAGATTTTTGGTGGCTTATATTGTATTTGGTGGCCTAGAGAAAACCCCTCACTGTTTTTCAAGTTCCTTTACATATTTCTTCCCACAGTGTGGGCTAGAACCCATTTAGGATGTGGCCCTATTTTTTTTTACATTTTAATTTTTTCCTCCTCACTTTTAAACAATCATAACTCTTATTTATTTATCAACGTAGCTGTCTGATATTTGTTTTTGTGAGACAAGTTCTATTCTTTAATGGTACTATTAAGTATAATATATAATGTACTGAAAAACTTTTTTTAAATTCTAAGTGCCATGAAAATGAAAAAAAAAGCAATTCTATGATATTTAGGGGTCTTCTTTCTACAACGTACACACGGCAGAAAAAATGACATGATAACATAATTCTAAGCGTCAGTATGATTACGACAATACAAAATTTATATAGTTTTTTTTGCTATACTGCCTTTAAAAAATTTAATATTTTTTGAAAAATTAAAATTATTTTCTGCTGCGATTTTCTGACAGCCAAAACTTTTTTATTTTTCCATTGACATAGTTGTGTGGAGACTCATTATTTTGCAGGACATCCTTTGTATTGGCACCTATTTGGAGCACATATGACTTTTCAATCACTTTTTCTTAATTTTTTCTTGGAGACGAGGTGACCAAAGATGTGCAATTCTGACTTTGATCGCTCCTGCAGGATGATGTAATGGCTTGATAGGCAATCTCCAATGGCAGCCCTGTTGCAAACAAGTGTCCGTGTGATGAACTGCCAGAACTCACATTGTATGGTGTCGGGTTAGGCTTTCCACTCATAAATTGCATTTGCGCCACAACATGCAAAAGCCTACTCATGTCTACCTTTTTAGAAGCCTATTTGACATCCAACCAAGACATCCATTTTGGCTGCTCACTACTACTATCTACCTTCTTAAATAGGAAGTGGAACATAAAAGAAAAATTCTATAATCCAGTCATGGCCTTGAGTGCTGAGAAAATACAGTATCAGTGGGTCTCTAGTTTTATCGATACTCAACTTTTGGCATCTACTGTGTATATGGAAAAATTCATTTATAAGGATATTAGTGCAGGGGATTCAAGAAAGAACGTAGAGAGAACTGTATAGCCCCAAGAGACGTATTACAGGTGTCTTAGTTGAATATGACCTCATATCCTCCAGCTGACATATTTCTTACAACAATGTATCAGTCTTAGCACTATTATGTAATTAAAGCACCACAGCCCACTGAACCCTAGGTTGATTACTCTTATGAACACTGATACACTGGAACCAAATCTCAGTTGTGAAAGTGAACATAAAAATGACCACAGTAAATATTCTAAAAAAATTTTAAAAAATCATTACTTAAATCCAGTGCCTCATTATCTGTATTATACTGCAGTGATGATGAGCCATACATACACATGACTGCTACAGCCAATCATCGGCCTCAGGGGCAAGGCTAGTATGTACAGCACACAATCACTGGGGCCAGTGATTGGCTGCAACAGTAACATGCATGCAAGGCAGCTACCAGCAGGGACCACCAAAGCATCGGCACTAAAGCGGTAGTGGATTTAACGGGTGAGTAATGAACTTTTTTTTTCTTTTGTAACATTCACATTGTTGACTTTCATTGTGCAAACTCTTAGAAAAACCCTATTAAATGTTCCACATTTACTGTAACATATAATTCATTAAAATCGCTGACATACAATATTATATCATGACCCCTCTATAAATAAAAAAAAAGCTCCCTAATCTGTTCTAATCTTTATTTAAGCTAATAATTAATAGCATGCTCACCAGAGCAACACATTTAGCTACATCCCTGACTAACGCAATCGAGCATACGGTGTGTGACTTATGATGGTTTAAGCAGCTTTGTTACTTGTTTTGCCAGCACATTCCAAGGCTGTGTTAATATACTTCTGTATATCCCATGGGGCCTTGTTCACATTGTTTATTGTGAAACCTCCAGAAGGACTTTTATTCTGTCCTCCAGAACTTTCCAACGTCCTTGACTTTCTAATTATTTTCTTTCCTTAACGATGGTCATTTCACCTCCATTTTGACTCTAAAAATAATTAGCCGCTATGAGTACAGTAATTTAGTAATTATCTTTCCGTTAGCTTTCCTACTTAGACGTACTTATTAAAGCTAACATAGAATGTTATTTTACCGTAAATCTGCATTTGCTCTAAGCTTAAAGCTTCTGCTCAGTGTTATCAAAAAGAAACAAGATGCATACACAAACAGGATAAACTAATGCACTCTTATTAAAGACTTTCCAAACCAGATATGCAAATTTTTCTAATTAGCATCAAATGCTATTTAATGATCCACAACGGATAGAAATAGTGGTTAAACTTGAGAAATAGATAGAAATTGATCATTTGTAGGCTTTATTGGTTTACATTTTAAATCAACCAACTAGTATCTAATTAATTATTAATAACACATAGAATATTGTCCCCAAAATAAAAATTGTATTCAAATATTAAAGCTTATCAATATAAAAGGCATCAATACTTTTATTTCCATTAGGTTCAGTAGATTACAATTCCATTCAGGCTTTACTGCTATCCCAAGTAGACAAGGGCTATTAGTCACTGCCATACCATTAATAATAGTAGTAGTGTTTGGTCACTATATGACTAAGACTTTTGAGGTATGGTATTATACCTATTTATGATACCATGTTTCCCTGAAAATAAGCCCTACCCCGATAAAAGCCATAGCCCTATTTTCAGTGGAATGGGTGGCTTGAAATATAAGCCCTCCCCTGAATATAAGCCATAGCAAATTGAAAAAAAAAATTTAAACATCAATACTCACCTAGCCGGCCGCGTCTAAACCTCTCGCACTAGTCCCCAGGGCTGCAGCAGGCTGCCGTGTCCTCTGCACTGAGACAGAACTCTCCTTTTGGTGACAGGCCTTTGAATACCAACGCTTGATCCTTCACAGCCATTCAGTGAATGACATCTCTGAATGGCTGTGATTGGCTCATCGAGCGCTGGCTCTGATTGGCTGAGCCATGGCGCTTTAAGCCAATCACAGCACTCGCTCGCTAGAGGTGGGGTATTCAAAGCCCCATCACCAGTAGGAGAGTTTTGTGCGAACGCGGAGCACACTGCAGCCTGCCGCATCGCTGCCGGAAGTCAGCAGCGGCAGGGACCCAGACGCCGTGGACTAGATGAGTTTAAGCCCGAAAATAAGACACAGGGAAACACGGTAGAAGGCAGTGCTAAAGTTATTGCCTATTGGGGAATAATTTTGCACTAGATACTATTCCACAGTAAGACAACCATCAACCAGCGCCCTGAGGTGCCCCAGATGTTTTCTAAGACTTGCGATGCTCTTGAGCAGCAATTTATCCCATTGAAATGAAAAGAATCCATTGATTGATCTGTCATGATCAACTGTTTTCCATATATTGTACATAAAACACTAGTGTGGATATAGCCCTTGCAATATACTGTATATTTTACTAATCTCAAATTAGTGTCTAGTTGAAGTTTTTTTCTAAAGAGTAGTTGAAAAGTAACATATTACTTGCACATTGAGGAAGCTACTAAGGTGGAGTGGCGTGATCTGATATAAATGATGTGAACTTTCGGCTGTTCGCACAGTTGTTTTCTACAAAGTATCCATCAACTCCTGAACATGTAGAAAACGAGATACTACTAAACCAACCAGCCTTTTGACTGTTTTAAGAACATTTTAAAAAAAAGTTGATTTTGCAACGCTATTTCACAACAGCCACAAAAGTATTTAGTGAACCACAAACTGAAGTTTAATCTTACCTTCTGTCTTTCTGTGTGATTGAAATACTTAAGACCTACTGAATGTCTTCTAATAAACTGCTGAAATGCTTCTGTCATTCTTTCCATATGTATCTACAAGTTGGTGTTCATCTGGTCTACAGATACTTCCTAAGTCAACCGTCTTCTAGCATTCATTGTCTTACAATAGGTTCCAGGTGAGTCTACAGGCTACCCCATGTATAATGATAGAACAAAACTGATGGAAAACAGCTCAAGCACAGCAATATCTCCACCATATAGGAAGTTCTTTCTTGCCTCCATATTCATTATATAAATGGAGAACAGGAACATTATGCAGTAGTGACAACAATCTTGCTGAATTGCATTGAATTGCTACCCAAACACCCCATATTTCAGAGCGTTTGGTGGACAGAACCAGACTGCAAATTAGCAAAAGTAAGTAATTACATATAGCGTTTAACAGATCAGTAATGATTTCAGAGTAAAAGCAACATTTAGCACAAAGACTATCGGATAAAGCTGCAAAACAACTATGATACAGAAAATATGAAAAAGAACTCAAGTCCAAAGAATGTACTGAATGTTTTCACTTAGCCGATTATTTTAAGTAGGGCACGTTTTTATCCATTATTTTGGTAAGCCTCGTATGAAAGACCCAATTATGATGAGTAAATCTATTTTTGATTAGTTGGCACCATCTACAGGACTATGCTGAAACTGAGTGAAAAAAATATATACTTGATATGTCTTTCTGTTTTCCAAGCCAGAGAAATGTCAATTGTGTTTCTGTTTACAAACCACTAACAATGTACCGAGCAACTCTGCAATTCTTTGTTTCTGCACAGGCAGGAATATGACTGCTGTATGTTAGAAAGTAGTCCAAGCTCTGCAATTTGTTTGGTTTCAATAATGCTAAATATTGGAAATATACCCTATATATTGTAAATACACACATTGTTTTGACCTTATCAACTCCTAGGATTCAAGAGTAATTCCCATCACAAATGATATAATTGCGTATTGTAAAATAATTTTACTAGATGCTTTTTCTTTCACAAGTTTTGATTACATTGATCATTCAGGGGGGCAGAGCCTGACCGCTGAGCGTGATGGACATCTGAGCAGAGAGCTCCATCACAGCGGCCCCTTTTAAGGACCTAATTTGCAGCTGGAAGCTGCAAAAAATGGGGGAAAGAGGCAGAAAGAGAGGGGGAGAACTGCAGGGGACTCCCTGACTGAGCAGAGGACCAGCTAACATGTAGAGATACCTGAAAGATCGCAGCGCTCGGTCCCCGTATACGGCCTCCAAGATGGTGCTGAGCCAGGAGACGGCTGTCTCTCACAGTAAGGAGTGTGAGGAGGAGGCCTCTTCAAATGCGGAGGACGGGGAGCACATCTCTAAAGGGTTTGTGAGGTTGCTGCAAATGAAGGCCATGCACCCAGTGATGCCTGATCTTGCGGAAATTAATGAGGAGATTAAACACATGGGCTGCTGTGTGGAGGAGCTGGGGTCCTCATCTGCGTCCATTACTTCTCACTCCCTGGAAATGGCGCAGGTGCTTAAAGACCAGCATAGTCACCTTAACAGAGCCCTAATTATGCATGAGGACTTGAAAAATCCCAATAGGGGCTGTAATATACGCATTACGGGGCTGCCAGAGTCCTGAGCTGTGGACTCTTTGCCTGAAGTAGCTAAAGACATCTTTGTGCTCTTATTGGGAGTGGACAGGGTGACTATTATTTCTATTGAATGTATCCACAGAGCGCTTAGACCACAACCCTCGGTCTCAGATCCGTCAACATTATTTGTAAACTCTTCTCTTACCCAGAAGCAGCTATCTTGAGGGCTACAAGAAGCTGCACAGATTTACAATATGCTGATGCTCGTTTACAAAATTTTCAGGATTTGGCCCTGTCAACCCTGTCGAAATGCCGCCTGTTGCGCCCATTTGTGGAGGCGTTTAGGGTTAAGGACATAAAATATGCTTGGCTGTTTCTCTTTGGCCTGGGAATTACCCACATGGGGTGGAGATTAGACATCTGTTTGCCAGAGGATTTACAGAACTGCTGGCAACATCTAGAACTGGATCCGAAAGATCTCCCGTGCTGGCTCCTACTTCTGGAACTCTCGAGATTTTCAAGGTTGGAGACTCCAGAGAACTGGCATCTTGCGGGAAACTCTAAATTGCTGAGAGGCAAGAAGATGAAAAATAGAGATGAAGTTTTGGGAACCTATACCTGATTCTAAGGACACTTTCGTTCTCTGTAATGTATACAATGTAGGCTGTCCTGCAGGGAATCTTTTGCTTGTGTTTTGATCAGTAGTTATAAAGGCGCTGAGTGGATATCTGCATCTGATAGCTTGTACTGGATAAGTTGAGGTCTAGTGGGAACGTCACCCAGCTGGCTCCGCTCACTGCCCTTGGAAGGAAATTCTCATATCCTCTCCTATGTCAAGTCTATGTTCCTATGTTAACATATTAGCATTTTTCTCCATGAGAAGGAACATTTTATAGTTGTTTTTTTCTCCTGTCATAGAGGTCCATAATCATGCCTGTCAGATCAGGCTGTGTGCAGTTAATTCTTACCTGCAGTTTTGCAATATTGTTATATCGCCCTACACTTCTGAGGTGGTTTCAAGTGTACGTGGAATCTCCTTCATTTTCTTACGAGATAGTTTTCTATTTACTTGTATACTTTGTGAACAAATAGTTTCACACACACCCTTCCTTACCTCCTGTGTTCCTCCTTCTCTTTTTCCTCCCATCTGTCCCTCACCTTGAGGTTTAAAATAGTTCCCCAGTGGACTGAAGTGTATTTTTTATTATCTAACGCTTTTGTTTTCCTTTGTGCATATTACGCCCCCTTAGTGGGTCTGACTCGGCTGCTGTTCTTCTGACTCGGATATGGAGGGTCTTCATCTCACATCGTTCAATTTAAGTGGCCTCAACTCACCCTTTAAAAGGCATAATGTTGCTCTTCTCTTAAAAAGGTATGGCACTAAGATTCTTTTATTACAGGAGACACATTTCAAAAAAGACAGATGCCTATTCCTGCCAGGAAGGCAGTTCTCTCAGGGGTTTAATAATCCCCATCCCACGTCAGCCTCAAAGGGAGTGTCAACTCTCTTTCACAAATCCATCACCTTTGTCTGTGATGCACAATATGCAGATGAGTTATACATTAAGATGACTATAGCAAATCTCTATGCTCCCAATTCTGATCATGTTCCTTGTATAAACAAACAATTGGAGGTCCTTAAACATTTTGCTGTTCGTGACATACTACTCAAGGGAGACCTAAATGTCACCCTGCATCGCCTTTTTGACTCATCCGTAGGTCATTCCCAGATCTTGTAGGTAAAACTGAGAAAGCTTAATCCATGTCTGCAGGAGATGGGAGTTGTGGACACTTGGCGCTACCTGTATCCCTCTGTTAAAGACTTTACTTACTTTTCCCAGGTTCATTCCTCCTTTCAGAGGTTAGATTATGTATTTGTCTCCTCTGACCTCCTGACGTATCTAGATAAATCTAGTATTGACATAATGACAAGATTAGATCAAGCCCCGCTGAACGTGGACCTGTGTCCTCTTCAGACGACTCCTCGGGAATGGAGATGGCAGCTTCACACCTCTCTTTTGGACTCGGTCAAAGAAAGGGCTCACCTTAAGAAACTTATAGACGAGTATTTTCATTTAAATGCAACATGGGTCGGGGGATATCAATGGTATGGGAAGCCCATAAGGCTTTTGTGAGGGGCCTACTGATCATTCTAGGCTCCAGAATCAAAAAGTTGTAGCAAAAAGACATTGACAATAGGTTGTACAAAATAGCCAAAGTTGAGCAAATGGTGAAACTATCCCAAACTAAGGATAACTTGGAGAAACTAACCTCGTTGAAAAGGGACCTGAGGCAATGCCTTAACTCCAAATTTAATAAGAAACATCTGTTTCTCAAAAAGGTGGTTTGTGCACAGGGCAACCAGAAGAGTAAGTTTATGTCCTTGCTAATAAGGAAAGCTCGGGCAAAAATGTTATCAAATCTATCAAAACTCATTCAGGTAACTTGGTTACATCAACCAAAAAAATTGCTAATGAATTCCAACAGCTTTATTCTTATTTATATAACCTTAGAAAGTGTACATCTACCTGAGATATGCAGAGAATGAGTGGGCAGATAGACTCATTTTAAAAAGTTTACACCTACCCACGCTGAGTGAGAGTGAGGCGGTTACACTTGTGATTCCAGTTTCAGCCCCAGAAGTTAAGACCTTTTTTTCCCTCCCGGGAAAAAGTCAGGCCCAGATGGTCTACCTGTAATAAATTACAAGACATTTAAATCAATGTTAGTACCCCGCCTAACGGAACTTTTTAATGTGCTATTTCAAGGCAAAGCCCTACTGAAACAGTCCCCTAGAAAGCACACATTATGCTGATCCAGAGAGAAAGCAAAGATCCGGGGATGTGCGAAAGCTATAGGCCCATTTCCCTAATTAATTTAGAAGTTAAGATGTGGGCTAAACTATTGGTCAAAAGACTTGAAGATTACATCCCCAACCTGATAAACTGTGAACAGGCAGGTTTTGTAAAAGGGAGGGTAGAGATAATGGTCTTCGATTACTACATATGTAGTGACCCAGCAGGTCCTACAGCAACACCTGTCTTGTCACACCTGTCTATGTGCCATCCTTGGACAGAGAAGGTGCCATCCGTAGGAGATACCCTGTTTCTTCCCTAAGCCTAGAGCTTTGCCCTGATGTCAGCTGGTGCCCTATTGGCTGACAGTCAGCTTCAAATTCACTGGTGCAGAGTACAAGGGTGGGAAAACAGGAACACAGGTCACTATGCAGAGTGGGAGGAGTAAAGAAAGTGCAGGAAGGAGAAGAGGAGATAAAAGGAGGAGGCAGTGAGCAGTTAGGGGTGGTTGTAGTCAGGCATTGGAGGAGAGAGGTCTTGTCGGAGAAGGAGGAGGTACTTGTGCAAGAGAGAAAGCAGTTATCAACGTGTTCTTCCTGAGGTTGAGTAAGGTCTCATTCCACTCCCTTGGTGTTCCACAATAGAGACGAGGAGAACCTTTCTGAGGTTGGTCTTCCACTAAAACAGTGAGTCTAAAAACTACCCAGTGAACTCCAGGCCAGGATCAGTCTAGTGACCACCTTACACGCTGCTTCATCTATACTTTGTTAAATTCACTCATTCCTTCAGCTGGAGCAACTAGTGGGAATATTGTCTTGCAAATCAGTCACAGAGAAAGGAAAAGAGAGAGCGTTGAAGTCAGTTTCTATTCAAGTGTATATTGCTGTATTCTTCATCATGTTCAATACACTGCAAACTGCTGTGTCTACCTGTACCATTACAAAGTGCTGCATTGGAGATTCTGTATTGTTAACTGTTACAAACTTCAGCTTCGTAAATCTGCGTACTCCCAGATTAATACCACAAGCTACTGGACTTGTCTAAATTATTTCATCGGCATTCCATCCCGGGGTACCTGGTCGGAGTAGTGGCATCACCCGTGACAAAACAAACCTTCCTGTTAAGCGTACCACGGTACGTTCTTTGGGCTACTGCACAACCCCCAAGCAGAGCTCCCTTAGCGCCACTGTTGGGAGGGACCACAGAGCCATCCGTGACAACCCTTCTGCAAACCCCGTGGTCTCCCTCACTTTGGCATGCTCTACTCAGCCATTGCACATACACTTGCCGCAGTGGCTTTCGCCGACGACATTGTGTTTTTGATTACAGATCCAGAAAGGGGTCTTTGTAGGCTCACCTTGCTTCTGGAGGAGTTTGGGTTCATATCCAATTACAAAGTCAATTTTTCAAAATCCATGGTCTTAAATGTGTCCATTTCCGCAGCCCGTTGTAGAGACGTGAAGGCTAGCTCTCCCTTTTCCTGGTTAGAGATGTCAATTGACTACCAGGGTATTAAGCTAACCAAAAATGCTGAAGATTTATACTCATCTTATTTACAGCCCCTTCTAGCCAAGGTTAATAGTCTCCTGTGCTCATATGACTTATCATTCATATTCTGGTTTAGTGGGAAAACATTCTGAAATCATACGTGCTCTCAGTAATTCTTTATAAGATTCATATGCTGTCCATTCATCTCCCCATGAGTTTTTTCAAATCTCTTTGCTCAGTGTTTTCTGGCTATGTTTGGACACAGAGGGGACCGAGACTGGCCTACAGTTTAAGGCCTTAGTCAGATGGGCATTTTTTCGCGCGATTTGCGCATGCGTCCGGCGATTTTTTAAAACCATTGCTTTGCAATGGTATCGGACACATGAGCGCTTTTAATGCGCTCGTCCGATAAATTATAGAACAGAAATCGCAGATCGCACCTATCTGCAATCTGCGATTCCTGTTCTCTTCTCTATATGCGCTCAATGGCGCCGGCGGCAGCAGCGCCGACCCCATTGAGAACATATAGAAGACAAATCATTCTTCTCTGCCACAGCTGTAACAGCTGTGGCAGAGAAGAACGATGTTTGCCCATTAAATTCAATGAAGCCAGCAATACATGAATTCATGAATGGGTGTGAGTGAGACCTGCCCCTGATTGGCTCAGCGCTGAGCCAATCAGGGGCAGGTCTGACTCACACCCCCTTCACACCCACTGCAGGCCGGCCGCGCTGAACTCCGTCTGCCGGGACAAGGTGAGTATATATATATATTCTTTTTTTTACACATTTCTGGATGAATTGCAGGGAAGGGCTTATATATTTAAGCCCTTTCCGACAATTCATCCCGCGCTCGCCCGCAGCGCATTGCTTTCAATGGAGCCGGCTGTATTGCCGGCTCCATTGAATGCAATGCGCTGGACAGCTCCAGCCCGTTTCTAATGAAACGCGGCTAGGAGCAGATTTTCGGGCGATTTTTGGGCCCCGGTCACACGATTTGCGGATGCGCATCAGTCATGCGATCCGCAAATCACGCAAAAAAACGCCCGTGTGACTAAGGCCTAAAGCCTTAGTCAGACGGGCGTTTTCTCGCGCAATTTGTGAATGCGCATGCGTCCGGCGATTTTATAAAACCATTGCTTTGCAATGTTATCGGACACATGAGCGCTTTTTATGCACTCGTCCGATAAATTATAGAACAGAAATCGCAGATCGCACCTATCTGCGATTCCTGTTCTCTTCTCTATATGCGCTCAATGGGGCCGGCGGCAGCAGCGCCGACCCCATTGAGAACATATACTAGACAAATCATTCTTCTCTGCCACAGCTGTAATAGCTGTGGCAGAGAAGAACGATGTTTGCCCATTGAATTCAATGAAGCCGGCAATGCAGCCAGCTCCCTTGAAAGCAATGGGCTGCCGGCGAGCGCGGGATGAATTTTCGGGAAGGGCTTAAATATATAAGCCCTTCCCTGCAATTCATCCAGAAATGTGTAAAAAAAAAAAATATATATATACTCACCTTGTCCCGGCAGACGGAGTTCAGCCGCGGCCGGCGGCAGTTCTCCTGAACTGCTCTCTGTAGTATTCAGCAGCCGGGGATTTAAAATCCCCCCCTGCGTAATGAGCTGCCTCTGATTGGTCACAGCCTGACCAATCAGAGGCAGCTTTCACTCACACCCATTCATGAATTCATGAATGACAGCTGAGAGCTGCCCCTGATTGGTCCCTGCGCTGAGCCAATCAGAGGCAGCACTCACTCACCCATTCATGAATTCATGAATGGGTGGGAGTGAGAGCTGCCTCTGATTGGTCAGGCTGTGACCAATCAGAGGCAGCTCATTCAGCAGACGGGGATTTTAAATCCCCGGCTGCTGAATACTACAGAGAGCAGTTCCGACTACCGGGACCAGGTGAGTATATATATATACACTACCGTTCAAAAGTTTGGGGTCACCCAAACAATTTTGTGTTTTCCATGAAAAGTCACACTTATTCACCACCATGCGTTGTGAAATGAATAGAAAATAGAGTCAAGACATTGACAAGGTTAGAAATAATGATTTGTATTTGAAATAACATTGTTTTTACATCAAACTTTGCTTTCGTCAAAGAATCCTCCTTTTGCAGCAATTACAGCATTGCACACCTTTGACATTCTAGCTGTTAATTTGTTGAGGTAAGCTTTAGAAATTGCACCCCACGCTTCTAGAAGCATCTCCCACAAGTTGGATTGGTTGGATGGGCACTTCTGGCGTACCATACGGTCAAGCTGCTCCCACAACAGCTCAATGGGGTTCAGATCTGGTGACTGCGCTGGCCACTCCATTACCGATAGAATACCAGCTGCCTGCTTCTGCTGTAAATAGTTCTTGCACAATTTGGAGGTGTGTTTAGGGTCATTGTCCTGTTGTAGGATGAAATTGGTTCCAATCAAGCGCTGTCCACTGGGTATGGCATGGGGTTGCAAAATGGAGTGATAGCCTTCCTTATGCAGAATCCCTTTTACCCTGTACAAATCTCCCACCTTACCAGCACCAAAGCAACCCCAGACCATCACATTACCTCCACCATGCTTAACAGATGGCGTCAGGCATTCTTCCAGCATCTTTTCATTTGTTCTGCGTCTCACAAACGTTCTTCTTTGTGATCCAAACACCTCAAACTTGGATTCATCTGTCCACAACACTTTTTTCCAGTCTTCCTCTGTCCAATGTCTGTGTTCTTTTGCCCATCTTAATCTTTTTTTTTTATTGGCCAGTCTCAGATTTGGCTTTTTCTTTGCCACTCTGCCCTGAAGCCCAAAATCCCGCAGCCGCCTCTTCACTGTAGATGTTGACACTGGTGTTTTGCGGGTACTATTTAATGAAGATGCCAGTTGGGTACCTGTGAGGCGTCTGTTTCTCAAACTAGAGACTCTAATGTGCTTATCTTCTTGCTTAGTTGTGCAACGCGGCCTCCCACTTCTTTTTCTACTCTGGTTAGAGCCTGTTTGTGCTGTCCTCTGAAGGGAGTAGTACACACCGTTGTAGGAAATCTTCAATTTCTTAGCAATTTCTCGCATGGAATAGCCTTCATTTCTAAGAACAAGAATAGACTGTCGAGTTTCAGATGACAGTTCTCTTTTTCTGGCCATTTTGAGCGTTTAATTGACCCCACAAATGTGATGCTCCAGAAACTCAATCTGCTCACAGGAAGGTCAGTTTTGTAGCTTCTGTAACGAGCTAGACTGTTTTCAGATGTGTGAACATGATTGCACAAGGGTTTTCTAATCATCAATTAGCCTTCTGAGCCAATGAGCAAACACATTGTACCATTAGAACACTGGAGTGATAGTTGCTGGAAATGGGCCTCTATACACCTTTGTAGATATTGCACAAAAAACCAGACATTTGCAGCTAGAATAGTCATTTACCACATTAGCAATGTATAGAGTGCATTTGTTTAAAGTTAGGACTAGTTTAAAGTTATCTTCATTGAAAAGTACAGTGCTTTTCCTTCAAAAATAAGGACATTTCAATGTGACCCCAAACTTTTGAACGGTAGTGTATATATATTTTTTTTTACACATTTCTGGATGAATTGCAGGGAAGGGCTTTATATATTTAAGCCCTTCCCAAAAATTCATCGTTTTGCTGTATTGCTGGCTCCATTGAATTCATTGCGCTGGACAGCTCCGGCCCGTCTCTATTGAAACGCGGCTAGGAGCAGTTTGTTCAGGCGATTTTTCGGCCTCCGTCACGCGATTTGCGGATGCGCATTCGTCATGCGATCCGCAAATCGCGGGAAAAAACGCCCGTGTGACTAAGGCCTAATGGTAAGGAGAGGCTCAGAGGGAGATATTGACTTTTCTTGTGTCCATGACATTTACCTAGCCACTCAACTTAGCTATTGGATGGAACTGGGTCTCCCAGTTAGGTACCAGGTTTTAAAACCACTGACTGCTGAATCATATGGTAATACTATATTAGAAGACCTTTGGTTTCCATTGAAAAGCAAATATAGATTAAGGGGATTTAACCCTCTGATTAAGGGCCCCTGTAAGACCTGGGACGGACTAAGAAAGGTGTTGGTTCTCAGACGATCACCAGTCACTCCATTGCATGCTCCTTATAAAGTACTTGATACTCCTTTGGATCCGTGCACAGACAGTGTTTAGAAGAAATTTGCGGGCCTAAATATTAGTGTCCTACAAGCGTTAGTTTTTGCAGATGGCCCATGTGATTAAAATGTTTGGGGAGTTCCTCAGACTTTACAAATCAACCAGACCTCTGACCCCCTTTGAGAGGGCTCCAAGCGAAGGTAAATTTAATCCTAGGAAAATTGCGATTTTTACGTAAATGCTTCATCTCCCCTCCTGTGCTTTGTAAGCCCGCTTTTTTATTTCCTGGGAGATGGAGCTGCGTATCTTTCTTTCATCGGGGGAAACTAAGTTAATTCTGAAAAAAGCTTTTGGACTCTCCCCTTGCATTTTATCACAAGAGAGTCACTATAACCTTTTCGCAAGATGGTACAACACACCTAAATGGCTCTATGCTTATAAACTGTGATGTGGGAGAGGGCTTATTTCTACACATTTCATGGGAGTACCCGGTTGTGGCTCCCTTTTGGTGAAATATGGAAGGAGTCCTGATGAAACTCTCTCCAAATTTGACAATTACACCTGAGATGGTCTTCCTTTGGAAGCCTTCTGCATTCTTCCACTCCTTAAAGCATAAGCTAATTGCCTTCTTGCTAGATGCAGCAAAAGCCCTAATAGCTCTTCATTGGCTTCAAAGGATACTCCATCCCTGCCTCAGTGAAGGAAAAAGGTTGACCTTGTTTCCAGCCTTGAAGTATTGTCTAGTTGGTCGAAGGGCAACTAGATTGTTGCTAACTATGTTATAGATTGCTAACTGTGATCTAGTTTTTCCACCCAAAATTCTCTATCTAATTGGTAGACTATATTTGTAAGTTTTACTATGAGTCTGATGTGGACACAATTGCTGTAAGATATAAAACTGTCCTTTAATTTTTGTGTGGTTGTCTGTTTTGAAAAAAAATAAGAAAAATACCAATAAAATTTTGATTTAAAAAAAAATTAATCATTCATACAATTACACTTATTATGGAAGTCTTAATAAATGGCTTTGCTCTGGGAATTGTTCTTCTTCTGTGCTCTCTGTCACTCTCTGCTAAATATAGCACTATGAGCCACCAAAAGAGATTTCTTCAACTGCTGTCCTAACATGTCCAGTTTTTTGCTAAATTGGATTGGATCATCCTGACCCAATTTTTAACAAAAATTTACAAAATATTAGCTCTCTGCTTTGAGCAGAAAGAGTAGTGCTGGAGTTCCAGGTTTGAATCTGACTTTGATGGGGATGTGAACCTGGGACCCCACCAGCAGTGCTGACCAGTGGGCTGCCACCACCACCTAAACTGTTGTTCAAAGAGGTCAAATTAGACAACCCAATTTTTACTCCTATTGATTTTAATGGAAGTCGGGATTGGAATCAGTGAGTCACAATTATTTTTCAAAATCGGGTCGTCACTCCTGACTTGATTATTTCAATAATCACTCACACTACTTACAACAGGATGCAAAATGTACACAATTCGTGGAACAATGCTATAGTAAATTGAAATTATAATATTGGAAACTTGAAAAGATTAACTCCTCATCTGTAGAATAAGAAAAACCTTGAGATATATTGTGCTTAGTCCTAGAGGTTTACTGTATTCCATTAACTGTTAGGAGATAGTCTCATTGTTTTCTTCAATTACTGGTGTAGTATAGATACTGCATATAGTAATATATGATTCGGAATGGATATGTGGGTGGTCATGTACTGTATGTATGTTCAGAGGTCCTGGTTTAAACACAACCAGAGACCAGGGTTAATCCTAATGTGTCACTGCTAGTATGAAATATAGTTTTGAATCTTCCTACAGAATATATGTATTCTAACCAGATGTTCGAGCGCCAAGGCCTATATTTTAGGAACACTAAGGTGTTAGTTAAGCCTGGCTGAAAATTAGTTGCACTATATAATAAGAGCCTTAGTCTTCTTTTTCTAGAAAGTAGAACCTCACCAAAGAGAACATTCTTTACTACATGGGCTATGAATCATTTTTGTCTTTTGTAAAGCTGTTTTAAGAAGTAATTTTTAATATAAATCTTTTTCCAGTTTAGGATTGTCATAAATTGTATTGTTTCCAATCCTTTAGGGACCCATTATGCTTGCAACCCATCACAAAACTATACATCTCTATGACATACCTGAGTCCCAAGACAGTCTGCTAAAGGTTTAATATAAAGAATCAGATTGTCAATTGAATAAAACAAGTCGCTCGCAGGGAAGAAATCCATTTATAAAACTATGAGGAGGTCATTATAAATGTAACATGGAAGACATTTTGCCCAAAGTTTTTTTTTCAGATATTTTTTGTGATTCAATTCAACATCATAGATGTCAGGAAAAGTATCGATAGAATAAAAACTATACACAGTATTTCTTTCAAAATTTGTTTATTGATTTTCCAATCTGCATAACACTTCTGAATATAGTTAACTAAGTCAAGTGCAGAACAAACTTTTATGCGTAACAATAGAGACAAAACGACAGCAACATAAAGCCAAGTAAGAAGAAAGGAAAAAAGGGGGAAGGGAAAAGAAGGGGAAGGGGAAGTTAGGCTTTCACCTGTCTCTGAACAGAGAATTGTTGAATGGGGCGGGGAAGAGTAGGGGAGTAGGCGGCGGCCCCGCTCAACTCCTACGAGAGATCCCCATCCCTCTCTATGTGGATCAATTGGTAAGCCACCTAAGGAAAGATGGAGAATTCTTGAAGTCCACCCAGGACGCCCATATGTCCCGTGCACCCTCTGGCGCCCGGTTAGACTCGGACTCGGAGCTCCGTAGGTCTTCCATGTATTTAATGTGATCTACAGCCTCCACCCATGCCATCCTCGGGATCGCCTCCCTCCGTCTCCAGTGCTGCGAGATGATGTGGCGCATAGCCATGATGAAGTGTCTAAGGAGTCCTTTCTTGATCCTAGATATAGGACCTGGCACCATGGAGAGGAGGGTGATCTCAGGAGTCAGAGCAACAGGAGTCAAGCTCACCTTTCCATGTACCCTGACGATGTCTCCCCATAGAAGGGCAATTAACGGGTATGACCACCAGATGTGCAACATAGTTCCCACCTCTGCACAGCATCTCCAACATTCAGCTGTGGTTTCAGGGAAGATTCTGCGAAGGCTGTCTGGGGTTCTGTACCATTGTGTAATAATTTTGTAGTTGAGTTCTTGCGCCCTGGTTGAAATAGACATCTTATGAGCTAACAGGTAGGACCTATTCCAGAGCTCCACGGAAAACTGCCTGTCAAGAGTTTCTTCCCATCTCGCCTCCCACGGCAAGCGAGTCTCCCCTGTCTGCTCGTCGAGCAGCAATCCGTACAGCAGAGATGTCGTGTGAGGTGGGGCGGAGGATGCAACGCACAACTTCTCAAATGGAGTGAGAGCTGCACTAAGCAGCCTCAAGTCACTGAATGAGCCTAGGTAGTTTCTCACCTGGAAATATTGCAACCAGGCTCCTGGTTTTAGTCTGTGTCCCCCGACAAGGTCGCTCATTGGACGCATGCCTCCCATTCCCCAAACCTCTCGTACTTGAGGCCTAGGTCTGTCTGGGAGGATTGAAAGCTCCGATGTTGCCCGTGGGGCATGTATTTGGGGGTTTCCTGGGAGTGGAGTTAGGGGGCCGGGTATACTTGTCATCTTTCCGCTCTTAGTTACGCGCCTCCAGGCCCCCAAAAAGTGTATTGCGAAGGGGGATGCCCCCTGCCCTCTATACACAGTATTTCTAATTAATTTATGATTAGTATGATGATTAGGATTATTATTATGGAATCTTTTAAGCTTAGGGCATCTGCCATGTACATGAGAGCTGTTAGACGAACTTGTACTAATTAAACAATTAGAGAGAGGTAAACAAACAAGATCTAAATATGCAAAATCCTCCTTCACTGATGACATACACATCAGATTGTCAGATCATGAGGCCATAATCCGGGAGAGGAGGTTTCCAACATTTATCTAAAGTATATGGCAATCTTTAAGGTCTTGCACGGGATTATAAAACATAACATGGTTGTTGTTTTTTCCAGAAATAGTACCTGCCTATGAGTTGTGCCCAGTATTGTAGCTTAGTTCAAAATGAAGCTAATTGACCTGAGCTGCAATACTGCACACAACCTGTGGACAGATGTGGCACTGTTTTTGGAATGAGGCCGCCATGTTTTCCTAATCCTGTAAATTCTTTTAAGCATGCTCTTATTTAATGTTTCTCAAACTCCCAAATGGAACATGGTTTCAGGGCAAGAAGTCATGTAGTCTGTGAGATAATCTATTTTACACCATCAATCCTGAGATCTGTCCTGTTTTACATAAAAAGCATACATGTTTACAGCCAATTTGGGGATGTACTAATTTGGTGTTAGGAAGACATTTGATACATTGCCTAGTTAAAAAAAATTATTTATGTGTAATATAGTCCTTTAATGGTTTGTCCAAGACTAACTGAAAATTGAAATCAATAACCTTTCTTATATAATTACGACTAAAATTCTGTCCAGTCTCCTGCCACTGGTCACTTTGTCCCAATATCTCCAGTGAAGATTTCAACTATTTTCATTAGGAACAAATGTATTCGGAATAGTTTTCATCTTGGGCTGAAAGAAAACTTGCTCTACCTCTACTCCTATCCCATACCTCAGTTAAAGCATACCTAACTCTTCAGATATCTTACCTTCATTTAATAGCTTGTATGTGTTTCATTACTGTGAGATCCCAGTATGGGAACACAAATTGGTTTGGAATCGGCAAAGGCGTCTGACAGGGCTGCATCCTCCCACCCTTCTTGTTTAATCTATATTTTCGGAAGTGGCCATGTGGAAAATGGACCTAGACGAATTGTAAACCAGGGTGAAAATAGGTGGCAGAAACATCAAGAATCTCCGTTATGTGGATGACACAACTCTGCTTGCAGAAACAGAAGGAGAACTGAAGGAGCTGATATGGAAGATTAAAACTGAAAGTGAAAAAATGGCCTCTACCGGAATTTAAAGAAGACACAAAATTATGCCAATTGCAAAAAATGGACAAATAGAAATCAAAATCAACAATGAAGCCACAGAATATGTGCAAGACATCATCTGCCTTGGTTCAAAAATTGACCAGGATGGAGAATTTATGCCAGAGATAAAAAGTAGAATAGCATTGGGGCGAAGCGCAGTGCTAAACATGGACGAAATCTGAAAAGTAGGAATATCGGAATAGCAACTAAACGCAGGATAGTGAAAACCATTGCTTTCCTCATAACCATGTATGGATGTGAAAGCTGGACTGCGAAAAAGCTGACAGAAGGAGGACTGATGCATTTGAGCTGTGGTGCTGGCGAAAGCGGCTGCGAAAGTAACAGACAGAGAAGTCCAGAATCGTATAAGACCCGATATATCACTGGAGGGCAAGATGGCCAGACTCAGACTCATGTATTTTAGCCAAGTAATGTGAGCAGAGTCACTAGAAAAATCTATAATGCTTGGAAAGATCAGTCGCAAAAGGAGACCTGACCGCCAAAGGACACGATGGCTGATACTGGCATGGATATTAAACAACTAAAAGAAGCAGTGCAAAAATCGAAAAACATGGAGTCCGCTTGCCCTTAGGGTCGCCGAGGGTTCTGAACAACTTAACAGCTAACAACAACATGTGTTTCATCAATCTTGTAATATACTTTCATATAAAAAAATTTTGTTTTACCCCTGTAAATCAGGACTGAAGTGCAGCCCCTCCACAATCCACTGCCTTTTGTTAGACATTCAGCTACCCTAGCAACTAAGATATTAGGATGCTTCTTAACTGTGGAGGAAGGGGCTGTCTTCACAGACTCAGCTTCTCTGCACTCAAACAGTTGTTAGCTCTTTAGTCAGTGTGTAAACAATCACTGCCTCTCCTGACCTTAGATTTACCAAACATGGTATGTGCACTTATCTTTATGTTGTAGGCATTATACGTCTCTACAGTTTGCTGTGGGCAAAGCAGCATGATTCTGTGACCAGGTAAACACTCAAGACCTAGTAAAGCAGCTAATAAATATGAATTCAAACAAATTATGTTGTTTTTCCCACAAGAAGCTGAATAGACATATAATGCCTAAAACATAATAAGGATAAGTGCACATAGCAGGATAGATAAATAAAACATCAGGAAAGGCAGAAATTGTGTACACACTGACTGGAAATCTGAGAGCAGTGTGAGTGCAGGGAAGATGATCCTGTGAAGACAGTCCTTCCCTCACAGCTAAGAAAAGATCCTAATATCCTAGTTACTACAGAAGCTGAATGCCTAACGACAAGCAGTGGGTTGCAGAGGGACTGCAATTCAGCCTTGATTCACAGTGGTAAAACAAAAACATTTTTAATGAAAGTATATTACAAAATTGATGAGACGTAAGCAGGCTATTAGATGTGCATACATTGCTTGAAAAGTTAGGTATGCTTTAAGTAATTCAGTTCAATCCATACTTCAGACCATTTAGTCCATAGTCTTGGCTTCTTTTTGCCAGTCCAGTGGAAAAAAATGTACTGGATGTACCAGAAGAAGCCTAAAAGCCAACTCTATATCAGTCTTTGCCAATAGCGCCCCTCTTCCATACCTAGGAACACAATTGAAGCCACATCTAATGACATATATACCCCGAACAAAGCTCAGGGTCTATGCCGTTATTGACCAATGCACCTTTTAGATGTGATGGATGATGTATGAGCCAAAATTTGTTCCGCCACTTTTTGGGGATCCCCACTAATGAAGAAACAATCAAATCTGAAAAAGGAGGTGCCCCAAAAGGCCTGGACATGTAACCTAGGAGCAATTCCTCTTGCAGCTGGTCCCACACCATGGCTAGATGTTGAATAGCCAACTGTAGTTGAAAAGGGGATTTGATGCAACAGGGGTGGAATACGAAAACTTTCTTAAAAACCTGAAATAACTAGCTGCACTTTGCCCCTTATTGAGGAACCTATTTAGATAAGGGACCTTCTCTGGAAGTCTCACCAGAGTTTTCCCTTTTCCCAGCACCATTCCTTTTCCCTTCACTCTCTTAAAGCAATGGAATGACCCATGGGATGTACCATTGCAGTGAGAGCAAATGTGCATAAATTTGAAGTTGGCTCTGAATTTCCATTGGCCTTCATTAAATTGCCAACAGAAGGCATTTTTATGCCCCTCTGATTGGCCGACTTGTCCAGATGAACTGGAATTACCAGACGAGCCTAATGACCCGGCCACCCAGGGAAGGATTGACCATATCTCACTGGAGCCATCACCCTTAGCAATGAGCCAATATCCTTGTGGTCCCACCTAATGTTGGGACTGACAGCTTTTCATTGACTAAATTCTTTGTCATATCGAAGACAGGTTTGGCCTCTATAAACTCGGTAAGCCTCCCCAATAGCATCCATTTAACAGAACAAAGAAGAACAATTGTCTTGTGCCAGTTCTCCTATGACGCTAGCAAATGCTTGCAGACAGTTAGTAAATATCCTTTTCTTTTTGTGACTCAGTCCTCTTTTCTTTGTTAAAATTAAACTTCTGTAAAGGTAGGATTGGTACTATGTTACTATCTCTACATTTTCTTTGCGCCAATTTTTTTGTTTTACTTCTTTTTTTAAGTGTATTACCAGCGGACCTTCAAAGCAGATGTACATCTTGCCCCATTAGCTTTGTCATCAAGATGGATCCCGTCATGGTTCTTTTCAGTCTGAACAGCTACTGTCACCCCCTATGCCCACTGCACATCTGAAAAGAGTGTCAGAACTGTCCCCACTGTCCCCAACCACTAAAGGGGGCAAATGGGTCATCCATGCAGAAACCAGAGAAGGCTTACTGGAAACTGGAAATGCAGTCCCCCTCTCTGAACTAAGAACTCCCTAACACTATCCAGCAACCTCCTCATATCCTTCCCACCACTGCAAACACCTGACCTAGACATCCTCCCCATGTACCCCTGATTCGCCCCCCTAAAGCATTTTGAACATCAATAATTAAATGTACAGAACATCGATACATACAAGGCTGTGGAGAGGATCCCTGCAGAGAGAATCATTCTGAGATGCTACATTTTCACCTTCAAGGCCTCGGGAAGCTTGGTGCCTCTAAGGTGGAGCTGAGGTAGATGCTGACAATGAGGCTGAAGATGTGTTCCTGGATTGTCAGATTTTCACTTGGTAAGCTGGGCCAACCAACTGCTGTCCGCTCAGTTCAGTTTGCCGTACTTTGTGGGACCATCTGTTGTCGACTGCACAGTCTACCACATGACTGGAGAGCTCCCAGACTGGGACCTTGCCAGGAGAGCTCACTGCTGAGCTGGTACAACCTTTGGCATCAGGAGAGGTAGGCCCCACCCTCATTATGGAGCAAGGCCTACCGTCCACCGTTGGACCCAGTTGCCTGTGAGGATTCTTCCCAGGCCTGCTTTCCCTGTTAGGAGGTGAAGAGATGGAGACCCTGCCTTAAGTGTCCGTAGTAGGGCTCCTCAAATGTCCCCAGGCCTAGGGCAACAACTCATGGCAGGAAGGAAGACTAAGATGTGTGCTACCCTGTGGACTGCCACTGATTTCCTGTTTAAAATGGTGATCCCACACCCTGTAGAGCAGTTTTTATGCCACGTAAATCCTTCCCCAAATCCTTAACCTTTTAGCTCATTCGCCCTACAAAACCCCCGATCATGTGGGCCTCCTCCCAGGCCATGGCCTCAGTTACGGCCCTTACTAAAGCATCCTATTGTTTGTCTTGTTGCTTATTATCAATGGGAATATTCAAGCACACAACCGCAAAGGCTGTTTAGCACTAAGCCATAAAGTCATACACTGAGTATATATTGTTTTTCTAACTTTCTCTCTTTGTCTCAGTCTGTCATAATTTATGATTCTCCTTTGTCTTCTAACCTTCCATTTAAGAATATATTTGCAGCATTTGTTTTTGGTATATTTTCCAGCCTTTCATTTCCAACATGTACACCCATTTAGTTTTCCTCTCATTGACCACTATATAATTAGCAGAACTGCATATAATGCGTGGTTTACATAGACATGGGTAGTATAATGTATTGTATAACCCCTATAAAACCCATGACTGTTAAGACTGCTGATGGAAGCAAGTTAAAGTTAATTTGCTACCAGCCAGTGGTTTTTCTTGCATCCCTCTGACAAGGTTGAATGGATTCACTTTAAAAGTCTGTTTTTCTACAAATCCCATTCTCTGTTGGAGTTGAAGGAGTGAAGGACATTGAAATTAGTAAAGACTTCAACGACTGGGAAATAATGTAATAGAATGAGCTATGAGACATATTTGTATCCCATGCCAAAGAAAACACCTTGTAAAACGTACTGTAAAGGGAATACATTATTTCCATAAATTATATTTTGTCTGGGTAATTATAAAATACTTTACCCAACTATATAGTTCTAAGCATGAGCATGATTGCATTGATAAACTTTTCATAATTAAAGTGATTGTAACATAGTGATTATTTATATTTTATCACACATTGTAAGTACAGACACATTCCATACAAACAATTTGCAATGTTTTTTCTCTTTTCCTCTCAAAGTTATATCAAGGACCTGCAATCTCGTTTTGTATGGAATCTAAGCCTTTTAATGTGCCTTCCACATGCAATAAACTATTCTGACATAACTCAACAAAGTCAGCAGCACTCCTGATAACATTTGCAAAGGAATTCCTAAGCCCTGGGATGCTATGATAACCAAAAATTACCATCATCATGGAAGGATTTGTGTTGTGGGTTGCTTCATCATGATGCTCTCAGAATGTCTTTTCTACTTTAATTGAATTATTATTCAGAATTGATCTTCATGTCCAGAACAGGACCAGCCTTACGTCTTTCCTTGGCTTTCAGAATCATCTATAGGAAAAAACTAAGCAGGGATATTTATAGAGGGCTATCCTGGCATGGACACTGCTACATGTTTCCCTAAATGTTGATTATTTTACTAGCATAAAGGACTATATTTTATTAACCCGTTTAGGACCAGGCACTGTAAATTTATGGCACCTGGTCCCGGGCTTAAAGCCCAGCCATATGTAAAAGTACGGCGGGGATTTAAGCCTCCTGCTCTGCAATCAATTAGAGGTAGGACAGGTTGTCAGCTGTTAGTGACAGATGATAACCTGTAGGAGAAGGCAGGAGGGGTTTTCTAAGTTCCGCCCCAGTCCCGCTCCCTCCCATTGCAAAAAGTGGCAGGGGCGGGAGCTCAGTGCACTGCTCCCAGCCCGGCCAGTCTCCTCCACCTACAGAGAGAGACCGCGTATATCAGCTGGGTGTGAAAACCCAGCCGATATACGCACATCGGAATAAGCCCTAAGTGACATTCTGCCACTATGGTGCGTTAGGTTACTATGTTGCGGTAGCTTGCAAGGTTACTAGAATGACAGATTTACTTGTCATTAGTGTTGGACTGGCTCATTACAAAGTCCTCCCTTTAATCAAGGCTGTGCATAATTTTGAGGTCCAGCTCAACATAGTCAATTAAGTCCAGCAGTGTACAGCTCTACCTGAAGTTAATGGCGGCTGTACACCTGTTGTATGCTGCATGGTCAACACGTGTTTTTACCATAGTCTACCAGGATTTTATGGAGAGATTTTTAACATGACCTTTACAGAAGAAACACATTAGTAACATGTATTCAACTTAAAAATCCTGATGCAGCTAAAAATGGAGAAAATGAGACACAACTATTATGCTTTGAAATGGATAAGAGCTCACTCACATAGGCGTATGTGTTCTACGTATTAGGCTTGCAATGTTTATGTACATGCGTATTTGCTGCCTATATTAAGTCCCCGTAGCCTATATTACTTACCAAAATAGGTCATGCTGCGTTTTTTTTTTCCACAGGTGTAATACCCGTGGGGAAACAAAAGAAGGTATAAGTGGCCCATATAGAAATCTATGGGATTTTGGTTCTGTTTATCACATGTGTGAAAAATATGCCTATAATACATGGGTGATATATGTCCGTGTGAGTGAGCCCTAATACTAGAATTCCTTTATTTCTGCCATGTGCTTAAGAAATATTTGCGGAAAGTAAGTACTATGCAACTGTTAATTTTAAAGTAGAGTTCACTTTCAGGATGGGGAACTATAGATTACAAAATCAGATTTCAGTGGTTTCTGCAGTAAAACATAATGTTAGGTTTAGTCTCTTTTAAGGTGGAAAGAAAATAAAAGCTCAAATAGCATAGGGGTTTTCATCTGACATGAAAAGAGAACTTTGGTGGTCCAAGTACTTATTATCTGTGTCTGTAGAGAGAATAAAAGTCCACCTTGGTTTTCATGTCAGTTCAGCATTTTCTGTGGTTTGAAGGGGTTTTCCAGGACTGAACTATTGATGACCTATCCTCAGGATAGACGAAAGATGGGAAAGCATTCAAGGTGCAAAGTTCAAAAAGTTTTTATTCCTCCAATGACATAACAGCAGCAACGTTGCGACCAAAAAGTCTTTGTCAATTAGACTTTTTAAATTTTGCACCTTGAATGCTATCACGTCTTCCTTCTATTATTTTACATTGGATCAATGGATTCTGGCTCCAGGTGACTATACATGAATTGCTCCACTTCTAAAGTGTTCTGGATTATGATGCTGCCACCTTATCTATTTCTGCTATCCTCAGGATAGTTCATCAATGGTTGATCGGAGTGGTTCACTATACTTTTCCAAGTCACTTCACTGCATTGTGATTTCTGTGTTTTCCAGCAACACTCTATATGGCCTGGCAATCGGCTGATTGTGGGAGTCCCAGGCAGCGGATCCCGCCAAAGAACCATAAATAACCCATCCTGAAGATAAGTCATCAGTAATTGAGTCCTGAAAAACTGATTTTTTGCTTCCATATTGTAATCAGGTTAAGTGACCACAAATCAAAAATTGCAAGGATATATTTATTAAGCTGTTGATTTTATATAAATATATGAATACACTAATAATTCTGTACAAAACAGCAACAAGCAAACAGTATATGTAGGAAAAAACACTAACAAAATATGTAAATAATAGACATAGAGAATTTCTCATTCATCATTTCAATCTACCATAGCTTGTTGGTAGAGTACATTATTTAATTATAGCCACTGACATATTTATCTTCAGTATTCCCAATCAGTATGCTTAAAAACTGCAAGATTTTGCCTAATTAGTGCTAACAGTATCCACAAGGCCCATGAAGAGCTTGTTAGTGCCTAGTCCTTAAGTATGCAGACAGACAGACTGCTAAAAGGAGGACTGGACAGCACATATACAAGGCACTGATGAACAACCATTCACACACCTTCCTTATATCCGCTGGGTTTTAGATATGGCGTCATTAATAACGTTGTAAGCCTGCATGGTGCACTACACGTACCATGTGGCCTGCACCCTGTATTTGATTTTTGTGCAGGAATAAGTACTAAGCAGTCGTCCCCTCAGTATAAGGAGGCTGTGAGAGTGGTTGTTCATCAGCAACTTGCACCTGTGCTATCTACTCCTCCGTTTGGCAGTGTGTCTGCGTCTTGGGGTATGTGTGGTGTCTTTATCTGCTCTCTTGTATCAGTATATCGGTAAGTATGGCCGTGTTCTGTGATTTTTTTTTTCCTGTCTATCTTTCCCTTTTCTGTGATTTAAGTTAGTGCCTAGTAAAGATGAGCGAGCACCAAAATGCTCGGGTGCTCGTTACTCGGGGCGAAATTATCGCGATGCTCGAGGGTTCGTTTCGAGTAACGAACCCCATTGAAGTCAATGGGCGACTCGAGCATTTTTGTATATCGCCGATGCTCGCTAAGGTTTTCGTTTGTGAAAATCTGGGCAATTCAAGAAAGTGATGGGAATGACACAGCAACGGATAGGGCAGGCGAGGGGCTACATGTTGGGCTGCATCTCAAGTTCACAGGTCCCACTATTAAGCCACAATAGCGGCAAGAGTGGGCCCCCCCCCAACAACTTTTACTTCTGAAAAGCCCTCATTAGCAATGCATACCTTAGCTAAGCACCACACTACCTCCAACAAAGCACAATCACTGCCTGCATGACACTCCGCTGCCACTTCTCCTGGGTTACATGCTGCCCAACCCCCCCCCCCCCTGCACGACCCAGTGTCTACAGCGCACACCAAATTGTCCCTGCGCAGCCTTCAGCTGCCCGTATGCCACGCCACACTCATGTCTATTTATAAGTGCATCTGCCATGAGGAGAGACCGCAGGCACACACTGCAGAGGGTTGGCACGGCTAGGCAGCGACCCTCTTTAAAAGGGGCGGGGCGATAGCCCACAATGCAGTACAAAAGCAATGAGAAATATAATCGTGTGCCACCGCCATCAGGAGCTGCACACGTGGGCATAGCAATGGGGAACCTATGTGCCACACACTATTCATTCTGTCAAGGTGTCTGCATGCCCCAGTCAGACCGCGGTTTTTTATAAATAGTCACAGCCAGGTACAACTCCGCAATTGGAATTCCGTGTGCACCCACAGCATGGGTGGCTCCCTGGAACCCACCGGCTGTACATTAATGTATCCCATTGCAGTGCCCATCACAGCTGAGGTAACGTCCGATTAAAAGCAGGTGGGCTTCGGCCCACACTGCATGCCCCAGTCAGACTGGGGTTCTTTAGAAGTGGACACATGTAGTTACAACTCCGTGTGGACCCACGGCATGGGTGGCTCCCTGGAACCCACCGGCGGTACATAAATATATCCCATTGCAGTGCCCAACACAGCTGATGTAACGTCAGCTGTAATGCAGGTGGGCAAAAAATTAATTGGATTACACTGTAGGCGAGGGCCCCAAAAAATTGGTGTACCAACAGTACTAATGTACCTCAGAAAAATTGCCCATGCCCAACCAAGAGGGCAGGTGAAACCCATTAATCGCTTTGGTTAATGTGGCTTAATTGGTAACTAGGCATGGAGGAAGCCCAGTTAAAATAAAAATTGGTTCAGGTGCAAGTTTCAACGCTTTAATGAGCATTGAAACGTATAAAAATTGTTTAGAATAATTATATGACTGAGCCTTGTGGGCCTAAGAAAAATTGCCAGTTCGGCGTGATTATGTGAGGTTTCAGGAGGAGGAGCAGGAGGAGGAATATTATACACAGATTGATGAAGCAAAAATGTCCCCGTTTTTGATGGTGATAGAGAACGATGCTTCCATCCGCGGGTGCAGCCTACGTATTGCTTAGGTATCGCTGCTGTCCGCTGGTGAAGAAGAGAAGTCTGGGGAAATCCAGGCTTTGTTTATCTTGATGACTGTAAGCCTGTCGGCACTGTCGGTTGACAGGCGGGTATGCTTATCCGTGATGATTCCCCCAGCCGCACTAAACACCCTCTCTGACAAGACGCTAGCCGCAGGACAAGCAAGCACCTCCAGGGCATACAGCGCGAGTTCAGACCATGTGTCCAGCTTCGACACCCAGTAGTTGTAGGGGGCAGAGGCGTCACCGAGGACGGTCGTGCGATCGGCTACGTACTCCCTCACCATCCTTTTACAGTGCTCCCGCCAACTCAGCCTTGACTGGGGAGCAGTGACACAGTCTTGCTGGGGAGCCATAAAGCTGGCAAAGGCCTTGGAGAATGTTCCCCTGCCTGCGCTGCACATGCTGCCTGATCTCTGCGCCTCCCCTGCTACCTGGCCCTCGGAAGTGCGCCTTCTGCCACTAGCGCTGTCGGATGGGAAGTTTACCATCAGTTTGTCCACCAGCGCCCTATGGTATAGCATCATTCTCGAACCCCTTTCCTTCCTCTTCGGGAATGAGAGTGGAAAGGTTCTCCTTATACCGTGGGTCGAGCAGTGTGTACACCCAGTAATCCGTAGTGGCCAGAATGCGTGTAACGCGAGGGTCACGAGAAAGGCATCCTAACATGAAGTCAGCCATGTGTGCCAGGGTACCTGTACGCAACACATGGCTGTCCTCACTAGGAAGATCACTTTCAGGATCCTCCTCCTCCAGCCATACACGCTGAAAGGATGACAGGCAAGCAGCATGTGTACCCTCAGCAGTGGGCCAAGCTGTCTCTTCCCCCTCCTCCTCATGCTCCTCCCCCTCCTCCTCCTCCTCAACGCGAGATATAGACATGAGGGTGCTCTGACTATCCAGCGACATACTGTCTTCCCACGCCTCCATTTCCGAGTGCAAAGCGTCTGCCTTTATGCTTTGCAGGGAACTTCTCAAGAGGCATAGCAGAGGAATGGTGACGCTAATGATTGCAGCATCCCCGCTCACCATCTGGGTAGACTCCTCAAAGTTTTCAAGGACCTGGCAGATGTCTGCCAACCAGGCCCACTCTTCTGTAAAGAATTGAGGAGGCTGACTCCCACTACGCCACCCATGTTGGAGTTGGTATTCCACTATAGCTCTACACTGCTCATAGAGCCTGGCCAACATGTGGAGCGTAGAGTTCCACCGTGTGGGCACGTCGCACAGCAGTCGGTGCACTGGCAGATTAAACCGATGTTGCAGGGTCCGCAGGGTGGGAGCGTCCGTCTTGGACTTGCGGAAATGTGCGCTGACCCGGCGCACCTTTCCGAGCAGGTATGACACGTGTGGGTAGCTTTTCAGAAAGCGCTGAACCACCAAATTAAAGACATGGGCCAGGCATGGCACGTGCGTGAGGCTGCCGAGCTGCAGAGCCGCCACCAGGTTACGGCCGTTGTCACACACGACCATGCCCGGTTGGAGACTCAGCGGCGCAAGCCAGCGGTCGGTCTGCTCTGTCAGACCCTGCAGCAGTTCGTGGGCCGTCTGCCTCTTCTCTCCTAAGCTGAGTAGTTTCAGCACGGCCTGCTGACGCTTGCCCACCGCTGTGCTGCCATGCCGAGCGACACCGACTGCTGGCGACGTGCTGCTGCTGCTGACACATCTTGATTGCGAGACAGAGGTTGCGTTGGAGGAGGAGGAGGAGGGTGGTTTAGTGGAGGAAGCATACACCGCCGCAGATACCAGCACCGAGCTGGGGCCCGCAATTCTGGGGGTGGGTAGGACGTGAGCGGTCCCAGGCTCTGACTCTGTCCCAGCCTCCACTAAATTCACCCAATGTGCCGTCAGGGAGATATAGTGGCCCTGCCCGCCTGTGCTTGTCCACGTGTCCGTTGTTAAGTGGACCTTGCCAGTAACCGCGTTGGTGAGGGCGCGTACAATGTTGCGGGAGACGTGGTCGTGCAGGGCTGGGACGGCACATCGGGAAAAGTAGTGGCAACTGGGAACCGAGTAGCGCGGGGCCGCCGCCGCCATCATGCTTTTGAAAGCCTCCGTTTCCACAAGCCTATACGGCAACATCTCCAGGCTGATCAATTTGGCAATGTGCACGTTTAACGCTTGAGCGTGCGGGTGCGTGGCGGCGTACTTGCGCTTGCACTCAAACAGTGGCGCTAGCGACGTCTGGACGCTGCGCTGAGAGACATTGCTGGATGGGGCCGAGGACAGCGGAGGTGAGGGTGTGGGTGCAGGCCAGGAGACGGTAGTGCCTGTGTCCTCAGAGGGGGGTTGGATCTCAGTGGCAGGTTGGGGCACAGGGGGAGAGGCAGTGGTGCAAACCGGAGGCGGTGAACGGCCTTCGTCCCACCTTGTGGGGTGCTTGGCCATCATATGCCTGCGCATGCTGGTGGTGGTGAGGCTGGTGGTGGTGGCTCCCCAGCTGATCTTGGCGCGACAAAGGTTGCACACCACTGTTCGTCGGTCGTCAGGCGTCTCTGTGAAAAACTGCCACACCGTAGAGCACCTTGACCTCTGCAGGGTGGCATGGCGCGAGGGGGCGCTTTGGGAACCAGTTGGTGGATTATTCGGTCTGGCCCTGCCTCTATCCCTGGCCACCGCACTGGCTCGGACTGTGCCCACACCCTGACTTGGGCCTCCGCGTCCTCGCCCGCGTCCATGTCCTCTAGGCCTACCCCTACCCCTCAGCATGCTGTATTACCAGTAGTGCAGAAACAGAACGCTGTAATTAAATGTGCCACTTATTGGCCTGTGGTTGAAGGCTGACTTCGCTTACGGAACGCACAGCAGAGCCAGCAAATAATTTTGCGCAAGCCTGCTGTAACACTTAGCTGGCTGCGTATGAATTAGGAGGACAACTACACCCAGCACAGACCCAGTACACTGAGGACAGTCACAGGCTGCCCAAATAGATTTTTTTCCCCAAATGTTTTTGGAAAGGCCCACTGCCTATATTCAATAAATATATGTCTTCTGTCCCTGCCTCACCACCACTACTGGCCCTGGAGTATGTATAATTACTGCAGGGCGCAATGCTCTGCACGGCCGATATACAAAAAAATAAAAAGTGCAACACTGCAAAAAGCAGCCTCCACACTACTGCACACGGTTAGATGTGGGCCTAAGAAGGACCGTTGGGGTTCTTGAAGCCTAAAATACTCCTAACACTCTCCCTATAGCAGCTCCGGCACCAACAGCACTTTCCCTCATCTATGTCAGAATGCATCTGTGGCGAGCCACGGGAGGGGCCGATTTTTATACTCGGGTGACACCTGATCTTGCCAGCCACTCACTGCAGGGGGGTGGTATAGGGCTTGAACGTCGCAGGGGGAAGTTGTAATGCCTTCCCTGTCTTTCTATTGGCCAGAAAAGCGCGCTAACGTCTCAGAGATGAAAGTGAAAGTAACTCGAACATCGCGTGGTACTCGTCACGAGTAACGAGCATCTCGAACACGCTAATACTTAAACGAGTATCAAGCTCGGATGAGTACGTTCGCTCATCTCTAGTGCCTAGAGTTTAATGGTGCCCATATTTTGCAAAACAATGCCAAAATTTGCCCACATCAGTATCCAAATTTTTTACTATAAACCATATAAATTGTCTAACTAAATAGTGGTTTACAATGTTCATTCAATCTCTACAGTCCCTAGATATTACTACAGGTACACAGTCCCCACAATTACATAGTAGATACCACTTATTTCACCTTTCCTTTTCCCATGTAGCTTACCTCCCCTTCTTATTTCCATAGACATCTTAAGAACTATGCCATTTTCATGGACATTAGGTAGGTAAGGTTAGTCTTATCCACATTATTACTTTTGGGTCAGTACAAGTCCTAATGGCCCTGACAACTATCGAGACCTATGTGAATGAGGTAAATGGAAAAAAATATGCATTTCTTACCCCAGGATTAGAAAAACATGGACGCTTTCTTATAGAAACAGCATTTCACCTGTCGATATTTTGTGTCTGGTATTGTAGCTCAGCTCCATTGTGGTGAATGGAATCAAGATACAATATCACACAAAACTTGTGAACTCATGTGAAACTTTTTTTTTAAGAAAGTAGCCTGGATAACTCCTTTTAGGGTAATTTCACATCCAGGTTTTGTGGCATGCAGTTTTTTCAAATTAAATCCAGTAATGGATGCAAAAGATTTGGGAAATATAAAGGAAGGATTTCTCCTTTCTGCTGGATCCGCTTCTGGCTTTGGCTCAAACATTTGCCGCAAAGACCTGTGTGTGAAACCACCCTCTAAACCTACTTATTACAGCTAAAACCCCGAATTAGCTGTGCAATCCTATATTGTATATCCTTATCCTGGTAAAACCTTATTCTTCCACATTGCTCCATTTAAAATACTAGAAACACAAGAACAAAAAGTTTTCTGTATTCATTTTCATGAATCAATCACAAAAAAATGTGACCAAGTCAGGAACTTTTAAGGATGTGTTGATGACCAGTGGAACAAACGTTCAAGGAATGTTCACTCCTGATCACTGGGCAGTGTAAATATCCCAGCTAAGAAATGAGTGAGGCTTTATTCACGCGAGCATATATCGGCCGCCCATTCACACCTGGCCGATACCCGCTGCCCATCTGATGCATTGGTTTACAATGGATCAGTTCAGATGGGCATATTACCGCGGCATAAAAGCGCCCGGTTGGCCAAGATAGCGCATACGAGCGCATTTCAGGAACTATCTTCCTGGCCGGAATACATTGGCCACTGCCATACACTCCTATGGGAGCCAATGGCAGCTGCCGGAGAAGGGAGGTGGGAGGGAGTTTAGCAGCATGTCTGCTAAATGCTCACCCCCTTCCCTCCTTCTGTCTGCCCCTTGCCAGCTGTTTGCAATGGGGGTGGACGGGAACTAGTTAGCACACTAGCTTCCACCCCATCCCAACTGCTTCCCTTGCCAAGAGCTGGCGGAAAGGGGTAAGGTAGTTCAGCAAAGCTAAACTGTCTCCCCCCCCCCCGCCCGACGGCAATCTAGGCTCGACGTGGACCCAGGCCATCTAAACCGGCGCACACACGGCAGATTTGTGCGCCTGTTCACACATTTTTATGGCACTGGCGGGCGTACGTAAAAACACCTATGTTCGTGTTAATAAGCCCTTAACAAGTATTTGTGAGGTGCTTTTAGACTAATAAAACCTGAAGAACTGATTGTGATAATGTAATTCTATGTTACATCTATTTGAGTAAATGTTTATTGCTTGACTGCATTTTTTATGTGGCCATTTAAATCATCATTTATCGGCAGCACATATCCCGATGGAAACGGGGTGTGCTGCCAACAATAGTTAAACTGTATGTGAATGAACATTTATGCCTTCAATCATTCAGTCACATTCAGTCATGATAATTGCTCCATGTAAATAGAAATATTGAGCGCTGATTAGCATGGTGCTATCATCAATCAGAGCTTGTTATGGGTAATAATTCTGCCCTTGTAAAAGGAACTTTACTCAAAAAAGCCAAGAAATTGAAATGTGAATTGTTCCTGGTCATTAAAGATATTTAGAGAAAAATTTGAAAGCATTTGTAACCTATAGGACTTCTTTTTGCCATGTGATGTATGCAGGTCAGTCGTACTCTGCTTGCCCAGGACTTGGGTGCAAGTATGTTCTTCCCAGGCTCCTGGGCACTTTAGTAGAACATCAAACAACACAGAAAAAGGTATTTCCTAGCAATGATGGTTGTAAACGTAGGCATCATCAGCAAATAGAGTTACCAATTCACAAATTATATTATTTTTAGCGTCCTGTGTGTGTTCCTGGCTCAGACTTTTTGGCCTTTTTGGTCTGTTTTGAATCTTTCCTGATCTCATTTCTTAATGATCCAATTTACAGAGTTTTACCAACTGTTCTCCTAGACTATTTAACCCTTTCCAATCCAATTTTGAAATCAGGGTTTCCTAAAAGGCTTTCTCTTTTTGCTGTTATCCAACGGTGCCATCTGCTGGCTAAAGCCAGTGTGTGTGCGCCAGAGAGGCTCAGACAGCAGAGTGGCTGGCAATAGATTGTAAGAATACCCTGTCAGATGTCTTCTGACACTGGAGCTGTACACGCTTCAATCAGAATGTAGGAAGACGTCAGACTGTGGATTGGAAAGGGTTAATTCATCATTTAATATCTTATTGACTGCAGTTGCTGTTCTTGCTGACTACAATACTTGATTCAGTATCATATGTGACCAATACACTGATAGCACACTGTATGATGCCAGCTAACATGTCCTGTTGTTAAAGGGCTCCACTTCTTAAAGTGAGTAACTAGCTAGTGTTAGGGTTTATTCACACGAGCATATATCGGCCGCCGTTTTCACACCCGGCCGATATACACTACCATCTGATGCATTAGATTACAATGCATCATATCACACAGGTGTATTCCCGGGGCATAAAAGCGCCTGGGTGGCTAATATAGCGTCGGGCGTTTAGTCCTGGAACTATCTTTCCTAGAAGGAATTTGGACGTTGCCATAGACTCCTGTGGGAGTCTATGACAGTTGCCGGAGAAGGGAGGTGGGAGGGAGTTTAGCAGCGTGACTGCTAAACTCCCTCCCCCTTCTCTCCTCCTTGCCGTCCGTTTGCAATGGGAGGGGGCGGGATGTGGCGGGGCTAGTTGGTAATTTCCCGTCCCGTCTCACCCCATCCCACCCCATTCCATTCCTGGCTGCCGACAAGGGGCACAGAACGGGCGGAAGCTTAGCGCACTAGCTCCTGCCCCATTCCACCTCCTCTCCTTGCCAAGAGCCAGTGAGGGGGAGGGAGAGACAGCTTAGCAGAGCTAAACTGTCACTCCCCGCCCAACGGCATTGCGGGCTTAGCGTATATGCGCCAGATCCGGCCGATCTGAACGGGCACACAAATGTTAGATTTATGCACTCGTTCACGCGTTTTTACGTCGCTAGCGGGCGAATTTAAAAACGCATACACCCGAGTAAAAAAGCCCTAAGGAAGTGGAAAAAAGCCTAGGGAGGACTAAATAGCACCTGATGCCAGCAGACTACTGACCACCTGAATCAACGTTTAATTAAAAAGGGGGTCTTATAAGTGAATATTGCAATCCACTGGAATTTTTCTATTAAATTATTACTAGTGATAGTCAAAATGGAGCAAGTTCAAATGTTAGTCAATTAAGTTCATAGCTTTCTTGCAAATAGTGTATGAACCCTTATACACATGTCCTGTACAATTGGCAATATCATTGCATCATACCAATACTGACTTACTTGAACATATTGTACCTATGGTTAATATTTATGCAAAGAATTTGCCACCTAACTGAAGAGTTGTAAACTTTATTTTAAAGTAAGCTTGCTCTCTGGAATCACTCGTGGCTTAGATTCGGGTTTCTATTCTCAGAACATCCATGCATTTCTATTATTACTATAGACTGATTATCGCCCTTTATTAACAAATGCCTGTAATCTGTGTGATGCCAGCTAACACATGCCCTAATTCAACCCAACTGTGAATTTGATAAGCTAGGTGGTGCTAGATATAGCCTTAGGCCAGCTTCATACAGGCGTATTTGCGTGTTCAAAATTGGCGCACGGAATACACAGTCTATAGAACCCATTTCAATCAGTTCATTCATATGTCCGTATTTTGTGCACGCATTTTGGTTGCTCAAGAAAAAAACAGCATGCTCTATCTTTATACGTATTTGTGCACAGAAGGTCCCCATAGATGTCAATGGGGATCAGCAAATGCATGCACGAGACACAAGGTGATCCTTGACTGCCTTAGGCCTCTCTCACACGGGCTACAAAAGAGCGAGATTTTGTAGTGATGCGACATCGCTACAATACACGTGTGTGAAGCTCATAGTTCCCAATGGGTTCTTTCACGTAAGAGATGTCTTGTAGCCTGAAAGAACCTGTTGGAAACCATGGGCTTCACATACATGCGTTTTGTAGCGATATCACATCGCTACAAAATCTAGTGATTTTGTAGCCCATGTGAAAGAGGCCTTATTCTGCTAGAAAAATAAGACATCTGGATCTCATCAAGAATAATTAGCCATTTCAACTGGTGCGTCTTTGTTTGCTGCGCGAAATGAACATGCCTTGCGGGTGCAAAAAGTACAGTAAAATACGCTTACGCTCGTGTGAAGTCGGCCTTAGACCTCACCTCCAAATCTCGTAAAATTTCCTTGCTTGATTTTAGACATGTGGCGTAAGATCATTGCAAACTAATGAGCTTTACATTCATTTCGAACCTTGCTGCAAGAAAAAAAAAAAAAGAGGAAAAGTAAAAAACTACATCTGAATCGATTGAAAATTTTAATGAAAATGAGTTTATATTGTGCTTCACATCGTGTGCAATAATTGATATATATATATATATATAATATATCTATATAGATATATATATATATCTGAACATATATATATATATATATATTTAGAGAGAGAGAGATAGGTATATGAATAAGCAGTAGGTAGGTGAAGAAGAAAGGATCAATTATAACTAATCTGTTTAATCGTAGATTTAGGCAACGCTATTATATCATTATTTATTGCACATGGACATAGATCACACAGCACTTACTATAATAACAATAATATTCTCAAATCTCACTGTTCACTTCCAATGTTTCAGCATTCTCTTCTGACTGGTAGAACACCCCCAATTATCCTAGAACTGAAAAGTTACAAATGGCTTGGAAAATGATTGTTATTCTATGTTTTGTGGGATAACTGCATGACAGAAGTTAACAGACAAGGAAATGAAGAAAGGAAGTGCAGACACTAAAAACAAATTACAGTGTGATCCGAAGGGAGCAGTATAATATAATAGGATAGAAATTTGGAATGGCTGACATTTTTGTTAAACTCTGTTAAAAATTGTAACACGGGAGACATAGGATACCATGTTCTGCCAAAATATTTATGTGCCTCGAAAGAGAGCGTGGCAGAACTTTGGATAAGAATCTGCTCCTGGTAGGGTTGGCTAATAAAAAACGTCAAATTTATTACCTTCTGACTGCTAATACTGCCCCAGATGTTCAACCACAAAACACACAGGTTAACCAACCAAGGAACTTGAGTAGAGGGAGAAACATTAATAAGCTAGGACCTTCAAAATGTATCTTTTTCCAAAGAAAGCACACTGCGAAACCAAAGAATAAACAATTGTTCCTCGGAGATAGCCCCTTCCTCTCGAAAAAGGACAGAATTCATTTTAGAAAGGGTCACGTTATTGTCAGGTCTTTATGGTAGATACGAATACAGTTTGCTTTTCTAGACTACATAAGAACATTTGCGGTAAGATTATCCGCCTAGCTACCTCCTGATGCAAGTTTCTACAGAGTTTTATTTCATTCCGTGGACATCAAACATATACAAACTTTAACACTTAGTTTTTTGTAATATAAAGCCTAAACCCAACATTACTCATATCACAACTTTTGTGCACTTGCATCTAACAGAATTTTAGTGCAAAAGCTTTTCTAGAAAGATCAGAACCTACAATTTTTTTCTCCTAGTTGTCCACATCCATTCATAATGGGGACGATGGAAAATAATTTTTTTTTACCTCAATTAAAGATCGGCACTTTATGTCAATTTTTCTAACGCCCTTTTTAAACATATCTATGTAGTATCAGACCAGTATTATACATGATAGGATTCATTTTATTGATTCATTAAGATATCAAAAACAGTTGAAAAACAGTGCAAAGATCCAAAGAAATAGGTGGATGAGCAGGAAAACAGCTCAATTAATATAGAACGCATGTTATTATATACAACCAGGCATCACATATCAGTTAGTAATCAAAGGATAGCCTGATGAAATGCAAGTGCATTGAGATGAACTAATTAAAGAGAAAAAAAAAACATAAAAATGTTTAAAAAAATACTCTACCGAATGAATATAGAATGTCAATAAAGAGAATAAGTAATGGGCGCACTCATATGTTGTTGTTATGGGGTTAAATATAGATGTTGCTATGAGCAACATTTACAGACGTGACAACACTGGACCTTATTTATCAAAACTGTAAGGCTCCCTACACACGGTCAAGTGCGATGTTGGGCTGTGAAACTCAGACTGATATCATGCTCATAAGTTTGCGATGTACTGGCTGATGTGAGGCGTTTTTCTGTCAAAAATGTCTCCCATCACTTCGGTGAGGTTGCAATCCTCCAGCGCGGCTTTCAGCCTCGTCGGAGGGTTGGCAAGTGTTTCCTATTGTTTTCAATGGGAAACCTCACATCGCATCCGTATGCACATCGCAAGCTGTGCAATGTGTTTTTCAGCCCCATTGAAAACAATGGGCAATGCGTTTCGAGGGAACACCCAAAGATAGGACATGTGCTTTTTTTTCTCCCAGATCATGATGCAATGCGTGGAAAAACAAACGCTCATGTATATGGCCAAAAATGCAATACCTGATGATCTGCAAAGCAGACACAGTCGCCATAGGCACGATCGCCATAACGCAGGCACAATTGCCACCGGCACAATCGCCGTAGGGCAGGCGCCACCGCCATAAACCCTAAAGGTATGCAGTCAGCCAGACTATGGCGTGGAGGAGCAATATGTTCAATGCAGATTAATATGCAGTCACCCACTCAACCCGGCCTAGATTGAGGAGGAGTGACTGCATATAATCATAGCCTGCACATGTGAACGATACCAAAGACGCCAGCCAAAGATACAGGATATCAACTCTCACTGATGTAACAGCGGGTTGCCCTGTATCTCCAAAGTGACCCACACTGGCTGACATCTTGGGCTCCCTGAGCAACTCTAGCAAACTACATACCAAAATACTAATGCATACTAATAAATGCGGGTGTTAGTACTGCATTTTGGCCAAAACGCATAAGCTGAGCCCAAGATGAACAAGTTGCTCCTCCACACCATAGTCTGGCTGACTGCATACCTTTAGGGTTTATGGCGGTTGCCCCTGCCCTACAGCGATTGTGCCAGCCTTATGGCGATCGTGCCTATGGCAACTGTGTCTGCTTTGCAGATCATCAGGTATTGCATTTTTGGCTTTTTCAGTGAATAATGTCTCTCTTGTTTTCCTCACCTCTGTGATTTCATTGAAAAGAATGAGGTTCATATTTGTGCGAGTTTTGGGTGGCTCACAACGTACAAATCTCACGTGATTTTCTCAGCCTTGTGAAAACGGCCGAAGACTATCCTTGTTACCCATAACAACCAATCAGCTAAGCTTTCATTTATTAAACTCTAGTGGTAAAATGACAGCTGCGCTGGAATTGATTACTATGGGCAACAACAACAGTCTTAGTGTTAGAAAGTTCCGATAAATGAGAGTCAATTAATTTTTCAAACAAATGATTGAAGAGGATCAATGATATTTAATATTAACTCTTCCCTGCATTGATGCTAATTATTGTTAAGGTCATTTTAAAATGCGCCTTTAGGCTACTTTCACACGGAGTGAGCGCGATTCGTAGCTGTAAATCCAGCTCCCATATCACGCTTGCCATCTATGCAAAAGCCCCATGGATGCAAGGTGTTTTCATGTGAAAACAACCTCACATCACTGCAGGGAAGAAGGGAATCCCTGTCGCGTCTGTCACAGCTGCGGCAGAGGATCACGGAGCTCTCCTATTGCTTTCAATGGCGCTGGTGCTGCCAACCCCAGCCCCATCGAAAGCAATGGGGCTGCAATGTGAGATCACGCAGTCATATAGAACATGCTGCAATGTGTTTTCCGTATAGCATCATATCGTAGTGTCATGCAGGAAAACATCGCTCATGTGTATGACCCCATTCAAAAGAACGGGGTTTATATTTGTGAGAGATTCATGCATCTAAAAACGCACAAATCTTGCACGATTTTATCGCCCGTGTGAAGCCGGGCACTTTAAATGTGGAGGCAATCAACTGTTCAATACGCTAAAGCAACAATATCTTCTTAAACTGCACCTCCAAATATGATGTGTTTTGGCTCGCCCTGGCTTGGAGGGAGAAAGGTTTTCATTTATGTAGAGATTACACGTAACCCTCAGGTTTCCATCTATACTCCAAAAATATACTAACAAATTAAAGAGAATCTATCAGCACTTTTTAACCCCCTCAGGAAAATAGTTAAAGAATACCTGCGCTGAAGTTCATAGCAATTGCATAAACCAAAAGTAAAAAGTTTTAATATGCTGTGCATTGTGATCGCAAGTGCAATAGAGATAGTTCATTCATGTGCAGTGCAACGGGCTCTCCCCAATCACTTCCCTCCAAGGGAAGTTTTTGTAGGTCTCATGATTGAGTGCTAGAGACATCACTAAAAAGCAGAAGGGAGAAGTTCCAGAGCTTTTCTTCCGAGCGGGCAGGTACTCGCTAAGGGCAATGCTCGATCGAGTGATTGCCCTTAGCGAGTATGCTCGCTCATCTCTAGTCAATGTCAAGAGCCCAAGACACTGCACACAAGGGAACCGTCTCCATGGCACTTGGGATCGCAGCATAGTAAAACCTTTTACTATGTGGCTTATGCGGTTATTATGAGCATCAACATAGGCATGTTCTAACTACTTTCCCACCACCTATCTAGAGCTGACAGCAGTTTAGGGAGCCAAAACTGCTAAAAGACTCTCTTTAGCTGATGAATTATTAAATCCTCCGTAGGGTGGCTTCACACAGGGTGTAAATGCTGCAGAATTTCGGCAGTGGATTTTGCTGCAGAAATTTCACAGCATTTACAGTACAAGTAATGAGGAAGAGATTCCAAAAATCTTCTGCACATGAAATGGAACTTCCCGCTATCTGTAGCTGGACTAGTCATGCTGCTGATTTCAATCCTTGAAATAAAAGGGTTAAAATCTGTGGCAGATCTGCAACAAAAACTATGAGCAAATCCACACAGATTTCCAGCATATTTGCTGTGGGTTGTCTACTACGGAACACCCCCAGTGAATAAGCTGTGTATGGAAGCCGCCATAGATTATGGGGAAAAAATGTATTAAGGCATTTCAGACGCAGAAATATTATTTGTCTTGGCACACAATGTACCCAATATATGAAGAGGTGCACGTCTCTTAATATAATAGGTGCCCCTCGGGATCTTCCTGTACCTACACAGTTACACAATATATATTATACATAAATGTGTCAGTCAAGGTTGGCCTCACCCCCTGCTGTGTCCGCTTTTCAGGAAAGTGGCAAATGACAGCGCAAACCGTTAAAATTTGCAAATATTTTATAAACGTGTTTGTTTAAAGTAGAAGACGTGAAGTGTGACAACCTGGGGTGCAGAGAAGGGGGAAATTACTCTTTAGAAACAAAGTGCAAAAGCAATGAATGAGTTCAGCTCATCTAAAGACTTCTGTTATGAACATGTGTGCAAACTAAGCACGGGGCCCACACGATTGTGACCAAGAGAGGACTGGGTATGCACACGGGTTTCTGGCAAACTGAGCCTGTGCTACCGGGAGGTTGAACTGGCCCTACGTAAGCGGGGACATTGCCCCAATAAGGGCAGCCCAGCCGTCTTCAGATCTGGGCCCTAGCTGATCCTAGGACGCATTCACATGCCACATGACAGGGACTGAACAACAGGACCCACAGAGCCAGAATACACAGCAGCCACAATGCAAACACTAATAGCAGATGATAAGCTGAATATAAATGCGAGGTGTTAGCTCGTACATTGGCCAATGAACTTAAGCTGCAAGCCCTGGCAAGGCCCCTCGTATCTTGCAGTCCCTACACTAGCAAGACACATCTACTAGAGGGCCCTAGGGGCCAACCTAGCGCAGACATAGCAAACAAACTCAGCAGACCAAACTGACACAAAATAAATGTACAAACAGACATGAACCGCAAGGCACAGATCACACAGCAAGCTGCAACAGAACAGGTAACAGGACACATGTCACAGATACATCCAAACAGTACAAGACTAGCTTCAGACTGAACAGGAGCTGGGTTTATATGTGAGCACAGACCCAGGGGATTGGCTAGCAGGAAGTACCACACCCAGCTAACTCAATCAATTAACCCTGAGAGTGCTGTGCTGCTGGAAACACAGTAGTACAACATGTCTCAGCAACACACAAAACAACTTCAAGGTGATTTTATCAAGGGCTTTGCTCCAGTTTTTTGGTGGAACGAAAGCCACAGATTGTGCAAAAATTGAGACTTTTTGAGAACATTTCTTTCTATATTTTCACTTCTTTAAAAAAAAATAAATGGGCAGATAAACTACGGAGGGGATAGGGCTGCCATCAGACCAATGGATTTATTGAGTTTTATGTCAGAAAATTGCAAAAATAGTGGCAAAATCTACATCTACCCAGAGCCTGCATAGATTTAATTTTTTTGGTTCACAGACAGCCCTAGATACCTAATAAATCTTAATAAATTTGGCACATCTTGAACGTCTGTCTAAGGAAATCTGCTCCTTGATATTTCCTTGCAGTCGTGTTGCAATCATTTAGTCCCTGAGATTGCCTGCATAAATGAGCCAAAGTATAAAACAAAGCCCGATGTCCCCGGGGTGATCCGGTGTGAAAGATGTATGTGAAGTGGGGGTCCCCGGCCTAAACAGTCACAGAACCCATGGTAATGTTAACTCAGCTCTATCTAAACATAATGTTTAAAATACTTCATAGAATAACTGAATTGCAGGAACCATGTAGCAATTATTTCTGGTCTGCTCTGGAATCTCAACTAGACTTGTTCTTTCAGTTGTGACAAGAGCAGCAACTTTGCTTAAGAAAAAAAAAAGATTAATATACACTAGTTGGAAATGTAAAAATATTTTAACTTTAGCTATTGTGAAAAATGAATCTCATAGAACATTCCAAGAATTCTTTTTTATTGTCTTTGTAAGACTTGGGACTGGATTTTAAATTGGACATGAAAACAACATTATCTGTGAATAGTGCTCTTTCTAGGCCAACTTGTATTAGAAATTCCACTAAATTTATAACTTTTTAAATTAAAAAATGTTTACTTCTTCTTATGTGGACACAATATTTCTGGTTATAGCGGCAATTTTTCGAGATTTTACAAAAATTGTCAAAATTTTAGCTAAAATAAACCACGATTGACTTGCATAGAATCATTTGAATTGAATAATGTAAATTGTAATGTTAAAGCAATATTTCCTTGAGTAACAACCATCACAGGCTTTTCTATCCCAAGGTCTTCTGAAATCACATATCAAAAGACTTAGTTTTTTAGGGTTCTGGAACTTAGGTGTTTTACCAATGTTAAGAATGAATGAGTCTAGGCACCAATTTTGATGAAGAGATGAAATACATAAGTCAAAGTCTCTCTATGGAAATCAATGAGACTTACAGAAACTTGAGAGCCTACAGTTTCTAAAATCCCTGATGACTTCTATGGAGAGGTAGATAAATATGCATAATCATCTATCCATCAAAGTATATCTCCACTAAAAAAAATCATTTGATATGATTCTGTAAAAGCCATTGTTCAGGGGCCAGCTTTAAGATCTTCACCTTTTGATAGAACAAAACAACTAAAACAGCTTAGGCTGTTGACTTCTTTCAACTACATTCGGAGAAACTAAAGATGCTTGCTCAACTTGCACTACAATGTTCAACTCTCCAGTGTAAAGATGGAAAAAGAAGGGAGGAGGCGTTTCAGTTCAAGTTTTTCATAACTGGAGCTATATTTTAAGGTCAGGGTTGGACTCCTCATTGTAGAGGAGAATAATGGGGCTCCCACACCCTAACTCCATAGAAATAATAAAAGGAAATCACTTCCTGGCTTTATCTATATATAACCTAAGTATTGGTAAGGTCAGCTTGTTTCGTGGTTTTACATTTCTGTGAACTCCTGAAATTAATCTCTATTTTGTGTATAATAATTACTAGATATGGAAAGGTTACATTCATTTGCATCACTCCAAATCTTCTATACAAGTGAGACAGCATTATTTAAATAGATGTTCATGATCTTTGTATACGGAGTACATGAACAACTGATTGACATATTCCTAGCACAATGCTGGGACTTGTGAATCTATGAGTAAAGTTATACAACTTCTTAGGACAAAATATTTTAAGAGAAAAAAGAAAAAAGACATTGTCTTGTTTGTCCTGCTATTTGTTGTTCTTTACGTGGATGCCAATTTAACAAATCTTCTGTAATTATTTCCACATGACTATTTGGATCCTTAAACTGAAAAAATTAGAAGGACTTTTAAAAAATGAATAGAGATGAGCGAACGTGTCCGTTACGGACACATCCGCACCCGGACACCGGCTTTGGCGAACACAGCAGTGTTCGCGCGTAAGTGTCCGGGTGCCGCCGGGGGGCGGGGAGATGCGCGGCGGCGCGGGCGGCAGTAGCGGGGAACAGGGGGGAGCCCTCTCTCTCTCCCTCTCCCCCCCACTCCCCGCCGCACCCCCCCGCGCTGCCACGGCGGCCCCCGAACTTTTTCGCCCGAACACTGAAGTGTTCGCAAAGTTCGGTGTTCGGGCGAAAAAGGGGCGGGGCCGAACGTGTTCGCTCATCTCTAAAAATGAACTATGAATTAAATTAATATTTGAACTGGAAAATATTAGAGATGAGCGAACCTACTCGGCCACGCCCCTTTTTCGCCTGAGCACCGCAATTTTCGAGTACTTCCGTACTTGGGTGAAAAGATTCGGGGGGCACCATGGGTGAGTGGGGGGTTGCAGCGGGGAGTGGGGGGGAGAGGGAGAGAGAGAGGGATCCCCCCTGTTCCCCGCTGCTACCCCCCGCTCCGTCACGCCTCCCCCCGCCCCCCGAATCTTTTCACTCGAGTACGGAAGTACTCGAAAATCGCGGTGCTCGATCGAGTAATTACTCGAAACGAGTAGGTTCGCTCATCTCTAGAAAATATGCTTTCTAACTCATTCTCTCAGCAAGACTAGTCATTTCAAAAACTGATAATTCCTACAAATTGTTGTTCAAAATGCCACCTCTGTTTCCTGCCTCTGAACAGTAGGAAATTAGATAGAATTAGATATCATAAATAAAAAATGTTTATGTTAAGTAGACCAACCAGGAGAATATACACAGAGAGGTGGGAGGTTCCAAACTATCTGAACCCCCACTCCCAGGAGGCCTCTGCATCCAAGCAGGTCCCTCTTCTTTGGAATCAACAGTATTTGCATCTGGATAAAATTAGGCTATAAAGTACAGGGTATAGGTTTTATTAGGGTCCTTGCACTGCTGCTTGGTTCCTTCTTTGTGGCATCTGAAAGACACCTACCACAAGGGCTGGTGCTGCTACCACTCTGATCTTTTTTATTTTAAAGAGGAATCTTTGGGGGAATATTGAATCCTTCTTAGTGATAGCATCATCTATCTCTCCTATCGCTATCCTTTGCTATAGTTTAGCTAGCGCTACTATCTAGCAAGTGAGGATATTTCTACTATTCTATTAGACGCTGTGCTAAGAAATAGGTTCCTGATGACGCCGCATTGATTGCGGCAGAAACGCGTTGAACTGCGTAATTTACTGAAAAAAAGCTACGTCTTTATCCTCTATTTACAGCCCCAGGCTGTTTTTTTGCTAGTATTGGTCTGCCGATACCATCCTTTTTTGAAAGGAATCCACCCTAATTCTCTTTTTTGGTTGGTTAGATTGTGCGCAATACAGGGATTTATTTACATCCCAGGCACTTTCTCCTGCTAGGGTGTTATTCTTCGTAGGAGTAATTTCCGTTTGGTCTCTAAAAAATGTGCTAGTGAGGTGAAACCTTTTTCTTCCCAAGCACACTCATGATCATAATCTCCATCAGTAGACCAAGGAAACCTCTGACTAAATCTTGAATATATAAGTGGGGTTGACCCTTTCAGTAAACGGCAGTGGTTACACTATATTCATTACAGGGTAGCCTCTGACTATCGTCTAAGCCGCAAAATTGTCTTTTACTTGATATGAGCCCTCTTTTCTGCTCTTCAGGTGATACGGTATCCCTCATTATACTAGCCTTGTGGGGATTACCTACTGAAGAAGCAACTGGTTTATGTTTTTTTTTTGTGTGTCCCTTTGGAAACTTGAGATTCAAGTTCCTTTTTAATATATTATTTATAAAAAGTTATATTTTAGTTTTCTTCTCGAACCCTACAGTGAATAGTTTGAACTTATCATCAGGTGTTCGTCCTGCTACAGTGATTTTGATAAAATAGAATGAGTTGAAAGACAGGCAACAGAATTATTAGAAGGTCTCAAGGACACAAAGTATCAGTTAAGACTTAAAAAGCTTAATATGTACAGCCTGGAGGAAAGAATGGAAAGGACATGACCGAAACCTTTAAATAAGTTAAAGGTATAAATAAGGTTCAGAAGGGAAGTGCTAAACACTATAAAAGGAGCACAATCTGAGATTAATTGGGGGGGCGAAATTGGAAATAATGTCAAATTATATTATTTTACTGAAACAGTAGGTTTTTTTTATAAGCTGTATATTGTGGCCATTTTCTTAACCAGGGGCACAGTGGAGGCATTTTTCCAATCAAGGGGAAAAGAGGCGGCATTTTTGTGATCAGAGGGCACAATGTAAACATTTTTTAAAATCATAGGGCATAGTGACTATCCTGATCTAGTGATGTACTTTACATTTTGAATTGAGGGGTAGGAAGCTGGGAGATTTTCCAAGGCATGTGCCACACAACTGTCTCTCCTTTTAACCCTTTCCAATCCAATTTGTATCCTGGCTTTCCTAGCGTGCTAGCGTGCTTACTCTTTTTCTGCCGTTCTACAATGGCGCTATATGCTGGCTGAAGCCAGTACTTCATGAGGTGACACGTTGGATAGGCTCTGAAAGCAGAGAGGCTGGCAACATACAGTAAGAGAACCCCGATGGACGTCTTCCAACATCGGAGCTGTACAGCCTTAAATCATAATGTCTTCAGACGTCAGACAGTGGGTTGGAAAGGGTTAAGATATACAGTCTAACTAAATAGACCGCATGCGGAATATTATGATCATTTTATTTTGTTAAAAAAGTAGGAATAATTTTCTAAATTTTCCACAGCGAGCTAAACTGCAGGTATCTTGTACATATATCTTTGTAGTCCAAGTAGAGAACATGTTCAAAATTTGAATCCAACCCCTGCACCCAAATAACTCATACTTAGCCCCTACATTGTATTAGAAGTAGAGGAGGATAGACCATGTCTACCAGACTGGGAATATGATAGTTGCTAAAGAAGGGCAGCAGCAGGCACGTTTTTAAATTTTTTTCCCAAATGTAAGTATATTATTCATCTAACTTGGAATAAAATTTTTTAAGTAGAACAATACTAATAATAACAGTTGATAAATTATTGCATTTATATTAATTTATATTTGGCTGTATTGTATATATTTTGCAGTTAAACCTGACTGTGATTTATTTTACATATCTTAACTTTTAGTAATATCAGTAAAACCTGGTCTCATGAACTGTAGAGTTGTCATGCCCAATTACATGCAACTAATTCTTAGCCTCACCATTTATTCTTCCTTGCTTTACTAATAAGGAAATATTCAAGTCTACCTTTTCCTTCTGTTTTAATGACTTAAATGTCCACCTTCTGACATTTTGAACCCTGCATTGCATGCTGAGAGTGATTTGTGAGGAGTGTTTCCATAGTTAATTATAGACCGTCTTCTGTGACTGAAGTATTTTACATTCATATGATCCTGATATAGTCCAGAGCAGTAGACTAAACCATTTTTAATTTGTCCAACACGTTTTTAGTTAAAGTTCCATCAAATGGGTGGCTGGAACAACTCCAGCATAGTTTTGAAAGTCACTTTGAAGAAGGCGTTTATTGGCAACATTCTCCTTGGTCACTAGAGGAGGCCCCAAGGACCTGAGAAAATTCACATTTGTTGGAATCACAGACAAGGCAGCAAGAGTTTCCAGGCATAAAGTGAAGCCTTGGCAACATGATATGGGTGTCTGAATAATGTGTAAAGACAGCGGTCTATCGGGACACGTTTTCATCACAAAAATGTTTAAAAAGTCTTTCCTGTAAATCACATACTAGGTACTAATTTACAGTAACACTGTTTTCCAGGGATATTTAGTGCACAACCTTGGAATTATCTATCTTAAAAGTCTTTCTATCCAGAAATGTAAAATACTGCTAAAATATGCCACTAAAACAATAATAAAAAATATGAACCTATGAAAACCCATGAAGCCGAGCTGATTAGCAAATTATTTTAATAAGAAATATGCATTTTAAATATTAAAATTAAAACTATTAGTTTAGAGAGTCTAACGGTTGCCGTCAATACTCTACAATTATGCATTATTTCTGCCTCACTGCAGTATCTATACATTGCAACACACATCTAGATATTATATATCTCTCACAGAAGGTCCCATATACACTCATTGTTAAAAAAAATTAAGCACCTAGAAGTAGTTGTCGGAATCAAATGAAACTTTATATGTGTGTGATTGCAACATTTTTATAAGTAAGGGGTTACAATATCACAGCAAAAGTAGAATTTATTGCGTAAAACTGAACACCTGACGTGAGGCTCTAGTACCCTGTTGTACCGCCGCTAGCTTAGATGGAAGCTGTGATAAGGGTGGGCAAGGAGGCTCTGGTACCCTGTTGTACCACCTCTAGCTTAGATGGAAGATGTGATACAGGCCAACATGGAGGCATACAGGTTCCATATGGTATCCTGTGGCATATTGACCCACATTTGCTTTAACTAAGCTTGCAGATTATGCAAATTCATAGGCTGTCGAAGTTGGCATCCCAGATGTTCCCATACATGTCCTACTGGTGATAAATCTGGCAATGGGCAGGCAACAGAAGTGTGGATGCAATCCTATGACACCCTTGTGTGTGTGAATGAGCACTACCCTACTGGAAAATGCCTCTTGGAAGCCACCATGAGAGGCAACACATATGGCTGCAGGATGTCCAGAACATACCACAGGGTTGTCATTGTCCCTTGTACCACTACTATGAAGACAACCCAGATCTACTCCACAGCAGTCCAGTTTTGTCATTCATGACACCACTACAAGCAGAGGTGATGCTGGGTCGGTGTCAAAAGCAGTACACATAATGGGTGCTGAGAGACCAAATATCCTTCATCCAAACACCTGCAAATGGTTCCAACAGACGCCAGGGCCTGTAACAATGGTACCACCTGTTTATGGATATCAGACAATGAAACAGTTGGTCTACTGGTGGTCTGTTGAGGGCTTCCTGAGCCCGGTTGCCTTGCATGAGTGTCCTCATGCATCCACTGATCCCAACACCTCCTAAAAGTCTGGTCAGAATAGTCCAGGTAGTGGGCAATTCGTCAATACGACCATCCAGCTTCTCACATTCCAATAATGCGTCCCTTCTCAGATTCTGTTAACTGGGAAACATCACTTCAATTGCATCGTAGAGGCGTTTTGTTGTCAACAAACAGAAAAACAAGTCCACTACACACAAGTTGCCTCCGTGAGCAATTTTATAGGCCAAGAGTGGAACCACTTTTAGGTCTTCAGCTGGCAAGACCATTAATCAAATCATGTTACAACAATTGTTTTTACATTCTATGATATCAAGGCATGTCTATATGTTGAACTTTACACCCAAAGGCATGACTGGAAATCAAATTCCAACACTTGCTAAATACCATAATATACCTGAATTGTGGATATATACCTACACATGTCTAGTACAGTATATACACACACTAAATAGATATATTCCTATAATTATCTAGCATTTACACAGATTAGTTAGCTAACTCTGTAAATATACATTTTACCATGTTTGAAGATGATAACTCTTTTATATGGGTTAACCCCATTACACATTTCACATATTAAAGTCTATTGTTTGGTCCAGGTTTCTAGCGGATTGCTGTTTTCTGCATGCGATGGAGACCTGAGATGGAGCGCTGGAGTGGAGGCAAAATCACAGTGTGAAAGGAGCCTTATTTTCACCATTCACCCATTGAATTGCAGATGATATGTACTGTATTATTCCTCTATTTTCTCTACAAGTACTGCAATCTATTACAGGATCTCAGATTTACTTTGACATCAGACAATGTAATAATCATTCTCCTGTGATTGCTAGAATGATACATTTTACATTATCTTCTCTGAAAACTGCCTGTAGAATTATTTGGTCATTTTGGATAGTAGGAACTTCAGGCATCCTGTTCACATGTGTGAATTATTTGTGTTTACTTGTGGACTTAAGTTAATGAAGTCTTGTCCCACCTTGTCATTGCTGCTTACCCTTTAATTGTTCTTCACATAGGAACTACATGTCTGTATTTTACCATTTCTGAAGAACCTATTTTAAAAACATTTTTTGAGCAGAACACAAATAATAGCAAACAGGCAATAACATTTCTGTGAGGATTTAATGAGTCATGAGTTGTTCTACTGTATGTATTGTACTTACAAGCATTGGTAAGAATTAGATTATAGTGAGTTAAAGGAGATGTCCCGCGCCGAAACGGGTTTTTTTTTTTTTTAACCCCCCCCCCCGTTCGGCGCGAGACAACCCCGATGCAGGGGTTAAAAAAACCACCCGCACAGCGCTTACCTGAATCCCGGCGGTCCGGCGTCTTCATACTCACCTGCTGAAGATGGCCGCCGGGATCCTCTGTCTTCATGGACCGCAGGGCTTCTGTGCGGTCCATTGCCGATTCCAGCCTCCTGATTGGCTGGAATCGGCACGTGACGGGGCGGAGCTACACGGAGCCCCATTCAGAAAAGAAGAAGACCCGGACTGCGCAAGCGCGGCTAATTTGGCCATCGGAGGGCGAAAATTAGTCGGCACCATGGAGACGAGGACGCCAGCAACGGAGCAGGTAAGTATAAAACTTTTTATAACTTCTGTATGGCTCATAATTAATGCACAATGTACATTACAAAGTGCATTATTATGGCCATGCAGAAGTGTATAGACCCACTTGCTGCCTCGGGACAACCCCTTTAAAGGGGTATTTAATCTGAGACTTTCATGACATATCGACATGATATACTGTACCACAAAAGTCTGATAGATGTGCTTTCCACTTCTTGGACACACAACAATCACAAGTTCTGGGCTTGGCCGGTCTGTATGCATTGGCCTGGAGTGGTTAAGAGTTGTGCCCCTTTGACACGGGCCAAAGATCTCCAAATGTAATAAGGAAAAACACCTATATTACAACATCCAATCGGTCAGTACTTGGGCAATAATACCACAAACCTGGAGTCAAACATGGCAATTTAGCATTTCAACAGAATGTATGTTGATTGAACAAAGGAAGATGACCAATTTATTGCCAACGATTTGGAAAATTAGAATCAGACATTTTTATTGTTAATTTTCTTATAGCCTGTAGTCAATTTAAGAGATGGTTGATTACACAGAAAAAAAATGTTAATTTGTATAGAGATTACTGAGTTATTGTTTAAAAATGTCTGGGTCACCTACCATTTCATCTCCTCAGATATCTTCGTTATATCTTGAGGCTAGGTCATCAATAGTAAAAGCCTGAAATAACTCCTTAATCTTTGCAGCTTGTCATCAGGAATCTCCCCAATATAAAGGATTTCCAAAAGCATACAAGAGCTGTCTGCTCTTATCCGCACAGTGCAGTTTTGATGCGGTTCATTCATCTATTAATTCAATTTGAAAGAGAAGAAAAGAATTATAAAGTGTATGTATAAAAGTTGATTAAAGAAACATAAGCAGATAACACATAGAGATAGAAAAAAGTTTCTTCCATATTAAAAGTCAGAAAGAGCTGCTGGAAGCTGGTGAGTCACTTTCTATCTCGAGAACAAGAACTTCTTCAGTGACATGTACAGTATACACAGAGTGCAGTACAAATAACATGGAGCTGCTCTTATATGGTGCCTGATAAAGCAGCTAGTCAAAGGGGTATTGTAGCCTTACCAAGTATGTCTAAAACAGTATATATATATATATATATATATATATATATATATATATATATATATTATATATATATATATATATATATATATACGATGCATCGAAGAAGAATGAGAAATGACACTGGCATGTTTCTAGTAATTCTTCTGCTTTATTGTTGCACTGCAAGAGGTTATATAGTTTGACAACCCCCACAAGATTAAACAAGTAAACGATTCAAAATCTGCAGCATGTGTGATACTTCTATCTTAGTAAAACACTGCAAAGGTTATATGACAAAGCTGCATGCTCAGCATCTGGGACCCTGTTACGGTAGTAAAACTACAATACGTCTTTTACTCATGTATTTCTTGCACATGACAGTACTGCATAAAATATAATTCAATACTTTCACACAGCTCATTCTAGAACAGGTAGAGGGTAGTACAGTACAAAAGAGTTTCTGTATATAGTAAAGCACATTTAGTACAAGTAGAGAGCAGAACAGTGTATGTTATACAAGTAGAGAGCAGTACAGTGTATGTAACATGGGTAGATATAGTACAAGTAGAGAGCAGAACAGCGTATGTTCTACAAGTAGAGAGCAGTACAGTGTATGTCACATGGGTAGAGGGTGGCATTGCACATAGTACAAGTAGAGAGTAGACAAGTATACCTAGTTTTGAACTGTACTTCAGAGAGGCAGGATAAACAGTCAATAATTGCATGCACTTCAGTAATAAAGTAGACCTGCAGTGTATGAATAAGGGCTTTGCCATCTAAAGGCCCATTTAGACACAATGATTATCGCTCAATTCTGCATCCTCCGCTGGCAGCGCTCGGCTATTTAACAGCCGGGCGCTCCCAGTGGGGAACAGCTATATGCAGAAGACAAGCGGGGACACCCTGCTTGTCTTCTGCATTCTCTACACCGAGCGCTCGGCTATATAACACCAGGACACTGGGACCCGGGGAACAGCTGTATGCAAAAGACAAGCGGGGACACCCTGCTTGTTTTCCGCATCCTCTGCTGGCAGCGCAAGGTAATTGCTCATCTTGAGCAATCATCTTGCGCTGTAAATGACACAACGATGATCGCTCAAAAGTCGCTTGAGCGTCATCTTTTGAGCAATTATCGTTGTGTCTAAATGGGCCTTAATTAATGTTGCACATCTTCCTGTCTCGCTTTACAATCGCACTGATCAAACGGCTTTCAATACTAAGTTTTTTCAGTGTTACATATATGAACATGTCAAACATCACAGCCATACAAAATAACAGAGCACTTTAGAAATATGTCATTAGTTTGGATTTTTTTTACAAATACCTCTAGGAGAAGTCATCATTATCATTATATTGTTGGGCTAATTGAATCAAAGCACTGAGGAATTTAAGTAGAACATTGTGTTGCCAGCACAATAATTATGTATTATAAGTTCATTTTTCATTCTTGATTTGACACAATTAAAAGTTCCAAGCTAAATGTTAGACTTCGAGTTCAGTTTATCAACATGAGGTATACATGAGGGGAGCGCGCCGCTTCTGCTATAATAAAGTAATTAGGACTGTGTTATAACTTAGCATACACAGCAGACATATCTTCTGTAACATGGGATGTGAAATATTTTCCTGGCTTTCTGGGAATATCATTTTAAATATTATATTTCAGATTTCTGATTGCAGAGAAAAATGTTAATTTCCCAATTATGCTCATTAATATGGACAATTCCGCAGTGTGAGGTTAAACGCTGTTGTAAAAACATTTCTTTTTTCCCAATGCACATGTATCAGGACTATATCTTGGCAAATTGCAACACATCAGATTCCAGAAATATGCCAGATCTTTCCATTTTCTCAGTATTAAGTCTCTTTCAAACGTGTCATGGCCACAGTGCGGCCGAAAATCACATGCATAGGCGCATAAATCTGCCGTTTGTGCGCCCGTTCAGGCAGCCAGGGCCCGGCGCATATACGCCAAGCCCGCAATGCCGTTGGGCGGGGGAGACAGTTTAGCACTGCTAAACTGTTTCCCCCTTTCCGCACCCTTGCCAGCTCTCGGTAAGGGGAGGAGATGGGACGGGGCGGAAGCTAGTGTGCTGTGTTCCTGCCCCCTCCCGCCCCTTGTTGGCAGCCAGCAATGGGAGGGGGCAGGGTGGGGCAGGAGCTTAGCAAATAGCTCCTACCCCCTCCGATTGCAAACAGACAGCAAAGGTGGAGAGGAGGAGAGAAGGGGGAGGGAGTTTAGCAGTCACACTGCTAAACTCCCTCCCACCTCCCTTCTCTGACAGGTGTCATTGGCTCCCATAGGAGTCTATACAGCGGCCAACCTATTCCAGCCAGGAAGATAGTTCCAGAACTATCTTTCCTAGCAGAGAAATAGAATTAAAACTGAAATGAACTGATCCTTTCTTTCCCCATTGACTTCAATGGATTTTCAAAAAATTGAAAGCTAAGCTTTCTATTTGCTTTCCATTTTTTTTTAAAAGAGAATAAACAAATAGTCAACTGTTTTGTAAATTCATAGTCCAACTATAGACAGATCATTCTATATATAGTATACATGCAGCATACAATACCTATCTCCAGATTTCTTGGCATATTGGGTATTGCAGTTGCTAGTGAGCAATATCTACATAGCCTTATGTTAAACTGTATTACTAAATGTAAAGCGTTGCAGCACAATATTACTAAAAGATCAGTCATGAATGAAGAACTCCTTTATCTGTAAGTTTTACTAAGCAGTGACCTAAGTAACTTCTGTAACTTTATATATACATTGCTTTACTTAGATTGTGCTGATCCGAAGATACAAGCCATTTAACAATCAAGAGCAGCAATCACAGTTCTACTGGCATCAGAGCAGCAATCATCAGGCATTTCCTGCTGTCTTAATTTCTGCATAGAGCCTGCATTAGTTTTATGCCTACTGGGAAGTATAGCTTTAACACCAATATATGGTAATCTGATGTAGGAAAAACCAACCTTCCCACTGCATTATCGGAGTGTAGACTAGCTGTTAGGGATGTGTTTGAAGACAAGCTTGTCAAATGTTTCTAGTAGCAAATTGCGAAATTAAAATTTCTTCTCTGAATTATAGTACAGGCAAAAACAATAAAAAAGTTGATTGTATCTGTATATAAGATATAAATGGTCTTCATATGCTTTGAATATAAAGTTTATATGGTTCTTAATATTTTACACATCAGTCAAGATAACTTTCACATAGACTACAAGATGCCTTTAGGCTGGTTTAACATCTACGTTGGAACCTTCGGTCGGAGGTTCCACGGCATATCTGGCTCGAAATAGCTCTGCTACATGGCTAGAACTTGCTCAGCTCTGCTACATTCCTAGAACCTGCTCAGCTCTGCTACATTCCTAGAACCTGCTCAGCTCTAATATAAAGAAATGCAAAACAGTGAAAATAGGGGGGGGGGGTGGTTTAATTTTTCCTGCAAATATCTTCCGTGAAGCCCCAATAAGTTTTAATTGCCCTTTCTGACAAATTGTGTTCTGGACTTTCGCACTATGAAAATAAAGGTGATAAGCAGTAAACATATAGTTAACTTTTTATTGCTTTCTTCCAGAACAGCCATTGTTTCCTGCATACCAGGAATCCCCTATGACCTTCACCACTACAACTGGTTACATTTGCAAAATCTTCACATCAGATTGCGACCACTTGCCAATATTTTACTTTACGTTATCAAGTAAAAACAGATCATCTTGCAAAAACGCCGCAGAATTCATTTAGATTTCCAAAGAAAAAAGTCTGGGTGGTAAATGATTAGTGTTGAACTGTGTCTTGAGTTATACTTCAATGTGTTTTTTGGTTTTTTTTCATTTTTATTTTTCGGTGACACGCCAGTAGTCTTGACACAGTTGCTAGAATAGTAGTTAGTATCCAGCATGACAATTTAAGGGATTTTACAAGATTTAAGCAATTTGTATGCTTAACATTTTGGCCAAATGACTATTTCACAGCAAGGTATCAGCCCAAGAGTCTCCAGAGTCCAGTCATGACCCAGTGAAGTAATGGTATTCAAATAAACCTTCCTGGGCTTGTTTTTCTTGGCCACTTCACCTCGTCTCCAGCAGACACGTTTGTAATTTTATGGTTTGTCTTGTAAGCAAAACAGATCATCTCCAAAACCATTCCCTTTTTTGACATTAAGTTGATTAAAACGTCTCTGATTGTATGAAAGTGTACTTAGAAAACTGGGGAAGTGAGAGCTTATGCAATCATTTTGGTCACTTGAATCTAGATTCACACCTAAAGTAAAGAAAAAATAGTAAAACAGTGGCAATACACTGCAATAATGCATAAAAACTTGTGCATAAAAATATACCATGCACTGGATAACCATTAATTGCAAAAACACCAACAGCAAGCAATCCATGCAGATATATGTTTCATGCCAATGAAAATTATGGGGGACATTTATTAAGACCGATGCTTCATATGCTGGTCTTCATCTTATGCGCTTTTGGTGTAAATTGTATGTACATTTTTCAGTTCAGGGCGGTCATGCCCCCTTATCGGGAAAGGGGTGCGGAGTAGCGTACTGCTCAAAAAGTCATACAACTTTTGTGCAAGCTTGCCTTGTGCAAATTGTGTACCTATTTAGTGCTTAAAGGGGTTCTGACATGAAAAAAAAAAAATTGTACTCACCTTGCCTGGCCTGGCCCGATCGCCAGGCATGTCCCCTCCAGCCGGCATCTTCTTCTGTGCCTTTAAAGCAGAGCAGGAGCGGTCAAAAAGACCGCTTCCTGCTCTGGTCCGTCCGTCAGGCACTTCCGAGGTCAACGGACGGACCGCACAGTGCTTGCTGTGGGCGGCCCGTCCGTCCTGCTGAACTCCGGAGTGCTGAGCATGCGCAGTGGAGACGCGGCCCGTCCTGACTCCTGTCAGAGGGCACCTCTCCACTGCGCATGCGCGCGATCCCGGAGCGGCGCGGCTGCTGGAGGAAGAAGACTGCCTGCCGGGAGGCATACTAGCACTTTCTGCTTAGGTTAAGCAGCGCTGCTGATTAGAGCCACCTGATTGGCTCTTCGGCACCACGTGACTGCACAGCGTGCACCAATCAGGTGGCTCTAGTCAGGCTGCTTAACCTAAGCAGAAAGTGCTAATATGGTGCCGGGAGATGACCCCCCGATGTCAACAACAACAGGAGAACAGGTAAGTATAAGATTTTTATGCTTTAGCAGCCATTAACCCATGGGTTCCCTGCGTCCATTAGGCAGACCAGGGAACAATGGCTGCTAAAGCATAAAAACATTATTCATGTCAGAACCCCTTTAAGGGTGGCTTCAGATGAGCGTGTATTTTGTGCATGCATATGCCTACACAAAAACACGCGTCTATTAGCCCCAATGCATTGCCTATGGTGTGTACACATGTTCGTGCTTTACAGGCGTGTGCCTGCAAAGATAGGACATGCGTGCACCATAGGGAATGCACGCATTGTTTTCAATGGAGCCGCGGCTGCTACCGACGGCTCCATTGAAAACAATGGTCTGCCGGCACCCATGCATTCTTTTTTCAGGGAAGAGGTGCTCAGCCAATCGCAGGCAGCTCTCCCCGAATGAATGACAGGCGAGAGCTGCCTGTGATTGGCTGAGCACCTCAGCTAATCACATTCAGCTCTTTCAGCAGGATTTTAAATCGCCGCCTGCTGATAGATCAGCACCAGAGAGCAGGCGACAGCAGAGAGAAGACGCGGCTGAGCCCCGCAGCTGAAGGGAGGCAAGTATGTATTTTTTTTTTGTTTTATAAACCACTTTTACTGGATTTTCAGGGAAGGGCTTGCTTATATTTAAAGTCCTTCCCTGAAATCAATTGACGGGGTGCCGGCAGCAGAATCCTCTACCACAGCTGTCATGTGTGACAGCTGCGGGAGAGAATAGAAGAATTCCTCTGCTGCATCTGTCACAGATGTGTCAGATGTAACAGCAGGGAATTCTTTTAACTAGCGGGGATGAAGGAAACATCTGCCACATGCGGCAAATGTGTTCTTCATCCCTGCGGGGGTCACGGCAGCAGCGGACAGGTAAGTATATTTTTTATTTAATTTTTTTTTACACTAAAATTCTTGTTTTTTAGGGAAGGGCTTATATGTAAAGCCCTTCCCTGAAAAAGAACGCAGGGGTGCCAGCAGACCATTGTTTTCAATGGAGCCGCCACCAGCACCCATGGCTCCATTGAAAACAATGCACGGACCTGCATTCACGCGTGTTTTTGCACGTACATGGGTGCGCATTTATGTACGTACCTATGTACGCACAAAAACACGCTCGTGTGAAGCCACCCTAAAGGGGTTGCTAAATCTCCTGCTTTGTTTGCCACTTGTTGAGACACAAAATAACTTGCAAGTATAATGTCATTTATCAGGGCTGCAGCCGCTGACTTCCCTCACTTCCTCCTACTGATGGTAGTAGTCCTAGTCTTCCTGTTTTAATCCCCAGAGGCAATGCTGCAGCCCTGTTAACCATCTTCTTTTTGTATGCCTTCTGAAGGCTTTCACGTGTGCTCAGTAAGAAGAAGGTAGGGTGGAGCAAACCCAACTGTATAAGAGACTTGGGTCCTAGATGGATACCTAGAGACTAAAAGCCTTAGAGAGGGTTGTGAATATGGAGTTAGATGAATTCTGGAGGTGCTATCAACCAGAAGAACCCATTAATGGTGGACACGCCAGATATGTGAGAATCTAAAGGAAAAAAAAATGGTAAACAGGCGCGACTCTCCATAAAAGGTAATGGGATGGTAGGGTGAACCCCTTCATCAGTAAAGCTGGGTAGGACATCACTCTTGGGACTGAAGGAATGTTGATGCCAGTGGCAGAAGGATCTGGAGCTAGGAAAACCAGAAAAAGTGGAAGAACCACATTGCTTCAGTCCCAAGAGTGATGTCCTACCCAGCTTGACTGATGAAGAGGTTCACCCCGAAACTTGTATCTTATGCTGGTTTTTAATTAATTTAATAAAAGAGAAGTTGGATATTACATCCTACTGTCCTGCTACCTTTTCTGGAGAGTCACGGCTATTAACCAGTTTTTCTTTCTTTAGATTCTCACTTCATGTGCGCTCAGTCCACCTTTTAAAGGGCTAGTACACACACTCAGCTTTTCTGTCCCCAGCTAAGCTTTCTCTATTAAAGACTTCCTCTTGCATCAGAAGGTATCAAAATAGTCAGTCCGTATAATGTGCAAAGGTGTTTAGTGTTTTGACTGTTCTCTAGATTTTGATCTATGTCTGTCTAATCCAGATTTTCCTGACTTCTCTACTCCTGATATCACCTCTGTTTCACAATCTTCTCTCTGTCAAAACCCTCCAGTACCATGTTATTTTAAACCTGATCAAGCTGCGTCACTTGCCTTCTATCTTAGACTATTTATGGGTAATGATCTGGGATTCAATGCAGCAAAGATTAGATCCTAATTGGTAGTGTTAAAGGGTGGAAATTAGGGATCCCCAGGTGTCGCTTTTGGATTTAGCTTTAACCCTTTCCAATCCAATTTATATCCTGGTTTTCTTAGGGGGCTTACTCTTTTTCTGCCGTTACACAACGGCGCTATATGCTGGCTAAAGCCAGTACTGCATGAGGTGACACATTGGATAGGTTCCGATAGCAGAGAGGCTGGCAATATACAGTAAGAGAACCCCGATGGACGTCTTCCAACATCGGAGCTGTACAGCCTTAAATCATAATGTCTTCAGAGGTCAGACAGTGGATTGGAAAGGGTTAAGCCAAATTGGTTTAAAGGCACAGCGGAACAACATCCACTGCCTTGACATATAAAACTGGAAGCAAAAGATATATTGTACGCAGCAAAGTTGTTAGAGCTTGCTGCTGGGATCTGTGGTTCTACAGGTTTGTCTAGTAGCTCAGCTTCACAGATGTGGTTGATTGTGCTGGCTGGGTGTGGTTTGCTCCTGTGAGCCAATCTCTCAGGACTGTTTCTTATATATACCAGCTCCTTTGTCAGTGTCTCCTGGATTTCCTCTGTATTTTCCTCGTTCTGTATTCCTGAATCTGAATTCTGTCCGTATTCCTGAATCTGAGTTCATTCTGAATTCCTCAATCTGAGTTCTGTCTGTTCTCCTGAATCTGAGTTCATTCTGAATTCCTGGCTGCAGTCCCTCTATCCGAGGAGTCAGCTGCCTACCACTCCAGGATAGGTCTCAGCCTGGTTGGTTGGTCCAGTGATCCACATTCCGTTTATCCGTAATGGTATTCTTAGGCCATAGATCCCTCTGATCTTCTTGGGTGTGAAAGACGTAACAAAAGTGACACAGTATAATATTACTATGTATTGGGTTGTTTTCCGGCCATCAAGATATATGCACTATATATTCATTCTACATTAATATTGTTAATAAGTGGAAGATGCCCCCCATCAATCAAAAATATTTAATTCCTTCTGATCACAGAAGTGTTTTTGTCAATGATAAAAAATTACCCAGTGTGGTATGCTCACATTCCAAGTGTGTGAAAGGAAAGAACAATAGAAACGGACACCATGCCCAGTATGGTTTCATACAGTGTCCACGCAAAACCAAGCAGTACCCACGCAGTTTCATACTTTTTATATCCTCACAGAAACATAGGTCTTGAAAAGTGACATAATAAGATCTCCTGTGCCTAACAGTCCCTAGATAGTCCCATACCTTGCCCACAGAGAGTCAAACAGTACCCAGTGCTTAATTATGCCCTTGGACTTGGCAGGACAAGTAGGACACCTGGGAAAATACTTTGGACTGTCATCCTGGATCTAGAACATTTATGGGGCATATACCCTGTTTCCCCAAAAATAAGACCTACCCTGAAAATAATCCCTATCCTGATTTTCAGGGAGGCTTGAAATATAAGCCCTACTCCAAAAATAAGCCCTAGCTGCATTACGTTAAAAAAAACAATACATTACCTAGCAGGCTCAACCCAGGTCCTCCAGCTGCTATCTGGAGCTCCAGCGCGCTTGCTGCAGTCCTCAGCTGCCCACAGAAGATCGATTACTGGTTACAGGATTTTTAAATCTCCCCTCCAGGAAGTGATGGCTGTGATTGGTTCTCGAGCGCTGCTCAGCTAACCAATGCAGCACTTGATGAACCAATGTGATGGATATGATTGGTTCGTCGAGCACTGTATTATTTGGCTGAGCAGCACCCGAGAATGAATCACAGCCATCACGTTGTGGAGGCAAAATGTATGAATTGGCCAATCAATGCTGAGGCTCAGCCAATGCATAAATCCCGCCTCGACAACACGAAGGCTGTGATTGGTTCACCAAGCGCTGCATTGATTGGCTGAGCAGCGCTCGAGAACCAATCACAACCATCGCTTCTTGGAGGCAGGATTTAGGAACCCTGTAACCAGTAAGCGATCTTTTGTGGTGGCCGAGGACTGCAGCAAGTGCGCTGGAGCTCCAGAGAGCAGCAGGAGGGTCCAAACCAAGCCTGCTAGGTAAGTAAAATAAGAGATCCTGCCAAAATAAGACCTAGTGCCTCTTTTGGGCAAAAATTAATATAAGACAGGGTCTTATTTTAGGGAAAACGATAGTGTGAAAGGTGAAAAGAGATCTCATGCCACACTCCGTCTCCATTGTCTGACAGACTATAACTCCTGTGAGAAAGGACTGATAATGGCTCGGCTGGCTGCCGTCGCTTATATGCTGGACAGTTGTGCCATGTGAAGGTTCCTTTTATCAGTAGTATCATCGATTTTTTTCAGATCAGTTTCTAAGATAGTCCATCATGATCAGCTTTCATAATCATTGAGCTCAATGTGTGACAGAATGAGAAACACAAAAACTAATCTCAAATTGTCATCAGTTTTTCCATGAGTTTACATCAATTGCAGTGCAGAAAAACAGTAAAAGTGATTTATGGCAAACTGATTTGATGTGCTATAAATGTCGGAGCTTGGTTCCTGACCTTGTGTACACATTCACTCTCCGTTACAGTATATGAGAGATAAAGAATAAGCTTAGCAAAGTCAATGTGGAAACAACACATGGCAACCTGCAATGAACAGGGCATGCCGTGACATGAAAATGGAGAATTTTCAAAAAACAAAATTCAAAAACCAAGTGGATACAAAATGTGAACACACTTTTTATAAATCATATCCACATTTCTATAACAGCTGGATGCAGTGGTTTTTCCACTATAGAGGACATGAAGAGAAACACAAAGTGTGAATATCCACACTGTTTAGGTTAAAAACATTGGTTACAGAAAAACCACATCCTCTGCCCACACCGCTTGTTAAAAAGAAACCGCAGGTGTTATTGCACACTATATGCTTATTATGGCAACTCTTTGATCACATGGTAGAAAGGGGTGCACTGTACTCTTCTGGAATGCCTCACACACATTTTGGTGCAAACAGGAAGAATTTAATTTCTTTGCTGAGCTCAATACTTTTAGTAGCTACTGCCCCTTTAAGCGTTATGGTTACAGTCTCTTGATGAGGTACGCAGCTTAAAGGGGTTGTCCCGCGATAGCAAGTGGGGTTAAGCACTTCTGTATGGCCATAATAATGCACTTTGTAATACACATCGTGCATTAAATATTGGCCATACAGAAGTTATACACTTACCCCCTCCGGTGCTGGCGTCCCCATCTCCATGGCAACTACCAAACTTCTCCTCTGGTCGTCGCAACAGTCGCTCTTGCGCAGAGAAGAATCCTCTTCTGGAGGGTCCGGGCTCACGAGCTGCATCCTGGCTCCTCCCCCTTCTCAGCGTCATCGCATAGCTCCACCACCATCACGTGGTGCCGATCAGCCAATGAGGTGGCTGTAATCGGGAGTGGAACTCAGACTGGAGAAGAACATCCACGGTGCACCATGGGAGAAGACCCGCAGTGCACCATGGGAGAAGACCAGCGGTGCACCTTGGGAAATGACGGCGGCCATCTTGGAAGAAGATTTTTATAACTTCATGAAACAGCTTCATGGTGAGTAGAAACGCTCTAAAAAAACGATTTACATGGGTAGTTTGTGATGCTTGCTTAACATGGGGGAATGGGGTGTGAAAAATTTTTAGTTTTGGCCGCGGGACAACCCCTTTACGTTTGTCTGACACATAGAGGGTACAGTGTCTTAAAAGGCAAAACAGAAGAACAGTTGTAATGAATTTGAAAAGTTTCTTAAAGAGACTCTGTCACCATCTTTTTGCAGCCCTCATTGAGAGCACCATACATAGTGCCTGCGAAACTGACTACAGTCATATCTCTGCTGTGTAGATCCCTGCAGTAGTTTTGGAGAAACTTGCATTTAATTAGTAGCAAGGAGACACAAAACTAATCCTGTATATTCATGAGCTGCAGGCTAGCCACACTCACTTCAGCTTCCAGTCACTGATTGGCCGTTCTTCCTCTATGTACAGTAATAGCTAGACAGTCAATCATTGGCTGGAAGGAAGGGTGTGTGTAGCTAGCCTGCAGCTCATGAATATCCAGGACTACTTTAAGTAGTTCTCTATGCAACTGCTGCTACTGGTAAAAGGCAAGTTTCTCCAAAATTATGTAGAGTTGCAAGAGAAAGTAGGTCAACCCTTTGAGATTATCTCAATTATAGATAAACACAATCTAACTGAACTAAAAACACACAAATACTTGTACCATTCTTGTCCTTTATTGAACATGTTGAGTAAACATCTACAATGTAGGGAGAAAAAATAAATGAACCTTTTGAATTCAATAACCTGTAGATCCTCCTTTAGCAGCAATCACCTTCATCAAACATAAGATTTACACAACTTTTAATAGGAATTTGCATCATTCCTCCCTGCAATATGTTTCAGTTCATCAATATTTCTGGGATGCCACAAGAACACAGCCCACAAAAAACATGACTCTCCTCGCTTCTCTGTGTGTGATCAGATTGACTGCAGCCTTTCTCATTCATACACATAAAGACAGGCATATTGCTATAGAGGGGAGCAGAAGTAGCAGTTGCACCCAGACCCTGGTACCTGAGTGCCCCAGAGGCCCTTATGCCACATAACAAGCCAACACTGCTATAAATGATACATGCTAGGTGGCGGCGCTAGTTACAGATTTTTCTCTGGAGCCCAGGAGTTTCATGTTACCCCACTGCATAGACACTTCCTATGTCAGCAAGAAAAAACACCTGGCTGCTGGCCTAAGAAATAGAAAGTTGAATATTTTACTTACTATATGAATAGGCAGTTGCATCAACATGCAACCGTTAACTGGCAGAATTATGGGGGGAAATTGGAGTTATTCTTTAATTTTGAGAGAGCCTGTGCAGTGAAGAAATCATTGGCGTAGCTTGGCATATTCATAAATATGGTCTCCACATATAGCCTGAAAATAAAAACTTTCCAGCCCGGATGCCAACTTTTCAAGAAAAATGTGCGATATTGATTTTGAAAAGTTAAATAAGAATCCTTCATTAATTTCGTACTACATCTGCAATGTTCATGCTGTATTATATGTAACGATTCAGATTATAAAACCAGCATTCCTTTAGAACAGATCTAGACTAGTAATGATGCTGATTGCAAAACTAAAGAAGATTTACGCTTAAACTAGCAAAGGTGGTTGACTGCAAGAGATAGGGTTGCTCAATTAAAGATACCAGGACAGATTCCAAGACTATACAGTAACTATGCAGCAAATTAAATGAATTGGCGAGACTAAAGATTTGTTGCAAAGAGAACATGGCATCAAACCTGAAGCATATTAATATCCATCTTTCATATTACCACCCATTGGTGTACAAAGAACACTGATTAAGTGAATGTTGCATTACTCACGGAAAATACATGATGTAATGTTTTACTGTTAGAGTTTTAAGTTAAAAACAGGCAGTGCCAGTTTGGTTAAGGTTTTACTTTTCCAGACCGTGTAATGTGAAGCCGCCAGTACTAACTCATAATTGTCACCTTTAAACTCACTTTTACTGTGATAGAAACCAAAAGCTTATAAATACTATTCTGCACTTTGCATCAGGCTTATGGAGTGTCTGTGATAGGACCAACACATGGCAATGGTTACTGGTAACACAGGGGGCACAATGTAATGATTAAGGGTTGGCAAATATGTTTCTAAATTATTTCAAAAAGACAAATTGAACAATATTTGGAAAGTTCCATTTTTAAGCTCCTTTTGGAGCATCTTGAGGTCTATTCAATAGCAATTTCTTAACATACTTTATTTAGCAAACAGGCTGTGTTTCTAAAATGAAGGAGACCGAGTTTATGGAGCATGCCGATGCAAGAATTCAACATTTCTACAGTTCATCATCGCCCACTGACTACAAACAGTATAGCAATGGTATAAGAAAAGTTAGCTAACTGGGCCCCAACTGCGAACTGCCATAAATGTCCACAATCTGGAGAAGTTGGTGGAAAAGAAAGAAAATCTGGACTGATACTTTAGATATGTGGTTGCATGTTCGTGGTGGGTAGGCATAAAGTATTACTGATAAGCGATTATTGGAATAATCGAGTGGGGATCGGGTTGGCCTGATTTTCCAAAAATAATTAGGAATCGGGACAACCTGATCCTGATTCCCATTAAAGTCAATGGAAATAAGAATCAGGTTTGCAAATTTGCTCTCTCGAAGGTCCCTGATGCAGTTAAATGCCCCCAAATTGCATGGAAATACAGCCACTAGAGATTAGCGAGCATGCTCGATACCCCACTGCTGCCCCACGTACTCCGCTGCCCGCCACCCCCCCGAGCACGCTCAGAGGAGAAGGCAGTTACTCGAGATGAGCGAGGTTCGCTCAAGTAACTGACCTTACCGAGTGTGCTTGCTCATCTCTAACAGCTACATGTCAGGGGAAGACAGTATGCATCAAAAATATTAACCACTCTCATCTTCCTCTTTGGAGGAAGAAAATGGCTGAGCATCAGTGCATACAATGCCTGGGTCTTCTCCCTCTGGTTGTTTGGTGTGCCCCGTTGACATGTATGACAGAATGATCAAACAGCTCCTCAGTCTGATCCATGTAGACTGCTTCAGAGGGTGCAGGGGATTTGGCACAGGGGGAAGTAGAGAAGGGGTGCTCATGGCTGAAAGGTGCAGACTGACTGTTGTCTGGGAGAAAGACAAGGTGGTGGTAGTTCACACATGTTGTGACATCCACTCTACTACCTGTTCTGCATGCTGTGGATGTAACACACGGGCAGAACCACTTCTAAGGAATGACTATAACCTTGCCTCACCTCCTGCAGCATGTGGAGTTGTTGCTTCAGTGGGGGCGCTTGGCCCATTTTCTTCCACCACCACGACTACTGACACATACACTAACCCTCAGTTTCTTTATGTTTTTTTTTAAACCCGCAGTTAGGTACGTAATGTACATAATAGTCTAATATGGCAAAAAGTTTGAAAGATATTTAATATCAGAAATAAAGTACTTTTTTTCCCCCTGTTTTTGAAGTTTTAGTTTACAAAACCCCACAGGTAGGTACTTAACATACATAGCAATCTAATACGGCAGACTCAGAAATATTTGATACCAGATACACACTACAGAGCAGTTTTTCTGTCTGTTGATATATGTGGTTTCTGAAGCTGCAATATATACTCTGCAGACTATCTCCCCCACACTACCAAGCAGTTTTTCTATCTGTTGGCATATACACTTTCAGAAGTTGCAATATTCCCCAAAACTTTGGAGAAATTTCTGTCTGGTGTGCTGAGCTGTAAAATGGGGTTGGTAACAGAGTACCTATGCTATATATGGCTGGGTCATGTGATGTAAGCGTTCAATGAAAGTGCTGCCCATAAGCAACATAGAGGACATATTTTGTGACATCATCAAGGCCCCCTGCCTGCTGATGGGCTTCATGCTGACCTAGTTCAGCATGCATTATGGCAAAGCCAATTTTCCTGTGATTTTTGCCAAAAGTCGTATCAGACGACCCAATCCAATTTTGCAAACATCACCCCGATTTAATCGCCCGGCCAATCACGAAGCGCAACATTATACAGCATATGTGGTGAATATATATGTGGCGAGTATGTTTATATACAGTATGTAGTGTGTGTCTTGCAGGATTGTCTTATTTTTATTTTCAAATGTTAGATGGTATGGAAAATGACACGGAGTGGAGGAGCCCACTCAAGATATCTTTGTGTACAACGTGAGAAAACAGCCCTGGGGACTAGTAAGGGGTTTCATATCCAACACTACAGGTTGAGTCAAATATTATGAACCCCTCTGTGAGACATTTATTCTCATCATTCCCATTACAGATTAGACCAATGGGGGTACCTATGACATACTTCACCATACTCTCCAACCATTCTGAACATAAAATAATTAGTTTTAAAGAAGTTTAATCATGACTATAAAAATTTTTCCAGCAGCTGGGTCCGTTCTAAAATAAAAAAATAGATAATACTCACCTCTTCTCAGACCTCCGAATCTGAGCTGGCTTCCAGGTAGATGGGTGGAGGCATGTGACTGCTACAGCCAATCATAGGCTGCAGCATCACATCCCCAAACTTCTAGCATCATGGCTCCTAGGATGAGAGCGCTAATGCCAGGAGTGACAATGGTGATGATGTGGCCTCTGATTGGCCGCAGCAGTCATATGCTCCCACCCAACTGTCTATCCAGAAGTTAGCGCCATGACAATGTGAGCCATTCAACTCCAATTTGGAAGCATAGAAGAGGTGAGTATGATCTATTTTTTTAATTTTATAATGTGCCCAGCTGCACGAAAAGTTTTACATTGTATTGGATTGTGATCTCCCAGTGGGAATATTGGTCATTTTAAATTGTCTATGCTCATTGTTCTTGTGCGGAATTTACTGGTTTACAACTAATTTCATGTCAACAAGTATTTCTTAATATCTCCTTTGGAAAACCAGATTTTATCCTATATGGCGATAGAACACTCTAAAACCTTTTTGGACTATTGATGGATTAAATATGTCTACTCCCAGTTGTCTCATTTTAGGAGCAACAGAGAGCGGTGTGTAAATAGGGTTGCTCTTATCAAGGCGTGTGTTCCGAGTAGGTAGTGTGGACATTAGGGGTATATCAGGTGACTTTCTCGAGTTTGTTTTAACTGGTATAAACAAAGGTTAAGTTTTAACATTGAATCGGTTTGGGAACAAAGGCTTTGTTTGTGTTTGTAAGTAAATTGTAAATTTGCTGACCCTTGATTACTTGGATATGATGAGTTGCAGACTCTCGCTATCTAATTTGTTTAGTAGTTATTCTTTACCAAAACAAGATGACACAATAATTTATCTTTGTGCATAACCGTTCCTGACCTAATCCTCCTTTCGGGGCAGCCATAATATATGCATTTAATGAGATCACTGAACTGAATAAATGATTCCTGGAGAAATATTTGGACAGCTGTGATGATTAAAGGGGTTGTCCCGCGCCGAAACGGGTTGTTTTTTTTTTCAACCCCCCCTTCCCCCCCCCCCCCCCCCCCCCGTTCGGCGCGAGACAACCCCGATGCTGGGACTGAAAAAAAGAACAGCACAGCGCTTACCTGAATCCCCGTGCTCCGGTGACTTCTATACTTACCGGTGAAGATGGCCGCCGGGATCCTCTTCTGTGCGGTCCATTGCCGATTCCAGCCTCCTGATTGGCTGGAATCGGCACGTGACGGGGCGGAGCTACACGGAGCTACACGGAGCCCCATAGAGAACAGGAGAAGACCTGGACTGCGCAAGCGCGTCTAATTTGGCCATTAGGCCATTTTAGACGGCGAAAATTAGACGGCAACCATGGAGACGAGGACGCCAGCAGCGGAGCAGGTAAGTGAAAAACTTTTTATAACTTCTGTATGGCTCATAATTAATGCACAATGTACATTACAAAGTGCATTATTATGGCCATACAGAAGTGTATAGACCCACTTGCTGCCGCGGGACAACCCCTTTAACACAAAAACAGTTCATTTCACTGTTCACCAACCTAAAAGTGCTCAAAATCGTCACAATAAATCTATGCTTATTGTTTAGGGATTTACTATCAAGCATTTACTACTTGTGAGAGTAATAGGATAATACAGCAGGAAAGACACCGATTCCCTTATTAATTCATGGATTGCTCCTGCTAATAAAGGAATAATTCTTGTTAATAAAAGTGTATGATATTAATATATTTGAGAATCACTAAGCATCACCAAGCATCACTTTGGCCAGTCTCACACAGGCGTTTGTAAAAACGCAATACTTTACAGCGTTTTGGAATGTCATTTTCAAACGAGTTCAACAGCGTTTTTAACGCAACTCATCATTGCTATGTCTGATGTGGTACGTTAAAAAGTGCTGCAACGAACTGAAATAGAACATACAGCATTTATTTAGCACAGAGTTAGAAATGCCGTGCTAAAACACTTGCCTGAGTGGCCCCATTAAAATCAATGGAGGCTCAGTACGCTGTTAAAAACACCTTAAATCGTGTGTAAAGAGAGGCAAAGGATCTGGAGCTCAGTATTCAAAACAGAGGTCCAGGGGTGAATTGGGTATCCAAAGTCCTATAAAAAAATTACAAACTCGCCCCATATTCTAGGTGAGTCCATGCCAGCAGCAAGTGCAGTGTTTTTACTAAGTAATACCTTATCAATGGTAAGTGTATAATGGGAGCTGTAGTTTCAAACTAGAACGCTGCACACTGCAGGAGCAGAATCCATAATGATATTGAGTGACTCACAGGTGACGTCCTCTGGTCTGAGTCATTCTTTTTCTTCTCCATCTGGTTCAGACCTTCATGACTTCTTCCAGCTAATTCTCGCTTCTGCAATGTTTACCACCCAGGCATCTTTGTCTCCTCTGAAAATAACAGCACCACACAGTGAGTGTGAATATTAGCTCTACTCACTGTTCCCCAGAAATAAGTCATAATCATACACCGTGCCCATGAAATAATACAATGCAACCAGCAGAATAAATAATAATCTACACTGTGCCCCCAAAAATGAATAATACATTGTGTCCTGGAAAGGAATAGTACACTATGCCACCTGAAATTAATTATAGAACACACAGTGCCCCCCAGAAATTAAAGGGGTTGTCTCGTGAAATCAAGTGGGGTTCAGCACTTCTGTATGGCCATATTAATGCCCTTTGTAATATACATCGTGCATTAATTATGAGCCATACAGAAGTTATTCACTTACCTGCTCCGTTGCTAGCGTCCCCGTCACCATGGATCCGTCTAAATTCGCTGTCTTCTGACATTTTTAGACGTGCTTGCGCAGTCCGGTCTTCTCCCTGGTGAATGGGGCCGCTCGTGCCGGAGAGAGCTGGTCCTCGTAGCTCCGCCCCGTCACGTGTGCCGATTCCAGCAAATCAGGAGGCTGGAATCGGCAATGGACCGCACAGAGCCCACGGTGCACCATGGGAGAAGACCCGCGGTGCATCGTGGGTGAAGATCCCGGCGGCCATCTTGGTAAAGGAAGAAAGAAGTCGCCGCAGCACGGGGATTCGGGTAAGTAATAAACTTTTTTTTTTTAACCCATCCCTTGGGTTTGTCTCGCGACGAACGGGGGGCCTATTGAATAAAAAAAACACCCCGTTTCGGCGTGAGACAACCCCTTTAACTATAATACATTGTGCACCTGAAATGAATTATAATACAGACTGGCCACCAAGTAATTAATTATAAACACTTGGTGCTGTATAGTGGTAATCCAGTGTGTAAGTGCTGCTAATGACACTGCCATGCTTCATTATCCAGGCTGCTCAGTGCTGCAGTACATGGCTCTGTTCACAATCGCGTTAGCTTTTTTTCCATCAAATGTCCAGTAAGGGTAGTGTATCATGCTGCCTAATTCTATGCAGGGACAAAAAAAATAAAAAAATCTGACAGAATCCTGAAAGACCCATTATGAGGCAATGCAAAAAAGGGATCCTAATGGATCGCAACAGATCATAATGCCATGTCCATCATGAGCCCCATTAAAAGAGAACTTGTTTAGAACAGAGCCTAATAGTAAAAAAAATAGGAAGCTCGAATGAAGGGCAGCAGCAATGTCAACATTGTGGAAAATTAGATAACTTTTGCACTGTTCTGAGCACATCTGAGTCTTCCATCGAAAATATTTTTCAGAAGTATTGCTCAACGTATATATCTGATGGAAGGCTGCCACATGTATCACTGTACAGGTAAACAATGGCATATGTATTGTGCTTGAGTGGGAGGCTAGTGTCATGATGGCAAATGTCCTTCTTTCACCTGGAAGTGAAAAGTTGGGTGTCACAGCCTAGTCTCTGCCCTTTGGTATGGTGTCCTGGTGTAGTTCTACATGTGTCTCCCTGAGAAGAGAGACCAAGGAGGCAAGAGAGGCTAATAGAAAAACTCACTTGTTTTCTGCACATGCAGATGGTGATAAGGTAATATCCAATATATTCAACACAGTCTACTTTTGCTATTCCAGGTGTCTGGAAGTACTGATACCTAAAATCCCGTAATGGTTGGGACAAGTGTCACAACCTGTACTTGACACCCTTTATTCTAAAATCCTTGGAACCAGGAAAACGGCTTATGCTTGTTTCCTAACTAGCTGTCTGCATGATGCACACTACAGTTATTCTCCCTCTCTTCTAAACTTTCTAGAACTCTGCAAGTTCTTTTAGAATTTGTGGTCCTCCCAGCAGCATAGAGCTGATTGGCTGAGAGCAAGGTTGCCAACCTGAGTTTTCCTTTTTTCTGGAAAACTTATCTAAAAATCACAGCCAATATATTTTTTACGGACTCATTGGAAAACCATAATTAATAATAAAAATTATAGGTGTCACGTGTCTATAAAGTCAAAAACGGATAGCCACTCAATACCAGTTCATAAGCCTGAAAGTGGGACAGAGCTAGTCTGACCACTCTCAATCTGTATCATGTTAGAAGATAAGGCCTTCTTCCTCATCTTTTGGACCAAAAGGTAATCCACATGGGCACCCCAGCCCCAGGAGGGGGAAACTGGAGTGAGGAGACTCTGGGGTTGAGAACCCAGAAATTTCCCACACAGATGTTCAGTGTAACCACCACTGTAGAAAGTTGATTCAAGGTGAATTAATATGCCCCTGTCTATATACCTATGGCATCTATTCCGGGAAAAAGAACATTGCTCTACAGTGTTCAAATGTGTGCCTTTGCCTAAGGAATGGTGACTATGGTTTAAGTTAGAAGATCCAATACCTTCATGGAAGATTAGGCTGCAGTCCTGAAAGTATTAACTCTATTCTCTCTTGGGGCAGTTTCCACTAGGAACCAATTGGAATTACAGTGAAGCCTAGGTACTTCAATTGTTTAGAGGAAATGAGATGAGACTTGTTGACATTAAAAATGTCTGATCTTGCAGGAGTTAAATTGTTACTAGTAGATCCTGATAAGGTTAATGAATTTAGGAGGCCTTCTCTAACCAATCTTTTAGATCGATATGGTGCATATACCCTTCAATCTGAGAGCTGAGTTTAGTACTAACATAAATGTGCTCGGCACTGATGATATGAAGAATGGCAACTTGTGAACTGAAAATGGTGAAATCCAGTGTCCATGTGAACTGGAATTCTCAAAAAATTCTTGTGGCTGGGCAATATTGACACATTACCATAAGCATCTGGGATGTCTATGGTGGCAAGTAAGTCTTCTTCCATCAGCATTGTGATGAAAGAGAGGATGGTCTCCATTTTGAATTTCTTTTTGTGAATGAATTAGTTGAGGAAGGTAAGATCTATGACCAGCCTTCACTTGCCTCCTCACTTTGGGGCCAGGAATATTTTGGAATAAACTCCTGGCCCCTTAGCTATAGATCAGCCTTCCTCCAGACCAGACTTCTCAATGAATTCTTGAAGAAATAGAAAAATAACTGGATTCTTGCTGGTGTTGACATATAAATGATCTGGAGAAAGCCTGAGAATTCTATTGCTTACACATAGAGATGAGCGAACGTACTCGTCCGAGCTTGATACTCGTTCGAGTATTAGCGTGTTCGAGATGCTCATTACTCGTGACGAGTACCACGCGATGTTCGAGTTACTTTCACTTTCATCTCTGAGATGTTAGCGCGCTTTTCTGGACAATAGAAAGACAGGGAAGGCATTACAACTTCCCCCTGCGACGTTCAAGCCCTATACCATCCCCCTGCAGTGAGTGGCTGGCGAGATCAGGTGTCACCCGAGTATAAAAATTGGCCCCTCCCGCGGCTCGCCACAGATTTATTCTGACATAGAGGAGGGAAAGTGCTGTTGGTGTCGGAGCTGCTATAGGGAGAGTGTTAGGAGTATTTTAGGCTTCAAGAACCCCAACGGTCCTTCTTAGGGCCACATCTAACCGTGTGCAGTAGTGTGGAGGCTGCTTTTTGCAGTGTTGCACTTTTTTTTTTTTTTTGTGTATCGGCCGTGCAGAGCATTGCGCCCTGCAGTAATTATATATACTCCAGGGCCAGTAGTGGTGGTGAGGCAGGGACAGAAGACATATATTTATTGAATATAGGCAGTGGGCCTTTCCAAAAACATTTGGGGAAAAAAATCTATTTGGGCTGCCTGTGACTGTCCTCAGTGTACTGGGTCTGTGCTGGGTGTAGTTGTCCTCCTAATTCATATGCAGCCAGCTAAGTGTTACAGCAGGCTTGCGCAAAATTATTTCCTGGCTCTGTGTTGGCTGTTAAATCACCACTGTATTCCAGTCCAGAGTGCAACAGTCTGCAGTTATTTTACATACTCCAGGGCCAGTAGTGGTGACGCAGGGACAGAAGACATATTTATTGAATATAGGCAGTGGGCCTTTCCAAAAACATTTGGGGAAAAAAATCTATTTGGGCTGCCTGTGACTGTCCTCAGTGTACTGGGTCTGTGCTGGGTGTAGTTGTCCTCCTAATTCATACGCAGCCAGCTAAGTGTTACAGCAGGCTTGCGCAAAATTATTTCCTGGCGTTCCGTAAGCGAAGTCAGCCTCCAACCACAGGCCAATAAGCGGCACATTTAATTACAGCGTTCTGTTTCTGCACTACTGGTAATACACCATGCTGAGGGGTAGGCCTAGAGGACGTGGACGCGGGCGAGGACACGGAGGCCCAAGTCAGGGTGTGGGCACAGGCCGAGCTCCTGATCCAGATGTATCGCAGCCGACTGCTGCGGGATTAGGAGAGAGGCACGTTTCTGGCGTCCCCACATTCATCTCATAATTAATGGGTCCACGCGGTAGACCTTTATTAGAAAATGAGCAGTGTGAGCAGGTCCTGTCGTGGATGGCAGAAAGTGCATCCAGCAATCTATCGAACACCCAGAGTTCTGCGCCGTCCACTGCTGCAACTCTGAATCCTCTGGCTGCTGCTCCTCCTTCCTCCCAGCCTCCTCACTCCATTACAATGACACATTCTAAGGAGCAGGCAGACTCCCAGGAACTGTTCCCGGGCCCCTGCCCAGAATGGGCAGCAAGGGTTCCGAATCCTCTCCCACTGGAGGAGTTTGTCATGACCGATGCCCAACCTTTGGAAAGTTCCCGGGGTCCGGGGGATGAGGCTGGGGACTTCCGGCAACTGTCTCAAGACCTTTCAGTGGGTTAGGAGGACGATGACGATGAGACACAGTTGTCTATCAGTGAGGTAGTAGTAAGGGCAGTAAGTCCGAGGGAGGAGCGCACAGAGGATTCGGAGGAAGAGCAGCAGGACGATGAGGTGACTGACCCCACCTAGTTTGCTACGCCTACTGAGGACAGGTCTTCAGAGGGGGAGGCAAGGGCAGCAGCAGGGCAGGTTGCAAGAGGCAGTGCGGTGTCCAGGGGTAGAGGCAGGGCCAGACCGAATAATCCACCAACTGTTTTCCAAAGCGCCCCCTCGCGCCATGCCACCCTGCAGAGGCCAAGGTGCTCAAAGGTCTGGCAGTTTTTCACTGAGAGTGCAGATGACCGACGAACAGTGGTGTGCAACCTTTGTCGCGCCAAGATCAGCCGGGGAGCCACCACCACCAGCCTCACCACCACTAGCATGCGCAGACATATGATGGCCAAGCACCCCACAAGGTGGGACGAAGGCCGTTCACCGCCTCCGGTTTGCACCGCTGCCTCTCCCCCTGTGCCCCAACCTGCCACTGAGATCCAACCCCCCTCTAAGGGCACAGGCACTACCGTCTCCTTGCCTGCACCCACATCCTCACCTCCGCTGTCCTCGGCCCCATCCGCCAATGTCTGTCAGCGCACCGTCCAGCCATCGCTAGCGCAACTGTTGGAGCGCAAGCGCAAGTACGCCGCCACGCACCCGCACGCTCAAGCGTTAAACGTGCACATAGCCAAATTTATCAGCCTGGAGATGCTGCCGTATAGGGTTGTGGAAACGGAGTCTTTCAAAAGTATGATGGCGGCGGCGGCCCCGCGCTACTCAGTTCCCAGTCGCCACTACTTTTCCCAATGTGCCGTCCCAGCCCTGCACGACCACGTCTCCCGCAACATTGTACGCGCCCTCACCAACGCGGTTACTGCCAAGGTCCACTTAACAACGGACACGTGGACAAGCACAGGCGGGCAGGGCCACTATATCTCCCTGACGGCACATTGGGTGAATTTAGTGGAGGCTGGGACAGAGTCAGAGCCTGGGACCGCTCACGTCCTACCCACCCCCAGAATTGCGGGCCCCAGCTCGGTGGTGGTATCTGCGGCGGTGTATGCTTCCTCCACTAAACCACCCTCCTCCTCCTCCTCCTACGCAACCTCTGTCTCGCAATCAAGATGTGTCAGCAGCAGCACGTCGCCAGCAGTTGGTGTCGCGCGGCACGGTAGCACAGCGGTGGGCAAGCGTCAGCAGGCAGTGCTGAAACTACTCAGCTTAGGAGATAAGAGGCACACGGCCCACGAACTGCTGCAGGGTCTGACAGAGCAGACCGACCACTGGCTTGCGCCGCTGGGCCTCCAACCGGGCATGGTCGTGTGTGACAACGGCCGTAACCTGGTGGCGGCTCTGCAGCTCGGCAGCCTCACGCACGTGCCATGCCTGGCCCACGTCTTTAATTTGGTGGTTCAGCACTTTCTGAAAAGCTACCCACGCTTGTCAGACCTGCTCGGAAAGGTGCGCCGGCTCTGCGCACATTTCCGCAAGTCCCACACGGACGCTGCCACCCTGCGCACCCTGCAACATCGGTTTCATCTGCCAGTGCACCGACTGCTGTGCGACGTGCCCACACGGTGGAACTCTACGCTCCACATGTTGGCCAGGCTCTATGAGCAGCGTAGAGCTATAGTGGAATACCAACTCCAACATGGGCGGTGCAGTGGGAGTCAGCCTCCTCAATTCTTTACAGAAGAGTGGGCCTGGTTGGCAGATATCTGCCAGGTCCTTGGAAACTTTGAGGAGTCTACCCAGATGGTGAGCGGCGATGCTGCAATCATTAGCGTCACCATTCCTCTGCTATGCCTCTTGAGAAGTTCCCTGCAAAGCATAAAGGCAGACGCTTTGCGCTCGGAAACAGAGGCGGGGGAAGACAGTATGTCGCTGGATAGTCAGAGCACCCTCATGTCTATATCTCAGCGCGTTGAGGAGGAGGAGGAGGAGCATGAGGAGGATGAGGAGGAGGGGGAAGAGACAGCTTGGCCCACTGCTGAGGGTACCCATGCTGCTTGCCTGTCATCCTTTCAGCGTGTATGGCCTGAGGAGGAGGAGAAGGAGGAGGAGGATCCTGAAAGTGATCTTCCTAGTGAGGACAGCCATGTGTTGCATACAGGTACCCTGGCACACATGGCTGACTTCATGTTAGGATGCCTTTCTCGTGACCCTTGCGTTACACGCATTCTGGCCACTACAGATTACTGGGTGTACACACTGCTCGACCCACGGTATAAGGAGAACCTTTCCACTCTCATACCCGAAGAGGAAAGGGGTTCGAGAGTGATGCTATACCACAGGACCCTGGCGGAGAAACTGATGGTAAAATTCCCATCCGACAGCGCTAGTGGCCGAAGGCGCAGTTCCGTGGGCCAGGTAGCAGGGGAGGCGCAGAGATCAGGCAGCATGTACAGCACAGGCAGGGGAACACTCTCTAAGGCCTTTGACAGCTTTCTGGCTCCCCAGCAAGACTGGGTCACCGCTCCCCAGTCAAGGCTGAGTCGGCGGGAGCACTGTAAAAGGATGGTGAGGGAGTACGTAGCCGATCGCACGACCGTCCTCGGTGACGCCTCTGCCCCCTACAACTACTGGGTGTCGAAGCTGGACACGTGGCCTGAACTCGCGCTGTATGCCCTGGAGGTGCTTGCTTGTCCTGCGGCTAGCGTCTTGTCAGAGAGGGTGTTTAGTGCGGCTGGGGGAATCATCACAGATAAGCGTACCCGCCTGTCAACCGACAGTGCCGACAGGCTTACACTCATCAAGATGAACAAAGCCTGGATTTCCCCAGACTTCTCTTCTCTACCAGCGGACAGCAGCGATACCTAAACAATACGTAGGCTGCACCCGCGGATGGAAGCATTGTTCTCTATCACCATCAAAAACGTGGACCTTTTAGCTTCATCAATCTGTGTATAATATTCATCCTCCTCCTCCTGCTCCTCCTCCTGAAACCTCACATAATCACGCCGAACGGGCAATTTTTCTTAGGCCCACAAGGCTCAGTCATATAATTTTTGTAAACAATTTTTATACGTTTCAATGCTCATTAAAGCGTTGAAACTTTCACCTGAACCAATTTTTATTTTAACTGGGCTGCCTCCAGTCCTAGTTACCAATTAATGCTCATTAAAGCGTTGAAACTTTCACCTGAACCAATTTTTATTTTAACTGGGCTGCCTCCAGTCCTAGTTACCAATTAAGCCACATTAACCAAAGCGATTAATGGGTTTCACCTGCCCTCTTGGTTGGGCATGGGCAATTTTTCTGAGGTACATTAGTACTGTTGGTACACCAATTTTTTGGGGCCCTCGCCTACAGTGTAATCCAATTAATTTTTTGCCCACCTGCATTAAAGCTGACATTACATCAGCTGTGATGGGCAATGCAATGGGATATATTTATGTACCGCCGGTGGCTTCCTGGCACCCACCCATGCTGTGGGTCCACAGGGAGTTGTAACTGCATGTGTCTACTTCTAAAGAACCCCAGTCTGACTGGGGCATGCAGTGTGGGCCGAAGCCCATCTGCAATAAACATGACATTACCTCAGCTGTGATGGGCAATGCAATGGGATATATTTATGTACCGCTGGTGGCTTCCTGGCACCCACCCATGCTGTCGGTCCACACGGAATTGTAACTCCATGTGTACACTTCTAAAGAACCCCAGTCTGACTGGGGCATGCAGTGTGGGCCGAAGCCCACCTGCATTTTATCGGACGTTACCTCAGCTGTGATGGGCTCTGCAATGGGATACATTTATGTACAGCCGGTGGGTATCAGGGAGCCACCCATGCTGTGGGTGCACACGGAATTCCCATTGCGGAGTTGTACCTGCCTGTGACTATTTATAAAAAACTGCGGTCTGACTGGGGCATGCAGACACCTTGACAGAATGAATAGTGTGTGGCACATAGGTTCCCCATTGCTATGCCCACGTGTGCAGCTCCTGATGGAGGTGGCACAGGATTATATTTCTCATTGCTTCTGTACAGCATTGTGGGCTATCACCCTGCCCCTTTTAAAGAGGGTCGCTGCCTAGCCATGCCAACCCTCTGCAGTGTGTGCCTGCGGTTCCTCTGGCAGACGCACTTATAAATAGACATGAGGGTGGTGTGGCATGAGTGCAGCTGAAGGCTGCGCAGGGACACTTTGATGTGCGCTGTGGACACTGCGTCGTGCGGGGGGGGGGGGAGGGGGGGTTGGGCAGCATGTAACCCAGGAGAAGTGGCAGCGGAGTGTCATGCAGGCAGTGATTGTGCTTTGTTGGAGGTAGTGTGGTGCTTAGCTAAGGTATGCATTGCTAATGAGGGCTTTTCAGAAGGAAAAGTTGTTGGGAGGGGGGGGGCCCACTCTTGCCGCTATTGTGGCTTAATAGTGGGACCTGTGAACTTGAGATGCAGCCCAACATGTAGCCCCTCGCCTGCCCTATCTGTTGCTGTGTCGTTCCCATCACTTTCTTGAATTGCCCCGATTTTCATAAATGGAAACCTTAGCGAGCATTGGCGATATACAAAAATGCTCGAGTCGCCCATTGACTTCAATGGGGTTCGTTACTCGAAACGAACCCTCGAGCATCGCGATAATTTCGTCCCGAGTAACGAGCACCCAAGCATTTTGGTGCTCGCTCATCTCTACTTACACGCTTTTTATGGTTGAGGAGTTCTTTGATCACTGAGAAGAAATGCCCTTAATCTTGCCCTAGCCATGATTCTATAGGCCAGGCATAAATCGTCTGTAGTTTTCAGAATATTTACCACCTCTTTGTAGAGGGCTGTTTTGTTTCTTCTGATAATGAATTCTCCTCTTTTTTGAGATCACTTATTACTGGTTCTGAATCTTGGAGATTCTTCCTTTTGGTCTTGAAAGGATGTAAGAGGCATTTTCTTTTTAATCTCAGAAAATGTCCTTTCTTCTGACTCGTTCAGAGACTTAGATTTTCTCCAACTGGGGCAAAACAGAGAACTGGGTGAAATGGAAGTTTACAAAAGTGGTTCATGGAGGAAAAATCTTCTAGACATTGATTATCTACGATGCCCTTCTAATTGAGTTGGTTAAGGCCATGGATCTGAATGACAATTTAATGCCATCCAGAGGAGGAATTCCGATGCCAATTTTAATGAAGGTGTCTTCAGCAGGACTTCATCCTTATGTACTGCATTTTCTAAATCCATTATTAGGTCACTCAACCAGACTCTGAGGGCTCTGGCCACTGGTACCGATGCTACCTTGCTGCAAATCAGATGCATAAGCTTTATTTATACTAGATTCTGCTGCATGCTCCATAATGTCCTTCAAAAGAGAGGACTCTTCCATTGGAACTATGGCTTTTCCTTCAGATTTTGAGAAATGAAATAATCCTTTATGTTTAGGTTTATGTGAAACATCTCTTTCTGATTCTACTGTAGGCTTAACAGCTTTGTGCTTCTGGATCATCTTAATCTGACAGTGAAAAATAGTGCTGAGATGCATTTGTTTTTTTAATGTCTCTGAGCAGATCTCATTTTTTTTAAAACTGAGTACAACTAATCTTTGAACCAGGATAGAAATTCCCTGGCCTCCCCTTGATCGGAGGCATTGTGTTTGGAATTCCTGGTTCTCTTTCTGCTACTCTCGAGAGGTAAGCAATTTATACCACCAACACAAGCTACTATTGCACTTTAGCACTATTCTTTGAGCATCTCTACATATACATACATACTGATTATTCTTATGTTTTAATTTTAAACTTATTTGAATAAATTAATGCCTTATATGTATTATATTTTTAGCAAAAATTCCAGTTTTTATTACACAATGATGGGATATTTTAGATATTATTTCCATGTATCTAATTATATTGCTATAAATATGGACCCAGAATTTATTAGCTCAATTATTAAACTGAAAGCTATGTACCTAATTATTCCTAATTATTAATTTAATTATTTATTTGTTTGCTTGTATTGTTCATGCTTTTTATTTTTAGTTCTTATAAATTACTATTTTTATTGTTACAAATTAAATTTTATGTAATTACCCCCCTATTTGTCAACATATTCCCCATTATATGTACAGTGTGTCTAGCTACCCCTTACAAGGATTTCTGCCTACCGAGGGATTTTTAGGGCTGTGTTATATATTTAGGCTACACAGCCAGCCATGTGAATGGATGAGAAGACACAACTTTTGCCCGCGACTCGATCATGGCTTTTTTTTTTTTTTTACACGCATTTTGGCCGGCGTGAAGACGCATCGCCTGTGTGAAAGAGGAGCAAGTTTTCTGCCTTGCTTTATAGGGTAGGCTCATTGATTGATTAGTTAACTAGTTTCTGTTTGGTTGAACCTAGCGGACTTAGCGTATTTGTGTTTGTGCTGCCATAGGACGATTAGGAAATGTAGTATATAGCAGAATGCCTAGAGAAAACCCACATGGGCACAGGGAGACCATTCAAGCAGGATGGAGATGTTACCATCAGACGACTTTAAGTTAAACCACCAAAAAAAGACTATTAGTTATGATAGAGGCTAAAAAATATTTTAAAGCTCTTATTTGGGTTCCTGGAGGACTGGGCTGACTTTGCTGTCGGCTACAGGCTCTACCGTAGGGACAGGCTGCATCTTAATGGGGAGGGTGCAGCTGTGCTGGGGGAGAAGATGGCTAGAAGGCTGGAGGAGTGTTTAAACTAGGGACTGGGGGGAGGGCAAAAAGAGAAATAAGGGGGTAGTCAGTGTAGCTAGCGACCTGGGTCTAAGCAATGGGAATGGGGGTCGAGCAAGAGGAGGTGTTAGTACAGTTAGAACTGTCAGATCAGCCAATAGTACCATTAGTAACAAAATGAATTTAAATAACAAAAAAAAAAATGTATAAATTGTATGACCACGAATGCAAGACGTCTGATCGGTAAAGTGGGTCAGCTTGAAGCGAGAATGACTGATGAAAACTATGATATAGTCGGAATAACGGAAACATGGCTTGATGATAACTGCGATTGGGCGGTGAATTTACAGGGTTACAATCTCTTCAAAAGAGACCGTGGAAACCAGAAAGGGGGAGGGGTATGTCTGTACGTCAAATCATACTTATTGCTGGGGGGCGGAGCCTAGCTTGCCGAGAGAGTGGTCGCATGGCATCAGTGCTCCTGCAGTGAGAGACGAATTATCTCCCCTGCGGGCTCCACTGGGCCATCTTCATCCCACTCAACATCAGCCTTTGCTGCCTCACAAGCTAGAGCTTAACAGGGAGAAGCTCCGGACGAATTACACCAAGTCGCGGAGCGGGGCCTACCTCCTGCGCTGAAGCCGGGCCCTGGAGTAGATTGCCGGCGCGGACCGGAAGTGGAGCGCCTCCTTTATCATCGCCCGGGAGTGCATACCGGCCCGGGACAACAGCGCGGACTGGCATAAGGTTAGAGGGGGAGAGGAAGCCTGAACGGGACGCCATCTGAACGGCGCTGCATCCGAGCGCTCCGGTCAGAGAGTCGGCGCGCGCTTCTCGGCAGGGAGCGGACCGGAAGTTCGGCTGCCCGGCGCCATCTTTGACCAAGCCTCCCCAGAGCTTAAGCCCCTGGTGCCCTTGCAGCGTAGGTCTGTGCGGGGAGAGCGTGGAACGCCACCCGAGGGGCCCAACTGACAGTTCCATCACCACCGGGACAACCCGCACTGCAGCGGCCCCCCCCCCTCCCCCCTCCCCCACCGGAGAACATTCTATAACCTCAAGTGGAGAGGGCCTGCATATTAAGCACCCCGGCACCAGGAAAGTCAAGAGGAGGATTCCTCCCCCTCTTCCCTATCAGCGGGGCCCTCCACCTGTGATAAGAAGGGTACACGAACAGTGATCGCTTATTAACCGGTTCAGACCCGGAGTGCAGTATACAGCGCCTCGGGGAGGTAGACCCCCCTCCCCCCCCCTTCATCAGAATATAACTTTTCATATATTCACCTAAAAGCTACCAGACTGAGGACAAACCGAGACCCTCTACCTGGTATAAACCGGCCAGAAGTCACAAGCTGCATCACACACTGCGGGCCTCCCCCCTTTTTTTTTTTTTTTCCCGCGTACAATTTTTGAAGGGGGCCCCAGAAGAGCTCATAAGGGCCCAGAAGGAAAGCCCTGACAGGGACTCATTATAAGAAAACCACAAGCTGCATCACACGCTGCGGGCCTTCCCCCCCCTTCGCCCCCCGTGTACAATTTTAGACGGGGGCTCCAGAAGAATTCATAAGGGCCCAGAGGGAGGGACCTAACAGAGACTCTCCACAAGAGAGCCACGCAAGGTCTAACACTGTCAGAAACACTCACGGTTCCTCACAGTTTACCCAGGGAGTGAGGCTCCCTACAGGAGAAATGATGTGCTAAAAGATAGTACCGTCTCGGCGGCACCTATCGGGACTTCTAATAGCAATTTTGATATCAAAATGGGGAAGACAAGTAAAGAAAAAAGCAGTGATCCTCAAGGTACCCCCCGTTCAAACAAGGGACAAGTTGATTTGCAGCGTTATTTGAAGGAGCGTAACACAAGGTCTCTGCACGACACAGTTAAGTTAACACCCTCTCAAGTATCCAGCAGAGCAGCCAGCATGGAGAGAGAGGACGGGGGGGACTCAGAGGGGGAAGAAGGCGAGGGCATCTCAAAGTCCTTTATGAGGGACCTCATGACCTCTACTATGAAGCCTGTTCTTATGGAGTTAGGAGAAATTAAAGAAGAAATGAGGCAGCTTGGTAGAAGAGTAGATGACCTAGAGTCCTCTTCTGCCACCATCACAGCACATGCTCTCGACATGGAGAAAGTCCTAGCTGAGCACCATGCCCACCTCAACAAAGCCCTTATTATGCAGGAGGATATCGAAAATAGAAACAGGCGTAATAATATCCGCATAAAGGGCCTCCCGGAATCCTGGGCCGCAGAGGCGCTCCCTAAAATCGCCGGGGAAATCTTCTCCCTGATCCTAGGTGCCGAAAGAGCAGACGGCATCTCCATAGAACGCATTCACAGAGCCCTGAGGCCTCCGCCTTCGCCTTCTGAACCCCCTAGAGACATTGTTTGTAAGCTGTTGAACTTCCCAGATGCGATAGCAATCCTGAGAGCAGCAAGAGACCACAAAGACCTCTCCTATGCAGACTCCTCAATTCAACTATTCCAGGACTTGGCACCATCCACTCTTGCAAAACGCCGCCTGCTACGCCCCCTTCTGGATGCTTTAAGGGCAAATAATATCAAATATGCGTGGCTTTTTCCATTTGGTATCGGTATCACCCACAAGGGGCGTAAGCTAAACATCCGCTCTCCAGAGGACCTACAGAGCTGCTGGCAGATCCTCGAAATGGAGCCTATAAACCTACCTTGCTGGCTGCCGATCCCCGATTTTCCCAACCTGCCTCGCCTGGACCCCCCGGATAAGTGGCAACCGGTTGCAAACACAAAATCCCCTAGGGGGAAAAAGAAAAAGGCCCGAGAGGAAGCCTCAGGAGACTGCACCTGAATTGGGACTCTGTTCCTTTGGATTTACGTATTACACCTGGTGGACAATAACCCACTTAAGTTCAGGGGCTCTGTGATTTGATCACGTCGTACCACCTTACACTCGGCGAGCATACAACTGAGTGCAGGGGACAGATATTGCACCTGTCACCCCTATGTGGTCCATCACAGAGCCTTATCTGAACCGCATAAGCGACGGGATCCTGTTGGTCATCCTGTCGCCTGTTATTAGTTTATTCTTTGGGTTACTGGTCATAAGTTCCTTAGTGTCCTGTTTTCATCTGTATTCTTGCATAAATGTTCTCACTGTCTACATACCCCACTTCTTAGGTCCCGAGGGGTAACCCGCCGAGCCGGTTCATCTCAAGCCCTACGGTTGACTGTCTTGGTGCGGTGCTCGCTTCTCTTTGTTCTCAAATTCCCTTACTAAGAAAGAGTAGCCCGGACCCTATTCATTGTTACTAATAACTTAGAAGACCCGCTCCAACCTGCTATATACTATTGTCCTCACTCTTTTAGGAGCGTTTAGTTGTGTATCCCCACCCTCTCGTGTCAACCCTGCTATCCTCGCCATCCTTCCCTGGTGTTCTTCCCAACCACCTAACACCCATCTTACACCCACCCCCCCTCTCAACAACTAACTAAGGCACACTCTATTACGGTGGGCCTGAGCTCTAGTCCTGATTTACCGTAACTCTACTCTTATATTCTAGCAGAAAGTCCCGACTGGGATCCTCTCCCTAGTGAAGCCTAACCACCCTCCGCACGATGGATGATCTACGAGTCACTTCTTTCAATGTGAAGGGCCTTAATTCTCCGATGAAGAGGCATAACATCTCTCTGTTGGCCAAGAGGTATGGCACAAAAATTCTCCTTTTGCAGGAAACGCATTTCAAAAAGACGAAGTGTCTATCCCTGCCGGGCAGACACTTTGAGCAGAGCTTTCATTGCGCTCACCCGACCTCGTCCTCCAAGGGGGTGTCAACATATCTCCACAAGTCCCTTAACTTCTCCTGCACCTCCGAATATAGAGACGGAGAGGGCAGAGTCCTCTTCTTGAAGGGGCTAGTCAACAATACAAAAATGACCATAGCTAATCTTTATGCCCCAAACGCGGACCAAATCCCCTGGCTAGTCAAACAACTGACAACATTGCGCCACTTCATGGAAGGCCACCTGATCCTGGGAGGGGACATGAATGTAGCACTCAACCCTCTGATTGACTCCTCAACGGGTAGATCGCATATCTCTCAACTAAAACTCAGGAGGCTCGCGCGGGTGCTCCAGGACCTTAACTTGGTGGACGGGTGGCGTATTCTGAATCCTTCTACGAAGGATTATACCTTCTACTCTCACGTCCACAAATCATATCAGAGGCTGGACTACGTTTTTGTCTCCTCCGACCTCATGACCTCCGTAGTAGGAGCTAAGATAGATATTATCACTATCTCCGATCACGCCCCGACCCACATTGATTTGCGCCTATCGCATCCCAAACCCAGAGAGTGGAGATGGCGCCTGAACGCCTCACTATTAGACCCGATTGAAGAAAGAGAACGCCTCTCTAAACTTATCGAAGAGTTTTTTGTCTTAAACGGGGAGGAGGGCCCGGAGGTCCCGGTAGTGTGGGAGGCCCATAAGGCCTTTACAAGAGGCCTTTTGATAGCGCTAGGCACCAAAACAAAAAAACTCCAACAAAAAACAATAGACGCCAAACTAAATAGAATCTCGACATTAGAACTGCAGGCTAAATTATCTCAAACTAAAGTTATATTGGATGAACTGACCAATCTGAGGAAGGAGCTTAAACAAATTCTGGAGTCGAAATTCATTAGGAAACAACTTTACTTCAAACACACAGTATATGCCCAAGGCAATAAAGGGAGTAAGCTTATGACTGCCCTAATAAAGAAAGCACGCGCAAAAAACTTCATCAAATCCATTAAATCTCACACAGGCTCGCTGGTGACCTCCTCGGAAGACATTGCCGACGCGTTCCAAAGATACTACTCCCGTTTGTATGACATTAAACATGATACCCCCCACCCTGAGGGATTGGATATAAAAAAGTTGACTGTGTCCGCCCTCAGCAGCGCGCAACTACCGAAACTAAATGACACACAAGTGGCCTCGCTACTGACACCTGTAACACAACCAGAAGTAGAACAGCTTCTTGCTTCTAGCCCTCAAAATAAGAGCCCGGGTCCGGATGGCCTGAACCTCCCATACTATAAAGCCTTTGGCTCTGTCCTGACCCCCAGACTCACTGAACTCTTCAACGCTTTATTAAATGGTGCTATTCTGCCCAAGCAAGCGGCTGAAGCACACATTACCTTAATCCACAAACAGGATAAGGACCCGGAGATGTGTGGTAACTATCGCCCAATCTCTTTGATTAACTTCGATATTAAACTATGGGCGAAACTCCTCGCAAAGAGAATGGATAGTTTGGTTCCCCTTCTAGTCAATGAGGAGCAGGCGGGCTTTGTGCGTGGGAGGGAGGGCAGAGACAATTGCCGCAGGTTACTCCATGCGATACGCTTAGCCCAAAAGCATCACATCCCATTGGTTCTGGTGGGAACAGACGCCGAAAAGGCGTTCGATCGCGTCGACTGGGCCTATATGAGGGAGGTCCTGGACCGCTTCAATTTCCCCCCGGCCTTTGTCTCTGCTGTTTTCTCTTTGTACGCAGCCCCCCACGCCAGACTCAAAATTAACGAAATTCTATCCGCTCCCTTCGACATTAAGAATGGAACACGCCAGGGCTGCCCCCTATCTCCCACGTTATTCGTCCTAGCCCTAGAACCCCTTCTTCAATTAGTACGACACGATCCGGTCATCACAGGAATCTCATGGGAACACCATACCCTCTACACTACCGCCTTCGCAGACGATATAGTTTTTTTGGTGTCCAACCCAGAGGAGGGCCTCCCCAGGTTGATTGATCTGCTCAACAGTTTCGGTTTAATTTCTAACTTTAAAATCAACTACGGGAAGTCTACGGTCCTAAATGTGTCTACCCCGAGGAACCAAATCAGAAAATTAAAAGAAAACTCACCCTTCACATGGGCGAACTCCTCAATAGACTTTCTGGGGGTCAAGATCACTGGGGACCTCAATAAGCTATACGCTGCTAACTTCCCTCCTTTATTAGATCAGATTAAAAACCTTCTGAAGCTATATGATATTCCCCGCATCTCGTGGTTTGGAAGAAAGAACATCCTAAAAACTTACATTTTACCTATAATCACATATAAAATAAGGATGCTCCCTATCCTCCTGCCGTCGAGCTTCTTCATAGCGCTCCGTAGGGCGTTCTCTGGGTATGTCTGGAGGCAGAGGAGACCGAGGTTAGCCTATGGCTTGATGACGAAGGGGAGGATGGAGGGCGGCATTGGCCTTCCGGACGTCCGGGAGTTCTACAGGGCATCACTTATGGGCTACTGGATGGATATGGTCCACCCAATAAAGGACCAGCTCTTTGTCTCGCTGGCTAAATACGCAAGTGGCGATGCATTCATAGAGGATCTCTGGGCTCCTTCAAAAACTAGGTGCAGAGCCAAAAATTTCAACCCCCTGATTAAGGGTCCTTGCGAGACTTGGGCTGATCTGAAGGAGGAACTGATTCCTGAGCCGCCCACACTTGCCCCACTTAGCCTTCTCCCGAGGCTCCTAGACATACCTCTTGACTCAGCTACCAGAGCAATATGGGATAGGTTCAACTCGCTCAACATAAGTGACCTGCAAGTGCTAGCGCACTTAAGTCCCGCTGAAGCACTTAAAACCTTAGTCCCACAACATAAATTCTCCTTCCTACAATTGGCCTCGGTCGAGAGGATGTTTGGGGAATTCTTCAAAAAATTTCCATCTACCAGACCCCAGACGCCCCTTGAAAAAGCGCTGATGGAACAAAACCCAAAACGGAGGAAATTATCGCTGATCCGTAAACAATTTATCATCAAAACGTACCCATCCAAACCTGCTTTCTTACTTTCGTGGGAAAAGGAGCTGGGCATTACTCTGACATCAAGCGACACACACTTAATTCTAAACTCATCCTTCGGCCTCTCTCAGTGTGTTTTAGCCCAAGAATGCCATTACAAACTCCTCGTTAGATGGTATAAAACACCTCAATGGCTCTACGCGTACAAACTGGCGCCACACGAGAGATGCTGGAGATGTGATGGGGACCCAGGTTCCTATCTCCATATCTGGTGGGATTGCTCGGTGTTGACACCCTTTTGGAGGGAGGTTGAGGAGATCATGAGGAAAATCGCCCCTGCTCTTGTCTTAACTCCGGAGATAATCTTCCTATGGAAGCCGTCTCCAGCGTTTCACCCAAGGAAGAACAAACTCTTGGCCTTCATGATAGATGCAGCTAAAGCTTTAATTCCCACCCTGTGGCTCCAAAAAATAGCGCCCTCAGTTTCTCAGTGGTTAGCGAGAATGGACGATATTTGCAACATAGAAGAACTCTCCAGTTGGTCCGGGGACACAAGGGAGGAGTACTTTCAGGTATGGGGGCCATGGAGGGAATTGAGGCGCACCCCATACTAGAGTGAAAACTGGTTAACTGTGAGGGGGACATAGCCCGGCACACATCTGGCCAAGAGAGAGCCTTTCTTACCTGACCCTTCTCCCCCCCTCCCCCTCCCAACCCCCTCCCCCCCCCCCCCCCCCACTCCCACTGGTGGTCACCCCTTGTCATCACCCAGGACACCACCGATGCTACGTAATAGTTCCCACCTTTCCTTATGTTCCCGTTCATTATGTCTGTCTCCGTTTGTTTATATCAATGACTGGAGGGTCGATAAACAAGAGGATAGCAGTTCTAGGTCTCTGGTGCACAGTGTTAGCTGTTGCAAAGGGACTCTCATGAAGAGAGATCCTCTTCCATTCACTTTAAGATCGCTACGCAGTCATGGTTATTATGTTGATTTTCCTTGTATACCCTGTATGTCTTCACTTACTGGATTTAAATTTGTTATATCCGTATTAAAATAAAAATTTCAATAAAACTGATTTAAAAAAAAAAAAAAAAAAATCATACTTATTGCTCAGGCTACGGGAAGATATAGGTGCAGGAGATAAACAGGTGGAATCTCTGTGGGTAGAAATACAGAGAGAAAAAAACCAACAAAATCCTGATAGGGGTCTTCTCTAGACCACTAAAAGCAACAGAAGAAACTGAAATCTTACTATTAAGGCAAATAGAAGAGGTGTCAAAGTGCAACGAAGTAATTATCATAGGGGACTTTAATTATCCGGATATAACATGGGAAAACAAAACCTGCAATTCTCATAGGGGTGATAAATTCTTGAGAACAATTAAAGATAATTACCTTATTCAACTTGTGCAGGAACCAACTAGAGCAAGGGCCACTCTGGACTTAGTACTAATTAACAAACCAGACCGAATAATGGGGGTACAGGTTGAGGGGCACTTGGGGAACAGTGACCACAATACAACTTCCAGCTGTCATTCAATAAGAAGCCTTGTCAGGGAGTGACAAATAAACTAAACTTTAGTAAAGCAAAATTTGATCAGCTTAGAACTACTATTGGTAACATTAATTGGGACAATCCCCTTAAAAATATCAGTTCAGAGGACAAATGGGAAAAGTTCTAAATGATCCTAATCACCTCATGTGAGCAGTTCATTCCCTTTAAAAATAAAAGAACTTTAAGTAAGAGGAAACCATTGTGGCTCGACAAGACTGTAAGGGGGGGCAATAAACGAAGAAAAGAAAGCATTCAAACTACTAAAGCAAGAAGGTAGCGTAGAAGCGCTAAAATCGTACAGGGAAAAAAACAAAATAAGCAAAGATAAGATCAAAATTGCTAAGCAGGAGGCAGAAAGACCGATCACCAAAGAGAGCAAAAACAACCCGAAACTATTTTTTAACTATATTAACAGCAAAAGGATTTGTACTGAGAGCACTAGCCCTTTAACAAATAATGCAGGAGAAATCATTGAAGATGATGGAGGGAAGGCAAATCTATTAAACAGTTTGTTTTCAAGAGTATTCACGAAGGAAAAGGAAATGCCATATGAAATGCAGGGGACCAAAATGAACCCCTCACAAAATATCTCATACCTAACGCAGGAGGAAGTGTGGAACCAGTTAGTTACAGAAGATTAAAATCGATAAATCGCCAGGCCCAGATGGAATACACACAAGGGTACTAAGGGGACTAAGTGATGAGATAGCTAGGCCGCTATATCTATTATTTATGGATACTACTAAAACCAGGGTTGTACCACTGGATTGGTGCATTGCCAATGTGGTTCCAATTTACAAAAAGGGGTCCAAAAGTGAGCCTGGTAACTACAGGCCGGTAAGTCTCACTTCAGTAACTGGAAAAATATTCGAGGAGTTTCTGAGAGACGCCATCAAAGAATACCTCAAGGAGAACAACGGAATAACTCCTCACCAGCATGGGTTCATGAAGGGTCGATCATGTCAGACCAATCTGATCAGCTTCTACGATGAAGTAAGCTCTAGGCTGGACCTGGGAGAGTCTATTGATCTCGTATATCTGGACTTCTCTAAAGCATTTGACACTGTGCCGCATAATAGACTGATATATAAAATGAGGCAGCTTGGACTGGGTGAAAACTTGTGTATTTGGGTAAAGAACTGGCTCAGAGAAAGAAAGCAGAGCGTGGTAATAAATGGTTCATACTCTGATTAGGCCACCGTCGCAAGTGGGGTGCCACAGGGTTCAGTATTGGGCCCCATTCTGTTCAATATATTTATCAACGACCTGATAGAGGGACTGCACAGTAAAATATCAATATTTGCAGATGCACAAAATTATACAATATAATCAATGCAACAAAGAACAATATACGGCTACAAACGGACCTAGATAAGCTGAGGGCTTGGGCAGAAAAATGGCAAATGAAGTTCAATGTTGATAAATGTAAGGTCATGCACATGGGCAGGAGAAACGGATGTCACCAATATACACTAAATGGGTACTGCTAGGAAAAGTGATATGGAAAAAGACCTGGGGGTACTAGTGGATTGTAGACTAAACTGGAGTAATCAATGCCAGTCAGCTACTGCAAAAGCTAATAAAGTCTTGGGGTGCATTACAAGAGGTATAGGGGCGAGGGATGAGAACATTATTCTACCACTATATAAGGCACTTGTTAGGCCCCACATGGAATACTGCGTACAGTTCTGGTCACCGGTGCTCAGGAAAGATGTTACAGTGCTGGAGGGGGTACAAAGAAGGGCAACTAAACTAATAAATGGAATGAAGGGACTGGAATACCCAGAGAGGCTGTCAAACTTGGGATTATTTACCCTGGAAAAAAGTCGGCTAAGGGGTGATCAAATAACATGTATAAATACATGAGGGACAATACAGGGATCTCTCCCACGATCTGTTTATACCCAGGACTGCAACGGTAACAAGAGGGCATCCGCTACTCTAGAAGAAAGCAGGTTTTATCGCCAACACAGAAAAGGGTTCTTTACTGTAAGAGCAGTGAGACTATGGAACTCTCTGCCTGAGGATGTGGTAATGACAAAATCCATAGAGGAGTTTAAAAGGGGACTTGATATCTTACTAGAGGGGAAGGCTATTACAGGATATAAATCTTAGGTCAATTGTTAATCCGGGTACACAGCAGGTAGGAACTATTAGGGGTTGATCCATGGATTAGTCTGATTGCCGTTAGGGAGTCGGGAAGGAATTTCCCCCAAATGGGCTAATTGGCTCCTGCCTCTTGGAGTTTTTGCCTTCCTCTGGATCAACAACATAGGTGAATAAACAGGCTGAACTAGATGGACATTGTCTTCATTCGGCCTTACATACTATGTTACTATGCTATGGGATCCTAAATAATTAAGCAATAAAGCCATGATGCAATAGGGACCCATGTGAGTTTACATGGCCATGCACTGGGATATTGATGATAGCGGCGCATAGATCTAAGCATTTCTGTTAGTTTGAACTGAAGTAATGATACAACGTACATAAATTATACAACGGCACTTCATCATACAATATTAATTGGTTCCAGATCGACCACTGTATGTTGAAAATATTGTATGTTGAAACCATAACTCTATGGAAAACTGATAACTTGTGAACAGATCAGAGATTGTATATGTGAAGGCTCATGCAATGCTACTTTGATAGATCCATCATAAGCGCTTTCCTAAATATATACTCAGGGGACCTTCATAAATATGCACACAGGAGACCTGATACATTTTGCTCTGTGTACTCATGATTCAGATGCTTTAGTAACACCATATATAAAGGTAACATGCTTCAAATACTAAAGGCGACAGGCACACTGTTCATATGATACTTCTCAAGTAGACAGCCACGGGGGAGCAATAAGTTATATAGGATAACAAGTAAAGGCTATCATCTCTTGAAGACATACTGGTATGCATACTTTATACACATATGGTATACATATATACAAAAGTTCATAAGGATATCAATTTAAGCAGACTGTCATCTGACTGAAATATTATACAAGAAGAGAAGATATGGTAAACCTATGAAAAGCATCCATTGTAATGCCTGACTTTAGGGAACTGCCATGTCAGGTGTCAACAACTTTTACATGAAAGAAATAACACAATGAGACCCAAATATGTTCTTATTTTGTCAAATGCTATACCCAACATTTTATATGCTGTGTAATGTATAAATTTGATGTAGACATTCTAGTAAAGCAGAACATGTTTTTTCAACCAGTTCTCAATAGCAAAATTTGTAAGATCAGTGTTGTCTTGCTAACAGATCCGACTGTTTGCTGGCACATCGTTTGTAACTCTATTAACAATAGGAATCCATCCTGGTCTGTTTTGGGTGGTAGGAGGCAAAAGAGGTTACAGGATACGAGGCAGATGACGGAGTTACAAAAATAGCAATTCTTTGTTTTAACTGGAGATGAAAGAGCACGCTTGTTTAAGGCTGATGCTCGATCGAGTATCGGTCTTGTCGAGTAACTGATTACTCGACCGAGCACCATTCGGGGAGTTGGCGTGGGTAGCGGGGGAGAGAGTGAGAGATCTCTTTCTCCCCCCTGCTGCTCCCCATCGCCCCCTCCTTCCGCATGGTGCTCGGTCTAGTAATCAGTTACTCGACAAGACCGATGCTCGATCGAGCATCAGCCTTAAACGAGCGTGCTCGCTCATGTCTAGTTTTAACCAATAATAGAACAGGGTTATGCGATTGGGAACAGATGAGATTAAACTCAATGCTACCATTACATGAACCTGACTATCACTAACTAGAGACAGTAACGGCTATTATATACAATTAATTACACTCACAACAGTACACACTAGAGATAGAACAAGTAATAAGACCCATTTACGCACACAGATGATCGCTCAAAATTCGTCAGATACTGACATTTTTGAGCTATTATTTTGCATTAGCTACTAACAGGCTAATCAGTCCATTAGAAGATAACTAGCTTCATTTGCCTGTATTTAGAGAACAGCGGGTGGCCTGTTCTCTAAATACATCACTATTTTTCTCTAGCATTAAATGTTATCAGCGTTAAAAGTTCTGGATCAAGGTGTGCTGCTAATAATTGCTCTCCTAATGTCTGCTGACTTTCATCCAGTAGCAACTGACCTACACAGTCCTACTGCATCCTCCCTAGGGTTTCTAGTAAGTTTTAGGAATTTTCTTGGGGTAGGACCTCCATCTGCAGTGCCTAATAAGTTCAATGACCTCCTTATTATAAGCTGCTTTATCATGCTCAATGCTATAGTGCCTATAGCTTGTATGGCGCAGTCTACTGCATCGTGCTGCATGTCCAAAGACAGATCAGCATTATGTATCACAACCTTCATGTCAGACATGATGCCAAATCATGGTATTGCCACATCTGTGTTGGGATGTTGTTACTGCAATATAGGACACCCTTTCTTAGTAGTACTGTGCTCTGGCTAGTAGAGCGAGTTCCCCTTTAGGATGACCATGACGGGTTACAAGTAGGGTTTGTCTTGTTGAAACAAGTAATGTAATTTCATTGTAATTAAATATTATGCAATTTTCTAAGATACTTTGTTTCAGTTTTTCACCATTTTCAAGGGCTTTGGTCGTGAATAGAAACATTCATAATTACATTCAGCATCTCAAAGTAAGTTCTGAAATCATCCTACTCACAGCCCAAACTTTGTTACAATGTATCAGCCTATGTTAGGGGTACACAAGGGTCACAGCCATAGGCGTAGCGTCAGGGGGTGCTGGGGTTGCCATGGCGACCTGGCCCCTGCGCTCAGGGGGCCCCGAGGCCGCCCTCCGCAATACTAACATGCACATTTAGTGCATTAATCGCTGGCCGTTCTGACTGCAGCAAAATTCTCATCATGCGGCAGCCGGAACGGCCAGCACGAGAGGAAGGCTCGGCAGAGCAGGGAGGAGGAGGGAGGAACTCATATGGGCCAGCAGGGGAGGATGGAGGAAGACACATGTGACGGCAGGGGAGGAGGGAAGAAGTCACATGGGGCAGCAGAGCACAGTGATCATGTGCTGCCCCCTGCTTCCTGCTGAACGGGAAGCTTCTGAGTTGCGGCTGCTGTCACATGAAGGAGAAGTGGAACGGGCCCTGGGGTAAGTGCATATGTGTGTGTCTGTCTGTCTCCCTCCTTTATCTATATACTAACTATCTATATACTATCTATCTGCTATCTATCTATATACTATCTATCTATCCCATATCTATCTATATATCTGCTATCTATCTATATACTATCTATCTGCTATCTATATACTATCTATCTATCTGCTATCTATATACTATCTATCTATCTGCTATCTATATACTATCTATCTATATACTATCTATCTGCTATCTATCTATATGCTATCTATCTATCTACTATCTATCTATCTGCTATCTATCTATCTATGTACTATCTATCTATATACTATCTATCTGCTATCTATATACTATCTATCTATCTATCCCATATCTATCGATATACTATGTATCCCATATCTATCTATATACTATCTATATACTATCTATCTATCCCATATCTATCTATATACTATCTATCTATCTGCTATCTACATACTGTCTATCTATCCCATATCTATCTATATACTATCTATCTATCTATCCCATATCTTTCTATATACTATCTATCTATATACTATATATCTATCCCATATCTATCTATATACTAGCTATCTATTCATCCATCTATCTATATACTATCTATCTGCTATCTATCTATCTGCTATCTATCTATCTACTATCTATCAATCTGCTATCTATCCCATATCTATCTATCTATGTACTATCTATCTATATACTATCTATCTATATACTATCTATCTGCTATCTATATACTATCTATCTATCTGCTATCTATATACTATCTATCTATATACTATCTATCTGCTATCTATCTATCTGCTATCTATCTATCTGCTATCTATCCCATATCTATCTATCTATATACTATCTATCTGCTATCTATATACTATTTATCTATCCCATATATATCAATATACTATGTATCCCATATCTATCTATATACTATCTATCTATCTGTCTATCCCATATCTATCTATATACTATCTATCTATATACTATCTATCTATCTATATACTATCTATCTATCCCATATCTATCTATCTATATACTATCTATCTGCTATCTACATACTGTCTATCTGCTATCTATATACTATCTATCTGCTATCTATCTACTATCTATCTATCCCATATCTATCTATATACTATCTATCTATCCCATATCTATCTATATACTATCTATCTATATACTATATATCTATCCCATATCTATCTATATACTAGCTATCTATTCATCCATCTATCTATATACTATCTATCTGCTATCTATCTACTATCTATCAATCTGCTATCTATCCCATATCTATCTATCTATCTATATACTATCTATCTATCTATCTGCTATCTATCTATATACTATATATCTGCTATCTATATACTATCTATCTGCTATCTATATACTATCTATCTGATATCTATCTATCTATCTACTATCTATCTATCCCATATCTATCTATATACAATGTATCCCATATCTATCGATATACTATGTATCCCATATCTATCTATATACTATCTATCTATCTGTCTATCCCATATCTATCTATATACTATCTGTCTATATACTATCTATCTATATACTATCTATCTATCCCATATCTATCTATCTATATACTATCTATCTATCTGCTATCTACATACTGTCTATCTGCTATCTACATACTGTCTATCTGCTATCTATATACTATCTATCTGCTATCTATCTACTATCTATCTATCCCATATCTATCTATATACTATCTATCTATCTGTCCCATATCTATCTATATACTATCTATCTGTATACTATATATCTATCCCATATCTATCTATATACTAGCTATCTATTCATCCATCTATCTATATACTATCTATCTGCTATCTATCTGCTATCTATCTATCTACTATCTATCAATCTGCTATCTATCCCATATCTATCTATCTATCTATATACCATCTATCTATCTGCTATCTATCTATATACTATCTATCTGCTATCTATATACTATCTATCTATCTGCTATCTATATACTATCTATCTGCTATCTATCTATCTATCTACTATCTATCTATCCCATATCTATCTATATACAATGTATCCCATATCTATCTATATACTATCTATCTATCTACTATCTATATACTATCTATCTATCCCATATCTATCTATCTATATACTATCTATCTATCTGCTATCTGCTATCTATATACTATCTATCTGCTATCTATCTACTATCTATCTATCCCATATCTATCTATATACTATCTATCCCATATCTATCTATATACTATCTATCTATATACTATATATCTATCCCATATCTATCTATATACTCGCTATCTATTCATCCATCTATCTATATACTATCTATCTACTATCTATATACTATCTATCTATCTGCTATCTATATACTATCTATCTATCTACTATCTATATACTATCTATCTATCCCATATCTATCTATCTATATACTATCTATCTATCTGCTATCTGCTATCTATATACTATCTATCTGCTATCTATCTACTAATTATCTATCCCATATCTATCTATATACTATCTATCCCATATCTATCTATCTATATACTATATATCTATCCCATATCTATCTATATACTCGCTATCTATTCATCCATCTATCTATATACTATCTATCTACTATCTATATACTATCTATCTATCTGCTATCTATATACTATCTATCTATCTACTATCTATCTATCTACTATCTATCCCATATCTATCTATATACTAGCTATCTATTCATCCATCTATCTACTATCTATCTATATACTATCTATCTGCTATCTATATATTATCTATCTATCCCATATCTATTTATCTATATACCATCTTTCTGCTATCTATATACTATCTCTCTATCTACTATATATCCCATATCTATCTATATACTATCTATCTATTCATCCATCCATCTATCTATATACTATCTATCTCATATGAGATAGATAGTATATAGATAGATGAATAGATAGTATATAGATAGATGGATGAATAGATAGATGGTATATAGATAGCAGATAAATAGATAGTATATAGATAGATATGAGATAGATAGTGTATAGATAGATATGAGATACATAGTGTAAATATATAGTATATATACATAAATAGATAGATAGATAGATAGTGTATAGATATTAGATAGATATTCTATAGATAGTAGATAGATGTATAGATAGTAAATAGATAGATAGTATATAGATAGATAGTGTATAGATAGTATATAGATAGATAGATATGAGATAGATAGCTAGTATATAGATAGATAGATATGGGATAGATAGATAGTATATAAATAGATATGGGATAGATAGATAGTATATAGATAGATGATAGATAGATAGTGTATAGATAGATAGTATATAGATAGATATGAGATGAATAGATATGAGATAGATAGTATATAGATAGCAGATAGCTAGTATATAGATAGATATGGGATAGATAGATAGTTTATAGATAGATATGGGATGGATAGATAGTATATAGATAGATGATAGATATATAGTGTATAGATAGTTAGTATATAGATAGTGTATAGATAGATATGAGATAGATAGATAGATATGAGATAGATAGTGTATATATAGATGGATGAATAGATAGATAGATGGTATATAGATAGCAGATAGATAGTATATAGATAGATATGGGATAGATAGTATATAGATAGATATGGGATAGATAGATAGTATATAGATAGATATGAGTTAGATAGATAGTATATAGATAGCAGATAGATAGATAGATAGATAGATAGTATATAGCGTATAGATAGATAGATAGATAGATATGAGATAGATAGTGTATATATAGATGGATGAATAGATAGATAGTATATAGATAGCAGATAGATAGTATATAGATAGATATGAGATAGACAGTATATAGATAGATATGGGATAGATAGTATATAGATAGATATGGGATAGATAGATATGCGATAGATAGTAGATAGATAGATAGATAGATAGATAGATAGATAGATAGATAGATAGATAGATAGACACGTGTTCAGAAAACGCAGCTTGAAATTGTGGCATCTTTACCAGGATTTTGAACACAGGTTACAGCGTTTGACGGCGCTTTTTAATGCACCCCATCGTTGTGAGGAGGTGTGTTAAAAACCACGACAACGCAAAAATAGAACAGACAGTTCTCGAAAATCACAGCATTAGAAACGCCGTGTTCGAGCGCAGGTTTAAGTAAGCTCATTAAAATCTCTGGGAGTGTTGTACTGCGGTTAGTATGGCGCTCGGGACACCGCGCTAATAGCGGTAAAAAGCGGTGTGAGAGAGTGGCCAACGGGGCTACAAACAAATTTTCATGTGCAGGAAATGCGTCATGTATGGAAAGATTACACCAAGGGGCAGATCATGTATGCAGCACGATCTAGGTATGGGTACGGGGAAGTGTAGGGTGGAGGCCCAAGGGGGGGGCCCCCGAGCTGAACTTTTGCACCCGGGCCCCTGAGCCCTTAGGTACGCCTCTGGTCACAGCTATGGGGGGGGTGCAAAGGTATCAGTTACTACCAGAGCCTGGTGCTTAGGGGACCCAAAGGCGCCTCTATCACATTAAAAGACACCAGTTTTATAAATGGCACCTGACAGGTAGGGGCCCTTTTGCAGATTTCGCATTGGGAGACACAAGTTATAGTTACACCTCTAGCTGTCACAGATTGTGGCCCCCACTCTGCTAATGAGAAAGACAGATGATCACCTGTCCAAGAGATCTCTGAAGAACTCCAAGGCCAACCATGGCATTGTTGCAATAAGTACTTTTCTCAGTTGTCAAGGAAAGTGCTCATTGGTTAACATGGGATCTTGTCACACTTCTCTGTGTAACAAGAGTCTATGTGAACCATTGAGCACTTTTCTTAAGGGCCAAGTAAAGTGTTCATTGACATACAGAGCTCAATAAACAATATCCGGGGATGGAAGAGTGGTGGATCCCTATCAATCAACTACTGGTTTTACTCTTTGTAAAAAGACGGAATACCCCTATGAGGATCGATTACATCCTACATCTTTGATGATGAAGAGTATGCAAATTTATTTTCCTACATTTCTGATGTTGCGCTTTGTCTGGAAAATTTGTCAGCTAGTGGTTGTGGGTCCGCTTTGCCACACACTGATTTGGCTTTGGGTTAAATCTGGAGGCAACACCGGGGTACCCAGCATTCACCCTTTCACTAAACCAATTGGGATCTGGTCTTCATTGTATGGTCTCCAGGCAGTTACTCCCAGAAGTAGTCTCAGTTATATGGCAGCTGGTGCTACACATGACCAATGTGTGGTACCTAAGAGTGTGAACAGATACGTACCAAAAGACTTAGGCCCAATGTCTACATGCGGATTTGATTTATAAAATCCGTGCATGCCCCCCACATGGGAGATCCGTGTGTCTTGCTGCCCATAGGGATGCATTAGCATCCGTAGGGCAGCTAAAAGCATGCGGATGTGATGTCTTCCTAGTGTGTGGGTTGCACGCATGGGAAGAAATCGCAGCATGCTCCATTTTCCTGCAGTTTTCCCACACGGACGGTTTCGGCGGCTTCCATTGAAGTCAATGGAAGCCGACCGTATCCACGGCACAGCTGCAGCTGTTTTTGTCGTGTGCCACGGATACACGGGAGAGCAGGAGTTTTTTTAAAAAGTGTGCACGGGCACATGCGTGGCGGCATGCTGCCGACGTGCTGAGCACATCCACCGGGCAGAAAAAAGAAGATCCGGCCACGACGGAGGGGAGACCCGCAGCGTCCTGACAGGTGAGTATAATGACATTTTCTTCCCCATGTTCCCGAGTACGCAGGGATTCTGCTGCGGGAATTAATCAGCGGAATCCCTACATGCAAGTGGACATTAGGCCTTAGCCAAAGTCAAGGCTGGTAGTATAAACATCAGCTTTGGAATTAGGCAAGAGATCAGGGTTGGTAGCACAGGTACAATACGAAAAACAGTCCAAGTGAGGGCAGGCAGCTGGCAGAGAGAATAGTCTAATAAATGTAGCCGGGATGAAGAAGTCAGAATAGTCAGGAACAAGCAGGAGTCAGAGAACCAGCAGAGCACATAAACTACAGACCAGGACAAATGCAGCCGTCTCAGTGACTATCGTTCCTATGCTCTCACACAGGAGTGATAGTTGTTCTGTGAATGACCAGGGATTCCTCCAGCCTGTCCGCCTCCATTCACAGTACACACGCAGTGCGTGGTGCACTACATGTACCATGTGGCCTGAAACTCTCTAATAGATTTACTTTTTTGTGTAGGAATAAGCACTAGCAGCCACCCCCTCATCAGTGTCCCTCACATGTGTTTTTGGCTCCTCTGTTTGGCAGTCTGCATGTTGAGGGATATATGGCGTATATGCCTGTCCTCTTATATCAGTTTTTTTCTGTTTTATTTCAGTTTCTCTGCTCCAAAAATAGAGCCGTGAGATGCAAACCCTGAACTGACCCTAACGCAGGTGGGATAGCAGCCTTATAGAGCGCTAGCTACCAGCACTCACAGTTTCCTGACAATTGCCAGACTGAACCAGCAAGCACAGGTGCAACGCAGTAATTAGCACTATGACACGAGCATTAATGGCTAGAGATGAGCAAGCACACTCGGGTAAGGCAGATACTGGAGCGAGCATCGCTCCTCTCGAGTATCTGTATACTCGTCTAAGCAAATGCGGGGGGTAGGGGCAGCGGGGAGAGTGAGAGATCTTCCCCCCCCCCCTCCCCGCTTTTGCTGGGACGAGTATGCAGATACTCGAGAGGAGCGATGCTCGCTCCAGTATCTGCCTTACCCGAGTGTGCTCGCTCATCTCTATTAATGGCAATTGTCAGGAAAACACAAATAGTAGCTGTTAGCACTCAAGTAATAGCAATCTTAAAGGGGTATTCCGGCAATCCAAAGTGATCGTTATATGCTTCATAAGGCAATTACATGTCATATTACAATCTAATGTTAGAACTTGTTTCATTAAGCCACAGAGCTATTGGTCTACCTGCGGTCTTCCTCCTACTTAGGTCACCATTGGTTTCCAATGGATATGACCTGTGTGCTCAGCTATTTTACTGGTCAGGCATGCTCAGTGCCTTCACATTTGATAATGATGACACAGTTTGTACAGTCATGAATGCGCACTTATCAGTAATTGGTAATGGGGCATTGTGGGAGATGTAGTTTTTGCACTCCCCGATGGCCATTTTATATAACAATGTGAAAATCTGAATCTGGCTGGAATGCAGCAGTGGCAGGTGGGCAAAAACGCAGCAGTGGCAGGTGGGCAAAACAGGTACTGGAGTTTAGGGCACATTCAGATGACCCTATATCGGCTGGGTTTTCACGCCCAGCCGATATACGGCGTCCCTTTCTGCAGGGGGAGGAGGCTGGAAGAGCCAGGAGCAGTGCACTGAGCTCCGCCCCCTCTCCGCCCCTCGCCATTATTTGCAATGGGATGTGCGTGAAAACCTGGCCGATATACAGACGTCTGAATAAGCCCTTAGGCTGGATTCACAAGGCGTATGTGTTTTTACGTTCTTACGTTTTCGTAGCTGTTCAGATGGCACAGGCCTGGCACATATACACCAAGTCCACAATGCCATTGGGTGGGGGAGACAGTTCAGCTCTGCTAAGCTGTTCTCCCCCTTCCCTCCCCCTCGTCCTCTCTCTGCCAAGGGAGGAGGCGGAACGGAGCGGGAGCTAGTGTGCTAAGCTCCCGTCCCTTTGTCACAGCCAGCAATGAGAGGTGGCGGTATGGAGGCGTAGCTTAGCTCCAACCCTCGTCCTCCCCCCTCCCATAGATACAGCCGGAAAGGAGCTGAGAGCAGCAGGGAAGGGGATGGGAGTTTAGCAGTCATGCTGCTAAGCTCCCTCCCAAATCCTTTCTCCGGGAGCCGTCATAGGCTCCCATAGGAGTCTATGCAGCCACCAGTGTAAAAGTGCCCAGCCAAAATGCACAATCTTGGGCAGCCGGGCATTATTATGCCACCAATGCATCAGAGTGGCAGTGTATATCAACTGGGCATGAAAACCCAGCCAATATACGTCCGTGTGAATCCAGCATTTAGCGTTCTTTCACACAAGTGTATATCGGCCGCCGTTTTTACGGCCGGCCAATATATGCTATGATCTAATGCATTGGATTCCATTGCATCAGATCACATGCCCGTAATTCTGTGGCGTAAAAGTGCCCAGCCAGGTGCTTTTACACCGGGCTGGTAGGATAGTCCTGGAACGGGATAGTCTTTCCGGACAGAATACGTCGGCCGCTGCATGGGCTCTTATGGGAGCCTATGACAGCAGCTGGAGAAGGGAGGTGGCAGGAAATTTAGCAGCTGGCCATTGCTGGCTGCAGGCAAGGGGAGGGGATGGTGCTTAGGTCCGCCCCCGTTTGGTCCGCTCCCATTGCAAACAGCCGGAGGGAAGGAAAGAAGAGTTGAGCCGGTGAGGGGGAGGAAAGGGAAGGTAACGGTATTGCGGCCTCGGAGTATATGCGCCGGGCCCGTGCCGTCTGAACGGGCATTCCTTTTTTTTTAACTCCTGCTCTCTCGCGCTCCCACGCCGGAGAGCAGAAATTCAGGTGTGGTTGTGCCGCGGATCCGGACGGCTTCCAAAGGCTTCAATAGAAGCCTGCGGGAGCCGTCCCCGCGGGAGACCGGCACTAAAAATGGAGCATGCCGCGGGTGTTTTCCTGCACACGCAATCCACGCCTCAGGGGAAAATGACATCCACAGGTATTTAACTACCTGTGGGTGTCCAATGCATCCCTATGGGGTGCGGATCACGCTGCGGGAAAAACGCTGCGGATTCTTAATTTTATTTTAGCAGTGGACATGAGGCCTTAGCGTGCTGTTACACGAGCATGTACTAACTACTGGCCAGCACCTGCAGGTTCAGCCTCACATCTGTTGGGAAAACACGTGTTCTAGCGGAGCCACTAGAGCTTGTGTAACAGTAGCCTTGTGTTCTGGGACTTCATTTATACCTTGCCTGAGTATCAATGCAGTTTATCAGTAGTTTTGGTCCTTTGAACTGTGAAGCCAGGTCAACCTTAGGCTGGCTCCACACGGGCGAGAAAATCGCGCGATTTTCGCCTGCTGCGATAGTCAGTAAAAAAAGCAGAATATGAAACCAATGATTTCATTTCCATCTGCAATGTTTTCACTGAGTCTTGCTCTATCTTTCTGAGATGTGCAATTTTTTACATTTTTTTCATCCTATGTATTCCTATGGAGGCTTCATTTTATCGTATCGCAACACTACAAACACGCGTGTCAATGCGATTTAAACATTACAAAGTCCCATTGACTTATGCAATAAAAAAATTGTGCAATTTTATGGCGTGTGGAAGCAATGTGATGCGAGATTATTCTCCAAAAAAAGCAGCGCTGACACTCAGAAATCGCAGTGAACAAAGATGCAATTTTACCACGATTTTCTCGCAGCAAAATCGCAATTGGCCGTGTGGAGCCAGCCTTACTGACCAAACCTGCTCAGCTCTGCTGCACCACCAAGCCTTGCCTGCTCATCTGTGGTCAGCAGTCAGGTCGTAACTTTAGTATGATCTATGGGAGGTGTCTTTCCCCGTTGTAGGGATGCTAAGCATCTATGTTGTTATGTACAGATCATTGCAGGAAAATTAATCACCCAATTTCTTCAGTTTTGTCTTTTTTCCAGGCACATTTTCCCTTTCTTGCACTCTCAGTACCGCCCCCTACAGTATACCAGTGATCCATTACATTCTTCAATCATTCTGTAGGATACTGCGGAGAATTAGAACCCATGTATGTCCTGCTGGGTAAAAGGGTTGTTTGTGGTGAAGCCATTATACACATATGCGTGTCCCCGAAAATAAGACACTGTCTTTTATTAATTTTTTTGTCCCTGAAGAGGCACAAGGTTTTATTTTTAGGGGATGTCTTATTATACTTACCTAGCAGGCTCGGTCCGTGTCCCATCCACTGGCAGGCTTCTTGCAGTCCTCGGCCAATCACAGCCATCACGTTGTGGAGGCAGGATTTATGAATTGGCTGAGCCGCAGCTTTGATTGGCCAAGTCATAAATCCCATCTCCACAACGCGATGGGTATGATTGGTTCTCGAGTATGCACTGCTGGATAAACCAATCACAGCCATCGCATTGGTTCATTGAGCACTACATTGTTTAGCTGAGCAGCGCTCAAGAACCAATCAAAGCCATTATTTCCTGGAGGTGGGATTTATGAATCCCGTAATCAGTAAGCAATCCTCTGTGGGCAGCCGAGGAGTGCAGGAAGCCTGCCGGAGCTCCGGGGAGCAGCTGGAGGGACCGAGCGTGCTAGATAATGTTTTTTTTTGTTTGTTATTTTTGGGGTAGGCTTATATTTCAAGCCTCCCCAAAAATCCTGAAAAATTGGGGTAGGGCTTATTTGCGGGGTAGGTCTTATTTTCATTGAAACAGGGTACTATGCATTATTTTCTTTTGCACATCTCATTGAAATTGATTATTACATATTTTGTGGCAAATTATTTTGTAACTTCCTGTTAACCTCCTGAAATTAAGTTGCTGTGTTCCAGATGATTGGTGTAAGGACTTTTACCCACTAGCGTTGTTTTAACATTGTGATATCGCTGTGTTTTTTTTAATGGGACTTTCTAATGCTCAAACCGCATCGCACAAAAATCGCAAGTTTGTGCATTTGCAATTTTTGTGCAATGCGATTTTAACATTTGAAAGTCCCATTGAAAAAAACGCAGCGATATCACAACGTTAAAAAAACGCTAGTGGGTAAAAGCTCTAATAAAGGCAACGCTTAGTTGCAGTAAACATTAAAAAAAAGGAGAAGAAATCCATGACGCATGCTCATAATATCAGAATTAACGACAAGCCACCGCTGCCATCTAGTGGTGACCATTCAGTATAGCAATACCTAAAAAGTTGCTATCTGTATGATAGAGCATGGATAAAATGTACAGGACACGCATTAGAAAATGCAGACAAGACACATCATCGGTGTCAAATTATATGGTCATTTGTGTTACCATTGTTTTGACATTCCATACGCCTAAAGAACGTGCCAAGATCATTGCTCAATAGATTATTTTCTGGCCTCCATCACAAAGCAAGAAATCGTATACAGCATAATAGAACAGAATCCCTGCGTTACTACGTGGAAACAATAAGAAGAACTTTCCTATGTTGGATATTGATGATTAAAGTCACATATGGTAAAAGTTAGATTTGTCTACTTTCCTACATTGTCAAGGAGGCTCTGAAAGACAGAGAAGTCTCCTGTAAAGTTTGTGATCAGTTGCAATCAAAAAAATAATAATAAAGAAATTGCACCTAAAAAAAGGCATCAGCGACTGAAATTCCCTGCTGCACTAAATATACCTGACTTTGATGTGCAAAGCGCAGGAGTGTCCATAGACGCTTATGGGAGACGATGTGAGCTGGGCGGCAAAGAGAGAACAAGGGATTCCCCCATAGGTAGGATGGAGGGGGTTCACTTGTTCTTCTCTGCAGGAGAAATCCCTTAAAACCCTCAATCCCCACTGCGGGGGAATCCTGCAAGGAAACCTCTCCATGCCTGCTGAGATAAAGAGAGTCCTGAGCAATGAAGGGAAGCCCTGGGACCCCCCCCCCCCCCCCTCATCTTGACAGCAGGGCTTCCCTTTACTGCAGACAGAGATGAAGGGAAGCCCCGCTGTGGAGATAAAGGGGGCTCCCTTCATCTCTCTCCTCCCAGAGCTGCAGCGCATTTTTTTTTTTCTGCAACACTCAGCTCCAGATCGTGTGAATGGACAATATTTACGCTCATGAAGCTCGGGACTCCACCGAGAAAATTTGTCCATTCATGTGACTTTTTTGTGCAGTCAGCCATCATTTTTTGCGCAGCTATTTTCTGTGCGATTTTGATGCCCGTGTGAACGAGCCCTTATTCAGTGGCTGTATGAATGTAAGCAGGAAAAACAGGAAAATGGAGCTTCAAGCCCTAACGAGATTTAATATGAAGAGAAAGAGAAATGGATTTTGGGTATATTTACCGTAAAAAACATTGTGCCAGCACTACTGGCATTCTTAGGAGGAAGTGCTCTGTTGGCACCATTGGTAATGGTGGTTACACTCCTGGAACTGTTTGAGGGACTCTCTGCAGTCACTGTTTATGGGGTGCACTCTGCTGGCAGTCAGACACGTTAGCTGTCTTTATGGGATCTGTACTTCCGGGCAGAGTTTACATAGAAAGTAGAGATGAGCGAACGTACTCGGTAAGGCGATTTCGCAATCGAGCACCGCGATTTTCGAGTACTTCACTACTCGGGTGAAAAGTACTCGGGGGCGCTGTGGGTGAGCGGGGGGTTGCAGCGGGGAGTGGGGGGGAGAGGGAGAGAGAGAGGGCTCCCCCCTGTTCCCTGCTGCTACCCCCCACTCCCCTCTGCAACCCCCGCCCCACAGCGCCCCCGAGTAGTGAAGTACTCGAAAATCGCGGTGCTCGATTGCGAAATCGGCCTTACCGAGTACGTTCGCTCATCTCTATTAGAAAGGAAATTCTCCAGCAAAGGCTGATCAATCCCAAAATCAGGACGGATACACAGTGGAGTGTCTGCTGCAGAATTTCCAGTGTACAGTCCGCAGCTTTTTGAAATTCCAGCTAAATGAATAAATTTTAGTGATTTTTCGTCTACACGGAGCAGAAAATATTCTGCTGTGTAATTGTGCTTCCGGAGTCTTTTACTGCACGTTTTCTGCAGCAGTATTTACCATAAAGGTGATATAAAAGCCAAATCCCCAATTGTTTTCCCATGAGGGTTGATTGGATTGCGGGTTTTAGTGCAGATCTGCATGTAAATTAGCATTGTTGCTCCAATGACACAATAGAGTAAACAAACAGTATTCAAAATCGCATTAAACTCCGCACTAAAAATACACACAATAAAAACCGTCACAAAGTCCGCAACAAACAGCAACTTTATGTCTTGTGAATTTCAGAAGGTTTATCAACTGCCCTGTGGAAATTCTGCAGCGGACATTCCACAATGTATCTGTCCCATGTGAACATAGCCATATATGTGGGGTTCAGAGCAGAGCAACTTGTAAAGTAGATTCAGATGACCTAAAAAATGACAACTGATTTTATATGGCATGTGAAAAGATAGGCCATGCCCTATCGATTGCTGAGATACGCTGGAGGCTCCCATAGACTTCTATGGGAGTTGAAAAAAAGAAGGGGAAAGGTAAGTGTATTTAGGAAAAATGCCATGTTTTTTAGGGTTTATTTAAAACAATACTAACCGTATCAGAAAAATGTTATTCTAGTGTTTATTTGATTAAAAGTCAATAATGTTTCTAATTACTAGAAAAACCCTAGATAAGCCCTTCCCTGAAAAACAAGAAGAAATGGTGAATAAAATTAAAAAAAAACGAATACTCACCTTTCTTCAGCTGCTGGGGCTCAGCCACGTCCAGCCGGCTCTTCTCCCTGCACTGCTCTCAGTAATATTCAGCAGGCAGGGATTTAAAATTCCCGCCTGCTGAATGGGCTGCCTCTGATTGGCTGAGCACTGTGACCAATCAGAGGCAGCTCTCAGCTATTGAATGACAGCTGAGAGCTGCCTCTGATTGGTTCCCGCACTCAGCCAATCATGAATTCATGCAGCAGATGTGTTCTTCATCCCTGCGGGGGACACAGCAGCGGCGGAGAGGTAAGTTGATTTTTTTATTTTTTTTTTAACACTAAAATGATTGTTTTTCAGGGAAGAACTTATATGTAAAGCCCTTCCATGAAAAACAATTCAGGGGTGCCGGCAGACCATTGTTTTCAATGGAGCCGCCGGCAGCAGCCGTCACTCCATTGAAAGCATGTGGGGAGGAGAGGGTGAATCGAGTACATCGAGCAGGCTAATGCTCAAACGAGCATGCTCGCTCATCTCTAGTTACTGCTTTTACACAATAAAAACCCTATTTAAAAACATGTCACCACTTTCTGATAAGAGCTATAACTTATTTTTTAGCTGATACCCGCTGTTGTTAGAGCACGGCTCCACAATATGTGCATAAAATTAGCAACTTAAAAAAAAAACACACTACTCACATGACTTTTAAGGTGGTATGGCTTGTTTGGAGGGAGTGTGGCCACCCCAACCCAACCCAACACATTTATGTACAATTTAAGCCAGAAGCCAGTATAAATTATACCGGAAATCTACTCCATTTCCTAGCATACATTTCTTTTTAGGCACAGGGACGGCCCAAGATTCGCATTAACTATGAAGCAGCACCTCTTCATACATTAAACGTATCTTGTGCCTGTAGGAACTCTATTAACACTAACATTCAAAACACCAGTCTTAATAAATTCCCCTCTAGGCACTAAAAATTAGAAAGCTAATAAACTAGTGGCAGCAGTAGCTGGCGGCAGTCATTTTGTGACGCTGCGTACACATGCTGACGGCGGCTTGTAAACAGAGTGCTGGCATGGAGAATGGCACATGCGATGCTAAACCTGCTAGGATCCAGGACGGGTGAGTGTAGGGCAGTGGTGGCGAACCTATGGCACGTGTGCCAGAGGCGGTACACACAGCCCACCCTGCTGGCACATGCCGCCACCTGCTCACCACATTAGTAGTAAATGCCGGCAGGGGCCGCGGCTTTCCTGCCGGTATTCACTCACTGCGCTGCAAGTGGCGCTGATCCTGGCACACTGTGACGTCAGTGTGCAGCCGGGATCCGCCTCCCCCTCCACTGACATCTCCTCTTAGGTTCCACGAGAGCAGGGGGAGGAGGCGTCCGGCAACACACTGACGGCCCAGTGTGCACCTGCCATCAGCGCTGCTGGCTGCACGCCGGGCAGAGGAACAGCAGAGCTTTCACAAGGAGGAGGTGGTAAGTATATGGGTCTCAGGGGGGGCACTGTCACTGCTGGGGGCTGCTGAGGAGGGGGGGCACAATTACTACTGGGGGCTGCTGTGGAGTGTCACTATTATACTGCGGGCTGCTGTGGGCGGGGGTCAATATTATACTGGGGGCCTCTGTGGGGTGGTCACTATTACCGGGGGGGGGGCCGCTATGGAATTTCACTATTACTGTGGGGGCCGCTCTGGGGGATGTCACTATTACCGCGGGGGCTGCTCTAGGGGATGTCACTATTATACTGGAGGCTGCTCTGGGGGATGTCACTATTACCGCTGGAGTATGTTTACTTGTGGCGGAAATGGGCAGGGTCGTTTCAAAATAGACAGCATGCAGATTTTGACTGCTTTTTTGATGCGGAAATACTGCAAAATTTGCTACAGAAATTATCTCTGAGGACATTGTGCAGCATTTCAACATCCAAAAAGCAGTCAAAATCGGCACACTGTCTATTATGAAGCGGACCTTTCCTTTTTAGAACGACGGGGGTAAAATCATATGTCGTGATAAGCCCCGCCCCCTGATGTGTTGACACTTTACGATAAATAAGTGGGTTTTGGGTTGAAGTTTGGGCACTCGGTCTCTAAAAGCTTCGCCATCACTGGTGTAGGGTATTTTATTATTTTTCTGCTTGCCTGGCTGGGATAATTGATAGGACTAGAACACAAGGCTATTCACCCTTTAACCCTTTCCAGTCCACTGTCTGATGTCTTAAGACATTATGATTTAAGGCTGTACAGCTCCAATGTTTGAAGACGTCCGTTGGGGTTCTCTTACTGTATATTGTCAGCCTATGTTGCTGTTGGAGCCTATCCAACGTGTCACCTCATGCAGTACTGGCTTTAGCCAGTATATTGCGCTGCTGTGTAACAGCAGAAAAAGAGTAAGCCCCCTAGGAAAACCAGGATACAAATTGGATTGGAAAGGGTTAAGCCCAAAAAAATAGTAAATGTATAAAAAAAACATAGCCATCAATTTCAATACATAAGAGCGAGTTGCAAATACCTTGGAATCTATTCAAAAATGAGACTTCACGGGGGATGAGATTATTTTTAATCACATAGTTTATCAAAGACCAAATGAACAAAAACATTCCCCTACACTAGGAGGCAATATTATTTTGGATCTAGAGAATTTAATAAAGTCGACAGTTTGGCATTCTGCATAATCTTAGTGAAAACAGAACCTGCTTAATAATGGTCGCAAAGAATCTTTGTCATTAACTTTTGATTTATGTGCACAATGGTGTAAACATTTGTAACACAGCAGTAAAATCAGAGCACATAGACTGCATTCTCATTGCAGCTTTCACAATGAGAGTCCAACTTAAAGTTGCAGCCACCTCTGTAGACAGGCCACCTCTGTAGACAGGTTATTGAATTCAATGATAGCCGTATAAAACAAGTATCTTTATGCACCCCTATTGGTCGCTACAGTTAACCAGAATATTATCATTCAAAAGGGAAGCCGGGGATTTGAAGCTATGATATTTGGAATTACTGCCACATGGAGTGACTCTGACCACACACTGCCCACCTTGTGATTAACAGGAGATTCTATGTATGGTTCTTTCATTTCCCCTGCCGTTTGCTCCTCTGATGAATTCAACAACATAGATGAAGAAGCCTTGTAGGAATATATAGGGGGTTCATTAGAGCAGAGTTCTAAGGGGTTGCCCTTATCGGGACAGTTATCCCTATTTTACTCATTGACTGTTTTGGGATTTTTCTTAGACACCACAGTGTAGATGTGACAGAATAAAACCACCGCTACCATCACAGAACTAAGTGTTGATTTCTACCATTTGAACAATTAGCTGACTAGCCACAGAATTGACAGACATGTCAGCTCGACTGGTTTTGCAGGAGGTCACCCTATTTTTTAGTCTATCTTCACCTAATCAGCTTGTGATGCATAGTTTTCACCCTATTGTCAGGAAGAGAAGCTAAAAATAAGGGTGCAGCAAAAAAAAAAAAAGATTTAGCCATCAGCTATTATATTAAGGGATCCTTCAAACTAGCGAGCAAATCACACAATTTTCTCACGATGCGAGAGAGTGAGAACGCATGATTATGAAACCAATGATTTTCAATGATTTCATTCTCATTTACGATGTTCTCCCTCCAGCGAAGCTGCGTGAAATAAAAAAAATTGCTGCATGTCCTTTGTTTTTGCGATATCATCTATTGTTTTTATTGGGACTGGCGGCAGCACCGACGGCCCTGTTTAAAACAGTGGGAGAAGTTCGGGATCTCTTGCTGCTGCTGTAACCGCCACGCCGGAGGATTTTTTTCTGCCCTGCAGGGATGTGAGGCTGTCGCATCCAGGGGCTCCACATGTTCTCAATGGGGCCGGCAGCAGCAACGCTGGCCCCATTGAAAACAATGGAAGAACATCGCAATCTCCTGCAGTGAATAACTGCAACAATTATGAATGTGTCCCAATATAAAGTGAAAAACGTTAATAGCAGCTTTAATAAACAAATACTTATATATCCCGAATATAAGCATCTCCAGTTATTCTCCAGATCAATATTTGGTGGTCTTAGCCTTCTCTCTATACTTTTAGCCAATATAATATTGAATGACCATTATTTTTTTTTATCAGCCCAATAATTTTGGTTATAGGTTTCAGTGTAGGGCCACCCTTTTCAGGGCGATGTCTCTGCTTTCACAAGGAAGTAATATAGGGAATCTAAAAGGATAAGTGGATAGCTTCACCTTCCTGCCCAACATTTCCCTGTGCAATGTGGTCCATTTTTGTATGAAGTCTAGGTCCCCTTGGCATTGTTATTGTGCAAATTATGTATTTTGTACGGTATTGTGATTTTTTTTTTATTATTTGAGGTTTTAGAGGCAATTTTTAAAAAAGATTGTGTTGTTTTTTTTTGCTACATCTGTACAGGATTTGTTTTCAGTAATAGTACTATTTTGCACAAATCACAGTATTTGTTTTTCAGTGAATTTTTGAAATACATAAAGTGGACATAGGAAGATTTGTAACTTGCAATTATCGACATGCCTATGGATTTTATATTTTTGCTAAAATGAAGAGCAGAAACTCAAAGTCCTTCTTTGTTTTACGAACACCCTTGAAGATTGTTCTGAAAATATTTAAGTAACTGGCTGAAGAACCCCTCCAGAAAGTGTTATTTGTAATATCTATCAACATTGTCTGTACTTTATTTGATTATGCTTTGGAACGCATGTCTGGGGCAATCTGGTTTTTGCTATGAAATGAGTGGAATGCTTTAAGACATGCAGCCAAGAGAGAGAAATACAATGAATTTAACACTTTGGTTGGTTTTAAAAAACATATGCCTCTTTAGATCCTTCATTAAGGAACATACAAGCCATCAGGGATTTCTCAAAGTAAACTCTGCTGAAAAGAATGAAATGAAATCGTGGAAAGTCAGTTAGGTCAGACGTGTCAGAAACTTCAGCATTTCACACTAAATGTAATTTCCCCTGCAGCTTTGCTGAATAACATCAGATGACGTAAATTGTTTATACAAAAGTCACTTCATTACATGACTCAAGATTCCTCTTTTTTATTTAACGAGCTAACTTTATTACCTAATAATGGAGAGGTGTCTGAATGTAAAGAAACGGAGCTTCTGAAATAAATCTAATCACACAACACTTACACAGTATAAACCGTTTTAATCAGCGTGATCATAATTGTCGAATGTTCATTCCATTTCACACAAAACAACAATTTTTCAATTGAAATAATTAAAAAATGGATATTATTTTTACATACTTTTTTGGGGGCGCCCCCTACTGTTCTTTTGATTCAGAAACTCCTCATGTGCTCAGCTTAGTTGCTTCACTTGGATCCTCCATGGGCGGCACAGTGTTTTCCATCACCAGCCAATCAGAATCAGCCAGCTAGAAGCATAGAAGCGGCTCCTCCTCACAAGCACTGAACATATTACTGTGTTTCCTCGAAAATAAGACAGGGTCTTACATTAATTTTTGCTCCAAAATATTTCTTTTTTACATGTATAACTGCCTGGACACTATTGTAAAACTCATGCTAGGGCTTATTTTTGGGGTAGATCTTATTTTCAGGGAAACAGGGTAGTTGGACGTTCTGAGAACACCAGGTGCTCTACATCAAGTATCTAGACACAGGAGCATTTTTTAAAAATTATTCCAATCTGAAAATTATTATGTTTTGTGTGATCTAACAGGGAAATATATTTCATAACCTAAACAATCCCTTTATTTCAACATTTTGACCACAGTGCTTTGCTCTCTTAGCCAGCTACCTTTTGGACAAGCGTAAATTTAATAAAAGAAAGGGCTACTATAGCGCAGGTGTCACCACAATTCAGAAAGATGAAGCAAGTAACAGGTATATTCACCTGGAAGCGCTACAGAACAAGTGCTGTACAAAATCTACAATGGGACCGCTGCAGCCCTTCTCCGGCCGGGACATCAAGGACTGGGCCCGGATAGCCAATCAGAGAGTATGCCTAAAAAGATGAGGAACGGCGCTGTGATCCGTGAGGAGTAGAGCCAGGATATAGTGAGAAGAAAGCTTATATTAGGATATGCGTTACGGAGCAGAACTCACTCCTTTATCAGGCCCCATTATAACAGCACAGAATCAGAGATCATTTAAATGGAAAATTCAAGTATGAGATTTGAGCGTCTGACGTCACGGGGATCTCCACCAATCCCCATATGTCAGCAGTCCTGAAGTATAAAACATAATTGAAATAGCCATCAAATGAGCAGATAATTCATTAAAAAGTCATAAAGTAGTAAATAAAATAATAGTGCCCCTGTTAGTGGCCACAATAGTAATTGTACTTACTTTTGTGGCCCCAGGATAATAGTGTGCTTTTGTTAGTCGCCCAGATGGTAATAGTGTGTCCTCCTTCCCCCTTAGCAACAACCATGGTAGCAAGTAGTTTACTCACTTAAGTAGGTCCAGTCCAGCCGCCCCGGCTGCTGTATGTACAGACCCTGCTTCCTCCTCCAGAGTCTGCTTTTCTGCATGTAGAGTACGCAGTGGAGACTCGGGGGGGGGGGGGGGGGAATCAGGGTCTCTGTATACAGCAGCCACGGTGGACAGATCGAACCTGCTTCTGTGAGTAAACTACTTGCTGCCATGGTTGCTGCCTGCCCGGAGGTGCTCATAGGAAGCAATTATTTTTTACCAGCCTTGAACATGGCCAGTAAAAAAAAGAAAAATACCAGCATCGGCTTCGGAAATTAATTACTGACCATTGGCTAGGTAACAAGGCTAGCTGTTGGCTTATGGAACAACTCTAATTACGAAGATGAACTAGTTCTGAGATCCCACACTGGAATACAAGCTTTAAAAGGTTTGTCTGACATTCACTTTCTATGTAAATAGGCTACTCCTATGTAAGCCTCTGCCAGCTCCCCGGACATCCCCACCAGCAGCTCCAAGTCTCCGCTCTAGCGTGTTTACAGGCTGCAGCAGTCTATGTACAGGGTGTTACAGGCTGTTGCAGTCAATCAATCCCTGAGTTTTCTTATTGGCTGTAGCAGTGTTAAGATTCTGGTTTTAACTGTCTATCTTTTCTCCAGTCAGCCATCTTATAAGATTCAGTTTAATTCTCTTTGCAAACTAGCTAGTGTCTCCTTTCAGCATCTCATGCCCTCTAGCCTAATAATTTTACTAATTGAGATATGAATTTTCTAGGCGTGCAGCCAGCATCACTAGTGCAGCGATAATCATGAAACATATCTAATTGTTATGTCTTAAGTTTAGTGAGAAAATGTATTGTTTGTCTGTTTTTCAATCAAATGTCTGTTTCTCATGACTACACTTGCTATATGTTGAGACTATGTGAGTGTTATGCAGCGATGCCTCTTATCATTTGTCACTTCAATATTTCTCAAAACAACTTGCATACAGCTTTGGCATAAAGCCACTCCCTTTCTTTCTCCATAAAAGTCTGACTTTAGAATTCTTTGAAACACAGCTTCTGTCTGTGTGTCAGTTTTTTCTCCATGCCAGTGTGGTGGGAAAAACGATACAAAAGTGTGAGTATGAGGCCAAAGGAATTATGAAGAGAGAGAGAGTTAGTAGAAGAGGAGAGAAGCAGACAAAAGAGGAGAGAAGAATCAAGTCAGTAATGTGTCTATGCCAAATTAGTCAAAGCCAGGGATGATAGCTAGAAGTGTTTTACTGCAATGTGTTACAGCCACAGCCTCCCTGAGAAAAATGTTTCAATGCCATGTATGCAAATGTGATTTCCTTTTCTATTTATTACCACAAATCAATGTGATGCAACCGTTAATGCTAGTGAATCTGAACTGTGGTTGTCTGCTGGAAACTTGCACTATTCCCTCTCTCCCCTGCAATAAGGAATTAAAAATTGTTTTTATTGAAAGACTGTCTGCTGGATTACTTCCCACCGTCTACAACAAGTACAATGAGGTACCACACAGTTCTGCAGGAATGTAAGGGCTACTACTACCATTTTTATTATTTAGTTCTCCTATTTTGATATTTATTGCTTTTGCCTGGCACAGGTCCCTGCCCGTATACAGGCTGGCATCACGATAGACTAATATTTACTTTAATGTCAACTGTTTTTTTATTATTATTATTTTTGACCTCTCTTGTATGTGACTTACTGACTGTGACTGTGATTTCCAAAGTTGGAGGGAAGAGGCAGAGCCACCATGGTTACCCTATTACTGCTCCCCGATGCTTTACCCATGTCGCTGGTCTGTGTTTGGTTGTGCTCACTACACATTATACCTGGCTGAGTCCATCCTCTATTTTATCAATCAGATTGACGGACACCTGAGTAGAACCCTATATAAAGGAAGCTACAATGCAGAAATGAACATTTGCCTAATGTTCTAGTATTAAAGGAGTTGTCCGGAACTTTAGACTTTTTTCTGTTAGTGACTAGAGATGAGCAAACTGAATCTGTAGAGCATAAATTTGGGTTCAACTTTACTAAAAGTTTGGAGAAAACCTAATCCTCATGCGGTTCGTTTCAGCCAAACTGGAAGTTCATAAAAACCCTTAAAACTAGTATTGAACACTGTCTAAGAGCATAAGGGTAGTTCTTCAATGGAAAGGGCCCAGTGGTTAGCGCTGTTGTGCTTGGATCCTAGGTTCAAATCTGACCAAGGACAACATCTGCACGGTCTTTGTAAAACTCCAAGCAGATGTTGTCCTTGGTTAGATTTGAACAAATGACTCCAACACTGCTAACCACTGAGCCCCTGTGCTTCTCCTATCTTCACTGAAGGAGGAGAAGAATACGAAACTGAAACACTAGGAGAACATGCATACTTTGTCAGATTTTAACCTCGGACTCCGAGGCAACAGGCAACAGTGCTGACCACCATACTTAATCAAGACAAGAAGAATATACAAACTCAATACAGATGTTGTCCTTGGTCAGATTTTAACACAGGGCTCCAGCACCACAATGTGGCAGTGCTAACCACTGAGCCACCTTGTTTCGGCTTTCTGAGAGGGGCTGGGTGGGGGACATAAAGAGAACATACAAACTCTATGCAGATGTTGTCCTTGGTCAGATTTTAACACAGGGCTCCAGCACCACAATGTGGCAGTGCTAACCACTGAGCCACCTAGTTTCGGCTTTCTGAGGGGGGCTGGGTGGGGGACATAAAGAGAAGATACAAACTCTATGCAGATGTTGTCCTTGGTCAGATTTGAATTACATGTAGTTTTTTTTGCTGCAGATTCCTATGTGGATTGAGCCCTGTCCATGAGCAAAGCCTGCATGTGGTTTTTTCGATGTATTTCTGCATGGATCCGTGTGCAGAAGTGACACATCACGCTATATAGACGACGGCGTTGATTCCCATTCAAATCAATGGATCAGACAGCAGGCACGGATTTGCTTTGCATTTGTTACAAAATGAAAGTCATACCGCAACCGTGTGAATATACCATTAGGCTGGGTTCACAGGGGAAGGATGTGCCATGGAAATTCTGTGCGGCAAATCTGCCCGCGGCTCCTAATCCCGGGATTAGCTAGCCATGTGGACGAGATTTTGCAAAAGTCTCATCCATACGGGGCGGCAAATCCATTGCGGCAAAGCTGGGCAGAACCAGCGATGAGGCGCGGAATTGACAGCCACAGCATGTCAATTCTTTTTTTTTTCCGTTGCGGCCTCTCTCCTCTTTATGGGGAAAGAAAGCCACAGCGAAATGCCAGCAGCTGAACTGCTCAAAAAGCCATGGGTTTTGAAGCTGCAGCTCTGCCGCGGAAATCTCGCGCTTTTCAGTGCGGCCAAGCCTCGAGATTTCCGTCCTGTAGGAACCCAGCTTTAGGGGCATGATTGCACAGCGTGGAGTTGCGGCTGCTTTACACGAACGCACACATGTGCCTCACTGCTGCTGTGAAACGAATGATGGTTTCTTGTGCGCAGTGTATTTTACCATACTATTACGGGGTATGTTTATTTCTGTGCAGCAAAAAAGACGCACCGATTCAAATGGCTAATGAGTTTCAGATGTGTTATTTTTCCACGCAGTGTTTCACGCATCTCCTTGCGTATTGCGCGCATATTTCTGCACCCCCCCCCATTGACTTCTATGGGAATCTTTGGTGAGCAAATACGCAGGAAAGAACCGCATACTGTTTTTTTTTGGGGGGGGGGGCAGGGTTCAGGACTGAAATGCGTGCCCAAAATACAGAAATTTGAACGAACCCATCAAAATCAATGGTTCCTATGCTCCACGTCTTGTACACGTAAATTTAACGCTTGTAGCTCCAAATCCACACCAAAATCTGCGGTGGGGTTATAGTGTAGATTTCCACTGCAGAACTCCCACATTGCATGGAGGACTTCAAACCCCAACCGTATTTTCCTTGGCCTTTTACCCCTACATTGTATAGTACATTAGTGCGGAATTTGGCGCACATTCCACATGCAGAACTTCTACAAGAATTAACTCGCCCTGACGCAACTAAACATGACAAAATACAACTAAAACGCTTTAAAAACGTGCAGAAAAACTATGAAAAAATGACTTCATGTTAAGAAACTGCATCGCTTTCTGATGACGCTTTCCCTTTAACGTGTGTAATGTGGAGAGTGGCCCCTAGGTGACGCTGCACTCTTCATTTACACTCAGCGGAGAAGAAAGTGTACACGTACAGACGAGCCGCCACGGCCCACCGGAAGTTAGCGTGCAGAAAGCAGGAACACAACCCAAAACGCAGGATTATAAATTTGCCCTCACTAAACATGTCCGCGGGAAAAAAAAAGTGTTACGTATGACGTCATTCCGAGTGCGTGCAGTGAGCCAATAGAAGGGCACGTTTGTCGCACGTTGGCGTGATTACGTCTCAGGTAGAAGCGGAAGGCGCGCTTTCTTGAATCTTGCCCAGGACGCTGCACGGAGGCTCGGAGATGGCGGCTCAGTTCACCAGGGAGGGCATCACACTGAAGGGCAGCGCCGAGCTCGTGGCCGAGTTCTTTTGTGAGTAGGAGGTGATGTAGGCCGGGCGGGGGCGCACTACATACCTGCTGGACACCTTCCAGCCGTCCTCACAACTCTCGGGCTGGAAGCAGATATTCCGCCCACGGGGTTGTTGGGGTTTGTATGTAAAGCAGGTTGTCATGGTGATTGCAGTCATGGGGCTGCTAACAGGGATGAACTATATTACCAACTAGTGAGACTATGAAGAAGGGTTGAAGAATGGCACTGGTGGAACGGAAATGATGTGAAGTCTGTTGTACATGGTGCCCACTGATACGTACCCTGCTGCCACACTGTTCTGAAAGCTGTCTGTTGCCCATAGCAACCAATGACAACACAGCTCTTATTTTACCCCAGCAGTATAAGAAATGAGAGCTGAACTGTGATTGGTTGCTATGGGCAACAGGTAGACTTTTGTTTAGCTTTAATAAGTGTGGTGGTGGACTACTTCACTGTGGCCGACCCTGTAGATGCTATGGTGATGAGTGTGAGGCACAGCATGTAATTACATAATGCATCCACATGAGGGCAGTGTTTTGATAACAAACCACACCCCATATAAGGACTGCTTCACATGAGCGTACGGTCACGGCATATTACAAGTGTGGGTTTTGTGCGTGTAATACGCTGTACCTACCGTGTTTCACCCAAAATAAGGCCCTGTCTTATAATAACTCTTGCCCCAAAAGAGGCACAGTGTCTTAATTTTTGGGTGGTGTCTTACACTCACCCAGCAGTCACAGTTTGGGTCCCTCCTGCTGGGCTGCGGCGCTCCTGCAGGCTTCCATGTAGTCCTCAATGCTGATGGAGCATCTCTTGCTGGTAATGGAGCTTAAATACCCCGCCTCCAGTAAGTGATTGCTCTGATTGGTTCAGGAGCACCGCCTCAGCCAGCGCTCAAACCAATCACAGCTATTCATTGAATGACAACATTGAATGGCTGTGATTGGCTGAGGCGGTGCTCCTGCACCAATCGGAACAGGCGCTCGATTAACCAATCAGAGCAATCACTTGAAGGAAGCGGGGTACTCAAGCCCTGTCACCAGCAAGAGATGCTCCGTCGGCATTGAGGACTGCATGGAAGCCTGCGGGAGGGACCTGAATGGCGCCTGCTAGGTGAGATTTGTGTCTGTTTTTTCATGTATTGTAGTTAGGGCTTATTTTTGGGGTAGGGCTTATCGGGTAAACAATGTATCTCCCATAAGTGGCCATGTTGCCACCCGCATAAAAAATGTGCAAGAAAAGTCATAGCATGTTCTCATTTGGTGCAAAATATACACGCCAAGAGGGCATAGTGTTGGTGGCACGCAGCAAGTATACAATGCTGTGTATGTGCAGTGAGTTCCATGTCATGTGGGCTACACAGCGGTGTGCGTGGCTTACAGGGACAGATATGCCACAACCAACAGGAGAATAGATCTATTTCATTCTCCACATAGATGCCTAATAGTGTGGGCAGGATACTTGTGTGGCACCGGCTATCTGGAATCTGCCTTCCCGCCATGAGCTGCACATGTATCCTGTTCCTTCCGCGTCTTATACAGGATAAGTACTCTTCTGTATGATTTCACTAATTGATGATATAATTCATTCTCTTTAGTAGGTCCACAAAATCATAAACTACTAAAGCTTATTAAAAAATCTGGTCTTCCTGTGCGGCTGTGACGTCCTTATAAACCTTTGCTGGAGCTTCCTGAGGACTTGTATTTCCAAGGGTGGGGTTAGGGTTTGATCACACAGCAGAACTTCTCTGCATGAAGTCCACATCTTAACCCTTTCCAACCCACTGTCAGATGTCTTCTAACATCGGAGCTGTACAGGCTTCACTCAGAATGTTAGAAGACGTCCCCCAAGGTATTCTTACTGTATATTACGGAGTGTCACATAACTGCAGTACTGGCTTTAGCCAGCAGATGGCAAAGTTGTATAGAGAAGGAGCGCCCTCCTCTAGGTAAGTCAATCCGAAATTGGATTGGAAAGGGTTGAAGGCACATTAAAGGGTATTTCTTTTTGTCGCGGATTTACCCCAGTTAACGGGGACAATCTGTGTGTGGAATTCTGACGTGGAAACGCATTGGAATTTTGCACATTGACAGGTAAATCCGCATGCAGATCCACAGCAGAAAGGCATGGGGGGAGGAAAGAGGGGGTAAACACCCACCATAGTCAAAATTCAGAACATGCCCTTACAGTTCGCATCAGTAGAGTTATTGGGTACACGGGTATTACAGAGTGTTCTCATCTCAGCAATTCATGGCAGAGCTGGGAATGCCAGTGTGACTGGTACTATAGTAACGGCCAGGGTGGCAGTGCGGCTCCAGTCACCTCTATGGGAGTCAGTTCTGTAATCCCCATATAGAAAAAGGATAGAAGACTCTCGGAACAAGATATATAACTCATTAGGTTATGAGCACACAACACTATTTGTGCATGAAACGATCTTTGGCCCGCTTCCCGATCCGCAGATGCCGGACGCCACTCTGCCGTTAGAACGGAGCTCTCTGGCAGGGAACCAATAGAATCAACCGGGAATATCTTGCTTCATTAGTAGCCTTAATTAATATCCACACACACCAACGTGTTTCGAACCTGTACTAGATTTTTCCTTGGGTGGATATCCATCAGCTCCATTTCAACTGCAGCGCTCCATAATCCCAGCTGGCTCAGGCGGTACAGGTCAGTCCGGTTGTGACTCCTGGATATGCCATAAGTCTGAGAAATATTCCTTTAATGTCCTTTTTTTGCAAGAGGGATGAGCCAAACACAATTATGTGTGATTTGGCTGCCGTAGTCTATTACATCCTGTAAACGCAGACCTGCCATGGAGGATGAAGCTGCCGAGCGGGAGGAGAGAGGTTCTAGCACAAGGAACAGGCTTAAAAATTAAAGGAAGGAAACTAATGTAAAAAACTTTTTGAACAACCCCATTAATCCATTTAGCATCTTGTAAGGGGTAGGAGTCTGTTATTCCCCTCCCCAACATCCTGTGATCCACCAGAGGACTCAACTTTGTGATCATTTGATCAGTGATGTAATGCACTGCATTACTACTTTATTGCAGAGTAGTATTGCCTGTCCGTGTAAATCAGTGGGCTGCTATGGTAGTCTGTGATTATGGAGTAAATGGACAGGGTCAGGGTTGGTCTTTGATGTGGCCACATAGCTGCCCCCTGCTACACACAGTGTGGGCGCGGCTCTTGTGGGCACATCATCCCTGTGCCATAGATTTGTAGTGCTTTGTAGTAATTACATGTCAGCACTGTGAATGTACAGCAAATGTTGCTAATGCGTGAAGGCTGATACATATATAAGTTGTAACCTCTGAGAGGAGAGCGCCCCTGCTGCTTGCCTGGTGGTATGTGATCTGTCACGTCTAACACTGCTTTATGATTATTGTAACGATGGCTTTGTCTGCAGATTTCGGCATCAATAGTATTTTATATCAGCGTGGGATTTATCCGTCGGAGACCTTTACGCGTGCGCAGAAGTACGGCCTCACCCTGCTGGTCTCTACCGACCCAACTCTTTCCGACTACCTGAATACAGTGGTGGAGCAGCTGAAAGGTACGGTGTCATGTCTGCGACTGATCGCTGGAGCTGTCATATTTGTGTTGTGCTGTAGAAGAATTCTACATTAATGTAGCTGGAATGGAGAATCCCCTGGCCGAACGGATCTGTCTTATGGCTGGAACCGAATGGTGCCAAGCTACCCCATTGACTAGAACTGTCCGTTTGGTCTCCATTCGGCTGGGCAGCATTTCACTGGACGAGAAGGTCTTTCATGCAGGACTTTTACTTCTGGCATCTTGTGCCGCATCCGCAACAGAACCTTAAGGCCTCATGTCCACGGGGAAAATCAGGCCCACCGCGGATTCTCCATGTAGAATCCCGCAGCGGGTCCCTCCTTTCCCGTGGACATAAGGCTAAAAAGATTAAACTTGCCTGTCCGGACGCTGCGGATCTTCCCTCCGTCGCGGCCGGATCTTCTTTCTTCTGCCCGGCGGATGTGCGCGGCACGCTGGCAGCGTGCCGTGCGCATGTGCCGGGCATTCCATTTCTTTTCTTGAACTCCCGTGCCGGAGAGCAGAAATTCAGGTACAGGTGTTCCGTGGATCCAGACGGCTTCCATAGGCTTCAATAGAAGCCTGCGGGAGCCGTCCCCGCGGGAAACCCGCACTAAAAATGCTGCATGCCACGGGTGTTTTCCCGCAGACGCAATCCGCGCCTGAAGGGAAAATGACATCTGCAGGTATTTAAGTACCTGCGGGTGTCCCATGCATCCCTATGGGGGGCGCAGATTACACTGCGGCAAAAACGCTGCGGATTTAAAATCACATTTAACCAGTGGACATGAGGCCTTTGCATTAGGAACCTCCATTCTGACATGAACATGGCCTAACAGGGGTATTCTGATCTCTGGGACATGCAGCTATCCCTAGAATGACGAGCCCCAAACGTTGAGAGGCAGATTATTGGAATTTATCCTTTTGCTCTGATATTGTAATCCCTTGCCTATAACAATGTTACAATCATTTGATCCTCCTGGGGGATGTATCCTTTTTGTCCTTTCTGATGAGTGTAGAATCCTAGCCTGCTTGTTACTACATAGAGGCCATAGCTGCCATGTCTGCTCTGTTGTAACCTAGTGCGTTTTCTTTCTCCTTCAGATTGGCTGTACAAATGTCAGGTCCAGAAGCTAGTGGTGGTGATCTCGAGCATCGACGACAATGAGATTCTTGAGCGTTGGCAGTTTGACATAGAATGTGATAAAACGGTGAAGGACAACAGGTGACTAACTTACTTGTGATCTGATTCCTGGGCGCAGAAAGTTATTGCATGGATGCTCACAGGGTAGAAAAAACGGTTCTGTTGATTTGCAGTAAGGTGCACCGCCAGTAGGTGACGCATACAAAGTTGTGGGGATGTGTTTTCCTTCCAAGCTTGTGCAAGCTTTTTTTTTTTTTTTTTTTTCTTTTCACCCTCCTCTGTGGCTGATGCGTAGCTGTACTTTGTAAGCCCCACCCTGCAGCCATGGCAATCCATCTGCACCTTGTGTTCAAGCCAGTGGGTTGGCACAAAGCCCGCTCCCTCTATCATATGACTTAGATGCTATGATTAGTAGCAATTTTACCATCGAAGAGTGTGAAAGCGGGGATCGGACTCCTCTAATCCGAGCTGTTTGTAACAGCCCAAACTTCTAGGTGATGGTGGGGCTAGAACTGTATGATACTACAGTGGCTTGTGGAAATGATTCATTTGCTCTGTAAACATGTGGACTCCTAACCCTTTTCAATCCACTGTCTGTCGTCTGAAGACATTCCGATTGAAGGCTGTACAGCTCATGTCAGAAGACGTCCAGCAGGGTATTCTTACTGTATATTATTGGCTGCTCTGTTCTCGGGGGGGGGGGGGGGGGGCCTCTCCAGCATGTCCCATACCTCAGTACTGGCTCTAGCCAGCAGATGGCACCATTGTCTAATGGCAGAAAGAGAAACCCCCCTAGGAAACCCTGAATCCAAAATTAGATTGCAAAGGGTTAATACATTTATTGTGCTGTTTATACTATTAAATGAACGCCATGCAACAAAGGTGGCTATTTTTGGGCGAAAATTTTTTTTTTAAATGGCTTTTGGAATGCTATAAGAAAAAGGGGTTGGAAAAGAGCGAATTTATTAAATGGTCACTGCACTTTGTGACAGCATGTGTTAATGTTGGCTAATATTTCTAAAGAGAACGCTGAGTGTTCTAAATTAATAGTCAATATTGGCATATTTATTGGCACTTGTTGCATGCCTTTACTCCATGTTACTAGGTTTACTGTTTTGCATTGCAGCCACAGTAACATGCACCTACATATGTATTTCACTTTTGGGATTCTGTCTAGCATTTTTTTTAACACTATGATAGCCAGTGTGATAACTAGCAAAATTGCAATTCACTATTTACCTACAATGACGTTGTTGTGCTGAAAACAGTGCTGGCCACTAGGGGTCTCCCTTCTAAATTTTTTATTTTTTTTGGCCATTGTGGTTATGTCAAGACCATTTCCCAGTAACAAGATATAACATGGATAATAGATGGCGGGTGGTGACTCATACTGCCCATAGAATTCTGTGGAAGAGCGAGACAGAAGCAAAGACTTGCATAGCTGTGGCTGTAGCAGTTAAGAATTAGCGGTGGAGCCTGCAGAGGGAAAAGATGCGGGATACCAATTATGCAAAGGTGTTATTCCTCATGTGTACACACTGCAGCTTATTCTGAAAGGTCATCTGAAAATGTTGGGTGTCCTCTATGGCCCAAAATAGGTGGGTCAATAAGGGGCTAAAGTACACATTGGTCTTTACCTGTTGTCATCCTCCCTTATATATGTTTAATTTGTTTCAGCGTTGTCAGAGACAAGTCTCCAAAAGTCATTCAAGAAGAAATCCGGTCCGTCATCCGACAAATCACAGCCACCGTAACCTTTCTTCCACTGCTGGAGACTTCATGTAAGTAGTATATGATGGAGGGCTTCACCTCTGGGGTCCAGTATCATTGGGACTCCAGGCTAATAACACTTGGAATGTTTCACCAATCAGATACATTTGTGGTCATGGTATTCTATTTTCTATATAACGTTTGACCAAATGCCACCGTCGGCCATAAGACATCTGTTGGTTCTCTCTAAATAGCGATACGCTGTGTATTAATACTCCATTGTTACTGGGTTCAGATGCGTCAGTAATGTGACCCCCTGGGCTGCATCACTGCCGGCACATTGAGCCCGCTATAAATTTCTGCAATTGTTTCCTAATACTTTCTGAACATTGTTGGCTTTTCATGCAGGTGCCTTTGACTTGCTGATTTACACGGATAAAGATTCCGAAGTGCCAGAGAAGTGGGAAGAGTCCGGACCGCAGTTTGTTTCCAACTCCGAAGAAGTTCGGCTTCGCTCCTTCACTACGACAATCCATAAAGTCAACAGCATGGTGGCATACAAAAAAATAGACTGTTAGTAGTGAACTCTTTCATCGTTCCTCAGAGCTTATCTATTCTCTTGCACATAATCCATTTTAGAATGTAGTTTTTATAAAAGGCGATGTCTTTGTGGCCACCCCTTTACATGTGCCTTCTGAAGCTTTGTAGAGGACGAACTGCATTAGCCGAGACTGGAGGGAGCTGTTACCTTGGTTTAACACTTCAGGCTAAACTAGTAACGAGCTCTTCCACCTCTTTATAAATATTCTACAGAATGGATCATGACTTTGTGATGTGCCTAATGCCGTGCGCCGTTCCTGTGCCTTTTTAGGGTATACTGTGATCATATTATATGCTGCCTGTGTTATGTAAGTGCTGCTCCTGTGGATGGAGTTATATCGGTTATGTATAACTTGGTGACGAGGTCGACGCGCTGACAGATTGGTCTTTGTGCTGCAAATTCTTCAAGAATGCAAAACCTTTCCGCGGTCCTAACGGGCACGTAACACCGGCAATCGCTGCATACAACAGCTTTTTTTTTTTTTTTAAAGCTGTAATAGTTTTATACTTCCCTGTACTTATAATGCTGCTTTTTAATAGACAGATGTGGCAGTATGGCATCGGAAGCAGTACGTTCAAACTAATGACCGATAAATGAGGGCCTACTGTACTCTACTAATTCCGTAAGCAATATGCCCTTTGTGAAATGTGGCCTTCAAAAAGTTGCTGCATACTTTTGTTTTTGTTTTTTTTTTTTTTTTTGCCTACACTGAGTTTGCAGCATCTTATTTCTTCTTGGAAGAAACTAGACCAATTCAGTTATCAAAGGGTGTTGAATACTATGTGCCCCCTTCTACCTGCTGCCACAGTATGGTTTCTACTGTATAGCAGTTTGTGTCTGCTTCACCCACCTTTTACAGCCCTAATCTCTCTGCCACCTATCTAAAGTCTGGTTCACTCCTTGCAATTTGTTACAGGTTTTGCGTCCAATACTTTGCTGTTCTCTTCTCACTGCAGACCTACATGCCTCTGCATATCTTGCAGGTTTTCCAATGGGCGACTTTTAAACTTTTTTGTATCGTTTTGTAGTAGTTTTATGAAGCTTTAGACTGTAATACAGACTGTAACTTAGTTGTTTTTTTAACACTGCCCCTGATTCTGGATTGTCCCTAAACTTGTGAATATTTTATTTATATACAATTACAAGCATTGTCTCCACCGTCTCAATCATCCTGTAAATCTGTTTCTAAATTGTTTCTATGAAAATAAAGAGTTAATTTTTCACCATTAGTCATGTGATGAAACTTTTTTCCTTACCTGCAGGCTCTGGTGGGTTAAGGTAAGAGCTTCACAGCAGCTCCGTGACACAATGTTGTGCAAGTCACAAACCCCAAAAACTGTGTAGTTTGTCTGTAACTTGTTGTGGCTTATTTTAGCAGTTTTTGTTTTCTTTTGTTTGTTTGTTTTGTTTTTTTTTTTTCCCTCTTTAAAACGCAGCCTGCAAACAAAAATGTTGCACGCTTGGATGCCTTGCGACGAATATTTTTGCGGCACACAACCAGAGGCTGCCCTTGCCCGCAGCATTGATGGCATCATTTTACAAAGTTTTTTCTAAGAACGAGTTAGAAACTAACTTCTGAAGGCTGCCATTGCAGATTGCCTATGAAGCCGTGGCATGGCTTGATAGACTGCCTATCAGATTGCAGTATTATTATGGTATTCATTATACTGCAAAAGCAATAAAATGATTGCAAGTTCAAGTTCCCTATAGGAACAAAAAAATGGTAGCAATAGAAACTACAGGATGATCTGCTAAAAACAAGCCCTCACAACGGAAAAATAAAGGTATGACTGTTAGAAGATGGTGGCTAATAGCTGCATCCTTAAGGGGTTAATAGACGCTGCCTGTTTTGTAGAGGTCACTTCTCAGCAGTTATTTCATCCCAACGGATACAACTACAGAGAACACAGGATTAGACCCTGGACCAAAGCTCACATCTTCTGCAGAGGGCTCAGACTGCCTGCAGCATTCCCCATAGACCTTATGTGTAGGTGCCAGCGGTAAAGGAAATCTCCAACTGCTGATCACGGCACAGGAAAAATGACTGCCTTCGTAGTACCATATAATGGTGTATTTTTTTTTTGGGGGGGGGGGGCACAGAGGGGGGGAGGGGTTAAGTGAGATGACCACCCAAAATTGGATTGAAAATTTTTATATTCCCTTTAGAGGACAGACATATTATCTCTGCTGACTTGTCTAGTTTAGTAAATACTTGTATTCCCTATAAAGTAACAATTCTGGAGAATTTTTTCCTAAAGATCGAAGTTATGCTCTTCTGCTGCTAAAAGATGTATGAATAAATTGACCCGTGGACAGTACATATATAGTAAGCATGCCCAATCGGTGCTGACAGACTTTAGAAGCACATACCTTTGACTAGGGGAATAACAGTTGGCAATTCCTATGCAAGTTCCTTATAGGAATAAGGCCCCATTCACACACAAAGGATTTTCTGAAATGGACAATTCAGGAGAGCTGGACTTCACCCTCTAACATTTGGATAAATGTATAGCAAAATTACATTGGGATCAGGTTACCTAAAAAAAATTTGATGTCAACCCTTTCTTCTACCTCTGCCGTACACGTATGTCACAGGTGCGGGGTAGGTATGAAGCAAGAATCTGAGCCCTATCCATACACAGTGGGTGTTAGCTGTTTGACAGGTGATACCTGCTGCAAATGGCCATGATCGGAGCAGGCACCAATCACAGCTGTTTGGCAGCCTAGATGTGCAGTCAGTGCTTATTGTGGCATGTTACCTTCAGAGGGCTCCTTCCCTCAAATGATCCAATTGTGGGGTGTCGATGGTGGCCCTGGAGTTAGTGTATGCTCGCAGAGCTGTTACTTTTTTTTGCTGGCGCTCGATCCAATCACAGTGCTTGCTTTGCTGAAGGCGGGGTATTCAAAGCCTCGTCACCAGAAAGAAGAGGCTATCTCAGCGCGGAGGACACTTCACACTTTCGTATCACCGCCGGAGACCAGCAGCATGAGACGCCATGGACGCGGTGAATATAACGCCCCATTCCTGAAAATAAGACACTATGCCTCTTTTGGGGCAACAATTAATATAAGACAAGTGTCTTAATTTTGGGGCAGCACGGTAGGGTGATATGGACTTGTCTGGTTCTCCTAAAATCAGAGTGACAAGATGTGCTTCATGTATGTAGAAAAAAATATATATATCTCTGGTTTCTGGATATTTTATGAATATTAAAATATGGATTAGAGATGAAGTTCGCTCTGCTTTGCAATCGCCAAACCATCTACTACTTATGTTACCAGTAAGAGAACAAAGTAGTTTTGGTGATTTACTCTGGTTCTGAAAAAAGTGCAGTTTTCTCTGAAGTTGAGGATGGTGACAATCTTGTTGATCCTTCAGCTTACATTCATGAATTAAGGCAATTAGAGCCATCTATTATGGATGAGACAAAGCCTAGAACCTTTGGTGGTCTGAGGGAATAATATAAAAACCCTATCGCAGTCACGAAAATGTTCATAAGCTTATTAAAATGGAATAAGCCAGAAATGGATGCTTTCATTCCAGGTACTATTAAGAGAACTGTGTGGACTTGAAAGCCATATTCCGAGCAGATGTCCTAGTAGACAGTTACTAAATGTACCTCCTTACCTTTTGGGATGCTATACAGTTAAAAGATCCCATAGATTAAAAAGAGTGTTAAAGACCGGGAAAGCAACGTCGGCCTTATTTAAACCAGGAGTGTCAGTCAAAAATGGGGCTTAACCCCTTAGTGACGAAGCCTGTTTGCGCCTTAGTGACGGAGCCAAATTTTGGAAATCTGACATGCGTCGTTCAACGTGGCATAACTCCGTAAAGGCTTTACATATCCCAGTGATTCTGACATTGTTTTTTCGCCACATGTTGTACTTCATTTAGATTGTAAAAAGAGACCGATATAATTTGTGTATATTTATTAAAAGTACCAATATTGGAAAAATTTTGAAAAACTTGTCATTTTTCACATTTTCAACCGTAATATCTCATATGTCCAAACATACTGTACAAATTTTTGATAAGATATGTATTTCCATCTGTTTACTTTATTCTGAATGCACACTTGAAAAACTTTTGTGTTTTTTTTTTTTTTAACCATTTAGAGGACGTACAAATTTAACATTACTTTTCAGCATTTTGAGGAGCACTTTGTTTTCCTGCACCAAGCCAAGTTTGCAGAGGCTCATAAGTGTCAGAATAATAGATACACCCACAAATGACCCCATTTTAAAAACTACACCCCTTAGTGTATTCACTGAGGGGTGTCATGAGTATTTTGACCCCACCAGTTCTTTTCAGGAATTAGTTCAATTTAGGGGACAAAAAATAAAATTTCATATTTTTGCAAATATGTCATTTTAAAGACATATTTTTTTTCCTATAGAGCCCATGAAAATGAGGATTTACACACCAAAATGGATACCCCCGTTTCTCCCGTGTTCAGAAACATACCCATTGTGGCCCTAATCTTATGTCTGGATGCATAACGGGAGCCAAAATGAAAGGAGTAGTCGGTGTCTTTCAGAACATAAATTTTGCTTGAAGGCGTTTTAGGCCCCATAGCACTTTTGTAGAGCTCTTGAGTGGCCAAAACCAAAGAGAACCCCCACAAGTGACCCCATTTTGAAAACTAGACCTCTTAACGAATTTATCTAGGGGTGTACTGACCATTTTGACCCCACAGTTTTTGAATGAATTCAAGCCAAGCAAAAGGAAAAAATTGTGATTTTCATTTTTTTGTCAATTCTGTCATTTTAAAAACAGCTTTTTTTGTACAGCACACGCATGAATGAAGCCTTTCATCCCAAAATGGATACCCCTGTTTCTCCCGTGTTCAGAGACATACCCATTGTGGCCCTAATCTTATGTCTGGATGCACAATGGGGCCCAAAACGAAAGGAGTAGTCGGTGGCTTTAAGAACATAGATTTTCCTTGAAGGAGTTTTAGGCCCATAGCACTTTTGTAGAGCTCTTGAGCGGCCAAAATCAAAGAGAACCCCCACAAATGACCCCATTTTGAAAACTAGACCCCTTAATGAATTTATCTAGGGGTGTACTGCCCATTTTGAGCCCACAGTTTTTGAATGAATTGAAGCAAAGCAAAAGGAAAAAATTGTGATTTTCGTTTTTTTGGCAATTCTGTCGTTTTAAAAACTGCTTTTTTGGTACAGCACACACATGAATGAAGACTTGCACCCCAAAGTGGATACCCCTGTTTGTCCTGTGTTCAGAGACATACCCATTGTGGCCCTAATCTTTTGTCTGGATGCACAACGGGGCGCAAAATGAAAGGAGTAGTCGGTGGCTTTCAGAACAGAAATTTAGCATGAAGGTGATTTAGACCCCATTGCACACTTGTAGAGCCCTTGAGCGGCCAAAACGACAGAGAACCCCCACAAATGATCCCATTTTGAAAACTAGACCCTTAACGAATTAATCTAGGGGTGTACTGTGTATTTTTACCCTACAATTTTTGAATAAATCTAAGCAAAGCAGTAGGAAAAAAAATACAATTTTCACTTTTTTGGCAGTTGTATCAATTTAAAAACTGTTTTTTTTGTACAGCACACAAAGGAATGAAGACTTTCACCCCAAAATGGATACCCCTGTTTGTCCCGTGTTCAGAACCATACCCCTTGTGGCCCTAATCTACTTAAAGGACGCATGGCTAGGCCTATAATGGAAGGAGCACCCGTTGGATTTTAGGGTACAACGGAATAAATTCCAGGCCCCCTTGCCCACTTATAGAGTCATTGAGCGTCCAAAACTATAAAGACCCCCACAAATATCCCCATTTTCAAAACTAGACCCCTTAACGAATTCATCTAGGGGTGTACTGCATATTTTGACCACACAGTATTTGAATAAATTTCAGCAAAGCAGAAGAAAAAAATTACAATTTTCATTTTTTTGGCAATTTTGTCAATTTAAAAACTTTTTTTTTTGCACAGTTTACATAGGAATGAAGACGTTCACCCCCAAATGGATACCCCCGTTTGTCCCGTGTTCAAAAACATACCCATTGTGGCCCTAATCTACTTACAGGAAACATGGCAAGGCCTGTAATGGAGGGAACACCCGTTGGATTGCAGGGCATAACTGAATAAATTCCAGGCCCCATTGCTCATTTGTACGGAATAAAAATTGACTCCCTAAAATCCCCCCCCCCCCCCCCACGCCCTTTTCGGCGTTCCCCAAATCTTAGATAAAAGTAATAATGTGAACTGTGTAGTATTTCCAAAGACGGGTAATTACGGAGGCTGGTTGGGATGGGCACATGGGGCAATAAAACCGGGTATCCCCCCTCCTCTCATGCTTTTTGGGAGTCATTTTTTGACCTCAGCGGCGGGGATGGGGTGTAAAAAGTGGCGCTCTGTGAGTCTCCGTAAGCTTGATGAGGTGCGGCGATCTCACACAGAAGGCGCTCAACAAGGTGCTCCTGAAACTGCATGAAGGCGGGCGTTCCCGGGGCTTCTTGTAAATTGCGTATTACAGGTAGCGGTCTGAATAACGCTGGGCTCAGGCAGCCGTATGGGGAATCCGCTTGTGGAGGCCCGCAGCGGATCCCGGCTGTGAGCCCGGCTGTGACCCTGCGTACGGCCGCGTAATGTACTGCGCATAACTGCGTACTTACACGGGCGGTCATGCGCAGTACACTTTTTTTTTTTGTTGTTTGTATTTCCCGCATCGTCGCTTAGCAATGACGCGGGTACCCGCAGCCCGTATACAACGTAGTTGCGTATGGGCTGCGGGTATATCCATGACCATGGAGCACAATGGGCTCTATGTTGCGGATATCCGCGGTAAAATAGAACCTGCTGCGTTCTCTTTTCTGCGAGTGGATTACGCAATTCCAACCCGCTAATGTGAGCGGAATTGTGTAATCCAATGCGATTGATCTGCGTATTACCGCAGATCAGACGCATGCGGAATCCGTAATTCCTATCCGGTCATGTGAGACCGGCCAAAGGTAGATCGCTACCATTTTTTCACGTGACTGGGGACCGCTCAACGAGGCCACCCGTCACTGCTCCAGGCTCTCGGTGACCGTTGGTCGCCGAGAGCAAGGAGATATTAAGTTTCCTGGGCTCCCCGACTCCTGCGCATGTGTCCGGTGTTTTGCCAGCGGTCGCATGCGCAGAATACGGGAAAGTTCACGGAAGAAGATTGCGTCGGGGTGTAAATATGGAGACCTCCGGTAAAAATTTTTATCTCCTCTCACCGATCGCATCAGTGAGGGGAGATGAAGCTTCACCTTTTTTTAACTTTTACGTGATCGCCATTATTCTTTGGATAACGGCGAACACGTGATCAGGAACCGCTCACCGCGGCCCTCCGTGAAATCTCCAGGCTCTCGGCTAAGTTTTGTAGCCAGGAGCAGGGAGATTTTAAAAAACCACGGCTTTTGCGCATGCACCTGCCATATTGGTGACGGGCGCGTGCGCAGAAGCTGGGGTGAGGTCCACGGATAAATCCGAAGGCCTTAGGTACGTCATTTCATCCTCCCTCACGGATATGATCCGTGGGGGGAGATGAAACGCAAGCTTTTTTTAACTTTTTAAAACTTTTTTTTTACTTTTTGCACTTTTTTTTTTTACCTTTTACCCCTTTTTTATTTTTATTTTTTTACTTTTTGCACTTTTTTTTTTACTTTACATGATCACTGTCATCCATTGGATGACAGTGATCATGTCCCTGGTAACATCCCTCTGCTCTTGGCTACACATGGCAGCCAGGAGCAGAGCAATTTTGAATTTCCCGGGGCTCGAGCCCCTCTGTGCACGCGCCCGATGTCAATCATCGGGCGCGCATGCGCAGACGGGGATTTCGGGTCCCGGGACATCGCAGAGGACCGGGGGTGAGTATCTTCACCTCCCCTCATGGATCCGATCCATGAGGGGAGGTGAAACTTGACTTTTGTTTTACTTTTTAAACTTTTTCGCGATCACCGCTATCGCAATGGATAGCGGTGATCGCGGGCCCGGGGACCGCTCACAGTGGTCCCCGGTAACACCTCCTGGTTCCCGGCTACCTTCAGGAGCCGGGAGCCAGGAGATTTTAAATTTGCCGGGGACACCCGGGCTTTTGCGCGTGACGTCATCGTCAGGCGCGCATGCGCAGAAGGCCGCCGGCGGGTCCGGGAGGACCAGATCTCCGGGGAACACCGCCGACAAGCCGTGTGAGTATTTTCAGCTGCCGTGATGGATCCGATCCATCATAGCAGCTGAATTACTACTTTTTAACACTGTTTTCTGTACTTTTTTGCGATCGGCGCTATTCATTTTATAGCGCCGATCGCAATGCCGGGGGGGACTGCCTGCATCCTGGGATGACAGCTCCATGCTGTCGGCTACCTGCGGGCACCGACAGCATGGAGCTGTCACGTCCTCAGGCCAGTGGGCATCAATCCAAAGAGGATGCATAAAACTACGTCCTCTAGGATTAAGGCCCACTTTCTGAGGACGTAGTTTCCCGATGGGGCCGTCGTTAAGGGGTTAAACTCTTAATGTCTGCTAAATCAACTAGAATTACATATTCAGAATAAAACCCCTTGTGAACAGATTCTAGATCTACTGCAGTTTTTTTTTTTTTTTTAAAGGCTACCAGCTTTTTGACATTTACAATTGCAGTAAAAATATTGTGCAGCCCTGTCTAATCTCACCAGAAGAGTTTTATGAGTTTTTAACATACCTTTACCAATTAGCATTTTGCCTCAGTTTTTTAACGCTATTTTCCATGCACACTTAAAAGCATGTGCAGCTTATTGTCTGCATCGTTACGGACGTGACAATACCAAATATGTGGGGTTTTAATTTTTTAAATCTTTTTTCCCCAGTTGTCTCCACGACAGCACCAATTGAGATTGCCTCCTCCTGATAGGACAGGAACATACTGAGAGGTTAAAAGCTCCCCCCCTTCCCCACTTTCCTCAGTGTCTTCCTGTCCTGCCAGGAGGCAGGATCTCTGAGAGGGGCTGGTGGAGAAGCCAGCCAAAGCATACTCACGAGCGGATCGGAGGGCAGTGGGTCAGCCTGTCTTCCCTTCCCAGCCAGATGACTCCCGGGACGCCACATGGGGTGGTAACCCCCGGGCCAGGTTCCTCCCGCGGCGGCCCATGGGGGGTACAAAGCGGGAGCCTCAGCCCCCCTCCTCCTCCTCGTATAGTCACAGCGCGGCGCTCCAGGAAGCCCTTTGACGGCGGGGGGTGGGGCGTCGCGTCACGTGTCCAGCGTGGTGACGTCATCACGCTCGCATCAGGAGACACATGGAGGGGGCGGGGCTTAGTGCAGGAGCGCAAAAAATTCAAAATAAGGAACCTGAGAGAAGCCAGAAGGTGGACCAGCACTACAGGTCGCAGGGTGTCTGCAGCACCGGTATAGTAATGAGTGCTCCAGCCCCAGAGACAGCTGAAGCCTCAGCCTCAGCGGCCGTAAGTAGCCAGTGCGGCAAAAAATACAAATGCAAAAATCCAGTGTATTGTGTATGGAAATTTGCATATTTACCCGCAAAAATGCTCTTTTGTCAGGGGGATAAAACAGAGGCCTCTATGCAAGGCGTGTGTAGCTAGGCTAGTCAAAGAGGAATCGCGAGGACGTTAGGAAGCTGGTGAAAGAAGAGGTTCAGCCCTAACGTCACAGATAGCGCCACCAGCTAAACGCCAGAAAAAGGCGTACGTTCCCGACGAGCCTTCCGACTCCGAGAGTTCAATCGGGTCGGAGCAAGAGGAACCGACGGCCGAGGAGTCCTCAGATGAGGAGGACTACAAAAAGTACCTATTTCATCAGGACGACTTAACGGAACTGATTAAGTCGGTCAGGGATACCCTAAAAATGGAAGAGCCCAGGGAACCACGCACCCTGCAGGATGAGATATTCGGGGGACTAGGGGAGAGGCGTAAGCATACCTTCCCTGTCCACAAAAACATCACTAGAATTATTCAAAAAAATAGTGCGAGGTAGCGGCAAACATACTCAGGCCAGGTAACGCAGCCACTTGCGTGGCGCGGACTCTGGTAGCATGGCTAGAACAGCTGGAGCTACATTTAACTAATAAAACGCCAAGCGAACAGATCCTAAACTCGCTCCCTATCCTGCGGATGGCAACAAATTTCCTAGCAGATGCAGCAGCCGAATCAGTCAAGCTCTCGGCGAAAGCTACAGCCCGATCTAACTCAGCCAGATGGGTGTTATGGCTGAAGTCGTGGTCAGGCGACCTAGCCTCTAAAAATAAGCTATGCACCCTCCCGTTCTACGGCCAGTTTCTGTTCAGACTGGACTTAGACAAGATCCTGGAGAAGGCGGCCGACAGAAAGAGGGGGTTCCCGGAAGAAAAGCCACAGAGAGGGAAGACCTTCTTCCGTGCCCCAGTGCAACAGCCCGAGACCTACCGAGGCAAGGGCAAGACGGGACGTTGGAGTTACCCTAAGGGGGGCAGAGGAAGGAATATCTTCTTTAACCCCCACCAGGGGGAGCCAAAAAGCAGAGACCCTGACGCCATCCCGTACGGGCAAGGCTGGGGAGCTTTGCGGATCAATGGACCGCGATTTGCGAAGGCACATGGATCCCAAAGATCTTACAGCAGGGATACCAGATAGAACTGGTGTCCCTCCTCAGAAGGAAATTCGTTACCACAGGAGGTTCAGGGCAACACTTACACCTACTAAGGCAAAGCGTTCGGGAGCCTTTCGGGATTTCCTCAGCACCCAGGATTTTCACCAAAATTATGGCAGAGGTAGCCGCCTACCTGAGGAAGAAGTCGATCCTAATAATACCCTACCTGGACGATATTTTGATAATAGCAGAGTCCAGGGAGCTCCTAACAAAATACCTGGAGATAGTGCTAGAACTTCTCCAGTCCCTAGGATGGGTCATAAACTGGGTAAAATCCAGCTTAAACCCTGGCACGGAAAAAACGTTTCTGGGCATAGCGCTCAACTCAGAATCTCAATGATCCTGCCTGCCCGAGTAAAAAATACAAAAAATCCGACGGCTGGTCAAAATCTTCCTACGGACACAATCATGCGCAATTCGGGAAGTCATGTCTCTCCTGGGAAGCCTGACGTCATGCATTCCAGGAGTGGCATGGGCCCAGGCTCACACCAGAGCTCTGCAAGCCTCAGTCCTATCCACGTGGGACAAAAAAAACAGTCCTCTCTAGGGGCAAGAATGTACATCCCAAACACAGTAAAAACATCCCTGCGTTGGCGGACATCCCCAGCGAACCTGCGGAGAGGGGTCCACTGGATACAGAACCCGATCACGCACATCACAACGGACGCAAGCGCTTGGGGATGGGGAGCGCATGTAGGGGACCAGTTCCTTCAGGGCCTATGGCCACAGAGGATAAGAGACCAATCCTCAAATTACAGGGAACTACAGGCTGTATGGCAGGTCCTACAGCAGTTAGGAAACTCGCTACAGAACCAGCACATAAAGATATTGTCGGACAATACCACCACGGTTGCCCATATTCGGCACCAGGGGGGCACAAGGTCTCCCGCCCTGCAAAACCTTGCACAAAAAATTTTTCCGCTGGGCAGAGGGCCGGATCCTTTCGATCACGGCATCACATTTGAAGGGGACACTAAATCAAAAAGCGAATTTTCTCAGCAGGAGGCAGTTAGACCCAGGAGAGCGGTCTCTCTCCCAGGAAGGATTCAGAATCCTGACCAACCGGTGGGGGACCCCACAATTAGACCTATTCGCAACCAGGGAGAACGCCACAGTAAGCAACTTCTTCTCCCTCCGGCCAGGAGATCGTCCTACAGCAATTGACGCCCGAGGCCAGGACTGGGGAGAGGGGCTGGCGTACGCCTTTCCTCCGATATAGCTGATCCCCAGGGTCTTACAACATTTCAGAACCCAGGTATGCACACTAATCCTGGTGACCCCCTTCTGGCCCAAGAGAAGTTGGTTCGGTCTCCTGACAACACTGAGCATCCAGGACCCAGTCACCTTTCCTACCTGGACAGACCTGCTATCACAGGGGCCACTGAACCACCCAGGCATAGACAGGCTCCATTTAACAGCATGGCTCTTGAGGAATCCTCACTAAGAGGGAAGGAGTTCTCAGAGAGAGTGGTCGAAACACTAATGTCCAGCAGGAAAAAGACGATCCACCTTATCTACCAGAAGGTTTGGAGAAGGTTTGGAGAAGGTTTTTCTCATGGAGACAGGGAAGGGATTCCCGGGATTCCATCCCGGATATCCCTCTGATGTTAGAGTTCTTGCAGGAGGGTCTAGAAATGGGCCTCTCTCCAAGTACCCTGAGAGTCCAGATCGCAGCCCTTAGCGCCATATGCGACACAAAGTTCGCAGAAAACAGATGGGTCAGCAGGTTCCTGACAGCAGCAGCTAGACTGCGACCCAGGCCCATAAATGTTTGCCCAGACTGGACCTTAATTGGGCCCTAAAAGCCATGACAACGGAACCATTCGAGCCGATCGAAGCATTACCGATAAAAATGCTTACGATCAAGACTATTTTTCTAGTAGCCATCACCTCCGCAAGGCGAGTTAGCTCGTTGCAGGCCCTGTCCATTCGCCACCCGTTCCTGAAAATCTCGGACTCCAAATTAGTATTTAAAATGGACCCTGCCTTCATGCCGAAAGTAGTATCACATTTTCATAGGTCACAAGACATACTAATTCCCTCCTTCTTCAGTAAGCCTAAAAACGAAGAAGAAAAAACCCTAAACTGCCTGGACGTTAGGAGAGCAGTCCTAGGCTACATAGACGCGACAAGCCACTGGAGACAGGACGACAATCTGTTCGTCCAGTTCAGTGGCCCAAACAAAGGGAGCAAAGCAGCAAAAAGCTCCATAGCCAGGTGGATCCGCCTGGCCATCATAGAGTCCTATAAGGCCCTCGGGAAGGAAATCCCCTTAGCTCTTAAAACCCATTCTACAAGGGCAGTAGCATCGTCATGGGCCGAACATAGCTCAGCCTCGGTCGAGCAGATATGCATAGCCGCAGTCTGGAAGAAGCCCCACACGTTCGTTAAACACTATAGGGTAAAAGTGCAGCAGACATGGCCTTCGGCCGCAAAGGCAGCAATCCCACCCTAGAAAAAGACTTTAGTTGGTACGTCTCAATTGGTGCTGTCGTGGAGACGACTGGGGAAAAAATAGATTACCTACCCGATAATCGGGTTTCCAGTAGTCTCCACGACAGCACCCGTACCTTCCCCCCCCCCTAAATTGATAGAAAAGAAATTATAGAATATAATTTTCCAAAAATAAATAAATAAATTTAAAAAAAAAAAAAAAATTTAATTTAAGCTCCTACCCCGGCAATTCGTTAGAATCCACTGAGGAAAGTGGGGAAGGGGGGGAGCTTTTAACCTCTCAGTATGTTCCTGTCCTATCAGGAGGAGGCAATCTCAATTGGTGCTGTCGTGGAGACTACTGGAAACCCGATTATCGGGTAGGTATAATCTATTTTTTTATGCTAATCTGGGAAAAAGCATAAAAAAGGGGTTTTTTACATTTTTTTTTCTAATTCATTTTTTAATCTTTAATCTGGGGGACTTTCACCACAGTACTGCCCATCGCTGTGATAAGGCATGGCAGGGCTACTGCCCTGCCATGCCTTATTGCTTATACAGCGATCATAGGCATTGGCAATACAGGACGCCAGTGTCTGGCGTCCTGTTGCCATAGCGACAGGCCGGGCTCTCGCGATAACATTGCGAGAGCCGGCCGAAGACACAGAGGGAGCACGCTCCCTCTGTGAACTCTTTCCCTGCCGCGATCTACTTAGATCGTGGCAGGGAAGGGGTTAACAGCGGGGGGCGCATCTCCGATGTTCCCCCACTGTTGCAGCGGGACGCCGGCTGTGACTGACAGCCAGATCCCGCTGCGGGATAGCGCGGGATCATATGTGATTCCACGCGATCCCCAGGACGTAAGTTTATGTCCTGTTGTGGGAAGTACCCCGCTGCCAGGACGTAAACTTACGCCCTGGAGCGGGAAGGGGTTAAATGATAATCATTGTGTCTAAATGGGCCTTACTTCATGGGCAGAACAGGCCTTAGCTTCTGATGATCAAATATGTAAAGCGGCCGAGTGGAAGGAGTAACATACCTTTACCAAGAAATATAGGCTAGATGTTCGCGCAAAGGAGGACCTGACCTTTCTGTAGTTGTCCTCTCTGATTTTATTTCGCTGGTACCTCTCAGGTGGTGATGTTGTGGAGACGACTGGGGAAAAGAGGAATTGGACTCATAGTTAATCTGCACTCATATATTCCCTCCCTTTTTTCCTGCAAACGTGTATGCTGTAGATATGGTTCCTACCCTTGTCTGTTCCTTAAATTTACCGAGGAGGGTAAGAAAAAGGGGAACTTTAAACCTCTGTGTTTTTCCTGTCCCATCAGGAGGAGGCGATCTCAGGTGGATCTGTAGTGGAGACTTCCAGGAAACCAGATTACCAAGAGTCCAATTCCTCTTTTCCCCAGTCTCGCCTCCCAATAGAAAATAAATAAAAGGTGATCAAATATTGCGTACGCAAAAATGATAGCAATAAGAATTACAGCTCACCCCGCAAAAAGCAAGCCCTCTCACACCCCATTGACGGAAACATAAACTTATGGGGTGCTGGCTATGACAAAAAGCATTTTACTTTTTGATAAAGGGTTTTCAAAAGTAAAACAAAATAAAATCTATAAACATAATATTGTCATAGTGGTACTGTCCAATGGAATGACGTTAACATGTCATTTTTGCCTAACCATGCACAATGCAAAAGCTACACCACCCCTAAACTACAAATTGTATGGTTGTGATTTTTTTTCGAATATGCCCTTTTTAATTGCGCTTTCCAATACATTATATGGTACACTAAATGGTATTATTAAAAAATACAACTCATCCTGCCAAAAACAAGCGCTTACGGCTATGTCGACTGACAAATAATAACGTTTCAGCTCGTGGAACACAGGGATGGAGAAAAAAAAGCTGGAAAATGACTGGTAGTTAAAGGGTTACATTTAGAGATGAACGAACGTACTCGTCCGAGCTTGATACTCGTTTGAGTATTAGCGTGTTCGAGATGCTCGTTACTAGAGGCGAGCACCACGCGATGTTCGAGTTACTTTCACTTTCATCTCTGAGACGTTAGCGTGCTTTTCTGGCCAATAGAAAGACAGGGAAGGCATTACAACTTCGTTCAAGCCCTATACCACCCCCCTGCAGTGAGTGGCTGGTGAGATCAGGTGTCACCCGTGTATATAAATCGGCCCCTCCCGCGGCTCACCACAGATGCATTCTGACATAGCTCAGGGAAAGTGCTGCTGATGGTGGAGCTGCTATAGGGAGAGTGTTAGGAGTGATTTTAGGCTTCAAGAACCCCAACGGTCCTTCTTAGGGCCACATATGACTGTGCAGTACTGTTGAGGCTGCTTTTTGCAGTGTTGCACATTTTTTTTTTTTTTGTATATCGGCCGTGCAGAGCATTGTGTCCTCAGTCTGCAGTAATTTTACATAGTCCAGGGCCAGTAGTGGTGAGGCAGGGACAGTGAAAGAGATATACTGTGTATATAGGCAGTGGGCTTTTCCAAAAAAATTTGGGAAAAAATATTCTATTTGGGCTGCCTGTGACCGTCCTGAGTGTACTGCGTCTCTGCTGGGGTAGTAGTCCTAATACGCAGCCAGCTAAGTGTTACAGCAGGCTTGCGCAAAATTCTTTCCTGGCTCTGCTGTGCGTTACACATCACCGCTGTCATCCTGTCCAGAGGGAAACAGTCTGCAGTAATTTTACATAGTCCAGGGCCAGTAGTGGTGAGCCAGGGACAGTGAAAGAGATATACTGTGTATATAGGCAGTGGGCTTTTCCCAAAAAATTTGTGAAAAAAAAAACATTCTATTTGGGCTGCCTGTGACCGTCCTGAGTGTACTGCGTCTCTGCTGGGGGTAGTAGTCCTAATTAATACGCAGCCAGCTAAGTGTTACAGCAGGCTTGCGCAAAATTCTTTCCTGGCTCTGCTGTGCGTTACACATCACCGCTGTCATCCTGTCCAGAGGGAAACAGTCTGCAGTAATTTTACATAGTCCAGAGCCAGTAGTGGTGAGCCAGGGACAGTGAAAGAGATATACTGTGTATATAGGCAGTGGGCTTTTCCAAAAAAATTTGGGAAAAAACATTCTATTTGGGCTGCCTGTGACCGTCCTGAGTGTACTGCGTCTCTGCTGGGGGTAGTAGTCCTAATTAATATGCAGCAAGCTAAGTGTTACAGCAGGCTTGCGCAAAATTCTTTCCTGGCTCTGCTGTGCCTTCCGTAAGCGAAGTCAGCCTCCAACCACAGGCCAATAAGCGGCACATTTAATTACAGCATTCTGTTTCTGCACTACTGGTAATACACCATGCTGAGGGGTAGGGGTAGGCCTAGAGGACGTGGACGCGGACGAGGACGCGGAGGCCCAAGTCAGGGTGTGGGCACAGGCGGAGCTCCTGATCCAGGTGTATCGCAGCCGACTGCTGCGGGATTAGGAGAGAGGCACGTTTCTGGCGTCCCCACATTCATCTCACAATTAATGGGTCCACGCGGTAGACCTTTATTAGAAAATGAGCAGTGTGAGCAGGTCCTGTCGTGGATGGCAGAATGTGCATCCAGCAATCTATCGACCACCCAGAATTCTGCGCCGTCCACTGCTGCAACTCTGAATCCTCTGGCTGCTGCTCCTCCTTCCTCCCAGCCTCCTCACTCCATTACAATGACACATTCTGAGGAGCAGGCAGACTCCCAGGAACTCTTCCCGGGCCCCTGCCCAGAATGGCCAGCAATGGTTCCTCTCCCACTGGAGAACTTTGTCGTGACCGATGCCCAACCTTTGGAAAGTTCCCGGGGTCCGGGGGATGAGGCTGGGGACTTCCGGCAACTGTCTCAAGAGCTTTCAGTGGGTGAGGAGGACGATGACGATAAGACACAGTTGTCTATCAATCAGGTAGTAGTAATTGCAGTAAGTCCGAGGGAGGAGCGCACAGAGGATTCGGAGGAAGAGCAGCAGGACGATGAGGTGACTGACCCCACCTGGTTTGCTACGCCTACTGAGGACAGGTCTTCAGAGGGGGAGGCAAGTGCAGCAGCAGGGCAGGTTGGAAGAGGCAGTGCGGTGGCCAGGGGTAGAGGCAGGGGCAGACCGAATAATCCACCAACTGTTTCCCAAAGCGCCCCCTCGCGCCATGCCACCCTGCAGAGGCCGAGGTGCTGAAACGTCTGGCAGTTTTTCACTGAGAGTGCAGACGACCGACGAACAGTGGTGTGCAACCTTTGTCGCGCCAAGATCACCCGGGAGCCACCACCACCAGCCTCACCACCACCAGCATGCGCAGACATATGATGGCCAAGCACCCCACAAGGTGGGACGAAGGCCGTTCACCGCCTCCGGTTTGCACCGCTGCCTCTCCCCCTGTGCTCCAACCTGCCACTGAGATCCAACCCCCCTCTCAGGACACAGGCACTACCGTCTCCTGGCCTGCACCCACACCCTCACCTCCGCTGTCCTCGGCCCCATCCACCAATGTCTCTCAGTGCACCGTCCAGCCGTCGCTAGCGCAAGTGTTGGAGCGCAAGTACGCCGCCACGCACCTGCACGCTCAAGCATTAAACGTGCACATAGCCAAATTTATCAGCCTGGAGATGCTGCCGTATAGGGTTGTGGAAACGGAGGCTTTTGTGGAAACTGCGGTGAATGCTTCCTCCACTAAACCACCCTCCTCCTACGCAACCTCTGTCTCGCAATCAAGATGTGTCAGCAGCAGCACGTCGCCAGCAGTCGGTGTCGCGCGGCGTGGCAGCACAGCGGTGGGCAAGCGTCAGCAGGCCGTGCTGAAACTACTCAGCTTAGGAGAGAAGAGGCACATGGCCCACGAACTGCTGCAGGGTCTGACAGAGCAGACCGACCGCTGGCTTGCGCCGCTGAACTTCCAACCGGGCATGGTCATGTGTGACAACGGCCGTAACCTGGTGGCGGCTCTGCAGCTCGGCAGCCTCACGCACGTGCCATGCCTGGCCCACGTCTTTAATTTGGTGGTTCAGCGCTTTCTGAAAAGCTACCCACGCTTGTCAGACCTGCTTGGAAAGGTGCGCCGGCTCTCCGCACATTTCCGTAAGTCCCACACGGACACTGCCACCCTGCGCACCCTGCAACATCGGTTTAATCTGCCAGTGCACCGACTGCTGTGCGACGTGCCCACACGGTGGAACTCTACGCTCCACATGTTGGCCAGGCTCTATGAGCAGCGTAGAGCTATAGTGGAATACCAACTCCAACATGGGCGGCGCAGTGGGAGTCAGCCTCCTCAATTCTTTACAGAAGAGTGGGTCTGTTTGGCAGACAGGTCCTTGGAAACTTTGAGGAGTCTACCCAGATGGTGAGCTGGGATGCTGCAATCATTAGAGTCACCATTCCTCTGCTATGCCTCTTGAGAAGTTCCCTGCAAAGCATAAAGGCAGACGCTTTGCGCTCGGAAACGGAGGCGGGGGAAGACAGTATGTCGCTGGATAGTCAGAGCACCCTCATGTCTATATCTCAGCACGTTGAGGAGGAGGAGGTGGAGGAGCATGAGGAGGAGGGGGAAGAGACAGCTTGGCCCACTGCTGAGGGTACCCATGCTGCTTGCCTGTCATCCTTTCAGCGTGTATGGCCTGAGGAGGAGGAGGAGGATCCTGAAAGTGATCTTCCTAGTGAGGACAGCCATGTGTTGCGTACAGGTACCCTGGCACACATGGCTGACTTCATGTTAGGATGCCTTTCTCGTGACCCTCGCGTTACATGCATTCTGGCCACTACGGATTACTGGGTGTACACACTGCTCGACCCACAGTATAAGGAGAACCTTTGCATTCTCATACCCGAAGAGGAAAGGGGTTCGAGAGTGATGCTATACCACAGGACCCTGGCGGACAAGCTGATGGTAAAATTCCCATCCGACAGCACTAGTGGCAGAAGGCGCAGTTCCGAGGGCCATGTAGCAGGGGAGGCGCGGAGATCAGGCAGCATGTACAGCACAGGCAGGGGAACACTCTCTAAGGCCTTTGACAGCTTTTTTGCTCCCCAGCAAGACTGTGTCACCGCTCCCCAGTCAAGGCTGAGTCGGCGGGAGCACTGTAAAAGGATGGTGAGGGAGTACGTAGCCGATCGCATAACCGTCCTCTGTGATGCCTCTGCCCTCTACAACTACTGGGTGTCGAAGCTGGACACGTGGCCTGAACTCGCGCTGTATGCCCTGGAGGTGCTTGCTTGTCCTGCGGCTAGCGTCTTGTCAGAGAGGGTGTTTAGTGCGACTGGGAGAATCATTACGGATAAGCGTACCCGCCTATCAACCGACAGTGCCGACAGGCTTAGACTCATCAAGATGAACAAAGCCTGGATTTCCCCAGACTTCTCTTCTCCACCAGCGGACAGCAGCGATACCTAAGCAATACGTAGGCTGCACCCGCGGATGGAAGCATCGTTCTCTATCACCATCAAAAACGGGGACCTTTTAGCTTCATCAATCTGTGTATTCTATTCATCCTCCTCCTCCTGAAACCTGACGTAATGATGCCGAACGGGCAATTTTTCTTAGGCCCACAAGGCTCAGTCATATAATTTTTGTAAACAATTTTTATACGTTTCAATGCTCATTAAAGCGTTGAAACTTGCACCTGAACCAATTTTTATTTTAACTGGGCTGCCTCCAGGCCTAGTTACCAATTAAGCCACATTAACCAAAGCGATTAATGGGTTTCACCTGCCCTCTTGGTTGGGCATGGGCAATTTTTCTGAGGTACATTACTACTGTTGGTACACCAATTTTTTTGGGCCCTCGCCTACAGTGTAATCCAATTAAGTTTTCTGCCCACCTGCATTAAAGCTGACGTTACATCAGCTGTGCTGGGCACTGCAATGGGATATATTTATGTACCGCCGGTGGGTTCCAGGGAGCCACCCATGCTGTCGGTCCACACGGAGTTGTAACTGCATCTGTCCACTTCTAAAGAACCCCAGTCTGACTGGGGCATGTAGTGTGGGCCCAAGCCCACCTGCATTAAACATGACATTACCTCAGCTGTGATGGGCAATGCAATGGGATATATTTATATACCGCCGGTGGCTTCCTGGGACCCACCCATGCTGTCGGTTCACACGGAGTTGTAACTGCATGTGTCCACTTCTAAAGAACCCCAGTCTGACTGGGGCATGCAGTGTGGGCCCAAGCCCACCTGCATTAAACATGACATTACCTCAGCTGTGATGGGCAATGCAATGGGATATATTTATGTACCGCCGGTGGCTTTCTGGGACCCACCCATGCTGTCGGTCCACATGGAGTTGTAACGGCATGTGTCCACTTCTAAAGAACCCCAGTCTGACTGGGGCATGCAGTGTGGGCCGAAGACCACCTGCATTAAACATGACATTACCTCAGCTGTGCTGGGCACTGCAATGGGATATATTTATGTACCGCCGGTGGCTTCCTGGCACCCACCCATGCTGTCGGTCCACACGGAGTTGTAACTGCATGTGTCCACTTCTAAAGAACCCCAGTCTGACTGGGGCATGCAGTGTGGGCCGAAGACCACCTGCATTAAACATGACATTACCTCAGCTGTGATGGGCAATGCAATGGGATATATTTATGTACTGCCGGTGGCTTCCTGGGACCCACCCATGCTGTCGGTCCACACGGAGTTGTAACTGCATGTGTCCACTTCTAAAGAACCCCAGTCTGACTGGGGCATGCAGTGTGGGCCCAAGCCCACCTGCATTAAACATGACATTACCTCAGCTGTGATGGGCAATGCAATGGGATATATTTATGTACCGCCGATGGGTTCCAGGGAGCCACCCATGCTGTTCGTCCACACAGACTTCACAATAGGGAGTTGTACCTGCCTGTGTCTACTTATAAAAAACCCCAGTCTGACTGGGGCATGCAGTGTGGGCCGAAGCCCACCTGCATTTAATCTGACGTTAGCTCTGCTGTCCAGGGCACTGCAATGGGATACATTTATGTACAGCCGGTGGGTTCCAGGGAGCCACCCATGCTGTGGGTGCACACGGAATTCCCATTGCGGAGTTGCACCTGCCTGTGACTATTTATAAAAAACCCCGGTCTGACTGGGGCATGCAGACACCTTGACAGAATGAATAGTGTGTGGCATATAGGTTCCCCATTGCTATGCCCACGTGTGCAGCTCCTGATGGCGGTGGCACAGGATTATATTTCTCATTGCTTCTGTACAGCATTGTGGGCTATCGTCCTGCCCCTTTTACAGAGGGTCGCTGCCTAGCCGTGCCAACCCTCTGCAGTGTGTGCCTGCGGTTCCTCCTCATGGCAGACGCACTTATAAATAGACATGAGGGTGGCGTGGCATGAGGACAGCTGAAGGCTGCGCAGGGACACTTTGGTGTGTGCTGTGGACACTGGGTTGTGCCGGGGGGGGGGGTTGGGCAGCATGTAACCCAGGAGAAGTGGCAGCGGAGTGTCATGCAGGCAGTGATTGTGCTTTGTTGGAGGTAGTGTGGTGCTTAGCCAAGGTATGCATTGCTAATGAGGGCTTTTCAGAAGTAAAAATTGTTGGGAGGGGGGGGGGGGGGCCACTCTTGCCGCTATTGTGGCTTAATAGTGGGACCTGGGAACTTGAGATGCAGCCCAACATGTAGCCCCTCGCCTGCCCTATCCGTTGCTGTGTCGTTCCCATCACTTTCTTGAATTACCCAGATTTTCACAAATGGAAACCTTAGCGAGCATCGGTGATATACAAAAATGCTCGGGTCACCCATTGACTTCAATGGGGTTCGTTATTCGAAACAAACCCTCGAGCATCGCAAAATTTTCGTCCCGAGTAACGAGCACCCGAGCATTTTGGTGCTCGCTCATCTCTAATTACATTCCCTTCCGTGCTCTCGCCTGCCAGGTTTCTACAACTAGCAGACATTATCCACTAGGTGTCACCATTGTGCTTTTGACAATCGATATCCATAAAACAATCTACAATTTCAGTTCAATTTCATAGCTGTTTAACCTTCTTCCCCATCGTGGAAAACTACTCTGACTTATTAGCTGCTATTTCCAGCCCTTGTTTACCCATTAGCTATCTGAGCCCTTCTGCAGGACGCAAGTAGCGCTAACAGCAGGACATTTAGTACGCACATGCATTTAGTCCAATTCGTTTCTTTAAAAGCCAATGAAAAAAATTATTGTATGCACTTTTCATTATAGATCTATTTTACTAAACTACTGGGATTCAACATTACAAATGTATGAGAAAACCTTGTTCTGTCGGAAGTAATTGTTCATACATTTCACTTAAAACCTATCTGCTTTAGGCTGACTTTACATAGGCGAATCCGCACGGAGGATCCATGGCAAAACCCGGGCATTGAAAAGCATGATAAATCGCTTTTTCGCTCACACTCGCAGATACAGATTGTTATTTCCGCGGGGGAAGGTAAAATCGTAGCATGATCCCGCGCGGACAGCCTCCATTGAAGTTAAACAGTAAAAATTTTTTTTAAATGTACTGCACGACTGCCCTTTTTTTTTGTCTTCCTTCTGCTTCCCTTCTCCACCCATCCCTTTATTTCTCAATAAGGGCTCCTGTCCATGGACAATAGTGCATTGCAATAATCTGGCCGAGAGTAACGCAGCCCCCTATCCACAAGCGGAGAATCATAGCGATTCTCCGCTCGCAGCACTCAAATCGCGGCATGCTGCGATTCTCCGCAGTGAGCCTATCTGTCAGATAGGCTCACCACAGGGAACTGTCAGTTCTCTCCCCTGCTCCTCGGCGGCGGAATATCGCTAGCATTATTCCGCCTCGCCCGTGGACAGGGGGCCTAAATCTAACCCGCCTTTCGATTCTATTTCTCTCTTTTGTATAAATCTTTTTTTTCCTTATTGTTTCCTTTTATCTGATCCGCACAATGGGATTCTGGTTCTGCCTATCTTGCATTCTCTCCGCTTAAAGGTACCTTTGCACTGGGCGATTATCACCCAAAGTCTTACCAAAAACAGCAAATTCGGGTGATAATTGTCCTGTGTACATGCAGTCGCCGACAGGGCACTGAACAAAAAATCTCTCACCTGTTGGAGTCACCTTGTCTTTAGCATAACTAAAAAGCAAGCAACTATCGGGCCATGTAAACAGGAGCCGCGCAATCTTTGATTGACTCCTGTTTACTGTAAATGGAGGCGCAACGATCGCCGGTCTCTCCACCTCCATTCACTTGGACGAGTATAACTCCTGTGTAAAGCATAGGACGGCAGTCTATGTAAAGGTCCCTAATAGAGATGAGCGAACGTATTCGTTCGAGTAATTACTCGATTGAGTACCGCTATTTTCGAGTACTTCAGTACTCGGGTGAAAAGATTCGGGGGGCGGGGGGAGGCGTGGCGGCGCAGGGGGTAGCAGCGGGGAACAGGGGGGGAGCCCTCTCTCTCTCCCTCTCCCCCCCCCACTCCCCTCTGCAACCACCCACGGCGCCCCCCGAATCTTTTCGCCCGAGTACGGAAGTACTCGAAAATCGCGGTACTCGGGCGAAAAAGGGGCGTGGCCGAGTACGCTCGCTCATCTCTAGTCCCTAATCTAATAAGATTCTGATCTACTGTAAGAAACAAAATGCTCACTTCTTTTTTTAGCCTATTTGAATCAAGGGAGGACAGCCAGGATATTTTAATACACATGCAATGTTGATACAAGACTTTTTCCTGTTACCTTTATCTTATGACTGTATTACAAAACTTTCTTAAAGGGATACTATCATCAGTTTTATGTTGCCTGAACCACAGGCGCCATGAACCCGGGACAGGTGTGCACACTGTACCCATGTATGTCTTATTCTGAAACACTGTTGCAGAATAAACACACTTTAAAAATTGATTTGGGAACTGAGCTCGGAGTCATGAACTGGGCCGCATCGGCTTCCCCCTGCCCACAACATGTAGACTGACCGCTATTTCATTATATGCAAAAAAGAAGAGAGCAGTCAGGCTGCAGCCAGGAAGAAGCTGATATGGCCCGCCTCTGATTCGGAGCTCAGTTCCCCAGTCAAGCCCTCAAAGTGTGTATAATGAAACACTGTGACGTTAGGCCTCATGCACACTGCAGGTCCGGATTAGGCTGCGGAATCCCACATGGAATCTGGCCCTGAGCATGGCGGATGACCCTGCATACTTGGTGTCTTCTTTGCCGGCGTCCATGCTAACCTGTCTTCTTCCAGCTTCTCTGTACTGCGGATGGTCTGCATGGCTTGCCGTCGGACAAGCACAGTACAGTTTTTGTTTTTTTTAACTTCTGCTTTTCCCGCGGAGGCTGCAGGTCAGACGGCTTCCATTGACCCCAATAGAAGCCATCTGTGCGGGAACCGCAGGAAAATGGAGCATGCTGCGATTATTCATCCACGTGTGGAAACCGTAATTGGTTTCTGCTCATGTGTATGAGGACTTACAGAATAAAACACCCAAAGGGGACTGTGCATATCTGTCCTGGGCGAGGCAGCATGACCCTGGTGACAAGTACTCTTTAAAAAACCAGATTTAAATATAAAATCTATTAGCTTTTACTTTTGTTGCACCAATTTTAAAGTCAGATTTAGAATCCAACAGGCTTCCTGTTAGCAAAAAGTGTCGTTCCCTCCTGGTCATTCTGACAACGTGTGGCGGTGGAGAGCTGAGCATTGTGTGCCAGACGGCGGGCTGAGCACATTGGTGGTCAAACTCATAGAAGACATTGTCTGCTTCTGCGTGAAGTATTTCAACTCAACCTTAAATAATATTTAGCAGAAACCAAACTCTCTGAAACTTTGTAGCACCCTCACGACTTCACTTGGATTATAGAAGTAAGTGTAATAATATCTTTTCCATTGCCTGTCTGTCACTTCTCATACTTCCCGTTCCCTCTGCTGGGCAGACAGCAAGGGAACATGGAGGCAGGCAAGTATTGAAGGGGTTTGCTGGGGAAAATACTATTAATGACCTATTCACATGAAATACCATCAGGGAGGCATCTGATTGACATACAGCCAAGGACATTAAAAACAAAGAACAAGGAGTCCTGGAAGTGATGATCTGGCCCCACACAGCCCTGATCTCAACATGACCAAGTCTGTCTGGGATTACATGAAGAGACAGAAGGATTTGAGCGAGCTACATCCACAGAAGATCTGCTGATGTTTGGAACATTGTGTGCAAGTGTACCTAGAAGAATTGATGCTTTTTTGAAGGCAAAGGACAGACACACCAAATATTGACTTGATTTAGATTTCTCTTTTGTTCACTTTTGCATTTTGTTAACTGCTAAAAGGAAACCATTAACACTTCTATCTTTGAAAGTATTCTTACTTTTAAAGCATATTTCCACATCTCACTAAAACCCTCTTCACAGTATTGTATACCTCATTCTTTGACATATGCCGGTTGTTCAACCCACTGCAGATGATGATGTTTCTTTTGAGTAAATTCTGGAAGTGGGTCCTTTGAACTGCAATCTGGTGCTGGCTAAAGCAAGGTGCAGAGCCCCTAGCATTCACCCTTTAGCCCCCGTATATAGGGATATGGACTTTGCTGCAGGGAATCCTCTGGCAAATGAGGTTTACCACTGATAAATGTAAGGTTATGCACATGGGCAGAGGAAATACATGTCACAAATACACACTGAATGGGAAACCACTGGGGAACACTGACATGGAAAAGGATTTGGGTATTTTAGTTAACTATAAGCTTAACTGGAGCAACCAGTGTCAGGCAGCTGCTGCCAAGGCAAATAGGATCATGGAGTGCAGCATGATCCTATTAGGCCTAGCAGCATATGATGAGAATATTATTCTTCCTCTTTACAAGTCAATTACAGTAAAGAACTCCCTTCCATATTGGTGTAGAGACCTTCTTTCCTCTAGACGTAGAGGGCGCCATTTGTTACAGTCACAGTCCTGGGTACAAATAGATGTTGGGAGAGATCTTTGTATTGTCCCCTGATATATTTATACATAGTTATTAGGTCCCCCTCAGCCGTCTTTTTTCTAAACTTAATAATCCCAGTTTTGATAACCTCTCTGGGAATTGTAGTCCGCCTATTCCATTTATTACTTTAGTTGCCTATCTTTGTACCCACACAAGCTCTGATATGTCCTTCTTGAGTACCAGTGCCGAAAACTGTACACAATATTCCATGTGTGCTCTGACCAGAGCAGTGAGACTATGGAACTCTTTGCCTGAGGACGTGGTGATGGCGAACTTGATAAAAGAGTTCAAGAGGGGCCTGGACGTCTTTCTTGAGTGATACAATATTGTATGTTATAATCATTAATTACTTCAGAAGGTCGGTGATCCGGGGATTATTCCGATTGCCAGAATGGATGGACATATGTCTTTTTTCGGTCCTTATATACTATGTTACTATGGTTGCAGATTAGCGGCAGTAGAGTAACATAGTGTAATAGCAACATATAGTCAGACTATCCAGGTGTTGTCAATGATGTTAAGAAAGATAACAATAAGGGTAGAAAGATGTCAGTCTGGAACAAACCAAAGAAAAAAACAGAGATGTACAACAAGATCCAAGGGAACAAGCAGAAGGAGAGTAAAAGACGAGCCAAGGTCCGGAACTGGATCAGAATCATACACAGAAACAAACAGATACCAAAACCTTCAAGGAAGCATCATTTCCAGGCAGTTGGTAAAAAATTTGACTATAGACAGCTGGGCTAATAAGCTCCTCAGAACAGATAAGTTGCAGAACTAAGAACCCATAAAATTAACCACTACGGTACTTCAGGCTTCAGTCACACGGGCGTTTGACACACAAATTTTTGAACGCATCAGTTATGCGTTTAAAATTTGCGTTACCAAAGTGGGTGTCACGGGGAAAAAAAACGCTGCTAGCAGCGTTTATCCGATCAAAAAGAGCGCTGCCTGCTATTCCCTGCTGTGGCTGTGACAGCTGCAGCAGGGGATTCCTTGGATGTGGTCAATGAGGCCGGCAGGGGCTGCGGCGGCCCCATTGACATACAGAGAACATCGCGATCCTCTGCTACAGCTGTGAAAGCTGCAGTAGGGGATTCCTTGGATGTGAAACCCCTGGATGCTGTCACATCCAGAGGTTTCACCTGTTGTCAATGGGGCCGGCAGCAGCTGCGGCAGCTCTATTGACAAACAGAGAACATCGCAATCCTCTGCTACAGCTGTGACAGCTATGGCAGAGGATTTTTTTCATCTCCACAGGGAGTTCCATTGCTACAGGACACTGTCACAGCTGTGGCAGAGGAGAGCGATGTTCTCCCATTGAATTCAATGGAGCCGGCATGAATTCATGAATGGGTGAGTGCTGCCTCTGATTGGCTGAGCACAGGGACCAATCAGAGGCAGCTCTCATTCAATAGCTGAGAGCTGCCTCTGATTTGTGACAGTGCTCAGCCAATCAGAGGCAGCCCTTTTAGCAGGTGGGGGATGTTAAATCCCCGCCTGCTGAAAAATCCTCAGAGCAGTGCAAGAGAAGAGCCGACTGGACGCAGTTGAGCCCCAGCAGCTGCAGAGAGGTGAGTATAGGTTTTTTTTTTTGTTTTTTTTTTACACATTTTTGGATTGATTTTCAGGAAAGGGCTTATATTTTAAGCCCTTCCCCGAAATACACTACAGCGCTTGCCAGCAGCCCATTGCTTTTAATGGAGCCGCCTATATTGCTGGCTTTATTGAAGTCAATGGGAGAACATCGCTCTCCTCTGCCACAGCTGTAACAGCTGTGGAAAAGGATCGCGATCTTCACTATATGTTGTCAATGGGGTCGGCTGCCGCCGGCCCCATTGGGTGCTGTCGCATCCAGGGGTTTCACATACACAAAACACCAGTTTGTGCAGAACCGGTGTCCTATAATTTTTGCCGCATGCGTTTGTGCACATGTAAAATTTGCAAATGTGTCCATTCCCATTGAAAAGCAAAAAGCATTAGTTCTATTTAGATGCAGCCGGCAAATGCAACTGACAGATGCGCGTACAAACACCAGTATGACTGAGCCCTCAGTAAAGCGTAAGAACAAATGGAACATAACCACACAGGAACCTGAAAACGTATGTAACAGTAATTGTAATAAGATAACCAGTGTTGTTTGAATTGCATGGCTAATTGGTGTGGTGCCCTTTAAAGTGGAACGCCAACCCACCTTTGCAAAGACTCTTTTGGCTAAGCTTGTCTGTGGTTATTAGTTTTCTTTTTTTCTCACTGATAGTTTATTTACTTGTAGTAAATTATTCCTACAGCTGGATATAGTCATCGCAGTTTGAGTAGAAACAGATTGCTCTATATCATCTTAAAATATCTCTAATGGGTTTGCACATCCAGCAAGTAAGGGAGTTATGGTGGCAGTTTTGGATGCTGGATACTTTAACAACCTACTGGCTCTTTCAAGAATATCATTGGGAATGTACTGCAAAACAGAACATTCTTGGCTCAAAAATTGACTACACTGGGAAATCTATTGCAGAGCTAAAACGTAGGACAGCATTGTGATTTAGCATTAAAGCGCAATGCTAAACATGGACAAAATCTGGAAAAGTAGGGATAGCGGCATAGCAACTAAATGCAGGATTGTGCAAACCATTGTATTCCCGGCATTATTGTAGTATGTCTCCACCGGAAGTATGGATTGGCCTGGCCTGGCCCAGCTACAGGTAACGCCCAGGTCATGCTCAAAGCTACCAAAAGCTTCTGATTGGCTTCCGCACACACACACCTCTTCATAGATTCCCGAGGTCTAAGTTGAGCTGCCGAGCGAATGGCCCTGAGACTACAACCACGCCAACCTCCGAGCTCCCGAGTTGAGCTGCCGAGTGATCAGTCCAGGGCTACAGCCATGCCAACCTTCAGGCTCCCGAGCGACCACCACACCCACCTCCAAGCTCCTGAGCGGTCACCTCCGCAACAATTACATGGCCACTTTCTGAGCTCCAGCAAGTGCAGGCCTAGTTTTGGCAGTGAAAAAAACATATGTTAGCCGGTCAGGAGCTCAGAGGTGGCCGTGGCTGTAGCCTTGGGGCTGATCGCTTGTCAGCTCAGAGCTCATGTGGGTGTGACTAGCTCAGCTTGGACCTCAGGAATCTGTAAAGTGGGTGTGGGACCAATCAGGAGCTTTGGGCAGCTTTGGGTGTTACCTGTAGGTTAGACCTGCCAACCCGTACTTTCGGTGGAGACATACTACACTAATACCCAGGTATGGATGTAAAAGTTGGACTGCGAAAAAAGCTGATAGAAGGAGGATTGATGTGTCTGAGCTGTAGTGCTGGCGAAATGTGCTGTGTATGCCCTGAATGGCGAGATTAACAAACAGAGAAGTCCTGAATCGTATAAGACCCCATATATCACTGGAGGACAAGATGACCAGACTCAGACTCACATATTTTGGCCATGTAATGCGAGCAGAGTTGCTAGAAAAATCTATAATGCTTGGGCAGATCAGTGGCAAAAGAAGACCCGGCCGCCAAAGTACACGATGGCTGATACTGTCAAAGCTGATACTGGCATGGATATCACACAACTGAAAGAAGCAGTGCAAAACCGAAAAACATGGAGGGCGCTCGCCTTTATGGTCACCGAGGGTCGTGAACAACTAAATGGCTAACAACAACAGAATAACTGGATGTATTTAGTGATATTATCAAAGACTGTTTATTCTGGACCCTATTATCCTAATCTATCATGCATGCCAAAAATTCATAATGAAATATTTCTACCTCCTATTTTGCACGTGGTGTTAGATCCCCAAATTAGAGATTGGGGGTTTCAGTAGATAATCTTTTACAACCAATAGTCAGAGTGGCTATTTGAATATAGAAAACATGTGCAGCAGACATTGTTATGGGTACTTATGAAATGACAACAAGATTTAGCTAGCTTACCTGTGATGTTTCCTTGCTGTACTCCTCTGTTCCTCAAGATCTAGTTCTATCGCCAACAATGAGCTTCAAGTTCTCACATATGTCCTGTATATTTTTCCGTTTTTTCACATTGGTTAAATGTGCTGATGAGAATGTATTTACTTCACGAAGAACAGCTATTACATTATCTTGTGACAGATCAATAAACAAACAGCACGTCTTCCCATCCGGTTCATAACCAAACATCTAGATATTTGTTCTGAACATGAACTGTATGCTCTGATGGGGATTGAGATTATCAAGAAACAGAATATTAAGTTGTTGGACTTGTGTACTTTGGGCCCACCATCAATCTCTAGAGAGGATATGCATATCCACTTTTACAAGCATCATTACATTATTGTCTTCACTGCACTAAACCACTAAAGGATTTTATTGTTGACCTCCTCAATACATGAGACCTCTGATTCTCAGGACTTCTAAGACAAGTGTCCCTTGGCTCAAAACTACCAAGAATGTTAGCGTTGATCCCTTCAGTATCTAGACCACCAGGAATGCTAGCATTAAACCCTTAATCCCAATATCCTTATTGGGCTGGGGTAGTTATTTTATTACCCTAGAGATATTAAATCACACTCCTTTTGATCTGGCCAGTATTTTCACCAAAGGGTGGAATCTGCAGTCAGATTCTGGTCAAAATGTGCATCAAAAACTATGAGAACGGTGTAGGTTATTAACTTGGATTTTCTAACAGATGTGCTATGTACATTTAGCCAACCCTTCAGAATTTACCATATTTCTGGTAATACTAGACCTAAAACTACATCAGGTTTTTATGCAAGTCCGAAAAGTAGATAAAGAAAATCAAAGCAAACAAATAAGTCATAAATATTAGACTCTGGCATTTATTTATTGGGGAAAATGATCTATAACCCCAATTCCAAAAAAGTTAGGATGCTATGTAAAATGTAAATAAAAGCTAAGAAAAAAAGGATGCAATGATTTGTAAATCTTATATAACCACATTTTTTCACATTAGAACATAAAACACATTTCAGAAGTTGAAAGTGAGACATTTTTCCATTTCATTTGAAAAATTGACTCATTGATGGCAGCGACACATCTCGAATAAGTTTAAAAAAAGACGGGATAGGTAAGTGATACTAATGAAAAACAGCTGGAGGGTCACTGTTCTACGAAGTCACATGACAGTATATAAAAGGAGCATGATAGAGAGGCAGAGTCTCTCAGAAGCAGAGATGGTCAGAGGTTCACCAATCTGTGTTAGGCTGGATTCAGACAAACATATCGGCTGGGTTTTCACGCCCAGCTGATATACGTTGTCTCTCTCTGCCGGGGGGGGGAGCCTGGAAGAGCCAGGAGCAGTGCTCTGAGCTTCCGCCCCCTCTCTGCCTCCTCTCCGCCCCTCTGCACTTTTTGCAATGGGGAGAGGCGGGGCGGGGGCAGGGCTAATTATCGAGACTTAGCCCCACCCCCGTCCCGCCTTCTTTAATTGCAAATAGTGCAGTGGGACGGAGAGGAGGCAGAGAGGGGGGCGGGAGCTCAGTTCCTGCTCCTGGCTCTTCCATCCTCCCCCCCCCCTGCAGATGAGGACACCGTATATCGGCTCGGCGTGAAAACCAAGCCTATATACGGTCTCATGAATCCAGCCTTAGGGTGGACACCCACTTGCGTTTTTCTTGCGCGTTTTTTTCACGCAATTGTCAATGGGACTTTCTAATGTTAAAAACACATCACAAGTTGGTGTTTTGCAATTTTTGTGATGCTTTTTTAACATTAGAAAGTCTCATTGACAATCATTAAAAATGCAGCGATATCGCATGAAAAAAAAAACGCGCAAGAAAAACGCAAGTGGGTATTCACGTTAAAATTGCATCTAAAAAATTGTGGAACAATTTCAGAAAAATGTTCTTCAACGTAAAATTGCAAAGACTTTGAATATCCCATCATCTACAGTAGATATCATCAAAAGTTTCAGAATATCTGGAGAAATTCGTGTGCACAAGAGCAAGGCTGACTCTCAGAATTAGCCAGTTTTCTGTGGGTTGGGACAAAAGTGACATCACTTGGACCTTTTTTTTTCCCTTTGCATGCCTGAAAAACAGATGCTACACAGATTGCACATATGCACCAGAAATGCATATACACACACAGTGAAAATGATGCATTTTTCAAAGACCATAATTGCATATGCCTGTGTGAATGAGCCCTTATTAGGGCCATAATGGATGCTCTTTCACTTAGTGCGACCAGAGCAGGCACATTGTTACTATGGGGGAGCACTGAGAAGTTAATTAGGGGTTGCAGCAGCAGGCTAGGGAGAGTGTTTAGAAATGAGTCATGGCTATAAGAAATCTCAGTGGTGGTCTGGACAGAGAGAGAAGAAAAAGAATATGAATAACTCCAGAGACAACATTACCTGCATGGTAACTACACTGTAATCACTACCACCGTGTAGAGCTGGTACTTGAGTACATTATATGATAACTGTAGACCCCCTGTCAGGCTGTGACACTTGTCTGAAATTACCCATAAAGAGAAATTTAGTTTATGGTTCTGGTGCTGTATTTATATTATGAGATCGCTTCTGGTACTGTATTTATGGCATGAGCATGGCACTGGGGTTGTACTCATGTTATGAGCTTGGTTCCGGTGGTGTATTTTTGTACTGAGGCTAATTCTGGAGCTGTATTCATGTTAAATAGATAAATAAGTTTAGAATGGAAGGACATGGTGTGCCTGGTGGGCTGGATTTTTCTTTACCTTTGTGGCTGGTCGCTCACAGACAGACTACACCCCCTACCGGCGGTCAATGACTGCAAAATTTTGCCAGTAATGTGTGTTGCCATGGTTTGCCTGGGTGAGGCCAGCTTCACCATGTGTTTTTACTATTAGGGTGAGCTGCAATCCATGGGCCAGTGCTGTGTGCTTTCTCTTATAGGCTAAAATTTAGCAGGCAGCTCCTGTCAGTGATAATAGTTATTAGTTGCTAAGCTATGGAAGCCATGTTGTAATATTCAATACAGAGAGCATAAAACCATTAAAGCAAAGTCATCCAGCCTTTAAAAATTGATGGCTTATCCTCACAGCTGATTTCATACTTTGTGGCGCACCTCCTCCGAAGGCTTCCCACTGTCAGCACTCCCCGGTTTCTGGTTCCCAACGGCTTGCTCAGGTATGGTGCCGCTAGTCAGGTAAGACCACTACAGGCCACTGGGAACTGAAAGCCAGGGAGCGCTGACAGCGGAAAGCCTTCAGAGGAGATGAGGTGGAGCGCCGCATAATATGAAATCAGCTGCGGGTATGCGGCTGATTTCCAGTCAAAGTCCGCACCAATGGTCTAGATTTTGACTGGTTTTGGATGTTTACATGCTGCCAGTATTTGCAGCGGAAATTTCTGTTGCAGACATTCCACAGCATTTTCACCACGTGTAAACATACCCTAAGTCGCTTGAGGTATGCTGCTACATTGCATTGCGATTGTAATGCGATTATATTGCGGTTATAGTGCGACAAACATAAAATCAGCAGAAAATAAATGTCTATTTATGAACTAAGATATGGAGATGGTTTAGGAGATAATTTTGAGATTTTTCACTTCCATGTGATTTCTATGCGATTGTGATGCGATTATATTGCGGTTATAGTGCAATAAGCAGAAAATCAGCAGAAAATAAGTGTCTACTTATGAACTAAGATATGGAGATGGTTCCAGAGAAGATTCTGAGAATTTTCACTTTCATGCGATTGTAATGCGATTATATTGCGGCAAGCAGCAAATTAAATAAAAACAAATGTCTATTGATAAATGGAGACATGGAGATTGCTGCAAGGAAAATTCTGAGGATTTCTATTACATTTAACCCTTATGCGTTTTTTATGCGATTACAATGTGATTATATTGCGATAAGCAGAAATCCTAAAAATCAAATAATTAATGGATTTTTTCAGATAAAAGTAGGTTGTAAGGAAATCGTAACGTACAATGTGAGTGTAAGAACCACACCTATGTATTATGAAAGTTTCAATATGGAAAATACAGTGAAATCGTGTGAGATGGTTTTAGGTATAAACTATTGATGAATATATACTATATCATATAGGATTTTTGGTGCAGAATGATAATATATTAATGGAAGATTTATAAGTGCCGCAAGGGTCTTATGATTAATATATAATGATCTATATAGATCAATTATCTAGTAAGGGTTAAGTAACAATTATCGAACTAGTAACGAACCAAATGTGATGAAGGAGTTAATGAATCAGGTAGTTTGTAATTAGAGATAATTGTTTTTAACCTATAAATCAGGAAGTTATACAACATAGATTGAGGTGAACAAGGCATTACGCCGAAACGCGTTCTTGTTTGTATCATGTACCTGATTGTACGAGCATAATGAAAGAATAAAGCAAAGAAAAATCATCTGATGTGTCCGTATTCCCATGTATCCACTATCATTTACATGCAGAGTGGCCTCAGTAGTATAAGGCTCCGTTATATCAGCCCTAGTAGAAATAGTGACACCCACAGTGGCCCCAATAGTAATAGTGACTCCAACAGTGGCCCTCGTAAAAGTGACCCCTATATTGGCCCCACTAGTAATAGTGCCCCTAGTATGGACCCCAAAAGTAATAGTGATCCCTACAGTTGCCCCGGTAGCAAGTATCCCCCCACAGTGGCCCCAGTAGTAAGTGTCCTCCACAGTGGCCTCTGTAGGAAGTGTCCCTTACAGTGGCCCCAATAGTAATAGTGTCCCCCACAGTGGCCCCATAATAATAATAATCTTTATGTTACGTCCATGCTGCACTCTAAAGCGCTACACCTCAGCACGGATGCAAGATGGTGTTCTAATAAAACTGCAACACTCCTACAGCATTCTCAGGAACCAACTGTACCTCTACAGGTAAAGATGGAAGGACACCTGCCCCTTAATAGTGGAAAGTAGGGAACCCCTGCCTAAAAGCAGGGTGATTGTCCCGATAAGGACAGCCCCACTGTCTTGATCTGGGACCTGGCTATCCCTGATTAAGAACCTGATGATATGTACAAAACACACAGGATATGACACTATTCACACGCAGGGAACACAGAACACAACAGTTCACACCTCATGTCTGGCCACCTGCACAGACATACAGAATAAGTTGCTGTTCACACCAACACACCCGGTAACACATACCACACAGAACAGGACTGCACATAGAGCATATGTCTGGCCACCTGCACAGACATACAAAACACGTCACTGTTCACACCAACACACAAGGGTATGTATACCACATAGAACAGGAACCCCACTCAGAACTCATATGCATAAAGATAGTAAACTATAGCTAGTCCAAGTGTCTTCACACCAAGGGGATAGAGAGTCAGCCACTGTGCTGACATACAGGGAACAGTGTCAGGCATCACCGATCTGACACACGCATAAGACATCAGACATCTGGAGGACGCACCTGCAAAGGGATAGTGAGAAACCTGCGGGTGTATGCACCTGTGCAGTCACCGTACCACGAACTACTCGATGCATGCACCCCAGAACGCAAGGAGGGGAGGTACAACACGCGTCCAGACCGTCCTCAGGAAATGTGAGAGAGACACTTCAGACAAGCATGCATAATACTAGTTCTGAGTGGGATTAACACAGAGTAATGCACTAAAATGACCAGCATCTTCTGCCAAGAGATGCTAGTATTTATGTGCAGCAAACCAGAGGGGATTGGCTGGTTGAGAGGAGAATACCACACCCAGCCAACTCAATTAACCCTCACCTGTGAAGCTGTGCTCATGGAAACCTGTAGAACCACAGGTACCAGATGCACAACCTAACACTTTATTTGCATAGTGCCAACTTATTCTGCAGCGCCTCAGTAGTAATAGTGTCCCCCACAGTGGCCCCAGTAGTAATAGTGACCCCCACAGTAGCCCCCCTGAAAACCATATACTCACCCTTTCCTTGCCGTCAGTGTGTGCATCCATGGCGCAGCAGAGTAATTACCAGTCGGGGAGCCACAACACCCTGGCTGGTAATCACCTTCATGGTGACTAGACGTCTTGAAAGTGAGAAAAATGGATGTCCTGCCGGGGTCCTGGGAGAAAGCGGGACACAGGGTCCCAAACCGGGACTGTCCCGCCTAAATCAGGACATCTGGTCACCTTACCTAAGACATTATCAGCGATGCTACTGTAAGACCTTTGATGTTTGCTATTGTCTGTCCCTGTGTGTACAGAGGAGGACAGGCACCCTGGGAGACATGTGAGTGATCTCCAGTGTGAGGTGACTAATCAGGCAAGGAAAGGGAGGACTGTGTAGCTGTAGTATGTATGGTGGCAGAGTTCTTCTGACGATTAATCAGCGCATTGCCAGACCATTGAGGCGGCGGTCAGGGGTCTCTGGATCTATCAGACCCCCCTGCCGCTGGACGATAAGGCGCAAATGCTTTTCAGCAAGATCGGGTTCTATTCTCTGTGTACTGTGTATAAGCCGGCCTTATAGTCAGAAAAATAGTGTCATAGCAATTTTTACATTTTGGACTGGCACTTTCCTTTAAATGCAGTTACGGCTTGCTATAATTAAAGACCAGGCTGAAGAGTAAAGTCTGTTTTGGGTTATGTTAAACAGACTAAATACAGTCAGTACAGCCAGCTTCAAATATAATGACAAATAAGCATAATATGGAGCATTATGAAAAACGTCCAAGAATATCTTCTTCAAGCCTGAAATATATGCCTGGTTTGGGAAACATTTACACAAACTGTGCAGGGTGAGGTGCGGCCGTTGCCCTCTCTATACTTTGTGTTCAGCTCCTGCTTATTTTACAGAGCAAAGTTACTAATTTCTTCTGACCAGATGCTAAGTTTATCATTAATCACACATAGAGCATGACAAGCCCATGGTTGGCCTTATTTTCTGGTTAGAGGCCATTACATCTGGTCACACGTATGCAGCCCCAGTAAACACCACTGACCGTTTTTAGCATGGGCAATTATATCCTGTGGAAAGGGTGTGGGGAGAGAGGCTGCTGATGTGTCACACTGCACGGAGCTGGGTGCCAACACACCGGAAAATGCTAAACTTTACTCACATGAGGCCAGAAACGTAACTTACTGTATTTATTCATGTAGCTATAAGTCAGATGACAACAGTAAGCATATTGTACATCCAGTTGCTGAATCTTTTTGATCATTTACATTTTTTTTGAAAAGTCACTGAAAGTTCTCCTTTCAGTTCACTTTGAGAGTCCCATTAAGAACTCCTGATGACGACTGTCGGATCCTATGTCCCTGTGTTAGTCATTTTTTCCAAGCTGCCTGGTCAGTTCACATTTAAAGGGGTTTTCCTGTCTGTGCCAGAATACACCAAGTTTGGAGCGGAAGCCGTTGCACCAACCCCTATGTAGGGATCGGAGTCGGCACAGCTCTGATTGAGTTCAATAAGACCCAGCCTGCAATTACCAATGCCATCCCCTACACAGGTTTCAAAGCAGCGGCTTTCACTCTGACCCTGGTGTATCCTAGCACTGACAGCAGGTGCTGCCTGGAAAACACCTTTAAGAGTCCCAATTGTTAACCCCTCTTGATAGTTTATATTCAGAAGCATAGCTAGCAGGAAGGGCAACAGCCCACCTGATGCCCCAGATGCATCCCATACTCAACCTATAGTAAAGCAGGAAGTCATAGGCTTTCTTCCCTACCATTCTACATCTTGCAAGCCACAGGTTGCTTCAGGCTGGGGAGTTTGTATAGGTTGGGAAAAAGTTGGTGAGATGCTGGATAAGCGAGGAGCCAAAGATGTCAGTATTGCAGACTCTGCAGAGAAATGTCATGGCTGAAAGAACTCAACATGGTGGTCTGGGCTGGATAGAATTGATGGGAAAAGTGAACAACTCCAGCCAGAGAGGATGTCCCCTGATGGTCAGTGGATTTTACTGTACTATAATTACTTATACGGCCTGCAAGCGCCTGTGTAGAACTGATATTTACCATTACATAGTCATAATATTGGTCTTTGTATAACTACTATGATTAGGATACGCCTCTGTAGTTGTAAACATGCATTATCTGGGGTGGCAACATATTCATGATGTTTCAATGATGAATCCCCTAACTATATCATTAAATATTGAGAGCTCTTTTATCGGTCTTTTCTCAGCACTCTCGTCAGTCTCTTTTCAGAGTTCTTTGGTCAGTCCGCTTATCTGCAATTGCAGAGAAATGTAAAACTGTATGGTTATGGATGTTAATAATGTGCTTGGCACACGTGCCAAAGTAATAAGAGCAGAATGTGGAGTCCATGAAGATATGAAGCTGCCAACTAAGGAATGTGAGTTGTGTTCTAATAAGAGGTCAGATAGAACTGCCCCGACTCTTCTAAAGTATTTGTCCTTCAGAACTCTTTCTTAATAACTTTTGTTTTATGATTTGGCAAGTTGCTTTGTATTGTTTATGAACCATACGGTACTGGTGCATTATGTCTCCACCGGATGTATGGGTGGAGACATGGGTTAGGAGCCCTGAGTTACAGTGTACATTTAGGTGATGGGCACAGCTGTAGATTGGCTGCCCCATACACAGCTCCCCACATATACCGCCTATCCCCCTGCCAAGTTTATACATCTCCAAGGCGGATTCCCATCTCCGCTCCTGTCTCACACATCTTCCCGCTGGACTGGCATCTCCGCTACGGCCTCCCCAGAGCCGCACTCACACAACTTCCCCACCGGACTGCCCTGTCAGCTCCCACTCCCGTCCTCCCTGCTGCCGCACACTGCCATCTCCGCTCCTCTCCCTCCGCCATGGTGCTCACACAGCTCCTCGCTGGACTGCCCTGTCAGCTCACAGCTCCTGTCCCCAGCGGCCACAGCAGTCAGCCTTGCTGTCACTCTTAGAGCTGGGCTCTGCTTCTGTACAACACTGGCACCGCCGCCACCACCAACCCCGTTCTCACCGTCCATGGCGCCGCTAGTGGCCAGCTCTGCTGAGGACTAACAGCTGCTTTTCGGCCGAAGGAGTGGTGGCTTACCAACCGTACACCATCCTGTGCTGTGCTGGCCGGCGGCAACAGCTGCTGTTCGTCCAGCTTGCCTACAACCTGCAGCGAAGAACAGCCAGGACCTGACATGCTGTCTGCGGGGAAGAAGACGGCCATAACGGGTAACACAGCCAGGACCTAAGATGCTGTGTGAGGGGAGTAGCCAATCCAATGGGGATGTTACCTGCCCATTCCCTGTCAGTGAGCCTGGGCAACCCATGTCTCCACCCTTAGTTCCGCTGGAGACATAATGCACCAGTACCGAACCATTCATTCAATGTCTTTTTGTACCCTGGAATATTAGCAACAAGGTGCATGATATATTATGATACATGAGATGCAAGCATTCATCCTAAAGGGAATCTGTCAGCCAGCTTTAAGCCCTGTAAGCTACATTTATGAGAGGATTACTTAGCAACACCACTCAATGCACTCAGCGGCGGTTTTCAGCGCTCACACCGGGGAAAAGTCGGGAAAGGTAAGTATAACACTTACATCCCCAGACTCAGCTACTTTCAGCCCATATGTTTTGCTCAGAAGGTTCAAAGTAGGTGACCGAGTCTCTTTAAATCTGAATCTCAATTCTATTTCTAAAATATATAGGAGTTTTTCAGTGCTATTCAGGTCAAGAAGCAGGCATCTTCCAACAAGGTTGTGGCCACAGTTGAGTCTAATAAGGTTGTATTCACATGGGTGATTTTCCCGATTCAAAGATGGACAGAACCTGCATGGGAAAAATGAACCAATTCATTTGGATAGGTTAATTCACACAAGCAATTTTTCTCTCAGACCGAAAAGGAACAGGAAAGCGGAATCCCCACGCAGATGTGAAACGACTCTACATTTTAGACAGACTTAGTAAATAAGCACCAGTATCTTCATCAAGAACGAATATATTCCATAGTGTCCTGTACTTGAGTTTACCACTCAACTAATGTCAGATGGGTTGATGGCTAAGTGTAGGGCTTCACACCTATAGTTGCAATCAAAATGCATCTACATCTACAAACATCAATTACACTTTAAATAAGCATTTTCCATATGTGAAATTAATCACATGTTGGATGAATAAATAAAACCTGAATTACTCATCGCAAATATTTCTCAGGATTTTTGTCTGGGATATCCCATAATTAATGGGAATACCCCCCTGTGCCCTATTCTTGCTTATCAGCATTGTCTAGCCAGAGTTTAAAGTTGTCTGAAATCCTTATTCTGTTTCATCTTAAGTCTTATCACTTGTCCTTCCCAAATGCTTTAGGGTATGTTAACACGCCGGAATTCACACACAGAATTTTTTGTGGTAAATTCCATCTTAAAAAACGCATCAAAATCTGCAGATTTTCCTGCTGTTTTTGGTGCGGTTTCACACCTGGAATTTGCCCTGTCAATGAGCAAAATCCCCACGCTCAATTCTGATGCAGAAATAAACATTTCCACATCAAGAGGTGACATGTGGAAATGTACCTGAGAAAGGAGAAGGCAGAATCAGTTAAAAACACTGCTTCTCCCTTCTCCTCTGAGTACTCAGCTGTTACTAACAGCCGAGGACCCAATTTTTTCCTGCTTGATTGCAGGAGCAGAAGTTTTAATCCTGCACCGTACATCTCCTATCAGTGGAGATTAAAGCCCAGGACCAAGCGCTGTATATTTACTGTGATTGGTCCTTAAGGAGTTAAGGATAGAAGAACACAGGAGAGGGGGGGGGGGGGCTGGTCACACACAGACAGACTACGCCGACCTGCAGCAGCTAATGGCCTCACAATTTTGCAAGTAATTTGTGTGGCTATGGTTTGGCTGCATGTGGTCAGTCACACAGTGTTTTTTTTCACTCTTAGGGCTTATTCAGATGACAGGGGGAGGAGGCTGTTAGAGCCGGGAGCAGTGCTCTGAGCTATTGAACCCACTCTGCCAACTCTCCACCCCCTCTCCGCCCCTCTGCACTATTTGCAATGAGGGGAGGCAGGACGGGGCGGAGCTAATTCCCAGAACTTAGCCCCGCCCCATGGCGCCTCCTCTCATGGCAAATAGTGCAGAGGGGTGGAGAGTTGTCGTGAATACCCAGCCGATGTACGGTCGTCTGAATAAGCCCGTAGGCCTTATTCACACCAGCTTTTCTTGCAGTTATTAGCCACAGGAAAATGTTGCCAGAAAATCGCGACCATTAATTCCGTGCAGCATCAAAGATAGGCCATGACCTATCTTTTGACGAAAATTGCAGGGAGCGCCCATAGATTCCTATGGAAGATGAAAAAAGGAAGGGGGTGGGTGGGGAGTTTACCTGCGCCTGGCGCTCATTGAGGAAGACAGCTGGCTCTGGTTATTTTCTAACTAAATAGAGCCATTCTGCCGACCCCCGCTGCAGCGTCCTTTTCACGCGATGCAGCCGTGTGAATGGACGAGAAAATGCTAATTCCTTTTGAAATTAGATCGTGGTGATGCAGCGGTTTTATGGCTCCTTCTCAGAGGCGTATTTCTGTCTGTGAATACATAGTGTATTTATGGACTGAGAAATTGCCTATTCCCTGCGTATTTCAGCCCTTCTTACATCTTTGCATTAAAAAAGCACAAGAAAAGCCATTTATTGCATGCACAAATATGCAATGATTATTATGCATCTATCATTTGCACAGTCCCATTCACTTCAATGGCCCATTGTGTTGCGCAATACGTACCAAAATAGGACATGGGGTGTATTTTTTCATGCAATCGAAAATTGCGTGAAAAATACATGTGAATAACCCCATTAAAATCAATAGGTTTCATTCACCGAGTCTAATCACGTAACTTGCTGCATATTTACATTCATATGAATGAATGAGCCCTTAGAGACGGAATTGAAATCCGCCGTGTGAATATACCCTAAGGGTGTACCACTACTTATATGCCAGTGCACTGGCCCCCAGACTAAAATATACCAGCCAACCCCTGGTTGTGTCTCTAGAGATAAGGTCATTGGAGAGCCACAGATCTCAGCATGTAATAAGAGATGTTATGAGTCAGACAATATCCCAGACATTCCATGTTAGAGGGCAAAGAGCGCAAAAATCCATTCTGACAGCAACAAATGTGACAGATAGATAAATCCATGGCTAAATAATAAAATGGGCTGGTTACAACAGCTTTGCCCTATGCCTTTGCATAGCTTCATGGCCCCTGGTGAAGATCTGTGGGAAGAAAATAGATGAATCACGAAGATGACTGCAGCAAATTATGAACTGTAAGCCTGGGTTCACACAGGGCGTATTTGCTGCGGTATTGCCACGGTTTGCCGTTGCATATCCGCACTGCGGCAAAAGCGCTGCGTTTGCAGTGCAATGCAGTACAAATGTGTTTAGGCAAAAAGCTGTTCTCACAGGCCGGATTTTTTCCGCACTGCCGCAGTACGGAAATGCAACTGCGGCACGGTTTTTCAAGACGCAGGATGTCAATTCTTTTGACTTTTCCGCAGCGCTTTTTGGTCCATAGACCTCTATGGATGCAGCAAAATCCGCACCAAAATACGCTGCAAAAGTAAAAAAAACGCTGCGGAAAAAAACTCTTGCGGATTTTCAACGTGGAAAATCCGCAAGAAAATCCGCAAGACAAAAATAACCTTTGAAGTGGTTTTGCCGCAGAAGCAGTTCTTCTGTGGCAAAATTGCTACGGAAAAAACGCAGCGAAACCGCAACAAATCCGCCCTGTGTGAACCCAGCCTAAGAAAAGGAATGGAAATTGATGATCTTTAAAAGGCTGGTTATTTCTACATCTAGTGGGTAATGGGACATTTACATGGGACGATATCACTCAAAATAGGTTCAAACAAAGGAAAATGTAAAAAATCGTTACATCTAAGTGCAAAAAAGTCATTTACTATTCCTTTAGTGTAGTCTCACACGGGCGATTGTGATATCGCCATGAGAAAAGCGCGTCAAAATCAAGTCTTTTTTCCCGCAATTTTTGAGCATCAGTACTGCTTTTCTCGTAAAAACATTGCTGTTGCGTGCAATTTTGCCACACGATTTTGACAGGCGAGAGTCAGTAGGATTTTCTAATCGCATGAAAGTCACAAGTTCGTGCTTTGTGATGCGATAAGAAGGAGGCTCCGTAGGGAAACATGGGAGATTTAAAAAATAACTAAAAATCACACATTGCAGAAAGATAGAGCATGCCACAATTTTTTTTTCTCACAACATCGCATGAGTGAAAACATGGCAAATGTGAAGGCATGGGTTTCATATTTCTGTCTTTTCATGTGCTTTCGCATTGCGCGATTTTATCGCCCGTGTGAAACCGTCCTTACTTTTCATTATTGCTGACTGTCACGCAGCATTAAAAAAAATTACTGCCGGATCGCTGACTTCTCACTGCAGCTAAATGCTCCTCACTCAGCACTTCACATAGAGTGCGAAGTGCTAAGCAAGAAGCTAGTAGTGATCTGCCTGTCTAAACACTCTGCAAGAGCGCTAACAGTTAGCGGTGACATCACCAGTTGTTTAGAAAGGCAGATCGTCCAGTCTAAATGTACTGCAAGTGATAAGTGTTACTGGTCATGAGGACAACAACCTACATGGACGCAACTCAAACAAAGACTAGAGGGAAAGTCCTGGGACAAGGGAACACGCATACATGCTAGAACCTAGGTGCCACTGCAAATGGGACTTGCAAGCAGACATTCAACAACTGACAAAATGCCAAAACAATTACCGAGAATACCAACATGCATAAGCAGGTGGAATAGCTAAAGCACGCACAAGGTATTGATTCATCATTTGGCCAAGATACTTAAGCTCACAAGCCCACGATAAGGGTGCTCATTGTCTCATGAGTCCCTACTCTAGCAAGACAACTCAAACACCAGGGAATCCTGCCTGCAAGCGGGGCAATCGTCCTAATAGGGATGGCCCCGCATTGGAACCAAAGGGCCTGGCTCGCCATAGATGGTACACAACATATACACTGAACAGGACACAGTTCACACACACAGACAGACCAGGGAAATACACCTTGAACAGGTAACTGATCACACCAAGTGTCTGGTCACCTACACAGACACTCAACACTGTTCACACCAACAAACAGGGAATCCCACCCAGACCCTCATGCAAGCAGCAACACCACAGCAGAACATGTATGACTCCATATAACAGGCTTCTGAGAGGAATGAAGAGGAGGATAAATAATCAGTACCCTCTAGCCAGAGAGGCTGGTATTTATGTACAGCAGACCGGTGGTCATTGGCTGTCTGGAGAAATCCACAGCCAGCCAGTACAATCAACCTACACCTGTGGATGTGTGCCCCTGGAAACCCATAGAATTACAGGTCCAGGAGTACAATGTGACAATAAGTCTTCACAAACAACAAGACTGACATGAGATTAGAAGAAAAGGTTTCACTTCAAAATAAAGGATTGGGGTAGATTTGCTAAACCAAATGTGTCTTAATTGTGTCTCAAAGTGCACTAAAACCTGGTGAATAAGCTGTGCACCACATTTATTATGTATTTTAAACACTTTTAGCATCGTGCTCGACAAGTTGCATGGCTTAAATGCAACAAGGAGTGGCAAAATATTGGCACAAACTAAAGCAATCAATGTGTGGTATAACATTAGGCAAAAGTGTCTAAAGATTCACTAAATTTATCATCCAGCATGAGCCACTGTGATAAATTTTGGCACATTTTTTGGGAACGTAGTTTAAGGGTGACCATGACAAATAGATATACTGTAGGTCGGTAAACCTGCTGATTTTGGTGTGACTGGTCAAATATCTAATGCGTATGGTCGCCCCTCAACTCTCCCCAGTGGCAGCGCTAAGGAAGATAAGCTGCTGCCAGAGGAGTCTGGAAATTACTTTTTGCCTTCTAAGCATTGAGAACATGCATGTGCATGCTTGTCAGAGCTAAACATGCATGCGTTTGGCGATGGGAGAAATAGCCGTATGCCAAACAAAGGTGCAGTCAATAGTTGTCTAATGTGTTTGGGCAACTTCAGCTTACACTGTCTAAACATTAGGCAGGATTGAGTAAACAATATCATGAGGATGGGGGAGCTTATGGCCAAAGACTCAGATTCTCGTAAGCATTTTCTCCAATTATGGACCCCTTGTTATATTAACCCCTTAATGACCAGCCAATTGCCTTTTTACGTCCTGGCCTGCTGGGCTTAAAGGAGATGTCCCGCGCCGAAACGGGTTTTTTTTTTTTTAAACCCCCCCCCCCGTTCGGCGCGAGACAACCCCGATGCAGGGGTTAAAAAAACCACCCGCACAGCGCTTACCTGAATCCCGGCGGTCCGGTGACTTCAATACTTACCGCTGAAGATGGCCGCCGGGATCCTCTATCTTCGTGGACCGCAGCTCTTCTGTGCGGTCCACTGCCGATTCCAGCCTCCTGATTGGCTGGAATCGGCACGTGACGGGGCGGAGCTACACGGAGCTACACGGAGCCCCATAGAGAACAGCAGAAGACCCGGACTGCGCAAGCGCGGCTAATTTGGCCATCGGAGGCCAAAAATTAGTCGGCACCATGGAGACCAGGACGCTAGCAACGGAGCAGGTAAGTAAAAAACTTTTTATAACTTCTGTATGGCTCATAATTAATGCACAATGTACATTACAAAGTGCATTAATATGGCCATACAGAAGTGTATAACCCCACTTGCTGCCTCGGGACATCTCCTTTAATTCCCAGAGGATGTAAAAACATGCTTTCTCTGGTAATTAAAGCCCTGCAGGCTCTGGATGTGACAGCTCCATGCTGCCAGTTACTGGAGGTAGCCGACAGCATGGAGCTGGCATCCTGGGCCGCGGGTCCCCACTCTCGGTCACGCGATCGCCGGTATCCACCAAATACCGGTGATCACGTTGAAGTCAATGTAAAGTTAAAAATTTAAAGTTTCAGCTCCCCTTACGGATCGGATCCGTAGGGGAATCTGAGAATACTCACCCCCCATCCTCCGCGATGTCCGGCGTCTTCCTCGTCCTCCCCGGACCTGCCACCGGCATCTGCGCATGCGCGCCAGACGCATTAGATCACATGCATGCGCAGAGAGCCGGGAGGCCTGGGACATTTAAAAACTCCCTGCTCCCGGCTAGCATGAGTAGCCGAGAGCAGGGAGCTGTCACTGGGAGACGGTCATGTTCCCGGTCACATGATCGCTGCTATCCAATGGATAACAGCGATCATGTAAAAGTTTTAAAAAGTTTTTAAAAGTGTAAAAAAAAAGAAAAAAAGTTTGTTTCATCTCCCCTCATGGATCATATCCATGAGGGGAGATGAGATTAGGCACCTAAGGCCCCCAAGTTTATCTGCAGACTTTACCCTGGCTGCTGTGCATGCGTCTGTCGCTAAAATGGCGATCACAGGTGCGAAAGCCGCAGATTGGCGGGGTAATTTAAAATCTCCCCGCACCTGGCTACTAAATGTAGCCAAGAGCCTAGAGATTTCACAGGGTGCCATGGTACGCGTTTCCCAGTCACGTGATCGCCGTTATCCAACATAATCACATAATGATCACATAATAGTAAAAAAAAAAGCCAAACTTTCACCTCCCGTGAGGGATACGATCTGTGAGGGGAGGTAAAATTACTTAACCAAGGCCACTGGCGATGTCCCCTGATGGGATCCTTATTTGTGGACCTTTCCCCAGCTTTGGTGCATGCGCCCGTCACCACAATGGTGGAAGCAAGCACAGAAGCTGGGGAGGGCAAGAGGAAATTTAAAATCTCCTTGCTCCTGGCTACTAAAGGTAGCTGAGATCTGGGAGATGTCACGAGGGGCCGTGGTGAGTGTTCCTCAGTCACGTGATCACCATTATCCAATGGATAATGGCGATCACGTAAAAGTCAACAGACTGTTGAACTTTGATGCTCCATTCTGTGCGGGCCCCGTTGTGCATCCAGACAGAAGATTAGGGCCACAATGGGTATGTTTCTGAACACAGGACAAACGGGGGTATCCATTTTCGGGTGAAAGTCTTCATTTCCATGGATGCTGTACAGAAAACACTTTTGAAAATGACACAATTGCCAAAAAAACAAAAATTGTAATTTTTTCCTTCTGCTTTGCTTCGATTCATTCAAAAACGGGGGGGGGGGGGGGGGTCAAAATATGCAGTACACCACTAGATGAATTTGTTAAGGGGTCTAGTTTTTAAAATGGGGTCATTTGTCGTTTTGGCTGCTCAAGGGCTTTACAAGTGTGCTATGGGGCATAAAATGCCTTCAAGCAAAATGTCTGTTCTGAAAACCACCCTCTGCTCCTTTCAGTTAGGGCCCCGTTGTCCATGCAGACAGAAGATTAGGGCCACAATGGGTATGTTTCTGAACACGGAGAAAACAGGGGTATCCATTTTGTGGTGAAACTCCTCACTCATGTATCTGCTGTACAAAAAAAACTATTTTTAAAATGACATAATTGCTAAAAAAATAAATATCGTAATTTTTTTATTTCTGCTTTGCTTAGATTCATTCAAAAACTGTACGGTCAAAATCACAGTACACCCCTAGATGAATTTGTTAAGAGGTCTAGTATCCAAAATGAGGTCATTTGTGGGGGTCCTGTGTCGTTTTGGCCACTCTAGGGGTCTACAAGTATGCAATAGGGCCTAAAACGCCTTCAAGCAAAATGTCTGTTCTGAAAGCCGCCTGCTGCTCCTTTCGGTTTGGGCCCCGTTGTGCATACGGACAGAAGGGGGTATCCATTTTGGGGTGCAAATCCTCATTTTCATGTGCACTATTGAAAGGAATCCTGTGTTTAAAATTACATATTTGCAAAAATATGATTTTTTTTTTCTCATCTAAATTGCATTAATTCCTTAAAAGAAACTGTGGGGTCAAAATACTCCCAACACCCCTCAGTGAATACATTAAGGGGTGTAGTTTTTAAAATGGGGTAATTTGTGGGGGTGTCTATCATTCTGACACCTATGAGCCTTTGCGATCTTGGCTTGGTGCAGGAAAACAAAGTGTTCCTCAAAATGTTAATAATTAATGTTAAATTTGTCTGTCTCCTAAATGGTTAAATAAGCTATGTACACTCAACACACCATACATACCACATATTTATCTGACTGCATTTTGGCACATAATAAATGTATGGAAACTTTCACTCAAATATGTACTCATCACGACTTGCTTTGGTATAATCATTCAGCCCACACTCCTCAGAATCAAACATCCGGATGCTTCCAATAAGTGCGTGGAAAGCCTTGTCCGCTATACTGCTGTGTGCGGCTTTATCGCTGTGTGACATATATCTCAAAATATGCAAATGTTATTCACTAGCAGTCTTTACCTTCCTTAAGGCCCATTTAGACACAACGATTATCACTCAAAAGATGTCTTTTGAACGACTTTTGAGCAATAATCGTTGTGTCATATACAGCGCAAGATAATCGCTCAAACGTTGAGCGATCACCTTGCGCACCAGCTGTTCCCCGCTCCAAGTGCCCGCCTGTTATACAGCTGAGCGCTCTGAGCGGAGGATGCAGAAGACAAGCGGGGTGGCCCCGCTTGTCTTCTGCATCCAGCTGTTCCCCGCTCCGAGCGCCCGGCTGTTATACAGCTGAGCGCTCTGAGTGGGGTATACAGAAGAGAGCTGGACCACTCTGTTCTTCATACCCAGCCTGTCATCAGGGAGCTGGATACAGCTGAAACAATGGTATCAGCTGTATCCCGCTGTGAATCCCTGATAAGGCTCATTGTTGTCTTTCAGCATGCTGAAAGACAACGATGAGCGACGGGGTAATGAAAACTGTACGATGTCAGTGCGGTTACACACAACGATTATCACTCAAAAGACGGCTTTTGAGCAAATTTTGAGCAATAATCGTTGCGTCTAAATGGGCCTTTATACGCAGTGCTTTGCTTAACATCATCCTATTAACTATCTATGCAAGGCCTTGCACTAAAGATGGCACCATATTCAACACCATTTGGTAGCATTAACCGTCTCATGGCCATGGAATTGGGGTGAAATCAATGGCACATTTCTTCTACCTTGCCTGAACTCACCCTTACTGAATAAAAACTGCTGTACAAAGAACAACATAAAGTTGGAAAAATAAACTCCCCTCCATTCAGTTCCTCCATTATACAGCCCCATATTAAAGAAAACATCACTCCTTCCCCCTTCATCCTCACCAACATAAAGTATCTTATAAAATCTAACCCAATCCTACTTTCTGCTGAGAATCCCGCCCCTTTTGTGACATCACACCTATCAGCAGAAGCCTTCTAGACACGGTACAGCAGCGCCAGGGATGGAGCATTAGTGGAGGCAGCGCCAGTAGGATAAGTCTACATAGGCAGCACTCCTGGACTTAAATGATGTCATTGCTTTTCAGTTGCCCAGCCACTCGCTTGCATAGATAGGCAGCTGAAGAACAGTGCTGAAACAGGCGGCCCTATTGGCGATGGGGTCCCTGGGCAATTCCCCCGTTTGTAAACATTGGCGCTGACCACATTTTCGCCATGCTCCTACTGCTTGTATACTGCTGTTTTATTATGTTTTTTACAGGAAGACTTGATTAATGATGTTCTGCCTCACAGTGACCCAAACAGTTGGGTACACAGCTAGAACATCTTGTATGATTTACCAGGCATGCCGTCTAATACAATAACACTCTAATATGATTAGGATGTGGCTCTACACAGCATAATAGGAAGAAAAAGAGATCTGAAATCCGAGGCCACCAAACAACTCTGAAAATTAATACTAATTAATGACTGTATTATTTAACGGTATGCAAAAAAAACCTGCTCACCAGACAATTAAATTCCATCTCTTGCAAATTCACAAGAGCTGCTTCTTCCTCCTATATTTTTCATGTATGTGGCATAAGGCTACTCATCAACATAAAATACACTGGCACGGTCATATACATAGAGATTCATGCAGCAATGCTCACATTTTCTCTAAACAGATAAATGCCAAATGGGGAGAGCTAAACCATAGAATGCTTCGTTAAGTAAGCAAGCTCTTAATTTTTTATGATCATGGTTTCCCTTTGATTACTTGTAAATAGTGTGATACTTAAAATCAGCACTTAGAAAAGGCTACTAGCGTTTCCACATATATTTATATATAGTCTAGAACCGCTCCGTGTATTACATTGCATGACTGGTGTTATTACAGGATATCTTCTTGTCCTGAGATCCCCCGATGTTCTGCTAGCGAAATCTATTAGATGGATTTGAGAAGAGAACAATCCCGATTGTCATAGAAAAAGGATGTGGAAGAATTCGTTAGAAGGAGCCCTGAAAATAAATGTGATCAGCTGTTATTTCTCGAAGGCAGGGCAGTTTCTAGGGAATTTGGCGAACATCATAAAATACCCCCCTACCCCCGAGTATACTAAAGCATTATAAAAAGGATCAAACAGTCTTATTTGTGATATCCCTACTAAGACTAAATGAATATACACTACAATGATCAAGGTTACCAATACTCACACTACATGAGGGACAAATTATACCTCCAGATTGTGACCACATAATACCACCATAGTGTTTCTGAAAAACAAAACATACAAAGGCCAATATTACCCCGATACAGTGAGCATATAGTGGTATATATTATTTATACACAGGCACTCTGCAAATTGTATAAGTGATCACAGTGCAGCTACCTCCAGTGATCACAGGTGATATTTCGTTTGATTGGGGTCATTCACTTTCCCTTTTATTCACCATCTATCTGCAGAAGCTGATACATAGACAACTCAATAAAGTCTTCAATTTTCCATCCAGTTGCCTTTGTTTTCCAAACCACTACATAATTCCCCCCATCCATGGTGCCCTATATAGTAATAATGTCATGTGCCTTTCATAGTAATAGTATCCCATTTTAGTGCTCCCTCACAATAGCACTGCAAACAGAGGTGACAGTGGGAGGGTGTCACAGGCAGTACACATAATGGGCACCGTGAGACCAATTATCCTTCAACCAAGCACCTGGAAATGGTTCTGATTGACATAGGGGCCTGTAACAATGGTGGCACCTGTCTCTGGATGGTGGACAACAAAACCATTGAAGCTGCTTCAGCTTGTCAGATGATCTTCTATACTGTTGGTATGTCGAGGGCATTCTGAGCCCTATCATCTTGTGTGCATGCCTTCACACATCCACTCGTCCCAACATCTCCTAACAGTGTGGTCAGAATAGCCCAGGTGGCAATCAGTCCATCGATACAACCATCCAGCTTCTCACGTTCTAATAATGCGCCCCCTTCAAACTCTGTTAACTGGGTGAAATCTTTTCGATTGCATCTTAGAGGAATCTAGTGGTCAACAAGCTCTACACAAGCGAAAAAAGAGATCCACTACACTAGTGGTTCCCAAACTTTTTCAGCCATGGAGCTCTTTTTGAAGCAGACATTTCTCATGGAGCCCCAAAGCGGGCAGAGGGTGTGGTCAAGGGAGGGGTTAGGGGGCGTGGCTTATCACAACATATGATTTTTACCTCTGTTATAAAACGGACAGAGCCGTTTAAAAAAAAAAAAAAACAGGGAGGAACGCTGATCACTGGATGGACTATTGATATACATTATATTTAAAATTAACATGCGGCTTTGTGCAGAATTTTTCCACAGCGCGTGGATGATATTTTCAAAATCTCATCCACTTTGCTGCTACAGCTACTGTAAATTCCACAGCAAATGTACCGTAGTAATAGTGACCCCCTATATTAGTGGTCTCAATATATTAGTATCCCCTATATTGGCCCCAGTAGTAATAGTGTCTCCTATATTGGCCCCAGTAATAAGAGTGACTCCTATTGTGGCCCCAGTATTAATAATGTCCCCCACAGTGGCCTCAGTATTAATGGTGACCCCAACAGTAGCTCCAATAGTAATAGCATCCCCTATATTGGCCCCAGTAATAATAATAACCCCACAGTGACCCCAGTAGTAAAATTAATCCCATAGTGGCCCCAGTAATAATATTAACCCCATAGTAGCCCAGTAGTAATAGTGACCCCCACAGTAGCCCCAGTAGTAATAGTGACACCCCACAGTGGCCTCAGTAGTAATACTTCCCCCACAGTGGCCCCAGTAATAATAATAACCCCACAGTAGCCCCAAAGGCTCCGCGGAGCACAGTTTGGGAACCGCTACACTACACACAAGGAGCCTCTGAGAGCCTTTTTATAGGCCAAGGGCAGAACCACTTTTAGGGTGTGAGGTGGCAAGATCGTTCATCTAATCACACCACAACTCTAATCATTTGCATATCTGTAATGTAACTGCATGTCAAGTTTTGCAGCAAAATGACAACTACTTCTAGGCGCTTGATTTTTTTTGGCAATGATTGTATATAAGGAGGCCAAGCCCTTTAGCTCAGAATTCCCTAAGTTGCTATTACATGAGCGCCACTAAAGGCCCTTCTACGTGGGACAACTGTAGGGCGCAGAAGCACCCAGCAGCTGTTCAAAAGATACTCGCTCCTGTTTTTTAAAACAGGCGCAATCATTACAGAATGAATGGAAGTTGAGCATACTGCAGATCTCTTCCATCCACCCTCCTCCATTCACAGTGAGCAGGCCGTCTTTCATAGATCAGTAACTGCATGTTTACACAGGCCGATCCCAGTTTTTGATTTTTATGCTTTCACAATCTCAATGACGAACAAATTAGCATTCCTCATTCAGATCCTGCAAGCATTAATACTAAACGATTATCGTTCAGATCCCTGCTATCCAGCGAGAATCTGAACAACAGTCATTCAGTGTAAAAGGGCCCTAATGCTTGCAATTTGAGGTTAATTTTCAGGCGTCAACTGGACTTACAAGTCCTGCCTGGCAATTAGCTCTAAATCATGAGAGTCAGGGGTGGCCACTTGTGTTTGTGTACTAGCACCTTAGTAGGACATATAAAAATGGATTTTGACATCTGGACAACCCTTGTAAGATGGCCATAGACATCATAATTCCTCAATAAATGAGTGTGAAGCTCAGCCAGATATGCACATTTTGTGGAAATAACGGGTGAACCCTATATTTCATGGGAGTAAATGCTAGAATTAGGTCAATAATAACTGTGTTGACCTTAATTCCACACTCCTCAACATCAGGCACTTGCATGGTGTTTCACATTAGAGCAGTACTTTGTGCTCAAGAGACATCCCAAGTGGGACTGGAGAAGGTAGTTGTAACCATTAGCAGATATCAATTATAAGTCATGCCACCAGTCTTTTCAAGAACCATCTGTGTAAAAGGATCCACAGATGTTCCTTAAGCAAGCATCTTGGAACCCCATAGACATTAAATTGGTGTTGTCCATCCCAACAAATATTTAATGTCTCCGGCTGTCTTTTCCAGGGTGATGGATCAGGGTATAGTGGGGTATGTACAAATAGTTTATTCAATTGTCATTATTTCCCACATGTTCACGTTTGTAAATTGTGCTATAATGTCCTTATTTTACATCTATAGATATAAAAGGGTGATAAAATGCTGATTCGAAAAACAACTCTACAGTTTTCAGTCAACTGCTCACGCCTGTATTACAGATGCTGTTTGCCACTCATGCAGTCCTTCAAAAAAGATTATATTGGCAATCAGCAGCTTTCCTACAATTAGTGTCGTCATGCGATCTTACATAGAAGAAGAAAAATTCAGGATGTGGATTATACCACTGGCTTGCAGGGTGGGCTCCCTTCCAGGTAATACACTTGTCACATGGGTTTATGTTTATTATACTTGGTTGTATATACAAGGATATGGGCAGCAACCATGTAAACACCCCCGAGGAAGCCACTGTTGATGGTGATACATGTGGGTTTTCTAGGTATCCATCCTACAGCCCTGACTCACTGTCATTGGTGATATCGGTCTTTGACTCTTAAGTTGTATCACATATATTTGCACTTTTGTTGGGTACACGCTTAATGTGCATTGGGGATTGCATAGAGAATAGAGATAAGCGACCATACTCGCTAAAGACAATTACTCGAACGAGCATTGTCCTTAGCGAGTACCTGCCTGCTCGGAAGAAAAGGTTCGGCTGCCGGTGTGGGTGAGAGGTGAGTTGCGGCAGTCAGCAGGGGGGAGCGGGGGAAAGAGAGGGAGAGAGAGATCTCCCCTCCGTTCCTGCCCGCCCGCCGCCGGCAGCCGAACCTTTTCTTCCAAGTGGGCAGGTACTCGCTAAGGGCAATGCTCGATCAAGTAATTGCCCTTAGCGACTATGCTCGCTCATCTCTAATAGAGAAACTATTTCATGTGACTCACTCATTTACTATTTATGATGTATACTTTTTGCTTCGCAGTTCTTATGTACTGTGTCAAGGCTTGACGTAGGAGGTCTGGGAGTCACAACTTATCATTTTTCTAAATATTCATAATCTCTTTTCTTCCACGTTTTTGCATACTCACCTTAATAAAAAAATATGTGCTTTTGTGTTATATTTTCTATTGTTTTTTCTAATCATGTGTCGCCCTAGGTGTGGCATTTATTGCATCACTTAATATTTGAATGGTGCCAGGCATTTATTCTTGATTTTGGCATATTCCTGTAGTAACACTGATTGGTGAAAGATTGCTGACTGGCAACTCGCTTCCTAAAGCATGCTCTGCATTTATTTAATGAGAATGTACAGCAAGTGCTCTGGATTTTTTTTGTTATCTACTAGTGTGATAATCCAATTTATCACTTGCACTAACACGTAGAAAATAACCTGTCTATCTGCTTTTCAGAAGTGGCGAAGCAGGTAATGTAATTCTAAGTGGGATTCACTTTCAGGTGAATTATATTTACTGTGTGTGACACGTATGGGATACGATTGAACTGGATGATTGTGTAATCAAATAACTAGTTGCCGTATGAGTTAACCAGAACTTCAATGAACTAATGACCTGTCTGAATATTCTGCTCAATGCAGAATATTATCGACATATATGGTAAGACAGCAAGAATGACTCATAATATAACACAGATGTGATAACTTCATGGACAAAATATTCAATATATTGTGTTGCCAATCATCTACTACGCATGTCTAGAACCTGAATAGCCATATTAGAATGACGTATATACCCATAACTGCGCAGAAGCAGATATGCCACGTAGTGTAAGAACGGCATAAATAGCAGTGATCTTCAGGGAAGAGTCGGGACTCATCTTGTGGCCGTTAGACGTACCGGCGTACTCCCGGATCCTCTTGACAATCGTACCTGGAGATCCCCCGATTGCGGAGTGATGCTACAATATCCGGTGACGTATTGATGCTTAACTTTGTTACCCATGTGATCTCAATGCCTATATGTTAATTAACTATTTTACTTACATATACTAAAGAGTAAATAAACTTGTGTTTTATATTTGTCTTACCTCAGACTGTGTGCTTAACGGGTATGTTAATGAGGTTAAAAAATTGCCAAAATCTTGAGCAGGTAAGACATAAATTGGCGTAGTCTGGCAGGATATTGTTGTCTTTGGTAAGGTTATATTACTGTATAATTTGGTATTGTGACAGTGCTTCTCAGTGCACGGGGGGGTTGCTGTCGCCATATTAGATTTTTGGCCCATTGCCAAGGGGTTCAAATGGTTATAACTTTGCTTTGATAGGTGATAGAGTAATAATAGTAAATACAAATTGATAGTTGCAGTAAGTAGTCCTTGTTGAACCCATTGGCATACTGCCAAAATATTATAAGTTCTGTAACTTTGAAGCAGGACTTGGGAGATTGGTGCCAGTTTGCACGGTGGTGTCTAGCAGTAAAGGGGACCACTGTGCAAAATTTCACCAATTGGCACGTTGCCAAAATTTTCAGAGTTCTGTAACTTTGAGGCAGGACTCGGGAAATCGGTGCCAGTTTGCAGGGTGGTGCCTCGCCGTAAAGGGGACCTCTGTGCAAAGTTTCACCAGATTGGCACGTTGCCAAAATTTTGTAAAGGGGAACTCTGTGCAGAGTTTCACCAAATTGGCACGTTGCCAAAATTTTCGGAGTTCTGTAACTTTGAGGCAGGACTCGGGAAATCGGTGCCAGTTTGCAGGGTGGTGCCTCGCCGTAAAGGGGACCTCTGTGCAAAGTTTCACCAGATTGGCACGTTGCCAAAATTTTGTAAAGGGGAACTCTGTGCAGAGTTTCACCAAATTGGCACGTTGCCAAAACTTTCGGAGTTCTGTAACTTTGAGACAGGACTTGGGAAATTGGTGCCAATTTGCAGGGTGGTTTCTCGCAGTAAAGGGGACCTCTGTGCAAAGTTTCACCAATTGGCAAGTTGCCAAAATTTTGTGAGTTCTGTAAGGGGGAACTCTGCGCAAAAAGTTTCACCAATTGGCATTTTGCCAATAAGACAACAATATGTTTAGAAAAAGAACCAAGAAAGATAAAACTAAAATCGTTCAGAAAATAGACATCCCCGGCTGGTCCGAGGGTCCCTATGATATATTAGCTCAGGAGTTGATGCATAGTGGGCTTGCAGAATCATGGGATAGTAAGCTAAAAGATTCAGAGCCCCTCGATGTCGTTAAGGTACTCGAGGAGACCCCTGCCAAGGCAGGTGACGCAGTTCAGTTGGGTAGGAGAAATTGGGTATTGGCCTCAGCCTATAGGAATATCCATAAGAAGAAGTCCCAACTAATAAGAAAACTTAATCAGACGGAACAAAAGTTAGTAGAATCTGAAGGAAAGAGAGTGGTGTTGGAATGTAACCAAAGGCTGATAAAGGAAAAAATAGAACATTACCAGAATATTGCAGAAAAGGCTGTTGTAAAAGTTGCTCAGAATAAATATAAGGGGCGTAAAGGTAAAGTTGATAAGCGAAAGGTATCGAAAGCTATAGCTTCTGCTTCTGTGAACTGGGACCCAGATAAGTGGGATGGAGACTTATGGGATTCCTCATCTTCTTCGGGGGAGGAGGACTGGCATAAGGGGGATTGGGAAGACCCACCCAATCCAATAATTGATCCACCTGCTTTAAAACGTGCCCAGCCCATTAGCAGAAGGAAGGAAACTACTGAATATGGACCCGATACCCAGCCTATCGTAGGTCATGATGGGCAAAGGTTGCCCAGGTATGACGATCAGGGAAACTATATGTACGATGCCGATGGGAGACTGTTGGTGCAAGAAGAATTGGTGCCACATAGGCGCACCAGGCTTACCCTAGAGGATTTTTCTCAGTCAGAAGTTGATGATATACTGAGTAGATTTAGGCAAAGGCCTGGGGAATCTGACATACCATGGTTGGTCCGTCTATTTGAGCACGGGGCGACTGGGGTAATGTTGGATCCAAAAGATGCAATGAGATTTGTTACTCTAACTAGAGATCCAGTAATCAGTAGAAATTTTAGAGAATATTTTCCTAGTCATCAAGGAGAAAGTGCTATTTCCCTGTTTAATATAGTAACCAATGGGTTTCTTAATAAATTCCCAACAGAGGCAGACATTCCAATCAATGACAAACCTTGGTACACTATCAGGGATGGCATTGAAAGGTTGAAGGAGGAAGCTATGAGGGTCTCATTAATTATCATCGAGCATATGGAAGATTATTTGGAGACTCGGCTGACAGCAGGAGTTAGAAATCGTTTAATTAAGACTGCACCTTCGGCTTATAAAGCCGTGATGATGACCCTACTTCTATCCATGACTAATGAGCCAATGTCTGCGGTCGTGGCTAGAATGCGGGAATTGCAAGATATGGGAAACTGGGATAGAGAGGAAAAGCGAACAGATCGTGATAGGTCTAGGAATCCTAGTTCCCAGGGGACTGGTGATTCAGGAGTGCCAAGGGTATCTCGTAGAGATATGTTTCAGGCTCTCCTGAAAGCTGGAGTCTCCAAGGACGCCATTGATGGAAAAGATACAGGTGATTTGTGGCGTCTTTATAAACAGAAGGTATTATCCAACAAAAAGGTGGATAAAAGGGAAGATTCAGTGGCCCCAAAAACTTCTAAAAAGAGAGAGAAGCAGGTCACTAATTCAGAGCCTAAGAAATTAGAATGGGAGGATTTTCAAAAGATCTATCCATGGAAGGAGATGGCTGCAATGGTAGCTAGCCAAGTGCAGGACCATATGAAGCCATCTGCTCCGCTCCTGGAGGAATCAGATTCTGATTCCGCATAGGTAGCAAGCCAAGCCCCTGTCTGGGTTAGGCGGGATGACAGACCCTACGTCCCGCTAGCCATACATTGGAAAGGGGGTAATGTCCAAAGGGTCCCAGCTTTAGTAGATACAGGGGCGGAGGCTACTCTGATTTATGGAAATCCCAAAAAGTTTAAAGGTCCAAAAGTTAATATTTCAGGATTGGGAGGAAAAGTTACTGAGGGAGTACAGACACAGGTAACTTTGAAATTGGGCAATTTGCCCTTACGTAAATACACGGTGTTAGTAGTACCTATTCCGGAATATATCATTGGCATAGATATTCTGAAAGGATTGACACTACACCTCGAAGATGGTAAGTTTGCCTTTGGCGTAAGGAAAATAGGGATAAAAGCTTGTCCAGTTACGGTGGGAAAGGTCAAAATGCCACCCGTACACATCCCTCCTGCAGGAAAACTGGTTGCTATGAAGCAATACAGAATTCCTGGAGGTCACAAGGAAATAGGAGAAACCATTAAGGATTTGGTCGATGCTGGGGTTGTGAGGCCTGCAACCACAGCATGGAACAATCCGGTATGGCCTGTGAAGAAAAGTGATGGGTCTTGGAGGATGACTGTCGATTACAGGGAGTTGAATAAACAAACACCTCCCTTGACGGCAGCTGTCCCAGACACCATTACAATTGTGGAGCAGATTCAAAGTCACAGTGGACAATGGTACGCTGTGATTGATATCGCACAAGCGTTCTTCACAATTCCAATAGAAGAAAAGGCACAAGATCAGTTTGCCTTTACGTGGCAAGGACGTCAATATACGTTCACTCGATTGCCACAAGGTTGGATACATAGTCCAACCATCTGTCACCGGACGGTGGCAGAACATTTGGATGAGTTTGATTTACCATCAGAAATGCAGTTTTCACATTATATTGATGATATAATGATTCAGGGACCGGATGAACAATCTGTAAAGAAACAATTGGACAGACTGTTGCATCATTTGCGAGAAAAAGGATGGGAAATAAATGATAGCAAGGTGCAGGGCCCCTCTCAGACGGTGAAATTCTTAGGAATTCAATGGAATAAGGGCCATAGGGAGATTCTCCCTAAGGCAAGGCAGAAAATCTTAAATTTTCCCACTCCGAAAGACAAGAAGGAAACACAATCCTACATAGGATTGTTTGGATTCTGGAGACAACACATTCCGCATCTGGGGCAGCTTCTTGCTCCTCTTTACAAGGTGACTCGCAAGAAGTACGAGTTCACGTGGGGAGAAGAGCAACAGGTTGCATTTGAAGCAGTAAAAGAAGCCATACAACAGGCCGTAGATTTATGGCCCTTACAAGATGGTGAGATAGAACTTCATGTATCAGTTCAGCATATGTATGCAAACTGGTCATTGTGGCAGAAGCAAGGGGGCAAAAGAGTGCCACTGGGCTTCTGGAATCGAAAATTACCAGATGCAGGAGAAAAATACACTCCACTGGAGCAACAGCTGTTGGCATGTTATTGGGCCCTGGTGGATACTGAACAATTGACGACAGGACACATAGTCCTTCTAAGGCCGCAAATACCCATCATGAGTTGGGTATTATCTAATCCAAAGTCCAATCGGATAGGACATGCCCAGGAGCAGAGTATCATTAAGTGGAAATGGTACATCTCGGAAAGAGCGAAAAAAGGTGAAGGGGGGATAGCTGCCCTGCATGAAAAGATAGCTGATATCCCTCCAGATGGTCAGGTTACACCAGTAGCGCAAATGGAGGAATCCCCAGTAAAGTGGGGAATACCTTACTCTGAGTTGACAGACTCCCAAAAAGAGCATGCTTGGTTCACGGATGGTTCGGCCAAGTATATCAGTGGAAGACGTAGATGGAAAAGTGTAGCCTTTAATCCAAAATTAGACAAGACGTTGGTCATGGAAGGAGAAGGTAAGAGTAGTCAATATGCAGAACTTTGTGCAGTATTCTTAGCTCTGAAGCAGGAACAAGGGCAAGAATGTCATTTGTATACGGACTCATGGTCAGTTGCCAATGGTTTGGCCACTTGGATCATGGGATGGAAGAAGAACGACTGGAACATTCATGGTAAGGAATTGTGGGGGAAAGAGCTTTGGCAAGACATAGAGGAATTCATTAGGAGTACTAAAAGTACTGTGTTTCATGTTGATGCTCATGTCCCTCTTGACTCATTGGAACGTTTATTTAATTCTCAAGCAGATGCGGCAGCATCGATTTCTGTTGCCGTACAAGAACCTGACAAGGAAAAGGAAGCATGGCTTCAAGGTACAGCTGTTTGGGCTCACCAAAAAAGTGGACACTTGGGAGAGAAGGCCACTTACAGGTGGGCACAAGAAAGAGGTATCCCTTTGACAGTGGACATGATCAAACAAGTAATCGCGCAATGTCCAGTATGTCAACATGTGCAAAAACGAGAAGTGCCTCATACAGTAATGGGACACATAGGGAGAGGCCAGTTGCCAGCGCAGATTTGGCAGATGGATTTTGTAGGGCCCCTCCCTGAGAGCAGAGGATGTAAGTATATTTGTACAGCAGTAGATACATTCTCAGGTCTGATGGTGGGATTCCCATGTAAAACAGCAACACAATGGAGTACTTTACGTACTCTGGAAGTTATTACCCAGTATTATGGGACTCCCCTGCAGATCCAGACAGACAATGGTTCACATTTTACCGGAAATCAGGTAAAAGAGTATGCCAGTAAAAACAACATAGAATGGGTATATCATATGCCCTACTATCCACAGGCCGCGGGCCTGGTGGAACGAATGAATGGGTTATTAAAATCTACCCTGAAGAAGCTCACTGAGACCGACAAATATGGTCAATGGAGAGATAATCTGACTGCTGCTTTACAGATTATCAACAACAGGCCCATCACTGATTCTATGACACCCTTAATGCGCATGCTAACACCCAATCTCAGTATAGATGTAGCTAAGGTAGAGACAATCTTATACTGGAAAATTAATCCAGATGCGCAGGCACCTTATAGAGCCACTCCTGCCGCTGCAGGGTTGGATCTATACGCTCTTGATACGGTGGTGATAGCCCCGGGAAAGGTGAGTACTATTCCCACAGGGATAGGATGCAAGATCCCGGAGAATCACTTCGGGCAGATAGCCACTAGATCGAGTTTTGCTCTGAGAAGTGCAGTAGTCCTAGGCGGAGTCATAGATGCAGATTATCAGGGGGAAATTAAAGTAATCATGATAAATTTAGGAACAGATCCTCTGATAATAGGGAAAAAGGAGCGCATGGCACAGCTGCTATTAATACCAGTGTATCTGACACAAGTGGAAGAAGGGGTGGCCCCCACTGAACTTACTGTAAGAGGAGATAAAGGTTTTGGCTCAACTAATGTTACTAATGTAGGGGCCAAAATATGGGTTCAGAATCACCAAGGACCGCCCTCCCCGGCAGAGGTTATTGCTGTGGGGAAAGATCGAACTTTGCTTATTATGCGACCCGGAGTAGAGAAATGGGAATATGTCCCACAAGAAAAGTGCTATTTGCGGGAATAATGCTTGTTTCCTTGCCTTCTCTAGAATCACATAATCATTTTTGGAATCCTTGGCGTCATGTGTTCGGTGTTCGCAGTAGGTGATGCGTGGACGCCAGGGATCCGCGTCAATGACACCGGAAGGAATGATTATTCGTGGGGCTGGAGGAATTCAACCCGAACCAGGAAGCAAGACAACTTCACTTGTGAAGCCAACCAGAAATGTTATATCGTGAATATTACCTTTGATGGGACTATCTGGAGTGGAAATCCATTATCGCATATAAGTTCGACCTACCGTCCTTCATATGCACTGCATAAGGCAACGGGACAAATAAACATTACGTCACTTGTGAAAGTGTCCTGCTGTCAGAGACCAAAAGAGTTGCCATATCTCAATTACTCCCTGGTGATACAATATGTTCAGAATTGTACAAATACGGGAGTGCAGTTTTCATTTCCCTTAAATGAGACAGAAGTAATTACGTGTGGGAATGCAACGGAGATCGAGAATCGGGCCATGTGGGGCCAGTTCCTGGTATTCGTGAACATTAATGCTTCTAAAATAGATCCTGGACATATAAAAAGGGTTCCATCCACCTGTCGCATGGTGGGACGAGATGCTCAAAAGACTGTTATACAAGCCTCCGTGCAGTTTCCACCCTCAAGGACTTGTCCTACCAAGCGTTCCCGTCGAGCTTGGTATGATACCTTACTCGGAGGCTACGGAGCGCTTTCTGGGACTATTAATGGTTTTGATATAGAGACTTTAGCTAATCGAATGCATAACGCGGGAAGTGGTATTAAAGATGTGCTCACATTGCAGGCTAACTGGATGCCCACTATATGGCAGCCCTTTAGTATGCAAACGGATGTGGACACAATAATGCTTGATTTCCAAGATGCATCTAATAGGTTTTCATATGAAATAAATTCTAACATATCTAACTATGTTAATTGGTCAATATGTACCTTGCAGACCATTTATCAGCAACAACAAAAGAACACACTTCAAACTATGCTCATGACTGGCAATGAGCAGGTGTGGAGGACCGTGTTCAATCAGACTATAACTGAGACTGATTGGATACAGTTGGAGGCGCAGAAAATGGTTTGCAATGATATATTATGTAAAGGGACCATATTCATATACAATGTTACTAAAAAGAATGTGATGTGTAAGTTTGTAGTTCTCCCCTTACTTATAGGTGTTCCAGAAGATATGCATTTCTGGGTACCTAGATTTAACGGGATTTACATTGATGACCAAAATAGAACTCATGATTTATCATTGTGTGATGATACATTAGAAGGGACCATATGCAAGGTCCAATCGGCTGTTTATGAACCATGCTTATTACAAAATACGATCAATGTATGTGAATGGACTGTGCTGCCACTCACTTTTAAGATGATGGTTGAAATAGCCCCACAGGAGGTATGTTTGGCAAGTAATCATCCTGTTGTACCTGGGATGGTTGTCCCATTTTCAGGATGCTTGCGAAACGTATCTGCACTTGTTTGGGAAAATGAGACCTTTGTGTTATTACCCGAACAAGACAAGACAGTGGCTGTCAATTGGCAACCACTGCCTTTAAATGTGTCAAATTGGGATCTAAATTTGACCAAATTCAAAAAGTTGTTAGAAGACACAGAAGAAGTACAGCAACATATTAAATTGCTTAATAGATCTTTGGCAACGCATATTGTAAGTACTACTGTAATAGCTGGCAAAATTGTAAAGATGGGATCGGCTATTGCTGATGCCACGTCACACCATTGGTATGACATCTTTATGGGTTATTCATCATCTGCACAAACCACTCTTAATTGGCTAATACATCCTGTTTTGGTATTGGCCATAGTTGTAATACTTTTATCGCTATGGAATTGTTTCATGGCATATAAGGTATTCTGTAGAAAACCAAAAGTTTTAATGGTATCATACGGCAAATAGTGAATGATTAAGGACCGATTGTGACACGTATGGGATACGATTGAACTGGATGATTGTGTAATCAAATAACTAGTTGCCGTATGAGTTAACCAGAACTTCAATGAACTAATGACCTGTCTGAATATTCTGCTCAATGCAGAATATTATCGACATATATGGTAAGACAGCAAGAATGACTCATAATATAACACAGATGTGATAACTTCATGGACAAAATATTCAATATATTGTGTTGCCAATCATCTACTACGCATGTCTAGAACCTGAATAGCCATATTAGAATGACGTATATACCCATAACTGCGCAGAAGCAGATATGCCACGTAGTGTAAGAACGGCATAAATAGCAGTGATCTTCAGGGAAGAGTCGGGACTCATCTTGTGGCCGTTAGACGTACCGGCGTACTCCCGGATCCTCTTGACAATCGTACCTGGAGATCCCCCGATTGCGGAGTGATGCTACAATATCCGGTGACGTATTGATGCTTAACTTTGTTACCCATGTGATCTCAATGCCTATATGTTAATTAACTATTTTACTTACATATACTAAAGAGTAAATAAACTTGTGTTTTATATTTGTCTTACCTCAGACTGTGTGCTTAACGGGTATGTTAATGAGGTTAAAAAATTGCCAAAATCTTGAGCAGGTAAGACACTGTGGATATTTAGAGGGATTTAAAATTGCTTTGCAACCACTCTGTCCTTCCCGATTGCTGCTAACCAGGACATGTGACTACTGCAGCCAATCACTGGCTATAGAAGATTACTGCTGAGGCAGGAGATTGGCTGGATCCGTCACGGGTCCTGGTTAGCAGCAACCAGGAAGGATAGAGTGGTTTCGAAGCAAATTTAAGTAGTGGAAGAAGCTTTTTATGAAGACATATGGAAAAAAATGTTAATATTGTATATCCATACTCATATGTTTGCGTGAATTTACAGAAATTGAGCATGCACTACTAAAAGACAGCATGTCCCCTTCCCGCCAGGTGCAGTGTGGTCATGGAGACCTTGTGTGGATTCAAGTTACCAACTAATGTACTGTAATGGGGCGTAGAGTGTCATTTAAGAGGTAACATTTGGTCTCTGTCACTTTCGTCCTGGACTGCCAACACGAACAGGGTACGGAGGGCAGCCAAGATGGACGTGGGAAAGCGCTGGTACAGTTGGCTAGATGCAGAAAAGACAGAGGGCACCTCTGCAGGAAGGTACAGGCCTGTATATCTCCACCGTGCAACGAAAATGCAAAATAAACTAAGGGAAATCCTTTTCCTGCAAACCCCTACCCCAGGAGGGAGCCCTGCCTACTCGACGGGCCGATTGTTTCTGATAGGTGTGGACCCACACTTGTGCCTAGGCCACTACAAATCTCTACCAGGGAGCCCTGAACACACGGTGTACAGTGCACGGAGATAAACAGAACTGGTACAGACAAACAATAGACACAAACAGGGAACAAACCAAAGTACCGGAGCCAGAACACAGCAGCTCTGAGCAGGCTGACTGCTCAGGGATCACTGAAAATTAATCGTCAACTCCCAAGCAGCAAGAGCTGGATCTTGTAGGGAGAAGAGAAAAGCCGATTGGCTGACAGACATGTCAATCACAAGCCACACCTCTCAGACACTAGCAGGACTAATTAACCTAGACTAGAAAGCACAGGAGCCATTAACCCTGGCAAGTCTGGATAGAGCCTACAGAAACTAGGTGTGCTGGCAAATAATTAACCATGTGCTGACAGGGACGTGACAGTCTCTCTTCACCACAAGTGAATTCATGAAAGGCCTAGGATTATATTAGTCTTCACTTTGTCACAGTGGGGTAGAATTCTTGCCCAAATTATGTCAGAAATTGGTATACCTACTGTGTGCCAAATATATTACTGTATATAATTTCTAACACTTTTTACACATCAGTAGACACTTCTGAAAAGGCATGATTAGTAGTAGCCATAAAATACTGCAGATTTATTAATGGTGTGTTAATATTTTGATACAAAATATCAGCGAAAAGTAAGCTAGTCATGAGGTGGCATAAGGAGGGGAAAAACTGGCTAATGTGTATAGAAAAACACATTGAATGTATCATATGGTGCATGCCACTGTAATAAATTTGGCACAGCTTCTGCCTGGCTGGTCTAGTTTATCCTGTGTGAAGGCACCCATACATATCAGAAGAAAGTCGGGAGAATGTACCAATTTTGTATAGGGAATAAGTGCCTTCCAACTCTCAATTAAAAACAGATATTGGGGGAAAAAATGATTGAGCATGATAAATTTCAATATGTCTGATCCTTTCCTTCCACAAAAGATAAGTCTCTGCCAGACGAGTCTGGCATTGGCTGATTCCCCTCTACCCATTTACAACACATGCAGTGTTGGCCAAGTTAACGTTCATGTATATGGGGAAGTTGGAAGCGATAGCTGTATGACCAGCTTAACTTTATAGGACACTAATAATAAATCTCCAGTGTCGACTCCTGAATTTCCTCATCTTCCAGTCATCCACTGTTCTATCCAAAAGCTACATTGAACCTTACCTCCTAGTGTACATGACTGATGGCGGGCACCCTTAAGGTGCTCATACACCTTGGGGTATCTCTACACACTAGGGTAAATGTTGGACAATCCCACTGAAAATCTAATGTGCATGGGGTGACCAGACTCTCCCCAATGGCAGATGTTAAAGGAAAGAAGGATTGGACATGTTGGATTTCAACTTGTCTGATTAGCGCTGAGGAATACGTTGGCACTAGAGATGAGCGAACGTACTCGGTAAGGGGCGATTTCGCAATCGAGCACCGCGATTTTCGAGTACTTCACTACTAGGGTGAAAAGTACTCGGGTGCGCTGTGGGGCGGGGGGTTGCAGAGGGGAGTGGGGGGTAGCAGCGGGGAACAGGGGGGAGCCCTCTCTCTCTCCCTCTCCCCCCCCCCCCACTCCCCGCTGCAACCCCCTGCTCACCCACAGCGCACCCGAGTACTTTTCACCCGAGTAGTGAAGTACTCGAAAATCGCGGTGCTCGATTGCGAAATCGCCCTTACCGAGTACGTTCGCTCATCTCTAGTTGGCACTATACAAATAACAAGATTTACCTATCCCTTGCCCCCCGCAAGAGATAAACTACTGCCAGAATGTTCTTGCAACAGCTTGTTTCCCTCTTCCCATTGCAAAAATACACAGTTTGCCAATGTGGGAGTTGGTAGGATTAGCTGTCGGCTATTTTGTATGTGGACGTTTGGATAGCTGTTGGCTGACTATTAGGTCGGCCAGTAGCTATTACTGTCCCCCATGTATGCGTATGCTTTGCTCAGCCAAGCTGCTTCTACACTCCTCTGGCAACAGGTTAAATTTTGTGGCACAAGGAACTAGGCATGTTTCAACCATTAGATAATTGTTGAGCTTGCAGATGATCATCTAGTGTGTATGAATCCCTTTAGCTGTGCTTAGCCACCCTTGTAATGGATCCATGCAATGTCTTCATTGCAATAATGCACCTAACATGAGTCAGAAAATAAGAAATTTATCTGCAGATTCTCTTTCCAGACTTTGTGTCTGTAGCTTTAATCAATCACATTATCGCTCAAAACTCGTTCCAATGAGCGATAATCGTTACGTGTTAACATGAAGCCATTGTGCACTATTTGTTTACTTGTTTATCACTGAGTTTCAGCCTGTATAAAAATAGTCATTCAGTCTTTCAAACGACTTGAGGAGAGGGATGATTCTTTGCCCAGCTAAACTCATGCGGAAGAAGATAATGGCTTTTTCTTCACACTAATTAAAAACCTCCTGCCTAGAGATTCTTCGCATATACACTAGGCTCCCTGAAGAAACAGCATATACAGTGTTTACATAGCTAAAGGCCCTTTTACACGCAACGATTATTGTTAAAACAACTGAAAGACTGAACAAATAGTCTTTGAATAAAATTACACGTACAGATAATGGCTTTTAATCATCTGCTTTACCTCCATGAGTTGATTGCTCAGCTGGGCGTGTGTTTATGCGATGGTTATCTGGCTGGCAGAATTTCATTGTCTCCTCCCAGCATTTGTTGCCTTGCAAACAAGGCAAACAAGGCAAACAAAAGGCATCCTGCAGCCGTTCAAAAGACTGACAAATTCAATTCAAATGGAATTAATTTTGAGCGTCAAACAATGGTTTTTGTGCAGGCTAAAAACCAGCACTAAACGACAATTAAATGAATAATGCATGATGGCTCTGCATTTACATGTAACGATTATTGCTCACTTTCAGAGGTTTGACGAATTGTGAACAATAATCGTTGCATGTAAAAGGTAAAAAGGTAAATGGCGAGGATTTCAAATAATTATCTTTACATGTAAACGCTCAGCATTTGAAAGCAAAAAAGTCCTTAAAGGAGATGTCTCGAGGAAGCAGTTAATTTTTTTTTTTGCCCAGTCCCCCTTATTCAGCATACAAAACTAAGCACCCGTTTAAATGACTTTTAAAGCCGGTTTCTACTCACTGTTCCAGCGTTTCAGCAACTTTTAAAAACTTTTCCAAAGATGGCCGCCGGTTCTTCTCCCAAAGTGTACAGCCCTTGCTTCAGCCCGACGTGCGCGCTCCCGAGACGCCGCCAGCTGTGTCTCCATGGCAACCGGACGCATCGCAGCCGCCGACCAGACGCCCACCGCCAGGCAGCAGGTAAGCGGCGCTAGCCCCCGGCTCCCCAGCGCTAGTTCCCCCGGCGCAGCGACAGCCCCCCCGGCCTAGCGACAGCCCCCCCCATCGCAGCGACAGCCCCCCCGGCCTAGCGCTAGCTCCCCCGGCCTAGCGACAGCCCCCCCGGCCTAGCGACAGCCCCCCCCCATCGCAGCGACAGCCCCCCCGGCCTAGCGCTAGCTCCCCCGGCGCAGCGGCAGCCCCCCCGGCCTAGCGACAGCCCCCCCGGCCTAGCGACAGCCCCCCCCCATCGCAGCGACAGCCCCCCCGGCCTAGCGCTAGCTCCCCCGGCGCAGCGGCAGCCCCCCCGGCCTAGCGACAGCCCCCCCCGGCGCAGCGGCAGCCCCCCCCGGCGCAGCCCGGCGCAGCGGCAGCCCCCCCCCGACCCCCCCCCGACCCATCACTTACCTGGGAGGCTTCTCGGGGCGGCTGGGCTGGGCTGGGCTGGTCTTCTCCGCTGGGCAGCTCCAGTTTCTACACCTTCCTCTAACAGAGGATGGTGCAGAATGGCCGCTTCAGCGCGCTCCCGAGCAGTGACAGCTCGTCTGCGCATGCGCAGAAGAGCTGTAGCGGGGCGCACACTGAAGCGGCTCGTGCTGAATGGAGAAGACCGGACTGCGCAAGCGCGTCTAAAAAAGCAAGCTGCCAGCGAATTTAGACGGAACCATGGAGACGAGGACGCAAGCAACGGAACAGGTAAGTGGAATAACTTCTGTATGGCTCATATTTAATGCACAATGTACATTACAAAGTGCATTAATATGGCCATACGGAAGTGTATAACCCCACTTGGTTTCGCGAGACCACCCCTTTAAGTCGTTTGTTCGTTCAAACGACAATTGTTGCATGTAAATGGGGCTTAAGATATTCGGACACCTTGGCTTATATTTACTAGATTGTGCAATCAAACAAACAATATTTAGCTATATAGTTTAAATTCAGACCTTCTGTGCAGGGAATAAAATCCAAGAGGGTGACTTGTAAAAATCCAAGGAGCTCCAACATTGAAGATCTACAATATAAAGGCAGACCTTGGCCATGATTAAGATTGCATAGTCAGAAACATGTTGGGCTATCTATCAGTGTGATCTGGTATAGCATTTTGAAGTCTTAGGCTGCCTTCACATGGGCGAGAAAATCGCACTAGATTTGTGCATTGTGAGGCTCACAAATATGAACCCTATTCTTTTCCATGGGGTGAAACACATGATCGATGTTTTACCGCATCTTACCTTGATGCAAGCGGGAAACAAATTACGGCATATTATATATTTGTACGTGCACTCGCATGGCATCTCCCATTGTTTTCCCATTATTGGGGAAAACACAGATTGGGGAATTTAAATTGACAGCATTTATAGGGTTAACAATTCCTGATCAGAGTGTTGTGGGTGGGTGTTGTCTGTTTCTTACAGCCAACACCTGCATTGTATGGAGCAGAATTGACCCCGATCCCCCTCCATATAAACTCCCGAACCTCCAGGACATAAATGTAAGCCTTGTAGAGTTAAGGGGTTCAACGCTCTCGAATAAAGATTTGCCTCTATATTGAAGAGTACAATGCTGGAGTTCCTTGGATTTTTGCATATTTATTAAGATTGGCATTTTTTAAAGGAAATAGTTGGAGGGATTTGAGACAAATTTATTATCAGGCACATGCTGGCCTGATAAATCTGGCAAACATTAACTTGTCAAACACTTTAAAAGTCCGACTCAGGCATAGATGTGCGCTAGAAATCTGCACCTTTTTAACATTATTCATGTAAAGCAAACCCTCTGGTTCCGGACAAACCAAGATGGCCGCACAAATTCTCTGACTACCTGATGTACCCGTAGTCTACATGCCGCTCTGATTGGTCTGCTCTGTAATAGCCGCCAGCCATATGTTTCCCATGCAGTAATAGTAATACATGGCTACCATACCAAGTGAATGCCCATCTTTGTAATACATGGATGAGCCAGGTCTTCCCGAGTTGATGAATCTTAACAGATCTCTGCTTTGGTTCATAGCAGTGGGTTGATAAGAGTCATCAGTGATTTCTAGCCTGCTAGAAATTAACAATGAACGAATAGTGCACAAACAGTGCATAATGGCAGCGCATTTAGACACAACAATTATCGCTCAATAGATGGCTTTTGAGTGAATTTTGAGCGACAATCAGTGTGTCTAAATGGGCCTTGATAGAACATTTGGAAAGAGCATTGTTTTCATGAGACAACCCCTTTAATTGCCAGTATAGTATTGCAGAAACAACAAGATAACACTTTGAAGAGGTACCGTGTTTCCCCGAAAATAAGACAGTGTCTTATATTAATTTTTGCTCCAAAATATTTCATTTTTACATGTGCAGCTACCTGGACACTATTTAAAAATCATGCTAGGGCCTATTTTCGGGGTAGGTCTTATTTTCAGGGAAACAGGGTATATATGTCTACTACTATAATTATAGTATTGGAAAACTGTTTAATTTCCTGCTTGGTGCTTTCTAATGCAAGATGTTCTGCCCCTTCTCAGAGAGTCATAAAGAAAACTTTTTGGCAGTTGTGTTCACTTATGCAATATGTCTACAAAGCAAGTATGAAGTATAAAGTGATATGACATTAATGCGATGAATAATGCACAACTGATGGTGACGTTCACATTGGCTGATGAGTATCTGAATGGGTGATAATTAGAGATGAGCGAGCACCAAAATGCTCGGGTGCTCGTTACTCGGAACGAACTTTTCGCGATGCTCGAGGGTTCGTTTCGAATAACGAACCCCATTGAAGTCAACGGGCGACCCGAGCATTTTTGTATTTCGCCGATGCTCGCTAAGGTTTTCATGTGTGAAAATCTGGGCAATTCAAGAAAGTGATGGGAACGACACAGCAACGGATAGGGCAGGCGAGGGGTTACGTGTTGGGCTGCATCTCAAGTTCACAGGTCCCACTATTAAGCCACAATAGCGGCAAGAGTGGGCCCCCCCCCCTCCCAAAAACTTTTACTTCTGAAAAGCCCTCATTAGCATGGCATACCTTTGCTAAGCACCACACTAGCTACAACAAAGCACAATCACTGCCTGGATGACACTCCGCTGCCACTTCTCCTGGGTTACATGCTGCCCAACCGCCCCCCCTCCCCCCCACAGCGCACACCAAAGTGTCCCTGCGCAGCCTTCAGCTGCCCTAATGCCACACCACCCTCATGTCTATTTATAAGTGAGTCTGCCATGAGGAGGAACCGCAGGCACACACTGCAGAGGGGTTGGCACGGCTAGGCAGCGACCCTCTTTAAAAGGGGCGGGGCGATAGCCCACAATGCTGTACAGAAGCAATGAGAAATAGAATCCTGTGCCACCGCCATCAGGAGCTGCACACGTGGGCATAGCAATGGGGAACCTATGTGCCACACACTATTCATTCTGTCAAGGTGTCTGCATGCCCCAGTCAGACTGGTAATATGTACCTTAACAGTAACCGCGTTGGTGGTAATGTGGTGGTGACTGCGGACCTAGTAGCACGGTTGTATTTTGTTGGTTTTCGGAATGCGGCCAGGATTAAGTGGGCCGTGGCGGGGGGATGGTGGGGGGGCTCTCTTGTAGTGTCGGTAAAGGTGAAATTCTTGGACTGGCACCAGACGAACCAATGCAAAGGCATTTGCCAAGAATGTTTTCCCTGTTGGAGGAGGAGGGGGATGTTTTTGAGGCACTACGTGTCCTCTCCACGTGTCTGTGGTTATATGCACCTTAACAGTAACCGCGTTGGTGGTAATGTGGTGGTGACTGCGGACCTAGTAGCGCGGTTTTATTTTGTTGGTTTTCGGAATGTGGCCAGGATTAAGTGGGCCGTGGCGGGGGGATGGTGGGGGGGCTCTCTTGTAGTGTCGGTAAAGGTGAAATTCTTGGACTGCCACCAGACGAACCAATGCAAAGGCATTTGCCAAGAATGTTTTCCCTGTTGGAGGAGGAGGGGGATGTTTTTGAGGCACTACGTGTCCTCTCCACGTGTCCGTGGTTATATGCACCTTAACAGTAACCGCGTTGGTGGGAAATGGCCTCGCCGCCATCATGTCTTTGGGAAACCTCTGTTTCCACACCCCAGAGACATACCATTAGCAGCGGTATAGGCAGAGCCCATAATTCGTAACATTTCAGCCGTAGCATTAGGACAGGCCCCACTAACATATCACTAGCAGCATTATAGGAGGAGCGCAGTCTTCGTTCCATGTCAGCAATAGTAGCACTCAAGACAGGCCCCAGTAACAATTCCGAAGCAGCAGTATAGCGGGAGCGCAGTCTTAGTTCCATTTCAGTAGCCTTAGTATAGCCAAGGCCCAAGTTACATTTATGTAGCTAAAGTGTAGGCCAACCCCACACACACTTCTGTACCATGAGTGCAGGCGAAGAACATACAAATTGCTATGATTACACTGTAGGTGAGGGCCCCAAAAAATTGGTGTACCAACAGTACTAATGTACCTCAGTAAAAATTGGCCATGCCCAACCAAGATGGCAGGTGAAACCCATTAATCGCTTTGGTTAATGTGGCTTAAGTGGTAACAAGGCCTGGAGGCAACCCAGTTTGACGAAAAATTGGTTCAAGTTAAAGTTTCAACGCTTTTAAGAGCATTGAAACATATAAAAATTGTTTCAAAAAATTAGATGAGTGAGCCTTGTGGCCCTAAGAAAAATTGCCCGTTCAGCGTGATTACGTCAGGTTTCAGGAGGAGGAGCAGGAGGAGGAGGAGGAATATTAGACACAGATTGATGAAGCAGAAATGTCCCCGTTTTGGATGGTGAGAGAGAACGTAGCTTCCATCCGCGGGTGCAGCCTACGTATTGCTTACGTATCGCTGCTGTCCGCTGGTGGAGAAGAGAAGTCTGGGGAAATCCAGCCTTTGTTCATCTTGATGAGTGTTAGCCTGTCGGCACTGTCGGTTGACAGGTGGGTACGCTTATCGGTGATGATTCCCCCAGCCACACTAAACACACTCTCTGACAAGACGCTAGCCGCAGGACAAGCAAGCACCTCCAGGGCATACAGCGCGAGTTCAGGCCACGTGTCCAGCTTCGACACCCAGTAGTTGTAGGGGGCAGAGGCGTCACGGAGGAAGGTCGTGCGATCGGCGTACTACGTACTCCCTCACCATCCTTTTACAGTGCTCCCGCCGACTCAGCCTTGACTGGGGAGCGGTGACACAGTCTTGCTGGGGAGCCATAAAGCTGGCAAAGGCCTTGGAGAATGTTCCCCTGCCTGCGCTGTACATGCTGCCTGGTCTCTGCGCCTCCCCTGCTACCTTGCCCTCGGAACTGCGCCTTCTGCCACTAGCGCTGTTGGATGGGAAGTTTACCATCAGTTTGTTCACCAGCGCCCTGTGGTATAGCATCATTCTCGAACCCCTTTCCTCTTCGGGAATGAGAGTGCAAAGGCTCTCCTTATACCGCGGATCGAGCAGTGTGTACACCCAGTAATCCGTAGTGGCCAGAATGTGTGTAACGCGAGGGTCACGAGAAAGGCATCCTAACATGAAGTCAGCCATGTGTGCCAGGGTACCTGTACGCAACACATGGCTGTCCTCACTAGGAAGATCACTTTCAGGATCCTCCTCCTCCTCCTCCTCTTCCTCCTCCTCAGGCCATACACGCTGAAAGGATGACAGCCCAGCAGCATGTGTACCCTCACCAGTGGGTCAAGCTGTCTCTTCCCCCTCCTCCTCATCCTCCTCATGCTCCTCCTCCTCCTCCTCAACGCGCTGAGATATAGACAGGCGGGTGCTCTGACTATCCAGCGACATACTGTCTTCCCCCGGCTCTGTTTCCGAGCGCAAAGCGTCTGCCTTTATGGTTTGCAGGGAACTTCTCAAGATGCATAGCAGAGGAATGGTGACGCTAATGATTGCAGCATCGCCGCTCACCACCTGGGTAGACTCCTCAAATTTTCCAAGGACCTGGCAGATGGCTGCCAACCAGGGCCACTCTTCTGTAAATAATTGAGGAGGCTGACTCCCACTGCGCCGCGCAAGTTGGAGTTGGTATTCCACTATAGCTCTACGCTGCTCATAGAGTCTGGCCAACATGTGGAGCGTAGAGTTCCACTGTGTGGGCATGTCGCACAGCAGTCGGTGCACTGGCAGATTAAACCTATGTTGCAGTGTCCGCAGGGTGGCAGCGTGCGTGTGGGATTTGCGGAAATGTGCGCAGAGCTGGCGCACCTTTCCGAGCAGGTATGACAAGTGGGGGTAGCTTTTCAGAAAGCGCTGAACCACCAAATTAAAGACATGGGCCAGGCATGGCACGTGCGTGAGGCTGCCGAGCTGCAGAGCCGCCACCAGCTTACGGCCGTTGTCACACACGACCATGCCCGGTTGGAGGCTCAGCGGCGCAAGCCAGTGGTCGGTCTGCTCTGTCAGACCCTGCAGCAGTTCGTGGGCCGTGTGCCTCTTCTCTCCTAAGCTGAGTAGTTTCAGCACGGCCTGCTGACGCTTGCCCACCGCTGTGCTGCCACGCCGCGTGACACCGACTGCTGGCGACGTGCTGCTGACACATCTTGATTGCGAGACAGAGGTTGCGTTGGAGGAGGAGGAGGAAGAAGGTACTTTAGTGGAGGAAGCATACACCGCCGCAGATACCACCACCGAGCTGTGGCCCGCAATTCTGGGGGTGGGTAGGACGTGAGCGGTCCCAGGCTCTGACTCTGTCCCAGCCTCCACCAAATTCACCCAATGTGCCGTCAGGGAGATATAGTGGCCCTGCCCGCCTGTGCTTGTCCACGTGTCCGTTGTTAAGTGGACCTTGGCAGTAACCGCCTTGGTGAGGGCGCGTACAATGTTGCGGGAGACGTGGTCGTGCAGGGCTGGGACGGCACATCGGGAAAAGTAGTGGCGACTGGGAACCGAGTAGCGCGGGGCAGCCGCCGCCATCATGCTTTTGAAAGCCTCCGTTTCCACAAGCCTATACGGCAGCATCTCTAGGCTGATCAATTTTGCAATGTGCACGTTTAACGCTTGAGCGTGCGTGTGCGTGGCATCGTACTTGCGCTTGCGCTCAAACTGTGGCACTAGCGACGTCTGGACGCTGCGCTGAGAGACATTGCTGGATGGGGCCGAGGACAGCGGAGGTGAGGGTGTGGGTGCAGGCCAGGAGACGGTAGTGCCTGTGTCCTCAGAGGGGGGTTGGATCTCAGTGGCAGGTTGGGGCACAGGGGGAGAGGCAGTGGTGCAAACCGGAGGCGGTGAACGGGCATCGTCCCACCTTGTGGGGTGCTTGGCCATCATATGCCTGCGCATGCTGTTGGTGGTGCCTCCCCAGCTGATCTTGGCGCGACAAAGGTTGCACACCACTGTTCGTCGGTCGTCAGGCGTCTCTGTGGAAAACTGCCACACCGTAGAGCACCTTGACCTGTGCAGGGTGGCATGGCGCGAAGGGGCGCTTTGGGAAACAGTTGGTGGATTATTCGGTCTGGCCCTGCCTCTACCCCTGGCCACCGCACTGGCTCGGCCTGTGCCCACACCCTCACTTGGCCCTCCGCGTCCTCGCCCGCGTCCACGTCCTCTAGGCCTACCCCTACCCCTCAGCATGCTGTATTACCAGTGATTTGATTTCCCAGGTAGGAAAGAAATTGGCGCAAGGCTGCACTCAACCGTAGCTGGTTGCGTCTGATTTTTTTACGTTCTCCACGCAGCACACACGTACCCAGAGCCCTTAGGACTGACACAGGCAGGGCAAATATACTTTCTTCCCTTTTGTTTAAAAGGATAGGCCCACTGCGTCTATTCACTGAATAATAAGTTTAATAACTGTGTTGCGGCCCTGCAAAACTGTCACAGAACTTTACTGTTGCAGAGTTACTAACTGTGGCAGAGCAGGTATTTCCCAGGCAGGAAAGAAATTGGCGCAAGGCTGCACTCAACCGTAGCTGGTTGCGTCTGATTTTTTTACGTTCTCCACGCAGCACAGACGTACACGGAGACCTTAGGACTGACACAGGCAGGCCAAATATAATTTATTTTCCTTTTTTGCAAAGGGAAGACCCCACTGTGTATATTCAATGAACAATAACTTTTAGAACTGTAGTGTGGCCCTGAAAAAGTGACACACAACTTTAGTGTAGCAGAGTTATTAACTCTAGCAGAGCAGGTATTTGCCAGTCAGGAAAGACAATGGCGCAAGCCTGCTGTAAACCGTAGCTGGTTGCGTCTGATTTTTGTACGTTCTCCACGCAGCACACACGTACACGGAGACCTTAGGACTGACACAGGCAGGCCAAATATAATTTCTTTTCCTTTTTTGCAAAGGGAAGGACCCACTGCGTATATTCAATGAACAATAACTGTGTTGTGGCCCTGCCTACACAATTCTGTCCCTGTAGTATCAATGGAGGGTGCAATGCTCTGCACAGACGATTTTTAGAAAAAAAAAAATATGCAACACTGCTAACAGCAGCCAGCACAGTACTGCACACGGTTAAATTTGGCCCTAGAAAGGACCGTTGAGGTTCTTGAAGGCTACACTCACTCCTAACACTCTCCCTGCCTATGCACCACTTCTGTCCCTAATGCCGGGTGCAATGCTCTGCACTGCCGATTTTGAGGAAAAAAAAAAAAAACACTGCTAGCAGCAGCCTGCACACAGGTAGATGTGGCCCTAAGAAGGACCTTTGGGGTTCTTGAAGCCTACACTGACTCCTAACGCTCTCCCTACAGCAGCACCAGCACGATAGTACTTTCCCTCAGCTAACTCACAAGGCATGTGTGGCGAGCCGCGGGAGGGGCCGACTTTTATACTCGGGTGACATCTGATCTTCCCAGCCACTCACTGCAGGGGGGTGGTATAGGGCTTGAACGTCACAGGGGGAAGCTGTAATGCCTTCCCTGTTTTTCAATTGGCCAGAAAAGCGCGCTAACGTCTCAGAGAGGAAACTGAAAGTAACCGGAACACCGCGTGGTACTCGTTACGAGTAACGAGCATCCCGAACAACCTAATATTCGCACGAATATCAAGCTCGGACGAGTACGTTCGCTCATCTCTAGTGACAATGTGTTATTTCTAGCATGGCAGAGCATTGGCTGCATAGAAGGACATTACACCTGCAAGATTTACTTACTGGATTTGCTGATGGCATATTTTTAGTGTTATTTTCATGGGAACCAGATATCTTAGTGGAGATATTATTTGTCACTATTACAGATTCCGAGAGGCAGCTAAAAATATCCTTTAATGTTCAAAGCTTAAAACTAAACGCTTTATCAGCAAGTTATTTTTGTCCTTTCCAAATTTAACTTATTTTTCACTGTTCAGAATTGGAACATTGAGGATTTCCAATTGTGATTTTTTTTTCAATGCCAGTTCCATTTTCAGGTAATATACACTGCAAATCTAATAAATGAAGTTAAATTGCTCAAAATAATGCCAAAATACACTCAATAAATGAGATTCGGACCTCGTGCAAAAGGGCGGTTTCCTGGTTGTATTATATACTGTATGTCACAGCCTACAGGATGCATCCAGAAAACTACTATGGTGTGCTCCATCTAGGGGAGGATATTGTACTATATAGCACCTCACGGAGACCCTGTAGCTTCATGCTATGAAGCTGTAGAAGACTACATACACCATTATACAACCGCCTGCATATGTCCTGTCTATGAGACTCAACTGAATTGTCATGTAAATCGTTCTCAAACTAGATGGTGCCACTGTGTATAAGCTAATGATATAGATTGATCTTAGGGTGCGTTCACACGAACGTATATCGGCTCGGTTTTCACGCCAAGCCGATATACGTTGTCCTCGTGTGCGGGGGGGTGAGGATAGAAGAGCCAGGGCCAGGAACTGAGGCTCCCGCCCCCTCTCCGCCCCTCTGCACTATTTGCAATGGAGAGAGGCGGGACGGGGCTAATTCCCGGACTTTAGCCCCGCCCCTGTCCCGCCTCCTCTCATTGCAAATAGTGCAGAGGGGCGGAGAGGAGGCAGAGAGGGGGCGGGATCCTTAGAATACCTCATCAATAGCAGATTAGTGGGAGTCCATCACCTGTGACCCTTGCTAAGTTGTTTGCTGAGCTATTGTGCTTTATTAGTGAGTTATTTTCTGCAAGAAAGCAGACAGCTCTGTTCTTACTGCAGTGGCCAAGCTTGGTATTGCAGACAAAGTTCCATTTCATTTCAGTGGGAACTTTGCCTGCAATACCGAGCATGGCCACTGCAGTAAGAACGGTGCTATCTGCTTCCTGAAGAAATCATACAAGCACACAGGCCCAGAGAAAAGCTCATAGGTAGGCATCCCTGCAGACAGACCCCTGCCAATCTACTATTGGTGACCTATCCTAAGCATAGGCTAGGGCTGGTTTACAACTGGGCAACCCCTTTAAAATGTTGTAAGTCAACATGCCATTTTCCTCTGTTTTATCATGCAAGAAAATTGACATTTATAAGCCACCTGCAGGCTCACCAGATGGGCCATACTGCAACATCCGGCTGATGTGAATCACTTGGAGGTAGTAGAAGTTTATAAGTTATATTGATTATGCCTGGTGTCTTATGAGTCAGGGAAATGATGCAAGAGAAAACAGATAATGCCACATGTTGTTTAAACAGTTTTTTTTTCATTATTGAAGATAACCTTAGAACAGTAGTCACTGTCTGGCCTGAACAACGGTACACGAGTAGTTAATATCTGGCGGAAACAGTACTATTGCTTACTGGTTGGGCATCCAATATATGGAGAGCGTCACAGCATCACGAGGTGGACATTGTTCGGGTAGGTTCCCTCGTCACACACTCCTTCAGCAGCTTTTATTCCCTGAGCATTTATTATTTCCGCGCACTTGGGTGCACCCAGATAACGGCTTAGCATTCTCAAGGGTAATACTCCAGAATGCTGGCATCGTTTGCTCACTTACCTACTGCTGAAACTCTGCTTAACGAATCTCAGTAGGTGCACATAGCTCCAGCTTCTCCACGACACACCCAACTGGTCAATCGTGCTTGTCTCTGTAAAGCCTGGTTTAGACAGAACGATTATAGCTCAAAAGATGTCTTGTGTGCATTCAGCGCAAGGTGATCGCTCAAACATTGAGCGATCACTTTGCGCTCTGAGCAGGGTATGCAGAAGACAAGTGGGGCCGCTTGTCTTCTGCATCCAGCTGTTCTCTGCTCTGAGCACCCGGCTGTTATACAGCTGAGCACTCCGAGCAGAGGATGCAGGAGACAAGCGGGGCTGTTTTTCTTCTGCATCCAGCTGTTCTCTGCTCAGAGCGCCCGGCTGTTATACAGCTGAGCGCTCCGAGCGGGGGATGCAGAAGACAAGCGGAGCCACTTGTCTTCTGCATCCAGCTATTCTCTGCTCAGAGTGGCCGACTGTTATACAGCTGAGTGCTCCGAGTGGGGTATGCAGAACACAGCTGGAGCGCTGTGTTCTTCATACCCCGTCTGTGTTCAGGGAGCGGGATACAGCTGAAACAATAGTACTAGCTGTATCCCGCTGTGAATTCCTGATAAGGCTGATCGTTCTCTTTCAACATGCTGAAAGGGAACAATCAGCGATTCCTCACGATGTCAGTGCAGTTAGACACAACGATTATCTCTCAAAAGACGGTTTTGAGTGATTTTTGAGCGAAAATCGTTGTGTATAAATCAGCCTTTATATGTCATCAACCACTCCAAAAGTTGGGCATCACTCCAATCCAGCCTACACACAAGCCACATGTAGTGACACTCTAGAAGCCTCAGACGTCACACATGGGCTCCTCTGTTACCAGCCCCTCTTCTCCTTTCCCTCTGTTTTAAAGCCCTTTTCAGGAAGGCCATGTGACTTAAGGTCCTGCACAAATTTCTGCACTTTTATTTATCATTAAAGGGGTTGTCTCGCGAAATCAAGTGGGGTTATACACTTCTGTATGGCCATATTAATGTACTTTGTAATATACATCGTGCATTAAATATGAGCCATACAGAAGTTATTCACTTGCCTGCTCCGTTGCTAGCGTCCTCGTCTCCATGGTTCAGTCTAAATTCGCTGGCAGCTTGCTTTTTTAGACGCGCTTGCGCAGTCCGCTCTTCTCCTTTCAGCACGAGCCGCTTTAGTGTGCTCCCCGCTACAGCTCTTCTGCGCATGCGCAGACGAGCTGTCACTGCTCGGGAGCGCACTGGAGCGGCCATTCTGTACCATCCTCTGTTAGAGGAAGGTGCAGAGCCGCCCAGCTGTCCCGAGAAGCCGCCCAGCTGTCCCGCCGTCCTGCCGTCCTGCCGCCCAGGTAAGTGATGGGCCGCGGGGGCTGCGCCGGGGGGGCTGCCGCTGTGATGGGGGGGGCTGCGCCGGGGGGGGGGCTGCCACTGTGATGGGGGGGCTGCCGCTGTGATGGGGGGCTGTCGCTGTGCCGGGGGGGGGCTGTCGCTGTGATGGGGGGGCTGTCGCTGTGCCGGGGGGGGGCTGCCGCTGTGATGGGGGGGCTGTCGCTGTGATGGGGGGGCTGTCGCTGTGCCGGGGGGGGCTGCCGCTGTGATGGGGGGGCTGCGCCGGTTACCTGCTGCCTGGCGGTGGGTGACTGGTCGGCCGTGTTCAATCCAGGGGTCCAGGCGGCTGCGGGGCGTCTGGTTGTCAGGGAGACACAGCTGGTAGCGTCTCGGGAGCGCGCACGTGGGGCTACAGCAAGCGATGGGAAAAGAGCCGGCGGCCATCTTGGGAAAATTTTTATAAGTTGCTGAAACGCTGGAACTGTAAGTACAAACCAGCTAGAAAAGTCATTTACAGGGGGGCTTAGTAATGTATGCTTAATTAGGGGGACTGGGAAAAAAAAAAAATTCACTGCTTCCTCGAGACAACCCCTTTAAGGCTATCTTAACATGGAGAGGATTGGCTGTGTTTTTTTCTGTCTGGAATCCACGGCATTTACAGTACTAGCAATGTGGGTGAGATTTTCAAAATCTCGTCAATATGCTGCAGAAAAAAATCCAATATGGAAAGGGAATTCAAATCTTAGACCGCTTTCACACGGGGCAACAAAATAGCGAGATTTTCACACGAAGCGACAGTGCTACAAATCGCATGTATGTGAAGCCCATGCTTTCCAATGGCTTCCTTCACATTAGCGATGTTTTGTAGGCTGCTACATTGCGAGAATACAAAATCGCAACATGCTCTATACAGCAGTGATTTGCACAGTTTTGTATCCCATGTTTCCCTAAAATAAGCCCTAGCTACATTTAAAAAAAAAACATCACCTAACAGGCTATGTCAGCTCCGTCGCACTTCTCCTTCTGAAGAGAAGTCCTAAATAAGTACAGGATGGGAATGCCATAGCTCTGACAAGCCACTTTTGACCAGTTTCACACCCAGTTTCTCGTGCTTTTTTGTCCAAAAACATTTTGCCCAAACGTTCCTTCAGAGTCTCCAATTAAATGCTGTACAGTCTGCACACGGTGCTGTGTACCTGAATGCACTGTCTGTAATGGAAAACTGCATGGAATTTTCTCAATGGATGTCAAAGGAAAAATACAAAAAATTGCAAGGTATAGGGGTACGTTGTGTTAAAAAATGTGTTCATCATTTCCAGGGAGGGGTGTTCCACCTGAGGAAAGACTCAACTGTAAAACCTTGCCAGGTACTTTCTTTCTCTCAAGTTTTTTAATAGCAATGAAATATGTGTCAAGAGTCAAGACTATTCTACATATTTGGACTATTTTACACACCCTTTCCACTGAAAATATTTGAAATTGCTCTTCAAGTCTAAAGTACTTCTCTTCTCCGTCATGATCATCTCTCCACAATTACTGTATTCACATATATTTCATTGAAGGGTAAAATGAGCTGTGGAATTTCTTGCTTTAAATCTTTGCCAATAGTTTCTAGTAATTTCCAGTGACATTTTGGGCTACGGCCACAGTATTGAAACTCTAAACCTATCATGCTTGACACTTCTCATAAAAGTACATAATTCCACATTCCCTGTCCTAACCCCGCTCCTGATGTTTTATTACGGACTTCCTGTTTTTATTAAAGGGCTATAACACTGTAGACTTTTATATATGCTGCGTATGCCAAGTGTGTTCTTACAAGTCCCCATCGATTCGAGAACTGGAACAAATGCAGAATTTGTTCATGGGGGTTCCAAGGACATTGATGCCCCCAATGGAGAATGTTCCCAGGTGCTAGATACCATCTTTGCCCACTTTCTATTTGTGCTATATCACAAATAATTGCAAAGGTTGGAGGGATGACTGGTAATATTTCTCGTAGTCTTCGAGTAGTTAAGTGCGTAACACGATTGTTGATGGGCTACAGTGATAAAGGGGTTGATGGTGATAATCATTATGCATGTACAAAGGGTCTGAAATTCTTCAGACCTTTTTTACTTTTCTTACATTTGTTATGTTGTGACTAGAGATGAGCGAACGTACTCAGTAAGGGCGATTTCGCAATCGAGCACCGCGATTTTCGAGTACTTCACTACTCGGGTGAAAAGTACTTGGGTGCGCTGTGGGGCGGGGGGTTGCAGAGGGGAGTGGGGAGTAGCAGCGGGGAACAGGGGGGAGCCCTCTCTCTCTCCCTCCCCCCCCCCCCCCCCCCACTCCCCGCTGCAACCCCCCGCTCACCCACGGCGCACCCGAGTACTTTTCACCCGAGTAGTGAAGTACTCGAAAATCGCGGTGCTCGATTGCGAAATCGCCCTTACCGAGTACGTTCGCTCATCTCTAGTTGTGACCTTTTGCAAATTAAAAAAATCATGTTTTTCTCCATCCTTCGGCACTCAATACCCCATAATGACAAAGTGAAAACAGAATATTAGAAATATTTGCAATTTTTTAAAAATGAACAGCAAATATTGTGCATTGACATAAGCATTTGGTGTGACACTTGATATTTAGCTCTGGGGGCCTCCCATTTCTCTTGATCATCTTTGAGATGTTTCTACACCTTGATTGGAGTCACCTGCTGTAAATTCATTTGATTGAATATCATTTTAAAATACACAACCCTGTCTATATAAGGTCTCACAGCTCACAATGTATATCAGAGCCAAAACCAAGCAATGAGGAGGAAAGAACTAACTGTAGAGTTCAGAGACAAGATTTTGTGGAGGCACAGATCTGAAGAAGACTAAAAAATTTTTTTTTACTGCACTGAAGGTTCCCAAGAACACAGTGGCCAGAATTAGGACTCTTCCTAAAGCTGACAGACTCACCAAACTAAGTAATTGAGTGAAAAGTGCCTTGGTATGAGACATGAACAAGAACCCAATGGTCACTTTGGCTGAGCTTCAAAGACCCTGTATGCAGATGGAAGAAACGTCCAAAAGGTCAACCATCACCGCAGCCACCACCAATCTGGGCTTTATGGCAGAGGGGCCTGAATGAAGCCTTTCCTCAGTTACAACACATGAAGGCCAAAAAGCACTTAAAAGATGCTAAGACTGTGAGAAACAAGACTCTCTGATCTGATGAAACCAAGAATGATCTTTTTGGCCTCAATTTTATGTGTTACGCAGCATCATGCTGTGGGGGTGTTATTCTGCATCTCGGATAGGGAGATCGGTTTGGGTTGATGAAAAGCTGAATGAAGCAAAGTACAGAGATGTTCTTAATGAAAACCTGATCAAGAGCACCCAAGACCTTAGACTGGGCAGAAGCTTCACCTTCCAACAAGACAATGACCCTAAGCACACAGCCAAAACAACACAGGAGGGGCTGGAGACAACTCTGTGAATGTCCTTGAGTGGTCCAGCCAGAGACCTGACTTGAAACCAATTGAACATCTCTGGAGAGACCTGACAATGGCGTCCACAGATGATGTCCATCAATCCTGACAGAGCTTACCAGGATCTGCAGAGAAGAATAGCAGAAAATCTCCAATTCCAGCAGTGGAACCTTGTGACGTCATACCCAAGAATCCTGGAGGCTATAATCACTGCCACAGCTGCTTCAACTAAGTACTGAGAAAAGGGTCTGAATTCAATGCAAAATGTTAGTTTTAAGTTTTAAAAAACTGTACTAATATTTCTAACATTCTGTTTTCACTTTGTCATTATGAGGTATTGAGTGCAGAATGATGGGGGGAAACTTGAAGGAGCCAACAATGTATCTGCCTGTCAAAGCAGGCTGCACAAGAGCGAGCCAGCTGGTGGTAAAATCACTTGCTCATTCAAACAATAATCGGCCCGTCTAAAAGGACCCTAAAGGTCCTTTAACTCAGGACAAACTGTTGGACAAACGATGCCTGACACTTGTCCCAGTGATGCTCGCTCCTGTGCTATAAGACTGGAGTGAGTATCACTGGCATCGCTTACAATGCTGCCGGCATAGAGGCAGAGCGTTCTCCCCCACCCGCCTCCAATCACTGTAAGCAGACAGTCATCGAAAAGTGAATGACTGCTGTTCTCAATGAACAGGATGTCAATCAGTTTTCTGCATACAGAATACATGGATTGTTTTATATAACTTTATGTAGATTCCATTTTGAGCAATTACTTAATATATTATAGATCTACTACTTGAATCATAAGTGGGTACAACTTTAATAAAATAAATGGTAGGCAGAGAGCTAACAAATCTTCCACAATGAAGAGGATAAGCCACCTATATTCTGTCTATGGTGCTGGAGATAACGGCGGCAGGGAGTAAGATTTCCCTTATCAATTACCTGAATTGTAAATCTAATGTAAATACAATTCTCTAATCTATAAGGAAATGTTCACCAACTTTTGCATTAATGATCGTGCACATCTTTCCTCTCAGCAGCATTGATCTCCCAGTTGATATGCTTGTTCAGCTATATATACAGCACATGGGAATATAATTAAAGCCTACATTGGAAGAAGCTGCAATTCCCAGTAAAAACACACTACTGATGCGTACGTAAATAAACCCTTAGTTGGTACATAGTGGCAGGAAGAATGGCATCAGGCATTAACCACTAAAATACATGGCAACCTCCTTTTTTCTGAAAAAATACAGTGGTCTTATATACATTAGATTATTGGTAAGTTCACCAACTGCAAAAAATAGTTTTTGCTAAGCCCTAGTTTTTTTCTTTTAATACTTGAGAAGTGTCTGTCAAAATGGGGAACGCTTTTTTCATTGCATGCAATGCAACTTACATACTATATAAGTATAAAGCCGCTTTCACACGGGCGACAAAATCACATGATTTTCTCGCGATGCAACAGTGTTACAAATTGCATGTAAATGCAGCCCATGCTTTCCAATGGGTTCCTTCACATTAGCGATGTTTTGGAGGCTGCTACATTGCGAGGAAAAAAAAACGTGGTGTGCTCCATACAACTGTAGTTTGCGATGTTTTGTAGCCCATGTTTTCCTTTTGTGTGATCTGATGCAACTTTTACAGTAGGAAGTCCTACTGTTTGAGCCCTAAAATAAGCCCTAGCTGCTTTAAAAAAAACCAATACATTACCTAACAGGCGCTGTCCTCTCTGCCGCACTTCTCCTCCGCAGCTCCGTCACTTGTTTGTATTCTTTAGCCAGTGCTTCCTGGTAAGGGGTTTCAAAAACTCCGCCTCCAGGAAGCACTGGCTCTAAATGGTTCTTGAGAGCTGTGGCTCAGCCAATCACTGAGGCGCTCGATGAACCAATCACAGCCATTCTATGACTTTGTAGCCCGTGTGAAAGCAGCCTAATACTTATAATAATTTTAAAATATGTTCCATGAACATTTTACGAACTTTGATTTATCGGTACTGATCACTTCAGTACTAAATAATAGTAACGAACAAACTTTTGAAAACTTCAAATTAGCCGTTTCAGCAAACTTTTGCAAGAAGTTTGGTTTGCTCTAAATTAGTTTGAACCAAACCAGAAGTTCACCAAAACCCCTAAAACTGGTGTATAACACTGTGTAAGAGCTATAAAAGCCCTGTATAGCGCACTCAGATTGTTATACAGAGCTTTTATGGTTCTTAGTCAGGGCTCACATGGGTGTGTGATCACCACGTTTTACACGTGGGTTGTACAACCGTGTGATACACAGTAACTCGCAGGCAATCAATTACATTGCCCTTCACAATTCCGCTCACATTAGCATGTCAGAATTACGTAATCCGCTAACGCAAAAAAGAAAGGAGCATGGTCTCTTTTGCCGCGTATATACGCGCAACAGAGGCCATTTTTCTCCATGGGCACGTATATGCACGCACCCATACGCATTTACATTACATATTGGTGGCATTTATATGGGTAGTTGCTTCAAAATGACGCAGGAAATATAAACAAAAACAAAGCCAGGTGGACTTTACATGAGTGTACATGAGATATGCTGTCATGCGGAGTAACATTTCATCGCCATACGCGGCAGTACGCTGGGTTACCGCCGGCTCCAAAGCTGTAAGACACTGCGTGACCCACACACTGTTGTACGCTTACGACTATGTGAGCTCAGCAACAGCGATGCATTGAAAATAATGGGAGACACTCCATGATCCATTGTCAGCCTGGGTAGAGAATTGCTATTTTGCCAAAGTGATGCGAGGCGGTTTTGATATAAAAATGCCTTGCATCCGCGAGGAAATCGCACATTGGCAAGCATGATATAGGACCATGATTCATGGCCCAATATCGCACTCGCCTGTTTGAAGTTAGCCCTAGTGTTATACACCAGTGTTCAGGACAAGTGTTGAGTGAACTGAACCAGTAGAACCCCGTTGCGGTAGATAGTTGCTGAAAACTTGGTTCCGGTTGGTGCCAAACTGAACTTTTAGCAAAGTTCAACCAGAAACAGGGTTCTCATTACCAAAATTGTTCCATCTATATCCAGGTTACTCCAGCCGCAATCCTAAAGTATAAAACATTTTATCTTATTATATACCCTGCTATTAAAGCTATAATGTAATTGTTCGTCGTTACTGGCTATTACAGTACAGGAAATAAAAGACTGTGGGTGCCTTTGATGTGGAAAAAATAATGGTTGCCTTGAGTAAACAATTTTGACCTAAGGGTGGCTATACATAGTGGATAAATGTTAGCTGAACACAAAGGATTGAGCTTGTTGTTTTTCAACATGATCATTCCTTTTATTCTGATTAGAGATAAGCTGCTGCCAAAGATGTCTGACAGCAGCCTGGCTCCCGCACTCCCAATAGAGAACACATGTACACTCAGCCAATGTGGAGGCCTGGAGGATGACAGCTATCTGAAGCGGGTAGCCAACATGAAGGTTTATTCAAATTCAAACACTCCAGCGATATGGATTGTTCAAAAAATTTGGAACCGATAGGAAAGGAAACTGTCACGCCCATGTGGCACACAAGCACCACGCTCAGCACGGACGCAGGGTGACGTTCACAACCACTGCAGTTGAAAATACATATGCACTGTAGAACAGTGTGCACCACAACAGGAGTTTGAAAACCAGTATGTGAAGCCCATGCAACACAGGAGTACTACGCTCAGCATGGCGTCAGAGATGTATACACTGCTGGAATAAGAGATGCACAGCATGCTATGCTGAACAGTAGCACCACTTCAGGGAGAAGGAAGCCTAGCGCTAACCTAGCAGGGGGTGAAGGATCCCTGCCTAGAAGCAGAGTAATCGCCTCGATAGAGGCGGCCCCATGGTCTTCTTCCTGTTCCCTGATTGTCCCTATGGAGACCCCTGGAGAGATGACCCGAACAGCAAAGCAAAACAGAAATGAAAAAATACAACTGAAAAGTAAACCGCAGCAACTTATCTGCAAGTAGCAGTAGACCCAACACAATGGAGCTCCACTCTCCACTACTTGTCTATGGTCTCCATCTCACATTTTCTCCCCTATAGTTCCATCCCCATGCAGTTTATTGCATGCAGGACAGAACCAAGGGCAGAACCAGCGCTGTATCGTAAAGACGGTATATGAAAAGAGCTTAGTACAGCCCTTGAGAAATCTCTGCTCCCTTGTGCTGACATGGACTGATGCTGAGAACTGTGTGACTCCTTTCACTGCAGAGTCTGCCAGGGTTCTCCCCTTTCTCTCTACATAGATACACAGCCTGTGTGCTCTACCCCTTCCCACCCTGCAGACTCTGCCCAGAGGGCTCTTCTCCCAATCTACACTCTGAGGGCTTAAACAGACGGGCACATGCACTAATAGTCTCGTCACTATGGGGTGTATTAGCACATGGACCATGTTTTTACTTTTTGACTATTCAAACTCTGCGTTATTGCGCGTGAGTTTGAAAAAAAAAAACTGGGAAGATAGCTCCTGCACTATCTTTCGTGCACATAAAAAAAAAAGTGTGAGGAAGATAGGGCAAGTCCTATCTTGTCTCACGCGTAATATTAACGTGCCAGAATCCCAATAGCAAAAACGAAACCATTGAAATCAATGGTTTCTTTTCGTCCTGTTTTTTTCACAGCAGCGCAACAGGACAAAAACACGCCCATGTGTTTAAGCCATGATACAGTTCAGCTTATGTGATCTCTCCACTCCCGAAAGCCTTGACACTTCCATATGTGTCTACATGGATCTGCTGTGTACAACCCCCACCCTATGCTATCTCTAAAGCCGACTCCAAACGAGTGCATGCGGATCGAACTATGCTTTTTTGTACATACTGTACTATTTGCGTTCGCAAGGCAGGTTCATTTACACGCAGGAAAGAAAGACGCATTGATTGAAGTGGCTAATTAGTCTTAATAAGTGCAGAAAAATAGTACATGTTCTATTTTTTGGGGGGGGGAAGAAAAGGGGGGAGCAGAGAGAGTCAGGAGCAGTTAGATCTACGTCAGCACAATAGGAAACTTTTAATGAAGACTATTTAGAATACAGATTGCAGTACCAAAGGTATCCCCAGCCTTTAGACACTGCGTTTCATTGCAACGGTTTCTGTAAGTAAAGTATGGGTTACAACCGCATCAACCGTAATCAATTGTTATTTCACAATTTCCATAAATAAAATATAGTAATTACAATAAGTTGGAAAGTCGGTGACAAAGTTAAGATCTGAAGTGAAAGCAAAATGCCTCATTTATCAAGGGAAGAATAAGCATAAATAGTTAAGAGGTTTGTCCAGAGACAAAGAAACCATCAAAAGAACAAAGCTATTTGACATTCAGCCACCTGGTTGGATGCACCACAACGCGGTGGCACATTGGCTGACCTCCAGAATTACAGGGACATGGAAACGTTAACACATAATACATTTTAGGCCAGCCTTGTTAACTATACTTTGTACTAATTGTTTCAAGCATGTGTATATACTGTAAGGGAAGACATATCTTAAGAACTTTCCTGGTTACCCAATATCCATGAAACTGTCTAAACTCCCCCTCTCGGCAAGCACATTGGTAAAGGAGAAAGAAGAGGACAAGTTTTAGGGGCTCTGATAACTGGCGGGAAGAGTAAGGTGAAAATGTGCAGCGGTCTCTTATTCCAACAGGAAGAGGAAGAGTAGGAATCGGTACCACAAAGAGTAGTATCTAGAGATGAGCGAGTATACTCTCTAAGGCACATTACTCGAGCAAGTAATGCCTTAGCCGAGTATCTCCCCGCTCGTCTCTAAATATTCGGGGGCCATCGCGGGTGACAGGTGAGTTGCGGGGGGGAGAGGGAGAGAGAGATCTCCCCTCCGTTCCTCCCCGCTCTTCCCCGCCGCTTCCCACCCACCGCCGCCCCCCGAATCATTAGAGACGAGCGGGGAGATACTCGGCTAAGGCACTACTCGCTCGAGTAATGTGCCTTAGCAAGTATACTCGCTCATCTCTAGTAGTATCCAATGGAAAGCTGGCCCTGTCGCTAAATTATGGAGTTCACCTATTGCATCCACTTGCTTAGAGCTACTAGAGCATTTCATAGATGATCGTTCTTCTTAAGTCATTTCTAAAAATACATGAAAGAAATACACAAACCTAATGTAATATATACAGAGGTCTAAAAGCCAGACAGAGCATTAATAACAGGGAAGCTCAGGGGGAACCGGCTTCTAATAGCAATCTGCAGGATTTATTCCTTCCTATCAGAGTCAGGGTCACTTTACAAAGCAGTAGGGAAGGTGATAGTGCAGGATTTGCTCTAGTCTGTTAAGTGGCAGTGCAGCCGTGGTCAAAAGTTTTGAGACTGATACAAAGTTTGGTTTCCACAAAGTTTGCTGCTTCAGTCTTTATAGTGACGATTTGCATTAACTCCTAGGTTGTTATGAGGAGTGATCAGATGAATGGCAATAAAATGCAAAGTCATTCCTCGCCATGAAAATTTACTTAGGCTGCTGTTCATGGGCGTTGCGATTTAACGCCGCAGGAGAACCCTTAAGTCACCACGATTTTACGCAATGAACTTATCATGCCGCGATTTTTATACACAAGTGGAAAATCGCGGCGGATTTCCGCTCCTGTACATAGGGCTGCACTTTCCATAGTTATCCTATGGAAAGCGTTCATTGCGTTACCCGTGTGCGGATTATCACCGCGGATAACGCAATGCAAAATCGCCAGTGGATAGGAGGCCTTTAATGACAAAAAAAACATTTTGACTATTGCTATGACGAAGGCTTCAGGACACCCAAGAAAGTCCAGCAAGTGCCAGGACCATCTCCTAAGGGGGCCTTCACACTTGTGATAAAATCGCACTAATGTTTGTGCGATGCGAGAGTGAGTAAAAACATAGAATTATGAAACCAATGATTTTCAATGGTTTCCTTCCCATTTGCAATGCCTTCATTCCTTCGGTGTAAAAAATCGCAGCATGTCCTATCTTTCTGCGTTTTGCCTCTTTGTTTTATTGCCCATGTTTTCCTATGGAGACTCCTTTTTATCGTATTGCAAAGCACGAACTTGCGATTTTCGTGCAATGAGATGCGTTTTTTAACATTAGAAAGTCCTATTGTCTTTCACACTAAAATATCGCGGCAAAATAGTGCAATAAAAATGCATTTTTTGCCATGAAAATTGACTCTATCACAAAAACCTCATTTCCTCATTTCCACTATTGCAGTGGTCCCCAACCTTTTTTGCACCAGGGACCGGCTTCAAGCAAGACCATTTTTCCATGGCCCGGCAGGGCGGCGTGGGGCAGGACTTTGGTCATATGGAGGCAGGGTTTCAGTGGCTTCAGTAGTAATGCTATTACTACTGGGGCCGATATAGGGGACACTGTTACTAATAGTATCCCTTATATCAGCCCTAGTAGTAATAGCGCCCCACTCCCACCCCCCCGAGACCCATATACTTACCCCTTCTTCCTCGTGCAAGTGCTGCTACTCCTCTGCTCGGCATTGCTAGCGGCACTGATCCCAGTGCACACTGTGACGTCAGTGTGCTGCCGGATGCCTCCTCCCCCTGCTCTCGTGGAACCAAGTAGGAGACATCAGGGGAGGTGGGAGGAGGATCCTAACTGCACACTGACGTCACAGCGTGCGCCAGGATCAGCGCTGCTAGTAGCGCTGCTTAGTGAATATCGGCAGGTGAGTCACGGCCCCTGCATTCACTACTAACGTGGTGAGCAGTCAACGGCGGCGCTGCGGACCGGCAAAAAGAACCCAACAGCCCAGTCCTGGCCCGCGGACCAGTGATTGGGGACCCCTGCATTATTGCACTCAAGAAAGTCCAGCAAGTTCCAGGATGGTGCCCTAAAGAGGATTTAGCTATAAGTTTAGTGTTTTTAGACCTTTAAGATGGATGTTTCTATGGTATACTGAGGTTCAATTGTAAGCATTGACAAATACATGAATTTTAGACAAAGACTCAATATTAAGGTCGGCTTCACATGGCCAATAAAATCGGGGTCATATACGAGTTATGTTTTCCTGCATGGCACCGCGATACGATGCTATGTGGGAAACAAATTACAGCATGTTCTATGGAAGAACACCGCGAACCTCAGCTGCAGCTGTGACAGCTGCACCGAAGTATCCCTTCATCCCCACGGTGATGTGAGGCTGTTTTCACATGGAAACGCCTCATATCCACGGGTATTTTACAAGGATGGCGATATCGGGCCGTGATTTACAGCCCCATATCGTGCTCGCCCATGTGAAGTTAGTCTTATGGTGTTGATTCTTTTTTTTATCCAAGACTTCTGCATTTCTCTCTCGCATGCTGTGATTTCTTTGTCCACCTGCTTTTTGAAGATTGACCCAGGTTTTTAGTGGGATAGACCTAGGGAGTTTACTGGCCTTGGACTCAAAGTTTCAATGTTTTGTTCATCAAGCCACTAAAGATCCTTTTACACGGGCCGAGAGTCTTTAAAATGATTGCACGAGCGCTGATGTAAGGTCGTTAGCACTCGTGCAGAGCATTTAAAATGAAAGACTTGCCGCCGTCTCGCGGGCTTCTTGTCCGCTTCTCTCCTATGGGAAGCGGGGAGCATTTACATGGGACAAAAAGGTTTTTAAGCTGACCCTTACTTTTCCGGACAATCATTCTTCCAGATGTCCCAAACAGTCAGAAGGGGCTTCATCAAAGAAAATAACTTTCCTTCAATCCTCTGTAGTCCAAACCCCGTACTTCCTGCAGAATGGCAGTCTGTCCTTGATGTTTTTCTTTGCTACCCTTCTTGACACCAGGCCGGCCTCCAAAAGACTTTGCCTCACTGTATGCACAGATGCTCTAACACCTGCCTGCTGCCATTCAAGAGCAAGCTCTGCACTGCGGCAATCCCATGGCCGAATCCTCTTTAGGAGATGGTCCTGGCACTTGCTGGACTTTATTGAGTGTCCTGAAGCCTTCATCACAGCAATAGTCAAAATGGGGTTTTTGTGATTAAGTTACTTTTCATGGTGAGAAATGACTTTGCAATTTAATGCCATTCATCTGATCCCTCTTCAAAACAATCTAGGAGTTAATGCAAATTGCCACTATGAAGACTAGAGATGAGCAAACATGCTTGTCCAAGCTTGATGCTCGTTCGAGTATTAGCATACTCGATGGTGCCATACACCACGCCGTGTTCGTGAAAATTTAATGGACCCTCCCCGCTTTGACGTGGAGAGAGAGAGAGACCATTGAAAAAATGCTCGATTCTCCCATTGACTTCAATGGGGTTCGTTGCTCAAACACAGCTCTCGAATATACTAAAGACTCGGGTCGAATAACAAGAACCCGAGCATTTTGGTGCTCGCTCATCTCTAATAAAGACTGAAGCAGCAAACTTTGTGAAAACCGAAATTTGTGTCAGTCTCCAAATTTTTGGCCACGACTGAACATTAGTCATCAATGTATGATCATACACTCCCACATCTTGGCAGATCATCAGCTTTTACGTTGGATGTTCACATGGGACAGACTTACTAAACTAGTGTTTCATATGCCAGTCTTAGGTTGGCTTCACACAGACATATGCGCCATTGTGCACGCCTTAGCGCAATCTTTTTGCACTATAAACCAGGCTTTTTTGCGCATGTGTCATTGTACTTTACTGACCTTTTTCTACCCGCAGAGTATGTTTTTTGTGCACAAAAACACACCGAATGAAGCAGCTAATTTGTCCAACTAGTTCCAGATGTGTTCTTTTTCCAGCAGAATTCCGCAGTTTTTCACGTATCTCCTTGCGCATTGCACACAAATTTGCACATCCCCCATTGACTTCTATGGTGCACAAATATGCAGAAAAAATAGAACATGTTCTATCTTTTTTAGTGCGACCGAAATATGCTCGCCAAAACACAGAAATGTGACCAACGCATTGACATAATGGGTTCTATTCTCTGCGTATTGCACATGCAAATATGTCCGTGTAAAGCCGACCTTAATATGAACCACACTGGAGTAAGAAGCACCTAATATATTAAGAGGCGAACACCTCTTAACACATTAGACACACCGCAGGCCATTCATGCACCTGAAAAGAAATCTATGCCAGCTGCGAGCTGGCACATTTCTGGTATAATTTATGCCAATATCTGCACATTGTGTTAGACATGCCCCGTCCTGTAAAGTCTCACCAAGCTTTTAAAAACTGTCATGACTGGTCAAAAATGTCTCATATTGTTGCACCAGAAAGCCACGTGCCATTGGAAAGCATGGGCTTCACATACACGCGATTTGTAGCGCTGTCGCATCACGAGACAATTGCACGATTTTGTCACCCATTTGAAAGCGGCCTGAATTATTGCTACGGATTTCTAATGTGCAGGAGATATAATTCTGCAATTAAAGTCTGCGGGAAAAAATGTAGCAAATTTCACACGACGTTCTGCAGAATGTATTCCACAGTCAGAAATGAAGCAAAATCCGCACTAATCGACAAAATCTGCATCAGTGCTGCGTCCTGCGGACAATGCCGTCTCATTGTGGAAGGTCTCTCTGAGTGCGACACTGAGCAATAAGGCACATGATCAGTATGGGACTTTCTAACAAAGACCCAGAGCTGGGGTTGTGGGTCGTCAGGTACATTTTAGTTGTTTCTTTACTCAGGACTGACAAGGAATATGTTGACTCCTTGACCAAACATAACACAACGCAATACTGTGCTAAGGAAGACCAAGGCTAGCGTATTGTGATGTCACAGCACAGACTCAGCTCTGAATCACCGCTACTCCCTATATACATAGTAATGTGGCCCCAACAGACCAGTGTCCTCATCCCACATTATTGTGACACTGGGCTCGGCCCCATACTGACACACAAAGTAGCCTGCTGCAATGTAGATGATATATAGAGAGGTGACCCTCCATGGCCAAACACTGACTCACTGCTCCCGTGTGTGCGGATGCAGAATGAACAGCTCTCCCAGTCCTTATATTGTCCTCAGTGGGACTTTGTGTTGTACATTATTGATATGTGGGTATTATCCCAGGTGTACATGTACCCCTCCAGAGGCGAGAAGTTTAACAGTGCTGACTTGGGAAATTACTCCAATCCTAGCTGTTAATCACTTAGATGCCGCTGTCAATACTGACAATGGCAGGTAAATAGTCTGACAGAGGGAATGGACTCCCTCAGCCCCCTGAATGCCCATCCTGCCCCCCAGCAATGAAATCGTAAAATCACTTTCCAAAGTCATGGCAGTCTGGGACTGTGTGAGGGTCCTCAGTGATACCACATAGTTCTGCCTGTCGCATGGCAGTGACAATGCAGGCAAAGCAAGCCGATGACGTCACGGCTTCAATTTTTCTCCCGGTGACATAGAACGCTGGGTTCCAAAAACGCAGTAAAATGCCATACACTGTGTTTGTTGACCGCTGTGAAAATGTGCGGTAAACGCTGTAATAAAACGCCAGTGTGAGAGTGGCCTTACTAATATCAATGATTCTGACAACTTCTGGAGGAGGGATTTTTTTGACTATGAGTGTGCCTATATATATATAATTTTTTAAAAGTAGTACAACAAAAAAAACTATAATACATAATAAAATAGAACACATCGCGGCCTTTTTTATGTGTGTATAATGCGCAATGAATATACACAAGGCGCCATTCACTGCATATTATATGCTCGGATATTTCGCGAGTAATATATTATGGTCATTTGAGCCTGCCCGAAGGCTGATCTCACACAGCCCGCTTTTTACATCAATTAGCGCTTCTTCAACCGCGCTAACTACGGTACAACGCGCCCATTGATTTCAATGGGGCTTCGCAGACCTGTGCTTGAACACAACGTTTCTAATACCTGTTCTATTTTTATGCGTTTTAGCCATTTTTTTAACGCACCTCATAACCCAATCCGATGAAAAAGTTCAAAAACGCTGCTCAAAATCACAGTAAAATGCCGCGTTTTGAAACGCGGCGCTTTGTGAACACATGTTTGAGAGCGGCCTTACGGTACTGAGCTACAAAATAAATTTAGCATACTATTTTTGCTGCACCTTAAAAAAGGTGCACTTTTTAAACATTATTTCACTTCACTCAGAAGTTTTTTAAAGTTTTTCAGTACAGTATATAGTGTGTTAAATGGTACCTCTGAATAATACAAGTTGTCCCACACACAAGAAAACAAGCTCTCCGATGGCTTATGTCTAGGGGGAAAAAAAGATTTTTGGGGGGGGGAGTAGAGAAGAAAAAACAAAAGTGAAAAAAAAATCGTCTCAGCAGTGAAGGGGTTAACAGCTAGTAAAGCGTTGACTCTAAGAGTGGAAGCTGTTTGCCATCATGGAGTTGGGTCTTCCAGGACTTGTCCCTCCGAGAGGCTGGTGAGGGCACCAGGAGGAGAGGGTGCTGCGCCCTCTGCAGTGAGTCAGTGCTTGGCAATGGAGGGGGCGGTGATGCCAGGGGGAGGGCACTGCATGTCGGAGGAGACCGGGAGGAGGAGAGCTGAGGCTGGAGACGCCGGGAAAAGGGGTCTGGCAGGATCATGAAGACTACTGGAGGCGCTCCCAGCCAGCTGCACTGCTGCACCCGGAGCGGCGAGGCTCCCCGCCGGCTCTGCCAGGTGAGTGCCATGCCAGCAGGGTGCACGCCGGTGCGATCAGTCCAGGGGTGTAGACACCTGCCGCGTATCTCTCGGATAGCTCTATCAATGCCCTTCTTATCACAGGGTGAGGTTGGCATTTACAGGAAAGTTAATATGTGCCATGGGAGTGGCAGCAGTGCCATGTCTAGTGGAAGGAGGGCTGCAGGTGGCCATACATCAGCACGGATGGCTTTATCAATGTTGCAGGTGCATCTAGTTACATGGCATCAGGTTCTGCTGATCGCTGGCATGTGCCATCTAATGGTATGCTTTATAGACGTGTGGTATAGTACAGCTGAGAGTGAGTGGCACAGCAGGTATATTCTCTCCACCTGTCTAGCCTTCTGGGCATAACTAATTCTGGATTATCGGAAATCGACATTTGTGTATTAGCATTATGGGTGGGAATATCCATAAAGTTTGCTCTGGAGGAGTTTTCTTATCTCTTCTGAGACTTCTTGTTTTGTAAGATTTCAGATTACCTTGTAGTTCTGCGCCAAAGTGCTAGAATTTTGTTGTATTACAAGGTTTTTCACCGGTCTGTCATGTCACTGTTTGTTTGTGTGGCTGAGAATTTGTTTGCTGCTGATTGGAATCATATTTTAGAGCGCCAAATTAACCACACAGGTAAAACCAGGCGCTCGGGAAAGTTTTGGACCTGGTTTCTGTGTGTGTGTATATGTGTATGTATATGTATGTATGTATGTATGTATGTATATATATATATATATATATATATAATTTTATTTTTTCAAATATATCGCAAACGGTGGGTTCCAGAAAGTTAAAAGCCCACAAAGCGCCTGATTTACTTATGTACGAAAATTAGTGCAGATTAGTCCAGTTGTTTGGCCACGCATAATGATGAACAGACAACAGAAATTAAATAAATATATACACCCTGTTTCCCAGAAATTAAGACACAGCATGATTTTCCAGAATTTTTGATGATGCAAAATGATTTTTCAGGATGCTTGACATATAAGCCCTACTTCAAAATTAAGCCCTACTAACAGTTAATTTAAAAGTCAATTTAAATAGTATCCAGGCAGCTATACATGTAAAAAAGTTAAACCTTTTTGAACAAAAATTAATATAAGACACTGTCTTATTTTCGGGGAAACGCGGTAGTATATATTCGCTGAAAAATAATAATTGGCTAAAAGTGACCAACAATAAATGAGGCGAAGAAATTAGTAAGTGTCGCTTTTAGGAGCAGGTAGTATAGCATTTCGAGACAATGGGTATTGTCCAGTGTGATATTCCCTGCAGAGCAAAGTACATAATTGTGTGTGCACAGTGATCAGCCCTGGCCTGTCCCGCTGGCTGGGAGTGTCACAGTTGCTATGCAAGCCTTACAGCTCAAAACACAGGATACATTATCAGCCCCAATTGCTTTGCATATTAATGATGCCGGCTACGTTCATGTAAAGCTCCAGTCTGGAATTGTTAGAGAATTTGATAACTAGCACTTCCATAATACAGCATTATTGTAGGACGTGCTCCCTTTACAAGCTGCAGAGACCTGACAGCCCTGATTGTAAGGGCTCATTTACACGGGCATATGCAATTTCAGTCAATGAAAAACGCACTGTTTTTACACGTGTATTGCAGCCCTTTTTGCTGTTTATACGCACGCAAAAAAAAAGGTAAGAAGGCCCAATTGATGTCACTTGCTTTCTTCACTGTCTCCTGGAAACACGTGTAAAAAAAAAAACAAAAAAAAAAACCCAATACAGTGAACAGCATGCAACTGCCTACTTTCAGTCCCTATAGTCTGATGAAAATTAGACATGTTGCTTTTTTTCTTTCTTTTTGTGCAAATTTTTGGTCCACAAAAAAAAACCTCATCTGCATACATCAGTGGTGTCCGTATTACATCCGTAAAAAAATATTGGAGAAAATACGCCCGTGTGAATGGGCTATAATATACTAATGCTTGGCCAGCGCTCCCTCAATGCTGACGTCACTACATGGAAAGAAGCGTTCCACCACCACCACCATTGTATGGCCATGGTGTCCTCTGTACTGCGCATGTGCAGCAGAGGCACATTCGCAGCAGAGGAGAAGACCGGCTGAGTGGTACGCTGGAGTCACTGGCCGGGCACCGGGTCAAACTCTGCTGCAGGAATCCTGCATGCGGGGTCCGACCAACGTGTGTGCAGGCGGCCTGACTCAGGAGCAGCAGAAGTGCCATAGCTCACTTCTATAACTCCCATTCACTTCTATGGGTGGTATGGAAACAGCATAGAACTTTCAACTCTACTCTTTCCTTTCCCCCTGCCACCCCTGGCTCCTACATACGGAGGGGTATTCCCACCCCAGCCATAAAAGGCGTGAACCCCCATTTAACAAAATGGTGAAAACTTCTGCAATTTTCGATACTTTTATTTCAATTTCTCACCATTTCAAGATCTCTGCTTTCAATTGATGGGAATATACATCTAGTGATTGAAAATCCCAAGAATTGTAATAGCTATCATAGCTGAGAGTTTACCACAATTGTATGTAGTCTAGACAATCCTCTGTGAGCTGAATACAGCAGCAGCAGCAAATATTTCTCTCTGGTCCTGACAGTTTGTTACAATGTATCAGTGCAGGGAATATGTAGGTGTGTATCTGGAGTGCAGGCTGTTTAGCTCACAGAGGATTGCCTAGACTGCATACAGCTGTATCCACTTCTCTGCTCAGAGCAGGACTGGGTATGTACAGGTATTGAGCCTCGGGATGTAAGCAAGTGTGTTCCCATTCACTGACAGTAAGCGGAGAGGGCTTAAAACACAAAGTATACCAGACTTAAAATGGTTTTCCGGGACTGTACTATTGAAGACCTATCCCATCTGCAGGGATCTGGTGCTCGGGACCCTGGTGATCAGTTGATAGTGGGCCATCTGTCACTGGGGGGACAGAGCCGGAAGCAGACAGCTCCGTCCACATTGTAGCAGCCCAGATGTCTAATTGCACCCGCAGTTTCTACTTGGCAAACCAGGCTGCTGCAGGGGACTTTTCACACGGGATGGAATAGGCCGCATGATGCATCACAATCAGCAGAAAACTTCACATCAAAACCCACAAGCTACCTGCAGATTTTGATGTGGAATTGAAAATTGCTTAAAACCTGCCTGCAATTCTGTATCAAAATCTACAGTTCGACCTGCAGACCTTGGCATGGATTTCTCCAACTGCGGATTTGACTGTGTTATGCGCCCTAATTCCGTCTCGTGTAAAGGGTCCCCAATGTGGACAAAGATGTTGGCCCCACAGACAGCTGGCCTCATATCAGCTGATCACTGGGGTCCTGAGTGGCAGACCCCCACTGAGTAACTACTCATGACAGTAAGTTACGGAAAATCCCTTAAACTTTATTGCTATAAGACCAGAAAAGCTCTTTAATATGAAGGGGCCGCAGGAGGAGGGATTTAATTTTAGGTGCTGAAGTTGGCAGGTTTGTTATAAAGTCTTCTTTAGTAAATATTGCTTACTGCCTTCCGGGGGATCTGTAGAGTTATTGATGAGTAACTGCACCTAAGAAGTCACATGGGATGTCGCATTTCAGAAGGCAACTGTAATGTTCCTTAATATAGACGTATGCCAGGCTCCTGTTGTGGCGTGAGTCAATAGAGAGATGTGTGGTACTTGGGAATGACTGTGCTCTTACTGCTCTGTAGCAGGGAGGTGAGAAGTACTGTACACTATGTACTAACCATGCCCATCTGTAGCCAGGGAACCCACGCTATGTATCTCCACACATTTACCTTCACGGAGGGGTGTGTGCTCCGAATACCTTTATTGTAGTTACATAATGTCATTCTTTCCAGCTGTCTTATTCTCCGCAGGTTGTGATGAGATTTTGTCTGCATTAATCTGCTGATGTGAGGTGGGTGACAGTGATTGTTCATCTGCTTATTCAGTGCTCCTAGTATATCACTAGGCAAGATGTGAAAAGGCATTGGAAAAAAATAATGAATTGTAGTTAAACGTTTGGTAAGCTTAAACTTGGATATTTGGGAATTGCATATGCCGCTATTCCCCAATATACTTCTTTAGGACTCTCTGCAGAATATTGGAAACTACTACAGCTTATATTCTACCCATAGTGATTCAGACTGCCATAAAAAGAGCATGTGCTTTGACTTCCAGCAGGTAAAGTATATGAAATTTTGTTGCTTTTGATGAATCTGCATTTATCACTGGCTTTCCCCTCTTTAGACTAAAGCTCTAGTTTTTAGTTCTGTAAGCTGGTAAGAAGTCTCTTACTATGTCTCCATACACTGTACATGGAGAAGAGCGCATATTCTACTCTCAAACACTCCATAGCGCACAGAACAATTACATTTGCATGTACAATACTAGAGAAATGCTGAGCAGTGTAGATGTGATTTTAGTAGTTGTAAATGACTCACAAGTTAGCTGTTGCATTCACATATGTGTGAGTCTCTCACTCCTCTAAAAATATCAGCCAAGAGCACTATAGAGTACCCACTGAGAAGTACAGAGTGATTCAAAAGAATGGTGCAAAAGTAAAGCTGATTTATTCATACATGAATTTACTTACAACAGCCAGAAAGACATCAAAAGATAGAAAGACTCAGTTTTTAATGCACTTCACAGGTGTTCAATAGGGGAGCTGTTGTAACAGTAGGTGAACTAAAACATCTCAGTGTATTCAGTAACAGAGAATCTGCCTGGACAGAACTGGATTACTCACTTGACATCTGCCGTGTCGCCAACGGCGCCCGCATCAAACATCTGTAAGGTGCATTAAAAACTTGAAGAGTTCTTCTATCTTGTCCTGTCATTCTGGATGTATGAATAAATTACCTTCTACTTTGGCATCATTCTTTTCGAAGCGGCCTGTATCTCTCAGAGCATCTTCTACATTGTTCGTGGCTGATATTTTTAGACTCTCTATATTTGTGTTGTACTTTGTGTGAAGCCATTCTGTCAATATCTGTCTTCCTTTCATTAATGTGCCAAGTCGTAGAATAATTGCATTGTCCAGCTCTAGCGCAGGAGCTCTGAAGATTGCCTGTGATCTTGACGTGCACCAGTCATGGTGCTCATGGAGATTACGATGCTGAGAGTTCCAGTTCTATACTTGGAGTTCTGGGTATTTTCACCCTAAACTGTTTTGCATATTGCTAGGACATCCCATTGAATTCTAATTAGTGAAGGGTTAGATCCCTGAGATGCTGTCTGTCCCGAGAATGAGTTGTCCAAGGTCCTTTCAGTTTTTCTCCGGATAGCAGCCCTTGTGGCCGCTACGCAGGGAATGGCAGCAGAGCTCCATTAAAGTAGATGAGCCTGTGCTGCACACAATAGGCTTAAGAGTTTCACTTTGCTAAGAAACACTATGAAGGAGAGAATTAGTGGGTTTTGCGACAGTCCAATCCCCACCAATCATAGAGATATGCCATCATTTAGGCTGCATTCACATGAGTTTTGTGCGTTGCGAGACTCACAAAACTCACACTAATATGAACTCCATTCTTTTGAATGGAGTCATAGGCTTCTGCCTCATTGGTGTTTTTTTTTTTTTTGCCTTTCTCTGGATCAACAAGGGGGTGGGGTGGGTGGAAGTGGGCTGAACCGGATGGAAATTGTCTTCTTTCAGCATAGCATACTTTGTTACATGAGCGTTCTTTTTTTGCTATGCTTTTTTTTTTTTTTAAATTTTTTTATTTCTGCGGCCCTTGGAACGCATAACCCATTGTTTTCTATGGGACAGTCAAACACATGGCAAAACAATGGGAAACACTTGCGATCCTTTGATGTGCTTTAAACCAGTCTTATTTTATCCATAGTCTTAAGTGGAGATGATCTGCAAATCTGTGGTTTCTCTTATAGGTAGAGTAGACGTTACCTGAAACCGATTTGTGCTCACCTTTCTCTAGGGAGTAAGGGATTGGTTAGGACGCTTGTTCTTGGAATTTGCGGGAACCCTCCCTGATCTGACGAGATATGAGACAACTCCTTCATTAGAATTAATTCTATTTATAACAGATAGAATTTCTACTCACATGGACTGCAGAATACCAGAAACTAATCTTCACAATGCGAATTTATTTTAGATGTAACTTTAGTTTTTCTGCTTTTGTATAGTATTGCATATAACCTAGACTTCTCATTTTTTTCTCTTGGCTAATTAATATTCTGTGCAGTATTATACCACATTCTAGGCTTTCAGAACATAATGAGAGTTGTAGTTTTACAACCACAGGAGAGCCATATGTTGGAGACCACTACTCTTGTTTCTGATGGGCCCATATTTTGACACTAAGCCTGATATGGGCTTTATTTTAGTATACTATTAACCTTTCCAATTCAATGTCTGACCCAATCCAACATTCGGATTTTCCTATGTAGCTCTGATGTCGGGCGAGGTCCGACACTTGTCTCTAAAACTATGCAGAACAGTGCAGCTCTGATATCTGAAACTGTTCTGCATACCTATATTGCTACACTATGCAGGACAGTGCAGCGGAGCTGCGCTGTCCTGCATAGTGTACTGTAGAAATGCAGAACAGCCTCCGACATCGGAGCTGCGCTGTCCTGCATACTCTATTCATTTCTAATTTCTCTAACGATATCTATCCTATATATCCATCATTAGAGAAATTAGAAAGGAATAGAATCTTATTATATAAACGTATGTAATACCAATATACATATAATTACAGGATTATTACAAATGATCTTCCAGATGTGAAACACTCATAACTCATGTTTAATTTTCAGAAAATTGCTAATGAAATCATCATGGCCGGTCATTTTTTGTGTGTTTCTGTTGAGTAGTAATTCCAAGGAATCGACAACGCGCCTTCCCATCCAAAATAAATAAGAGCTGAGGAGTGTGCGGGTGGCAGGGAAATTGGATTGGAAAGGGTTAAAGCTAGGGCCACGTGGCGAATTCGGGTGTGCCACACATTGCATGGACAAAGATCACAGTGTCAGCTTGCCTGCATCACAAGTAATGAAAGTGGATGCGGTCATGTTGCGACCAGCAAGTTACCACAACGTGATAGTCGCAGGCAATCCAAACCTCCTGGATTGCGTGTAACCATTGCAGTTGCAGCAGTTTGAAAGTTACAACACAACTGTATTCGGCCCTTTGAAGGCAGCCACAATGCTGATGTGGCCCTCGGTAAAAATGAGATTGACACCCCTGTACTAGGCCGCTGCACATGGGCATATTTGCATTGCGGAACCGGGACCAAGTGAGTGTCCCCCTCCAGATTCTGCAGCAAATACCGCCCATAGCATGCTATGGAAAAGCGCTTTTTCCTTCACACAAGCGGAAATCCATGGCAATTTTCAGCTCGTGAAGGAAAAATCGCAGCATGCTCTATTTTTGTGCGGTGTCCACACAGATGGCTTCAATTGAAGTCAACGGAAGCCGTCCGACTTGCGGCCCTTCTCTAATTAACATTGCGGAAAAATCGCGATGGCGCAGGAAAATTACGCACTGTGCATGTCCGACGGCTCGCCATCTGGACCATCCGCAGTACAGAAGAATTCATGAAAAGATAGGCACAGGGTCAGATTTCGCAGCGGGCTCCCACATGCGGAATCCGGCCAGGTTGTATACAACTGGCCTAAAGAATAATTTAGACCCAGCGATTCTCACTCAAAGACGTGTTTTGAGCGAGAATCTTTGGGTCTAAACACACGGACATCGTCCAGTTTTCGTTAATGGTTCGCTCATTGCTGTCTTTCAGAAAGCTGAAAGACAACGACGAGTCTTATCAGGACCGCACGCTGAGTTCTCAGCGGGATACCGCTGATACTATTGTTTCAGCTGGCATCCCACTTGGAGAACACAGCAGAAGTATGCAGAAGACAGCGCTCCAGCTGTGTTCTGCATACCCCGCTCGGAGCACTCAGCTGCACACCAGCTAGGCGCTCCAAGAAGACAACAGCTGTATGCAGAAGATAGCGATCCCGCTTGTCTTCTTCATACAGCTTGAGCCTTCATTACACAGTTATGCAAAGTGAACGCTCAAAACTGTCACTCAAACTGCCATTTGAGCGATCATCTTGCTGTGTAAATGCACACAACGATTATCGCTCAAAAGATATCTTTTGAGCAATAATTGCTGTCTAAATGAGCCTTAAGGGTATTGATTCTGATGATCCCTAATAATATCTTCTGCAGTCCCTCCTACAGTTGTTTGTTGGCAGAGTAATAGTACAGTTAGGCAAGTTTTACTATTGCGATGCTCACACAGACAGTTGTGATAGTCTGACAGATATTGCCCATGTGAGCATTGAATGAACAGAATACAGACTGCTGTAAATATGCCTGTATTCTACTACCAGCATTTACAGCTTACGGCTGCTTTCACACACGCGCTAAAATTGTGCGTAATTTGTGCGTTTTGAGACACACAAATAAGAACCCCATTCTTTGAATGGGGCCATACACATGAATGATCAAATGGTGGCATGTTCTACCTTGCTGCGTGATATAGCATTGCAGCGCCCATTGTTTTCAATGGGCTGCTACCGCCAGCCTAATTGATAGCAATTAATGAAACTCTGCGATCCTCTGCCGCAGCTGTGACAGCCACTCCGGAGGATCCCTGCATCCTCAAAGTGATGGAAGACTGTTAGGCTGTTTTGCCATAAAAACGCCTTGCATCCCTGGGGATTTCACATGGTAAGAAGCGCAATATTGGGGCGGGAATCATGTCCCATATCGCGCTCGTCCATGTATAGTTAGCCTAAGGCTGAGCTCAAACAAGCATATCTCGCTGCATCACCATGTACTATCTTGGCTGCAATTTTTCTTGCATGCCTAATTTATGCAATTTGAATTAGCGGCAACATGGCCGCCTATGGCATATTGGTACATCATATTATGTGCGTAAAATCCACATGCTAATGCGCTATTGCCATACGCTCATGTAAGACAGCCCTAACATTGCTTGTTGTTCATGCAGTTCTTCAGTATACTGATTAAACACCGCTCTGGTCTGGCCATCACATGCAGAAATGCAGTAAAACAGGCTCTATTGTTTTCTATAAATATTGCTAAAAGAGTGGCGCACATTTCTAGAGTATTTGATGCGCTATTATCTGCGCCATGACTTCTTGTAACGGTCTGGAGCAGATCTCTACATTCTAGCTCCTATAATAAACTGATTTATATCCGAAATGACATGTTTGGATGACAGTTTTGCTTCTCTTTGAAGTTTATTTCTGTCCTCGCCACTGGTCTCCACTTGTCTTTTATGGTCAGGAAACACAGTATACAGTGCGGATATTTACATCATACTTTCTGCAGTCGGCACTTTGGAGATCATGTGTTTTCTTGGAGATCTGTAATTGTGGTTGGCCTGTAATGTGATGGCACTCGTTTAGAACAGGGACTCTGTGATCACTACAATGACTAGGTGAAGTGTCTGTAACCTCCCCAAACTATAGCATTGGCTGAGATTTGTACAGTACATAAAACACATTGTAGGGTTACTTATTACTCTGGAGATCAAAGCTGGAATGGTCCACCACATGCTGTGGACTTGGCAAGCATGCTGGTGGTCTGGGAGTTCCCCAGTGTAACCAACTGAGGCAGATCCTGATGGATATAATGGGGACGGGGTACAGAACATAATAATGAAAGTCCGTTTTGTATTTGGGAAGGGTCTTCATAAAGAAAATAAACCAGACTGCTTATCACAAGGCACAGTACTGTGTTTTCATGCTAGCTTTGTATTGCAGGAAGAATTAGGTTTGTAGCAGTTTGTTACATTTTTGTAAACATTATTGCACAAGTAACTAATGAAAGTTTGTTTATTTAAAGATTCTACTACTTGAATTTAGAGAGGAAGGAGGTGTTCCTAGAGTTACTTCTATGAAAGAATCCTATTGGTGTACTTTATGTAAAAGCTACAATGTTTTACATGTCCCCCCCCCCCCCCCCCACTGAAGGTAACATTATAATAACATTGTTACTCTCTGGTGACCACATAGTTCACTCAATCGCTAACAATCCTTGTACATAGTTTGCTACAGCAGACAAGTGTGGGATCAAACGTATACTGGGCATCTAAATAAGCCGATTCAGACTCTACTAGCAAGCACATGTTCATCCCATTGAGCTGTCTTTGGTTGGCAGCACATCTTCCTGTGTAAACAGGGAAGTGTACAGCCGACCACGTAACTGATAAAAGGTACAGGTTGCTGCTCCTTGGCTGTATCTCCTAGAGTTCAGTGTTTTCAGAATTTCCATTTTGTGCCCAAAAGACCCCTATAAATCAGCTCTTTGGTGGAAGGGATATGCAGACAGTAGTATAGAACTCTGCTACCTGGAATCAGGGGAGTGTGACTCAGGAGAATAGTGGAAGGTTGTGCTTAAAGACTGTTGATACCCTTTGAGGGTCATTTCTTTATCCTTAAAGGGAATCTGTCAGCTAGAACTTGCTGTCCCAACTGCAGGCATCATGTTATAGAGCAGGAGGAGCTGAGCAGATTGATATATAGTTTTATGGGGAAAGATTCAGTATGGCCACCTGCAGACGGCCGGGTCGGATCCCGCTGCCAGAATTCTCACAGCGGGATGTGGACCCGTGCCTCTGTAGAGGCCTGCGGCTCACCCACTCCCGGCGTCTTTATTCTCTGCTACGCCAGTTGGCAGCGCAGAGAGGAGCCAGCCCGTCACCACTGACATTTCTGTGAGAGCCTCTGCGAAACTTGCACAGAAATGGAGCATGCCGCGATTAGTTTTCTGCGTGTGATTTCACGCGGACAAATCGCGGCCGTCCGCTTAGGATTGCGTTTTCTAATGCAATCCTATAGAAGCTTCCACGGGCAGAAATTCTGCAGGAAATCCCGTCGTGGAATTTCCGCCCGTGTGCAGGGGACCTATTGGAGTGTGCTTGCACTGTGTGAAGAATGTCAAGTTCCAGGTGGGACCGCAATGGGATGAACAGCCGAATAAGTATAAGAAGTACACTAAGGATTCAACGTCCCCTCTCCTAAAAGCACCAAAACTTTATCTATGGTGCCTATTGGACATGACAGGTTCCCTTTAAAAATGGGCACAACTGACCCAATTGACTTACTGTGTAGTGTTCTTCCTCCTCTGAAATCACACAGGCGCCTCCAACACAGATATGAATCAAGCCTAACTGGAAGTACAATTCTCTATATGCAATACTTTCTTATGTTTGGGTAGATCCAGACAGGATTGGCAATTTCTGCAGTGAATCTGGAGCAAAATTCACGTGTTACATGCAGATTTTGTCTTAGATTTGGCTGTTGATTCGCTGCGGATATAATCCTACTGCAATGCAAAACATTATAGAGGGTAAAACCAGCAGCTTTTTCACACAAGAATGAGCATGCTGTTGAAATGTTGTAGCATGTATGTGTGGATTTCTTCTAGTACATGTGAATGAGGTTATGAGAATCCAGTCCATTTGTATTGTACTGTAAATTGCTGCAGATTTGCACTTTGGAATCCAAACCACAAACCCGCCATGTCGTGACCTATCCTTAAATGACACAAGTTGTTTTTGTCCATTCTGTACCGAAATCTAACGTGTGGCATTGCTCTTAGGATGCTTTCACACGAGCGGAATTATTCTGCATGTCTCCATGTGGATTTTGATGCGGAACTGGTTTAAATCTGCCTGTGATTCCGCATCAAAATCCGCAGTAAGACTAGCAGGCTTTGGTGCATAAATCGCAGCTGTGGATTTCAATGCAGAATACTTTTGCCCCATGTGAAAGCACCCTTGTAATTTCTCAGTCTCGAAATCCCAACATTTCCATTGTATGATACTGAATTGTGGTTTTCTTAAATATACAGGATTATGGCTAATTCTGTACATTTAATACTAATAAGCTATTAAAGGGCTTGTCCAGTTGTAATCTATTGATGGCCTATAACGAGTATATGTCATCCATAGTAGATCAGTGGTGTCTGCTGCCTGGAATCCCTGTTGATGAGATGTTGTCTGGACCAGCGCGCTGATGCACTAAGCTGATTTCTGCAGGAAGCAGACGGCTCTGTTCCGACTGCAGTGGTCAGGCTTGGTATATAACAGGCAAAGTTCACATTCAAGTGAATGGAAACTCTGCATGTAATTCGAAGAGTGGCCACTGCAGTGGTACTGAAGCTGTCTGCTTCCTGCAGAAATCAGCTCAGTGCTTGAGCGTGTTGCCCAAACCTCAGCTGATCTACTATAGATGAGCTATCTTGAGGATAGGCCATCAATAGTTTACAATTGGACAACCCCTTTTAAGGCCAAATGCACACGGCCTGGTCGGATTCCAACTGCGGGATCTTGCAGCGGAATCGGACCCTGTGCCCCAGCATTAACCCCCGCATACGTGTCATATTCTCTTCTCTCTGCACATGTGCAGAGAATGTTGTGCTGACGAGGACGCGGATCCGCAGCAACTCGTTATGGGACAGACTGCTTCCGTTGACTGCAATGGAAGCCGTCCGTGCGGGGCTTGGACTCGAATAAGACTTGCTGTGATTCCCCCCCCCATCCCGCAACCGGAAAATTGCAGTTGATTTTTTTATTTTTTTTTGGCCTTGTGGGCATGGAAAAGTGTTTTTGCTTAGCATGTCTATAGGCAGTATTTGCTGCGGGATCTGGAGGCGAACAAATACACCCGTGTGCATTGGGCCTCAGGCTGTATGCAGACAACAGTATTTGATACCCCTTTCATTTATTGGACCCACTCCTGGTATTGGTATTCAATCTATTTTACTTCTCTCTGTAGCTAGTATTCCAGGTTTTGGCTTCCAAGTATTGATGATAAATACTGACCAACATACCGTGGAGTGAATCAGGTCTTAATTTTAGTCAGCGACTCATCCAAGCCATCATCAAGGCTTTTATCTTCTGTAGTCCTTTCCCTCGCTTGCTGATCCTGCCTTGAGGTTATTAAAAGCACTTCTGAGTAGCTGCAGTGTGAGCACATCTTGCATAACATATGTCGCTGCTAATCTAAGTTGTGAAATAATATAACTTTGCTTTTCTCCGTTACGTGTCAGAATGAGTAATAAATCAGGAATTGTCACAATGACTAATAACGTGGAGCTTTACTGTTCCATGAAAGAGAGAATACCTTCTTCGGGCGTTCGTATTTTTGCATCTGCTTTGAACAGTATTTTTCATAAAGATGTGCAGATAAGGGAGATGGAACAATACCTCTGCAGCGCCACCTATTGGAAGGCAGTATTCCTGCAAATCAATGTCTGACCCTTTTATACAGGTCTTTAAAACAATGATTGGGAATTTCAATGTTTGACACTTTATACAGGTTTTGGAACAATGATTGGGAATTCCCAATCATTGTTCCAAAGACCTGTATAAAGAGCCAGACATTGATTTGCAGGAATGCTGCCATCCAATAGATGGCGCTGCAGAGGTATTGTTCCATCTTTCTTATATGCATATATTTCCCAGAGGAGCATGCATGGCCTTATAAGTCTCCTCACTCACCTTCTAGGTGCTCTGCCTAAGGAGTGATACCCCTCCCGATTCACAAAGATGTGTGACCCCCTATTACAGGGGAGATCATCCAATTTTCCCAGACTCTTGAATGTAAAGTCAGTATGTAGTCATAGTAGAGGGTGTATGAATAAACTTATTAGCTTTGGTTTGGTGTGGAGGAAATACTTGCTGCATTGTGCTAGTCTAATTTGTTTACTGCAATCTCTTTGACAAAGGCTGGAGCCGAATGGCTTCATTCATACTAGAGAAGACATTAGTCACATCTAATGCTATTGAAACTGATGACAGCGAATAGAAACTGATTAGTACCTGAGAAAGGTCAACTTTATGTCTCCTGAGTCTGTAGGAACACCTTCAATGTTTACTTTACCTGTGACCATTTCTGGCAGAGTCTTGTATCGTTGATACAGTATGAATGTGGTTTGACATGTCTCGGGCTATGGCCAATGACATACGTAGCTAAGGATGTATTATTGTTTTTGGTAGGCGCATACTTGGCTGTCTTTGTTCTATATCCCATCCGTCAAAATGAGAAAAAAGTATAGAAGACATCCGTGTACCGAGGTATTACTGTAAAAGTAGCACTAAAATCAACATTTCCTTTAAGGCTTTACATGACTTGTGTCTCAACCACCTCCCAACTTCTTGGCATCTCAAGAAGGTCCCTTTCCTTATTCCATATGAGCTTATAGAAATTTATATTTTTTAATTCTGGAGTGAACCGCAGAGTTCTTGGACTAAAGTAGATTTCAAGACGAAGTAGACATTAGAAGGCAAAAAAAAAAGCTATGTAAACAGTAGCGACGGGCCGGCTCCGCTCTGTGCATGCGCTTGCTGGCCAGCAACCGACGCATAGCAGGAGACGGAAAACCCCGGGAGCAGGTGAGCCGCAGGCCCTTGCAGGGGCATGGGTCTGCATCCCGATGGTATAAAAGAAATTTCCCAAAGTTTTAGTTAACTTTGGGACATTTCTTTTGATACCACGGACGTGTAATACGCAAATTTTGAACAAAATCTGAGATATAAAGGTGGGGAGCATTAGACCACTTGACATGGAATGACTCCCAATTACCAAGTCATATACTTATCTCATGGAGATCTGCCGTATGGGTGGAAGTAGCTTGGCATGAAATTAAGGTGCTTTTACATGGAGTGATAATCGTTCGGACTCCTGCGATCCAGCGAGAATCTGAACAATTCTTATGCACTGTAAATACATCTGGTGACTAATTAATGAATGAAAAGTCATTCACTTCTCATTTGCCGTTCAGTTTCTGCATGTAGAAAACCGAATGATACATTGTTCCGTGTAAACAGGCAGTCGGTCACTTATGAATGACTGCCTGTTACTGTGAATGGAGGCAGGCTGGAACGATCCCTGTCCACTCCGTCTAAGTCAGTGATACTCGTGCCTGTCTAAAAGCACTGAAACGATTATTGCTTGGACAACCTGTCGGGCATCTGTTGCCCCGACAGATTGTCCTATGTAAAAGCTTACTCTTTAAGATGGTTTCACATAACCGTTTATATTTCTAGTGTGTTTCATGCATCTTTCTTGGCTGATAATGCTGGGGCCAGATGTGACGTTAAAGTCCACAGTGAGGTACAAAACCTGTTATATACAATGCATTTTTTGTAACTTTTCTTTTAGGGAAGTGGGTTTTTTTTGGGGGGGGGGGCTGTTTTTTCAAATTGTACATGCTAAAGGTATGGTGTTTTTTCTAGTAGTCTTCTTACGGGCTTCTCTGCAGGACTTGTAAAAATTGTAATAAAAAAAAGTCAGTCACTGAAGTTAGTTTGTAAAATATGCAATTAGAGATGAGCGAGCACGCTCGGTTAGGGCAGTTACTCGAGCGAACATCGCTCTTCCCGATTAACTGCATACTCGACCGAGAAAATTCGGTTGGGGGAGTGAGCGGGGGTGGTGGGGAGAGAGATCTCTCTCACTCTCCCCCACCTCTGAATTTTCTTGGACAAGTATGCAGTTACTCGAGAAGAGCGATGTTCGCTCGAGTAACTGCCTTAACCGAGCGTGCTCGCTCATCTCTATATGCAATATAAGAAGTGTACAATTTTGTGGGGGTTTTTTCCCCCCAAAACAACCTGTGGAGCGGTGTGACACTGCTTTGGAAGAATGCAGTCAAGTGTTTCTAGTTTTGTGAGAGTGGCTTTTTAAGGTGTTTCTTGTTTTGTTCGAGCCTTAAAACCCTTGTATGGTTTGATTGTTATGTCTGTATCTTTACAGAGATGCATTTAACCAGCAGAGATTCTGCATTGATCCCTACCTGTATGACCAATGAGAAATGTATTAAAGAATTGCTTTAGACATTCCAGTCGCATATAACCTGCTCTGAGAGTATACAGAACAGGGTAGATCAGTGACATGTGGCCAAAACATTGAAGTCAAGCAAGTTAAACGACTAACATGCAGCAAAACTTGCTATAATCCCAGGCACAGAGCTTAGCTATGTCACACATAGGTTTAAAGGAAACCGGTCGCCATATTTTCACCTAGTAAATACCCTATACTATTCAAACAGTGATGTAATGTGCACAGAGAGTAGGGCGGTGTTTGGGGTACGCAGGCAGCCTAAGATGATCTGGCCAGCCCACCATGGACCAATCCCATGGATTGGTCTGGCATGCCTACCAGACCGATCACTGGTAATATGCATGTTGCATGGAAAAACTAAAACCCTTGATTTTACAGGTATGCTCGGCATAGGATGGTTGACAAAGTAACTATGTAAATGCCCATTACATCACTTCTTAAACAGTATAGGGGGGTTTAATAGGTGAAAATATGGTGACAGGTTCCCTTTAACCCCTTAGAGCCCTTTGTCTGAAGGACATATGCAGTAGGTTTCCTCCAGAGTAGTTTATCCTTAATCTGTTCATCATCAAATCCTGTGACCTCCTCTGTTTGAATTGAAACGCCTTTGCTGAGTCTAGTAGTATTTTGCAGGTCTGTGTGTTCATACATTCTCTCAGATCTACTCTTCTCACTAGTATGGTAGTAACCTCTTTCTCCCTTGTCTTCTGGGCATAGGTTCTGATAGTAGAGCAATGCTTATTTCAAATGCAATTTCAACACATAATCTGCCCAATGTAGGACATTTGATCTTGTATAACCTGTTCTGACTGTCGAACATGTAAAAGCTTCTTATATTAATTGCTAACTTTTGTTGGATGGCTTATTGTGGGACCCTTAAGCTAGGGTCACACTGGGCGGATTCACGCCGGAAATCTTGCGGTTTGGCCGCAGCAAAAACCGTGAGATTTCCACCGGGAGAAGCGCCGCGGAAAAACCCGCGGCGGCTTTGAAGCGGGCCCGGCTGCTCGCTCTTCCACTGCGGCTGGCGCTCCCATAGAGGTGAGCGCGGCCGCAGCAAAAAGAATGGACATGCTGCGATCGGCAAAGCCGTGCCGCAGCCGCGGTTTTGTCCGGATTAACTGCAGCGGATTGGCCGCCCCGTGTGGACGAGATTTCTGAGAAATCTCGTCCACATGGCTGGCTAATCCTGAGATTAGCGGCCGCAGGCGGATTTGCCGTGCGGAAATTCCGGACGGAATTTCCGCGGCAAATCTGCCTTGTGTGAAACCAGCCTTAGATGTACGATCCTGGCATGAGACGCATGCATACGTCCCTTCTCTCTGTGTAGAAAAGTTTTTCTTCATCTTGCCAGACATACAATCGGCTAGAACCAATTCACTAAATGATTTACCCTCCTGCTGTGCACCCCTAGGGGGTTCTCGAAATACATACTTACTGCCACCCTGCCTTATACTTCAATACTACCTAGTAGTTTTTCTAAGCTTTTTGGCCTGGCAGTCAGAAGTTGAAATAAGCAGAGGCTGAATTATCTGCCATGTGGGGGTTTTTTTCTGTCAAAGGTTTCTATTAGACAGAACAATTATTCTTCAAACGAGCAAAAGTGAACGATAATCATTTGGTCTAAACGAGAACTGGCTGACCGAATGAGAATTGTTCGCTTCTCACTCGTCGTTCATTTTATACAGGCATAAAAATCATCGTTAACTTATTCACTTCTAGTTCAGTTTAAACAGCGACCTTCAGTGTTTTACATAGGAATGTGAAACCCCCGATCGAGTCTCGTTTTGAACGAGTCAACGATGTATCTGCCTGTCTAAACAGGCTGCCCGAGAGCGAGCAAGCTGGCCATTAATGTCACTCGCTCGTTCAATCATGCAAACAAAAATTGTCTGGTGTAAAAACTCCCTAAAAAGTGGTAGATCAGTGACCTGTGCCAAAACAGTGAAGTCATTTGGTCTTAGGCCAGCGTCACACAGACTAAGGCCTCGTTCACACAAGCGCTGTTTTAGTACTCAAATAGCCGTGCTAAAAAAAAAATCACATCTCGCTCGTGCAAAAATCACGTGAATGGGTGAGTTCCAGCTATTAAGTCCTGAGCCTAATTAGCAGTGAAATTGCCCGTTCACACAATCGTGAGCTGTGGGGTGTGTGTGTTAATCTCTTTTTTTTTTTTTTTCTGTGCAATTGCGATGTGCACCAAAAAATATGTGCACAAGTGAAGGAACCCATAGAAATGAATTAAAATCATTGTGTATTGTGCACGCAAATACATCCCTGTGAAGCCGGCCTTATGGGTGAGCATTTGTGATACCTGTTAATATACAGTTAGAATACAAGAAGACCCTGCATCATAGATCAGACTATAGGAGGAAGTTCTTAATATAATTTCCTAGAATTACTGTCTGCTGCGGCAGTGACCTAGTAATGCCATGTGAAGCTGAAATGGAAACTTTCCCATAGAATAAAGTTGGCAGGAAATAAGAACGTTTTAAGTTTGACCATATGAGGGGACTCCTACATTTCCAGGAGGGATAACAGAGTAATGTCAGTCTAAGAAACAATGGTCCCGAAATTATTTGATGAGACATGCAAGTATTTACTAAAACAGAAATGTCAGGAATGGTCTTCTTTAAGTGACTTTTCACCCATTCTTCTGACTCCTCTCCGGACTGAGGATCACCACCTGAATATCCATTTTGCAGTAGTATGAATGCCGGACGCTAAAAGGGTTTTCCTGGCATCGCTGGCTGTCAGTGCTGGACTACACCGGGGTCAAAGCAGAAGCCGCTGCACCTGACCCTGTGTAGTGGCCGACGCTCATAACTGCAGGGACGGCACTCATTGAGTTAGAGTAGAGCCCGACACTGATGGCCAACGCTGCCTAGAAACAACCCCACCTCCTTAAATTACTTTTATACTGTTATGGTGAATAGATTATATTTGATGGTTATACTGTCATCTGAAGTCTTGCTGTACCATCATTGCTCTGACATCTACAGCGTGGATACTGTAATATACATACACATAACATTGAAGCTCTGTAATATTTGAGTCTATTATATGAAGATATTCTCCATTCTCCTCTATTATAAGGCTGGATCCCACCATTTATAATCTGAGAGGGTCTTCGCTGACCACTTCCCCAGACAATGAGCTCTGTACAGGTCACAGAGCATGCCCAAAACACACTCTTGTAGAAGTCAATTAACATCTTGGATAAGTCTGTTACTCGAGCGAGCCTTGCTCTTCTCGAGTAACTGCATTCTTGTCCGAGCGTGCTGGGGAGTGGGGGGGGGGGGGCAGAGTCCCCCCACCCCCCACTCACCTCGAGCAACTGACTTATCCGAGCGTGCTCGCTCATCTCTAATTTACAGCTTCCTAATATCCATGTGGTTGCGGTAAGCATATCTCTCAATGCCGTCAACAGTGCAAGATGGCAGCTCCCATAGTCATGTGCAGAAACAGAATAATCAACTATACAGTCAGAAAATAAAAACAGATTAAAATCACATGGCGAACCACTTTCCATTGTTCTTAGTCAAAAAAAAGTGTGTGTATGGATGCGGGAATCTGAACGATTTATCGACCCATGTAAAAGGGCCCTTGGTGGGTACTAAGCATGCCACATGGAGCTTTATGACTCATGTCCACGAATGTGTCAGTAAAGCTCTTTTATAAGCATCGGCTCTGCCGGCAGAGACTGCATATGGCTGCGAGTGCACTGCGCGCGGCCACGTATCACATGGTCATACACAGTGCGACCTTTTTTTTTGTTTTATTGTTAAATTCCCCACTCAGTCCTTCACTCGTAGTGAAGTTGCGTATGAAAACACCACCTATATGCAATATATTGCTTATGGACAGCGTTTCATACTCTGCCTATACCAATATATAGGGCTCACGCTGCATGGTACATCGAGAAATGGAGCATGCTGCAATCTATTTCTCAAGCGTATCGATGCACGTTGTCTACGCGCACATGTGCATGGATCAATGAAAGTCTTTGCAGCGTAATAGCCAAAAAGCCGCTCTCCAATGTTTTCTTCTTGGATCCCGGTTATAAGGAAATGAACCTTCATTAAGACAACACCTTGGCTTGTTGCAATGTGATCAGACAGCCGTGGGGCACAGGATGCCTGCTTTATCCCTATGAGGCTGACCTGTCCTCGGAGCAGACATTGGGGAGTGCAGCGCCAAGTTCTAGATTCTTGGTTGTTATAGTCACCATGAAATTATACCGAATTAACTAAAGCTTTATCTAGCGCATTATGGAAAAACAGGTCTGATGTTCTTAGCAGGATTGTACTTGGTGGAGGATTACATAAGGGAATATGGCTTATCACACTATCTGAGTCATATCTGAAGAATTCCACCAGGATTACACTACAGATCATTGTTTTCAAAACCCCACATAAAATGACATTTTTTGGAAATGAATAAAATAAGCTAATTTGTAATGAATATGGATTTATTTAGGCAAATCCTGTGATCGGAGTGGATACTTTGCTGAGGGGAAAATTTAAAGGGCCACTCTGGTGAAATTAGTTGTTTTTTTTAATTATTATTCATGATGTAGCTAGCCCGCACTTGGTTATTCTACCTGAAACCTCCTTTTCAGGTAGATCATGTGACCTCATTCTGACCACCTGAGATTGATTTGGCTTTATGCTCTCTCAAATCCGTTTTTCAGTTGCCAGAATTCCAATGTGATATTACATGAACTGTATTACACAGGCTCTTCATAGGGGAGGGACAAACTTCTATCTCAGTTACTGCTGATGATTAGATGCTCCTGCCACACAGTTATAATGAAAACTATGGCCGCTCATTCTCCTGGCTGTATAATTATGGTGTGCCGTATATTTTGGTAACTATAGAATACAGAAGGTAATGGTAGTGTCCTCCCTGCAGGTAGAGATGGTATTTGCTCCAGCCGGTCATAGAAAAAACTGAGCATGGAGAAATCGAACCATCAATATGGTGTATTATGAGCATCAAACAGGAAGCTGCACTGCATGGAAATGACTGCAATATACATAGAGTGTGACAGACAGTCAGGTGAGAGGGGGGCAGGGTTGGAAAAAATGTTTTTTTCCCAGAGTGTCCCTTTCAGAAAAACGATTGTGTATGAGTACAAAATATATTTAATTGCCTTATTTGTGATGTATTGAAATGAATGAGCTGCATTGTAGGTCTGCTGTTTTTACACTCTGTGTCGGCAATTTTTGGCAGTCATTCATAAGCGATCGACTGCCGGTTTACAGAAAATGATAAGTCAAGTTTCTGCATGCAGAAACTTAACGACGCACGAGAAGTGAATGATTGATTTCTTGTCCGTCATTCAGTTGCTGCATGCATTTGCACTGAACGATAATCGTTTTGATTCTCGCTGGATCGCTTACTGCCTCCAATCACTTGTGAAGTAGCGATCCTCCAGCGCGGCTCTCAGGCAGGTTAAAGGCTTGGCAAGTGTTTCCCCTTGTTTTCAATGGGAAACCTTGCATTGTGCTCGCATACACATCACATGGTGTGCAATGTGTTTTGCTGTCCCATTGTAAACAATAGACAATGTGTTCCGGGAAACGCTAAGACATGCAGCAAACTATTTTTTTCCAGCACTATGATCCGGTGCAGGAAAACATCGCTCATGTATATGACTCCAATCAAAATAATGGGGTTCATATTTGAGTCCCACAACGCACAAATCTTTAACCACGTGAGACTGGCCTAAGGCATAGTTCACACATTATAAAATGAAACAAAACCATGTCAGAGCCTAAGATTTTAGTAATGCCTTAAAGGGGTTGTCTCGCGAAAGCAAGTGGGGTTCAGCACGTCTGTATGGCCATATTAATGCACTTTATAATATACATCGTGCATTAAATATGAGCCATACAGAAGTTATTCACTTACCTTCCCTGCGCTGGCGTCCTTGTCTCCATGGCTCCGTCTAACTTCAGCGTCTAATCGCCCGATTAGACGCTCTTGCACAGAAGGGTCTTCTGCCTTCGGCTCGGCAGCAGCGGCGTTCTGGCTCCGCCCCCTTCTACGCATCATTGCGTAGCTCCGCCCCATGACGTGTGCCGATTCCAGCCTCCTGATTGACTGGATTCGGCAAACGTGACGGGGCGGAGCTACGTGATGACGCGTAGAAGGGGGCGGAGCCAGAACGCCGCTGCTGCTGAGCTGAAGGCAGAAGACCCTTCTGCGCAAGAGCGTCTAATCGGGCGATTAGACGCTGAAGTTAGACGGAGCCATGGAGACAAGGACGCCAGCGCAGGGAAGGTAAGTGAATAACTTCTGTATGGCTCATATTTAATGCACGATGTATATTACAAAGTGCATTAATATGGCCATACAGAAGTGCTGAACCCCACTTGCTTTCGCGAGACAACCCCTTTAAGGCCCATTTAGACACAAGATTCTCGCTCAAAATTCGCTCAAAGCCATTTTTCGAGCAATAACTGCTGTATAAATGCACGGACATCGTGCAATTTTCATGGACGATTCGTTCCTCGCTGCATTCTAGTTTTCTAGAATTGAGCAATGCACTCTTATCAGTGGTGCAGTAAGATTCTTTCAGCTCGTGTCCTCCTGGTAGATCACAGCTGTAAGTCCTGCATAGCTCTGTAGTAGCTAATTAGGTACTATAGACTATGCAAAGATGATCGCTCACAACTGTCACTCAAACTGTCGTTTAAGTGATTTTTGAGCGATCATCTTTCAGTGTAAATGGGGTCTTGATGATGATCAATCAGCATTGTGGGGACGGTCTCACATGACCGGATTTGAATTGTGGATTCTGTGATCGGCATCTGTGTGGACGATCCATGGTAAAACGTGGGCATTGAAAGGCATGCATTTTTGAATTTTCCTTCACACTCACGGATACGAATTGCGTGAAAAAAAAAAAAATTACAGCAAGCTCTATCTTACTGCGGAATCCGTGTGGCCTACGGCCTGCAGCAGGAATTAGAAGCAAACAAACAGGATTAACCTGTACTGTACATGACCACCGGTGAGCTTCCCCAATCATATGCCATACAGTAACGTTCCGTATGCAGGGTCACTGGCCGGGCTCACTGCCGGAATCCGCTGCGGACCTCCCACATGCAGAATCTGACCCGTTCATGTGAGCCCGACCTCACTATGACTATGTCCAGCGTAAATGAAGTAGTCCTTCTGTGTGAGCTCATGCTAGGACTGTGATATTAAGCGTTTGCCTTGTTGGACACACACAAGATTCAACTGTGAGGCTTAATTGCAGGAAACTAGAAGAGAAAACACGATTATATTCCTGAACGTTGCTGTAGGATAATGTTCCATTAGTATCATTTACTGTTTTCTTTCAAACTCTGGTGGGAAAACATGGAGCCAGACGAGCCATTTGGCCTTATGCGCTGTGAATAAGGGAATTGTCGCTCCATCAGTGTTGTCTTGTTTTGTTTTTTTTCATTGATTTACACTTAAGAAAATGCAGATTTGATGTGTTGTAGTATTTTCCAAATATAGATGAAACCCATCAGATATTTCAAGAGAGTATATTAGCAGATAACGTAGTTAGAGAAAGCCATGCCCCAGCGTATACATGGAAATAACATATTCTGGCTGAGACATTCAGGTAATTTTAAATGTTTTTGGATTTCTTTTAGCTCTTTTCATAAATAACTGTTTGCCAAGATGGAATTTTTAAAGTAGGATATTCTCAGCATGTGAATCACTACAGACACTGCTGGCAATGGGTAGAGAAAAAAATTCAATGAGGTATTGAAAAGTAATACAATCATTTAAGCTTAAAGGGTCTATTTAGACGAGCCGATTTGCGTTTGAATGAGCGAATGACATCACCGCTTGTTTACTCTTGGCTCATTCAAACGAGAATCGTTCAGGCCCTGTATTAGCGAATACAAGGACTGAAAAATTGCTGTTTAAACGAAACGAACCAACGAGAGAGACTGAGACTGAGGGCTCTTTCCCATGAACGTATACTGGCCGTCTGTTTTCACGGCCGGTCGATATGCGCTACATTGATTTGTGCGACCGTTCACCAGTTTTATCTCTCTCAAAGTTTGTGCGCCCGTTCATACGGCATGGGTCCCGGCACATATACGCTGAGACTATCATGCCGTCGCCCCTTTCCCCTCCATCCCCATCGCAGGCTCACCTCTGCTCTCCTCCCCACTCGTTCTTTGCAATGGGAGGAGGCAGGGTGGAGCTAAGTGCTGGCCCATCCCAACTCCTCCCATTGATGGCTATGGGCAACGGGCGGGGAGAGGGTGGTAGCTTGGCTCTGCCCCTTTTCCACGGCCAGCAATGGGAGGAGACTGGACGGCGCTTAGCGCTGCTCCCATTCCGCCCCCTCCCATTGCAAAGAACGAGCGGGGAGCAGAGGGAGTTTAGCAGCCACACATAAGCTGCTAAACTCATAGCAACCCATGCAGCGGCCAACGTATGCATCAGATGACAGCGTATATCAGCCGGCCGTGAAAATGGCCAGCCGATACTATATTCACTTGTGAGAAAGAGGACTGAGAATGAGACTAATCTTTAGCAGGATGGCGCATAACTTGTAGAAGATCTACAACCATGAATAACGATTTGTCTGTTTTTACTAGGGAGATTTACTACCAGCTGGGAAATAACGGGCCGGAAAATACAATACTTGGTCTGTAAATGGTCCGTCTATCAGCAACCTATTCCCAACCTATGAGATTCTGTTAGAAATCACCAGCTGTCTACACGCAGCTGTCACATTAACCTGGCAATGTCAGAGCGGTACGTTTTGTGCTCTCTACATGTATGTCAGCACTGCCATTCTGGAGTCCAAATGAAAAATGTATCAACACCATTGAGCATTCTGAAATTGCTTTTTTTGGTTCAAGACCTTTTCATGTTAGACCTTATTGTAACATCATTGTTGTCAAATAGGAGTCTAGTAATAACAAAAAGATACAAAAGTAACAAAATTGTTGCTCAGGGATTGTATGACAACTTAAATAGTTTGGGATGACTTTTTTTTTAACTGTAGCTGCAAATGTGTTAAAATAACAAAAACAGCAATACTTAACTATCCTCCTCTCTGGCAATCCGGCCGAAAGCCCCACAATCCTCCAAGTCTTTGGTTTAGGAATGGCAGCCACTTGACTGCTGCAGCCTATCGGAGACTGCAGCACACTTGCTGTTCTCCTGGCATTGCAGCTCAGATACTGGGAGCCATGATGCCTGGAGAATCTTCTACAGAATGAATTCTAAAGCATGCACAGGCAGTAGAGATGAGCGAGTATACTCGCTAAGGCACATTACTCGAGCGAGTAGTGCCTTAGCTGAGTATCTCCCCGCTCGTCTCTAAAGATTTGGGGGCCAGCGCCGGTGACAGGTGAGTTGCGGCTGGGAGCGGGAGGGAGAGATCTCCCCTCCGTTCCTCCCCGCTGTCCCCCGCCGCTTCCCTGCCCCCCGAATCTTTAGAGACGAGCGGGGAGATACTCGGCTAAGGCACTACTCGCTCGAGTAATGTGCCTTAGCGAGTATACTCGCTCATCTCTACCAGGCAGCTTTTCAGGGCATTTGCCTCTCATCATTGTGCAGTAGGTTTGCTGGCTTGGCCAGGTGGGAGGCCTTTGTGGGTCTGGAAGGGTATAGTTTTTTCTTAGGGAGAGGACATAGGGGGGAGACCTTTATAAGGCTAACTATGTGCCCTGTGAAATTTATGCAAATGGAAAGATTAAACAATGGCTTATATTCCCAGTCATTGTTACAAGGCTTGTTGAAAGTCTGACATTGATTTGCTGGAATTCTGCCTTCCAATAGGTGGCGCTGTAGAGACGTTGTTTCATATTCTCATTTGCATACATTTCCTACAGGAGCATGGATGGCCTTATAAGTCTCTTCACACCTTCCTGACTCTTAAGTGACTGAAAAATGACCCTAAAAAAATACTGTACAGAGTTAGAAGGCATAAGAGCTGCACCTCGTACAAACAAGCTTGAAGTAGCTGCACATGCATTACTTTAGATTTTTTACATAAAAAAATTCCTCTCAAGATGTTACCTTTTTTCACCTTTTTGCTAGCATGTTAATCGGTTGTGTCATTATGATATAATTACCTAACCGAACCTCATTCATAATCCACTTGAAATGAAAATGAGATTTGGCTTTATTCCAGATGCAGTGAATACCTGGCCTCTCCCATATGTTAATAAAGTTTAAATACATAGTTGTCTCAATTACAGGCATTAAACTGTCTAAAAATACAACACAGTAAGTTTCTGCTTGGAGTCCATCCATAAGCATCGGTACATGTATAGTATTGGTTTATAGAATTTAGCACCTGATGATCAAATAAAGATCTCATCGAGGGACTGATTCATCCTGCAAAAGATAAGGCCCAATCAGACACAACTATTATCGCTCAAAATTTGCTCAAAAGCCATCTTTTGAGCGATAATCGATGCGTCTTAATGCGTGGTTATTGTGCACTGTTCGTTCATCGCTCATTTCTAGCCAGCTAGAAATAAGTGATGAGCCTTATCACTGCTGCATGCTGATATCTCAGCAAGCGGCGCTGATAGTATTCTTTTAGCTGGTACCCCACTGGCAGTTCTCTGCGGGACACCAGCTGAAAGCGTTGAGAACAATGCGTCTGCATATACAAAACAGCTGCATTGTTCTCTGAGCTATCATGGTGGTATCCCACTCCACCTGCATTAACTCTTAGGTGGCTAATTAGCTGGAATCATGTAAAGATGATCACTCAAAACTGTCACTCACTGTCATTTAAGCGATCCTCACTCCGTGTAAATGGGCCTGTAGTCTTTCAGGACAATGCTCCCTTGAAAAAAAGTAGATGTCTCTCTAGTATTGGCCAAACGGCTGTAATGTGTTGTGCCCATGGCTATTCCATTACACCAAAGTGTTCCATGATCTCCATGCAAATATGATTGTAGTTTTGAGACCCATATAGAAAAATAGGAAATCATTGCTTGTCAGATTTTTGATTATTAGTAAATTGTTTCCTTTTCTTCTTTTATAGGTGATTTTATATAAAATTTGTTGTCCCTAAAGCTGCCCCAATGGATGCTATTGAGACTGCAGTCATTGAAGTACATAAAGAAGCTCCACACAGCGAGACCTCAAATGGCTTTTCAAGATCTGCGTCCTCAAATAGTGAAGACAACAAAAATGTTAAGACTAAACCCAAAGGTTTAACCAATGGTCTACGGAAAGGAGCAAAGAAGTATCCGGACTACATTCAGATCAGTTTGCCAGAAGACTCTCAAAATAAATATCCTCTAGAATGGTGGAAAACTGGCATTGCATTTGTCTATGCGCTCTTCAATATGGTCCTCACCACAGTTATGATCACAGTAGTTCATGAAAGGGTTCCCCCTAAAGAAGTGAACCCACCCTTACCGGACAAGTTCTTTGACTACATTGATCGGATAACGTGGGCATTTTCTATCTCTGAGATAAATGGAATGATTTTGGTTGGAATATGGTTCATCCAGTGGATTTTCCTCAGATATAAGTAAGTAGTTGTGCTTAATTGCCTAAAAAATGGTGCATTCTTAAAATAAAGTCCAGATATTTTTATATAGTTTTTGCTGGGAGGCAGGTTTATGGAAATGCAGACTGTTCAAGGGAATATTAAAGGGTTGTGGTTCTGCCGCCTGTTAGGTCACAACTAGAGATGACCGAGCACGCTCGGATAAGTCAGTTACTCGAGTGAGCCTCGCTCTGCTCGAGTAACTGCATTCTTGTCCGAGCGTGCTCGGGGGGGCAACGGGGTTGAGCAGGGGGTAGCAAGGGGGAGAGAGAGAGATTTCTCTCACTCTCTCCCCAACTATCTCACCCCCCCCCCCCGACAACACTCGGACAAGAATGCAGTTACTCGAGAAGAGCGAGGCTGACTTATCTGTAGCTGACTTATCCGAGCGTGCTTGCTTATCTCCAGTCACAACCTAATAGAACTAGTTTACAAAGGCATCATTTAGGCCCCCTTCACCTGAGCATATGCGTATTTGCCCACGCATGAGCGGAACGAATTATGTTTTGGTTTTTTTTGTGTGCACGCATCTGCATATCTTACTTTGCTTTTGCGTCTACAAAGCATTAAATTGTACCATTGAAAAATACAAGTCGTCCCACAAAAAAACAAGTCCTCATACTGCTATGTTGATGGCTAAACAAAGGAGTTACGAATTTTTAAAAGGGAGGAGAGGAAAAAATGAAAGGGGGGGGCGTCATTAAGGGGCTAACCACGCATACGGTTACCGATATATATTCAGGAAACTGATAGTATAGGGCTCTTGTCTGCTGTTTATAGAGCATGTAGTATGTGCCCCTATGTGATGATTAAAGTAGCATTTTAGAGAATGATTTACTATATATGGCTTTAAGAAATAGATGTAAGCTCATTTCACATGATGCTCCTATCATAATGAGCACTAATAAATAGAAAGTTCTGTAATACTATGTCAATGCTAATATAAAACTAAAGCTCCATATTAAATAGTACAGTTGGAGCAGCTCAGATGTACAGTTGGAGCAGCTCAGACATCTATCTTTAGTAGGGCCATCATATTTTCTTCTAGCATTTCCTCATGCCGGTATATACTTCCCATAATAAGCATGTCGCAGCTAACAAGTCTATCTCTTCCTTTTGTTTCCAGATCAATTATCGGCCGCCGGTACTTTTTTATTATTGGGACCTTGTACTTGTACAGATGTATTACAATGTATGTTACAACCCTCCCTGTGCCCGGAATGCACTTCCAATGTGCCCCAAAGGTAAGCATTGGAGGTCTTCGACTTCTTTTACCCTCCAAATGTCAGCTGGTAAAGAGCTGCTAAACTAATCGACATGAATTATCCTTACAATGGAAGAAAAGTTTTTCTGGAAGAGATCCTAATTTGTAAAATGGGCTATTCTTCTTTTCAGAAATACATTTTCTTTTTCCCATTACATGTTCTTGAGTCATTTTGCCATAATAGAAGTTATTCAGCTGAAACTATTTGCTTGCTAAATCCCCGTCGGCTCAGTTGGTGTGCTTCGCTAACCGTGGCGGTGTCCATCTATCTCTGCCAGGGTCTAGTATAGAGGCACGTCTTTCGATGTAGAAATGAAACCATACAATACTCTGGGAGTTTGTGTCAATTAGAACATTGACTGGATATCTGAAAATGCTTTTTGATAAGTTGCCTATCGGTTTTTCGAGCTGAGAATGTGTTTTGGTTGTTGAACGGTAACAGGATGAATTTACACAGTACGGCCACCATATGACCTTACAATGCGAATGCACTCTTAATTCCAGATTTATTCAGTTTGTGTAGAATATATGTCAAGAATCTCCGATCCAGTGTAGAAAAATATTTTGTTACCGTTTTTTGTCTAACTTTGGGTTATTTTCTATTGATATCAACGGAACGTTATTCTTGCACTATTGTTCATCCCTGATCTTGGTCGAACGTCAGTTGAGCTCCCTGTGTCTGACCTGCACCTACCTTTGATTTGATTTGCTCAGTCCAGCTTGTAGAGTAATGAGGTAAATAACATGTTTGAACCTAAAAAAAAAGACTAGTTGGAATGAGGCGACTGAACAGCATTTGTCTACATTGTACACAATGGGAGGCGGATGGCACTTGAAGGTGGTGGTTCTGCTTGCCTCTTCAATGATTGTGACTCACTGGTTAGCACTTTTGCCTTGCAATGCTGGGTCCTAGGTTCAAATCTCATCAAAGGCAACATCAACTTTGAAAAACTCCATACAGCCAGATTCCTTGGTCGGATTAGAACTTCAGCACTGCAAGGCAGCAATGCTACCAACTGAGCCACCAAATCTGTTGTTTCATTGAGAGAGAAATAGAAGAGCAAAGAGAACATAAAAAGCCAATACAGACATTACCCTTGATCAGACTTAAAGCAACAACTCCACCAAGGCAGCCTATTTTCTTTTAGTAACGGGGCTACTTTTCTATGGCTCACCCCATAGCAGTAAGAACACTACAGTTGGGGCTCTTTTACTGTATTGCGCTGCATGTGGTCACATGTTGCAAGCTTTGTTTTGTTTTTTATTATACCTTTTTCCCTTTTTTTTCTATTTTAGTTGAATGGAGATTCATACGCCAAAGCACAAAGGATTTTACGATTACTAACTGGAGGCGGACTGACGATAACAGGATCTCATATCTTATGTGGAGACTTTCTGTATAGCGGTCACACTGTCATTCTGACGCTAACCTACCTATTCATCAAAGAATGTAAGTTGCTACATACCTTAGTAGTAATGCAGGTTTTTTTTCACTGTCGGAGGTCCTGTAACACATTGCAGCCACCTGCTAACTTATACTAGTCTCATTACCGCCATGTTTTCAGGACCTGAACAGCAGGTCTTACTTGATGATTATCTTCATTCCAAGACCTCAGCAGTATGCAGTCAGTTCATGAAGTTGGGTTAAAAATGTCTGGGTCAGTTGGGGAATACACAGCGAAGAGGATATTTCTGAAACAAACTGTATCTGCTGCTTACAGCAACCAATCACAGCTCGGCTTTCATTCCTAATTGGTTTTCGTGAAAAAATGAAGGCTGCGCTGTGATTGGTTGCTACAAAGTTTAGCTTTTCCTTGACAATTTTTATAAATCTGCTGTGTCTGAACTAGTATGGACTTTACAATTCAGCCTTTACATCTATGAGCAGTCCACCCTTACTAACATAGTAACCTAGTATGCTAGGCTTAAAAAAGACAACTGTTCAGCCAGTTTCTACCCTCCCTTGTGGATCCAGAGGAAGGCAAAAAAAAACAATGAGGCAGAGGACAATTTGCCCCACTTGGGGAAGGAAGCGGGGGTGGGGGAAGGCAGTGACTGAACGATCAGTAATAAATCATTGCATTGTATCTGACCGCATCTTTCATACAGACCTAAAGATTGTTTGCTGCAAATCTTTTGGTATAAACAGGCCTTGTATTGATTTGCGGAATAGAAAGTAATGGCAGAAGGGTTGACCAGAGTCGCGGTTATGATCAAAACTAACCAATTGTTCAGTGTAAATGTATGCTGAATGAATGATATACGGTCACTACTTCGCCGTTAGTTTATATACTTGTTTTAATTTATCTTGCAATGTAAAAGGGTCTTAAAGTGACCCTCCAGTTTTGGGGAAAAAATTTTGTCTTCGGACCGAAGGTTAGTTGGTGGTATATTGCCTACAGTTGTTTTTCTCTCCGACCCACCAGTTTCAGGCTCTGCTTTCAGCTGTGTAAGATGGCTGTAACAATTTTCTATCTAGCTAATGCACACTCTCTGATTGGCCAGCACTGATCACATGAGCAGCTGTGACCAATCAGAGCAGGTTTAGTGAACTATCAATGCACTGTGGGGATTGGGTAGTCTGAAGATTGTCAGCCAACTTGGATGAGTGAAAACAGAACCCAGGGATGGCAAGGAAGAACTGCAGGTAATATAACCCCTCCAGACTTTTGTCCTGAAACGGAAGGTCACTTAAAAAGTGCAAAAATGAGTCTGTAAGAGCTAGATAAATCTTGAGAGATAGGTAGCTAGTAGAGATGAGTGAGTATACTCACTAAAGGCAATTGCTCAAGCAAGCATTGCTGTACCTGTACCAGTGCCTGCCCGCTCGAGACTGAAGGTTCAGGTGCCGGTGGCGGGCAGGGAGCTGTGGGGGAGATCGGGGAGGAACGGAGGGGAGATCTCTCTCTCCCCCCCGCTCCCTCCTGCTGACTGCCGCTACTCTCCGCTCCCCCGCGCCGGCACCCGAACCTTCAGTCTCGAGCGGGCAGGTACTCGCTAAAGGCAATGCTCGCTCGAGCAATTGCCTTTAGCGAGTATACTCTCTCATCTCTAGTAGCTAATGAAACTACAAATTGCTTGTCTGACTTTTTAAGTTATCTACTGATGTTTATGGGCACACTTACCTGGCTACTGAAAACAAAATTAAATTTGATGCCCGGAGGGTCTAATGGCTCCCAACATCTACAGTATTTTGAACATCTATTGTCTATATATTCGTAGATGAGCTTAACCCCCAAAAGCGCCTCGAGCGATGTTTTGCTTGATAGTGTATCCATTGCCTGTATTTCTATATCATCTGTCTGGTGTAGCGCTGTTCCAGGCAATAAGCCCATCTCCAGATATTGGGCATAGGAAGCAGGACGTATTGATACATCCATTAGGCAGTGCGCTGACTCTCTGGGTCTGGCACATCAGTGCCCGGTGTAATTGCTACATTGTAGGGCACACATTAGCCGGCAAGCCCTTTCATGAACCGGTGCTAATGATTATGAGGCTGTAGTGCTCGCAGGAATGATTGTATCTGATTTCTTTCAAAATGCTATATCTGAAAACCAGAACACCATTTATGCAGCATCCTGTCCCATTAGATGAATATTAGCTTGCCAGCCAAGTCACTTATCACGACTATGAAATTCAGGATGTAAAATGAGGTAATGATTTCTTTTTATAGGCACATGTTCTCTGCAAGAAGATGAAGCGATGTCTCATGATTGCAATATTTTCTGCCTAAGGTGTAAACTTTCCGTTTTTTGTTTTTTTTTAATCTTTAAGAAAAAAAAAAAAGTCAACTGCATCAAAGTACATAATTTCTGACGTAATTATAGATGAATCTATCCTGCCGAAGTGGCAACACCCACTCTTAACCCTTTCCAATCCACTGTCTGACATCTTCCAACATTCTAATTGAAGGCTGTACAGCTCCGATGTCGGAGGATGTCTGGCAGGGTATTCTTACTGTATATTACTGTCCGCTCTGTTGTCGGGGGGGCCTCTCCAGCATATCACATACTGCAGTACTGGCGCTAGCCAGCAGATGTCTCCAATGTAAAATGGCAGAAAAAGAAAGCCCCACCCCTAGGAAACCCTGAATCCAAAATTGGATTGCAAAGGGTTAAAATGGTTTGAGCAGTGTGCACACTAAAGAAAAAAAAAAGTAGTAAAATTTTTTTTTTTCCCCGCAAGAGACGTGTCAAGATTTACAATTTTTTTTTTAAACCTTTTTGCCTTTGATAGATTTCCCCCAGAGTGTTTAATATTTGGAGTCGGACCGCTTTTGCTGTCCTGGTTCTGCATATGGAGTGCAGATAGACTGTAATCTTGAATTGCACCTATTTAGATGCAGATTGGTTGACACAGCTGTCATGGTGAGAACTTGTGTGCACTTCATTATGTACAGTTCATAGTCCAGATGCTTTGTGTAATAGACTCCTTATACAGCTATTTTAGGGCTCTCACATGGGCGTATGTTGTCTGTGTATTACGTGTGCATTTGTTACACACGCAGTACATGGCAAATATGCATGTAAGGTGTAGTTTAAGCAGCCATAGCTTATAATGGGCGCATTACGCACCAAAATAGGGCATCTTGTGTTTTGTCGCATGTATAAAAAAAAACAAAAAAAAAACGCAGGTCTGAATGTCCCAATGTGAATCAATAGGCTTTTAGCACTGCATATTATGTGTGTTAAAGGAAATAAAAAAATACGCACATGTCAGCTCTTTGGGCTAAATTAAATGAATGCATTTGCACTGCATATTGGATGAGTAGGATAGGAATGCGCCACAAGGTTTTTCAAAAAACTCCACTCCACTGGGGTTCCGTGAGTACCCAATCCACGTATTAACCGGAGAGCTGCAGGACATTAAAAAGGGTTCCCTGATACAGGGTAACCCTCACAAAGAAATATATAATACAATATTGTTAGAAAAAATTGTCACCGCGCTACAAGGTACTTTGTATTGTATGAAGAACACTTTTTCTTTAGCGGTAAGCGTAAAGGCAAGTGATAGTGTAGGAAAAGACACTTACTGGGGAGGAGGGGGGTGTGTAGATACAGAAACCCCCTCCTTGAAGTGTAGACTCCAATCACAGACGATGGTACACACCGGTGTACTGGATAAAATCCAAGGTTTTATTAAACAATCCACCGATTGTGGATAACGTATTAGACAGGAAACGTGTTTCGGTGTCCTGATGACACCTTTCTCAAGCCATATGATACATAAAAAGCATAAAACATGTACTCACATTTATAATGAAATCGAAAATGAAAGTGCTCGTTGCATCCGTGGGTAGCGCCATTTTGTGGGCGGGGTTTGCTATCATAATGTATGACCTGGTGATAGGGGGAAGGGCCAGCGTTAAAGTAACTCCAGTTACTTTTTGATTTCAGTAAATGAAGCGAATTGTCAGTGGGATTCTAGTTGCAATTTATTGCAAGAACACGCTACATACTACTTAACGCCTACATGCTTGCTTTAGCAGTAGCCTTTTAGGCCAGTGTCACAAATGAATATTGTAACTCAGAGGCATACCTTTAGGCTGGGTTCACACTTGGCGTATTCCTGCCGGAAATCTCGCGGTTTGGCCGCAGCAAAAACCGCGAGATTTCCGCCGGGAGAACCGCCACAGTTTAAGCCGCGGCGGCTTTGAAGCGGCCCGGCCGCATGCTTTTTCGTTGCGGCTGGCTCTCCCATAGAGGAGATTTCTGAGAAACCTCGTCCACATGCCTGGCTAATCCCAAAATTAGCGGCCGCGGGCGAATCTGCTGCGGCAGAACCGCGGCAAATCCGCCCTGTGTGAACCTAGGCTAAAGCTTCTGGGCCCCAATGCAAAACCTGTAACAGGGCCCCCAACTATAATGCTTTATTCATACTACTAGGCTTACAATATGAGAAGAGAGGCCTTATGGGCCCCCTAAGGCTTCTGGGCCCGGGTGCAACCGCATCCCCTATAGTTACGCCCCTAACTCTAATCATTGTATAACTATAGGTCATTCGTATTTGATATGTACCTTCCACCGTGTTTTGCTGTCATTTGGTTTTATTTTCTACTATATTTGCCAATATATATTATTCCAAATATGGAGGCACATACATATTAAAAATAACGCATGCTGCGTTTTAAAAAATGGCTGTGAAAGATATGCACACGTACCATATTTTTTGGACCATATGATGCACCCAGGTTTAGACAATAGTAAATGGGATAAAAATATTTCATATAAATTAGAACTTTCTTGGTGGGTTAAAGAAGTAGAGGGTTTAGTTTCAAGTGGATGTGCATAGCTGCATTGGCCCCAATAGTGATATTGGCCCCTAAGTGGTCCTAGCAGTAGAAATTGCCCTAGTCGTACTAGTGACCCCCAGTACCTCCGATGGGGCAGGAAACCCACCAGGAAGTACTTTACCTTCCCTGCGCAGCTCCATTCCGGGCACTGCTGATGATCACAAGCTCTGACCTCTGGTGTTGTGATTGCTGCACTTCCTGTACACGCGGATGTCGGGAGGAAGTATCAGAGGTCAGGGCCTGTGATGGTCAGCAGCGCCGGGATGGTCAGCAGCGCCGGGATCAGAGCTCTCTGGGGAAGGTAAAGTATTTCTTCGTGCGATTGCCGGTGTTAATGATCAATTTCGTCGTTTTTGTGCTATGACTGCTCATTAGGCCTCTTTAACACTGGTGACAGTGATTATCGCCATGAAGAAACCGCAGCGATATCATGATTTCGTGTCGCTATAAAGTTGCGTGACTTTGTAGCGCTCTTTTGCCGGGATTTTCAGGGGTGGAGTGGGGTGTGTCTTGAAATATAAGCTCTACCCCAAAAATAAACCCTACCTGCAAAAAACCCCCCACTCCCATAACAGTCACTGTCCGGCTCCAACATGGGCTACAAAACCTCACAAATCGCAGCAATATTTAGCAACCTGTGATTTATTTTTCTTGCAATGTAACAGCCTACAAAAGCTCGCTAATGTGAAGGAACCCATTGGAAAGCATGTGCCTCACATACATGTGATTTGTAATATTGTTACAGAGCGAGAAAATCACACAATTCTGTCACCTGTGTGAAACCGGCCTTATAGAAGTGGTCAGAAGGGTCTTGCGCTCCCAGACCCTCCTGACATCGGACCCAAAGATGTGCCCACTTTTCAGAAAGGTTTTTTGTCTTGCTAAAAAGTGCGTCTTTTAGTCCGGAAAATATGTTAGATTTACATTAGCTTCATATTGCAGTCCATAAAACATGGAGCAAATATGAACCCACACTGATCCTGAGATCTGCGCACCTGAATGCCCCATGTGAATGGCATGGTGGTGCGTGTGCTCAACCTCTGCTCCATTCACATCTATGGGATCAGTGGAAATGGATGTGCTGAGCCTCCATTCTATAGAAGTAACCCGGCAATCAGACCCCCAGTGATCAGACATTTATTGCCTATCCTGTAAATAAGGAATAAATGTATTTAATGGGAAAACCCTCTTGCCTAGGTAATGGATGTTTATTGCTTTTCTGTTTTGGTTAGGTGAGCAGAGGCTGAAAATATTATTTTTAATCTAGAAATGACCTTTTTAAATGGTTTGTCCAAGATAAATTTTTAAAAAAGTGGAAGAAGAGGAAAAAAAGAGTCCCATGCTAGAAAATAATAAACAAGCTTCTACTCCTCTCTCATGGCCGCCTGCAGCTTTAGCTCTGTGGCTCCATTCTTCGCTCCTGGTTTGTGATTATAGGCTATGGGCAGCCTGTGTACAGGGAAGACCCGGAGCTGCTGGTGCCGGAGTGGCGAGTATAAGCTTGTTTATTTACTGGCATGGGGCACTTTTTTTTTCTTAAACATTGGACAACCCCTTGAAGGAACATATTTATGTACTTTACATTGTTTTACTGGAAATAAAGGCTCTATCACAAATCATGAAAAACAGCCCAATGCCTTTATCTCCCATCAATCACATTTTCTAGTAGGCACCATGCAATTTGTTGGTAGCATTCTCTGGGCATCCATTAAACCCAGATTTGCCCATCAAACTACCAGATCGTGAAACCTCACTACAGAGAACCTTTCCACTGCTGCAGTGGCCAGTGACAGCGTAATTTACAGCAGTGTTTCTCAAGTCCCTCCAACGGGTCATAATTTGGGGAGATGTCTTAAAGAGAGAACCCTTGTGTTAATTTTTGAGGCAATGACTTTAATTAAATGACCTGTTGGGGGAAGTTCTAGACTGAAGTCGAGAAACGCTAGTTTAAGCTCTCCTGCTGATGCTCAGTATTACACATGCTGACTAGAGATGAGCGAGCATGCTCGTTTAAGGCTGATGCTTGAGAGAGCATCAGTCTTTTCAAGTAACTGCTTACTCGTCAGAGCACCATGCGGGGGGATAATGAGAGAGATCTCTCTCTCTCCTCTCCACCCCTCACCCCGCATGGTGCTCCGATGAGTAAGCAGTTACTTGAAAAGACCGTGCTCGCTCATCTCTAATGCTGACCTTGGACTACAGTGCAGCTGCTCAACCATGGAGACACATTTCTTGAGTTTTCCCCATGACATCATGACAGCATACGCTGGAGGTTGCTCACCTGCTGACCTGAAGGGACAGGAAGAGGCAGAGTATTAAAAGAACCTCCCCTCCACCAACACCAGTGTTTTTCCTGTCCCTTCAGGACAGCAACGGCAGAGCTCCAGCGACGCTGTCCCATGCCGGAGGAGGACTTACTGGCGAAGCGGCGGCGTTTTTCTTCGGGCAGCCCCGGCAACCCCAGTGGGAAGGACCCCATCTGGGCGCTTTCCGGGGACTGCGTGGGCCGGGGTCCAAGTACGGGCTGCCGGCACCACTGCGGCCGTCATTTCAGGCGGCGGCCGCCATCTCCGGGTCCAGGGCCGACAGGAGCGCTCCAGGGCGGCGGAATACAGTGCGGTGACATCAGACGCTCCGCAAAGGGGGCGTGGCCTGCAAAGGGGGCGTGGCCTGGCGCGGCCGGCGCCGAATTTAAAAATCTGCTGCCCCTGCATCAGCTGGTGGTGTTTCCCCATGCTAAGGAACGATCCTAAGTACAGGAAGCGTTCCTGCAAGACGCAAGATGTTGGCCAGAGAGGACCCAGAGACCCTCCAAACTGTAAGTGGTCCGGTGGACCAACCTATACCTGCACTACATACACTTCCCGACTAACAGAGTTTCCCTTGTCTTACAGGACAGGGATACTCAAAAACCGAGGGAGGCTAGACGAAGGAGTAAAAAATGCCCAGTATGTCTAACCAAACTCGACGACTCCTGCACAAAAACGTTATGTGCTACCTGTTCCGCAAAAGTTATGCAGGAGGAAAAAACTTCCCTTATGGCCGAAATTCGGTCAGTCGTCCGGGAAGAAGTGCAGTCCTCTCTCTCGGACCTCCAACCTGGGCCTTCCGGGGTTACACGCAGGTCGGTTCCGGCGGTGTCTGAGTCCGACTCCGACATAGCGGAAAATATGGATTTTGACGGGGAAGTGACGCAGGAGGACAAAAAATATCTTTTCTCTACCTCAGACATGGATCAACTGCTAAAAGCTGTACGCAGAACCATGCAGGTGGAGGAAGACGTGCAGCAACCCCGCACAGTCCAGGAGGATATGTTCGCGGGGTTACTCCCGCAACGGAAATCTTCATTCCCCGTAAACGCCACGCTCAAGCAGCTGATTCTAAATGAGTGGGAGGGCGTGGATCAGGCTCCGCTAATTCCTAGGGAATTCAAAGAACGCCTTTTATTTCCGGGAGATGAGGTGTCCTTTTTGGACGAGATACCAAAAGTCGATGAGGCAATTGCCATGGTATCCAGAAAGTCCGGATTACCCTTTGAGGATACGTCCCACTTAAAGGACCCGTTGGACCATAAGGTGGACACAACCATGCGTAAAGCCTGGTCTACCTCCGGTCTGATCATGAAATCCAACATCGCGGCTACTTCCGTGGCTCGTTCCATGGCAATCTGGTTGGACCAATTCGCAGCCCTAGTCGACCAAAAAGCCCCTAGGGAGGAGTTCGCAAGTGGCATCCCTCTGCTACGGATGGCAACAGGGTTTCTGGCGGATGCTTCAATGGAAACAGTCCGCTTCGGAGCCCGCACGGCAGCACTATCGAACACCGCCAGAAGGGCAGTGTGGGTAAAAGAGTGGTCGGGGGACTCAGCTTCCAAAAATAGGCTATGTACCCTACCGTTCCGGGGCGGGCGCATATTTGGACCAGACCTGGATCGTCTGCTGGAGAAAGCAGCTGACAAGAGTTACGGACTGCCTGCCACCAGACCACCCAAGAGACCCTTCACTCCTCATCCCTCGTCCACGTACGCCGGGAAGGGGAAGACCGGAAGATGGTCTTATCCGAAGGGCGGAAGGGGTAAGACTTTAACTTTTGTCCCTCAGCCCATACTTTCGGGCCCGGTAGGGGGTAGACTGGCTCGCTGTTCCAATAGCTGACGTAGTATTACAACTAACGAGTGGGTACTGCACCTAGTGTCGGAGGGGTACAGGATCGAGCTACTATCCCGCCCCCCGGACAGATTTGTGATAACCCCAACCCAGTCTCTAGGCCTAGAACAGGCTCTGTTGGAGGGCGTACGGAACCTGCAGGGTCTCGGCGCGGTTATCCCGGTCCCCAAGAAGGAACAGGGAAAAGGTTTCTATTCCCCCCCTCTTTCTGGTTCCCAAACCAGATGGCTCCCACCGCACCATTATCAATCTCAAACAACTGAATAGATTCATTGAATATAGGAAATTCAAAATGGAAACCATTAGAACTGCAACTCCTCTAATTGCCAGAGATAACGTAATGGCTACAATAGACCTTAAGGATGCCTATTTTCACATCCCTATTTACGCCAACTCACAAAAGTTCCTGAGGTTTGCGCTGGGGGTGGAGGGGGAAATCTGCCACTTTCAGTTCGTCTGCCTCCCATTTGGAATCTCCTCGGCTCCGCGAATTTTTACCAAGGTCGTGATAGAAATGGTGGCCTTCTTACGAAATCAGGGTGTCATGATCATCCCCTACTTGGACGACTTCCTATTGGTGGCAGATTCCCCGTCTACTCTGAGATCACACTTGGAGTCCACATTGCAATTATTTAAGGAGCTTGGCTGGATTATTAACGAGTCAAAATCCAACATGGAGCCAGAAACCAGGAAGAAATTCCTGGGTGTCATCCTGGATTCCAGTCTACAAAATTCGTCCCTTCCTCTCCTAAGAAAACATCTTATCATAGAGGAATGTTCCAACCTCTATAAAAAAACATAGGGTAACGATAAGAGACGCAATGCGGATCCTGGGACTAATGACTTCGTGCATCGGCGTGGTCCCCTGGGCCCAGTTCCATAGTCGCGGACTCCAGTCACTAATTCTCCAGAATTGGGACAAGTTGCAGGCTTCGCTTGATCAGACAATCCCTATTTCTGCGGAAGCCAGAGCTTCACTCCGTTGGTGGGTGTCGTCGGACAACCTGTCTCAGGCATCCGATTGGAATTTGGACCCGGCAGTAATAATCACGACCGATGCCAGCGCCAAAGGGTGGGGGGCCCACTTTGAAGGCGGTTATGTACAGGGGGCCTGGGACGTTCACGAGAAAGCTAGCTCATCGAACTTTAGGGAGCTTAAAGCGGTATGGAAATCCCTGCGTAGCCTGCAAACACGGTTAGTGGCGAAGCATGTGAGGATCTTCTCAGACAATATGACAACAGTATCACTCATTCGCCACCAGGGTACCACCAGGAATCCTCCACTACAACGACTGGCGGGGCGGATCCTTCAATGGGCGGAAGGCACAACAAAGTCCCTATCGGCCTTTCATATAAAAGGAGCCGAGAACTCAGCCGCGGACTTTTTAAGCAGAAGGAAAGTGGACCCAGGAGAGTGGGAACTCCATCCAGAGGTGTTCAGCCTTCTTGTGGAGAAGTGGGGGGTACCAGAAGTAGACCTCTTTGCGTCAAGCGCAAACACCAAATACCGGCTTTTCTTTTCCAGAGGCGCAGAGAAACAGGCCTTGGGCACGAACGCTCTCTCTCACCCCTGGGATTGGGACCTAGCGTATGCCTTTCCCCCTCTACCACTAATCCCGCTCCTGCTAAGGAAGTTACTGCAGTCAACCCTAACAGTAATTTTTGTAGCACCATATTGGCCCAAAAGACCGTGGTTCCCCCTCCTGAGATCCCTGTCAGTGGGAGAGCCCTTCCACCTTCCAACAAGACCGGACCTACTGTCGCAGGGCCCTCTTCTTTACCCGGAAGTTCACAAGTTCAGGCTCACGGCCTGGAGCTTGAGCGGGTAAAGTTCCTAGGGAAGGGTCTTTCCCCTAATGTTATTTCCACCATTAGCGAGAGCCTTAAACCCTCGACACACAAAATCTACTCCAAAGTCTGGAAAAAAATTTCGGAGTGGTTAGGCCAGGACATCCAGCAGCTGGACCAGCCAGACGTCCGTAAAATCTTAGATTTTCTCCAGGCGGGCCTGGATAAAGGTTTGAGTCCGAATACCCTCAAAGTCCAAATTGCGGCCTTGGGGGCATTCTTCGATCTCGCGCTGGCGGAGCACAGGTGGATTAGGAGATTTCTTAGAGGGGCGAGCAGATTACATCCATTCACACGGCCCACGGCACCACCCTGGGATCTGACCATAGTCCTTCAGGCCTTCTGCAACCCCCCCCCCCCCCATTCGAACCGATTACGGATCTATCCATCGCCTGGCTGACGTACAAGGTAGCCCTGCTTGTGGCAGTTACGTCGGCCAGACGCGTGGGGGAAATCCAGGTCCTCTCACGAAGGGCCCCATATATGACTATCCACCCAGACAAAATAGTTTTTTCTTTAGACCCGTCCTTCCAGCCTAAAGTATTGTCAGATTTCCACAAGGGCCAACCAATAGTTATTCCAGCCTTTTGCCAAAATTTCAAAAATGGAAAAGAACAAAAGCTCCACAATATAGACGTCAAAAGAGCGGTACTAGCGTACCTTGAGGCAACGGAAAGTTTCAGGAAGTCTGACAAACTTTTCGTTCAATTTCAGGGGCAGGCCAAAGGAAAGGCCGCTTCTAAAGATGCGATCGCCAGGTGGCTCAGGAGAGCCATCCAGGAGGCTTACAAGGCCAAGGGCATCCCCCCTCCAGAAGGATTGAAGGCCCACTCAACGAGAGCGGTGGCATCCTCTTGGGCAGAGAGAGCGCACGCGTCGATTGAGCAAATCTGTAACGCAGCCACATGGACTTCAGGCCATACTTTCATTAAACATTATAGGCTGGACTTTAAATATAGTCAGGACGCATCCTTCGGTAGGAAGGTGCTCCAAGCCGTAATCCCTCCCTAAAAAGCCCATGCCACTTATTTGGTATTCCTCCAGCGTATGCTGTCATGATGTCATGGGGAAAACGGGAATTTTTTCTTACTGATAATTCCCTTTCTGGAAGACATCATGACAGCATACGGGCTTTTTTCCCCCCCCTTACCAACATGGTTACCCTAGTTTGTCCAACACATGAGGTATTGTGTATGCTTTGACTTCTGAGGTGTGTGATGTCAATAAAAACACACCTTCTGGTTAAATAGCTGGTCACTGTGGTAATTTGGAACGCACTGGTGTTGGTGGAGGGGAGGTTCTTTTTATACTCTGCCTCTTCCTGTCCCTTCAGGTCAGCAGGTGAGCAACCTCCAGCGTATGCTGTCATGATGTCTTCCAGAAAGGGAATTATCGGTAAGAAAAAATTCCCGTTTTCTCAGGTACGGGTTTCCTGCTAATGTCCCTTCCAGAGGCAGTTTGGGACTCTGAGTGATGCAACCATAGACTCTCTGTGCCATGCACTTCAGTATTCGATGGCCCCATTCTGAGTTTGTGCGGTATACCGCTTTGTGGCTTTCCTGTTACTCCTAGATGCTTGTACTTCATAATAATTGCACTTAGTTATCCGGGACAGATCTAGCAGATCAGAAGTTTCACAAGCGGCCTTTTCGAAAGGTGGCATCCTATGACAGTGCCACAATTGACATCTGAGTGCTACACTATAATCCATACTGCTGCCAATGTTTGTCTATGGAGATTACATGGCTGTGTGCTTGATTTTATGCACCTGGTTATAACAGGTGTGGCTGAAACACCTGAACTCAATAATTAGAAGGGGTTGACCACATACTTTTGGTCATATAGTGTATATTTGACTCTTTGAGGTACCTTTTAAATGGGACAACTGTCGGGCGTGTTAGTCATTCAGTGATTGCAGGCAGAGCGCATCGGAGATCTCTTCTGGCCTCTGCCTTCATTTACATTGAACAGGCAGTTCAAAGGTTGAACCACCCTTGTTAATACTAAGTGAAAATTGACCCGCTAGTCGCTTCGTTTCAGTGAGCTGAAATGAAGTGATTAGTTACTGCTGAGCAATCGCTCGCTTAGCCATGTCTGTGGCTAAGTGTACACGACACGAGTATTACCAAAAATTGCCATTTCAGGCAATTATTCAGACGATAATCACCACAGGAGTAGCAATATCCCGCGACAGATCGCCGCCGCCGTGGTGCAGGAGACGGCGGACTATTCTCCGCATTGAGCCTGACAGATAGGCTCACCGTGGAGAATCACGGCAAATTGCAGCATGCTGCAATGATTCTCCACTCGTGGATGCCGTGGCTGCGCTTTCCATTGCAAGGCTATGAAAAGCTTCAGACAGCGTGATTTGCCGGCAATTTATCGCCGTGGACGTGCAGCCTAAAGGAACCTTTTAGTCCTGCAAATCTTATATACATAAATAATATATAAAATATATAATATTTTAAGAAAATGGAATTCCCTGGTGACCATAGTATGTTCCCTACAATTCAGTGCCACCAGCACAGGAGTTGCTAAACTAGTTCTTTTAACACTTTCCAATCCACTGTCTGCTGTCTGAAGACATAATGATTTAAGGCTGTACAGCTCCGATGTTGGAAGACATCCATCAGGGTTCTCTTACTGTATATTGCCAGCCTCTCTGCTGTCAGAGCCTATCCAACGTATCACCTCATGCAGTACTGACTTTAGCCAGCAGGTAGCACCATTGTATAATGGCAGAAAAACAGTAAGTCCCCTAGGAAAACCAGGATACAAATTGGATTGGAAAGGGTTAATACAAGAACCTTACTAGAAGCATTATGCAGGTGTTTGCCTGGACCTGAGAAATATGGCTTGAAGGCTCATTAACATGGGCCAATGATCCGGTGTGAAGGCTCATTTGCATGGTCATCGGCCCATCTTAATGCGCCCACAATCCTTCGATGAAATGAGCACATGCTCGTTCGCCAGCTGATTGGCTCTTTTATGTGGGCATAAAAATGCTCGCTCATCAGTGACACGTCGTCCGCCGTGTACACAAGAGAAATGCTCTTTTGTCCCCATCAGAGGCGTAACTTGAAGCTCCCGGGCCCCAATGCAAAACCTGTAACAGGGCCCCCAACTACAATGCTTTACTCCTAGTACTGGGCTCCCTATATGGAGGAGAGAGGCCTTATGGGCCCCCTAAGGCTCCTGGGCCCGGGTGTAACCGCATCCCCTGCATCCTCTATAGTTACGCCCCTGGTCCCCATACTAAGGATGTTCTGCCTGTGTAAAAGCAACCTAATCAACATACTACATTATCAGCCAGCACTCGTTGATGAGTAAGACCCCTGCACACTGCAATGCCGGATTCCGCATGCGGAATCCAGCTCTGCCAGCAGCGGCGGCCGTGCATACCTGTTTTATTCCTTTTTTTTTGTACTGAGGATGGTCCGCACGGCGAGCTGCTTTTCTTGTATCATCGCCCAGCAATAACGCGGAATCTGTATCCTTTTTGCAATGTCCTTGCGGAAGGACATTGCAAATTTTTAAATCCGCAAGTGGTAACCGCAATTGGTTTTCGTTCGTGGACATGAAGAATCATTTTACCATAGCATGCTATGGATGGATATTGCTGTGGAATCTGCAGCAGGTATCCGCTCGTGGGCAGGAGCCCTTCGGCTGCTTTGACGTCTGGTCTGGAACCTCCGGTTGTAGATTCTTTCGCAGATCTGGCACAAAATACCGAAATAAATAGTGAGCAGCACTTTTTCTTCTGGTAAAATGCGGGGTAGCTGAGGGGAAACTGAACGGACCCCATTATAGTCCATGGGGTCTGTTCAGCGCTGTTCGGATCTGTTCAGCCATGGGGATTCCACTCTGCTGTTTCTCGAATGGAGCAGGAAAGCAAAATCCCCACCGCAGATGTGAAGGCAACCTAAAAACCACCCTGCTCCAGTCAAACCTGAGCTTCGAGTGAAGGTGTAATAAGGTCATTCATGCTCCTCTGGGTAATATGCAAATAAGGGAGATGGAACAATACCTCTGCAGCACCACCTATTGGAAGGCAGCATTCCTGCGAGTCAATTCTAGACTCTTCATACCAGCCTTGTAACAATTCCCAGTCATTGTTACAAGGCTTGTGTAAAGAGTCTAACATTGACTTGCAGGAATGCTGCCTTCCAATAGGTGGCGCTGCAGAGGTATTGTTCAATCTCCTGTATGACTGAGGAACGTGTTTTTTTTTTTTCATATGCCTATCTACATAGATTGTAAGCCATTACAAGACTATAAAAGCTTATTGTTTTTAAAGTACAGTTTTATTACAGGCAGTAAAGCATAGATGAAAGAGAGCTTTGTAAACTGTACTGTAATAATGGTAAATGATTCCGTTCAATGCCCTGCACATGTATATGAACCTTTCTCTCGGTGTAGGCATCAGACGATTCGATGAGCAGCAGACACGCTCATGTTCTTGGCTGAGTATCAATGCAGACCGACTTGCAAAGAAGAAAACAGTGTCTTGTGATAATGCATCATTACTGCACTAATACTTGGCTAAAGAAAACATCTGGACTCTTCCCAAGTTCCTTGCAAAAGCCCTGTTAGAAATTAACCTAAGGAGCATAGTTACTGGTATAAACAACCTAAAATTTCCAACTCGCCATGCTCTGATGGGTACGGTGTCTAACTCAAGAGACGCAGCTGGTGTCTGGAGACTTACCTACAGGCAATGCTCTATGAGGATAAGTACCGGTAGTACACAAATGGGAATTAGAACTAATCTTGTATCATCCAAACCAGAACGGCCAACCACTACCTACTCTGCTCTGTTGAGGAGCAAGAAGCCCGAAGCCGCTGTCTACCGATGGCTGTCTCTTAACAGACATCTGCTTGGCTGATATGATATAGCTTTCCTCCAGCATGAAATAATCTGATTTGTATATAATTGACCATGCATACTGTTGTAATATTTAGAGCTGGTGGGACAATGTGGAAAAAGGAACTCTGAATGCGGCATAGACTTGAAGTTGAGGTAGCAACATTTAGACATGGTGGTCTTCATGGTGATTCTCTTTTGCAGATTCCCCTCGGCATTTCTGGTGGTATCACATAATCTGCTGGCTGCTGAGCGCTTCCGGAGTCATCTGTATTTTAGTTGCACATGAGCACTACACTGTGGATGTAATCGTGGCTTACTATATAACCACTAGACTCTTCTGGTGGTATCATGCCATGGCTAATGAAAAGGTAAGTACAATTGTATGATGTATTGTATATTTGCTTCATCTCCTCACAGTTTTCCAGATCTCATCTTGCTGTCAGTAAGTGGAAATTTCTGTCTTGGATTATCTTTAAAATTTATGTTAAATTTGCTTAGTGCAAATAGAAACGGTGAAAATGCCCAAAGTAAGGCCGGTAGCACACAATGGATTTGCATTGTGGACCAAAATTCGCTATACAAAATAGATTTTTTTTCCCCATACGCTCGCAGAATCTAATTGTGAGTTTCTGCAAGCGGAGAAAAAATCGTAGCATGTTCTATTTTCGTGCAGATTCCGCACGGACTGCTTCCATTGAAATCGATGGAAGCCATCCGACCGACGGCCCATCTGCAACTGACATTGCGGATAGGTCGCGGGTACCCATGTCCTTACCTAGTGATGGCGCAGGAAGCACAAAGCTTTCTTTTAAAAAGTCTGTACTGCACATGACCAACGGTGAGCCACCACAGTCATCCACAATACAGAAAATCAAAGGAACGAGCGGTCGCTGGCTGGGAACAGGGCCGGAGGTGGAAGTAGCTTCCTATGACTAGCAACATGGATGTGCAGATTTGTTACAGCAACAGTTTCTGTTTCGTACAACAGATAGCAATAGCAACACTGTGCCATTATGTCCGGGGGAAGGTTTCTTGTAGCTACTTTGACCAACTTCGGCCTTGGGTAGCAATAGATTGTAATTCGCGATGACAGCCACTGTCACTTGGCCATTTCCTAAGCAATGCGTTCTGACGTGCTGCTATAGCGTGTAACGTCACTCTGGAATGCTGTCACAACTCGTGTTAGCATCTGCTTGTTCTTAGTCCTTTAACCTAAGAGCTCTAAAATAATAAGTTGTACATGCACAGTGTTGTTCCCATAGGGAGTGCTGGTATATATCAAGGATATGCCATTGGTTGGTAAGAGTTGGTAAGGTTGGTAAGCGTTCAACCCCTAGTACCTCCCGCGGTCCTGAAAATAAAGGGGCTGAAGTTCTAGTTTAGCGGTGCATCCCCATATTAGCTTTTTCACTGAAGGGGATGCAGCGCTAAATCAATTCTGTGGACCCTTCATTCTTGGGTTTGGTCCTAGAGGATAGACCTCCAGTGATCATAACGTGATGCCACAAATATTTTAAAATCTGAAATTAGTTTACAAAGGCTGATTATAACGTATCACATTTTAAAGGGTTTTTTCCAGGACTAGGATATTGATGACTTATCTATAGGATGGGGCATCAGTATCTGATCAGTGGGAGTCCACCTCTCTGATCAACTGTTTGAAGAGGCTGTAGCGCTCGGGTGGCCTCTTAACAACATATCCAACACAGAGCCGAAATTCATAGTGGTAGTGTCTGGTATAGTAGCTCAAGCCCATTTACTTGAATGGGTCTCAGATACTCTCGAACTACATGCCGAATGAAGGCAACCTCCCTGGCTGGAGATGAGACTGCAATGCTCACCCAAATGCCTTGTTCTCTTCAAACAGCTTATTGTTGGTGGCACCAAGTAGCAGCCCCCCACTGATCAGATATTGATGACCTGTCCTAAGGATATAATTTATGCTGCTTTTTTCTCTTTTTTTTGCCCTCAGTTTTGATTAAAGTAAAGCCATATAGTGAACTTTTTATTTATCTTTTAGGCAATGAAGACTTCATCCTCAACTAATCTTCTTTCTCGAACTTGGTGGTTTCCTGTATTTATGTTCTTTGAGAAGAACGTTCAGGCTTGTATTCCATGCAGCTTCTCCTGGCCTATTTCTTGGCCTCCCAGTTGCTTCAAATCTTCATGTAAAACCTATTCCAGGGTTCAGAAGACCGGAGAGGATGTCGAAAAATGCACCTAAATTCAGTCATGAAGGGACAAAAACTATCAAAAAATCTTCTTAACCAAAGGAATATCTTCTTACTTTAAGAGGATGCAACTGTATATAATGAACTGGACCAAATCTGTCTTTGATTACAAAGGTGGTTGCACACCAGATACACAAGTATCACCCTGTAGCGCACTCCTTAACTTTCAACACATTCTTTACATTTGCACTACAGTTTTTGGATCCCTGTCAGGTGAAGACTGGTGTAGCCCATGGAAATATCTGTGAACCCTATTGGGGTGTTCCATAAAGTTGTGTTAGAATGTGTTCATACAAAATGCTCTTAGCTCTCTATGGACCACCGGCTCTACAACTTATCGATAATTTAATTATAATTAATTCTGTTGGGATAAATTGGCTGCCTTCTAGAACATAATGAGGGAACTTTAGGAATAACAACTATTTTGAAACGGGTCAACGCAGAATTATTGAACTGTATGAAGTACACCCACCAAAGCACTACCTGATCTGCAGTCCTAATGATACAATTTGGCTTTAAACCATGAAGTTGCTGCAATAGAGGCAAAGTGTTATCGGTACCACATAGAACAGGCACCTTCAGTCACATGTTTCAGAACTGTCAGTATTTGGCATTGGAGTTTGAATTGTTGTTAATGGTGAACAACTTTGTATATAGATATAATTAACATAAAAGTTGAGTGACTTTGTTAAGACCTTTAATCATTGATCGTGAGTTATATAAGCTGTGTGAAAGTTCAGAGCTCAATTCACAATTCTGCTGGTTGCTAATGGAAACAGTCAACAAGCTTACCAGGTGCTGTCCAAAAACTGAGCCAGCAAGCAAAACTGGGCATTTTCAGCTCAGAAGCCTGTAGAATTGTATAGGCAGCTCTGGACTGTAGTGCAGGCAGCACCCCAGGATCAGTGCAAGATAAGTAATGCAGTGTATTTACAAAGTTACCCAACTTTTTATGCAGATAGTCTTCTTCTATGTAAACTCTAGATTTGTGTTCCAGGGCGAATATATATTTTTTATGCTTCTAAAGTTTACATATTTTTACTGGTACTATCGCAAAATTTTGAGAACATACTATCATTATATTCTTATTATCACATATTTCTATTTATGTTATTGGTTAAGTGATTTCTTTTTGTGTATGTGTATAGTTTTCTTTCTAAATCAGTAAGATATTAATATGCCTTAATCCCCTGTGCCAAGACATAATAAAATGGCCTATACGCATCTCTCTCGAGCTGCCAGGCTTGTTTTGACAGGCTGCCACAGGCTGCTGCAGCCAACCACAGACCCTAGGAGCACTGAGGCCTATAATTGGCTGCAGTAAGCTGTGACGTTCTATGAACAGGCTGCTGCAGCCTGTAAGCACAGTATCACAGGGAAGACCCGTAGCTGCCATGCGGTGAGCCAAAAAAAGGTAAGTATAGGCTCTTTTATTATATTTTACCATGGGGAGCAATGATTAAAAAAAAATTTACTCTGACAACCCCTGTAAGAAGTAATGCCCAGTGTAATCCATTCTACCCAAATATCCAGGATTCTTCCTGTTATACAAGAAGAGAATACTGGAAGTGGCACTACTTTTACTGTATATTATCTTACTGCTATTCACATTGTTTATTTAACACTTGTCATTTTTAGCATTCCTTGTATAGTTTCACGCTACAGCTCTTTGGTTTTAGTATCTTTTTACTTGAAATCCAAATTTATATCATTTTTGCTTGATTTTCATGTTGGAAAACCTTCCTGAACGGGAATAGATTATTTTATTTTCCATAGGGAAGGAAAGAGCGGGGTTCACCATTCATGAGGGTAGTCGATGGCCATTGCTGTCAGTGGCTGTCCATACTGCAGCAATGAAAACTACAACTAATAGGAACTTCCAGGAAAAGATTTGGAAGACTCTTTGAAGTATTAAGGATGATATTGAGAAATCCCCTTATACGCAGTAGTTGCAGATACACTATTCACTTTAGGAAAACCTCAACTATAATTGGGTACAATATGGTATTAGTTAGATGGCAAAACAGTTTTGACAATTTTTAGCAAACTCATCAAAGTAATACTTAGACTTTTATTCACATGGAGCCCCACTGATTGCCACCCCAGCCCTTATCATGGACATACTTGCAGATGATCCCCCTATATATCCTTTATTTTTAGGGTCAGCAGTTACCTTACTGCACAGTGTTTGACCACTTGTCTGAAAGCACAGTGAGTTATTACCATTCGTTTCCAGATGATGTAAAACCAATCAAGTAGTCTATGGCAAAACCACAATGCAGTCATTCTTCCATACTAGCTATAGCCAAGAAAATAAGTTTCCAGGGTTATTTTTGAAACTTTTCACATGTTTATTCTCCAGCAAGAAAAAACGTATTCCTTAAGCAATAAAAGAGTGAAATGTATCATTTTGATGGGGAATATTCACCTTCTATTATGTTATCTTGCCCTATTCTCTCATATGTATGTAATGTGTGCTGTTTATCTGTACCCTTTTGTTGTTTTGCACCTTGGAGGTATATCGTGGATTATGTTTTATGGTATATTTGTAATTCCTTTTAGTATCATGTGTAATGCCAGGCACAAGGAGAACATGCAATCATGCCAGTGTTGTCATTTACTCTGTAGTTTCTTGATACCAAAAAGTGACTTAAAACTGAGCTTTTCATGAAAAAGCCAGTAAGTGTATAAATAGCATATTTTTGTACACCATACGAGAAGTTTTATTTTCCATGATTGTGCACATGGAGAAAGATTTTGATAAAATTGTTAACATAAAGTAAACCAAGATGGTGCTGTCATGTTTTTGTCATAGTTTTCAATGTTTACTACTTCTTTACAAACTTTCAGGAGGAGCAAAACTTTGAGCAATGGATTTCAGTATTTCCCCATGTCTATAGTATAATAATCCTAGACTTTTGTACTGTATAGTGTTGGGTGTACAAAGTCATGGCCCTTCACTTAGATGTTTGTGGAGCTGGCATTCAGTAAGTTCTGCCGCAGTGTTCATTGGGTAGTGGGAACCCTATGGAGGCACACAAGCAGAAACTCCATAGCAAAATCTGCAATGAATGTACTATATCTGGACTTGCTGCAAGACTCGCTTCGCTCATTTTTAATTGAAAGAGGCCAATTCCAGGATGAAAATCCACAGACGTGGAATTTTTCCATAAAGAAATGTGGATGTGGATGAGATTTTATTTTTTTATTTTTTTATTTTTTATAATCTCATCTGCATCGCTTGTATTATGAATGCTGCAGATTTTTTTGCAGGTGTCTTCACTACTGAAAGTCTGCACCATTTATTCTATATGTAAACCTACGTTAAAGAACGTTTACATGGGCCAATGACTGGGCAAGCATTTTTCAGATGCTGGTTTCCATTCCTTGTTAAAGGTGCCCAGTGTTAAGGCTTATTGTAACGTGCATATATCAACCGGGTTTTCACACCCGGCCGATATACGCTGTCCCTCTCTGCAGGGGGAGGAGGCGGGCCGGGAGCAGTGCACTGAGCTCCCGCCCTCTCTGTCCCTCGCCACTATTTGCAATAGGAGGGGTGGGATGGGGGTTAGGATTAAGTTCCACCCCAGTCCTGCCCCTTCCCATTGTAAATAGTGGCAAGAGGTGGGAGCTCAGTGCACTGCTCCCGGCCAGGCCCGTCGTCTTCCCCTGCAGAGAGGGACAGCGTATATCGGCTGGGTGTGAAAGCCCGGCTAATATACGCACGTCAGAATAAGCCCTTAGAACGACAAATAATAAAATGTTCATCCAGAGGAAGGAGAAAAAAAACCAATGAGGTAGAAGCGAATTTTCTCCATTTAAGGGGGAAAAAATACCTTCCTGACTCCAAGTCTGTCATTTCTCACATGTTTTAGGTCGATGGAAAAATGGTCATTTCTTGGCAGCACACTTCCTCAGGGATGTGCTGTTGACAACAATATAAACTTGATCCTTCTTATGAACTGCCAGCCAATAATCATGTACCATAAACCGAGTGATTGTCTTGTTGTATAGTCAAGAAGTGCTCATTGCAGGTAGTAATTTGCCCTTGTAAAGGGATCCATAGGCCTTATGCACAAGGCTGAACTGTGTGGGCAGAGACTATGATTCGATATTACAGAGCCATAGTAACTCCATGCGCCTCCTAATACCTCTGTAATAGAGCATGCAATGGGATATGCAGTATAAGCACTGCAACTCATTATTTTTAATGTACCCATCAAAATTTTTGCTTTTTCGGAAATAAACAAAAGAAGCTAGTTTTATAATGATCAGGTTAAATACTTTGGATGAGAGAAAAATTTAAGGAATTCAAGGCTCAATTCATTTGTAAACTGTTCGCACAAAGCATGTTTTTTTGCCTTATTTGTGATGTATTGAAATTAATGAGCTGTAGTGTAATATATAAAATCAGAAGAACATAAGGGTTTCAATACTGATCCACAGAAGTTTATGAGCACTGTATTGCACAAGAGCAGATCCATAACATGGCCATGTGCATGAGACCTTAGTCTGTCTATTGGGTTCAGCAACGTCAATCTAGTTACTAGAATAATGTGGCCCACATTCCTACCAGTAATCTACATACATAACCGTTCCAATTGAGCGAATTAAACTTCAGATGTGTTCTACCATACAGTGAGGCCTGTAGAGCAAGACCAGGGGAATCGCAATTTTTTATTATGTTTTTACAACTTTTCAATTGCCATCAGATACCGCAAATTTTGTCAAAGTGGTAGCCCTAATGGTGAATGTCTCCTCTGCACAACAAGACCTGCACCATATATAACAAAAGATCACACTTTTGTTATATGTTGCATACATTATTAAAGGGGTTGTCCCGCGCCGAAACGGGTTTTTTTTTTTTTCAACCCCCCCCCCCCCCCCCGGTCGGCGCGAGACAACCCCGATGCAGGGAGGTAAAGAAAGCTTACCGGAGCGCTTACCTTAATCCCCGCGCTCCGGTGACTTCAATACTTACCGCTGAAGATGGCCGCCGGGATCCTCTGTCTTCGTGGACCGCAGCTCTTCTGTGCGGTCCATTGCCGATTCCAGCCTCCTGATTGGCTGGAATCGGCACGTGACGGGGCGGAGCTACACGGAGCCGCTCTCTGGCACGAGCGGCTCCATAGAAGACTGCAGAAGACCCGGACTGCGCAAGCGCGGCTAATTTGGCCATCGGAGGGCGAAAATTAGTCGGCACCATGGAGACGAGGACGCCAGCAACGGAGCAGGTAAGTAAAAAACTTTTTATAACTTCTGTATGGCTCATAATTAATGCACAATGTATATTACAAAGTGCATTATTATGGCCATACAGAAGTGTATAGACCCACTTGCTGCCTCGGGACAACCCCTTTAAGCAGGATGGCATTAACCATTTTGGCTGAATATCATTAGATCCCGAATGCAATCGAAACAAAAAAGGATCATAGATTCCAAGAAAATGGAAAAACAATAGGTTAGGTGGGGTGTAAGGATTTCCATGTGAACCTTGCATGCTATGCATTTGATGGATCGGCAGTAGTGTGGCTCTAAGTGCTGCGCAGACTTTGCTGACTTATACAAGGTATATGGCTGTTAATGGTTTTTCCTGCCCTTCACTCAGGTTATCCATTAATCTACCTCGAAGACCTTTTCATACTGATAACACGGTTTATACCACTTTCAGAAATATTGCTGTCTTTGCTTCTTAGATGATCTTTGACAAATGTATATCGTTTCCATTAAAAATTTATCTGGACTATAAATCAAAACTGCTAAGCAACTTTCATAGCAACACAATGCAATCTAGACCCAAAGTACACGGGAGTAGTCAAGTACAGACCTCTTGGCTCTGGCTTCATTATATCTAAACTACAAATAAAGTTCTTCTGATAGTGAAGAGTTATTATGCCCCTTTTACACGAGTCAATTCTCGTTTGAACGAGCGCACCGCTAACTCAATGGCGCTTTCGCAGCCTGTTTAGATCATCGTTGAGAATCGTTCTGCCGCTGATGATTATTATGTTGGCTAAAACTGAACGAATGACCAGAAGTGCACAATTATTATTAATCATTCCGTCGTCAGACATACTTAGATGTAACAATACTTGCTCACTTTCGTTTGCTTGAGCAACAATCGTTGCGTGTAAATGGGCCATTGCTTGACTGTAATTGGCAAATAGCTCTAGTTGTTGTTTTCTTACCAAACGTGCAACCTGCTACCCTTCCATGAATATGGAAAAACAGCCTATTCTATTAAAGGGGTTGTCCAGTTACCGTACAACATCCCCCCCCCCCCCCCCTCCTGTAGCTCCAACTAAGCTAACAGCAAAAGTAGCTATACTTGCCCATCTTCAGCCCCGATGTTCTCCCTGTGTTTGTTGTAAAAGATGACCTCACCGAATATCACCCGAATGGTGACACTGCAGCCGTCAGGTGATATCTGATGATGACATCTTCCACAACAAACCTAGGGAGGACAGCGAGGCTGCAGCGCTGGATCCCACAGTAGAGGATGGGTTAGTAGAGCTCCTTTAGGTTGTTTTAGCACAGTTGGAGCTATAGGGGTCCTGTTGTACGGTAACCAGTCAACTTCTTTAAATCAGAGACTACAGCATACAGTTGGGACTTCTGAAGACCCGAAACTAAAGGTCTTCACTTGCATGTGAGATTTCACTGGCAAGCCGCTGCTGTCTGTTGGAGGTTTCTAAATAGTAAAATATCCGGCAGTCTGTGGCTGCACTCGCAGAAACCATTAAAGATGCGCTGAGTGATGACTGCAATCTGATGTCACTGAATGTCCCCCAGGCTCCTTGCTGGTGTCAGGTGTATTCATCATTACACACTTGGGTTACTCCTGGATGCAATAATGCTTCATGCAAGAAACACAAATATGTTGAACATCCACTTCAGCAACGTGGGAAAAATTAAGCGTAGCAGGAGCACAATAAATGAATATAAATACATGATATAATATAGAGAATACAGAGAATCCCCACAAATGACCCCATTTTGCAAACTAGACCCCTAACGAATTCATCTAGGGGTGTACTGCGTATTTTGACCCCACAGTTTTTGAATGAATCTAAGCAAAGCAGAAGGAAAAAAAATACGATTTTCATTTTTTTTTGGCAATTGTGTCCTTTTTAAAAAAACTTTTTTTCTGTACAGCACACATATGAATGAAGGCTTGCACCCCAACATGCATTCCCCTGTTTGTTCCGTGTTCATAAATATACCCATTGTGACCCTAATCTTATGTCTGGCTGAACAATGGGGCCCAAACCAAATGGAGCACTGAAGTTCAACTGTTTTCAACTTTTACGTGATCGCCATTATCTGTTGGATAACGGCGATCACATGACCAGAGACTGCTCACCGCAACCCTTGGATACTGCTGCAGGCAGTAGTAGCAAGGAGATTTTAAATTTCCCGGGAACTACCCAGGTTCTGTGCTTGCGTCTGCCATTTTGCCCATGGGCACATGCGCCGAAGTTGGGGAAAGGCCCGCAGGTAAAGATTCCATCAGGGTACATCGTTGGAGGCCTTACGTAAGTAATTTCACCTTCCGTCATGGATCGGATCCGTGACGGGAGGTAAAATTTAAACTTTTTCTTAATTTTTTTGTAATTGACATTATCCATTGTAAAGCGGCAATCACGTGACCAGGGACCGCGTGCAGCGGCACTCCGTGAAATCTCCAGGCTCTCTGCTACGCTTGGTAGATTTTAAATTACCCGGGTAATCCGCGGCTTTTGCGCATGCGTCCACCATTTTGGGGACATGCGCAGAAGCTCGGGTAAGGTCTGCGGAGAAATACGGGGGCTTTGGATACGTGATTTCATCCTCCCTCTTGGATCATATTTGATCCATGAGATGAAACAAACTTTTTAAACTTTTTTTTTTCTCTTCTTTTACTTTTAACTTTTTTTTTTTTTTTACTTTTACATGATCACTGTTATCCACTGGCATACAGTGGTCCCCGGTGAGATCTCTCTGCTCCCAGCTACACACGCTGCCCATAAGCAGAGGGATTATAAATCTCCTGGGTCACAAACCCTTCTGAGTACACGCTTAACGTTTTTGTCAGGCATGTATGCCCAGAAGACAACATAAGGTCCTGGAAGGACCAGATCGTGGAAGGACATTGCGGAGGACTTGGGTGAGTATTTTCACCTCCTCTCATGGATCCGATCCATGGGCGGAGGTGAAATATTAACTTCATTTTACTTTTTGGAACTTTTCCAAGTTCGCCGGTATCCATTTGATAGCAGTGATTATGGGACCGGTCATCGTGGTCCCCGATGACATCTCCTGCTCCTACTGAAGGTAGCCGGGAACCAGGAAATTTCAAAATATCCTGCAACAATCCGGTCTTCGGCACATGCGTTGCCATTTTTCCTTTGGCGTGCATGCGCAGAAGGTGGCCGGAGGTCCTTTTCGGACCAGATCGTCACAGGAAATCTCGGAGGATGGGGGTGAGTAGTTTCAGTTCTCCTCACTTTTTATTTTCTTTAATGTGATCGGCGCTATCGGATAGCGCCAATCGCATAACCAGGGGCGAGCTTACCGCGGCCCCCCATGACAGCTCCAGGTTGTCGGATACCTCCGCCTTCACGTCCTCAGCCCACCTGGCTTTAATCCTCAGAGGAAGCATGTTTTTATGTCCCTGAGGATTAAATCCCACTTAGCTAGGATGTAAAAAGGCAATGGGGCGTCACAAAAGGGGTTAATATTACATGTCAGAAAAGATAGGACTTGCCCTATCTTTCTTGCGAGTAGTTTTTCTATGTGTGAGAAAAGATAGGGCAGGATGTATCTTCCTGCTTTATATTCAAACTCGTGCAGAGTTTAAATAGTCCAAAAAAAAATCCCAGGTTCATGAGCTAATACGCTCTGTAGCGGCGAGCGTATTTTGCGCATGCGCCAGTCTAAGGGCGCCCACCCACTGGCGTTTGCGATTTTCGTGCGTGAAAAACGCAGCGGTTTCCGCGCATTTTTGGCGCGGTTTTTGCGGCATTTTCACGGCTTTTTCGCGCCTTTTCCGTTAATTTCCATTGACATTCATGGGTGCATTAAGAGAAAAATAAGGACACCTATGCAACTGACAGTTCCTATGTTAAAAATTGCAACGGACTGAAAAAAAAAACGCAAGTGGACAGGAACACATTCAATTCTAATTGCTCTTCAGAAAAAACGCAAAGGAAAAAAAATCGCAAGTGGGTAGGCGCCCTAAAGCTGCCCTCAAAGATAAAGGAACACAGAAATTTTGGAGCTTGATGCTTTGTTGCTCGACATGATTTTCACAGATGCCTGAAGGATGGGAAATGACAACTGCTATGGACACATTTAGGGCTCACACACACTTGCGTTTTTTTAACGCGGTGTATATCGCTGCGTTTTTTTAAAGCAATTGTCAATTGGACTTTCTAATCTTAAAAAACGCATCGCAAGTTTGATTTTTGTGTGATGCGTTTTTAACATTAGAAAGTCCCATTGACAATTGTATTAAAAAAACGCAGGGATATACACCGCGTTAAAAAAACGCTAGTGGGTAAGAGTCCTTATAGTTATTTTAAGCCAAAAACATCAATAACATTTTCAAGTGATCAACAAATGGAAATACATCATTTAATGAGACTAAGATTAAAAAGGTCAATAAATAATAAGATTCTGAAAGAAATGTCACATTTCATACATTATAGGTTCAACATATGAGCCTACATACGAGTTCAACATACGAGCCGGCTCTTGAACTTTCAATATGTTGCATACAATGTTGAAATAGAACTTTTAAAAAAGTGCAAAAATAAAGGAGAAAAGTAGAGTTGATGGGAAGAAACGTAAATGTTTCTTTGTTACATTAGCTATCTTAGCTGGTCAGCACCTTGTAGGTAATGGATCACTGGCGTCCATATAAAAAAAGGTCCCATTCATTAACCCTTTCCAATCCACTGTCTGACGTCTTCCTATATTCTAATTGTAGCTTGTACAGCTCCAATGTCAGAAGACGTCCGACAGGGTATTCTCACCGTCTATTGCCAGCCACTCCACTGTCGGAGCCTCTGTGGCGCATACACTGGCTTTAGCCAGCAGATGGCACCGTTGTATAACAGCGAAAAGACAGAGCCTTTTAGGAAACCCTGAATCCAAAATTGGATTGGAAACGGTTAAATGCGACTGAAAAAAAACAATAGGCCATGCTGCATTTTGACAAAGTATAATGGAAGTTGTATGCTTGCAACATCAGGAGGGGGCTACGGATATATGTAGACAGCTACTAATGTGCAGGGTGACTGCCACTGAAATAGAGATCCCACCCCTTACCTCCCCCCATGGAGACATGCCCCACATATGACTGGACTTTCACAAGAATCAGCATACTGACTCACTTTGTTTTTATCACTTTATTTGTACTTTTACTGGTTTTAACAGCTAATTGGAAATCCATGAGAGGCCCTCTATAAAACTGTTGAACTGATGCGCCACACAAAATTTCACAGTGAGACTAAGTCTTGACTTCTCCGAAGTCAGTAAATGAACTTTATGATGAAGGTTACTGCCCCATCACGAGGCACTGTTTATATGTTTGGAGAAAATCTGGGAATCTTGGAAGGCCTATGCCTTTCCAACCACTTGAGTGTTTCATTTAAAGACATTATTGACTGTCTCACATGGGTGACTCAGCTACTCTCCACCCTTCGTATATCCTTTGACTCCCCCTGTAAGGGTGCATTCACACAAACCCCATTCTTGCATGAGTTTTACGCGATGTGCACAAAACTCGCACGAATAAGAAATCCATCTTTGGGCATTTCCTCGGATTGCCTCGCCCATTGTTTTCAATGTGACCGTGAAAGACATCGCATGGCACTCATGACATGTATGCAATTACGGTGTTTCCCATTGAAGTCAATGGGAAACACTTGCGATCCATGTACATGTGGGAGGATTGCAATTACATAGAAGCATTGGCAAGCGTGTTATCCAGCTGATATTATGCTCGCTTGTGTGAATGTAGACATACCAGCCGCAAGCAGGGGACAGCGGTGCCGGCTTCAGGTCTGGTGGACGGGACTAAAGTTAGCAGCGGTGATGAGTGGCCAGACAGCGCCTGATAGCCGGCAGTGGACAGAGCGCTGGCTGTGGACGGGACAAAACCTAGCAGCGGTGATGGGACAGAGGGCTGTCTGTGGCACACTGAGGGGTGCCTGTTCCAGGACTGAAGAGCCTTTGCTTATAGCGGGGAATCTGGGTTCAGCGGCGCTCACTTGGTGTTGTACGTCTTGCTGCTCCCGGTCTTCTTGGGCAGTAGCACAGCCTGCATGTTGGGCAGAACCCCTTCCTGGACGATTGATGATGTCATTCTCCGTGTTGACCCCTTATGTGCTAGACACTGGTGGGGGCAGTCCCCTCCCAGGGATCCAGGAGCACTACAGTCAATCCACCTGTCCCTGAGCCAACTCAAGCCATGTCTCCACCCACAGTTTCGGTGGAGACAAGACACACCAGTACCCCATGGTTCTTACTTCTATTGGTCCTTTGTTTATGGATCCCTATTTGCACAAACGCCCTGATGAGCTTTATATCATCCTATTGTACTTTTATTTCTGGAATGTTACAACATTGTTCTTTTTTTATTCACAATCTAAAAAAAAATATTTAGATTTCTTTTAAATGACCTGCTTCTGAACATAACCATATGATTAGACCTGTGCACAGAGCGCCGTGCTGTTGTTACATGACACTAGATCGCAGTGCATGATGTAAATTGCATCTAAGTCACAGAAGAAAAAATGAAGGCTATAAAACAAGTATTTGTTGAGATGACACCAGTAGCTGCCAGCATTAGAGGAGACTCCTGAATCACTCAATGGCTGCAGGCCTCGAGACCTGAGCTCGCTAGAACCGAATCTGAAGCAGCACACGCTTGACATTAAGGTAATTGCAAGGAAATGACAAGCAGAATTTTTCTTTCATTGCTGTTTTGCCGTTAATGTAATTTGATAATCCATTTAACCGAGCGCTGTATTCATACTGCAGCCTACGTCTTGAGGTGAAGAGATAACAAACATTTAGTTTAATGCACATCACTTAGCATGAGCATAACACTAAGCACAGCTCTTCTTGGATGGCCCAAGTATTGACTGATGGATGAGCCGCGGTGCGGCATACGTACAGATTTCTATTCCTGGAGGTTGTGCATTTAACTCTGATTGTGTGCAGAATATTTTTTAGTAAAACTGACATATTATCGGTTTTGTCTAATAGAAGATACGGTAATGGATGGTGAATTAGGCTATAGACATTGTAACCCTCTATCATATACTATATTCATTGATCCATAAAATCTGCTAGAAAGAATTTCTACTACCAGAAATACTGGATATTTTTATTCTGAGTAAAGATTCCAGTCTTTAAGGTCTGAAACTTCCCTCCTCAATGTCATTGCTATATAACTAGAATTGCCTGAGCTCATTGCTGTCGGGCCATGGCCATTACTGCCCACCGTGGGCTGTTTTTCTCAGTATACCTAATTGGAAACAGAGGGGTTGTGACAGCAGAAGGGCACTCACACTAATTTCAGGGACATGAGATGAGAGGGGAGGAGAGCTTAAAGAACATGCTGATATCACGCAGGCTTATAATCTGAAAAAGTCAGTGAGACCAAACTTCAGCCTCATGAGATATCACATCTGCGATGAGCATTTAGACTGTGGAACTGTCCACCTGAGGGCTTATTCACATAAGTGATATTCTTGCAAGTTTTGTGCGATGTGAAGCGCCTAAAACTCGCACAAATATGAAATTTATTCCTATGAATGCATGCTTTGACATGAGTGAGGAAAAAAAAAAGAAATCGCCTTATGTTCTATTTTTGGGTGTTCCCTTGAAAGGTGTCACCCATTGTTTTCATTGGGACCTTAACCCCTTAAGGATTTGGCCCTTTTTTTTAAAATTTTCGTTTTTTTCTTAAAAGAGTCTTAAACTCAGCTGGATTAAGGCCCAAGTGGCTCAAATAACGTTTGAAAACAGACAGTATACCTGTTGCTATGTACCAAAAGCTGGGGACTAACAACCCGAATCTTCAAGAAATCCGTAATCGAACTTGATGGACAACAATCGCCACCCAAAACACTGATTAACAACCAAAACTCCCTTTGCCCTTATCTGTTCTCTAGCTACACAATCATATTTTCAAACAGGCATCCAAAAGCAATAAGTCAGTAAACAATAAACCACCTGAGCCTCTACCACTGGGCATCACCAATTCTCCCACCTGAATAGATAGATCTAAATTTCATAGATAAGATCCTGACAACTTGCAGCTACCACTAGAGGGAGCATAGGAGCTTACTGCATACTGTATTTTTAGTGAATTCAATGTATAAGGTCCCCATCTCCCTCTAGTGGTGGCTGCAGGCAGTTAGCATATTATTTTTATTTTAAATCTATACTCCATCCTCTGTAAATATATCTTGAGAAGTTAGTTCGGGATTTTGGATCTAAAAACAAAGTGTTGATAAAAGGTGGCAATTCACTTTAAGCACTGGTAAAGTAATCACTTAACTTAGGTGATACTCATGGGGTATCGTAGCCTTATCAATCAGGTATGCTTAATTATTTTTCGATGCATCAGAGAAAAGTACAATGAGAAACATTCTGGTGATGTCCTATTAGACACGCCAATTATTGTTTGAACAAGCAAATGGCGTCAGAGTCAGCTCGTTCACCTTTTAAAAAATCGTAACTCCTTTATTTATCCTTCGACGTTGCTGTATGGGGGCTTGTTTTTTGCGGGACGAGTTGTATTTTTCAATGGTACTATTTAATGTACCAAATAATGTACTGAAAAACTTTTTTAAAAGTCCTAAGTGGAGTAAAATGAAAAAAAAAAAAATGATGGCACTGTTTAATCCAAATGATAAGTAAATGAGTCACCAATGATTTTTATGCCTGCATAAAATGAATGACAAGCAAAAAGTGAACGATATCGTTTGTCATTTGGTTGTTGGCTCTCATTTAGACTGAACGATTATTGTTCACTTTCATTTGTTTGAACGCTTTTTGAGGTTCCATCTTAAAGCACCCTTATGCAAGATTCTCCCACTGTATGATTGCCATGGCAACAGTACCAACCAGCGTGACGTTGCATCTGTCCATGCCTGATATCGGTGCAGGGAGTATGCCTGCAGGTACACTTTAAATTCAAGAAATAAAAAAGGATGAGTAAGAAATAGCAGAATAAGCCCTACTATTAGAACAATTTGCTTGATTATCAGAAACTAATCAGCTATAAGTGCTGCAATTCATGGACGTCATGTTTATGGTCCCTACAACTGGACTCTCAGTCCTCTCCAGCCATGTGTATTCTATGTAGTGTCCCGTGGGTTCTACAGGGTATTCATTCAGTAACCAGTCCTGTAACACCTAGCTATGTGCTCCTGGGAGACATAGAAGGTGCCATACGTTGGAAACTGCCCGTTTTCCCCTTTCTTCTCAAGCTACAGCTAAACTGCTTGGCATCAGCTGGCTGCTCATTGGCTGCTTGTCATACAAGCCCTGATTGGTAGAGGGTAATAGTGAGAACCTAGAGCCGGAAAAATAGCTGCAGAGTGAGGGAGAATGTTCAGGGGAGGTGTAAAGAGAAAGTGCGGGAAAGGGACAGGAAGTGAAGGAGGAGTTAGTGAGTTGTGAAGAGGAGTTTGGGGTGAGCAGTCGGAGGAGGAGGACATGCAGGAGGAGTTCTGCAGTGAGAGCAGAGATATCGTGTCCTTGAGTGAGGAAGCAAGGATTCACCAGCTTCTTCATCAGCAGCAGTGTGGAAGAGAAAGTTTAGAACCTGTTCCACTAAAACAGTGAGTTACACAAACCCAGTGAAGTCAAAGCCAGAGAAAGTAAATAGGCTGCATCTTAAAGTCCACTTCTTTAATTGCTTCATAATCTTCCAGTAAGCCCAACAGATAACTAGGACTGTGGGAATTCTACTGAGTACCCTCTTGAGTCAAATAGAGAGAGAGAGAGCTTTGAAGGTTAAATTGTGCCATATTGAATTCAACTGTGCGTCAACGTTTATTCTTCTTCAAAGTAATATCTCTGCTAACTTCTGCAAGACTGGCGTTGTTGTTATTGTTGCATTATAAAACAAGCTGAAGTAAAACTGTGCACTTCCAGTTTACTAAATCAAAGCTACCAGGACTCGTGTCAGTTATTTTGCTACTAACTACTGGAGTTCCAGATGAAGTGCTGGCATCATGTGGCAAACCACCTTTAGAAAACTACACATTACAAAACCCTTTTAGCCACTATGCGGCGACCGAGCCAGTCACCTTGCTGCCATTGCCAGGAGAGATTGCAGAGCCACCCATGACAACCATCTTTCTTCCCTGTGGTCTCCCCCATTTTGGTGCACCCTGCTGGGACACTGCATCTACATTTCAGTTCTACCTTACAGAATAAAGAATGTTTATTTAAGTTGTATTGCAAAGACATATATTTTTGTGGCACAGAGTGAATAAGTCCACATTCAGCTACTTTGTTGAATGCATAGTCCAAAGGCCCTTCGAGATGGGCATATTTCCCATCCGTTTGCTGTCCATGTAAAGCAGCATTATCCAAATATGGTGTGTAGGTTCCTATGACTGCTGTTTCTCTGGATAGTCAGTCATTGCTGTAGCTTTCCAAAAGGAATTGGGTGCCAGGCTTCTAGGTCCGATTAGATGCACTGCAGTAATATGTGAAGTCCATTGATTCCGTGGGCTATCATAATGTTACTGTAGTGGCCCGGAGGGTCTTCCAGAATAGCCACACAATCATTGTCCTGTCACACCTGCCTATGAGCTTCAAGGAGGCATAGGAGGTGCCTTACATCAGCAAAACCCTTTTTCAACCCTTCCTGAGCTAAAAGCTTGACAACAGCTGGCTGCTAATTGGCTGTATGTCATGCCCCCACTGATTGGTCAGGGTGTGTGTTTGGAGTTCAGAGCAGGAAACTACACAGTGAGCCTTTACACTGAGGGGGAGGAGAGGAGAGGAAGTGCGGGAACGAGGCAGGAAGTGAAGGAGGAGTGAGAACAGTTTTCAGTGGTGAGTCTTCAGAAGGAGTCGGAGCGTCTTAACTTCAGGGAAGCCAGGATTCACAAGCTCCCTAGTCTTACCAGCAGTGTGGAGGAGTGAGATTGAAGCGGTTCCACTAACAGTGAGTTACACAAAACCTGATGAATTCAAAGCTAGGGATAGTAAAGCGGCCATCTTAGGTCTAAGTTTCAACACCTGCATAATCTACTTACAGTTGCCCCAACAGATAACTAGGTCTGTGGGAATTCATAGTGAGTAACCTTTTAAGTAGAGAGAGCGTCGAAGAGGAAAATTGTGTTTACAAGTGAATCAACTGTATTGCATAACCGTTTGTTCTGCTATCATTTTGCAAGACTTTAATTGTTAATTATACCGTGTTTCAACTCCTTTAAAATACTCAAGTAAACTGTGTACTTCCGGTTTGCTAACGAAACAGTTACCAGGACTCGTGTCAAATTATTTCCTGCCATTAACTACCATATTCCCGGATGAAGTGCTGGGGTCACGTGACAAACCACCATTAATCATAATAGGACACTTCTGTGTATTTTGTGCCACTGTGCTGTGACCGAGTAGGACACCTTTGCCGAAATTGTTGGGAGAGATTGCAGAGCCACCAGTGACATCCATCTTGCAATCCCCCTGATCTTCCCCACTTTGGCGCGTCTCGCTTGGAATGCTGCATTACCATCATATTTTAAATATGCAGAAGCTCCTATTAGGTCCTCTGTAACATATGACCCTTTTATCAATGTACAGAAGTCTTATTAATTCTGACATTCCCTGAACATAATTGGGATTTAATTATGGTTTACGAAATTATATGTTTGTAGTTTTCAATTATTTGTACAACAATGATCCTTTTTTTATTATTAAAGACTTTTTAAATTGCGATATTAAAGGAGTTTTCCTGGCAAATACTATAGATAACCTGTCCTCAGGATAGCTCATCAATAGTTGATTGTTTGGACCCTGGCTGATAGGTTGATTGGGCACACACTGTCAACTCCAAATCATACAGGGGTATGGAGTGGAAGCAGTTAGCTCCGACCCCTCTGTAGTGGTCAACAGTCGTAATTGCATGCACAACTGTCATACATTTTAATGAGACCCCAGACTGAAATTAACAGCGCCACCTACTACGCAGGGGTTGGAGTGATCTCCTTGTGCCCCATACCCCAGTGTGTTGTGACGCTGAAGCAGGCACCCAAATAGTTGAGAAGTTGGGGTCCTGAGCAGTGGATCCCAATCAACTATCCTGAGGATGGGTCATCAATAGTATTTTTCCAGAAAACCTCTATAAAGAGACCGTCTGATTTCGAAGCATAATTCTGTCTTGGGACCGTATGAGGAAGGAAGTATATTACCTGTAGTTCTTTTTCTCATCCATCCTTCTGATCTGCCAGTTTTGGGTTCTGTTTTCAGTTATCCCAGATGGCCAATGCAATCTTCAGACTACCTAATCTCCTCAGTGCATTGATAGAGTTAGGAATACCAATGTTCTATACACGCTCTCTCATTGGCAAGAGCTGCTTAAACAACCTATAATGCTTTTGGGAATATCTCTTACTTGGTTGGTAACAGGAATATCTCTTCTAACAGTTATTAATTCAATTCTTAACATGCACAGACCAGTTTAGATTAACCTCTGCTGTAGGGCTCCACCCAAATTGCATTACAATATCCACTTGTTACTCACTCTTCAGTTCTGTTACGTGGTACCTGGAAAGACGCATGCGGGGACGATTCATCAGCGTTATAGCTGACTAGCACTTTTTCCACCAGAGGTTAGAAAACACATCATATGCAGAGGGTCCTTGTACAACTTATCCTCTCTGTCTATAGCTTCAGCTCTGTCCCTTTTTCTCAGAGCTCATGACTCAGTAATTGTCTTCACAGCATGGACTGGCACAAAAATCAGCATTGCACAAATGACAGTGTGGGTGAAGACTCCAGGGGTTCTTCCCCGTGGCTTTTCACTGAGCTGACAGGCTGCACTCCTTCTCTCTAACTCTACACCCTAAAAACTGTACTCTGGCTCATCCCACATTCCCAGGGATTGCCCTGCAAAACTCATACAATTTAGTTTTGCCAAAACTGATATAACTCTGCAAAATTTGATAAAGGGTCTACTTCATAACCAAAATCACATTTCATCTGTACAATGTAATCCTTATATCTCGGCATAGTCTGAGCTGATGCAAGGTTTTGCAAACATAAGACAGTGCAATGCAAGGTACAAACAATGTATATTATTATGCATGTGTAAAATATGCTTTATGCAACCACATGACAACTTTGCACTGGGGTGTAACAGGAACTTTGGTTCTGGGACACTGCAGAGGGACAGCAAGGAATAACAACTGTAAGTAATATACTCCCATTCTGTCCCCTGAAACCGGAGGGTTGCTCTAACTATTTAGTCACTTTGAAGACATGCCTACGTGCCCCAGAGTAAGCCAACATTCAAAGTCAAGGGTTGGGTGGTTGCTTTATCCTATGCCTTCTGATATGCTTTGTGTGTGAGTACATAAGTTTCCATTTCTTTTTTATGTATTTACAGTGTCAGACTATGTTTAGTCTATGTTTATATCTATAGTCAACGGTTGTTGAGGCTGAAGACTTGATCCCCTTGGGAAAAGCTACACCATCTGCTCACCATCCAGAAACAGCATTAATAGGAACCTACACAGTATATTTTGATAACACTGCCTTATTTCCTACTGTTTCGGATGGAAAGGAGGATTTTCCATGTATGATACAAGTTAAATGGGAAGAGGTTTTCCTGCTAAAGACATTTCCCTCCTATGCACAGGGTCTCAGGACCCCTAGGAATTCTGAGAATGGTGCATCCTGAATGCCCCATGCAAATGGAGCAAAGATGCACATGAGTGACCAACGCCCCATTCACTTTTATGAAACAGAGATACAACCAAGTGCATTCATCCATCTTCCTTAGTTCCATAGTGGTCATGCATGCGTAGTGCACCTCCGCTTCATTTACATGGCACATGTCAGGTTGTGCTGCTTGGATCTTTTGTACTACAGGGTTCCAGCAGCACACCTTCACAGGTGAGGGATAATGGAGCTGGCTGGGTGTGCTACATATAAAATGGCAAACATTTTTTCACCTATCTTTACAACTGCAAATTAGAAATAAAAATTTATATACACAGTATCCGAATCTACAATATACGTATTGTGGATAAACCATTGAAGCCAAATGTGATTCTATTTAGTGGTAGTAGGGAGCCCTCTAGTGTTAAAATACATGTATGACACAATTTAAAGACAAACTCTTGCAGTAGTAAACTGTGAACTGGAGCTGAGGGAGTTGCTGCATGTTGCATATCTATACTTTTGCAACTCATGTGGTACGGTGCTGTACAGAAAGAAAGAAGAAGTGTCCTATTCAAATTCTGCTCATTTAAATTCTGACGAATACATGGCACCGATGTATTTAACTGTATGCTGGTCATAGATTTCCAAGAGGAACACCAAAAGTCTTCTGCAGTGCCCACTGCGCGGAATATCATGGGACAGACGGCTTTTTCCACAATTTTCCGCACAGAATAGAACATGCTGCGATTCTCTCCTGCGAGCGGGAAATCGCAGTTGATTTCCGCTAGTGGGTAGGGGAGAATCGTTTACCACAGCATTTCTATGGATGGACATTGCTGCAGAATTCGTGGCGGGTGTCTGACCATGAATTCGGCAACGATAATCCGTCCTTGGGCATTCGTCCTAGATCAGATTGTCCCCAGCAACCTGTATATCTTGGATTACACTGCTCTTTAGCTCAAGACAGAAAAAGGACAATAAAATTTGGCTCACTTTATATAAAGTGCTGTGTAATATTTGTGGGCTACATAAATAAAGGTGATTATTATTATATCAAAACCGTCTTAAGCAAAAAAAATATAAATAACACTTTATCCCATTAAAGTTGATTTTAGAAAAAAATCTCTTCTTTTGCTAAGCCTTTCCTGGCATTTCTTAGAAAATATGAAATGCACTATAAACTGTTGTTCTGTAACATTTTCTTAATCACTTTTAATGTCTGGTTGTGGCATTATTTTAAGCATTTTTCCACAGGCTTCTCAATAGCAAATAAAAAAACACATTAAAAAACACTTGGCAAAATGTATAAAAAAAAGGTTGTGAAAACTAATGAGATGGTGATATTTTTTACAAGAGCAAAAAAGGCACAAAAAAGGCTCTGTGAAGGAAACCTAGGGACCAAGCCAATTTTGACCTTGAGGACTGTTTTTGGTCTGACTTACCAGTACGTTTTTTTGCTAGACATATACATATACACAGCCAACAACAGCCGTGAGAACCTTTCTTAGTTCCATCACTAACTCATCAGCAATGCCAGAACTGGAAACTGATCCTGGGGTTGGCAGACTGCGTTCAAAAGCAGAAACCAAATGAAACAGAAGCAAAAGGAAAGCTTTCCATTTTTTTTTTTTAAAACCTATTGAAATCAATGAGGAAAAAGGAAACTTTTATTTCTGTGTTCATTCCGTTTCTCTGTTCCAAAAATGGAACAGAGAGATGGAAAACCCTAACGGAGTCCCAATACAGGTGTGAAAAGGTTCATATTGATTAACTTTTATTTCAGTTTTTGAGAAAGGGGATGATTTAAAAAAAAAATCCTATTCTGCTGCTGTTGTTTTTTACGTGGTTCTCTGTGTTGGATAAGTAATGTTTAAGTCTTATAATACTGGTCTTTACAGTTGCAGTGATACCAGTTATGTGTACTTTTTCCTAACTTTTTACATAATAAAACATTTTTAATGAGAAAAAAAATATTTTCTTGTGTTTTTTAAATTTCAGAAAGTTAATTTTGTCTTTCATTTTTTTTCATTTCCTTCATGGGGCTTCACCATGTGATCACTTTAACAATTCACTGAAATAATTATTGCAGTTAGGCATGCACAAATGGCAGATTTGAGGGACTGCATCTCAGAAGAGCCAGTGTGATTGTTCTCAGTTAGAGAAACCAAGTAATTTTGTACATATGATACCTTTAATGGCTAACAAAAATACATAATGTTATAGCAAGTAGAGATGAGCGAGCGTACTCGGAAAAGCACTACTCGGTCGAGTAATGTGCTTTATCCGAGTATCGCTGTGCTCGTCCCTGAAGATTCGGGTACCGCTGCGGCTGACAGGTGAGTCGCAGCGGGGAGCAGGGGAGAGCGGGCGGGAGAGAGGGAGAGAAAGATCTTACCTCCGTTCCTCCCCGCTCTCCCCTGCAGCTCCCCGCTCCGTGCCGGCACCCGAATCTTCAGGGACGAGCACAGCGATACTCGGATAAAGCAAATTACTCGAGCGAGTAGTGCTTTTCCGAGTACGCTCGCTCATCTCTAATAGCAAGCTTTCAAACCTACTCAGGGTTCTTCCTTTAGGCTTAATGAAACAGATCTAAAGATGTATTTAAATAAAAGCATATACACATGATCACATGGGAGGGCACAAACATGGTGCGCTTAATAGCCCTTAGATAAATACTAAAGATGAGCGGGCACACTCATCCGAGCTTGATGCTCGATCGAGTATTAGGCTACTCGAGATGCTTGCTACTCGAGTCGAGCACCACGCGGTGCTTGAGTAAATTTCATTTTCCCTCCCCGCATGTTTAGTGCCATTTTTTAGCCACTAAACATGCAGGGAAGGCATTACTACTTCCTGCTGTGACGTGCAAACCCTGTGCACGTCTACAGCAGTGAGTGGCTGGCGGGATCAGGTGACCGCCGAATACTTAAACTGGTGCGGCCTGCGGCTCGCCTCAGACGCATGCTGGCAGAGGTTAGGGAAAGAGTTGCTGAGATAAGGAAAGTGTCAGTGTAGTGTGCGGTTAGGCAGGGATCCTGACTTCAAGAACCCGACAGTCCTTCTTAGGGCTACTCCTCATTGTGTGCATTAGCATTTTGGCTGGCTGGGACCAGTAGTGCACCAATTTTTTTTTTTCAAACATCCCGGCTGTATTGTGCCCACTGGTAGAGGTTTTATGCAATGTACTGCCAGGGGTGTACACACAGTACATAGGAATTCAATTTACCATTCTTAATTTACATTTTTTCTGGCTTTGCTCAGAGTCTATAAAAGCTACCAGTCTCTAAGTGCGGTAAATAAGCCATAGTTCTCATTGCTATAGAGTGGGTTAATTTTTTCTGGGCCTGTGCAGAGCATCTCACATCTACCATTCACTATGTGCTGTGAATTAGCCGCTGTTCTCATCGCTATAGAGTGGTTTAATTTTTTCTGGGCCTGTGCAGAGCATCTCACATTTACCATTCTCTGTGTGCTGTGAATTAGCCGTAGTTCTCAGCACTATACAGTTGGTTCATTTTTTCTGGAACTGCATATAGCCTCTCATATCTACAAGTCTCTGTGGGCTGTGAATTAACCCCAGTACTCAGGACTATACAGTGGGTTTATTTTTTCTGGCACTGCATACAGCCTCTCTTATCTACAAGTCTCTATGAGCGGTAAATTACCCATAGGGATCAGCGCAATACAGTGGTTTATTTTTTCTGTCATAGCATAGAGCCTCTGGTATCTACAAGTCTCTGTGTGCGGTGAATTAGCCCCAGTTCTCAGCGCTATACAGTGGGTTAATTTATTTGGGCCCTGCTCTATCCTTTATCCTACATTATGAAGAGTAAGGGTTGAGGTAGAAGACGTGGACGCAGGTGTCTGAGTGAAGGTGTGGGCAGAGGCCGGGGTCCTGGGCGGGGTGAATCAGAGCCTGCTGCTGAGGGATTAGTAGAGCGCCGCATATATCCACTCCCCAGCTTCATCTCACATTTTGCAGGTCCGCGTGGTAGACCTTTATTACAAGCATAACAGTGCAATCAGGTGCTGACGTGGATCGCGGATAACGCGTCCAGAAATTTATCCAACACCCAGTCTTCCACGCAGTCTACTCATGCTGGCCAAGGGACTGCACCTCTGAATCCTCAGGCTGCTCCTCCTTCCTCCCAGCCTGGTCACGCCAGGAAAAGGAGATTCTGAACAGGCATTCTCCGAGGAACTGTTCTCGGTTCCTTGCCCTGAGTTGGAAAAAAATGTTCATCAGCCACCTGAGAAGTTTGTCGTGACCGATGCCCAACATTTGGAACTTTCCCAGAGTCAGGGTGATGAGGTTGGGGACTTCTGGGAACTGTCTCAAGAGCCTTTTTGTGGATGAGGATGATGAGACACAGTTGTCTTTCAGTGAGGTTGTTGTTAGGGTAGTAAGTCCGAGGGAGGGGCAGACAGAGGATTCAGAGGAAAAGCTGCTGGGCGATGAGGTGACTGACCCCACCTGGCTTGCTAAGCCTACTGAAGACAGGGCTTCAGAGGAGGAGGGAAGTGCAACAGCAGAACAGATTGGAAGAAGCAGTGGGGTGGCCAGGGGGAGAGGCAGGGCCAGAGCAAATAATCCCCCAACTGTTCCCCACAGCACCCCCTCGTGGCAAGCCTCTGTGCAGAGGGCTATGTGTTCGAAGCTCTGGAGGTTTTTTAGTGAGACTGCGGATGACCAATGAGCAGTGGTGTGCAACCTGTGCCGCATCAAGATCAGCAGGGGAGCCACCATTACCAGCCTCACCACCACCAGCATGCGCAGGCATATGATGGCCAAGGACCCCATGAGGTGGAACGAAGGCCATTCACCGCCTACGGGTCACACCACTGCCTCTTCCCCTGTGCCACAACCTGGCACACAGATCCAATCCCCCTCCCAGGACGAAGGCACGAGCGCCTCCCGACCTGCACCCACACCCTCACCTTCACAGTCCTCCACTGTCTTCAGCAATGTCTCCCAGCGCAGCGTTCAGCTGTCGCTAACACAAGCGTTTGAGCGAAAGCGGAAATACGCGGCCATCCACCCAATTGCACAATCTTTAAACGTGCATATTGCAAAATTACTCAGCCTGGAGATGCTGCCATACAGGCTAGTCGAAACTGAGACTTTCCGCAACATGATGGCGGCGACGGTCCCTCGGTACTCAGTCCCCAGTCGCCACTATTTTTCCTGGTGCGCCGTCCCTGCCCTACACCAGCACGTCTCACGCAACATAAATTGTGCCCTCACCAACGCAGTTACTGGGAAGGTCCACTTAACGACGGAGATGTGGACAAGTGCTGGCGGGCAGGGACACTACATCTCCCTGACGGCACATTGGGTGAACTTGGTGGAGGCTGGGACAGAGTCAGACCCTGGGACTGCTCACGTGCTACCCACACCGAGGATAGCGGGTCCTACCTTGGTGATGGTTTCTCCAGTGTATTATGCCACCTCCTCCAACCCCCCCCCCCCCTCCTCCTCCTCCTCCACCACCTCCACCTCCTCCTCCACCACCTCCACCTCTCAATTAAGAAGTGTGAGCACGTTGCCAGCAGTCGGTAGTGCGAGGTGCAGCAGCACTGTGGTGGGGAAGCATCAGCAAGCTATGCTGAAACTACTCAGCTTAGGTGACAAGAGGCACACCACCCAAGAGCTGTTACAGGGCTTGACAGAGCAGACCGATCTCTGGCTTTCGCCGCTGAGCCTTCAACCAGGCATGGTTGTGTGTGACAATGGGCGTAACCTGGTAGCAGCTCTGCAGCTTGGCAGCCTCACACGTGCCATGCCTGGCACATATGTTCAATCTGGTGGTTCAGCGCTTTCTGAAAAACTACCCCCACTTGTCTGACCTGCACAGCAAGGTGCGCCGCATGTGCGCACATTTCCGCAAGTCAGCCACGGATGCTGTCACCCTCAGGACACTGCAACATCGCTTGCAGCTGCCAGAGCACCAACTGCTGTGCTATGTGCCCACACGCTGGAATTCTATGCTGCACATGTTTGCCAGGCTTTACGAGCAGTGTAGAGCAATTGTAGAATACCAGCTGCAACATGGCCGTCGGAGTGGTAGTCAGCCTTCGCAGTTCTTCACAGAGGAGTGGGCAGGGATGGGAGACATCTGTCAGGTCCTCAGAAACTTTGAGGAGTCTACACAAATGGTGAGCGGCGATGCGGCCATTATCAGCGTAACCATCCCGCTGCTTTGCCTGCTGAGAAGTTCGCTGCTAAGCACAAAGGCCGATGATTTGCGGTTAGAACAAGAGATGAGGGATGACAGTATGTCGCTTGATAGCAAGACCACCCTCACATCTGTATCTCAGCGCGTTTTGGAGGAGGGTGGGAGAAGGAGGAGGAGGAGGGGGAAGAGACTGCTGCCCACACTGCAGAGGGCCCCATGCTGCTTTCCTCTCATCTGTTCTGCATGTATGGGCTGAAGAGGAGGAAGAGGGGGAGGAGGAGGAGGATCATGAGAGTCATCCCCCTAGTGAGGACAGCAATGTGTTGCATACTTGGACTTTGGAACATATGGCTGACTTCATGTTAGGCTGCCTTTCCCATGACCCTCGCGTTAGATGCATTCTGGCCAATACGGATTACTGGGTGTTCACACTTCTCGACCTACGGTATAAGGAGAACCTTTCCACTCTCATTCCCGAAGAGGAAAGGAGTACGAGAGTGATGCAATATCACAGGGCCCTGGTGGAAAAACTCATGCTAAAGTTTCCATCTGACAGCGCTAGCGGTAGAAGACGTAGTTCAGAGGGCCAACTAGCAGGGGAGGCACGGGGATCAGGCAGCATGTTCAGCGCAGGCAGGGGAACACTCTCCAAGGCCTTTGCCAGTTTTATGGCTCCCAATCCAGTCTGTGTCACCACTCCCCAGTCTAGGCTGAGTCAGAGGGAACACTGTAAAAAGATGGTGAGGCAAAACAAAGCAGATCATACCACCGTCTTCCATGATCCCTCTACTCCATACAACTATTGGGTGTCAAAGCTGGACACGTGGCACGAACTTGCGCTGTACGCCCTGGAGGTGCTGGCCTGCCCTGATGCTATCATGTTATCAGAGAGGGTGTTTAGTGCTGTTTGGGGGATCATCACGGATAAGCGTACCCGCCTGGCAACTGACAGTGCCGACAGGCTTACACTCATTAAGATGAACAAATGCTGGATTTCCCCAGACTCTTCTTCTCCACTGGTGGAAAGCAGCGGAACATAAAGATTCTTTCGGCTGGAACAGGAGAACCATGCATCCTCTATCACCCCAAAAAAGGGGGAAAGTAGTTTGGTCTATCCCTCTCGGATCTTACTCCTCCTCCTAAAACAGCATGTCATTACGCTGAATTTTTCTGTGGGCCAAAAGGCTCTGTTAAAACTATTTTTTCGGATGGCTGCCTCCAGGCTCTGTTAGCAAATTAAGCAACAACGAGCTCTATCTTTAAAAAATGTTTCTGTGTTTCACCTGCACTCTGGGTAAACCAATTTTTCAGGGGTACACCTGTACTTTTGGTACACCAATTTTTCAGGCCTTCGCTTATATTCTTAGCAGACTAATTTTTCCGGGCTTCGCCTATACTCTTGATAAACAAGGTTTTTCAGCTGTTTGTTCGCCTATACTCTTGGTACACCAGTTTTTCAGGACTTCACCTATACTCTTGGCAAACTAATTTTTCGGGGCTTGGCCTATACTATGGGTAAACTCATTTTTCCAGATGTTCGCCTATACTCTTGGTACACCAATGTTTCAGGGGTTTGCCTATACTCTTGGTACACAAATGTTTCAGGGGTTCACCTATACTGTTGCTACAGCAATGTTTCATGGGGTTGGCCTATACTCTTGCTACAGAAATGTTTGAGGGGTTTGCCTATACTTTTGGTACACCAGTTTTTCAGGACTTCGCCTATACTCTTGGCAAACTAATTTTTCGGGGCTTGGCCTATACTATGGGTAAACAAATTTTTCAGAGGTACACCTGTACTCTTGGTACACCAATTTTTCAGGCCTTCGCCTATACTCTTAGTAAACTAATTTTTCCAGGCTTTCCCTATACTCTTGGTAAACTAATTTTTTCAGATGTTCGCCTATACTCTTGGTACACCAATGTTTCAGGGGTTTGCCTATACTCTTGGTACACAAATGTTTCAGGGGTTTGCCTACACTCTTGGTACACAAATGTTTCAGGGGTTCGCCTATACTGTTGCTACAGCAATGTTTCATGGGGTTGGCCTATACTCTTGCTACAGAAATGTTTGAGGGGTTCGCCTATATGCTTGCTACACGAATGTTTTAGGGGTTTGCCTATACTCTTCCTACAGAAATGTTTTAGGGGTTCACCTATACTCTTGCTACAGAAATGTTTGAGGGGTTCGACTATATTCTTGGTACACAAATGTTTCAGGGGTTCGCCTATACTCTTACTACAGAAATGTTTGAGGGGTCCGCCTATATGCTTGCTACAGAAATGTTTCAGGGGTTCACCTATACCATTGCTACAGAAAGGTTTGAGGGGTTTGCCTATACTCTTGCTACAAAAATGTTTCAGGGGTTCATCTATACTCTTGCTACATAAAGGTTTGAGGAGTTTGCCTATAGTCTTGCTACAGGGTTCGCCTATACTCTTGCTACAGAAATGTTTCAGGGGTTTGCCCTTACACTTGCTACAGAAATGTCTCAGGGGTTCGCCTATATGCTTGTTACAGAAAAGTTTTAGGGTTTCGCCTATACTCTTGCTACAGAAATGTTTAAGTGGTTCTTCACGCTTCAACTTCTTCAGGCTTCATGCAGTCTTTGGAGCGATCAAAGGAACCATAACTGATTTAATGAGACTTTCAAAGGGTCACTGTATTGCTGTGGTGACAACTTTGGGAACACCTCCTGCTTAAAAGAATTCTTTCATTTTAGAAAGAGTTGCTGAATTTGGCTATTGCTAGGAAGTACTTCGCCTATACTCTTGATAAACAAAGTTTTTCAGGTGTTCATTCGCCTATACTCTTGGTACACCAATTTTTCAGGACTTCGCCTATACTCTTAGCAAACTAATTTCTCGGTGCTTCGCCTATACTCTGAGTAAACCAATTTTTTTAGGGGTACACCTGTACTCTTGGTACACCAATTTTTCAGGCCTTCGCCTATACTCATAGCAAGCTAATTTTTCCGGGCTTTGCCTATACTTTTGGTAAACAATTTTTTTTAGGTGTTCACCTATACCCTTGATACACCAATTTTTCAGGGGTTCACCTGTACTCTTGGTACACAAATGTTTCAGGGGTTCGCCTATACTCTTGCTGCAGAAATGTTTGAGGGGTTCGCCTATATGCTTGCTACAGAAATGTTTCAGGGGTTCACCTATATCATTGCTACAGAAAGGTTTGAGGAGTTCGCCTATACTCTTGCTACAGAAATGTTTCAGGGGTTCGCCTATACTCTTGCTACAGAAAGGTTTGAGGGGTTCGCCTATTTGCTTGCTACAGAAATGTTTGAGCGGTTTGCCTATACTCTTGCTACCGAAATGTTTCAGGGGTTCGCCTATACTCTTGCTAGAGAAATGTTTCAGGAGTCCGCCTATACACTTACTACAGAAATGTTTCAGGGGTTCGCCTATACACTTGCTACAGAAAGGTTTGAGGGGTTCACCTATACTATTGCTACAAAAAGGTTTGAGGGGTTCGCCTATACTCTTGCTACAGAAATGTTTCAGGGATTCGCCTATACTCTTGCTACAGAAATGTTTCAGGGGTTCGCCTATACACTTGCTACAGAAAGGTTTCAGGGTTTTGCCTATGCTCTTGCTACAGAAATGTTTCAGGGGTTTGCCTATACGCTTGCTACAGAAAGGTTTCAGGTTTTGCCTATATTCTTGCCACAGAAATGTTTAAGGGTTCTTCATGCTTCAATTTCTTCACGCTTTATGCAGTCTTTGGGGTGATCAAAGGAACCGTAACTGATTTATTGAGACTTTCACTGGGTCACTATATTGCGGTGGTGAAAACTTTGGGAACACCTCCTGCTTAAAAGAATTCTTTCATTTTAGAAAGAGTTGCTGAATTTGGCTGATGCTTGGAAGTACTAGCATCCGAGTCCACTTTATGCCGACGTTAGTTGAGGGTATGGGCTGAGGCCAAGGTCCTGGGCGGGGTGCGACTCTGCCATGTTTAGGCACTCTAATTTCTTCATACTTAATACTGTCAGTGGGGCGATCAAAGGAACCGTTAATGAGATGTTCACAGCAGTACTAGCATCCGAGTCTGCGTTATGCAGAGGCCAAGGTCCTGGGGGGGGGGGGGGGTGCAACTTTGCAGGTTTGGCCTGTGGAATTTCTACAGAAAGGTTTCAGGGGTTCATCTATACTGTGGGTACACAAGGGTTTCCTAGCGCGGTGTTCAGCTATCTGACACATACACAGAATGAATTGTGTGAGTACACAAGGGTTTCCCATAATGATGTAACTGACGGCACATTAGGTCACACAAGGTAGAGGCTAGGACCGATTTAATGAGATGTTCACAGCAGTACTAGCATCTGAGTCCGCTTTATGCCCACGATTGTTGAGGGTGTGGGCAGAGGCCGAGGTTCTGGGGGGGTTGCAACTGTGCCACATTTGGCCTGTGGAACTTCTTTGTGGTTCATCCAGTCTTTGGAGCGATGAAAGGAACCGTGACGGCACATTGGGTCACACAAGGTGGAGGCTGGGATCGAGTCTGGCCCTGAGCCCGCTCACGTACTTCCCACACAGAGGATTGGTGGTCCTACCTCAGTCACGGTTTCTCGGGCTAATTATGCCACCTCCTCCTACTGCTTGGTGTCTTAGGATCAGCGCTGGTCAACATGTATTTGCTCTTGCATTACCACAGTTATCTGAGACACTGGTTTGGATCAAACAAAAGAAGCATAACTGATTTAATAAGACATTCACAGCAGTACTAGCATCCGAGTCCGCTTTATGCCCACGATTGTTGAGGGCTGTATAACAGGTCAACTCATTGTACACTGCCTGTTTTTGGATGTCCGCTGACGTATAATGCCCTGAGTGGTAAACAGCTGGATTGATTTAGGTGTGATAAACACACACATCCCTGGGGGTCAGCGCTGGTCGGCATGTATTATTTCTCGTGTTTCGTGTTACCACAGTTATCCGAGATACTGGATTGGAGCATTCACAGGAAGCGTAACTGATTTAATGAGACTTTCACAGGGTCACTGTATACCTGTGGTGGCTACTTTTGCGACACCTCCTGCTTTAAACCAATCTTTGGTGTTAATATGCGCTGCTGCATTGTGGAGATGTGTATAAGAACTGGCATCTAAGTCCCCTTTATGCCCACGTTTGTGGCTCCTGACAATTTAGTGACGGAGGAGGCACGGAATTGGAATTATCACTGTATATCTGTGGTGGCTACTTTTGTGACACCTGCTTCAAACCAATCTTTGGTGTTAGTATGCGCTACTGCATTGTGGAGATGTGTAGAAGAACTGGCATCTGAGTCCCCTTTATGCCCACGTTTGCGGCTCCTGACAATTTAGTGATGGAGGAGGCACGGGATTGGAATTATGATCGTACGTTAATTTATCAGCAATTCTCATCAGCATTGTGGGCTATCGCCCACAATTTCAAAGAGGGTCGCTGCCAGGCCCTGCCAACCCTCTGCAGTGTGTGTCTCCGGTTCCTGCTCATCCAAGACGCACTTATAAATAGACATGAGGGTGGTGTGGCTATCAAGCGAACGTGTGGCATGAGGGCAGCTGAACACTGCGCAGGGAAAATTTTGTGTGTGCTGTGGCTGCAAACTCATGCGGGAGATTGGACAGCAATGCCAGCATGTAACACAGGAGAAGAGGCAGTGGTGTCACCCGCAGGCAGTGATTGTCCTTCATTGCACCTAGTGTGGTGCTTAGCTAAGATGTGCCAGTGCATGTGCCTTGCTGATTATGGTCTGTCCCAAGTAAATTGTTAGGGGGGTGACCGCCAGCCTCTTGCCCCCAATTTGGCTTAATAGTGCGACCTGGGAGCCTCAGATGCACCCATGCATGCTGCCCCTGCCGTTCCCTATCCATTTCTGTGGTGTTTCTATGACTTTCTGATGTTTTTAGGTTATTCACACAACCTCCCCTATGCGGAACATGGGTCACCTTGAAAAATGCTCGGGTCTCCCATTGACTTCAATTGAGTTCGTTACTCGAAACGAGCTCTCGAGCATTTCGGTGCTCGCTCATCTCTAATAAATACCAGAAAGGGATGAGCATAACAGTAAATAATTAGTCCAGTGACAAGGAATGTGAAAGTTTGATGAGAGAGAGAGCTCTCTGTCTCTTTCCACTTGCTGCAGTCAGTATAGATAGAGGGGTTAAATAAACTTATCTCTGATCTCAGGGATTGCAGCAGAGTGTCAGCTGCAATATACAGCTGATAGACGCTGCGGATAGTGTGGGCAGCAACCTTGCGTTGAACATTTATTCCGCTTGGTGCTAACTACTTGGCACCTACAAGGGGTAAACTTAACTTCTCTGCTGCCTGACGCAAACTATAAAAAGGCACTCTCCCTCCAATCCAGTCATAAACAATCACAATCTGTATAAATAAATCCAAGTGTACTCTTTGCTAGATTAACACATAACGAGGCCCCAGGTTGTCATGACATGCAAATGACAGTAGTATTTAAATGGTTAACAGCTGCAATCAGCATTACCTTAGATTGCAGCTGCTGCAGCCGGACCTCAGCTGTCAAAGACAGCCGACACCCGCTGTGTATGGAACGGACTCTGTCTGATCCCACTTCGTATGATTCCCACGCGCATCTGCCATACATGTATGGAGGATAACATCAAGGGCTTAAAATGTATACATCATCCTAATTCGTAGATATTCTAATTTCCACTTTTAAATAGCTTCTCCATTTTAGACAATCCGTATTTGTTAGCTAACAAAGAGTCCTCCTTTCTAATAGCAATTACACATAATCTGTCGCGAAACCTGGCATAAAACTGAATGATGGATCAACCTGTGTAAATAGGCAGTTGTTCATTTAGAAACGACTGCCTGCTTACTCTGAACAGAGGGGGGCAGGTCGGAACAATCCCCAGCCTGCTCCACCTCCATTTCTCCATCTCTTAATTGAGTGATTATAGTTGTTCCATGTAAAACCACCCTAAGTTAAGAGAGTGGTCCAAAAGAGAAGAGATCATTGCCTTGCACAAACAAGGAAAAGGATATAAAAATATAGCAAAAGGCACTGAATGTTCTAAGCGATAAAGTTGGAAGCATAGTTTAAAAGTTTAAAGTTAAAGGATCACTGGATGCACTACCTGGACGTAGCAGAAAGAGGAAGCTATAACTGGCTGCCATCAGGGTCCGGAGGAGGCAGGTGGTCAAAATCCCTCCACTGACTGCAAAAAAAACCTGCAAGATTTGGTGGCAGCAGGCACCAAGCTTTCTGTTCGCACATTAAGGTACATACTAAATGCTAAAAGGTCTTCATGCCCGAACTCCAAGATTTACACCTCTACTGCCCCAAAAGCACAAGGAGAGTTGACTTCAGTATGCCCAAAAGCATCTAAATAACGATCAGAAGTTTGGAGATTTTGTTGTGTGGAGTGATGAAACAGCATCTTCTGTGAGGAAGATTAGGCTTAGGCATCACTGGATCCTCCAACAGGACAATGATCCCAAGCATATCTCAAATTTCACCAAGACCTGGCTTCAGACGTCCTGGTAGATTCTGGAATGGTCGTCACAGTCATCTGATTTTAATGACATGGAAAATCTATCGTGGGATTTAAAGAAAGGGATTGCAACACACAAGCCGATGAACATTAGTGAATTAGAGGCCATTGTCCATGAGGAATGGGCTATGATTCCCTTTAAGAAGGCTGTCAGAAGCTGGTGTCTGGCTATGCGTCATGTTTGCACCAGGTCATAACAGCAATAGTTGCTCTAAGTACTAAAGATACTTGTCACGAAGGGGTTGAATATTTCTGAGACTGCAGTAGTAATTAAAACTGGCATTTGATGTTGAATTTGGATAAACCGCCATTAGTTGTGTTGAGCTATTTAAAGGGAACCTGTCCTATAAGCACCATAAACTAAGTTCATGGTCCTAATGGACAGGGACTGAGGAGTCCAGGGATATCCTTTTAATCCTTGCTTCCTGTTCCCTCACTGTCAGCCCTGGAAAATGATGCACGGACCGAGCCTCAGACTCATCAATGCAGTCAGTGCGTGTGCACTGGTGCTTACAGGTAATGACGGTTTTCTTTAAATTATACTAGTTTTTTTTTGAACTGAGGGCTCCCCTTCCCCCCTACATATATATTTACCATGGGACAGCCCCACTCCACGGAAACGTATTAAAAGCTGCTCTGCTTATTATCTATATCTGACCAAGATCTCCCCTCCCACACTACGTATACACTTACTGCTTGGGATGGGTCCTTCAGTAAACGCATCAGTGGTGGAGTAAGGGGGCCTTTAGTCAGTTATGAATAATACGGGTAATATGCAGAGCGCTCTTAATATCCTTATGGTTGATGGGCCCCGACGCCATACACTGCTTCTGGCACACTGTTCATATCTTAGTGGCGACAAGAATGATGTGTCAAATTGTGTCCTCAGTGACTAAGCTCAGCAGTCCTTCTGCTTCTTCATGGACAGCACAGCATGAGTCACAGCAAACAACTGTGACAGCTTGATAAAGACCAGTAGGTCGAAACGTCACTGAAGAATTAAGGTATTTTTCTATTTTCTGCAACCCTGAATGCTGGCACTCTTTTTTTCTCTTTGTTTCTACTGAGTCTGTGGGCGAGGCAAAAAGAAGCCTAGCACTGATTGGCTGAGGCTCAGCCAACCAATGTTTGGTGCTGAAATTAAACCTCCTTTTGGATTAACCAATAACCTGAATGATCAGACCTGGAGAGCAGTGAATGAAGGGTCTATGGTGGCTGGGCTGTGAGCTATAGTGATGGTCAGAGAGAACTAGTGCAGGCGCAGCATCTCCAGAGCCCTGGCTCAAGCGGATAGGTTTTACTGGGTTGGGTAAGTCCTGAACAGTGATACAAGCTGCATCATTCCTATTTTGTATGCTCAAACCACTTCTACTCTGTCTACAGCTGCCATCAGTTCAATGTTGCCTACAACTGTACAACTAACCCAGGATGTACTGCTTTTGGTGCAATGGATCATCATAGGCTGCTTGCAGCTTGACATATAATCAAAAGTTTCAGCTGAGCCTAAGCATGTCGCTGCACTCTGACTGCCGCCCTGCCACCTTCTTTCCAACAGAGGGAGCCGCCCGAGGCAAATGGCTCAATTAGCCTCATGGTAGGAAAACCCCTGGCCAACACCATAACGGTACGGTCAATGGCGGAAAGGAGTCAATGCCACAACCATTTTGTTACATAGAATACAATATAATGACAAACATAAAAATAATATAATAATAGTCTTTATTTGCATAGCGCCAACTTATTCTGCAGCGCTTAACATACCTGATCCTTAGGTCATCATTCGTGGGTAGTCGGACTGCCGCACACTTTAGATTTTTGAAGGATGCTATTTGCATTAGGGGAATCCTCCAACAGTTACCTATTGTTATGGTATTGAGGGACCCATACACTAAGAAAAGAACTTGGCTGAACCGTTTAATTCCCTGATAGCACATGCACATCCTGAAGATTTTTACATTTTGCAAAACACTAGATCTCTCAACACACTCCTTGATGTATTCCTTGAAAGATATAGTTTCCAAAATGGTGTCACTTTTTAGTGGTGTCCACTGTACTGGTACCTCAGGAGCTCTGCAAATGCAACATGGCATCTGAAAATTATTCCAACAAAACCTGCACTTCAAAAGCCAAATAGTGCTTCTTCCCTTCTAAGCCCTGCTGTGCATCCAGAGATTTATGGCCCTCCATATAGGCCATTTTTATACACTAGACAAATTGTGAGGTGCTTTATCTCCTCCTTCCCCTGTGATAATGAAAAATTTGGAGATAAAACAATGTAATTTTGGAAGAATTGTAATAGGTTTACATGGTCCAGTGTTAAAAAAAATCTACGAAGCACCCTTGGTGTCAAAATGCTCACTGCACTCCTCGATAAGTTCCTTGAGGGTGTACTTTCTAAAATGACATCACTTTTGGGAGTTTTCACTGTATTAGTACCTCTGAGGCTTTGCATCCAAAAATATTCTGGGAAAATATGTACTCCCAAAGCTAAATTGCTCTTCATCCCTTCTGAGCCTCACTGTGCATCCAAATAGCGGTTTATGACTATAAAAAGTCGAAATAAAAAGTCTACACACCCATGCTAAAATGCCAAGTTTTTGTCATGTTAAAAAATCTGTCAACGATTAATTAATTATTCAGATTTATTTACACCTTCAATGTGGCCCGTTATCTGTACAATTCCATTGAAAAACAAACTGAAATTTTTAGGATGGAAAAAAAATAAATAAAAGTGGTTGCATAAATATGCACACCCTAAAATCAATACTTTGTTGAGGTACCCTTTGACTTTATGACACCATTCAGTCTTTTTGGTTGTCTATCTGTGGTGGAAGTCCAGTATTTCTATATTTTGGATCGGTGGGCTTTGGCAGTAGACAGTTGTCAATTTAACATTCTGTATACATATTTCTGTCTTGCTACAAATATAATGTCTTGCTACAAGTTATGCAATAGGTACTTCCGCTTATATGAAATATCTGTTTTATAAACTCTGCTGGATGGGATTTAGCACGCAACCAAGATATAAATATATCTGTTTGTCCGGTTGCATGGGTGATTAAAGGAACTAGGAAGTAGACAATGAACCGAATCTGAGACAAGCTTCCGCTTTCAAGTTACCGCGAAAATTTCCCCAGCGACTTTACTGGAAACGTATGCAAATAACATGGGAGGTTTGTGCAATTTATAGTTCATGATGTAACATCCAATCATATCGAAGGAACCCCACGTGGCTCCAAGACAACCCACTCATTTCATCCACCACCTGATGGCCAATCACAGATGACCGGAGGATGGAAGAATTGCAAGATGCTTATCCAATAATTAAACAATACGTTGTATGCATGTAATCTTTGACCTGCCCAGATGGGCGGATTTGTTAAACTCTTAAAATAGGCTACACGCCGATCATTAAAGTTAGAATTGAGGAAGCTATGCATGCTGAACCTCGTGTCAGTGTGGGAACTTCTTATGCGCATTATCAATTCAGAATTAATATGGAGGGCTGTAAACATTCCAAATTGAGTAAGCCGTGATTCCGCAAAGGAATTCTACGACAGTGGTGGCCCATACGGGGAGTGATCGACAGGTTCCATAGAATTCGGACAGAAGACACGGACATATGCGACCTTGGACTTGGTGGGCCCACCACTATCATCAGAACACGGTGAGATAAATTAATTATCTATACCTGTGTGGCTAAGTTCAGGCTCGCCTATGTGCTGTGTCAAGGCCGAATGATTTGGACCCGATCGACAGGTACTTCTTTAAGTCTCCATCACTCGATAAGAACCTGTCATAAGATATAAAGGAATGTTTACATGCCTGTTGTCTTGAGAGTACTAGTAAATTGGTGACATCAATAGCTGCCCCCGGGAGGGCCTGTACGGGGTGTTTCCACTCCTGAGGGAGGAGGGAGCCGTTCAGGTGGCCTGTCGCAGAGACTCAGCAGTCCTGAGGCCCGTTTGTAGGGTCCAGGGAGGGAGAGACTGCCAGAGAAAAGTCTGATATGGGATTTCCGCTCCTGCTAGGCCTGCTTGTAGGGTCCGGGAGAAGGGAGCTGTCAGACACGTATCCCGAGGGGCAGTGAGACTAAGCCAGCCGTACTGGTGCTCTGTCTATTTGTGTGTGTCCACAAATATTTGTTTATCATGTAAATGTCCACGAGTAGATCCTTCCGTCTGAGGGTAGATTGATAAACTGTGTAGCGACAGAAATGCTAGAGACTCTAGGGCGGGGCATACTGTGTCCGGCGTCTGAGGAGACTTCTATAATCATAAATCTGGCAGCCATGATTGAAATTGAAAGGCAGCAAACAATGTACCGAGGTTAATTCTTACACCCTCCAGAAAAGTCTGGAAGGGGTGGAGAGTCAAGTTATCATTGATTAATCAAGCAATCTTTCTGTGTGTCCTACCTATATAAAGTTAGTGTGCTTGTTTGTTGTGTAGAGCTAATCCTGCTGAGTTGTTATATAGGAATAGTTTGTTTGTCTACAATATAGAATTAGTATCAGTCCTGCTCAACTGTGCCCGTAATTGTTTAGAAAGGAAAAAAAAAAAAAAAGCTGCTAACTACATTTAAAAAGAGGAAGTGGAACTCTTAATAGAAGCGGAGCAATTCCTGTGCTGTAATAAATAACTACTGTTGGATGTTAAAACTACTGCGGATGGCCTGTTATGTAACCTAATCCTTCAGACAAATACATCCGTCATACAAATGTAAAAAGTTATATGCCACTCACATCCTGAGGGGGCTCTTAAGAATACAGACTGCGTAGCCCACCAAATCCCAATACACCGTGCCCACAAGAAAATACGTCTATGTTTGCCAAGTCCCCAATAGGTGTTTAGTCCCCAATTCAATTGTAACCACATACAATGTTAGGTGGTCACCGCTGTGACAGAAGTTACAACATAATCTATGTGATTTATGCATTAGACGTTAGAATTTCTCTAAGTGTCAGAAAAGAGGAAGTGAAGGTGGGCTGCAATGGCGTCTGTATTAATATACAAAGACACCAGCTTAGTGAATAGAGAGAATTGCAGTACATTACCAATCAGATGGAGATGCCCGGCATCTAAGACTGCATCTGCCCGGTCGCCGGAAGTCTGACAAAAATTGTTGTAAAAGTAAAAATTAGCCACGTACTCCCGTTATCTCCCTTATAATCCTGTCGCTGGGCTGTCACATGAGTAAGAGACCTAAAAAGAGGAAGTTACTTGCCCTGTAGTCCCAGCACAAGTAACGTATATTCACAGACAATATAAAATAGATAAATAAACTACAGTAGAGAAGCCAAGGAATAGGAAACAAGGAGGTAAGGATAAGGCCAGGTATCCACAGGAGGAACGGGGCAGATTGACCCGTAATTTGTAAAATGTAAATTGTGTGGTGCATAAGACTTTATCTTTATTGAGTTGTGATGTGTACCCAAGGACTGCCAAACATTGAATGAGGGAATAAGGAAGTGATTAGCCACACTCAGAGGGGTGGAGCTAGATGATGCAAGAACACGTCTCTTATCCAAGGAGGGGGTAAGAATCATAGATAGCCAGAAGAAAAGGTTTGTTTTTTCTCCTGTCCCAAACTCAGCTTTCCACGGTTCCTGACAAATTATGGGACACCTACAAGACAGGCATAGGGAAATTGAATATACCCACCATGATAATATACACGAGACCCAGATACACACCCCTGGGTCAAACAGTATCCCCCTAGATAAAAAAAAAAAAAAAAAAGAAGGGTGAAGGGTCAGCCACACATGTTAGGTGCTGTGTGCTGATGCTTTGGAAAAAACTGCCAACCGGCCACAATTTCACTGTTAATTTCTCTTGCAGAAGGCTGTAGGGCCTGGAGGCCTCCAAGGACTAACCAAGTTCTGCAGGCCATACCTGTACATACACCCGTTGCCAAATTCCGCACCTTTCTGGACCTTGTTTCATACTGCCACCTATACGACAGTATTGACACAAAAGCACGGAGGACAACCACAGCCATGAGGGTGGATCCAGTGACTTGAGGAGCTCCCTCATCTGCTTTTGCAGTGGCAGCAGTACAGGCAATGGTTGACAAATCTTCTAAGTTGGTATTGGACTACCCCCTAGTGGTCCACACCCCAAATGACACCCAGAACATACTTATGCAAGTGCAACCCAAGCACTTATCTCTGGCCTATTAGATCCGGCTACAATGTGCTCTTTCCATGCCTCCCCCAATATTGCTCTGAGCTTCCCAATGTTGTAATACCTTGAATCCGGCTACTCTTCTTTTAATCAGGTATTCCTGGGGGGAGGGGAGGCATAGGTGATTTGAGTATGGCGGATCAGCTATTTTTTAAATAGCATTATTGTAATGATGTACACACTGTTAATGATGCATATTTTGAGTTTTCTTTTGTAGATGGTATCAGGGTGAGGATTGATGATTTCGAACCAGATATGCAGAGGTCACACAACAAGATGTCCTAAACGCAGAAGCTCTGCCTCCGCATGTCTCAGGGCAAGAAGCGGAACCGGAGGCCCTCACTGGGGCGTGTGGAGTGGTAGAAGGTAAGTCGGCAACTTTTTACACTGACTCCTGGAATGCATTTGGCATAGCTCATGATTATGGCCCAATATGGAAGGCCAGACAGCTTGTTATCTCAGTAGGACAGCCAATTAAGAATGGTGCAGCGGTGCAGGGTCTCATGGAAACCCTACTACTACTACCTGGCAATGGAGAATCCACACCAATTTCTACAACGGAGAAGCGAGAGATGACACCCTCGCCGACAACACAGCAAAGGCAGCGGCCCTCAAGCCGTGGAAGAAAGAAGAATAGATACTGACAGCATGAGTCAGTGATAAGACTTTGGACTTTGATAAAACCTTTGGACTTTGATAAAACCTTTGGACTTTGATAAGACTTTGGACTTTGATAAGACTTTGGACTTTGATATGTCAAGGACTTTACAGTTACAAGTCAACGAGGAAAGAAAGCAGATGGGCTAAAATACGGGAGCGACAGCACAGGACGGCGTATGGCGAACAATCAACAGAACTTGCCTACAGAGGTCCCTGTTCCCCATGATGGCCCAGCTGGTATACAGAATCAAAAGCAGCGATGACGGCGACACTGAACAAGAATGGGTGACACCTGGGTTCTCTGTAGCTGCTGCATCATTTGTCCAGTTAGCATGATCTTTGCCATGTGCGAGTCCGGACAGAAGTAAGGTGGCCATATAACACTTGCCTTGACCACTCTACCCATTTCAGAGATTGCCAATTTGACCACATTCAGCTCACACCTGTTGGGGAGTATGAATATGTGCTTGTTGTTGCTCGAGTCTTTTTCAGGTTGGAGGCCCACCCGGATACTAAGGTAAATGAGCAGATAACCACACAGAAATACATGAATGAGGTAATCTGCAGATATGGGGTACCAGAAGTGATTGAGTCGAACAAAGGTACACACTTCACAGGTGAAATAATGCAACACATCATGTCTGTTTTGGGTATATTTCAGGCTTTTCACACACCCTACCATCCACGGAGTAGTGGGAAAGTAGATACAAAAGGCAATAGAGAAAATGGGTAAATTTTGAATGGAGTGTCTTTCATTAGTTGTTCTTTTTCCCAGGAGGGTACATGCCACAGTAGCTGAATTTGGGGAATGATTTTCTTGTTAATTTCGTCATATGCCTCTCCAAGGAATTGTTAGTAATGCATTCTGCAGTCTCTGCTTTTCCCCAGGTCCTACAGATGAGTGTCACAATCTAAAACCAGGTGACAGGGTCTATGTGGAAAAGTTTAAGAGAGAAACCCTGTTTGAATGTCCCTACCAGATGTTGCTCACCACCCCAACTGCAGTCGAGCTCAAAGGAAAGCCCACTTGGACCCACATGTTGGCGTGGAAAAAAAACTAATGATCCTGCATATCCTTTAATGTGGTACAATTTCTCTAACACACACCTTTGACTACTGTACACTAGCCCCCTGTTTCAGAACAAATTAATACAATCAAATGTGCAATATGAAGCCTACACTGAGGGTGAGAATCTAACACTGCATCGTGCTAAGAGAGACGTTGACGCTCCAGGTGGTAACTTTGATCCACATGTACACATAGATGTAATAGGAGTGCCAAGGGGGGAGCGAGATTAATTTAATTCTAGAGATCAGGTTAAAGCAGGTTTTGATTCCTCATTTGCTTTTGTCACTGTTAATAATAATGTAGATTGGATAAATTATATCTCTTACAATCAGCAGAGGTTTGTAAACTACACCAGAGATGCTTTGCAAGGGTTAGCTAACCAGTTAGGGCCCACTGCATCCATGGCGTTCCAAAATAGAGTGGCCGTGGATATGATTTTCGCAGAAAGAGGTGGGGTATGTAATTTCCTGTACGTGTATTCTCCCTTTAATGTGACCAATGTTTCCCTTGTTTGAAAAAGATGAAGAGCCAGTTCCGATAATGCCAACCAGGTACGTTACCAGAAGAATGGAGAAATGTACCAGTACTGCGCCTGCCTCAGTCTCATAAGATGGACGGTCAGTGGACTTCCCATTTGCCTAGGGAAAGTGCAGAAGACCTTAGGTTCCGGCGAGGGCACACCCTGTGGGGTGTTAACTCGTACAGATAGAGGGTATGGATGCCCGGAAATAAGCCCAGGGAATCCATGGCCTCCTTCTGAGGTGAGGTAGGGATCCCTCCCCTTTTAGGAGTAGGGACTTACGGGCAGTGGGAAAACCCTGACGCAAGGGTGAGGCGACCTGGACGTGTTCACCATTAGGACTATCTCCAGGAGGGACAATGGTGTGGGTGAAGATTAGGGAGTCCCACGCCGTGCGTACCTGTGCACACTACTAGTATGTACTTCTAGTACAACACATTAGAGTGAGAAGAGAGGCTCCTGGTGATAGTTTTGATCTACACGTATACATTGACATCATAGGATAGCCAAGGGGGGTACCTGACAAGTTTTAAAAATTAGAGACCAAGTTAAAACTAGATTCGAGTCCATTTTCCCGATCATTAGGGTAAATAAATGTTGACTGGATTAATTATGTTTATTACAATTAACAGCGGTTTATAAATTATACTAGAGACGCCTTATAGGGACTAGTCGACCAATAGGACCTACCTCGACTATGACTTTTCAAAATAGAATGGCACTAGGTACGATTTTAGCCAAAAAAGGGAGTGTCTGTAAGATGATATGGGGGAAACTTGTACCTACATTCCAGACAAAACGTGACCCACAGGTAAAAACGCAGTTGCCATTAAGAAGCTGACCGCACTAAATAAAAAGAGCTAACCTTAGTCTGTTTTCCTCAGTTAGGTACCTAACAGGAGAAGGGAAAAATATAGAAAAATAAGTTTTGAAACATTGTGTATTTAGAACACTGTGATAGGTTTTCGCTAAGATTTTGCTTTATTTTATCTGCAGTGCACTCTGCTTATGTCCACGCAACATGCCGGTGTTACAATGCCCCTGGTCCTGTTACCTTGCCGCCTCTGGAAAAGGGAAGTGGGAATAATCAGCTTGTAGCTCTTTCCTTCCAGACTAATATATATGATAATGCACTTACTAATAAGACAGGGGTTCAGTCATGTTGATCAGTCATTAGATAGTCCTGACTTTGCACTCTTGTTGATGAATCGAGGTAACGTCAAGAAGGCGGGGTTCTATACAAGTTATGCAGAGTTTACCTGAAATAGTGAAAGTCGCACCTCTCCTAACCTCATTATATTTGTCACCTTTATAGTCATCCTAATTTCTGTTTGTTGTTGCATACAGTGTATTCCGACCCTGATGACTGCCTGGTCCACCTGTCCCACTACGACGTCCAACAAAAAGCCCACTGTCAGCGCAACCGTCGTCATCATGGATCCAGAATGTGATGATGTTGAACCATCCTATACCCGCATGACAGCAATAGCTCCAGTGTACAACACAATGCGAGTCTAGGGTCAGCGGTGGGGAATTGGGGTGGGACGGAGCAGGGCGAGTTTAGTGAAACAGATAGTTTCAAGGGGGGTCTGTGGTGGAAGTCCAGTATTTCTATATTTTGGATCGGTGGGCTTTGGCAGTAGACAGTTGTCAATTTAACATTCTGTATACATATTTCTGTCTTGCTACAAATATAATGTCTTGCTACAAGTTATGCAATAGGTACTTCCGCTTATATGAAATATCTGTTTTATAAACTCTGCTGGATGGGATTTAGCACGCAACCAAGATATAAATATATCTGTTTGTCCGGTTGCATGGGTGATTAAAGGAACTAGGAAGTAGACAATGAACCGAATCTGAGACAAGCTTCCGCTTTCAAGTTACCGCGAAAATTTCCCCAGCGACTTTACTGGAAACGTATGCAAATAACATGGGAGGTTTGTGCAATTTATAGTTCATGATGTAACATCCAATCATATCGAAGGAACCCCACGTGGCTCCAAGACAACCCACTCATTTCATCCACCACCTGATGGCCAATCACAGATGACCGGAGGATGGAAGAATTGCAAGATGCTTATCCAATAATTAAACAATACGTTGTATGCATGTAATCTTTGACCTGCCCAGATGGGCGGATTTGTTAAACTCTTAAAATAGGCTACACGCCGATCATTAAAGTTAGAATTGAGGAAGCTATGCATGCTGAACCTCGTGTCAGTGTGGGAACTTCTTATGCGCATTATCAATTCAGAATTAATATGGAGGGCTGTAAACATTCCAAATTGAGTAAGCCGTGATTCCGCAAAGGAATTCTACGACATATCAGCATGGCAAATCTTAACTTGGCAATCCTTGCCCACTCTTGCTTGCAAAAGCACTCCATGTCTGTTAGATTGCAATGGTAGCTTGTGTGTATAGCCCTTGTCAGGGTAACCCACTGATTTTCAATAGGATTCATGACTGGGCCATTTCAGAACTTTTATCTCCTTCTGGTGAAGCCATTCTCTTGTTGATTTGGAAATATCAGAATCGCAGAGTTGGAAGGGACCTCCAGGATCATTGGGGCAAACACCCTGCTAAATGTAGGATTCACTAAATTATCCTAAAAGATGTCTTTCCAGCCTCTGAAGACTTCCATTGAAGGAGAACTCACCACCTCCCATGGTAACCTGTTCCACACTGTCAAAAAGTTTTTTCTAATATCTAATCTGCACCTCCTCCTTTTCAGTTTCATCCCATTGCTTCTAGTCTTTCCTTGTACAAATGAGAATAGGGCTGATCACTCTGCACAGAACTGGACACAGTGTTATAGATGGTGGATAATCACCTCACATGCTGTAGGCTCAATGCTTCTCTTAATACAACCCAGAATTGTGTTTTTTGCTGTTTGATCACACTGTTAGGCCTATTTCACATGGGCCTATTTTCTACAAAAATCGCACTAGTTTGTAGCAATGCAACATAGCTACAAAACACATGTCTGCGAAGTCCATGCTTTCCTATAGGTTCTTTCAGGCTACAAAACATCGCTCATGTTAAAGAAACCATGGCCTTCACATACACACGTTTTGTAGCGATGTTGCGTCACTACAAAATCGGGCGATTTTGTAGCCTGTATGAAACAGGCCTTAAAATCACAGAAAGGGAGATATCAAACAGACAAAAAAAAATTCACGGAAAGCAGCCCTATACTTTCTGATATACTAATACAAGAGGGCAGGTATATACACCACTTATCCCTCAACATGCAAATAGCCAGACTGCTAAATGGAGGAGAGATTAATACATGTGAATGGCACTGAGAGTCTTATTTTGCTAAATTTCCCATTTCTGTCTTTAAGAACATCCATCGATTGTATCCTTCCTATCCTCTTTCTGAGTTCATTAAAATCTGCCTTTCTGAAATTCAACCTTTGGTCATAGTGTCAAAAGGTGCAATTGCTCTTCATCTTCAGCTTTTTAGCCTAGGACTGAAGGTTTTGTGCCAAAATGGACTGATATTTGGAATTGTTCATAATTCCCTCCACCTTGACTAAAGCCTCAGTATCAGCAGCAGAAAAACAGCCCCAAAACATAATGCTGCCTCCACCATCTTCACTGCAGGTATGGTGTTCTTTTGGTGATGGGCAGTTTTGTCTTTGTGCTAAACATTCCTTTTGGAATTACAGTCAAAAAGTTCAACCTTGGTCTCATCAGACCATGACACGCTCTTCCACATACTTTTGGCAGACTTGATGTACATTTTGACAAAACATAGCCGGGTTTGGTTGTTTTTATTTGTTAGAAAAAGGCTTTCTTCTTGCCACCCTACCCCACAGTCCATACATATGAACGATATGGGAGATGGTTGTCACGTGCACTGCATAACCAATACTTGCCAGAAATTCCTGCAGTTTCTTTGTTCCTTATGTTGCTGTAAGGCTCTTGGCCACCTCCAGACCAATTTTCATAAATTTTTGAGGGACGTCCAGTTCTTGGGAATGTCACTGTTGTGCCAAATTAAATCCAGTTGTTGATGAACATCTTCACTGTGTTCCATGGTATATGTAAATGGAAATTTTTTGGTGCCTTTCTCTTGACTGATACCTTTCAAAAATAAGTTCCCTTTGATGTGTTGTAAGTGCCTTACGAACCATGGCTTTTTCTGAAAAATGCAACTAAGAAAATATGGTATAAGGTATCCTTGTGCTTAGGAGAAGTTAAGTAGCAAATTGAGAGATAGTTTTTCTCATAATACCCTTTGTAAAAATGAAAAATCTGGGGCTAAAAAGGAATTATTGCAAAAAATGTAATTTTTCATTTTTCATGGTCCAATTCTAATAAATTCAATGAAATATCTGTGAGGTAAAAATGCTCACTACATTCCTAGATAAAATCATTATGTATGTAGTTTCCAAAATGGGGTCTTTTGTGGGTTCCTTCTGATTTCTGGGCACCTAAACTCCTCTGCTATTGGTAACCCACCTTTAGGATCTCTGAAATCCAGGCATTTTTGCTTAACCTGGCCCACCTTTCTGCAAATGCCTGCAATCTCGCCCCTCTGGAATGGCATCATTGTCTAAGCCCCTGAAAATCCGTCTGGGAGGGATTCAGGAGAAAATTCCTCACTTTCTCCCCTTTTGGATAGCTCCAGCGCCCTGACTTTCCCTTTCCCCTATAACTATCCTGTTGTCTGGGGCCTCCAAAAAAGGTTTAAAATCTCCGGGCTTTTTCCTCTAAAAACCCTCCTTTTTTGTCAGAGGCTTTTTGCAAAATTCTATCTAGGTCAGGACCGAACAGCAACTGTCTATGGAAAGGTAGTGAGCATAATTTGGCTTTAGAGGCTGAATTCCCTGACCAAGTTTTTAGCCACAGTACACATCTAGCGGAATCTAGTTGCTAGCTTGACCGTCTCGGCCGCCGAGTCTGTCAGAAAAGCGGCCGCCATTTTAAGGATTGGTAATAAGCTCAGAATCTGCTCCCTTGCCATTTTATTTTGGACATGCACTTCTAACTGCCCCAGCCAAACATGCAAAGTTCTTGGTACACAGGTAGCTGCCACCACAGGCCTAAGACCTGAGGCCACCTCCCAGGTCTTTTTGAGGAGACTCTCTGCTTTGTGATCCATGTGATCCCTCAGGTGTGTAGCATCTTCAAAGGATAGAGATGTATGTTTTGCTACTTTTGCGACATGCACAACAACCTTTGGAATAGTATGCCAATCAGTACAGATATCCTCTGAAAAAGAATAATGTCTCTTAATGCCTCTATATCCTCCACCCGGGTTTTTTACATTCCCTCCGGATCATCTTTGGAATATTTTTATGAATCGGAAAGGTAGGTCGTTGTCGCTCTCCCAGAGTCCCAACAACCTCTTCCTGGATAGACCTAGGTTCTCCTGGTTCCTCTACATCTAACATGCCCCTAACGTCTCTGATTAACTCTCCTATGTCCTCAGGGTAAACTGGAATCTTCTATACTCCTCTTCATCAGAGGAATCTATAAATGTTCCCTCTAAATCTTCCTCAGAGAATCCAGTGCTCTCCTCTGAATCTGATTCTAAATCTTCGCTATGAGGTCTCCTAATTCCCCGAGTGCTGGGGGAAGAGGGAGGAGCCATACTATGGGATGCCAATGCCAAATGGAGATCGTCCCTCATCAGCATTTTTATATCATTCATAAAGCCTGCTGACTCCTCTTTTACTAGCTGGGCTATACAGATCTTACATAACGTCTCAGCGTAATCCTGCAGTAAACTCCTTCTGCAGGAAACACATTTTTTAGGTTTGGTTTTTAAAGATCCCACTGCAGATTTATCCGCCTGCGAAGAAAACATAATAAGTCAGTAAATCTCTCTGCCACAAAATCCATATCTGCTCGTGAGGTGCCGCACTGGCTACTTACAACACTGGAGAAACCAGCCCGTATGGGGTTCTCAGGTCCTGGAGAACTCAACCCTAAGCGATGTAGTGCTGCAGGCTCACTGGCACAGAAATAAGACACTCTGCTCAAGGTCTGACACCAGATTCTTGCACTTCTCTCGGTTCCTTTTTAAATTTGCCGCCAAACAGATCTTCACTATCCGCCTGCCGGTGTATCCGCATCACATGACACATCACATGAGCAGATAGCCCTGTATCCCGCGTGATGACGCAACTAGGCAGAGCCCAGCCAGCCACACGCGGCACACAGCGGGAAGCGCAGACCCGGCAAGCAAGTACCAGAAGTCAGGTACAGGCACCCACACTTAGTCCTACATGGCTAGGGACCGCGGTGGGAAGGTAGCCAGCCTGGGAGGGCTGCTTTACTGCACACAGCCGACCGAAGGAGACGTTATCAGGGAGGGGAGGGATCTTTCTTGGTCCAGCCCTCCGATCCCTTCACATAAATTGCCAGGAAACCTCCACTGCTCCTAGCACCTCTAGGCTGTCCTTCCACTGACAGGGCAGGCAGAATACTGAGAAAGGTGGAGAAGGGGGGGCTTTAAACTTCTCTGTATGCTTCCTGTCCTAGCAGGGGAAGATAATCTCAGCTGGTGCTGTCGTGGAGACAATATGGAAAATCATATAGTTCCAAAACTTAAAATGAAAAAGAAAATACATTGCACTTACATGCAAATCACATAGCATGTGAGTGGGTTGCAATTTTTTTTCACGCACCTATAGGAAATAATGAATGATTCTTAAACAGAATTGCAATAGGACATGTTGTGATTTTTCTATCTGGGACTGTCAGTTTGAAAGAAAAATTGCCCTTGTGTATAAACTCATCGAAAGCAATGTTTTTTTTACTCGCATGTGTTCCGGCCAAATTGTATCAGATGGAACTTCCATGAGTTTCTTGCCCATGTGGATAAAGCCTTAGAAATACCAAAACAGAGAAGGACCAGAAGTACTTCAGAAAAGTGCTATATAAATCAAAACATAAGTAAACATGTGAGCTGAGTGTGCTGCATTCCAAGTGTACTACATTCTAAGAGTACCGTGTCTGAAGTGTGTAACTTGGGATTAGTGATTTTAAATTCAGGACTTTAGAAGTGCAATTTTTATTGAATTACTGCTTATTTATTTGAATTTTTGCATAGGATGCATCCTATTCCCTTTTCTTTTCAAGCTCTATGCGCAAGTGATCATGAAGCAGCTGGACTTAAATGATCAGGGAATCGGGCTGAAAAATAGGTGGAAGAACCATAAGCAATTAAGATACGCAGACAATGCAACCCTGGTAGCTGAGATAGCAAAGCATCTAGAAACACTGATCCTGAAGCTTAAAGAGGAAAGTGAGAAGACACAATTTCAACTGAACATTAAGAAGACATAGATTATTGTTCTTCCTCTTTAGGCCAGGCTCACATGGCCGTATGTGGTATCCACTGCACAAGGTTCGCAGTGTATTCAGGCTGTGAGCCCGGCTGTGACCCAGTGTACGGCCACATAATATACTATGCATGACCACGTACCCCCGCAGGTGGTCATGCGCAGTATGGCTTTTATAAAACTTTTTATATTTCCTGTGCCATCGCTTAACGTTGATGTGGATAACTGCGGCCTATATGCAATATATTTGCATATGGGCTGTGGGTATATCTGCAACAATAGAGCACAATAGGCTATATGTCGCGGATTCCGCGGTAAAATAGAATATGCTGCATTCTATTTTCCACGAGCGGATTACGCAATTCCGACCCACCAATGTGAGCGGAACTGTGTAATACAGTTTTGGCTACCAGTACTCAAGAAGGACATATCAAAGATGGGCAACTAAAGTAATAAATGGAATGGACGGGCTACTATACAATTTATCAAAACTGGGGCTATTAATTTAGGAAAAAAGACGGCTGAGGGGGCGACCTAATAACTATGTATAAATATATCAGGGGACAATACAGGGATCTCCTCCATCATCTATTTAAACCCAGGACTGTGACTGTAAGGCCAGGCTCACATAAACGGTTCATACGGGTCCATGGGTCAGATTCTGTAAGCATATATCAGCAACAGAAAACCAGAGTATGATCATGAAGCGAATTGCGTATAGTCGCATATCCGTAAGGTATTTATATAATAATAATAATAATAATCTTTATTTGTATAGCGCCAACTTATTCCGCAGCGCTTTCAGGCATGGATAAATGCAAAACAATACAACAATTGCAACAATTACAATGTGAGGTACATTGGGTTAGACACAAATGGGTTGGGGGTGGTCCAGGAGGTGCAGGGGTTGGGGAACACAGGCAATAGGAAATTTCATGTACAGATCATTTATTAGAAGGCAAACAGGGTGGGGCACCATAGGGAGGGGCGAGGGACTAGGTCAGGAGATTTGGTATGCTTCCCTGAAGAGGTAAAGACAAGCAGAGTTGCAGACAGCACAACCTTAACCCAATAAGGGATGAACCGGTAACTTGCAATCGCCACAAGGAAATTGATCCAAATAATTTCCAAAGTAATCCAAGTATGTAGAGAAAAGTATGGCAGCAAACCAGGTGCAGATAAATGATGCAGAGCTTTATTCCTCCTCAAGTCACAGATACATAACGTTTCGACACAAAGTCTTTTTCAAATGCAATGAAAGCAATGGTACAACAGGGTATATATGCAGTCAAACAGCCAATCAGTTGTTAATTGCAAATTAGTACCTCATGTGGAGGGTTTAGAATCAATGCATGGATACTTGTGGGCACTTCCGGCATCAGGCGTCGTCATGGAGAAAGTCATGTGATAGAACGTCACGACTTTCTATCACATGACTTTCTCCATGAGGTACTAATTTGCAATTAACAACTGATTGGCTGTTTGACTGCATATATACCCTGTTGTACCATTGCTTTCATTGCATTTGAAAAAGACTTTGTGTCGAAACGTTATGTATCTGTGACTTGAGGAGGAATAAAGCTCTGCATCATTTATCTGCACCTGGTTTGCTGCCATACTTTTCTCTACATACTTGGATTACTTTGGAAATTATTTGGATCAATTTCCTTGTGGCGATTGCAAGTTACCGGTTCATCCCTTATTGGGTTAAGGTTGTGCTGTCTGCAACTCTGCTTGTCTTTACCTCTTCAGGGAAGCATACCAAATCTCCTGACCTAGTCCCTCGCCCCTCCCTATGGTGCCCCACCCTGTTTGCCTTCTAATAAATGATCTGTACATGAAATTTCCTATTGCCTGTGTTCCCCAACCCCTGCACCTCCTGTACCACGCTCAACCCATTTGTGTCTAACCCAATGTACCTCACATTGTAATTGTTGCAATTGTTGTACTGTTTTGCATTTATCCATGCCTGAAAGCGCAGTGAGGATCAACAGCACTATAGATATTGCGTGATATTGTAATCTAAAATGGCGCGAAACAGGTAATGACAGGTTCTTAGTACGAATTCGTACTAAGAACCTGTCATTACCTGTTTCGCGCCATTTTGTGGAGAGTGGTCACACGGTCGGTCAACTACGATTTAGAGTGATCGACTGTGTGCCCCCTCTCTCACGTGGTGGCGATCGTGATAAAATTCTCCTTAAAAAAGAACTCCGCTGGATCTATACTTTAGACACTTTGACGCCACGTGGCCTCAATATAGATTACAATATCACGCAATATCTATAGTGCTGTTGAACCTCACTGTATCTGTCTTATTTTTATTTGTGCATTTTTTGTATTTGGTATTTATTTTGATATGTTTGTCATATTTTTGCTTATTTATACTTTTTTTCTTCTGTTATAGTGGTGAAATATATATTCGTTTGAGATATTGGATATTGGAATCTACCGGAGTGAACTTGGAGCCACACATGGAGACTTACATCCTTTATTTGCAAACACATTTTGTACATATGCATATACAGCGGTTTCTGCTGCGTTTTTGTAGCGATTTGTACATTATGCACCTTTTTCCTTGGTGCTACTAATCCCAGCTGTTATATTTGTTATGTTTCTATACATTGCCATATTTGGATGTTTGCTCTGTGTTTTGCCCCTGTTCCTCCTGTATTGTATGAATTATTTTTTTGTATTTGACTAATTAATGCATGGACTTTTGTTGACACTTTGGGCTTTTTTTGACCTTTTTTCGCATTGAATACGTAGTATTTATGCGCCCCGCTTTGGAACGCACATTTTGACACGCAGGCCTTTTTTCGCAAGCTTGCGATTAATTTATGCGCCCTATTTGGAAGCGCTTATTCTGATGCGCACATGTGGCACATTCGATGACGTGTGTTCACGTGACAGTGTACACACGCTGTATGAGGCCCCTATGCGTGGTACGTCGTGACATCATGACGTTCTATCACATGACTTTCTCCGTGACGACGCCTGATGCCGGAAGTGCCCACAAGTATCCATGCATTGATTCTAAACCCTCCACATGAGGTACTAATTTGCAATTAACAACTGATTGGCTGTTTGACTGCATATATACCCTGTTGTACCATTGCTTTCATTGCATTTGAAAAAGACTTTGTGTCGAAACGTCATGTATCTGTGACTTGAGGAGGAATAAAGCTCTGCATCATTTATCTGCACCTGGTTTGCTGCCATACTTTTCTCTACTTCCCTGAAGAGGTGCGTTTTTAAGGCACGTCTGAAATTTTGTGCATCGGGAATTGTCCGGATGCCTTGGGGTAGAGCGTTCCAGAGGATGGGTGCTGCTCTGGTGAAGTCCTGTAGGCGAGCATGTGAGGTTCGTATTACAGGGGTGTTTAGTCTGAGGGTGTTAGCCGATCGGAGTGAGCGCGCTGGGTGGTGTACTAACAGTAGGGAGGTGAAATATGGTGGCGCAGCGCCATGCAGAGCTTTGTGAGTGAGGTAGAGGAGTTTAAATTTAGTTCTGCAGTGGATGGGCAGCCAATGCAGCGACTGGCATAATGCAGAGGCGTCTGAATAGCGACTGGATAGAAAAATGAGTCTAGCTGCTGCATTTAGTATGGATTGGAGCGGGGGAGGCCAATGAGTAGCGAGTTGCAGTAGTCAAGCCGGGAGTGGATGAGGGCAACCACGAGCGTCTTTAGCGTGTCCGTGGTTAGGAACGGATGTATTTTAGCAATATTTTTGAGGTGCATGTGGCATGTTTGGGCCAGAGATTGGATATGGGGGGCAAAGGAGAGGTCAGAGTCAAGTGTGACCTCAAGGCATCGGGCATGCCGTCTGGGGGTTATGATGGTGCCAGACACTGGAATGGAGATGTTGAGGGGAGGTCGGTTAGAAGGTGGAAAGACAAGGAGGTCAGTTTTAGAGAGGTTTAGTTTGAGAAAAAGGGAGGACATAGTGTTAGAGACAGCGGATATACAGCGTATGGATAGTGTATGTCCGCGCAAAAGAACGAACGAAAGCAGGTAATAATAATAACATCAGAAAGTTGCCCAACCCCCTGGAAACACCCTTCTATCACTCAGGCGACATTTTCTTCTACTTTTGTCATTGTAAGAACTGTTAGCTTTGTTCTGAGAACCATGCCTTCAGAATGGGATGCTGCTCTCTTGGCTGGTTTACTACATTTTCTGCAACAAACGGAGGTTGCAGACAGCAGTCTGGATGGGTGTGTTGCTTCCATCCTGCATTGTCTGCCCACAAATTCCTGCTTTCTTTATATGACCATTTGTCATCTAGTCTCCTAGGAACGTGCGTACGAAGCCGCGTCCATACGCATCCATAGAGATCAATGGAGCTCATATGTGTGGAATCCGCAGTAGAATAGAGCATGCTGGGATTTTTCTTTCGCTCTCAGAATCCGCAATTCGTACTCGCAAGTGTGAAATCAATGCATTTGAATTGCCGCATATTACAACGTATTATATGCGCAGATGGCGATTGCGGAATCCGCAATTCAAATCCATTTGTGAGACCGGCCTAACAAGTGAGCATACTCTATGTCTAGAGGAAAGAAAGTTTCTACACCAACATAGAAGGGGTTCTTTACTGTAAGAGCAGAGAGAGTATAGAACTCTCTGCCTCAAGGTGCATTCAGACGGCGGCTCCAATGAAAGCAGTAGGATGCCTGCACCCTCACAGTGATTTTCGGGGAAGGGCTTTAAAAAAAAAAAAAAAAAAAGCCGTTCCCTGAAAATCAATCCTAGTTGTAGTAAAAAATATATATATGCTCACCTCTCCGCCGCTGCCGGGGATGAATTGCACCTAGCCGCTTACGTCCCGTCACTGTAATAAAGTTCTATCAGCTGAAAGGACTGCGTCTGATTGACTGAGCGCTCAGCCATTCCTTTTTTTACACTTGCTAGGGATGATTTTCAGGGACGGGCTTATATTTAAAGCCCTTCCCTAAAAAAATCACTGCAGGGGCTGCCGGCAGAGCATTGCTTTCAATGGGGCCGCCAGCAGGAGCCGCGGCCCCATTGAAAGTAATACTGCATGGACCTGTGTTCATGCGTTTGCGCACGTATGTGGGCGCGCAAGTTTTGTGCGCGAGGATGTACGCACCAGCACACGCTTGTGTGAACGAGCCCTAAAGACATGGTGATGGAGAAATTGATAAAAGAGTATAAGAGGAACCTGGATGCCTCTCTTGAGCGTTACAATATTACATGTTATAGACACTAATTACTTCCAATTGCCAGACTTAGATTCAGAAAGTAATTTTATTCCCCCAAATAAGGAAAATTCACTTCTACCTCATTAGAGGTTTTTTTGCCTTCCTATGGATCACCATTGGGGCATAATAGGCTGAACTGTATGGACATAGGGCTTTTTTGGGCCTAACAAACTATGTTCAAATTGGGAAGGTGAGAATTGTCCTACGAAAAACATCACCTATCAACAGGATTATAATAGTCTTTATTTATATAGCGCCAACATATTCCACACCCACTTACAAAGCAGGGGGAAACAAACAAAACCACGGTTACATGTAGGAATCAATTGATGGAGACAGTAGGGGTAAAAGGCTCCAACGAGCTTGCATACTAATATAATGGGGTGATACAGAAGGTAAGGCCTCCCTCACACAGGGCGTTTGCAGAAACGCAGCGTTTTGCAACGCTGCGTTTGCTGCAGATTCCGCCCCGTTTCAGCAGCGCTGGCATACTTCATGCCAGCGTTTTGGCTGTGTTTTCAGCTCGGCTGAAAACGCAGCATAGAATGCTGAAAAGAAAAAAAAAAGCAATACTCACCTAGCCGCTGCAGTCCGGGTCGCGGCCGCTGCTCTCTGCCGCTGATCCGGGCTTCCTCGGCACTCCCAACTCTATTGCCGTAGGCCAGGTTTGAGAACCCCGGCTCCGGCAATAGAGTGCTGTGATTGTTTGTCGGCGCTTGCTCGATGCCCAATCACAGCCCTTCATTGACTGTGTCAGCCAATCAGCGTCGGCAAGCTCTGATTGGCTGAGACAGTCAATGAAGGGATGTGATTGGTTGTCGGCGCTTGCTCGATACCCAATCACAGCACTCTATTGCCGGAGCCGGGGTTCTCAAACCTGGCCTCCGGCAATAGACTTGGGAGTGCCGAGGAAGCCCGGATCAGCGGCAGAGACCAGCGGCCGCGACCCAGACTGCAGAGGCTAGGTGAGTATTTACTTTCTTTTTTCTACCTAGCCTAGCTGGGACTGATTTTCGGGGTGAGGGCTTCTATTGCAAGCCCTCACCCCGAAAATCGGCGAGCGGTTAACGCTGCCAAAAACGCGGCACCAAGTGTTGCCGCGTTTTCAGCAGTGCTAAAACCGCTGCCCATTCATTTTAATGGGCGACGCAGGGCTGAAAACGCCCAAAAATAGAACTTGCATCGCTGTCAAAGCGCAGCGTTGGGAGGCGCTGCGTTTTCAGCCCTGTGTGAGCAGCCCCATTGAAATGAATGGGAGTGTTGTACAGCGTTTAGCGCCGGGCTGAAAAGGCAGCACTAAACGCCGTTTAAAACGTCCTGTGTGAGGGAGGCCTTAAGGGGCTGGAGATCTGCACGACATGGTGAGGTGGAGAGTGAGGGATGCTATACATATAGACAATGATCCCACTTAAGCCGTGTGTTGGCTGAATCGGTATGACTGCAGGGGGCGGTTGACTGCAGCTAGCAGGAATTGTAGTCAGTAGGACAGGGAGCATGTTATCAGACGGAGTACAGAGGGGTTTGACTTAGGAGATATGGTATGCCTCCCTGAAGAGGTGCGTTTTTAGAGCACGCCTGAAGTTTTGTGTGTCGGGGATTGTCTGGATAGTTTTAGGTAGTGCATTCAAGCAGAATTGTGCTGCTCTGGACAAGTCTTGCAGGCAGGAATAAGAGGTTTGAGTTAAAAGGGTACTTAAACTAATTTCATTAGCGGAGCAATGTAGGGCGGCGCAGTGCTGTTGAGAGCTTTGTGGGTGAGGATAATGAGTTTGAATTGAATTCTGTATTAAACGGGCAGTCAGTGCAGTGACTGGCACAGGGCAGAGGCATCAGTGTAGCGGCTGGACAGGAAGATGGGCCTGGCTGCAACATTCAGGATGAATCGGAGAGGGGAGAGTCTGGTGCGGGGGAAGCCAATCAGCAGCAAGTTGCAATAATCAAACCGAGAGTGGATCAGGGCAACAGTGAGTGTTTTAGCTTATCCAGCTGCTGGGAACACCAGAGATCACGAAAAAACTGCACTCCCAAATCGACAAAGAAGATGGAGTGGTGGTGTGCATGCGTGACCACCACTCCAATCACTTCTATAGCATGGAGGGTCATAGATAAGTGCATTGCTCAACTAGCTTCACAGAACTGAAGGTAGCAGTGATCACACATTCACAGCCATGCTCCATTCTTCCAGGGGGCGTACTGTTTTTTTATGATCCCTGAAGTCCCAGAGGTAAGTCCCCCAGCATTAACACATTTATCACCTATCCTAGTGATACGTTTTTGTTGACATAACTCCTTAAAAGTTACCTCTACACGCGTTTTGACCTACATTTGACCGTGGATGTAAGGCGATTTGCATGCAAAATCAACTCACGTCTCTTCTGTGAATTTCCTATCCTTTTGTAAGCGTTTCATGTGCGATAGCAGATTGGAAGGGTTTCCCACTCATTTGAATGGGAAACGTCACATTGCATGGCATGGTAAGGTCCCATTGAAATCAATGGGCGATGCGTTCCTAGGAACGCAAAAAGAATGGAACATGCCACGATTTTGACCTTCGCCACGTCACAGTGAGGGAAAACATCGCTCATGTGTAAGCCTCCATTCAGAAGAATAGAGTGCATATACACGCGAGTTTTGTGTGCGCCTCGCAACACACTAAATTCACGCAAGATTCACAGCCATGTGAAAGCGGCTTAAGAGCTTAAACAGATGGACGCATGTGCTAATAATACGCTCATCGCTACGAAGCATATTAGCACATGAACCTTGACTAATTAAACTCCACGCTATTGCGTGCAAATTTGAAAACAAAAGTGGGAAAATGTGTCCTGCCCTATCCTTCTCGCAGGCAGAAAAACTGCGTACGAGAAACATAGGACAAGTCCTATGTTTTCTCACGCATTGTATTAACGCACACGAATGATGATAGCGGAACCGAAATCAATTATTTCATTCTGCGGCCGTAGTTTTCACAGTCACAAAAGGGGACAAAATCCTGCCCATCTGTTTAAGCCCCAAGGCTGGGTTCACACAGTGCGGAATGTCCGTGCGAACATTCCACACGTACATTCCGCAGGCATTTTTAAACCTGAGACTAAACAGCAAAGTGGCTGAGACTTGCAAAAATGTTGTTCACACGCTGCGGACAAGAAGCGCAACATGTCAATTGGATCACTGTGGGCTCTTTTTTCTCTATGGCGAAAGATTTCCGCAACGGAATACATACAGAAAAGCTGCTTCGAACCCGCGCAATTTTGAAGCAGCCTTTTGGCTGCAGAGATATCACTGAATTTCCGTGCGGTCCCGTGAGATTTCCATCGTGCGGGGACCCAGCCTTAGACCACATGCCCACAGGCGGATTTGAGTTGCGGAATCCAGAGCAGGCGATTGCCTCCGGTTTCCGCAGCAAATACCTTTCATAGCACGCTACGCAAAAGTGATTCTTCACGCGCACGAGCGGAAACCAATTGCAGTTTCCACTCACGGAGGGAAAAAAATAATCGCAGCATGCTCTATTTTCCTGTGGTTCCTGCACGAACGGCTTCCATTGAAGTCAATGGAAGCTGTCCGACGCGGGCCGCGGATTCCGCAACAGTGTAAAAAAAAAAAGCTGTACTGCGCATGTCCGGTGGCGGACCATCCAAAGTACAGAGAAGCCGGAAGAAGACGTCCCTGCGGACACCGGCGGAGAGGACAACAGGTGAGCAGGGTCACCTGCCACCGTCAGGGCAGGATTCCGTGTGGGATTCCGCAGCCAGAGTCTGGAACTGCAGTGTGCATTCGGCCCGAGGGGTCAATAATTATGGAAAGCCTGAATGCCCCTCTCTGTGAGGTAAGTGAGGCGGGCGGCACGAGCCCCTCTCTCTGTGAGGTAAGTTCCCGCGCAATAACTTTGAGGAGAGCCGATACTAGCCAAGCTGCGGCGGGTAGGACGCGGGGACAGTGCGACCGTCCGCCGTTGGCACACAGCAGGCCGCGTCCGGAGGATTCCACCTCACGTCCCACTGCCTGTCAGCTAGTAGCGGCGTCCGTACAGTTACAGAGGGGCGTGGTCTCCAACCTCCAGCCAATGAGCGGACGTCGTGCTGTTTGGCAACAGTGTGCGAGCGGGCTGCGGTATAAGAGCGGACGGCAGAGCGCGGCTCACTACTACAGGCGCAGAGGATGGGGCTGGCGGCACTGAGGCAGTACCTGGACGGCTGGCTGCAGGCCGGCGAGGATGTGTCGCTGCGGGCGCTGCTGCTCTACACCTTCCTCTTCCTGGGGCTCTACTGGCTCATCAGTTCCCTATGGGCCTATTACCACATCATCACCAGGAACTCCCCGCCCGGTCCTACGCCGCTGCCCTTCATAGGCAACTTCGGCTTTCTGCTGCTTCCCTGGTGGCTTCTGCAGCTGATTCAGTTCGGTATAGACGGTGATAAGCTGAGTAAAGCCCCAATTGGGCCCACCAGGAGGGGAGTCTTCCTGTACCCCCACATCGTCCTCACCAATATGGCCAATATATACGGCAAGATCCTGGGCTTGTACATCGGCAACCGACTGATCGTCATCCTCAATGACTTTGACACTGTGAAGGATGCCATGGTGAACCACAGCGAGGTGTTCTCTGACCGGCCCAGTGTGCCCATGGTCAACCTCATCACCAAGAGGAAAGGTACGGTGGTGGAGGATGCGGGCACACGGGGATTGTGGGGGAGCGCAGTGTTGGGAATTGTGGGGTACAGATCATTGCAATAGAACGTTATCGCGAATGGACTTGGGGCCCTTTTACACGGAACGATTAGCGGTCAAACGAGTGAAAGGAAAATGATCGTTTGTTGTAAACGCAGCCAACAACAAACGATCAATTTATTTTTGTTCGTCGTTCGTTTTCTGCAGGCGTGAAAATCACCGTTGGCTCGTTTACTAGTCGTTGGGTTTAAATACCGCTCGTTCGGTTGTTCTCCCTCACTTGTATAGCGACTGTGAGCAACCGAAGGATTTCTCGTGTGAACGGGCCGACGATGTATCTGCCGGTATAACCAGGATCCGGCGAACTCTCACATCCCTCGTTATACAATAAAGGAATCCTGTGATCCTAACCGTTTTGAACCCCATGCGGATGGTTTCCATTGATGCCGATGGAAGCTGTCTGACCCACAGCCTGTCTGCAATTAACATTGCCAACAGGTCGGGGATTCCGCATCATCGCCTGGCGCAGGAAAAAACAATAAAAATTTTGGAAAAAAAACTAAACCTTTGTAACTGCGCGTATGTCCGACGACAGCTCGCTGCGACCACCCGCGGTATAGATGAAGAGGAAAAGGTACAGGTATGCGCGGTCGCCGGCTGCTGTCAGGGTCTGATTCTGATCCGGGCTCCCGCATGTGGAATCCGGCTCTGCGATATGCAGGCGGCCTGAGGACGCTGCCCTTTTAATTTTTTTTTTGCTTACTTTATAAAATCCTAACCATATTATTTTTCCGGCTGGCTTGTTTTCTGCAGGACAAGCTACATTTTAATCGCTTTTTATTACTTTTTTTTTTCTTGGAGACAGGTTGACCAAAAAAAAAAAACACAATTTGTGACGTTGTGTATTTCAGTGCATGCTGTATTTTTGGTTTTTCAGTCCTTGCTGAAAAAACACCTTAGCATTATGGGTCCATGTGCTGTCAGTTGTAGACATGGTCAGCACACGGACTGACAATACCATCATGTGTTGTACTCTTGGTTAATAAATGCCAAATTCCCTATTTGCTCAGCACTGTTCCTCAATGCTCAGCACACATATTAACCCCTTAACCGCCCATACGTTTTTTGACGCCAGCTGTTGAGGGGCTTTATTCTGAAGCGCCTTCTTTTAACAGCGCTACATTACATGTCTGGCATGGGTCTCCCATGCCAAGGGTAGCGAGTGCTGAGCTGTTGCATGACAACCGGGCACTTGCTCTAATGTCGGACTGAAGAAATTTTGAATCCCCTGTTTTTAACCCTTCACATGTCAGTGCGACCGCAGCATATCACAGGCTGTCAGAGGGAGGAGGCTCTCTCTGTTACCCATCGGATTCCCCCCCCTGAGGGTCTCCTAGCTACAGTAGCCTGCGAGGCTCAGTCTCAGATGCTGATTGATAATCACGTCCCCTAGTGGGACAAAAATAAAAGGTTAAAATGTGAAAAAAAAATAAAAACATCAAAAGCCCACCTTTCAACATTTTACTATGTAAAAAAGATACATGTGGTATCGCTGCATTCGTAATGAAAATAGTACGTTATTTAACCCCGCAAAGTACATGTCATGAAAAAAATAAAATACATAAAATAGCTAATTTTGCCTAACTCTCCTTACAAGAACCAAGATGGAAAATGATCAAAATGTTGTGGGGATCAACAAATGGCACTATTAAAAAGTGCAACTCATCCCGCAAAATAAAGTCCTTTCACAGCACCAGTGACAAAAAAAGAAAGATGTTAGGGGTCTTTGAATGCAGCGGTAAACAAAAAATACATCTTATTTTTAAGGATATAAAAAAAGTTGCAAAAAACAATTACATAAATTTGGTATTGACATAACTTTACCAGCCTGCAGAATTAATATAATTTAGGCCCAATGCCTACGGGCGAAATTCGCAGTCAGACACCCGCCACGAATCCCGCAGCAATGTCTGTCCATAGACATGCCATGTTAAACGATTCTTCCATGCTGACGAGCGGAAATCAACTGCGATTTTCCGCTTGCGAGGTTGAATCGCAGCATGTTCTAATTTGTGCGTAAAATCGCACGGACAGCTCCCATTGCAGTCAGTGGAAGCCGTCCGTCCCGCGATACTTCCGCTGTGCTCACCCAGCGCTGGCGTGTCATGCACTGCGCATGCGTGCCGGATCCGCAGAGGTGAGTATAGGGTCTCTGTGGGGCGCAGAGTCTGATTTCGCAGTCGGACTTGGCCGTGAGCGCAGGAACGCAATAAAATAAGACGTGCAGCGATTTGTATATGAATGGGGTTTATATCCGTGCGTCTCACAATGCAAAAATCTCACACGAGTTTCGCGGGTGTGTGCAACCGGCCTCATAGAGCTCTGTCGATGGAAAAATAAAAATGCTTTGGCTCCTCGAATGCGGGAAGAAAAATCGCAGCCTGCTCTATTTTACCATGGCTTCTGTGCGTATGAGCTCCATCGATCTCTATGGATGCGTTTGATCTGCAGTGCATACACAATTAAATTACGTATGAACGCAGATTCACGAGAAGTGAAAATATTGCTCACTTGTTGTTCGCGGTTGTTTAAGCCAACTTTTTAGTCCTCTTAAAAATCTCGTTAGCACTTGCTGGCTTCTTGTCCTGTGTGACCGTTCCCCACTCGGCGCTTCCCGAAGGAAGCTGGGAACGAGAAGCCAGCGAGCCGGTGGCAAAACATTCAGTTTGAAAGCTCTGCATGAGCACTAACTACCTTATCGGTGACGTCGGCACTTGCGCAGTCGCTTAACAGACTGTCGGCCCGTGTAAAAGGGCCTTAGAACAAGCGGAACTTCTGGGCAGACGATGCAGGATGGAGTCTGGGGAGCAACACACACCATCCAGATTGTCTGCAGTCTCGACTTATTGTTGTGGAGGAAGTGCCCAGAAGAATAAGTGTTTTGGGGTTTTTGTAAGTAGTGTATACTACTTCCTAAATAAGTAGTATAAACCAGCCAAGCCTAGAGAGCAGTAGCCTGTTGTGAAGGCTCTCAGAGCAGCTCTCACCATGACAGCACATGGGAATGTCACCTGAGCGATAGAAGGGTTTTTCCAGGGAGTTGAGCAACTTTCTGATGTCCTTCTCTGCTTGCGTTCGGTTTTCCACGGCCGATGCGCTGTCCATATGCGTATATCCTCCCTGGAAAACCACATGCATACATAACCATACGCAATTCATTTCTGCGATCATTCCCAGGTCTCCGGCTGTGGATATTCGCACGTGGAAACAGACCCGCTCGTGTGAGCCCAGCCTTAAGGGGCTACAAACACATTTTCATGTAGTCCAGCAAATGAGGCATGTTTGGAAAGCTTATGCCAAGGGGCTAAATCGTGTAGGTAAATTTGTTTTGCAGCCGTATGTTGCACAATTTGGGTACGAGTACGGGTGGAGGCGAGCTGAACTTTTACATCGGGCCTCTGAGACTCCAGCTATGCCCCTGATATTAGTACAACAGAGGCAGAATTGGGTTTCATTGTAGGGTTACCCCAGGCGTTTGTCATAGTGGTCTTATAAAGATGTGTAAGGCATAAATGGTGTACTTTTTGAAATGTGAAGAAACGGAGATTTATCTGGATTTAGTTGACCAGAAATATTGACTGATTGCAGAAACTACCGTTACTTTACTGCTTACTCTGTTTTTCAGGTGTTATTTTTGCTAAATATGGTCCTATCTGGAGACAGCAGAGAAGGTTTTCCCATACTACATTAAGGCACTTTGGACTTGGAAAGATAAGCCTGGAACCCATAATTATCGAAGAGTTCAAATTCGTGAAGGCGGAAATGTTGAAGTTTGGTGATAAGGGCTTTAACCCCTTACAGATCGTCGGTAATGCAGTTTCCAATGTCATCTGTTCAATAACTTTTGGTAAACGCTTTGACTATGAGGATAAGGAGTTCAAGTCCATGTTGAGAATGATGTCCCGCGGACTAGAAATCTCTCTCAACAGTGAAGCCATCCTGAGTAACGTCTGCTCTTGGATGTACTATCTTCCATTTGGACCATTCAAAGAGTTAAGGCAAATTGTCATAGATGTCACAGCCTTTCTGAAAAGAATAATAAAGGAACATGAGCTTTCCCTAGACCCTAAGAACCCCCGGGACTTTATTGACATGTACCTCCTTCAGATTGATGAGGAGCAGAGAACTCAGTTGGAGAGCAGCTTCAACACGGACTACTTGTTCTACATTATTGGTGATCTCTTCATTGCAGGAACAGATACTACTACAAACACTCTTCTCTGGTCTCTCTTGTATATGTGCGTACACCCAGATGTACAAGGTAAGTGTTTTATTAAACATCTTGGAAGCCCTTACTTGACCTATTAAAGGGGGTTGTCTGAATATAAAGTGTGTGTGTGTGTGTGTTTTTTTTTTTTTGTTTGTTTTTGTTTTTTTTTTTAATGGCTAGGCAGGTGTTGTAGTATCTTGTCTCCAACATGAAGAATGGGTGGAGATGTGATAAATGCCCACAAGCGACGCTCAGTTTGATTGGCTGCAGCTGCTAATGGGGCTGTGTTCTGCAGGACCCCAATTATCAGCACCACCATGGAGGGCACAGGACCAGAGTAGTGTCTTCAGTACAAGGCATATGCACTCCGCAGCTGAGTGGGGCAGGAGAAGGTAGCTGTGCAAGGGGGCCACAGAGGAGCAGCCGGTACGTGGGAGCAGCGGCAGCATGCTGTCCGTGCAGCGGCTTTCAAAAAAAGAAAGGACGAGGAGGTGTGGCAAGGCATCGGCCGGACCACAGCCTTTCCGGCTGACTCAGTAGCAGAGCGGTACAAAGCACCGACCCTGCCTACCTAAATGGGGTTTACGGAGTAGCGGCCTTCCTATAGTACTGCCTCCTGTTTTCAGCGGCACAGTGCTGCAAGGTGCCATCGGCGTTGGTTGACATCCCAGCGGAGGTGACCAGAAGCGCCTTTTATCAGCACCCAGCAGCAGCTAAGCAGAACAAGGCGCCAGCCCTCCCTAGCTGAGCACAGGGTCCAGAGTGCAGCGCCCAGCAGCTTCAGCCAATCAGATTGTGGGTGTCCATCTTGTCTCCACCCATTCTTCATGGTGGAGACGAGATACAATAGTACCGGCTAGACATGCCATAAAATAACAAAATTATACTTTCAGTGGATATAAAAACTCAACGCACCTATTAAAATGCCATTTTTTTGTCTTGTTAAAAAAATCCAACAAAGATGAATCATTTCAGGGTAGAAAATTTTTAAGAACAAAAAACTAAAATGTGGTTGCATAAATATGCACACCCTACGGGCTTATTTAGATGAGCGTATATCGGTCGGTGTTTTCATGGCTGGCTGATACACGCTTCTATCTGAAGAGGCCCCCCTTCCCTCAGCGGCTCTCTGCCTCTCTCCTCCACTCCGGTGTTTGTAATAGGAGCGGGTGCGATGGGCGGAGCTAAACTGCGCTCTGTCCTATCCATTCCCACTGCTGGCTATAGACAAGGGGTGGGAGCTTAGCTTCGCCCCATCCCACCCACTCCCACTGCAAACAGCCGGAGGGGAGGAGAGAGGCAGAGATCCAGTGAGGCGGGGGGACTGCTCAGATGGAAGCGTGTATCGGCCGGCCGTGAAAACACCAGCTGATAGTGTAAATAAACCCTTAAACTTATACTTTGATACACCCTTTTGACCTTATGTCAGCATTTTTGAGTAGGTATCAGAATGGCACATCTTTACTTGGCAATCTTTGTTCACTCTTCCTTGCAAAAGCACTCCAAATCTGATGGCATCTTGTGTGTAGCGCCCTCTTCAGGTCACCCACAGATTTTCAGTGGGATTCAAGTCTGGGCTATTCGAAAACTCTGATCTTCTGGTGAAGGTTGTGCTGAAAGGTGAAATTCCTCTTCAGTCTTTTAGCAGAGGCATGACGGTTTTGAGCCAAAATCAACTGCTATTTGTAACTGTTCATAATGGACTACAGCCACTTTTGCAGCAGTGTAAATAATGGCAGCTATGTACTAACTATTATCACGAGTTTAAATGGGATTGGCTAATTCTGAACACAACCACATCCTAAAATATAAGAGGGTGTTCACACTTGAGCAACCACATTGTTTTGGTTTTGTTTTTATTTTTCCACTTCAAAATGATTTTCAGTGGAATTGAGCAGATAACGGGGCACATGGAAGGAAATAACCTGAAATCATTCATCCTTGTCTGCGGTTTTAACATGAGGGGGGGGGGGGGGGGGGGGGGAACTCGGCATTTTAATAGGGGTGTGTAAACTTTTTATATCCAATGAATCTCTCTTCTCACCTGGAAGCAGCAAAGCTGCTCCATCAAATATCCTGCTGTCAGCACTGGATGGAAGTCAGGTGATTACTGCAGCCAATCAGAGGCTGCAGCATCACCTTCTGTCGACTTGGTATCCGCACACAATATCCTGGGCGCTATGATACCAGGAGTTCGGCATGGGATATTCAGACAACCCCCTTTAAGGATGTTGCCTTGTTTAGAATTTATGGCCATGGTGATTTTAAATCTATTTTTTTTCCTTGACATAGCTGTATAATGGCTATTTAAACTTTTTTTTTTTTTTTTTGTAAATCCAAGATCCGTAACTTTATTTTTCATCAGTGGAGCTTTGTGAGGGCTTGTTTTTTTGCAGGACTAGATGTTTTCATTGATAGCATTTTATTGCACATCCAACTTACTAACTGATCATATATATATATTTTTTTTTATAAACTCCTTTTATATTAGTTTTTTTTTTTTCTTTTGTTTTAACTGTGCAGCATAAAGAACACAACAACCCACATGATAAAATTATTATGTATGCAGTGATGCCAAGTTGTGTTTTTTTTGTTTTGCTTTTTTTCTTGTTGAAGGCCCAATGCACATGGCCGGATTTGCATTTCAGAATCCAGGGCAGGTGTCCGCCTCTGGATTCCGTAGGAAATACTGCCCATAGACATGTTATAGAAAGTCGCAGCATGTCCTATTTAGTGCTGATGGCTTCCATTGAAATCAATGGAAGCAGTCTGCTCTGATGCCCTTCCGCAGTGACATGGCAGAAGGGTCGCCGATTCCGCGTAATTGCCTAGTGCCTGTGCAGCATTCTCCGTACTGCGCATGCGCGCCAGCTGGCACATCCACAGCACAGAAAATAACCATCGGGACAGGTATGCAGAGGTCTCCAGTCGGGAACAGGGTCTGATTCTGCTGCTATTGACTGTGGCATCTAAGAGGTTAAGGGTCACTCAGTGGAATATGTTGGCAATATATAAATAAGGTTATTATTAAAGGGGCGCTTCCATCAGAAAGGAGTGTTGTTTTTTTTTGCTTGTTTTTTTTTAAATATTCATGGAAAACTTATTTAGAATTGTTGGCTTTTCTTATATTCCTGCATTACTATGTAAATAAGAAATACATATAAAATATTGCACTCCTGTAGCACTCAAGGCAATTGACTAAACATCATGAATGGAAAGGAAACCACTTTGCTAGGTTAGTGCTGCTGTAGGAAGATGTTATCTGTAAGAGAATCTCATTAACCACTTAAGGCCCATTTAGACAGGATGAATGTCAGGCAAACTATGCCCGACACTCGTCCCCGCACATACTCGCTCTTGTGCTGCTGCACAGGAACTAGTAAAGCTGGCTCACAGCAGGGCAGCTGGAGATTTCTCTCCTCGCGCTCCCCCGCCCCTCTCCATTGAATTAACATAGCGGCCGTTCAGTACTGAACAGCTGCTATTTAAAGTGAGCGATCAGCTCATCTTGTATGATTTATGCTGCATAAACTATGGACGATGAGCTGATCGTACGGTGTAAATAGCAGCTGTTCAGTACTGAACGGCCGCTATGTTAAGTCAATGGAGGGGGGGGGTGACGAGAGAAATCTCCAGCCACCCTGCTGTGAGCCAGCGATACTAGCTCCTGTGCAGGTGCATGGGGCTAATATGTGTAAGAAAAAAAAGTGTCCAGAAGAGCCCAAGCAGCAATGAACTGGGATTGGCACCTCTTTCTGCCCAGGAAGCAGATGACCTATGCCACGTAATTCAAATTTTCTTTGGTGGGAATGCCCCCCTCTCCTGCCTCCAAAACAAAAAAACAAAAAACTTCAACAATATGAAAACCGTGCTCACCTAGACGTCTCGTGTATATACAATCTGCTATGTTCCTTGGCAATGATTATACTCCTTCAGATGCAGAAGTTTTCTTCTGTCCACCGCCACTCGGTTCAGCTGGCTCTTTGCTGAGAATAAACAATTCCAGGGAGCTTGGACGGCGTGAAAAACTTCCGTGTTTTATTAAAAATTGTGCTCAATACATCATGGCTTACAGAGTACGCGTTTCAACCTTAATACAGGTGATCATGTCCTGTATTGAGGTTGAAACGTGTACTCTGTAAGCCATGATGTATTGAGCACAATTTTTAATAAAGCACAGAAGTTTTTCACGCAGTCCAAGCTCCCTGGAATTGTTTATTCTCAAAATAAAAAAAATTTCTTTATGTCTTTTTTTTCTTTTCTTTTTTTTTACATTTCTGACAAAAGAGTGGGCTTTGGACCTACAGTACGTAGAAAATCTCATCAGTCTTGGATAGTCTAATCAATATATCCAGCTGAATGAGCACATTGTTTACAACGGATTCACGGTTAATTGCGGTCTGTTGCAGTGATTATGGCAGTGGAGGCTGATAGTACATAATCATGTAATTGAACAGTTCATACAGGCACAAAGTACATGGATCGCTGTCCTTTAAAAGTAAACAGTTTGTCAAGTGACATTAGGATCAGGTCAGATTACTGATAACATATCACATCACACGTAATCAATTTTTTTTTTTTGTAGAGAGCAAAGTATAACCATTTTAGCATTCTTTGAAGGAAAAACACAACAGACCCGCATATGGCCGCCTGCAGACGAGCGGGTCGGATCCGGCAGCGAGAATTCTCGCCGCGGGACCCGACCCGAGAGCCTGCAGGGACGAGCGCGTACTCTCCCGCGCCTGGCGGCCCCGGCTCTTTCATGTGCCGGCTGCCGCGCAGCCGGCGCATGCCCAGACCGGAGCCGGCGGCCGGGTGAGTGCGTGCCCCGCACAAAAATAGGACATGCCGCGGTTTGTTTGCTGCGCGAGATTTCGCGCGGCCAAACCGCGGCCGTCTGCATAGGAGTGCGTATTGTAATGCACTCCTATGCAAACTTTCAGTGGCGGGAATCCCGCGGCGGGATTTCCGCCCGTGTGCAGGCGGCTAAATTAGGACATGCCGTGGTTTTTTTCTAGCGAGTGAAAATCCGCGATGCAAATCCGTCCGTCTGGGGACAACTGCGGATCCCCATAGAAGTATATTGGCTGCGGTCAGGAGTGGACAATGTGCTTAAAATACCAGAAATTCCGCCCGTGTGCAGGCACCCTTAGGATGAGTCCTCTGTGTAGGCTCAGTGGGGGTCCAACACTTAGTATCCCAGTCAATCAGCTGCCTGAAGTCATAGCGGCATGTCGGCAAAGCCAGCAAATTAATTATGGTTGTTGATGGCCATGCAGCTTGACAAAAAGCATGTTGCCATTAAACCCTTTTAGGTTTCTACATGAGTAATTTTTGGTGAGCTGTATTTAACCATTTTCCTGTTTATATGTGTCTCTCTCCGGATGTCTACGAGCTCCCACTCCATATTCATTCTATACATATATATTGAACCCTTGCCACACTCCATGATATTATCAAGTTAATAATGGGTTGATGGTGATTTCCTGTTTATGACTCTTCCTACAAGGGATATTTCTTCAGCAGTGTAACTTCTAGTTTTAACTAACCCAGCATGTTTAATAAAGTTGCTGAACTGTTTTCTGGACAGTCTGATGTGAATGATGATCCCTATAATATAAAATGCCTCGTGAACACCTTGGAAAAACAAATGACACAGAAATTGAGTATTTGGTGGCATGTTACTACTTTTACAATTTTCATGTCACCAAAAATGATACAACGTGGCTGATGAATCAGAAAGACTCCCACATTTGGATATCCTGGATCTTCTTTGGTTCACTGGAACTATATACTTTCTACATGTTCACTTGATTTCTTGCAGCTGATCATCTCACTTGAACATAAGCTTAAGACTGGATTCCCACGAACGTATATCGGCTCGGTTTTCACACCGAGCCGATATACGTTGTCCTCGTGTGCAGGGGGGGGGGGATGGAAGAGCCAGGAGCAGGAACTGAGCTCCCGCCTCCTCTCTGCCTCCTCTACGCCCCTCTGCACTATTTGCAATGGGGAGAGGTGGGCCAGGGGCGGGGCTAATTCTCAGAACTTAGCCCTGCCCCATCCCACCTCCTTTCATTGCAAATAGTGCAGAGAGGCAGAGAGGGGGCGGGAGCTCAGTTCCTGCTCCTGGCTCTTCCATCCTCCCCATCCCTGCAGAGGAGAGCAACGTATATCGGCTCGGCGTGACAACCGAGCCGATATACGTTTGTGGGAATGCAGCCCACGGGCTAATTTCCACGGGTGGATTTCCACCGCATACTACATGGCGGAAATCCAGCACGTTGCCCCACAGCTATTAGGTTCTATTGAACCTAATCATGCAATGCTCACAGTCCTGAATTCCACTGCGGAATTCCGCACTGTGAAATCACACGTCCTCACCCGCGGCATGTTCTATTTGCCGCAGGCGTACTTCTAGTGCAGTCAATGTAAGCCGTCCATCACGCTATCTTCCGCTGTGGCACAGTGGAAGATAGCGTGAAAACACTTCCCCGCCTACCGCTTAATATGCTGTGGGCGTATCACATGACGCTGCCGGCGCGTCATGGGCGGCGGATCCGGAGGTAAGTATGGGGTCTCTGGGGGGGCGCCGTGACGGGCTCCGCTGTGTAGCCCGTCACGGCTGTGGGCACTAGGCCTAAGGTGCATTTATACACAAAGATGGCTTTTAAACAATCATTTTTGCATAAACTACTAGGTACTAATGACTATTTGTACCAGTTGGTAGCATGTGAGCCATCCGGAGCTGTATTCACAGTACACAACCCCCGCTGTTCTCTAAATACATTCTCTTTTGTTCTACCTTGCGGCTGACAGCTAAGACAATGTAATCAGTGCTCCCCGGGCAGAATACAGCATGCAGTCCTTCTTATCAGATGTTCTGCCGAACTATGGATTTCAGGCTTAACTGAAATTCATCGTTCGGCAGAAAAGTGAAAGATGGGAACATTTACACCCAACGATTATCACTCAAAAGATGGCTTTTGAGGGATAATCGTTGTCTAAATGGGCCTTAAAGTCCTCGAGGAAACTCAGTCTTCCTAGAACTATATCAGACTCATAAAGACTTTATAGCATTGCACAAATCTTTACAAGGTAATCTCTCTAAATTGGAGAATCATATTAATTCTATCAGGAAATCCAAGTCTGAGCGAGACACACGTGGCCATCAGACTAATGCTGGGTATACCTGGCGCTCACGGTGCAAAAACGCCTAACAGGAGGCCAAAATGTACTCTAAAGAATCCAATACCCACAACACAATGTGAGTTTTTCTTCTTCAGATCCGGATACGTCTGATGTACAAACCGATTATGCAGATAAGGATGCATCTTCCAATTATTTTGTGGCTTCAAATAAACATAAAGCTCGTTCTTCTACAGCTCACCAGGCAACTCCATGTTTCCTCTGCAAACATCCAGCAAACTGCCAAAAATCCATCAAGAATTCTGACTGAGCCGGTAAAAAAACCAACTACTACATGTGGAAACACAACCACAAACATCCCATGTGGACAATGTTTCACCAGTTGTCAATTTATATGCGACAATCTTGAATTCTGCACAATTATCTGCTCTTTCAAAGAGTCTCAGTTTTGCGCCCACCTGTAATATGAACCTGCATCAGGTGAATAATCAATGTATGTGACTACTAGGGTGAATGCCCACGGACTGAATCACTATGCGTTTCCCGCTGCGGAAAACGTGCGTGAATTCCGGAGCGATTAGGTTCTATTGAACCTAATAACTTTCTGCCTGCCAATGTTCACATGGGGAATCCTACAGCAGATTTCCGCAAGCGGAGAAAAAAATGCAGCATGTTCTATTTTCCGTGGTTTAACACAGCGGGAGGTCTCCATTTAATGGGAGACAACGGAAATCCACGATCACTCGCAGGCACTTTCTTTTTTGTTTGTATTTAATCTCAGTACTCCCGCAGCGGAAATCCACGGGCATATCCTGCGTCACTTGTGGGCACGAGCCCTTAAGTGTGGAGAAACACTTTTCCAATATTTCTTCTATAGAAAATATTATTCCAGTTATTCCTTTTTTTTTCCGGATCAAGGTAATGTTTTGAATAGCGTTGAGCAACAAGCTCGTCCTTTGGAAATGAACAATACACTACTCCAGCTCTCATCAGTTTACAAGATGAGCCCATCTCTCCTGTGGATGTGGTTTTATAACCATTAATAAATCAAATATATCCTCTCTAAACAAGAACATCAGTTATCGACTCTTTTCAAATTCAAGTGGAAAAAGAACTTGCCAACTTATGTACTGCCTGGAATATAATATATCACTAAGGGCTGCTTCACACGGGTGCTGCGGTTTTCGGCCTCCCATGCTGTGGACGAAAATTGCTTGAATGAGAAGCAGCCGCAACCAAGTTGCAGCTGCATCTCCTATTTTTTTCGCCCATGCAGATGGCACAGGCTCCGCCGCAGCTTGGCGGCAGTGGGACGGGGCAGGAGCTAGTGTGCTAAACTACTTTACCGCCCCTCCCTTTAGTAGCGGCTCTGCTAAACTCCCTTCCCACCCCTTCCTTCTATCCCCCCCCCCCCCCCCCCCCTTCGGCTGGCTGACTGCAAATTCCCTCTAGCCTCCCTTTTCCGGCAACTCTCATTGGCTCCTATAGGAGTCTATGGGACCAACTGGTGTGTTCCCGCAAAAGATAGGTCCAGTCCTATCTTTTCTGGTCAGCGTAAAAGCGGCCGCAATGCGCACCGTGTGTGCTATCTTTGCCGGACGATTTTTCCGCTCTAAAAAATCGCCCATCTCAACAAATGCTTTGGAATCCAATGCAGCAGATTGTCGCAATTCTCGGCCAGCGTTTTAGTGTGGCAACATTGCTGCAATAAAACGCTTGTGTGAATAAAGCCTAAGGCTAATCTCACACAGGCGAGTGCAATATCAGGCCGAAAAACTACAAGAAGGTTTGTCCTCAGGGATAGACTAAATATAGATAAAACCATATGATTATTTGTTGGTAGACTCTCCAGTCTGCCCGATGTCCCATGCATTACCCAAAATTCATGAAATGACTTTCCTTCTCCTTTACACCCAATTATAGCTAGTAATGGCTCGGTATATTGGCTCATTCACACGGGCATATTGTCACCGTGTATTTCCTGTGTGTAACACGCGGTGAATGGAGGCAGTGAAAGTCTATGGACTTTCATTCTTCCATTCACACCTGTGTTAGAACTGCCTGGTGGCGTCAAGATACACTAATACCGGATTATAAATGGGGCCAAAAATATAGCGGCATCCAAAACCAGATCTGACTATTTTGCACATCTAAATGTCAGTCCAGTTGTGTGACAGTTCAGACCCCACCAGACACACCTGATGCTGCATCTAGTTTTTCTTCATTTTTTTTCTACTAGTCTTGGTGTTGATTTTTTTTTTAACATTAAACAAATCCTACCGAGAAATCTCCCTGTTCTTCTGCAAGACGATTCCCTGGCCCACATTCTCCAGCTGGGTATCCAACTGGTCACCAAGAAAACATGTAGGATAGTCAACAGGAAAGCGACCAGCAAATACAACAATACTTCTCTGACGTCTCACAATATGCTCATGACTAAAGGTGGTCTCAGATGGGCCCAATCAGGATGTGGTCCGCGCTCTCTATTAAAATAAACCAAAACATTTTATTCCTCTTCAACATCCCAGAATTTTTGTATAACCTGTACCGCTCCTCTGGTCAAATCCGTTGTGAGCCATACGTTGAATGCACATCACGTAGACTAGAACTATGTATTGCTGATCATTTCTGGCTCTAATCCCTCCTCAGGTGTATTGATACGTTCCCCCGTCTGCAGCATCCAGACCTTTCTTGGGAATCCTCCAAGGGGATGCATCCTCCTTTATAGTCACTGGCACTGAAAGGGTGTTCCGTCCAGCAAGAGGTGGAGATTAGGGTTGGGACATTGACACAAAAATATCGATAGTCGATAGTATCGACTATCGCTGAACAACCTATCCATTATTGTAAAGTGCTTCACAATGCTCCTTCCAGCAGACACAATTTCACCAGCCTTTGAAAACCTTCTTTCTGCAGGAACCGAAGTAGCAACTTCAGAAAGATATTTTCTACCAAGCTGGTACAAATTGGAGTAGGGTTGGCATATCTCCCTCCATATTTTAATAGGATTGTCTCCTAAACGACCTGGGGGTGGCAAGGGTCTACTATCTTTTCTATGGGCACTGCGTCCCGTTAGACGCTGAACGCACGACATGTCGCATCTCCTTTTCTGGACGCGACCTTCAGGTGTTCAGCGCAGCCCTCCATCTGCATGTGGAAATGCTTTCATTTAGAAAGCATTGCCCACAGCCATCGCGTTAGGTGCAAGCGTTCAGAGCATGGGTCTAACACAATCAACAAACGCATGTGGAGACGGGGCCGAAGACCCCACTTTTTCTGACAGTCGTTTTGCCTGAAGCAAACCTCATTGGTGACAAAGAGTCACCTCACACTTTCCAAAAGTTTCTAGAACTTGTTTATAAGTTCATCAGTGCCTCGAGGGAAACTGCATCCTGTACAACACAAAGGAAAGGGCAGAATGTAAAGAAAGAAGATCTGGTCACCGGACCACAAGACACGGTTCATCTGTACAAAAATATATATATGGCCTTAAACTATCGATGTTACCGATATATCGGACATAACAATATCGATGAAAAGTATCGCCAAAGCATTAGCGATATATCGGTTTTCGATGTCCCAACCTTAGTGGAGATTAGTTAAACAGATTGCTTTCAAGAGAGGCTTATTGGGTTAAGTGGTTAAACAGATTTCTACATGATCCTAACCTCCAGAGCTGATCTGTTTATATGCTAATAGTTTTATATTGTTTTTAATGTGTTTTATTTCCTCATTATTTATTCATTAGTAGTAGTGGTCACGCTTTTGTTATATTCATATAGAAACATTGTATGTTAGGCTGAGGGGAGACAATGTCCATCTAGTTCAACCTGTTTCAACCCCCCCCCCCCCCCCTTGAGAGGAAGGCAAACAAAAAAACCAATGAGGCAGAAGCCAATTTAGGCCGTGTGGGGGAGAAATTCCTTCCCGACCCCATAATGGCAGTCAGAATAATCCCAGGAGCAATGTTTGAAAGTTCCTACTGGAATCCAAGACCCAGATCAACTGTTACCTTTTAAATTACCTACTTCTTGTACAGGCTATATGCTATGATTAAGGCCCAATGTCCACAGGCGGATATGAATTGCAGAAGATCTGCAGTTCAAGCCGCCCATAGAGAAGCATGGGCGTCCACAATTGAATTTACACATGCGGATTTGTTTTCCAGATTCCGCATGCGGAAAACAAATTGCAGCAAGTTCCATTCTAGTGCGGATTCCATGTGGATAGCTTCCATTGAAGTCAATGGAAGCCGGATGGCCGCGTTTATTCCGTGCAAAGCAGGAGTTTGAAGGGGGAAAAAAAAAAACTGTACTGCACATGTGTGCTGGCGCTCCTGCCGGCACCTCCACACACGTCCGCAGTACAAAAAAAAGAAGACCCGGACTTTCTATGGATATATTCTAATAAAGATTCATTTTTATAATGAAGTGTCGGAGCTATATACATCGGTTTTTCCTCAGTGTGAAAGCTGCCAGTGACTGAATAACAAACGATGACCGTCCTCTATAAACATGAACTGCCTGTTCACTGTGAATTTGGGAAGATGGGTGGCAGCGATCCCCATCCCGCTCCGCCTCCATTCACGGAGCGATCCCTGTTAAACTCTTGACAATCGTCTCATGTAAAATGACCCTTATTAGCATTACTTGCTGTTTTCAATTAGTTGAAATTTTATTGGCCTACAACAACTGAAATCCAGTAGAAGTGAATGGGGAACCCACTGATTTCTGAATGCATCCTTCGTAGTAAACCTCTAGCACATACTTGTATCAGAACACAATCTGTACATGTTCTCTTTTCCTCTTTATCAGAGAAAGTCCAAGCTGAAATTGACTCTGTTGTAGGCCGTGAGAGGCCTCCGTCCCTGACTGACAAGACTAAGATGCCATTTACAGAGGCCACTATTATGGAAGTGCAGAGGATGACTGCGGTTGTTCCCCTCTCAGTACCACACATGGCATCTGAAACTACAGGTAAGCGACATCCTATTCCACAGTATCTGTAAGACATTCGATGGTTAGAATACAGCCGTGTTACTATTGCTTTGTCAAAAAATTCATCCATCATATTAGTCATGGCTCCATTACTAACTGAAGCCATGGTGTTAGTGTGAACTAAGCCTTAAAGAGGACCTGTCACTGGATCAAGTCAGTGGGGCTGACTGCTTTGGAGCAATGCGCCATGCAAGGGACCCACTGACTCAATACCCCTTCTTCTTTTTTGGGGGGCGATATTTTACACGCAGCACAGACCTTGCCACTGCATGGATGTCCCATCTTTTGCAGGTGCACGTATATTACGTCTGTAAATGACGGACATTTGAACACATCATAGGAAACCAATGGTTCCATCAGGTGCGCTTTTTTTTTTTTCTGGTGCGCACATAGGCGCGCGCATAAGGAAACCACTCGTCTGACTTCACCCTGATCCAGTGACAGGTCCTCTTTTATCTTGTCACATGGGTCTGTACTTTTGTACTTAATAACCACACATTGCAGTGGGCCTCCTCAATAGCTTTAGATCATTGTGGGGTTCTAGAATCTGTATAATATATTGATAAACTAATTTAATTAAATTTTTTACTTCTATAGCTGATTACTGAAAAGGCAGAACTAGTATGTGGGTTGAATAAGCTGGCTGCCCTTTTTCATGTTTACTGTACAATTTTACCAAAAACCATGCTGCTTCGTTATGTCTACCCTTCCCACCCATTGGTTTGAAGTGTGTAGCCCCCCCCCCCCCCCCCCCCACACACACACACACACATATTTTATTAGAATTAAAATAATTGGCACCGAATTTATCTTTATAGGGGAGAAGACTTTTTTTCCTGATACAAAATTTCAAACCCGCTGTATAGCCATGAGATAAAGTGATGGCTTATCTCTTAGGTCCTCTCACACGGCCCCATCATCATCATGCAGATTCTCTCTAGATCACAGGAATCTGAACAGTAATGGTTCCATGGAAATGCCCACAGCGACTGAACGACGAATAGCTGATGCAGGCATAAAAATCAGACGACGATCAGCCCGTGTGAACAGGCAGTCCTTCACCAACGAATGACGTCCTGTTTTCCGTGAATGAAGGCAGACAGCCGGAGATCGTTGTGTTCCTCTCCGCCTCCATTCACTGAGCAATCGGGGCTCCTGTGTGAAAGCTCAGGTGCGATTACTGGTGGGACGACTGTCAGGCACTGACGCTTCTTGCAGCCACCACTAGGAGGAAGGCGGTTAGAAAGCTATTGTAAATAGGTTACGAATGGAACTGAATAGTAAAACCACAAGCTCAAAAGTTCTCCATAGTGGGGTCTGCAGGTAGCAAAAATTTTTATCCTTTAATAGTTGTAGTTCGGCCTACATTAAAGGAGCTCCAACTGCTCTGAGGGTATAGTAAGACAATAATTGTCAGAAAATTTTGGACCTAAAAACATTGTCAAGGATATTCACTTTAAGTTTTATAGTACAAATACATTGGGGCCCTCATACGTGATGATCACAATCCCTGACCTCTGACACTTCCTCCTGGAGTCTGTGTGTACAGGAAGTGCAGTAACGCTAAGGCCAGGTGGAAGTGTCTGAGATCAGAGCATGTGATACTCAGTAGTGCCGGGACTAGAACACTGCATGGAAGGTAAAGTATTTCCTTGTGGAGTTGCTGCCCCACCAGAGGTACTGGGGGCACTGTTATCACTAGGGGTCACTATTACAACTCGGACCTCTAGGGGCTGCTTTTACCTTTGGGGATACTGTTATCATTGCTAGCCATTATTACTACTGGGATCACTACCAGGCCACTATTACTACTGGGAGCACTGTTAATACTGGATGCCACTTTTACCACTGGGGCCACTTGGTGGCCACTCTTACTACTAAGGACCACTATTACTACTTGAGGGCCATGATTACTACTGGGGAGAACTCAGAAGGGGCACAGTTACTATTAGGGTCGCTGTGGCTATCTAGGTCCATTCGAAACTAAACTCTCCACTTCTTTAGCCCACCGTGGAAGTTTTAATTATAAATTCCAAAACTCGTAACACCACATTATTGTCATCTGGTCAGTAAATCTTATTTACCTCGGTTTAGCGTGAAGGTTTTCAGGTGCTCTGGGTGACCGTGAGTTAAATTGCGACAACAAAAGAGAAAAAACGGCTCCTTATAAACACTTCTTTTTATTTCAAAAAAATCCATAAAATTACGAACTGTACCAATAATTTGTAATTTTGTGGATTTTTTTTTTTTAATAAAAGGAGTGTTTTTTAAGGAACCGACTTTTCTCCCTTTTGAAGTTTTAATTTAGTATGAAATAGGATAAAAAAATATATCTTCTATTGTTCTGAACCTGGGCACTTCGAGTCAGGTGCTTCTTATAGTCCGAAAAATACGGTAACTACAAATGGTTCTTGGAAATGTAAACACAGGGGGATTAAAAAAGAACCATGGAAACAGTGGGGCTGATTTATTTATACATGAATTGACCTAAAACAGCCAAAAGGGTAGAAAAACTCCTCAGATTTTTAATGCACCTTACACACGTTTGATACAAGCGCCGCTGGTGACGCGGCCGATGTCAGGTCGGTAGTCCAGACGTGTCCTGGCAGATTCTCTGTTACTGAATTCACTGAATCCGGAGGTACGTTGTTTTATTCGTCCTGTGTCGCCAATGGCGCCCACACTGACCGTCTGTAGGGTGCATTTAACCCGTGAAGAGTAGTTCTACCTTTTTCTGTCATTATGGCGGCTGTAAGTCAACTCCAGTAGGAATAAATAAGCCTTAGGCCGCTCTCGCATACACTGTTTTTACAGCATTTCCAGAACCAGCGAGTACAGCCTATTTTATTTTTGTGTTTTTCTTCTTTTTTTTTCCCCCTTTGCCTGTTTTTTCTTTTTTTTTCTGCTTTGTGCTTATTTGCGCCTGCCTGACTTCTGCATGTCTCTGGAGTGAACTAGGCTTTCTTTTTGTGCGTTCATCGACATATTTTACTGTTCTTTTTCCGCCCGCGGCATGTTCACTTCTTCGCGACAAACAAAGATGCACCAATTTAAACGAACAGGCAAATAGAGCATGCTGCTTTTTTTTTTTTTGGCACTACCAAAAAGCACAGGAAAAATACACATGTGAACACACCCATTGAAATCAGTAGGCTCTATTCTCTGCGTATTTTGCATTCGCAAACATTCCTGTGTGAAGAGGGGCTTATTAAGGAAAGAAATCTGAAAACCTTTTTAACCCCTTCCCGCTTAAGACGTACATTTACGTCATGCAGCACCGGGGTATGTATGAAGGGAGATCGCAGGCACTTTATTAAATGTTTATTACAGCTGACACCCGCGGGCAATAGCTGCAATTGGCCACTCGGCCAATCACGGCTATTAACCCTTTACATTCCGCTGTCAATTCTGACAACGGCGGTGAGATCGCAGGGAGCCATGTGGGTGTCATGGCAGCCGGGGTCCTCCTGAGCAGCCCCAGGGCTGTCTCGGCAGACTGCCTATCAAGCCATCCTCGTGGGGTGGCTTGATAGACTGACTGTCATATTGCATCGCTAGTTGTGGTCCCCTAGGAGGGCTTAAAAAAAAAAAGTAAAAATCAGATCCATAAAGTTTTACTAATTGTTAAAAAAAACAATCTGCATCATTAAGGGGTTAAAAAATGTCACAAGTCCAAAAGCAGTGGAGATGGCAAATTAGAAACTTTTGTAAAGAATCAGTTAGAAAAAAAATTATAGTAGTAGGTTCTACATTAACATATTATTTGGGACAGTTTTCTTTAGCGGACTCTCTATATGAGTGAGTTTTATGCACCTTTTTTTTACAACCATCCAATAATTCAGCACCATTCTGGCCCCATTGGCACTAGGTTAAAGGGATCTTGCTGTGTGTTGCATACATATATTATGGAGATAGATAGATATAAAAACAAACTATGGTTTGCTGTGTGTTTTAATCTTTCTAGTGTTCCGGGGATATACTATTCCTAAGGAGAGTGTGGTATTGGCAAATCTCTGGGCCGTACACAGAGATCCAAAGGTGTGGGAGAAACCAAATGACTTCATCCCCAGCAGATTCCTGGATGAACATGGACAGATACTGAAGAAGGAAGCTTTCATACCATTTGGCATTGGTAATGACCTTTGGAAAATTCATAAAAACCATAAAGAATTTATTTTTAAAATTATTAAAGAAGAAAACAAAGAACAGGTCCCTCTGAGAGGGCAGTGCAATCAGTAACATTACGAACAGCTTAAAGAATGCTAATCATAGTATGCTCCATTCCTCGAGCAAAAGGATGGCGCACCTATCAAGGCAGGTTGCCCTAGACCAACACAATGTCCGGCCCGCCACCTCACTTTCCGTGGCCCACCGACTGTGCAGTAAGTTCCCTCATCCTCCTTGCTGTTGTCAGTATGCGATCTTCTATCGTCTTGTTCTGTCTAGTGCAGACAGTAATAGAGGAGTGCTGATAACACACTGACAGCAGCTGCGGAGGAGCGTACCGTTGCCTAAAGGGAATGAGAGTGGGAAGATGCCATTAACCTTGGTAGAGGCAGTGGGGGTCCGATATGGACTGTATCCACATCTTCATGACAGGACTGAGACCAATATGTCCTGGCAGACCTTTAATCATTTTATGTGATGTATGTAAACCATGCAGTACTGCTGCAGTTTTCCCAGCTGTTTCTGTAACTCGCATAAAAGTGAATGAAGAATACCCCAAACCTGCAGGGTCACCTCTTTTATTCTTTTTTTATTTTTTTATTTTTTTTATTCAACAGCGCCCTCTCCAGGTAGGACAGGGGTCGCTGGACCTCCTTTCTAAAGAGAAGTGCAGATTTGAAAGGTAGACTTACAGCTATCAGACATTTATGCCATCTCTTGTGGATATGGTATAAATTGGTGGAAGTACCCTTTAAATCTAAACTTTGGGTAAATGGAGGCTTTTTCCTGGATTTGTAGAAGTTCTCAGAATAAGTGTTGTATACGCACTAACTGTTTTTGTCTTTCGGTTCATTACTCCATTCACACGCAGGGTAAATTTGTAGACCTGTAGCAGATGTTTAATTCCTGTTGTAGTGGAAGACCAAAATGGATGTCAGAATTTCTAGATGGGAAAATAGTAAGAAATTAGTTTCTTTGTGTCTTGTATCTCATTATTATTTATTCTGTCTACTTAGGTCGTCGGGTCTGTATGGGTGAGCAGCTGGCCAAGATGGAGCTGTTCTTGATGTTCGTCAACCTACTGCAGTCTTTCAGTTTCTCATTTGCTAATGACAGATTTCAGCCAGAATTGGAGGGTCGCTTTGGATTGACTCTAGCGCCGTACCCATATGATATCAAGATTGTTACAAGATGATCTGTAAATGATAATTACAGGATAATCTTGTTTTTGGAATATTCGTTCAAAGTTTTGGGGGTTTTTTTTATTTTCTTTTTAAATCTTTAAAAAAATCCGTTCAGAACCTTGCAACTTACAGCCTACAGGACAACCAAAAATGGTGAAAATAGAGTGCTTACTTATAAAACGTCATATATAATGTACAAAGAGTACAATTGTTTGCTGGCATATGGCCCATTCCTCGGCTCATATGCATAGCGTCTGTAATTAACGGCACTTGACATTAGAACATATCTTAAAGAGTACCTGCACTCTCCGAAAACCTTTGACATGCTTCCTCTACACCTCCTGTGAGGCCAACTTCAGCTGCCAGAAGCAGACAGAAATGAGCAAACATAGACTAGGGGGCAGAGCACTCGAGTGAGCTTTGTAGCCCCTCATTCTAGCGAGCTGCGAGACCCCCACTGATCAATATTTTTTACATGTCTCTATGACCTGTCAAAGGTTTTTGAAAGTGCAGGTACTCTTTAAAGAGAACACGTCACCTTGAGTGTTTGCCTTAACTTGTTTGCATAGAACTTTGCTTAGGGCCCTTTTACATGGGCCGATAAATCCAGCGGGAATCTGAACGATTATCATTCAATGTAAATACATGCACCCAACTCGTTGTTTGGTTTCTGCATGCAGAGAACTGAAAAATGGAGCGTCCCGTGTAAACAGACAGTTGTTCATCTATGAAAGACTGCCTTCTTACTGCGAATGGAGGCCTGCGATCCCCGGCCGACTCCGCCTCAGATCGCTAAGCAATGATCGTTCCTATGTAAAAGCTCAGAGCTATTATCGCTGGGATGACCTGTCGGGCATCCAGGCCTCACAGGTTATCCCGTGTAAAAGGGCCCTTATCACTGTAAGAAACGGCCCCTTGAGTGTCCTTTATAATCTCCTCTACATCATGAATGAATGCAGACTTTAATATTTGATTAGCTTTCATTTGACAGCAACTTTGTGTAACCAAAATACCACTTTAACATTCGGAAAACATGTAATTATGTGCAGATAATCGTATGGAGTTAGTCTCTCTCCTGTCTCCCCTGCTAGCAGATGCTACTTACCAGTGGGTTTAGAGCACTGACAAACCATCATTTTTAGGTCATCAGAAAAACTCTGATCAGCAACAAGCCGGCATATTCCTGCTGATTGTGCATCTACTGCCCATTTACACTGCACAATGATTAGCAACATTTGCTCAATTTAACTATTTTTAATTTTTTTTTTACACAATATTTGCTCTATGTAATGCCCTTAATTGTTTCCCTAGCAGCAGCCTGTGGTCATAAAGACTCAGAGGATAATGCATTAGCATACAGACGTATGCTACTAAAGTATAAGTTGTAACTAAACCTGTACACCCATAATCCCTTAACTGGATTTTAAGAAAAAAAAAAGTAATATATACATATTTTTTTGTAACTTTTTTTTTTAGCTTTTTTTAATATAATTGATTAGTATTAAAAACTTACAAAAAAGGGGAATCCACACAATCAGAATAACCTAAGGAATTTAACAGGTTATTTAGTATAAGGCGTTAAGGCATAAACTAAAAGTATCTTTTTTTCACCTATTTGTGCTGCAAAGTATACATTACAAGTAAGTAATTTTATATGTAACCCCATATAACTTCTCACATGGTAAGCCTCATACAGCCTTATCAATGAAAAGGTTGCAGAGGCAAAAACGAAAAATGTAGTGCCTCCTTAAGGCCTAAAGAGGCCTTGTCATTTAAGGGGTTAAGAAATGCAGAGTTTTAGTGAATTGTTAAAAGGGAGCAGAATAATTCCCCGTTCAATCGTCTACATGAATGAAAAGGTTTCTTCTTAATTTTACAAGATTGTAACAGTCTATGCGGATAGTCGCCTTAAAGGGATGACTGTCGGGTGTGGAAGCATCCAACAGCCGTCCCACGGATTACTGCCCAGCTATCGCTACAAACCAAGCAACTCCGGTGATTCCTCACTCAGTGCCTTGTGGATGGCTTTGTATACACAGAGATTACCGCCCAAATTCTGTTTCCAGTGAGAATTTGGGCAATAATCACCCCTTTTAGATGCTTTAAATTAGACCATTATACCAAATGGAAAAGACGGACCTAATACAGTATAAATCGGCGTGTAAGCAAAGTAAACCTTGTCTGTCTGATCAGCGTAGCGATGTGTCTTGTTGGCCTTCCCTCCGTACGGCGGGTATGTATTTGTGTAGCAATGTTATGTGTCTTGTTGGCCTTCCCTCCGTACGGCGGGTATGTATTTGTGTTATGTGTTCTCTTATGCCCATACTTATGTTCAGCACCATCTGCCAACATAATATCGTTACTATTCATTTTCCAGACATGTTTCCATGATTGCACTTTAACCTGTCTTCTATGGCTGCTGTGTGAAAAGAACTATTGAGTTTTAGAATGATTTCAGAAAATAAATGCTTGTGGTCCGCAGTCAGGTATCCATAATGCTGGCAGAGGGCCGCATATTTATTGCACTATCTCTTCAAACCCTTTAAAGTTCATGAGTATACAACTTTTGTGCCATGGAGCAAAGTACTCAGGCTGATTTGTTTTATAACCTGCTGTAAACCGTATACATTTAGGAGAATAAACTACATGTAGCCTGCTCAAATCCTTCATGTGAAATCCCAGACAGATTGGATGGTACTGAGGGGCTCTGTGGGACCATATCAGCACTTCCAGGACTCCTTCTTTTTTACGCTGCTGATAGTTGTTAATAACATTGGCTGGATGTTCGGGGCCGTTGTCCCGCTGCAGAATAAATTTGGAGCCAATCAGACGCCTTCTGTTAAAAAAAAAGTCTTATTTTGCAGCATTTTTTCCAGCTCTGCCTACATTTTTTACACAGTACTGTACCGTGAACTAACTGCACTTCTATGTTGCACTTGACATTTAGAAGGTAAATACTGTCTGAAAGCACAAGCAGTCATTTAGCTACTTGGAATAAGTGGCAATTGAGCCGTCCCTCACAGTAACAGAAAACGTTTTAGAACCATCCAATAAAAAAACCTCTACCCAAATTAGATTTTTTTTATGCAATTTTAATGATTTTGTCCAAGTTTATCGTCTTTGGGTCTGAAGTTTAGGAAGGGGACAGTAGTGAGTCTTTGGAACAAATGATAATTCCGGGGATAGGTTTGGCCGCGGGGCATTTGCAACTTATCATGGGCAGAAATGCTTATTATGTCATACTGTGGTACCTGATGCACTATGTATTACCCAGTTGTAGGGGCATTGTATACCCCACAGTGTTCAAAAACATATACACCTGTATATGTCTGCTCATTTACTTTCATTTTTTGTTGTATTAACTACCATAGTAAACCAAACATGCCACACTTTTTTTGGCATGCATTTGCCCCCATAGAAAGCTATGGGCACATTTTATAGTATATGGGTAGAAAAATTCTAAAACCTTTCCAAGTATACATGATCCTATACATCTGACTGGTGTGAACATGGACCATGAGAAGATGAAACATTTAACATTAAAAGAATCTTGAGGATTTGAATGACCATCTAATTAGTATTCATACAGTATAGGAAATCTCTTATACAGTTTGCGTTGTTTTAATTTATAAATTATTATAATCAACGCCCAGAAAAATGCTTCTGAAGTGTATGGTAAAGATGTATCTCTCTCATGCAGCGGATATACCATGTTGGGACATTTCATTTAATAACCTATGCTTTTGTTATAACTCTGTAGCAACCAATGTGCTTTCCCTGTGATGGGAATAAGGGTGGGCACATTCATTATTAGGTTTCATCCAGCATTATGATTGCACTAATTCTCCTATCTCGGCTGTGCAGCCCTTTTATTGTGATTACATTCCATATTAACCCTTTTCAATCCACCGTCTGACGTCTAAAGACATTCTGATTGAAGGCTGTACAGCTCCCGATGTCGGAAGACGTCCGGCAGGGTATTCTTACTGTATATTACTGGCCGCTCTGTTGTCTCTGTATGAACTGCATTTTCAATATGGCAGGTTTCCTTTAACCCTTTGCAATCCAATTTTGGATTCAGGGTTTCCTAGGGGCTTTCTCTTTCTGCTATTATACAATGGCACCAGCTGCTGGCTGGAGCCAATACTGCGATATGGGACATGCTGGAGAGGCCCCCCGACAACAGTGCAGCCAGTAATACAGTAAGAATACCCTGCCGGATCAGAGCTGTACGGCCTTCAATCAGAATGTCTTAAGACGTCAGACAGTGGATTGGAAAGGGTTATAATCTTTCCCCATAAAGCTATAGATCGGTCTGATCAGCTCCTCCTGCTCTATAACATGATACACCCCATTCTGCAGGCATTTGCAATGTGACCGCTTGCCTTTAAACAATAGTACAAAGTTTCAATCACATTCCAGTTATCACTATAGTTTTGACTACTGCTATGAACAAAGTGTGCTAATGACATGTCAATGCAAAGAAATGACCAATATCGCTGTCTCTCCTCCGCTTATGTTGTGGGCACTCCCCTGTCCACTAACACTTAATTGGATGTCAATGACAAATCAATGTGTGTACACCTGAATTTTTAACAATGATATTTCTTTTTGTAATAAAAGCAATAAAGGAAATGAATTTATTTAAAAATTGTGCGAAGTTCCTATTTGCATGGTTTCACTGAGTGTATTTGGTGTATTGACTAAAGAATATATTGGCAATCCTCTCATATAATCAAATCGGATTCTTGTGCATTTTGCTCCCCACAATAGGTGTCTAAAATGGCATCATATTCACACTGCATAGGTCTAGTGAGGCACCATAAAGTGTTTTTCCCTTAGAAACCCTTAAACTGTGCAATGAGGGTAAAACTAGGTCTGAGATCCAGTACTAGACTTTTTTTTTTTAATGTGGATTAAACTTTCACCACCCTAAATAATATGCATTAGCCAATAGAGATGCATGGGGACTGTACTTTAAAACCCCTATAGTTAACTAAATTCTTGAGTTTGCTGTAGAATACAGATAGCTTTAAAAAAATGCCTGATCTGCAAGACAGTAGCAAGCAATGTTGCATTTTCTGTGCCCTTTGCAGTTTTTATTCAAATGTGCCAATGTATAAAGGCCCAGGTAGACACCACGATTATTGCTCAAAATTTGCTCAAAGGCACTCTTTTGAGCGATAATCGTTGTGTGCATTTACGCGCTGCGTTCTCTGAGCTCTCAGCTGGTATCCTGCTGAGCGTTCCTAGCAGGGTATACAGAAAACAGCTGGAGCGCTGTCTTCTGCATACTCCTGTGTTCTCAGAGCGTGATACCAGTTGAAACAATAGTATCTGATAAGGATCATTGTTAACTTTAGCGATGAGCAAATAGTGCACGATGGCCGCGTGTTTCAACACAACGATTATTGCTCAAGATGGCTTTTGAGTGATAATCGTTGTGTCTAAATGGGGTATTACTGATCACTGTGATACTATTATATTGAGTTTTCTGCATTAAAAATGCAGTGGCTGACACTCCTCTACAACACAAACACACACTGATCAGTGTACAGCAGTAAAGAGGATTAAAGGGGTTGTACCAAGATCTAGAGTTATGCCTTAAAGGGGTTGTCCCGCACCGAAACAGGTTTGTTTTTTTTTCAATAGCCCCCCCGTTCGGCGCGAGACAAACCCGATGCAGGGGTTTAAAAAAAAAAAAACGGATAGTACTTACCCGAATCCCCGCGCTCCGGTGACTTCTTACTTACCTTGCGAAGATGGCCGCCGGGATCTTCACCCTCGATGGACCGCAGGTCTTCTGTGCGGTCCATTGCCGATTCCAGCCTCCTGATTGGCTGGAATCGGCACACGTGACAGGGCGGAGCTACGAGGAGCAGCTCTCTGGCACAAGCGGCCCCATTCAGAAGGGAGAAGACCGGACTGCGCAAGCGCGTCTAATCGGGCGATTAGACGCTGAAAATTAGACGGCACCATGGAGACGAGGACGCTAGCAACGGAACAGGTAAGTGAATAACTTCTGTATGGCTCATAATTAATGCATGATGTATATTACAAAGTGCATTAATATGGCCATACAGAAGTGTATACCCCAACTTTGTTTCGCGGGACAACCCCTTTAAGGTCCCTTTACAATCAAAGATGATCGCTAAAAAATTCACCAGAAACTGACAATTTTAAGCGATCATTTAGCATTAGCTACTAATAGGCTAATCAGCCCATTAGTAGCTAACTAGCTTCATTTGCATGTATTTAGAGAACAGCGGGTAGTCTACTCTCTAAATACATCGCTTTTGTTCTGCCATGGATGCTATAACAGAGAACACAGGATGCCGTCCATCTTATCAGGGATGACAGCTTTTATGCTGAGCTTCACTCTGCAATGAACGAAGAGTGCACGGTAAGTACACAATGGGCACACATTTACACGCAACGACTATTGCTCAAAAGCTGTCGTTTGACGAATTTTGAGCAATCGTTGCGTGTAAATCAGCCTTTATCCACAGGATAAAGGATATCTTTATGATCGGTAAGGGTTTAGTTGATGGTACTTAAATCCTGAGAACAGGGGTCAAGAAAATCCTCACATAAAAAGGAGCAGAGATTGTGCATGCGCGCCACCGCTCCTTTCATTTCAATGACTGCACTGGAGACTGCCAAGCACTAATACTCGGCAATGTGTGGCAACGCAATTGAAATGAATGAAGTGGCAACTATCTCCGCTCCATTTAGGTGGTGATCATCAGCACCCCATTCTAGGGATCATAAAGTTATTCCCTATCCTGTAGACTGCAATGCAAATAACAACATTTAGGTGTTTTGGAGAGGGAGGATGCTCTCTCCTTCACTTCACTGGCACCCCCACGATCAGATTGCAGGAGGCCAAATTATGGCCTCCAAATCTAACATGTGCCTTGGCTCAGTTTGTTTACTGACAGTAATAGGCCTTATACATAAGTAGTGCAGTGTATTATCTAAGCAATCACACGGAGTGCAAGTGCTTGTGCGATTGATATGTGTCATAAAAGAAAAAAAAAAGGTTTTCTGTAAAAATGAAACTCTCATAAAAGAATAAGGGTTTAAACACACGGATGTGTTTACATCCCTTTACAAAGGGACAAAACGAAACCACTGATCTCAATAGGAGTTCAGTGGTTTTATTTTCACTGCGTGGATTTCTCAGCTGTGATTTGTACAGCCGAGAAAATGTAGGGCATGCCCTATATCCACTTTGTGCGGGGAAGATCAGGTGCCACCTAGCTCTTCCCGCCTCTTTCTTCAAACTCCTGCACTCTAGTGTGGAGTTTGAACTGCCAGCGACAGAGAAGAAAGCTCCCTCGTTCAGGCTCAACGACACTCGATAATATGCGATGTGTGGGCAACCCCAAAGATAGGGCATGCCATGATTTGTTTCCTGCGCTGTGGGAAGGGAGAGAAAAGAAAAATTGTCCATGTGTATGACCCCATTCAAAAGAATTGGGTTCATATTTGTGCAAGATTTGTGAATCTCCCAACGCACAATTTTTGTGCGACTTTCTCGGCTGTATGAAAACTGCCTGAAGCCGGTGTCACATGATCAAATTTGAATTGCTGATTCTGCAGACTGTGTCCCCGTGGACTTTCCATGGTAAAATGCAGGCAGTGAAAGGCATGCATATCTTAATTTTCCTTTACACTCGCAGATAAGAATTGCATATTCAGCGAGCATAAGAAAAATTGAAGCATGCTCTGATTTACTGCAGAATCCACATGGACGGCCTCCATTAATGTCCATGTGGATTAATCCAACCCACCCGTATGAGCCCAGCCTTATGTTGAAAAAATGCCCCATGTGCTTTATAAATGTGATATTCCACCTGAATGCCCTGTTGTTCTATGCATTTACAGCAGAAAAGTGGTTTAAATGCAGATAGTCCCCTACCTGCGAATGTTCGAGTTACGAACTTCGCAAGATGCGAGCAATCTGTCCTGCAACGTATGATGTAATTGCTATGGCATTGCATCATTCTGTACAGGGACCGGACCGGCTTCTATCAAGCCTGTCCGGTAAGATCACGGGACGCTTTGCGGTTTCTAGGCAGACTAAAGACTTCTGAAGGGCCCTAGGGCTTCCTATGCAGAGCGCCTATCAAGCCATGCGCTTAATAGGCGCTCTGCATAGGAAGCCCTGGGGCCTTTCAGAAGGCCCTTGGCTGCCTAGCAACCGCACAGCATCCCGCGATCTTATTGCGGAATACCGTACGGGACCCTTGTCTGTTTCTTACAGCGGACACCCGGCAGCAGCAGTTTCAAAAAGCCGCGCCGCTCGTCGGAACTATTAATTAGAGATGAGCATACCCGCTAAGGGCAATTACTCGATCGAGCATTGCCCTTAGCGAGTACCTGCCTGCTCGGAAGAAAAGGTTTGGTGGGGAGAGCGGGGAGGAACTGAGGGGAGATCTCTCTCTCCCCCCGGCTTCCTCCTGCTCACTGCCGCAACTCACCTCTCACCCGCGCCGGCAGCCGAACCTTTTCTTCCGAGAGGGGAAGGTACTCGCTAAGGACAATGCTCGATCGGGTAATTGTCCTTAGCGAGTATGCTCGCTCATCTCTACTGTTAATGCTTTAAATACCGCTGTTAATTCTGACAGCGGCTTTTAAAGTGTTAATAGTTCCGATAAGTGGCATGGCTTGTTGGAACTGCTGCCGCCGGGTGTCCGCTGTAAGAAACAGACGACAGCCGACGTTGTATGGAGCGGGATCCACCTGCGATTCCCTCCATACTACCATTTGTTTGGACATACGAACAAATGTACTTGCAAACAGAATTCTGGAACTGAACCTGTTCGCAAGTAGGGGACACTCTGTACACTGACAGATCTGCTATGTCGCTCATAACAGAAGTGATTGTGCTAGAAGAGCGCAGTATGTTAGGATATCCTAGGGATGCAATATCATTTGGAGAGCATAATGATAATCAGGGAGCAAATAACTCTCCCATGTAAATGGTTGAGGTGCTTGTAGATGTAACTTATCATTAAAACAAGCGAAAGTGAGCGATAATCGTTTGGGTCTAAACGCGGGCCAATGACTGAGAATCGTTCGCTTCTTATTCATCATTCAATTTATGCAGTTGTAAAAACAAAAATTGGCTCATTCACTTATCATTCGGTTTAAACAGCAATCATTCAGTCCTTCTCATTCACTTATACAGGGACTGAATGATTCTCGTTTGCACGAGCCAACAAGTAAGCGGTGACATCACTCGCGCGTTAAAACGAGAATCGACTCGTACATGTTCTTTCCACAGAGAAAAAGAGGTAACTAGCTACCTGCTTGTGAAAGCAATAGGATCAGATTACTCTTCCTCCTTACATTAAAGGGAATGTGTTATCAAAGAATTATCTATCCCATGAATCAATTTTTCATGGCAAACCTACTTTTAAAGATTCTCTGGTGGGTTTTTTTCATTTATTCATTTGTGATGTCAAGATCTATATTTAAAAAAAATCCTAAATTCCTGCAGTTTTTGCACGGACCACTAAGCCTAATAAGGGTAAGTTCATCCATAGTGGAAATAATCCACGTGTGGATTGTGATGCAGTTTTAACCAAGGAATTCAGTCATTGTATTAAAATGAATTAATTCAGTGAAAACCTGCGCCATTTCCACTGCAAATATAGAGCATGCTGTGGATTTCCAAATTCACAGCATGACTCTTCCACTGCAGATTTTGTGCGCTGGAAGTAAACGAGTTTTTGTTAAAACTCCATTTACTTAAATTGCTCTCTAATTGTGGGGTGAAATAAGAGATGTGTGAACTTGCCTTAAGGGCTCCTTCACACGAGCGCTGTGATTTACAGCCGCCCGTGTTTTTACACCCCTTCAGACGGCCGGGTGTGGCGTGTATACGGCGCAGCCTGGAATACCGTTGGGTGATGGCGAGAGAGTTTAGAGAGACAGGGCGGGAGCTAGTGTGTTAAACTCCCGCCCCCTGCTGGCAAGGGGAGGGGGCAGGAGCTTAGCAGAGCTAGTCTGCTAATCTCCGGCCCAACCCTTTGCCAGCAGCCGGCAAGGGGCAGAGAAGGAATGGGAGTTTGACAGAGCTGCTGCTAAACTCCCTCCCACCTCCCTTTTTTGGCAGCTCTCATAGGCTCCCATAGGAGCCTATGAGACCAGTCAACGTATTCCGGCAAAAGACAGGTCCAGTCAGTGTGCGCTATCTTTTTCAGCCCAGACGATTTTATGCACCAAAAAAATCGCAAATCTGAACAAATGCATTGGAATACAATGCATCAGATAGTCGGTCGGCGTTTTATCGCAGCAAAATTGGCACGATAAAAAGCTTGTGTAAGTAAAGCATCAGAGTGACACATACTGCATTATAGAGAAGACTTTTCAGCAGTCATCTCACTGTCATCACAGGCAGGATTACAATGAAAGGTATCAGCTATATATAGATAATACGGGATACATCATTCACAATAGATCATGGTCACAGCTCACCTCCTCCCCCACATCCCGACCCCTGAACAGGTTACAGACCATCTGTAGAACGGTCTCCCATAGACGTCAATGAGTTAGTTCATGTGTGAAGGGCCCACTAGACTGCTGTAAAATAGATCTCTAAAAGGAGCTGTGACGCAAAGGCAAGATGGCTGCCCCCATAGTAATATACAGATGGACAACAGAATAAAAAAATTTAGAATCAGAACTTAAAAAGAGAGTAGGAAATGCATAACATTTTACCATCTGGTTTTAATTAGGAAAAAAATATAGGTGATACAATCCCTTTAATGGACTATTTTGGTGTGCTCTAACACAAGATGGCATATTCCATGGCTCTTATGTCTATTGTCACCGTTGGATCCCTAAATAGGAGTCAGGGTGCGGGCAGACGAGCGCATATACGGCGCGTTTTTGCGACCAAACGTATATACGTGACCATCTGAGGCAATGCTTTCGAATGTATTCGTTCACATGGGCGATTTTACGGCGCGTAAAAACGGAAATTCGAAAAAAACGGAACATATGCGACCGAAATACGCGCCAACGCATATTCGATCGCCGAAAAGACCGTTTGCAAAGTAGGAACAAACGAAAATACGCTTTCTAGCTCTGGTCGTGATCGGTGAAAAACGATCGCTCGGGCGATTATACGTTGCGCTCGTGCGAACGTAAATACGCCTACGCTCGTCTGCCCGCACCCTCACTGTAATGAGACAAATCGCTTTAACTCCAGTAACTCAGGGTTTCTTCCCACGGGTGTATGCGCAACTGCACACACCTCAGCGCAATGTATTTGTGCTGCAAACTAGTCTTTTTTGCGCTTGCATTGGTATATTTTACCATATCCCTTGCACCTGCAGGGCATGTTCATTTGCATGCAGCAGGCGAACACGTCCAATGGGTTTTCTAGATGTGCTTATTTCCCCCAAGAAATTGCGCAGCTCCTTTTCTACTGCACATGCATTTAGGCACCCCCATAGACTTCTATGAAAACCTTTGGTGTGCAAATGCACACAAAAGTAGAGCATGCTGCTTTATTTTTTTCTGCACACACGATAATAGGCACATGTGAACAAACTCATTGAAATCAATGAGTATGCCGCAAGATAACCCACGGAAACAGTATGCCTCCATGTCTGCCTGTATCACATCTTGCATCCAAGCTAGAGGCGGCCCAATAGGGTACTAGAGCTTCCATGCCCTGCCCATATCACATCTTGTACCCAAGCTAGAGGCAGTACAACAGGGTTGAGCTGTACTTTTGTATCGGTACTAGTTTGGGGTACATATAATGTATTTATAGCTTTTATTTATTTTTGGTTGTTGAGGAGCAGGGTGAAAGAACACATCAATTCTGCCATTGCGTTTTGAGGGTTTTTCTTCCACCCCCTTTATTATATGGTATAAACGACATGTTAACTTTTTCTGTGCATTGGCACAATTACAACACCACCAAAATTATATATCTTTTTTTTTAGACTTTTCCACAATAAAACCATTTTTTGGAAAATAATTTGTTTTTGGCATGGGAACATTAAAAGACCCATAACTTTTTATTTTTCCATGGATGGAGCTTTATGAAAGCTTGTTTTATGCATGTCAAGCTGTAGTTTTTATTGGCCCTATTTTGGGGTACATTTTTTTTTTATAACCTGTATTGCATTTTTTAGGAGGCAAAATGAATGGAAAAAGGGATTTGGACTGTTTTTTGCAGTACTGTTTGTTCAGTACTAAAAGTGTGTTCAGTTTATTGTACGGGTGCTTATTAGAGATGAGCGAGCACCAAAATGCTCGGGTGCTCGTTACTCGAGACAAATTTTTCGCGATGCTCGAGGGTTCGTTTCGAGTAACGAACCCCATTGAAGTCAATGGGCGACTCGAGCATTTTTGTATATCGCCGATGCTCGCTAAGGTTTTCATTTGTGAAAATCGGGGCAATTCAAGAAAGTGATGGGAACGACACAGAAACGGATAGGGCAGGCGAGGGGCTACATGTTGGGCTGCATCTCAAGTTCCCAGGTCCCACTATTAAGCCACAATAGTGGCAAGAGTGGGCCCCCCCCCTCCCAACAATTTTTACTTCTGAAAAGCCCTCATTAGCAATGCATACCTTAGCTAAGCACCACACTACCTCCAACAAAGCACAATCACTGCCTGCATGACACTCCGCTGCCACTTCTCCTGGGTTACATGCTGCCAATTCCCCCCCCCCCACGACCCAGTGTCCACAGCGCACACCAAACTGTCCCTGCCCAGCCTTCAGCTGCCCTCATGCCACGCCACCCTCATGTCCATTTATAAGGGCGTCTGCCACAGGAAAAGCAGGCACACACTGCAGAGGGTTGGCACGGCTAGGCAGCGACCCTCTTTAAAAGGGGCGGGATGATAGCCCACAATGCTGTACAGAAGCAATGAGAAATCCAATCCTGTGCCACCTCCATCTGGAGCTGCACACGTGGGCATAGCAATGGGGAACCTATGTGCCACACACTATTCATTCTGTCAAGGTGTCTGCATGCCCCAGTCAGACCGCGTTTTTTTATAAATAGTCACAAGCAGGTACAACTCCGCAATGGGAATTCCGTGTGCACCCACAGCATGGGTGGCTCCCTGGAACCCACCCGCTGTACATAAATGTATCCCATTGCAGTGCCCATCACAGCTGAGGTAGTAATGTCGTGCTTAATGCAGGTGGGCTTCGGCCCACACTGCATGCCCCAGTCAGACTGGGGTTCTTTAGAAGTGGAAACAGATGCATTTACAACTCCCTGTGGACCGACAGCATGGGTGGGTGCCAGGAAGCCACCGGCGGTACATAAAAATATCCCATTGCAGTGCCCATCACAGCTGAGGTAGTAATGTCATGTTTAATGCAGGTGGGCTTCGGCCTACACTGCATGCCCCAGTCAGACTGGGGTTCTTTAGAAGTGGAAACAGATGCATTTACAACTCCCTGTGGACCGACAGCATGGGTGGCTCCCTGGAACCCACCGGCGGTACATAAAAATATCCCATTGCATTGCCCAACACAGCTGAGGTAGTACTGTCGTGCTTAATGCAGGTGGGCTTCGGCCCACACTGCATGCCCCAGTCAGACTGGGGTTCTTTAGAAGTGGAAACAGATGCATTTACAACTCCCTGTGGACCCACAGCATGGGTGGGTGCCAGGAAGCCACCGGCAGTACATAAAAATATCCCATTGCAGTGCCCATCACAGCTGAGGTAGTAATGTCATGTTTAATGCAGGTGGGCTTCGGCCCACACTGCATGCCCAAGTCAGACTGGGGTTCTTTAGAAGTGGAAACAGATGCATTTACAACTCCCTGTGGACCGACAGCATGGGTGGGTGCCAGGAAGCCACCGGCGGTACATAAATATATCCCATTGCAGTGCCCATCACAGCTGAGGTAGTAATGTCATGTTTAATGCAGGTGGGCTTCGGCCCACACTGCATGCCCCAGTCAGACTGGGGTTCTTTAGAAGTGGAAACAGATGCATTTACAACTCCCTGTGGACCGACAGCATGGGTGGCTCCCTGGAACCCACCGGCGGTACATAAAAATATCCCATTGCATTGCCCAACACAGCTGAGGTAGTAATGTCGTGCTTAATGCAGGTGGGCTTCGGCCCACACTGCATGCCCCAGTCAGACTGTGGTTCTTTAGAAGTGGAAACAGATGCATTTACAACTCCCTGTGGACCGACAGCATGGGTGGGTGCCAGGAAGCCACCGGCGGTGCATAAAAATATCCCATTGCAGTGCCCATCACAGCTGAGGTAGTAATGTCATGTTTAATGCAGGTGGGCTTCGGCCCACACTGCATGCCCCAGTCAGACTGGGGTTCTTTAGAAGTGGAAACAGATGCATTTACAACTCCCTGTGGACCCACAGTATGGGTGGGTGGCAGGAAGCCACCGGCGGTACATAAAAATATCCCATTGCAGTGCCCATCACAGCTGAGGTAGTAATGTCATGGTTAATGCAGGTGGGCTTCGGCCCACACTGCATGCCCCAGTCAGACTGGGGTTCTTTAGAAGTGGAAACAGATGCATTTACAACTCCCTGTGGACCCACAGCATCGGTTGGTGCCAGGAAGCCACCGGCGTTACATAAAAATATCCCATTGCAGTGCCCATCACAGCTGAGGTAGTAATGTCATGTTTAATGCAGGTGGGCTTCGGCCCACACTGCATGCCCCAGTCAGACTGGGGTTCTTTAGAAGTGGAAACAGATGCATTTACAACTCCCTGTGGACCGACAGCATGGGTGGCTCCCTGGAACCCACCGGCGGTACATAAAAATATCCCATTGCATTGCCCAACACAGCTGAGGTAGTAATGTCGTGCTTAATGCAGGTGGGCTTCGGCCCACACTGCATGCCCCAGTCAGACTGGGGTTCTTTAGAAGTGGAAACAGATGCATTTACAACTCCCTGTGGACCGACAGCATGGGTGGGTGCCAGGAAGCCACCGGCGGTACATAAAAATATCCCATTGCAGTGCCCATCACAGCTGAGGTAGTAATGTCATGTTTAATGCAGGTGGGCTTCGGCCCACACTGCATGCCCCAGTCAGACTGGGGTTCTTTAGAAATGGAAACAGATGCATTTACAACTCCCTGTGGACCGACAGCATGGGTGGGTGCCAGGAAGCCACCGGCGGTACATAAAAATATCCCATTGCAGTGCCCATCACAGCTGAGGTAGTAATGTCATGGTTAATGCAGGTGGGCTTCGGCCCACACTGCATGCCCCAGTCAGACTGGGGTTCTTTAGAAGTGGAAACAGATGCATTTACAACTCCCTGTGGACCGACAGCATGGGTGGGTGCCAGGAAGCCACCGGCGGTACATAAAAATATCCCATTGCAGTGCCCATCACAGCTGAGGTAGTAATGTCATGTTTAATGCAGGCGGGCTTCGGCCCACACTGCATGCCCCAGTCAGGCTGGGGTTCTTTAGAAGTGGAAACAGATGCATTTACAACTCCCTGTGGACCCACAGCATGGGTGGGTGCCAGGAAGCCACCGGCGGTACATAAAAATATCCCATTGCATTACCCAACACAGCGGATGTAACGTCAGCTGTAATGCAGGTGGGCTAAAAATTCATTTGATTACACTGTAGGCGAGGGCCCACAAAGATTGCTGTATCAACAGTACTAATGTACATCAGAAAAATTGGCCATGGCCAATCAAGAGGGCAGGTGAAACCCATTAATCGCTTTGGTTAATGTGGCTTAATTTGTAACTAGGCCTGGAGGCAGCCCAGTTAAAATAAAAATTGTTGGAGGTGAAAGTTTCAACGCTTTAATGAGCATTGAAACGTATAAAAATTGTTTAGAAAAATTATATGACTGAGCCTTGTGGGCCTAAGAAAAATTGCCCGTTCGGCGTGATTATGTGAGGTTTCAGGAGGAGGAGCAGGAGGAGGAGGAGGAATATTATACACAGATTGATGAAGCGAAAAGGTCCCCGTTTTTGATGGTGAGAGAGAACGATGCTTCCATCCGCGGGTGCAGCCTACCTATTGCTTAGGTATCGCTGCTGTCCGCTGGTGGAGAAGAGAAGTCTGGGGAAATCCAGGCTTTGTTCATCTTGATGAGTGTTAGCCTGTCGGCACTGTCGGTTGACAGGCGGGTACGCTTATCTGTGATGATTCCCCCAGCCGCACTAAACACCCTCTCTGACAAGACGCTAGCCGCAGGACAAGCAAGCACCTCCAGGGCATACAGCGCGAGTTCAGGCCACGTGTCCAGCTTCGACACCCAGTAGTTGTAGGGGGCAGAGGCGTCACGGAGGACGGTCGTGTGATCGGCTACGTACTCCCTCACCATCCTTTTACAGTGCTACCGCCGACTCAGCCTTGACTGGGGAGCGGTGACACAGTCTTGCTGGGGAGCCATAAAGCTGTCAAGGGCCTTAAAGAGTGTTGGCCTGCCTGTGCTGTACATCCTGCCTGATCTCCGCGCCTCCCCTGCTACCTGGCCCTCGGAACTGCGCCTTCGGCCACTACCGCTGTCGTATGGGAATTTTACCATCAGTTTGTCCGCCAGGGTCCTGTGGTATAGCAACACTCTCGAACCCCTTTCCTCTTCGGGTATGAGAGTGGAAAGGTTCTCCTTATACCGTGGGTCGAGCAGTGTGTACACCCAGTAATCCGTTGTGGCCAGAATGCGTGTAACGCGAGGGTCACGAGAAAGGCATCCTAACATGAAGTCAGCCATGTGTGCCAGGGTACCTGTACGCAACACATGGCTGTCCTCACTAGGAAGATCACTTTCAGGATCCTCCTCCTCCTCCTCCTCCTCAGGCCATACACGCTGAAAAGATGACAGGCCAGCAGCATGTCTACCCTCACCAGTGGGCCAAGCTGTGTCTTCCCCCTCCTCCTCATCTTCCTCCTCCTCCTCACCGCGCTGAGATATAGACAGTAGGGTGCTCTGACTATCCAGCGACATACTGTCTTCCCCCGGCTCTGTTTCCGAGTGCAAAGCGTCTGCCTTTATGCTTTGCAGGGAACTTCTCAAGAGGCATAGCAGAGGAATGGTGACGCTAATGATTGCAGCATCGCCACTCACCACCTGGGTAGACTCCTGAAAGTTTCCAAGGACCTGGCAGATGTCTGCCAACCAGGCCCACTCTTCTGAAAATAATTGAGGAGGCTGACTCCCACTGCGCCGCCCATGTTGGAGTTGGTATTCCACTATAGCTCTACGCTGCTCATAGAGCCTGGCCAACATGTGGAGCGTAGAGTTCCACCGTGTGGGCACGTCGCACAGCAGTCGGTGCACTGGCAGATTAAACCGATGTTGCAGGGTGCGCAGGGTGGCAGCGTCCGTGTGGGACTTGCGGAAATGTGCGCAGAGCCGGCGCACCTTTCCGAGCAGGTCTGACAAGCGAGGGTAGCTTTTCAGAAAGCGCTGAACCACCAAATTAAAGACGTGGGCCAGGCATGGCACGTGCGTGAGGCTGCCGAGCTGCAGAGCCGCCACCAGGTTACGGCCGTTGTCATACACGACCATGCCTGGTTGTAGGCTCAGCGGCGCAAGCCAGCGGTCGGTCTGCTCTGTCAGACCCTGCAGCAGTTCGTGGGCCGTGTGCCTCTTATCTCCTAAGCTGAGTAGTTTCAGCACGGCCTGCTGACGCTTGCCCACCGCTGTGCTGCCACGCCGCGCGACACCGACTGCTGGCGACGTGCTGCTACTGACACATCTTGATTGCGAGACAGAGGTTGCGGAGGAGGAGGAGGGTGGTTTAGTGGAAGCATACACCGCCGCAGATACCACCACCGAGCTGTGGCCCGCAATTCTGGGGGTGGGTAGGACGTCAGCGGTCCCAGGCTCTGACTCTGTCCCAGCCTCCACTAAATTCACCCAATGTGCCGTCAGGGAGATCTAGTGGCCCTGCCCGCCTGTGCTTGTCCATGTGTCCGTTGTTAAGTGGACCTTGGCAGTAACCGCGTTGGTGAGGGCGCGTACAATGTTGCGGGAGACGTGGTCATGCAGGGCTGGGACGGCACATCGGGAAAAGTAGTGACGACTGGGAACTGAGTAGCGCGGGGCCGCCGCCGCCATCATACTTTTGAAGGACTCCGTTTTCACAACCCTATATGGCAGCATCTCCAGGCTGATAAATTTGGCTACGTGCACGTTTAACGCTTGAGCGTGCGGGTGCGTGGCGGCGTACTTGCGCTTGCGCTCAAACACTTGCGCTAGCGACGGCTGCACAGTGCGCTGAGAGACATTGGTGGATGGCGCCGAGGACAGCGGAGGTGAGGGTGTGGGTGCAGGCCAGGAGACGGTAGTGCCTGTGTCCTCAGAGCAGGGTTGGATCTCAGTGGCAGGTTGGGGCACAGGGGGAGAGGCAGCGGTGCAAACCGGAGGCGATGAACGGCCTTCGTCCCACCTTGTGGGGTGCTTGGCCATCATATGTCTGCGCATGCTGGTGGTGGTGAGGCTGCTGGTGGTGGCTCCCCGGCTGATCTTGGCGCGACAAAGGTTGCACACCACTGTTCGTCGGTCGTCTGCACTCTCAGTGAAAAACTGCCAGACCTTTGAGCACCTCGGCCTCTGCAGGGTGGCATGGCGCGAGGGGGCGCTTTGGGAAACAGTTGGATTATTCAGTCTGGCCCTGCCTCTACCCCTGGACACCGCACTGCCTCTTGCAACCTGCCCTGCTGCTGCCCTTGCCTCCCCCTCTGAAGACCTGTCCTCAGTAGGCGTAGCAAACCAGGTGGGGTCAGTCACCTCATTGTCCTGCTGCTCTTCCTCAGAATCCTCGGTGCGCTCCTCCCTCGGACTTCATGCCCTTACTACTACCTCACTGATAGACAACTGTGTCTCATCGTCATCGGCCTTCTCACCCACTGAAAGGTCTTGAGACAGTTGCCGGAAGTCCCCAGCCTCATCCCCCGGACCCCGGGAACTTTCGAATGGTTGGGCATCAGTCTTGATAAACTCCTCTGGTGGGAGAGGAACCACTGCTGCCCAATCTGAGCAGGGGCCCGAGAACAGTTCCTGGGAGTCTGCCCGCGCCTCAGAATGTCTCATTTTCATGGAGTGAGGAGGCTGGGAGGAAGGAGGAGCAGCAGCCAGAGGATTCTGAGTTGCAGCAGTGGACGGCGCAGAACTCTGGGTGGACGATATGTTGCTGGAAGCACTTTCTGCCATCCACGACAGGACCTGCTCACACTGCTCATTTTCTAATAAAGGTCTACCGCGTGGACCCATTAAATGTGCTATGAATGTGGGGACACCAGAAACGTGCCTCTCTCCTAATCCCGCAGCAGTCGGCTGCGATACACCTGGATCAGGAGCTCGGCCTGTGCCCAAACCTGGACTAGGGCCTCCGCGTCCTCGGCCGCGCCCACGTCCTCTAGGCCTACCCCTACCCCTCAGCATGCTGTATTACCAGTAATGCAGAAACAGAACGCTGTAATTAAATGTGCCGCTTATTGGCCTGTGGTTGGAGGCTGACTTCGCTTACGGAACGCCAGGAAATAATTTTGCGCAAGCCTGCTGTAACACTTAGCTGGCTGCGTATTTATTTTGAGAACTACAACCCGCAGCAGACACGGACCCAGAACACTGAGCAGAGTGACAGGCAGGCCAAATAGTTTTTTTTTCAAATATTTTTTTCAAAAGGACCACTGCGTATATTCAATCTATATATGTCTTCTGGCCCTGCCTACACAATTCTGTCCCTGATGTGTGTGTCACGGAACTGCAGTGTTGCACTGTCTGTTATTAAGTGCAACAGAGCGGTGATTTCAGAGCCAGGAAATAATTTTGCGCAAGCCTGCTGTAACACTTAGCTGGCTGCGTATTTATTTGGAGAACTACAACCCGCAGCAGACACAGACCCAGAACACTGAGCAGAGTGACAGGCAGGCCAAATAGTTTTTTTTCAAATATTTTTTTCAAAAGGACCACTGCGTATATTCAATCTATATATGTCTTCTGGCCCTGCCTACACAATTCTGTCCCTGATGTGTGTGTCAGGGAACTGCAGTGTTGCACTGTCTGTTATTAAGTGCAACAGAGCGGTGATTTCAGAGCCAGGAAATAATTTTGCGCAAGCCTGCTGTAACACTTAGCTCGCTGCTCTGCACGGTCGATATACCAAAAAAAGTAAAAATGTGCAACACTGCTAAAAGCAGCCTCCACACTACTGCACACGGTTAGATGTGGCCCTAAAAAGGACCGTTGGGGTTCTTGAAGCCTACACTAACTCCTAACACTCTCCCTGCCTAACCACCACTTCTGTCCCTGGACTATTACTGCAGGGCGCAATGCTCTGCACGGCCGATATAGCAAAAAAAAAAATGTGCAACACTGCTAAAAGCAGCCTCCACACTACTGCACACTGTTAAATGTGGCCCTAAGAAGGACCGTTGGGGTTCTTGAAGCCTACACTAACTCCTAACGCTCTCCCTACAGCAGCTTCAACACTATAGCACTGTCCCTCAGCTATCTCACAACGCATCTGAGGCGAGCCGTGGGAGGGGCCGATTTTTATACTCGGGTGACACCTGATCTCCCCAGCCACTCACAGCAGGGTGGTGGTATAGGGCTTGAACGACGCAGGGGGAAGTTGTAATGCCTTCCCTGTCTTTCAATTGGCCAGAAAAGCGCGCTAACGTCTCAGAGATGAAAGTGAAAGTAACTCGAACATCGCGTGGTACTCGTTACGAGTAACGAGCATCTCGAACACGCTAATACTCGAACGAGTATCAAGCTCGGACGAGTACGTTCGCTCATCTCTAGTGCTTATGCATATGGTGAAATCAAACCTTTTTTTAGGCAAAAAAGGAAAAAGTGCACTTTTAAAAAAAAAATTTTACTATTTTTATACTTGACCTTTTGATTTTATGATAATTCTCTACTGTAGTTTATTATCTCTATTCATTCAAAATGAAAGCCCTGACAGACTCGGAGGGACGATGACATCACAAAGGCACTACCTTCCTCTGTTAGATGATCATGGCATGTGAGTGGTCAACAGAGTGGATCGGTAATTTATTCAATCCCCACCGTTTCAGAAGGACGCTCTGGGCCTGTGCCATCTACATGCCGTAAATGTGTGGCATTTTGCAGGAACTTCTTTAAATAAAAAATTATGAAAAGACTATACGTCCCATAATGGTACCTACATAAATTGCAGCTTAAAGGGGTTGTCCCGCGCCGAAACGGGTTTTTTTTTTTTTTTTTAACCCCCCCCCCCCCCCCCCTGTTCGGCGCGAGACAACCCCGATGCAGGGGTTAAAAAAACAAACCGGAGAGTGCTTACCTGAATCCCGGCGGTCCGGCGTCTTCATACTCACCTGCTGAAGATGGCCGCCGGGGTCTGCTCCCTCCGTGGACCGCAGCTCTTCTGTGCGGTCCATTGCCGATTCCAGCCTCCTGATTGGCTGGAATCGGCACGTGACGGGGCGGAGCTACACAGAGCCGGCATTCTGCACTAGCGGCCCCATTGAAGACAGCAGAAGACCCGGACTGCGCAAGCGCGGCTAATTTGGCCATTAGAGGCCGAAAATTAGTCGGCACCATGGAGACAAGGACGCCAGCAACGGAGCAGGTAAGTATAAAACTTTTGATAACTTCTGTATGGCTCATAATTAATGCACAATGTACATTACAAAGTGCATTAATATGGCCATACAGAAGTGTATAGACCCACTTGTTGCCGCGGGACAACCCCTTTAACTTGTAAAAAGCAGTCCGTCACAACCCATTGACCGAAAAATAAAAAAGTTATGAGTTTCAGAATATGGTGACCAAAAGAAATAAAAGAAAATAGTAAGACAAAAAGTATACAAATTTGGTATCGTTGTGGATTATATTTGGACTTAATGGAGGAATTGAGGGAAAAGCTGGGCAGGCTAGCGGTGAGTAAGCAGGGTCTGATCGGAATGGGTCAAGGGCATTATAAGTTAAGGCTGTTCAGAAACTACCTCATGATAAAGAGTTTAAGATTCGACTGTTCCGGTTTCCAAAAAAGAATGTAGAAACTAAGTAAAAATCACATAGTTGATGGCAGGAAAATATTGTCAGAATTATTATTATCATTGACGTCTGTTCAAGTACAATGTTACTTTTCATACAAATGATCTGGCGTGAGCAAAATGTAAAATGATGCAATTCGTTGTTACTATGCGCATGTTCTTGTATTTCACTGACTTATTAATAAAACAAATAAAATATTGCTAGAAAAAAAAAAACACTAGTGGCCATATCCCGACTCAGCCCCATTCGACATTTTTTGAAAGGATCTTTTCTATGTTCATATTTAAATAATGCAGCTATCTCCCCACATGACATTTAAATTTAAAAAAAAATCTTGTAGAGTGCCAACTTATCCCTCGAAAGGATGGAAGGCTGAGTCAACCTTGAGTCGGCTACCTGAACCATGCGGGGAATGAACTCACAACCTTCAGCTCATGAGCAAGAGCTTAGGACTGAATTTCTACTGCCCTAACACTCTGCACCACATGAGATACATTAGTATATCATCTTTGGGGGTCTTTGAAATGAGCTTTTAAAATTATCACTATCGTTCTGTCATTGGATACGGTTTTATATTCTTACTGTAATTTATGTCACAACTTATATTGTAAAGTATTTGACACTAGCAATAATAATCTATAATACTCTAAAAAATTGCACTTACCTATTGTAAAGGAGGATTTAAAACTGTTTATTTGCATCTATTGTGACATTATAGGATATGACACGTATTTAATAGTGGAAAGTAAGGCCACTCTTACATGAGCCTATGTAAAAACACAGTTTTTCTGCATGCAGAGCTGCATTTTTGTGAGTGTGAAACAAGTAAGCTGATGATGCCAGAACTGGCCAAACCCACAGGAAACACCCCATAAACAGCCATTTAACCCCCTGGGGCCATTTAAGTGAGCTTTCCTGTATTGTGGTAATGGTTCGGTGCTAGCTGTTATCTGGAGAGAATGTCTTATTTTCAGGATGACATGCTTCTGGCATGGCTAGTGTCTACTAAGTTTGGACAGCCAGGTCTGATGCTGTAGGAAGAGCCCAGAAGAAAGACATGGAGGTTCTGGGTTCACCCTCTGTTGTCACAGCAAGGCTTTATGGACTACTTTGTAAATTTCTACAGCGATTTGAGACAGCACCCGGAGAAGTTAATTGCCTTTAGTCGTATGTTGGTGTCCACATTTGACAAGCTGGAGGTAGTACGTTCTGGACTGACCTATACAAACATGAGTTGATATATCTCTTCTGAGGAACATCTTCTGGTAACCCTGAGATAAATTTTTCTTTTGGAGGGGGTTAGGAATTTGGAATAGAAAATATTCAGTGTAGAGCTCCCTTTCCTTCTCACATGTGTTCCCTAGGTAGTATACTTTTGGTGTGGTGCCTAAAGTTTTGTAATCATTTTTCTTACCAAATACTTCGCCACTGGGAACTCATTTGCACCACTGCATTTTGAGTTCCTGTTGGGCATCTCCACCCTTTCCGGAATCGTCAGGAGTACGAGCAAGGTAATTTGGATACAGCTGAAGCCATTGGTGATGTCTCCAACCTCTCCGCAAGCATGGATGGATATTGCCAATGGTTTTGAAACTGCATCGCAGTTTCAGAACTGCGTTGGAGCACTGGATGGTAAGCACATCCATGTGAAGAAGCTGGCGAACTCAGGGTTCCAATATTACAATTACAAACCATACTTTTTGGTAGTTCTGTTGGCTCTCACCGATAGCAACTATCGATTTATAATTGCTGATATCAGGTCCCATGCTTGCATCTTCAAGGCTTCCAGAATGAGTAAGCATGTAGCAGTTTCAGGTACTAAGTTGGAGCCTCAATTGTAGCAGTCACAGGTCTGGAGAGCAGTAAGGGAAAAGCCAGCGGTCAGCAACAGGAGGTCTCATGTTGCGGTACAAATGGAGGAGGCAGGTAGCATTGTCAGAAGGGAAGCCAGAAGTCGGTATCAGAAGGTCTCCTGTTCCAGTACAAATGGTGGAGGTGGATAGCGGTGTCAAAAGGCAAGCCAGAAGTCGGTATCAGGAGGTCTCAGTTTAGTTAGCAGAGGAGCAGGCAGCAGTGGAGCTTTATCAAGGCTTGTGGAGCACAATAATCATGCAAGGAAGGAGGGAACAGGTCCAGGTTGGAGCCAAGACAGGGAAACAGATGAGCATGGCTAGTTTTCTGCAGAGGAGCTGTCCAAGTGCTGGATGGCCTAGTGGAATAGAATCATAGAATGGTAGAGTTGGAAGGGACCTCCACCGTCATCTGGTCCAACCCCCTGCTCAGTGCAGGATTCACTAAGTCATCCCAGACAGATATTTCTCTAGCCTTTGTTTGAGCACTTCCATTGAAGGAGAACTCACCACCTCCTGTGGTAACCTGTTCCACTCATTGATCACCCTTACTGTCAGAAAGTTTTTCTAATATCTAATTTGTGTCTCCTCCCTTTCAGTTTCATCCCATTGCTTCTAGTTTTGACTTGTGCAAATGAGAATAGAGCTGATCCCTCTGCACTGTGAGAGCCCTTCAGATATTTGTAGACAGCTATTAAGTCTCCTCTCAGACTTCTTTTTTGCAAGCTAAACATTTACATATCCTTTAACCGTTCCCCATAGGACATGATTTGCAGACCGCTCACCATCTTGGTAACTTTTGTCTGAACTTGCTCCAGTTTGTCTATGTCTTTTTTAAAGTGGGGTGCCCAGAACTGGACACAGTATTCCAGATGAGGTCTGACTAAGGAAGAGTAGAGGGGGATAATTACTTCACATGATCTAGACTCTGTGCTTTTCTTAACACATCCCAGAATTGTGTTTGCCCTTTTGGCTGCTACATCATATTGTTGACTCATGTTCAGTCTATGATCTATTAATATACCCAAGTCTTTTTCACATGTGCTGCTGCTTAGCCCAATTCCTCCCATTCTGTATGTGCTTTTTTCATTTTTCTTGCCCAGATGTAGGACTTTGCATTTCTCCTTGTTAAATACCATTCTGTTAGTCACTGCCCACTGTGCAAGCTTTTGTAGATCTTTTTGAATACTCTCTCTCTGTCTTCCATAGTGTTAGCTATCCCTCCTAGCTTTGTGTCATCATCAAATTGGAACATTTTTCCATCAATTCCCTCCTCCAGATAATTTATAAAAATGTTGAACACCACTGGGCCTAGGACAGAGCCTTGTGGTACCCCACTTGATACATTCTTCCACTTGGATGTGAAGCCATTTATGACCACTTTTTGAGTACAATCACTCAGACAGTTGTGAATCCACCTAATAGCTGCCTTGTCAATCCTATATTTGGTCATTTGTTCAATAAGTATGGTATGGGATACTTTGTCAAATGCTTTACTCAAGTCAAGATATACTATATCCACCGCATTTCCCTGATCAACCCAGTCGGTGATTCTGTCATAGAAGGAAATTTGATTAGTCTGCCATGACTTGTTTGTTACAAACCCATGCTGGCTCTTGTTAATTACTCCATTTTTATCCAAGTACTTGCATGCATACTGTTAATAATTTGTTCAAAGATCTTACCCAGTATAGAAGTCAGGCTCACAGGCCTGTAATTTCCTGGATCCACCTTCTTCCCTTTTTTGAAGATAGGAACAACATTTGCCCTTTTCCAATCTTCTGGGACTTCTCCTGTTCTCCAGGAATTTTCAAAGATTATGGCGAGTGGTTCAGCAATCACCTCCACTGCTTCCTTTAGTATTCTAGGATGTAATTCATCTGGAGACTTGAATTAATTTAAGTTAGCTAAGTGTTCCCTCACCATCTCTCTGCTTACAGATAGCCTGCATTCTTTTATTCCCTCAATAGCACAGGGAAGATCAGCTGATGTTCCATCTACTTTCTGAGAGAAAACAGATACAAAATAGGAATTTAAAAGTTCGGCCTTCCCAACATCATTCCATCATTCTTAACCAATTCACCATTTTCATCTTGTAAGCATCCAATAGCATCTTTGACTTTTCTTTTGCTTTTGACACCCCCCCCCCCCCCACACACACACACACACGCATCCTTTTTATTGCTTTTGGCCTCTGTTGCAAGCCTCAATTCATTATTAGCTTTAGCTTTTCTGACACTTGCCCTGCAGTTTCTGCAGACCCCATTATATTCTTTAGATATTCCCCCCTCTTTTCATGTGATGAACATATTTTTCTTCCTTTTTAACATGTGTGCAAGTTCTGTGTTCATCCATCCTGCTTCGATTTCCTCCTACTTTTAAGGATTGTTAACGATTGCGCTTTGAGAATCTAATTTCGCAATATTTCCCAACCTTCTTGGGCATTTCTGTCCTTAAGAACATCCAGGCATTGGATTCTTCCAACCCTCTTTCTTCATTAAAATCTGTCTTTCTGAAATCCAGTCATCCAAACCATGTATTTTTTTTTTTAACCAGCTTTCTGTTTTGTTTTTTTTTTAAGTTTAGGGACTCGCAGCATTGCACAGCTAACATTTATTAAACAAAATTATAGAAAACCAGGTAAACCAAAAATTCCCAACAGTAAACAAATACCCCACCACCACTCTTAAAAAAGCATGAATAAATAAAAAGTAGAGATTAGTGGAATGCGAGTCACACATGTGGCCAGAAGCATAGCATGGCCATGATGGTTGACTGGCTTTGTGATGGACCACAACAGTCCATTTGGCCCATGTCCAGCACATGTAGCCTATACTGTGCCTGCCCCTGGTGTTCCACATAATTAGGACCCTGTTCATGAAAACTGGGCCCGTACCCGTCTGTATCTGGGTTCAGGAGTTGGTGATGGCGCATATACCACCAACGGTCCAATATTGTAAAAAAGCTGTGTGGGGTGCATGCCTCTACTAACGTTTGGATATAGGCCTGTATGAGGAGGAAAAATGTGCATCCATGTTACGCAGGCTTGTGGCCAGACACCTACGGAAGGCAATCGACCAGTCATATAATAACCAGTATTATATCATACCTCTAACCAATATTACATATTGGTAACCAGTATACCATAATACTGCTAACTAGTATTACGTAATACCACTAAGTAGTATTACATAATACCGCTAACCAGTATTATATAATAGCGTTACGCTTTATACGGTGCACTACATAGTACCACTGAACATGCCGCTTGTCCTGCAAACATCAAGCCCTCAGACTGCTACCCTGACAGAAAATAAAGTTATAGTTGTTGAAACGTGAGGAGACAATGTCCTCACAGCCGAATCCCCGTGTCACAGACCGCTCTACGAGCCCGTCCCTCACAGGCTTCTCACGGTTACCATGGCGCCCCCTCCCTCATAGACCGCGCGTTCTCCTGTCATCCCCGTCTACCACAGCGCGGATGCCAGCGCGGCTCTCAGCGCTACTCCCCTTATATCCTAGCCCGCGCTGTAGCCCCGCCCCTGGTCATGTGATCTCCTTATAACCTCCCGGCGCGGCGTGATGAGGCTGTAGGCGGAGCACTGGCAGTGTGTCCTTCAGCTGTAGACATGGCCTCCGCTAGCCGACAGCTCCTTGCAAGATGTATGTCTACCAGCGCCGCCTCCGCCAAGAAGCTCGCCATCAAGCACGTAACGGTGATCGGAGGAGGCCTGATGGGAGCGGGGATAGCGCAGGTGAGCGGCGTGCTATGAGGCTCGGGAGAGTGCTATACCGTACATACCATGTGTATGGGAGCGGGTGGCACCTGTCACGTGACATCTGCAGGTCCTGCACTACAGCTACACCCAGCAGTCCCTGAGCTGCAGATGTCACTGCTTGTAGGGTGGCATCTGTGTCCCCGGGTATATGGGGAAGGCTGCCTGGCAGGGGGATGTTGGCGTCCCCCGGGTATGCAAAGGGAGGCTAGCTTGGCGTCTGCACTGGAACCTCCGGTTGTGGGATCTGTTGCAGGTCCAACTGTAAAAAAATTTTGCTGCATGCCGGCCAGCTGAGCAGAAACCAAATGAGCCCCGTTAGTCAATGGCGTCTGTTCTGTGCGGTCTGGAAAAACGGAATAGTTGCTGCAGATGTGAAGGTAGACTAAATGTATGAACAGCGCTGAATGGACCCCAGTGACTATATTGGGGTCCGTTTGGATTCTGCTCGGCTGCATGGCATTTTACCGGCATCCCAGCCCTACTTCTTCTGGTATTCTGTTCTGGGAACTCTGAAGAGCGGTTCCAGCACAGATGTGGCGGCCGCCTTTAGTCCTCATGCACCCATGTGGTAGTGACATCTTGGGGTTAGTTATATCGCTTGGATGACGAGGGTCCGTAGTGCAGATCTAGAATGACCAAGAGCATTGTTCCATTCAGCGTTGATGTCGCAGCAGGTACGGGGATGACTGCCCCCTTTCTGCAGATGTGTGATGTGGCTCCTCCTGACATTCACGAACTGTGAAGCTTTCCAACTATTTATGCAAATATATATCCCCCAAGTGGATGCTTACAACATGCTTTATGCCAGAGTTCAGGTATTGACAAGCTGCAAACTTTGGAGTCTTACTGCTCTTCCTAATTAGAGATGAGCGAGTATACTCGCTAAAGGCAATTGCTCAAGCGAGCATTTGCCTTTAGCGAGTACCTGCCCGCTCGAGACTGCAGGTTCGGGTGCCGGCGCGGGGGAGCGGTGAGTAGCGGCTGTCAGCAGGGGGGAGAGAGAGATCTCTCCTCCGTTCCGCCCCGCTCTCCCCCGCAGCTCCCTGCCCGCTGCTGGCACCCGAACCTTCTGTCTCGAGCGGGCAGGTACTCGCTAAGAGCCATGCTCGCTCGAGCAATTGCCTTTAGCGAGTGTACTCGCTCATCTCTAGTTATAATTTAAGAAAAATCTACTTATCCTCTTGGCACCCCACCCCCATGCAGATGGTTCCTCGCTGTCTATGGTCATACCTCAGCCATGGTAATACGCTGACAGAAGGTAATCTCTAGGCTGCAGCAGCTGGTAACATATCAACTGGACAACCTCATGTGGAAAGCTATCTGCCTGGGGATTGGACTGCCGAAACACTCTGGTGCTGTGGGGAAGCTGCAAAGTCTTAGCCGGTGACCAAGCAGTGGGGTATTGGGTGATGCCAAGTGTTCTACAATGAAGTAATGAGAACCCGGGAGTTTGTGCTCTATCACTTCATTGACTACACGTCCACCTGCGGGCTGTACGGGTACTGGGTTAGCTGCACCCTACATTCCATGCAGATTCCTCGTTCACTGCTTCGCCATCGGGATACCTGACTAGGACAAGGACCTCTTCACCTATTTCTACTAATATTTAGTAAAACCTTATTCTTTTTACCTTTTTGTCCCCATGGAACACAACTAGCGACGCTTTGATCGCTCCTGCAGTATGATGTAATGCCATAGCATTACATCATACTGTGATCGGGCAGGCAGTCTATCAAGATGGCTTGATATGCAGTCTGCCAAGACAGCCTTTGGGCTTTTCAGAAGGCCCCCCCCCCCCCCCCCAGCTGCCATGACACCCGCACAGCTACCTGCAATCTCATCGTAGGTGGGCCGCATGGGATCCCTGAACATTTTTCGAGTCATGTAAAGGGTTAATGGTGCCGATCAACTGTGGCGTTGATTGCAACTATTGCTGGCGGGTGTCAGCTGTAATAAACAGCCGACGCCTGCGCTGTATGAAAAAAAAGGTTGGCCCACGATCTCTCTTCATACATACCCCGACTCTGGGAAGAGGTTTTCCAGGGAAATGTTATTGATGACCTGTCAATAGTTGGGTTAGGGTCTGTCGCTCGGGACCCCAACTGATCAGCTGAGCGGGCGCACGCTGTCAGCACTGCAATGACACTGAGGTCGGAGTGAAGCCTCCACACCGACCTCCGTATAGTGGCTGGTGCTTGTAACTGCAGGCATGGCTTTCATTGAAATCAATGAGAGCCTTTCCTGCAGTTACATGCGCCGGACATTATAAGGAGGTTGACATGGAGGCTTCTGCTCCGACCTCTGTGTATTTTGGAGCGGAGGCCTCAGCACAGACCTCCGTATTGTGGACGGCACTTGTAACTGCAAGCACGGCTCCCGCTGATTTCAATGAGCTGCGCCAGCCACTACACGGAGGTCGGCCTGGACGCTTCTGCTCCAACCTCAGTGTCCTTGCGGTGCTGACAGCATATGCCCGCTCAGCTGATCGAGCGGCGGACCCCGGCCAATCAACTATTGATGACCTAATCTGATGATGGATCAACAGTATTTCACTGGAAAACCCCTTTAAGTCTGCATTGATTTTGTTTGCTGTCTTGTGAATGGGGTTTTCCAATCCATATTCACTTGTTGTGTTGTAGTTTTGTGGACTTCTGATGTCGAAACCCCACTGAAAATCCACTACAAAGGGGTCTGACGTGACATTAATTACGGTGGATTTTGTTCAAATGGAGGCATATCGTGAACGCTTAAAGGGGTTGTCTCGCGGCGAAAGCGAAATTTTTTTTTCACTTACCCCCGCATTCTGCCCTGTTAAAAAGAAAGCATAGGCTAGTTTTTAAAAAGCACATTGCACTTACCTGCATCAGCGTTCTGCAGCTTCTTCTATTCGTCTTTTAAAGATGGTGCCGCTGGTCTTCTCCCACGGTGCACCACGGGTCTTCTCCCATGGTGCACCGTGGATTTTCTTCTCCTTCCTTGCGTTCCATTGCCGATTCCAGCCTCCTGATTGGCTGGAATCGGCACACATGACGGGGCGGAGCTACGATGACGACGCGGTGACCAGCTCTCCGGCACGAGCTGCCCCATTCACCAGGCAGAAGACCGCACAGCGCAAGCGCGTCTAAACGCCATAAGACATCAGAATTACACGGATCCATGGCGACGGGGACGCCAGCAACGGAGCAGGTAAGTGAATAACTTCTGTATGGCTCATATTTAATGCACGATGTATATTACAAAGTGCATTAATATGGCCATACAGAAGTGTATAACCCCACTTGCTGCCGCGAGACAACCCCTTTAAGTTTTACTTACAGTAAGTCATGACGGTGGTGTGATCTGTATTGGTGCGAATGAACTTTCACAGCAGACTTGATTGCTAACGGGATATGCTTCAGTAGAAGCTGCTGTAGTCACACTTGTGTCTAGTGGGGAAATGGGCAGGGGACTAGAACTGACAGCGCAAAACCATACCACAGTTGACTGCTGGGTGCACAGACCCGAAGATGCTTAGAAATGGGGCTAAAGGGAAACTAACTCTGTTATAATAGATTGATGTGCTCAGAGGAAATGCATCTTCATCTAAGGACATCTGAGCACTTGTAAGGTACTGCTGTAAAGGGAGTGCAGCCGGGACATTGGATTGTGGCCCTGTGATGTGCCCTGCAGATCTGACCGATTAGGTTAATGTTTAATCTGGTCTGTGCTGAACTGTGAAATGCTGAGTTTTACTGGCCTGTCTTGTCTCAAGGCTTCACCTTTGGTCTAAAGTCATCACTGATTATCTTATGTGGTAAAGGTCAACTTTTCAAAGTGTTAGACTATCCTATTTGAAAAATACTACTTAAGGCCCTTTTAGACAACAATTTTCGCTCAGCCATTTTTTGAGCGATAAATCGTTGTCTCCAAGTGTAGTTTTCATTAAGGAACCGCTGATCATTCTCTCTCAGCATGCGGAAAGATCAGGAATTCGCAGCCGGAAACAGCTGATACTATGGTTTCAGCTGTATCCCGCTCCCTGAACACAGCGGTCCAGCTGTGTTCTCCATACCAGATCTGAGCGCACTGCTGTATAACAGCTGGGCGCTCCGAGCAGGGAACAGCTGGATGCAGAAGACAAGCGGGTGGCTCCACTTGTCTTCTGAATCCCCCGCTCGGAGCACAAGGTGATCACTCAACGTTTGAGCAATCATCTAGCGCTGTTATCAAAAAGCACACGACGATAATCGCTCAAGACTTTTTTTTTTCTTTTCTTTGAGCAATGATCATTGTCTAAACCAGGCTTTATGCGGTGGGAGATTAGTTGTGGACTTCTGATGAGCATTGCGCACCAAAAACTCTACTAGAAATTACAGTACAGTTTTGGCATTATGAAATTGTATTAAAGGGGTTCTGACATTAAAAAAAAAAAAAAAATTACTCGCCAGGACCGATCGTCTGGCATCTTCTTCTGTGGCTTGTAGAAGCAGAGCAGGAGCGGTCGACGACAACAGGAGACAAGGTAAGTATTATGCTTTTATGCTTTAACAGCCATTAAATCGTGGGTTCCCTGTGTCCATTAGGTAGACCAGGGAACAATGGCTGTTAAAGCATAAAAACATTCATGTCAGAACCCCTTTCAAGGGTTTTTATCCTTATCATAGCATAGGGGTTAGCTTGCTGATTGGTGGGGCCTGTGGACTGGTACCCCCTTCCACCAATGCTAAGATTTCAGCCCCCAGCGCATCCCAAAATCTGGGCAGCAGAGGTCACGCATATGCACCTTTTCTACTTCAGTGGGATTGTTGGAGATGGTTCTTGTAGCAAAAGGGTTAAGAGAACCTGGCAGCAAGATAACGCTGAGGTGCCACAGTACTAATGTCTTGCTCAATAGCGCTGGACTTTAAGAGCGCATAAATAAGACCTCTGCTTGAAAGTGGCTGTTCAACATGTAATGCTGATATTGTTCACGCTTGTGTTTTGTAGGTGGCCGCAGCAACCGGGCACACAGTAGTATTAGTGGACCAGACTGATGACCTCTTGAAAAAGTCCTCCAAAAGTATTGAAGACAGCTTGAAAAGAGTCACCAAAAAGATGTTTGCAGACAAGCCTGAGGTGACATTCTGGTATCTTACTCTGCTTTAACTTCTCCTCTGTGATATGAGGGTTCTAGAAGCTTCGAAAAGTCCTCCGGCCCCCTTGGAGCCTAATGCCTGATGTCCACGGGGAAAATACATTTATTAAATCCGTGTGGGTCTCCCACATGCGTGATCCGCATATAAAATTGCCCACAGGATATCATTGACCACCCGTTAATTAAATGGCTGCGGATGGGATTTTTTAAGCAATTTGCGGATGGCCTGTGTGGAAATTAAAACGCTCCATTTTTAACACGGATGGGCTCAGTTGCCCTCTATCTCAATTGATCTGCCGCATACAAAAAGACAATTAAAAGTGCATCCGCTGAGGAAATCCGTGCAGGCCATATTTTTCCCGTGGACACGAGGCCTTACACGGACGAGGTGTTAGACAAACAATGGCCGGAAACTCATCCCAGTGATGCTTGCAGGTTTTGCAGGCATAGCTCACAGTGCTGCTGGCATGGAGGCGGAGCGGACCAGTGAGCGTTTACCCTCCCCTGCCCGCTTCAGTTCACGGTAAGCAGTCTTTCAAAAGTGAAGTACTGCTGTTTACGCTGAATGGCACGTCGGTCAGTAACTGAAAATTCTCATGCATTTACACAGGACGACTATCATTCAAATTCTCGCGGGAGCACAAGAATCTGAATGATTCTGACCGCTAATCGTCCCGTGTAAAAGGGCCATAAGGCAAGCGGTACACTAGGGTGGCCCTTAGCTCTATGTAATTTTCCAAAAGTTAAACTTTAGCTGCTCCCACCCCCTAATCCTGTTCCAATCAACAAAAAGCCGGGCAAAACTTCAGCTCAATCAGACAACTGCTAGGCGACCCTCAAACTCCTTGAAGTTGGAACATATACGCATTACACAATGATTAATTCCATTCAAAAGCTGTATACTCTTCCCTATCTCAACCTTTTCTTGTGCGATACAGCTCCATTGAAATCGAGGAAGCACCTGCCGACATAGCCAACAGATTTTCACATTTACAAGCTAAGAGCTAAAGGGGGTCACAACCTGCAGACATCTTAACTTTTTTGAAATGTCAGGAAGTTGAGGTACATCTTAACTCTTACAGATGTATTCCACTGGAGCTCGGGCTGACTCATTATAACGGGGGCTATAATAGTAATGGACTCTGATCACTGCAGAGCTTGTAATGTGTTTTGGAACCTGTCTGTTAAATCCCCATGAAAGCAATTGGTTGTGTAGCTGATTTTCTTCATGGATTCTATTTTTCAGGCTGCTTCTCAGTTTATTGCGAAAACCCTGTCCAACTTCAGTACTAGCACAGACCCAGCGGCCGTGGTGCACAGCACTGATCTAGTGGTGGAGGCCATCGTTGAGAACTTGGAAGTGAAAAACGAACTCTTCAAGAGACTGGATAAATTTGCTCCAGAGTAGGACACATTATTGAATTATTAGTTTATGCAACAGTTTCTGCTACTTATAGTGGTAAAAATCTCCTAATATGGTGTGCAAATACATTATATAAAATACTTAAATATCATAAATACGGTCAGGAAAAAGTGCAATGCAACTACCTGATACACTCATAACTGCATAGCAGTGTCAGTTGTATTGAATGGTAAGAGGGTAACCCATGTAATACTATAATGGGGGTGGTGGGGGGTGATGGTACGCTCTAAAGCTCCTTCCCTTGCTGCGAATACTGCATAACACGGCAATGAAATTTGTAGGATTTTATGTAACTTATCGACTCTGGTGGACTCTTCTCTGGTTAACCCAATGTTCCTACTCCTCAAGGCACCCCAACAGGTAATGCCTTCTGGATTTCCTCAGTATTAGGGCTTTTTTACGTGTGCCTGCCGGTGCCATAAAAGCGCATAAATGGGCGCACAAAGTTAAAGTTTTTGCGCCCATTCAGACGGCCTGGCGCATATACGATGATCCCGCAATGCCATCTGGCGGGGGGAGACAGTTTAGCTCTACTAAGCTGTCTCCCTCTTCCCTCCCCCTCGCCAGCTCTCAGCAATAGGGCCCACTCTGTCGGCAGCCAGCAATGGAATGGGGAAGGAGCTTGGCAGCTAAATATGTCCCCTCCCATTGCAAACTGTTGGCAATGGGAGATGGTCTCTGGCAGCTGTCGTAGGCTCTCATAGGAGTCTATGCAGCCGTTGACATATTTGAACCAGAAAGATAGTCCTGGAGCTATTTTTTTTTTTTTTTTTTTTCTGGCCAGCGTAAAGGCGCTAGGCGTTTTTTACACCGCAGGAATACACCAGTGTGATCTGATACATTGGAATGCAATGCATCAGATAGTAGTGTATATCGGCTAGCCGTGAAACCAGTGGCCAATATACGCTCGTGTGAATAAGCCCTTACGCAGGTGATGTAATTGTCGGTGCCTCAGACATTGCTACAGGTGTTTGACTATAGGATATCCTGAAAACCCAACCGTTTTGGGTGCCTTGAGGCCTTTAGTTAGGAAATGCTGGGTTAACCCTCTGGCTATGTACTTGTACATCACAGCTGCCTATCATGTACACATATTGAAGAAAGCAGAATGGTGTATAAATATTAAAATGTAACATTTAATAAGTACACATTAAAATGGCCTCAATCTAAAACATGCAAACATGATAAACACTCCTCCTGGGGTCACAAACCTAGATTCATCTTACCGGTCCCTTCATGACAGGCAGATGAAATTGATAAGTAATTGCCTCTCCTGTAACAAGGGTAGTGGGAAAATCTAACAAAGTGGAGCAGGTTAACTGGTATCATGTGGAGAAAATGTCTGCCCCTACTTACCTGCCTAACTTTAGCCCTCTTCCCTGCCACAGAGCACAATGCCAAAATTGACTGTCCCATCCAGAACCTATTCCTTTAAATGACTATACACACCCTGTTGTGGCCCCAAGACTTATCTGATGTTTCATCCATTAATTATGGGAAATGCATGACTTCACCAAGAAATGTGATAATTCAGTACACTAGTGTCACCTGGGGCACCTATTATTACAAGATTCATTACGCCTGAAGAAATACTAAATCTGTAAGTGTTGGGTAAACTCAAGAACCATGCCAAGCGTTGACTAATGATCCTACGTCACCTGCAGCGTGTCTGTGTGCCGAGGTGCTAAGAGCTTACTGGAAGGCAAAACAGAGAAAAATATCATAATGTCACTAATTTGCCCAAGTAGTGCCAGGTTTGTGTTGTAGCATAGAAAGGGGGTTAATAATTTATTATAATAGTATTATCTGTAATAGTAGGGGATGGGAGGAGCACAACAGACCGCTTGCCAGAATGAGCCTTTATATTCTCCAGCACTGAAGTATCCACATGGATTTTTCTCTTTGGATGGCAATCCTTTATTTTCAGCCATATGTTCTAACTAGCTGATATACCCGGCTTTGCCCGAGTTAATTTCATATTGGTGTTTTTCTGCTGTTCACACGGAAAATCTTATGCAGTCGTGGTTACTTTAGAGATACCGGAAAAAATATGTTCACCATTTTGCATGGTTCTTTGCGTTACCCAGGAAACACCATGTGGGGGTAACCATGCGACGTTTCCTTTATATAAAATGACATCAGGAAGTGAGAGAATTAGACTCCATATGTAAAATTTGGGTGCTAATTCTTTTGTGCTTAGAATTGAATAATTGAGTTGGGACCCATTAACTTCTCCTGTTCATGACCTAATCAATGCTTGTGCCAATTTAATGTTTCTATGACATCGGGAAGTTGGAGAATTAGTAGTCAGTCAGTCAGTGAGGGCTTTCGTCTTGATATAGATAAATAGAAATGCTTGTTTTTAAACTCCAGCTGTGCTGTAGGACCACACACTAGTGTATATCTTCCTGAAAACTTGTACATTCACGCATGCCATCTCTGTGCACAGAGTTTACTGTGAGACTGGACTGCTGCGTTCCTGACACATTATGGTATTGTCTCCTGTGCACTTACTCCCCCCTTTCCAACTCAGTAATTCTCTAGCTCCAATAACTGCACATTATTGAACAGTATGGCTTCCTCTCTGACTTGAATGCTCTGCCTAGAAGTTCAGCCTCATCTCACTGTCACAGATTGCCTCTGTGCTGGCGGATGGAGACAGCAGACTGGGTGAGAAAAGTATAGGCTGCAGTTGGAATAGGCTAGGATCGGTTACTCAATATTTAGTCAAAGTGAAAGCTTGGCTTGCCAGGTCTAGAAGGGTTATCTCTACTCTTGGAAGGACACTGAACAGACAGGGAAGGGACCCTTCAGCCTATAAAGTGCAGGGACACTTAAGCTAGATTTAGCCTTGCTAAAAAGTGCAGTCAAATACGGTGTCGTGTTATGTGGGGGCAACCCAGGTGAGAACGGCGGTGTGGCTAATTTCTATAGAGTGCCAGAAAAAGCCTTGTCCCATATTTGACTGGTGAATCCCTTTAACTGCTCTTCCTTTCTTAGACATACCATATTTGCCAGCAACACCTCTTCACTGCCAATAACTGACATAGCCAATTCCACGACTAGGCAGGACCGGTTTGGAGGGCTGCATTTCTTCAATCCTGTCCCAATGATGAAGCTGGTTGAGGTAAGCCTGTGCGCTAGGACTGAGTGTTTAACAGTTTCACAGAAGTCGCACAAACCTGTATGTATTGGCTGAAATTCTGTCTACGTACTCACCATACCCAACAATAGATGGGAAAGATATTTTATTTTTGTTCTTTCTTAGCCTTTTAAGGCTCCTGCACGCTGGTGAGAGCAATATCAGGATGTGATTGACACCCCGATATCACTTTCGCAATCCTTCTTAAAGCCCTGGATGCGAGGCGTTTCTGCAGCGGAACAGTCTCCCATCCCTGCAGGGCTAAAGGAATCTCCTGTTGTGGCTGTCACAGCCACGGCAGGAGATGGTGGTCTTCTCCCACTGCTTCCCAAAAGGGACGGTGGCAGCAGCCCCATCCCCATTGACGTCAATGGGCGAGGATCGCGAGCCCCTGCCACTGCTGTCACAGGGGACTCCTACGCAACAAGGATTTTCAGGGTAGGTGTTGAAATATAATTGATCACTGCTGGGCGCTACCTCTGATTGGTCACAGTGCTCAGCCAATCAGAGGTAGCGCTTCAGGAGTTGGGGATTTTTAATCCCCAGCCAGAAGAGCAGAAAAGTGCCGGGACCTGCAAGAAGCACTGGAGATGACAGCGCTTCTAAGTTGTTTGTATTCTACATTTTTATTTTTCTACAGTTATTGATGATTTTCAGGGGGCTCTTATATTTCAAGCCTTTCCCCGAAAATCCTTGTTGTGGGGAGTCCCCTGTTGCAGCATTGGCAGGGGATCACTATCCTCACCCATTGACCTCCAATGGGGCTGCCACTGGACCCTTTGGAAATAAAGGGCAAGATCGCAAAAAGAATGGACTTGCCGGGACTGTTTCAATGCTGCATCGCAAGCATTAAAACATCGCGAATGCACATGGAGCCATTGGCTTCATATTTTTGTAATCTCTCGCAGCACTGGGAAATCGTGCGATTCCCTTGCCAGTGTGAAGCCACCCTTAAACTGGCAAATGTGTATGACTTTCCATTTCCACCTTGGGTTTATACACAGAAACCTTACCAGAAAGGTAGAGAATACCTGCCCTCTGTTAGTGTATGCCTGCCTGCAGACGGCTAGGTTGGATCCCCAGCGAGATTTCTCGCAGTGGGATCCGACCCTGCGCCCCTGCATTGACCAGTGCAGCTCGCACCTTCTCCCGCGGCTCCAGCTCTGTGATGCGCCAGCTGGTAGGCAGTTGGCACATGAGCGGAACCGGGGTACCGGGAGTGACATTTCTGCGCGGGCCTCTGCGAGACCCACACAGCAATAGAACATGCCGCCATTTGTTTTCCACGCATGATTTCATGTGGACAAATCGCGGCCGTCTGCCTAGTATTGCGTTTTCTAATGCTATGGCACCAGCCACGGGCGGAAATTCTGCGGGAAATCCCGCTGCGGAATTTCCACCTGTGTGCAGGGGGCCTATAGTGGCCACTCCGGAGTAAGTTTCATGGAGACTTAGTAAAGTTTTTTTTAATTTTTTTTATTTTTATTTTTTTTTTCTCTAAACGAGGTAATCCAGTGATTCAAAGAGTTCTATGCTTCATAGGGTGATAACCTGTAAGTTTGCAATATGTTATAGCTTGTTTAACAAAGCTGAATGTGCACTTGCCAGTAACTGCCAATGGGGCATTGTGGGAGATGTAGTCTTTGCACTCCCTGGCAACCATATTAAATAACTATGTGAAAATCTGATCTGGCTGGAATGTAACCATGGTGCAGGTCAGCAAAAAGCTACTGGAGTTCAGTTTGATTTAGATGAGTGTTTGGAATAATGGCAATAAGTTGAAATGTTGAGGAAAGTTTGACAATTTGTGTCTGGAATACCACCTTAACTTCTTCCTTGCAAAACTTTTAAAACTAAAACAACTTTATTCTGGGCAAAAAAAAAGGTTTGTACAACCGTCTCTTCTCTCCGTACATGGAACTGTTGAACTTGTGTCAGTCGAAAGAAGAAAAAATGAATGCGGACAGTTTTCCTGAGGCCTTGCGTTGATCTTTCAGGTTATTAAGACACCAATGACCAGCCAGACGACCTTCGATTCTCTCATGGATTTTAGTAAGGCACTAGGAAAGACCCCCGTGTCGTGTCAGGTAAGCTGTTATGCTCTTATGTCAGGTTAATTCCTTATTTTATGGGTATTTCTGTTCACTTGCTGTGGTAACCAGTAATACTGTGATCATGCATGACCAGTGTTTCTTTAAGTGGACAAGAATTAATATTGCAATATTGCTCCTTTCCAGGACACCCCTGGGTTTATTGTTAACCGCCTTCTGGTACCCTACCTAATGGAATCCGTCCGTCTCCATGAAAAAGGTATGTCACTGCGTCACTTGTTGCTTAGCAGCCCAATCTACATTGCCATAAGAGCAACTAATGGCTTGGTCCTTGTAAGTTTGGCTTTTTCCACATCAAGAACTCCTATCTTGTGTTGGGTGCCAATGCATGTACACACCCATAATACCAAACTAGTCATCTTCTGTTATAGCCCTTCTCTGCTAAGGACCAATGAGTTGTGTGTTCAGGCATGTTGGTTGGAGCACCAGCAGTTTTTGCTTGGCTGCACCACCTGTTCCTCAGAACAGTTCTTGACATCCCCCTCACACCTTTTTGTTGAGGTGTTTAAATCGCATGATCCACTTTTTGGCTGACTATATTCCGTCACAGCCGTGGACAGGGAGGCCTAAAGCAGACGTTGTTGCCCTGCTCTGCTTCGGTCCTCCTGCAGCTCCATAGTGGGGAAGACCAGGGGATAGAAATTCTTAAGAGTGTTTTGAGGCAATTTCTATTTGATAGAATCCTGCAGATTCTATGGCTAATGAAGTAGGATGTAAAGTTTTCTTGCATGAGACTAAGGTTCCTTCCTCTGGCCCTGCTACTGCAGAGCCTGGAGCAACCCCGGTCTCAGTGTTATCTGGTGGGGAGTACATTACTATATGTATATTAGGATGGTCCAGATTTCCCTTCCAGGGGAGACGCATCATTCAACACGGCAAAATAAATTGAAATGAGCTGGTGATCAACAGTAAAGTAGTGATCACTTTTTTGTTGCTTTTTGCACATGTATATGTTTTTTTTATGTCTTTTTATTTAGTATGACAGGTCATGCAATTTATCTTGCCAAGGGCTCTTTCACATGAGTGTATATCGGCCACCGTTTTCACAGCCAGCCAACATATGTGAAGTGTGTGGTGTAAAAACTCATGACTGGGCATACAAATCTAATGTTATATGGCACCATTTAAAAATGCAACGCATCCCGCAAAAAACAAGCTTTCCTACAGCAACCTTGATGGATAAATAAAGGAGTTACGATTTCCCCCCCCCCCACCCCCCCCCAAGGTGGGAGGAAAAAGAAAAAGGGGCCGCATCACTAAGGGTGTGAAAACCCAGTACTTTGAGGGTCCAAGTTCCAGTACTTGGCATCTACTTTGTTCAAGACTTAGAGTTATTGTTTATCTTCAAGGCTGCATCCAAAATTAGGGAAAATCTCATAACTGCTAACTAATTTAGGACTAAAAAAGTGAACTAAAAATCCTTTGGAAAAACTGTGTGGTTATTTAAAATAATAAAGGCGGTTAACTCCTAGGGTGCTGTCATGGAGGGCCTCTCAGAATTCATTCTCACCACTAATTTGGTTTCTATCTCCACCCCCTTCCTGCATCTAGAAACTACAAATACCCTAAAAACTAAGCAAGCTGGCATGTGAACAGTTTTCCTATTCTATGCACACCCTAATGGGTTGTACAGAGAACGCTCAAAGAATTTGCGTCGCTACAGCTTAATGTACGTGTGTAAGGGTGTTTTGGTTTTTTTTCCAGGTCATGCATCTAAGGAAGACATTGATGTTGCAATGAAGTTGGGAGCTGGTTACCCAATGGGTCCTTTTGAACTCCTGGATTACGTTGGCCTTGACACCAGTAAATACATCATTGATGGTAGGCACAGCCACTTACCTGAATAAGCAGAATACAAGCTGTTGGGTGGAAGAATCTTCCAAGTGGACGTCTTTCAGATCTTCTTCTTCTCTTGCCTAATCCATTATGTTAGGCCTCCTGCACACGGGCAAAAAATTCTGCAGCGGGATTTCCCGCATAATTGCCGCCCGCTGCCATAGCATTGCATTACAAAATGCAATCCTATGCACACAGCCGCGACTTGTCTGCACAAAAACATATGTGGAAAACAAATCGCCCCATGTTCTATTTCTGTGTGGGTCTCAGAGGCCTGCACAGAAACGTCACTAGAGATCCGCCGGCTCCGCTCTGCGCATGCGGCAGCCGGCACAGAGCTTCGGTGACGTGGAAGCAGGTGAGCCATGCTGGTCCCTGCAGGTGGCGCAGGTCTGATCCCACTGCAAGAATGCTCGCAGTTGGATCAGACTCAGCCGTCTGCAGGCTGCCTTAGAAATGCTTTATTTCAGGAGCAGAAGTTGGTGGGGAAGTAACTAGGATTTATAAAAACTTCAGCTATCTGTATTATCTTGAATTCTATTAATTCTGTCACTTTTGTATCCCCCGCATACCAGGTTGGTACCAGATGGAGCCTGAAAACCCACTTTTTGCCCCCAGTGAATTGCTGAATAAACTAGTGGCTGACAAGAAACTGGGGAAGAAGACTGGAGAGGGATTTTATAAATACAAGTAACTGCTGCCCTGCAAATACATATATTTTTATAGTCTGTGCTGCTTGCTACATGATAGCTCTGACTGGTCCGTTTTGCTGGTTGACATCAGTCTTCCCAGCACACTACACATTGATACTCTAGTGCCTTAGAACAAGGAATCGTTCCATGATCAAAATACTTTTTGTACAGTGTCATAACCAAGCGGGAGTCAATAAAATGATGAATGTTCTGTTGTCTTTTTGATGATTTTTACAAAAGCCTGAACATGACAAATAGGCCATCTGGATCATTTAGCATTGTGTCATCTTGCAGTGGACATAGGACATGTTAAAAGCACCCTGTTGGACACAGATGCCTGACAGATTGTCCCAGTGATAATCGTTCCTGTGCTTTTATACAGGAACCATCATATCTAATGAATGGAGATGGAGTGGGCTGGGGATCGTGCCAACCCGCCTCATTCACAGTAAGGAGGCAGATGTTCATAAGTGATTGACTGTCCACTTACACGTAATGATCCGTCGTTCAGTTGCTGCATGCATTTACACGCAATAATCGTTCAGATTCCTGTGATCCTTTTCATAGATGTACAATAAAGGGGACTTTACCTGATCAACCCTGGTAGAATATCTCCTGCCTTCAGTATGGAGGAGGTTGTTGGGTGCTCGTATCTGGCATAAGGAATATGATCAGACAAGTCCATGTTCTCTTCAGGGTTACCCATGGCTGAATCTCCACTGATCAGACATCTCCGTTGTCAAATTATTTGTGACACTTTGGTACCTGGTTACAGTCCCACTTAGTGGCAGCGAAGAACACCACTGACATGCGGTTGGTGCACTTAAGCTGATGATCATGACTTTGCAAGTAAACTTTTTTTTTTTTTTTTAACTTACAAAACCAACATTAAATATTGGTGGTTGGCACAGATGTAGGCTGCTGCACATGGCACCATATACTTGAGTCTACAGATCAGAAGTGATGTGTGGTAACACATACAGCCCTGCTTCATAGAACAGTTGGTTACAGTCATGCCAAAACTCGTGAATCTACGGCTTGCAGTGTTGTAGCATCTAAACTAATGAGATTACACCTGGTGTTTGCAATGGGAGGGGGTGGGATGAGGGGTGGAGCTAAGCTTCACTCTGTCCCACCCACTCCCATCGCTGGCTATGGACAAGGGATGGGAGCTGAGCTCCACCCACTGCATACTGCACTAGTTGTGTAATATACTGCGTATTTACGTGTCTCATTGTGTTTTGGTCCTGCACATGCTCACAAAAACAGAATGGCCCATTGTCTAGATGTGTAAATACACAGGTTTCCTGTGTATTTACACATGGCCATTGACTTGAATTACCTATTACAGTGCATAATGCACACCAAAATAGGACCGGCCATGAGCTTTGTGTTTTTGTTTTGTTTTTTTTCTTTTTCATACAACCAAAAGTCGCATGAACAGCACACGTGAATGAACCCATTGAAATCTATGTGTTCTGTTCGTGTTAAAAAAAAAAAGTGGCATAAATACGCCTGTCTGAATGCGCCTAAGGCGTAACTTGGCTCTTTAAGCCTTTTTGTTAACAGGCCCAGCGCTATACTTTTTAGTAGCAGGTGTGTGGCATTGCAGCATAGTATCATTCACTTGAATAGCAAACTGTAATACCAGTCACAGCCACTAGTAACCACAGAGCTGTGCCTGGTATGCAAAGGTACCTTCAAACAGCTGATCAGCAGCGATGTCAAGAGTTAGACTGCCACAGCTCTACTATTGCTGGCATCCATGTTTAAAGAGTTGGATGACGCCTCTAACAAGATATTACATGAAGGAAGTTGGATGTCATTCACAAACTTGACACAAGGGGGCAGGCATGTGAGACAGTGAATAGAAGATTCAGAAGCAAGCCTGTGCTGTAAACGGAGCACCAATGTCTGTAATCCACAGCCTTCATGTTACTACAGGGACCAGAATCAGATCTTCCCAAGCCTGATTGTCTAACCCCGTAAGATGCGCAGCATTTTTTCTATGTGTGAACCTACACTAAGTGTACCTACCCACTTGCGTTGCCGATTTTCGTGCATGAAAAACGTGGCGGTTTTTGCATGTTTTTCCGTGCCAATTTCGCGGCGGTTTTTCACGTGTTAATTTCGGAGCACAACATGAGGCGTTGCATTTTTGCAGCTCTCCATTGACAATCATGGGTGCATTAAGAGAAAAATAAGGAGACATATGCAACTGACAGTTCCTATGTGAGAAAACCCCCAAGAAACGGTAAAAAAAACCCAGATGGACAAGAACACATTCTATACGAATTGCTCTTGAGAAAAAAACGCATTTTAGCATCGCAGGAAAAAAAAAAACCCGCAAGTGGGTAGGCACCCTTAAGGGGAATTTTGTTTTGAGAATCTGCACTCATCTATCTGATCTTTATTTCCAAAATGCTCTGTTCTCCAGATACAGAGTCCTCCGCCATCTGGTCGTTTACGGATCATTGGCCAGGAACCTGAGTGCCTCTTCTATGGGAAGGAATAGCAGAGCACAGCAGTTGTTGGTGCCTGGGCCAGGAGTCGGTGTGCATGTTCTCCTGACCATCAGGCTTAGATTAGGGAAAGGTGTATGAAGTACGCTAGTGCTGGCAGCCCCTGCTCCATAGTGGAGGGGATTGGATCATCTGGCAGTGAGCAGTAACCAGCCAGAGGGCAGAGGTGTCCGTAGACTAGAGCGGTTTCAAATTTAACTTTTTTATGGGTGAATGCAATTTGATGTAAATTCAAACACATTGAAATAGGATTCCTGAGATGGAAGTAACCCTTTAAATGCTGCAGTCAATGAGTAGTTTGATGGAGGGGGCTATCTCTGGCACTCTGCGCCCCCCCCCCCCCCTCACTCTTTCTGCTGGGGTGATGGTCATGGGGGGGTCAACGCATGCGACGGTCACCACTAGTAGTAGTACGAGGGACAATGACAACTCAGCGATATGTTCAGGACATCCTGCAGCCACATGTGTTCCTCTCATGGCGGCTTCCAAGAGGCATTTTATGGCCGGATAATGCTCAGCCGTACACAAGGGTCTCACAGCAATGTCCTTACAACATTACCACACTTCCGTGGCCTGCCCTGTCATCAGATTTATCGCCAATAGAACATATATGGGAACATCTGGGATGCCACCTTCACAGCCTATGAGTCTGCATGATCTAGAGGCTCAGTTACAGTAAATGTGGAGCAATATTTTGCAGGATACCATACGGAACCTGTATAACTCCCTGCATCCAAGCTAAGAGGCAGCACAACAGGGTAATAGCGCCTCCTTCCCCCCGGATCACATCTTGCATCCACGCTAGAGGCGGTACGACAGGGTACTAGAGCATCCATGCCCGCTCATATCATATCTTGTATCCAAGCTAGAGGCGGTACAACAGACTACTAGAGCCTCCATGTCCGTTCATATCACATCTTTTATCCAAGCTGGAGGTGGTACAACAGGGTACTAGAGCCACTATGCCCACCCATATCACATCTTGTATCCAAGCTAGAGCCTCAATGCCCACCTGTATCACATCTTGTATACAAGCTAGAGCAGGGTTCCCCAACTCCAGTCCTCAGGGACCACCAACAGGTCATGTTTTCAGGATATCCTATGGTAAGAACACCTGTGGCAATGTCTGAGGCACTGACAATAATTACATCAGCTGTGCAACACTGAGGAAATCCTGAAAACATGACCTGTTGGCGGTCCCTGAGGACTGGAGTTGGGGAACACTGAGCTAGAGCATCCATGCCCGCCTCTATCACATCTTGTATCCAAGCTATAAACGGCCCAACAGGGTACTAGAGCCTCCATGCCTGGCCGTATCATGTCTTGTATCCAAGCTAGAGGTGGTACAACAGGATACCAGAGCCTCCATGCTCGCCTGTATCACATTTTGCATCCAAGCTAGAGGTGGTACAACAGGGTACTAGAGCCTCCATGCCCACAAGTATCACATCTTGTATCCAAGCTAGAGGCGATACAACAGGGTACTAGAGCCTTTTGCTTTGATATTATAATAACTTACTTATAGCAACGTTACAATATAAAGTTTCATTTGATAACTTCTTCTAGGTGCTGGATGGTTTTGTTTTTTTTTACAACGAGTGTACTCTGTGTGCCTCCAAAAAGTAGTAGAGCCCCCTCTGTATCCCTTAAAGTGGTTGTCAGGGCAGGTTATGTTAAAAAAATAAACTAAGACTCGTTTGCTCCCATCCCCCATCGTATAATACTGAGAGAGGGGTGATTGGCTACAATAGTCATGTATGTATATGGAGTGTCACTGCTGCAGTCAAGTAAACACAGACTGGTGGTTAGGACTAGATCGTGGTGCAGGACGGGCAAGGATCAGAGCGTTGAGTCTGTTTATTTTTTTATTTTTAAATTATTTGTCCTCTTACTAATTTTTCTGCACCTTCAACAAGTCCTTCAGCTGCCTTCACACGTGGCAGAATTGCTGAGGGCTTCCGTAAAGGTTTTGCGGTGCCCAAATCCTTACCTAATTGGTGTGGATTTGGCCATGTTTTTACTTGCGGAACAGCTGCAGAATTTAACCGGTGTATTTCAAGGGTTAAATTCCGCAGCATAAATAGACATACTGCAGAATCAAAATCGTCAGCTGCAGATTCATTGCGGAAAACATCCACACCATGTGATGGTGATTTAAAAAAAACAAACCCTTTCACATGGTCATACTGTAAACATTGCAGAGTTTCCGCAGCAATTCCTAAACGTATGCAGGCGACCTTAAAGTAATAGTGAACCATGTTGAAATTCAACATGGCCAATCCTTTTTTCCCCAACTTCTGCCAGATGAACATCCAATAAGCATTATCTGGTCCCACTGGCTGTTCCTGGTGAAGTTGCTGATCATCGTCCGGTTTCTTTATATGCACAGGTGCAGTAATCTCACAGCAGTGCAGGATAGACCAGTGACATGTAGGAGGTGAACAAGCCTGACCATACCGACCACGCAACAGTTTCTTTAGAGGTCTGGAAAAGAATGCTACATGACAGAGTTGGTGGTGGTGAGACACAGCAGTAACCGGATGATGTGATTCACTTGCGGAGGAATGCTGGACTGCCTATATATGGTGTAACTAGCTTATATCTTCATTGTTGGCATTTCATATATAGCAAAGGAGAAGCTCCAGGATGACTTCTATTATAACATGTATGCTCACCCATAGGGTGGCTTCACACAGAATTTTTGGGAAAACGCACTTGGAGTTTTTGATGCACTTATTTGAGCCAAAGCCAGAAGTGGATCCAGCAGGAAGGAGAAGTACAAGTCCTTTCTTCATAGTTCTCATTCTTTTTTTAATCCACTTCCGGTTTTGGCTCACCCTTTGAGATAACGATAGGGGGGAGAGACTGGAGAAGTGGTGGCATCTGGTCAGAGAATTCACATCTAGCATGTATTGCTGGGAGGAACACAGTCACATGAGACAAGTATGAAAGGAGGAGCCTGTCGATGGATGAATATCAGATGCCTGAAAATTAATGATTGCAGTTGGAAACTTAGTTCAATTTTTTAACTCAAGGTAACCCCTAACATGAAAATTATTTTTCAACATGTCACATATGTCCGTAGCCATTAAAATTTTAAGATTAACTCTTGCTGCTAGGGGTAGTTTCCTATGATCAACTAAAGTCAGAGTTTGTCAGTATCGAGAATTTAGGTATTGTGTTCTTGTTTAGTGCAGATTGGGAGTTCCTAAAGACAGAATGCACTGCTGATGAGGGGGCAAAAAGCAGTTTTATTATGCGACCCCTTGTTGTACTCCCAAGGCCGCCTGCACGCCGGCGGATTTGCATTGCGGACACTGAGCAGACATCTGCCTCCGGACTCTGCAGCAAATACCGCCAGCAGCATGCTATGGCAATACGCAATTTCATGTCCACGAGCGGAAATTTTGTGCGGGCTCCGCATGGGCGGTTTCCATTGAAGTCAATGGAAGCCGTCTGTCCCGTGGCCCCTCCGCAATCATTATTACGGAAAGGTCGCAGGATCTGCGCCATTGCCTAGTAACGCGCAGCCTATTCTGTACTGTCAGCCGCGCATGCGGAATCCGACCCGCCCGTCCACAGGCGGCCTTAAGCTGCTTTTACACCTGCATTCAGGTGAGTTCAGGGTTTACGTCTCTCTGCTCCATTTTTGGAATAAAACTGACAAAAATGATCAGTTTTTTCCCATTAATTACAGTTTTAGTTCAGTTTCTCCCCCCCCCCAAAAAACGGAACAGGGAGACAGAAACCCTGAACTGACCCAGTAGCACATGAACGTATTTACATTGCGGAATCAACGATCGGCATCCACACTGCAGATCCGCAACAAATACCGTTCGGAACATGCTTTGTAAAATCGCTTTTTCCTACACACTCCTGGAAACTAATTGCGATTTCTGCGAGTAGAGGAAAAATCACAGCATGTTCTATTTTTCATGCGGATTGAAGACAATGGAAGCCGTCCTACTCGTGGCCCATTGACATTGTGGATATTTCACGTGTACCCGCGTCATCACCTTGCGTAAAAACAAAGTTTTGAAAAAAAATCTGTAGTGTGCTTGTCTGACGGCGGCTCGCCGCAGCTATCCGCTATACAGATTTAAACAGGTATGTATAGTCGCTGGCTGGGCACAGGGCCGAATTCCACTGCGGGCTCCCGCATGCGTAATTCAACCCGTTCGTGTGCCGCTGGCTTAACGCAGGTGTGAAAGCAGCTGTATCTAGAGAACTTTCTCAGGCTTCATAGATTGACCAAGACTGATGGCTGAGTCCACACTGGCATCATCTCTGTACAGCTGGTACTTTTGATGATATTCTTGCCATCAAAATTAAAGGAACCCTAATCCAATCTAAGCCAATGTTACCATCAGGTCAAGGCTCCATTATGAATACTGGAGGGGTAATGACTGTTTAAAGGGTCCATTCTAACCTGTTTTCACCATTGTTACTGATTAAACGCTTTGCTGCTAGTGTTTCATAAGAAAATAATACAAGGGCAACATTACACATACACACTATTTCTATCAGTACCTTGAAGGTTATGGTCTTTTAAAGGGGCACTCCAGTGATTTTTGTGTTTTTTTTTTAGCTTTTTCCCCAGTATATATAAGTGAGCTAGTGTTGCCTTATTTCTTTATGTCTGAGACTTCCAGCCTCTTTTTCCTCAGCTAGTCATGTGATCTCATTTCTGGCCAGCTCAGATCTACTCGGGTTTATGCTGTGTGAAACTAGTCAATTTCTCAGTCTGAGTAATGCTGTTACATGGAACCGACCACAGGATCTGCCTAGAGGTGGATGCAGACAATCCTGTCGCAGTTACTGAAAATGATCACACAGCTCATCCTCCTGATTTAGATGAATCTAGCAGTAATGATAATTAAACTGTCCCCCCATCAGGCAGATATGGTATAGCCTCTAGCGAATTGTGTGCTGATGCATCATGAGATAGATGTGAAAGAGAAATCAAAATTTTTCATCAAGATGGTGCCTGATAAGCATCAGATGGGAAGCTGCACTGCAGGGACATAGCTGCAATATACAGAGAAAACCTTCAGAGTGTGATAGGCAATTAGGTGAGGGGGCAGCTATGGAAAAATGTGTTTTTGCCGGAGTGGCCCTGCAACACCCAATGTAGGTGTACCAATGTTACACTGCTGGTAGAATAAGGCTAAATTCACATCTGCACTAGGGATTCCGTTTTTCTGCTCCGTTATGGAATCCCCTGGATGAGCAGATCTGTCTCATAACGGAAACAACCTATACCAAAAGGAATCCCAGTGACAATATTTAAGCCCTTCCTACACAGTTCAGCATCCTGCATGCGTGACTTTTCCATCCTGCATTTCATACAGGATCTGCACCGGAGGCCCTAACGCAGATATGAATAGAACCTAAAGGGGAAATTGTGGCTTGTGGTCAGCACTTACCTCTCTTGACAGATGCGAGTTGTTGGTGATTTATATATTACCGCAGCTTTGTTTTACACTAGTGACCCTGCTATAATGATATCTCAAGTTCTGCTTTGGGACGACCAGTAGATTTTATCTGAACATGAATACTTTTTAGTAAATGTTAAAAATATTACTTTTTGTATTTAGATTGCGATTGGAACTAGACTAAATTTTCCTGCAAAATATCTGGCATACCAAATTAAGGTCAAATGAGGTTTTGTATGGTAAGACTTCTATTGAACTTCTTTAACCCTTTCAAGACCACAAAAGTTTAGTTTTTTACCTTTACAGTTTTCCTCCTCACTTTCAAAAAATCATAACTTTTTTTCCTTTGATTTAGCCATATAAGGGCTTGGTTTTCTTTTTGGAAAAAAAGTTGTATTTTTAAATTTTACCATTTAACATATCTGATATTAAAAACCACAAAATTATATTTTTGCCAAACTTTTGTTTCTACGGTGTTCATGATGCAGTAAAATTGACAGGGAAACTTTATTCTATATGTAGTATGATTGTATTTTGCAGGATGAGCAGTAGTTTGTATTGGAACCATTGTGGGGTACATATGTCTTTTTGATTGATTTTTATTCCATTTTTTTTTCAGCCAGTTACTAAAAAAAAGTGCATTGCTCGTTTTTTTTTTCTTGTGATATTATCTATGTGGGATAAATAATACAATATTTTAATAGATCAGACATTTACAGATTTGTTGGCACAAATTCTGCTAATTTTCTACTTGGTTCATTTTCCTATGGATAGACTGGGAAAATGTTTGGTTTTTTGCTTTTAATATATGTAATTTTTTAATACATTTATTAAACTTGTTTCTCCTGTTAGTCCTTATAGAGGAACTTGTGATTGCTTGATCACTTTAAAATCTACTGCAATACTTCCACGCCCATTCCCTCATAAGTGGTAGAGTAATTTCTGCTGATTTTGCCACAGATTCACATGCAGATCTACCCCTGTCTATGAGCAAAATCCCCATCCAAAATTTCCAATGCGATTCTAAGCGGATTTGCATAAAGAAATGACATGTCGTAGCAACAGATTTCTGCCAGAGTTTTTAGAAGCAGGAAATTCCATGTTGACTTCTCCACAGTGTATCTTTACTCATGGACAAAGGAGAAACTAAGTAATGCAATGATGTTACATAATAGCAGGCCAACTGCCAAGGAATTTTGTAATTGTTCACAGTTTAGTACAGTTTTTGCATTGTAACTAGTAGAGATGAGCGAGCACCAAAATGCTCGGGTGCTCGTTACTCAAGACGAATTTTTCGCGATGCTCGAGGGTTCGTTTCGAGTAACGAACCCCATTGAAGTCAATGGGCGACTCGAGCATTTTTGTATATCGCCGATGCTCGCTAAGGTTTTCATTTGTGAAAATCGGGGCAATTCAAGAAAGTGATGGGAAAGACACAGAAACGGATAGGGCAGGCGAGGGGCTACATGTTGGGCTGCATATGAAGTTCCCAGGTCCCACTATTAAGCCACAATAGCAGCAAGAGTGCTCCCCCCAACAACTTTTACATCTGAAAAGCCCTCATTAGCAATGCATACCTTAGCTAAGCACCACACTACCTCCAACAAAGCACAATCACTGCCTGCATGACACTCCGCTGCCGCTTCTCCTGGGTTACATGCTGCCAATCCCCCCCCCCCCCCACGACCCAGTGTCCACAGCGCACACCAAACTGTCCCTGCCCAGCCTTCAGCTGCCCTCATGCCACACCACCCTCATGTCTATTTATAAGTGCGTCTGCCACAGGAAAAGCAGGCACACACTGCAGAGGGTTGGCACGGCTAGGCAGCGACCCTCTTTAAAAGGGGCGGGGCGATAGCCCACAATGCTGTACAGAAGCAATGAGAAATCCAATCCTGTGCCACCTCCATCTGGAGCTGCACACGTGGGCATAGCAATGGGGAACCTATGTGCCACACACTATTCATTCTGTCAAGGTGTCTGCATGCCCCAGTCAGACCGCGGTTTCTTATATATAGTCACAGGCAGGTACAACTCCGCAATGGGAATTCCGTGTGCACCCACAGCATGGGTGGCTCCCTGGAACCCACCGGCGGTACATAAATATATCCCATTGCAGTGCCCATCACAGCTGATGTAATGTCATGTTTAATGCAGGTGGGCTTCGGCCCACACTGCATGCCCCAGTCAGACTGGGGTTCTTTAGAAGTGGAAACAGATGCATTTACAACTCCCTGTGGACCCACAGCATGGGTGGGTGCCAGGAAGCCACCGGCGGTACATAAATATATCCCATTGCATTGCCCATCACAGCTGAGGTAGTAATGTCATGTTTAATGCAGGTGGGCTTCGGCCCACACTGCATGCCCCAGTCAGACTGGGGTTCTTTAGAAGTGGAAACAGATGCATTTACAACTCCCTGTGGCCCCACAGCATGGGTGGGTGCCAGGAAGCCACCGGCAGTACATAAATATATCCCATTGCATTGCCCATCACAGCTGAGGTAGTAATGTCATGTTTAATGCAGGTGGGCTTCGGCCCACACTGCATGCCCCAGTCAGACTGGGGTTCTTTAGAAGTGGAAACAGATGCATTTACAACTCCCTGTGGACCCACAGCAGGGGTGGCTCCCTGGAACCCACCGGCGGTACATAAAAATATCCCATTGCAGTGCCCAACACAGCTGATGTAAAGTCAGCTGTAATGCAGGTGGGCTAAAAATTAATTTGATTACACTGTAGGCGAGGGCCCACAAAAATTGCTGTATCAACAGTACTAATGTACATCAGAAAAATTGCCCATGCCCAACCAAGAGGGCAGGTGAAACCCATTAATCGCTTTGGTTAATGTGGCTTAATTGGTAACTAGGCCAGGAGGCAGCCCAGTTAAAATAAAAATTGGTTGAGGTGAAAGTTTCAACGCTTTAATGAGCATTAAAACGTATAAAAATTGTTTTGAAAAATTATATGACTGAGCCTTGTGGGCCTAAGAAAAATTGCCCGTTCGGCGTGATTATGTGAGGTTTCAGGAGGAGGAGCAGGAGGAGGAGGAGGAATATTATACACAGATTGATGAAGCGAAAAGGTCCACGTTTTTGATGGTGATAGAGAACGATGCTTCCATCCGCGGGTGCAGCCTACGTATTGCTTAGGTATCGCTGCTGTCCGCTGGTGGAGAAGAGAAGTCTGGGGAAATCCAGGCTTTGTTCATCTTGATGAGTGTTAGCCTGTCGGCACTGTCGGTTGACAGGCGGGTACGCTTATCTGTGATGATTCCCCCAGCCGCACTAAACACCCTCTCTGACAAGACGCTAGCCGCAGGACAAGCAAGCACCTCCAGGGCATACAGCGCGAGTTCAGGCCACGTGTCCAGCTTCGACACCCAGTAGTTGTAGGGGGCAGAGGCGTCACGGAGGACGATCGTGCGTTCGGCTACGTACTCCCTCACCATCCTTTTACAGTGCTCCCGCCGACTCAGCCGTGACTGGGGAGCGGTGACACAGTCTTGCTGGGGAGCCATAAAGCAGTCAAGGGCCTTAAAGAGTGTTGCCCTGCCTGTGCTGTACATGCTGCCTGATCTCCGCGCCTCCCCTGCTACCTGGCCCTCGGAACTGCGCCTTCGGCCACTAGCGCTATCGTATGGGAATTTTACCATCAGTTTGTCCGCCAGGGTCCTGTGGTATAGCAACACTCTCGAACCCCTTTCCTCTTCGGGTATGAGAGTGGAAAGGTTCTCCTTATACCGTGGGTCGAGCAGTGTGTACACCCAGTAATCCGTAGTGGCCAGAATGCGTGTAACGCGAGGCTCACGAGAAAGGCATCCTAACATGAAGTCAGCCATGTGTGCCAGGGTACCTGTACGCAACACATGACTGTCCTCACTAGGAAGATCACTTTCAGGATCCTCCTCCTCCTCCTCCTCCTCCTCAGGCCATACACGCTGAAAGGATGACAGGCCAGCAGCATGTGTACCCTCACCAGTGGGCCAAGCTGTCTCTTCCCCCTCCTCCTCATCTTCCTCCTCCTCCTCCTCACCGCGCTGAGATATAGACAGGAGGGTGCTCTCGCTATCCAGCGACATACTGTCTTCCCCCGGCTCTGTTTCCGAGCGCAAAGCGTCTGCCTTTTTGCTTTGCAGGGAACTTCTCAACAGGCATAGCAGAGGAATGGTGACGCTAATGATTGCAGCATCCCCGCTCACCATCTGGGTAGACTCCTCAAACTTTCCAAGGACCTGGCAGATGTCTGCCAACCAGGCCCGCTCTTCTGTAAAGAATTGAGGAGGCTGACTCCCACTGCGCCGCCCATGTTGGAGTTGGTATTCCACTATAGCTCTACGCTGCTCATAGAGCCTGGCCAACATGTGGAGCGTAGAGTTCCACCGTGTGGGCACGTCGCACAGCAGTCGGTGCACTGGCAGATTAAACCGATGTTGCAGGGTGCGCAGGGTGGCAGCGTCCGTGTGGGACTTGCGGAAATGTGCGCAGAGCCGGCGCACCTTTCCGAGCAGGTCTGACACGCGTGGGTAGCTTTTCAGAAAGCGCTGAACCACCAAATTAAAGACGTGGGCCAGGCATGGCACGTGCGTGAGGCTGCCGAGCTGCAGAGCCGCCACCAGGTTACGACCGTTGTCACACACGACCATGCCCGGTTGGAGGCTCAGCGGCGCAAGCCAGCGGTCGGTCTGCTCTGTCAGACCCTGCAGCAGTTCGTGGGCCGTGTGCCTCTTATCTCCTAAGCTGAGTAGTTTCAGCACGGCCTGCTGACGCTTGCCCACCGCTGTGCTGCCACGACGCGCGACACCGACTGCTGGCGTCGTGCTGCTGCTGCTGACACATCTTGATTGCGAGACAGAGGTTGCGTTGGAGGAGGAGGAGGAGGAGGAGGGTGGTTTACTGGAGGAAGCATACACCGCCGCAGATACCACCACCGAGCTGGGGCCCGCAATTCTGGGGGTGGGTAGGACGTGAGCGGTCCCAGGCTCTGACTCTGTCCCAGCCTCTACTAAATTCACCCAATGTGCCGTCACGGAGATATAGTGGCCCTGCCCGCCTGTGCTTGTCCACGTGTCCGTTGTTAAGTGGACCTTGCCAGTAACCGCGTTGGTGAGGGTGCGTACAATGTTGCGGGAGACGTGGTCGTGCAGGGCTGGGACGGCACATCGGGAAAAATAGTGGCGACTGGGAACTGAGTAGCGCAGGGCCGCCGCCGCCATCATACTTTTGAAGGACTCTGTTTCCACAACCCTATACGGCAGCATCTCCAGGCTGATAAATTTGGCTACGTGCACGTTTAACGCTTGAGCGTGCGGGTGCGTGGCGGCGTACTTGCGCTTGCGCTCAAACACTTGCGCTAGCGACGGCTGGACGGTGCGCTGAGAGACATTGGTGGATGGGGCCGAGGACACCGGAGGTGAGGGTGTGGGTGCAGGCCAGGAGACGGTAGTGCCTGTGTCCTCAGAGCGGGGTTGGATCTCAGTGGCAGGTTGGGGCACAGGGGGAGAGGCAGCGGTGCAAACCGGAGGCGGTGAACAGCCTTCGTCCCACCTTGTGGGGTGCTTGGCCATCATATGTCTGCGCATGCTGGTGTGGTGAGGCTGGTGGTGGTGGCTCCCCGGCTGATCTTGGCGCGACAAAGGTTGCACACCACTGTTCGTCGGTCGTCTGCACTCTCAGTGAAAAACTGCCAGACCTTTGAGCACCTCGGCCTCTGCAGGGTGGCATGGCGCGAGGGGGCGCTTTGGGAAACAGTTGGTGGATTATTCGGTCTGGCCCTGCCTCTACCCCTGGCTACCGCACTGCCTCTTGCAACCTGCCCTGCTGCTGCCCTTGCCTCCCCCTCTGAAGACCTGTCCTCAGTAGGCGTAGCAAACCAGGTGGGGTCAGTCACCTCATTGTCCTGCTGCTCTTCCTCAGAATCCTCAGTGCGCTCCTCCCTCGGACTTAATGCCCTTACTACTACCTCACTGATAGACAACTGTGTCTCATCGTCATCGGCCTCCTCACCCACTGAAAGGTCTTGAGACAGTTGCCGGAAGTCCCCAGCCTCATCCCCCGGACCCCGGGAACTTTCCAATGGTTGGGCATCAGTCAGGATAAACTCCTCTGGTGGAAGAGGAACCACTGCTGCCCAATCTGAGCAGGGGCCCGAGAACAGTTCCTGGGAGTCTGCCCGCTCCTCAGAATGTCTCATTTTCATGGAGTGAGGAGGCTGGGAGGAAGGAGGAGCAGCAGCCAGAGGATTCTGAGTTGCAGCAGTGGACGGCGCAGAACTGTGGGTGGACGATAGGTTGCTGGAAGCACTTTCTGCCATCCACGACA